>NC_071503.1:74698107-75948107 GCF_028408465.1 Anastrepha ludens | reverse complement strand
CAGTATTTTTGCGTAGAACTCCTTTTCGCGTGGGCGGCCTTAGAGAAGTCTCAATGATGGGAACGCATTGAATTTTGAGGGGTGCTCGTTTTGCGCGCGTACTTCACCATAGACATATTTTTCACCAAAAGTTAACAGAAATATACTCAACTGGTCAAATTAAACAGCAGTTGAGTAAAATTCGTTTATATTTTTTTTTTTTTTTTTCGAACTCCATTTATTCCATACAATCTGTCATAACAATAACAATAAGTACTATTTTTACCTACAATTTAAATAAGAATAAAATTCGTGTATATGAAGGAAGAAAGAATGTTAACGCAGTAGGCCAGCTACAGCTACTTCATAATAGAAAACAAATATGCTAAGTTCAATAGTGACGTAGAAAGAGCAAATTATCCAAAAATATATATCTGTCTAAGACATCTTCTCTAAAACTTTGTTGAAGTCCCTTCAACCAAATCAAAATCCTCTATAGAAAGTGCTTCATTACCAGGCACACAGGAAGATGGCATATGCAAATTTTAATATGCGCTTGCCACAGAAAAATTATTACGGTTCGCAAAAAATGTCCAAGGTATCCAACGCGCACTCACAGGCACAGCAAAGTGCTGTTATTAAGCACACATATATCTGTTGAACTCCCAAATCAAAATCCTTTATAGAAAACGCTTCATTACCAGGCACACAGGAAGATAGCATATGCAAATCGAAATATGTGAATTTATATACATATGCGCATATATGTATGTATATGATATATGCTGTGTGTATGTGTGTGCACTTACCGAAGCAAAAACAAATATTACGATTCCCTAAAACTGCTCAAGAAATCCAGTGCACATTCATAGGCACAGCACTGCATGTACAGCAACCTTCAAATATGTAAAGTAACCTTGAAATACTCTAATTTTAGAGCAACTTTCTAGCCTTACAGATATATGCATATGTTTTTGTGCACTTTTTATCAAATGAAGAACTATTATACATATGTAAAGTAATCTACTAACTAACTATTTACCTACTATTAGAGAACATAAAATAATTGTTTCGAAAATTTTTCCTAGTATTGAAATGTCCGACACAGAACTTTTTTATAAGCTACTTGTGTTGTTTTCTGCAACGTACTGTATGCTCCTAAGCGCTCTTGACGCACAGCAGCTGCGGTTGTCGAGCATTTAGAAGACATATATACACACATATATGGGTGCAAACATATATACGAGCCGCGTCCATTCGACATGACAAAAATTCCAGATTTACCAAACATTGCCAAATAATTCTACGCGAAATATTCCAATATTGACTATTTTCGAATGGTAGAGAAAATTGACATATGGGTGTGTTACGCCAAATGGCCTATTGTTTTAATTATTAATATAAGTAATTATCCGAAATGAATTTTATAGTTTTAATTATTAATTTAAGTAATTATCCGAAATGAATTGTAATAAAATTGTTCAAAGTATATTCTGCCTTAATAACACTATGTATATATGTATAAGTACATAGATAACATTTCATAACATTAATTATATAAGGTCCGTTAGTTAAGTTTAGGCTAAGGAAACCTATATAAACATGAAGTAGGAAATAAAGAAGTTACTTGTGAATTTACAACGAACGCGCTCGCTAGTTATATTTCAGGCAATTGTTGTGTTCGCGCATCCCTCCCAAAAATAATTAATCTTAAAAAGGCTTAAGAATTTTTTCATGGCGCCCGAGCAGGGACATGATGCGTGAAACATAATTAAAAAATTAAACATAAACAATACGGAAATTATTTCCAAAGACAAAACAATAAACATATATGTACAAACAATAAGTGCTTTAATTAGCAACAACAATTGCCTGCGCGTTTTACATTTTTGCAAGTCCGGTTTCGCATCAAGTGCAGTGACAAAAGCAAACAAACAAACAAACTAACATAAAAACCACCCTCACTAAAAGGTTCAGTGACTTAATCCAAAATTAAAAAAAACGAGTACATAGTGTACATACATACATAAACATATAAGGAGAGAAGCGGTAATACAGTGTCGTGTTTATGGAACATAGTGAAAAAAAAAAAATCTTAAATTATAATTATACATAAAAATAAAAACAGTAAATTAATAAATAGCGGCGGTAAAAAAGCGTGCCAAATTATCTATTTGTGCTTAAAAAAAAAAAAAAATAATAAATAAAAAAGAATAAACCAAAATACATAGTGCATAGCTGAAACAGTGCGGTACTTATATGTATATATAAACGGTCACAGTGGTACCTATATAAATGTTCTCGGCCAAAAATAAGGCAATTTTATAAAAAACAAAAAAAAAAAAAAAACCGTTACAAAAAAAAAAAAAAGGAAAAAGAAACTGTGACCCCTAAAACATAAAAATAAAAATTACCTAAGTGCCGTAATTGGATGCCGCTAAGAATTCAGTTCTGTTCTTAAAAAAAAAAAAAACAGTGGAATTCACCGCTGCTCATTTGCAGTTCGTCGCCCTCATCAATATCACTGTCCGCAGTCACAGTTCTCGCAGTTACTGCCATACTCGCCGCTGCTCTCATCGCTGTAACCGTCGCTGCTACTCTGGTCACTGGTCATCGCCCGCTGTCGCTGTAATTCCTACCGCTGGTTCTGTCGCCGCCAGGAATGACCTGCACCTGCATCCTTTGCAAAAGGAAAGTCAAGGCTTGCAATAAGCCTCTACAGGTAATAAGTGCAATAAATTGAAAGTTGTGGTTGTTGTTGATAAACACTCTCAATTTTTTGCATCACCCTTTCACTTTCTTGCATATACATATACGTACATATATATGTACACACTCCCATATGTGTACATGTACCATATATACAATCATCTATACAAATATACGTATATAAAACTCAGCGAAAGTGAAACAAGGGTACGTTGGGATTTGATAATAAAGGGTTAAGGTCACACACAAACGCGAAATCGTCAATAAATTTAAAAAACAAAATTAAATAAATTGAATACCTTTTTTTCGAACAATAAGTTCAATTAAATTAAAATTATTATAAAGTTAAATAAATTTTTCGTAAATACGGATTATTTACAAGGAAACAATTCAAACAAAAATCGATTTTTCGCAAATTTGTTGAACAATTTTCGTAGTGTTGTGCTACTGTGCTTGCTCATCCTTTCGTGGCCTGACCACAGCGTTGTCCAACAGCTATTTTTCGTTTTTCTGATTGAGATTTGTGCAGGCTATTCAGCCATCTTTTCGTTTTCGTTTCTTCAGCCACAAACTCTCACAGATACAATATTTTTTCGTTTCTGTGGACATTGAGCAAATTTTTCGGGAGTTTCAATAATTTAACTCAAAATGAGCAAGCCAAAGACAGCAGTTCCAAGTCTCTCTCCAAGTAAGGAGATTATGGAATTGAAATCACTAAAGTGCCAGCGAACTGTTGCGAGAAATAGTATAGTGCGCATAAAAACGGGTCTCCTCGATAAAACAATGTCGTTAGATCCAATTGAATTGGAGTGTCGACTGGACATTTTGAACTCTCATAGCGATAAGCTTATGAAGTGTCAGTCGAAAATTGAAGAAATCGACGAGGAAGACATAGCCCGTGGGGAGTTAGAGGACCTAATAGTGGAAACTAAGTCCGTTATAAAATCTATTCTGGCGAGAAATAAATCGTCAATAGCCGAAACATCCTTTGTTGCACCTCACAGCTCGCGACTACCGAAAATGTCGCTACCTAAATTTAAAGGGGAATATTCAGAATTTAAAAATTTTATGAGTCTGTTCGAGAGTTTGGTGCACAACGATCCTACAATCCCAGACATTGAGAAATTTAATCACTTGGTTAACTGTCTGTCTGGTGAAGCTTTGGGAACGGTAAAGGCCTGGCTAGTCTGAAAAAAGTTTATGACAATAAATGCTTAATATTTTTCGACACAATTTCCAAACTTTTTGAACTGCCAACTATCCCAAAGCCATCTGCGCTTTCATTGCGCACAATGATTGATACAGTGTCGGCTGTTTACGACTCGTTGCTGTCGTTAGGTGACGAGAAAAACATCACAAACGCTATCATAATTCATCTGGTAATGTCAAAAGTTGACACCGTTACTCGGTCAAAGTGGGAGGAACAGTTGGATTATGATAAGCTGCCATTATGGCGTCAGTGTGAGGCAGCATTAAATAAACGCTACCAACATTTATCTGCCGATGAAGCCTCAACGTCGAGGCTAAAGCCGTCAAGCATTCACAGCATTCAGAAACCCCACCTTCATGCGATGAGGACAAAAGCTGCCTTAGTGACTTCAAATATAAAACAGCCGGTGTGTCCGCACTGTAAATCAAATGATCATAGTATACCCGTGTATTTGAGTTTGCTAAATCAGTCCCCTTATGCATAAATTGTTTGCGAAAGGGGCACTCAGTTTCAAAGTGCAAAGCGGATCGGTGTCGTGTTTGCAACCGTTCGCATCACACGTTGCTGCACCAGTACCCTGTATCCTTTGCAACTGCACCACAACTTTCGACCTCGCATGCCATGCACACGACGAGTACGCCAGATCGGGTTATGTTGGCTACAGCCGTAGTCAACGTAAAACGTAGCTCCGGAGAGTACCTTGCTGCACGAGCCTTGCTGGATTCTGGATCTCAGGTGAATTTCATGACAGAGGATTTGGCGCAGAAATTAAGAATTCGTCGCGAAAATACGACTTTAAATATTATCGGCATCGGAAATGCAACCAAAAAAGTAAGGACGAAATTAAATACGTTTGTAAAATCGCGGGTCAATAATTATGAGTTTTCGGCACAGTTTTGGATAATGCGATCCATTTCAGTCAGCCATCCAGATCGTAACGTAAATATTAATGGCTGGAAAATTCCTAAAAACATTAGCTTAGCGGACCCAGAATTTTATAAGGCTCAAAAGGTAGATCTTTTGTTAGGTGCTGAAACATTTTTCGAGCTTTTAGCTGAAGGCCAGATCAAGGCCAGCCCCAATCACCCAACATTGCAAAAGACACTTTTAGGCTGGGTTGTGTCTGGCAAATACGCCTCCAACCAACGTCCTCCTCCCACAGTCAGTAGCACATTATGTCATACTGAACAAGATCTAGCAAATATAGATTCCATTTTCCAAAGGTTCTGGGCGATGGAAGAAATACTTTCAGGAGCTAGTTCGACAAAATTCACACCTGAACAAATAGAGTGTGAAAAATTTTTCGTAAAAACTACTAAAGTTTTGCCTTCAGGAAGGCTTCAAGTAAGACTGCCTTTCAAAGATGACCGTAAGTTACTCGGTAATTCCTATGAAACCGCGTCTCGGCGGTTTCAGGCCCTGGAGAGAAAGACCTTGAAAGATCCAGAACTTCGTCGATACATTGGACTTCATGAATGAATACATCGAATTGGGTCACATGAGCCCAACAAATAATAAGATCCCGAGTGAGCCACACTACTTCATTCCGCATCAATGCGTTCTTCGGCCTGAAAGTACGACGACTAAATTACGTGTTGTTTTCGACGCATCAAGTCGTACCTCTTCTCAAATTGCGTAGAATGAAATCTTGATGGTTGGGCCGACCATTCAAGAAGAGCTGTATTCAACACTTCTTCGTTTTCGTTTGCATAAATATGCATTTACGGCGGACATTACTAAAATGTACCGCCAAATTCTCATGCACGAAGAAGACAAAAACTTTCAGCTTGTAGTGTGGAGACGGCATCCATCTGAGCCACTTCAAATCTTTCGACTTAACACCGTAACATACGGCACTGCGCCTGCTTCATTTCTCGCTACACGGTGTTTACAAATGCTCAGCGATGCCAATACACATATGTATCCACTCGGCTCAAAGGCAATAAAAAGAGATTTTTATGTAGACGACCTGCTTACAGGATCCGATAATTTCGAATCTCTAGATCTTATTAGAAGTGAGGTAGTTAAAATATTAAACTCGGCAGGATTCAATTTATCTAAGTGGTTTTCAAATCACCCATCATTTTTCGATTGTGAGAGTTCTGAGAAGGCCTTAAACTTCAATCATACAGACTCCACAAAAACACTTGGAATCCATTGGTTGCCGAAGGAAGATTTGTTTCGGTTTGTCTTAAATGACAACTTTACCAGTTTACGAGCCACTAAGCGAAACATATTATCAGTTTCGGCTCGTCTTTTCGATCCTCTTGGTTTACTTGCCCCACTAGTTACCAAAGCAAAAATCTTATTGCAAGAGCTTTGGCTGCAAAAACTAGATTAGGATGAGTCGATTCCATTGCACCTCGACACCAGCTGGGAAAATTTCAAAGCCAATCTACTGCAGCTACCATCAATAAGCATTCCTCGGTTTGTACATACCGAGTCGAGTGCAAGCTGCCAAATTCATGGCTTTGCCGACGCCTCAATACGAGCGTATGGCTGCTGTATATACATACGTAGCCATTCGGCTGGTGGAACGAAATGTACGCAGCTTACTGCAAAGTCTAGAGTGGCTCCGCTGAAGACTAAATCTCTTCCGCGTCTAGAGCTCTCGGCAGCCCACTTGCTGGCCAAATTATGGTCACGAATAGCGCCAATGTTGAGTCGGTCAATTGAAAATATAAACTTCTGGACAGACTCTGAAATTGTTTTGCATTGGATCAAAACGCATCCAACTGTACTACAGACCTTTGTTGCAAACAGAGTGTCCGAAATCCAAGAGTTGACGGATAAAGCTACTTGGCGACATGTGCCAACTAAGCAAAATCCCGCGGATCAAGTGTCTCGGGGTTGTAACGTGGACGAATTGAATAATTCTATCTGGTTTAGTGGTCCACAGTTCCTCCTAGAAGACCCTGCGTTATGGCCAACAACCACCCACTTCCAGCTCTCTCCAGGAGACGAAGCATTAGAGAAGAAACGGAACGCAACAGTTTTAGTTGTTTAAGCAAATGAATCGCATCCAATTATGGAACTCACCAAAAGAGTATCTCCTCATCAAAAACTGCTTCGTATTGTCGCTTACATATTAAGATGGATAAAACGCATTAGAAACCCATCTGCGACATTCACACAAATGCTGACGGCTGAGGATATTAAATTAAGTTTCCTCAAAGTCATTCAGGTGGTTCAACATGTTGAATATGGTGAAGAAATTATGAAACTCACCAAAGGTACCACCCTACCCTCAAGTTTGCAAAAACTTAATCCGTTTTTGCACAACTACTCGGAATTGTCGCTGTCGTTTAATTTACTCCGAGTAGGAGGCCGCCTATTAAATGCGCCTCTCCCATATGATGCCAAGTTCCCACTGCTCTTAAGCAAGAACTCGCACTTCGTTACCACATACTTACGGTACCTACATTTTCGAAATCACGATGCTGGAGCAAAGGCATTGGTAGCGCTTCTCCGAGACCGCATTTGGCTGGTCAATGCTCGAGAAGCTTGTAGTCGTACCGTTCGAAACTGCACACACTGCTTTCATTATAAGCCGAAGCTGCAAACCCAAATAATGGGAAATTTGCCTGCCGATAGGCTTCGTGCACTACGACCCTTTCTAATATGTGGAGTAGATTTTTGTGGTCCCGTATATACTACATTGAAAATACGAGGTAGACCCCCAGTAAAAACATATATCGCAGTGTTCGTTTGTTTCACTTCAAAGGCAGTACATTTAGAACTAGTAACAGACTTGTCTTCTAATTGTTTTATTTTCGCCCTAAAAAGATTCATTGGACGCCGAGGAATGCCGCGGAAAATATACAGCGACAACGCCACCAACTTCGTCGGCGCCGATCGCAAGCTTCGCGAGTTGAGGGATGCTTTCGAGGCCCAACAAACGGAAGTACAGAAATACGCAACGGACGAAGGATTCACCTTCGCCTTTATACCACCCAGGGCACCGCACTTCGGCGGGTTATGGGAGGCGGCAGTGAAGTCCGCCAAACACCTTCTCGTGCGCGCAATCGGCAACGCGCTGCTCACCGCCGAAGAACTGCAGACGCTGCTCGTCGAGGTCGAGGCCGTATTCAACTCACGACCCCTGGTACCACTGAGTCAGGACCCGAACGATGGAGAGGCCCTAACACCAGCGCACCTACTAGTTGGGTGCCCCCTTCGAGCGCTGTCACCAGCCCAAGTATCGATGGACCAAATGCGTTGCTGCGACAGATGGCAACTTGTCTGTTGTCTCAAGCAACAGTTTTGGCGACTGTGGTCCAGGACCTACCTGTTGGGTCTTCAACAGAGGAGCAAGTGATTGCATCCGAAGCGCAACCTCGAGCTGAACGACCTCGTCCTGGTTCAGGAAGACAACACACCACCGCAGCAATGGGTGCTCGGCCGCGTCGCCGCAATCGTAACAGGGCAAGACGGCAAGGTCCGCCTAGCAGACGTGGCAACCAAAGCGGGCGTAATTAAACGCCCCATTCACAAGCTCGCCGTACTGCCATCAGTCGTTGAAGGACCATGAGCCTTTCAAGGTGGCCGGTGTTACGCCAAATGGCCTATTGTTTTAATTATTAATTTAAGTAATTATCCGAAATGAATTTTATAGTTTTAATTATTAATTTAAGTAATTATCCGAAATGAATTGTTATAAAATTGTTCAAAGTATATTCTGCCTTAATAACACTATGTATATCTGTATAAGTACATAGATAACTTAACATAACATTAATTATATAAGGTCCGTTAGTTAAGTTTAGGGTAAGAAAACCTATATAAACATGAAGTAGGAAATAGAGAAGTCACTTGTGAATTTACAACGAACGCCCTCGCTAGTTATATTTCAGGCAATTGTTGTGTTCGCGCATCCCTCCCAAAAATAATTAATCTTAAAAAGGCTTAAGAATTTTTCAGGGTGGTTCATTTTATGAATGAAAGTACTTTGCTCTTAAAACTATGAGCTCGAATTTATCAATGAATTTTTTGATGATGAGTGTTTGTTGTACCGTACAATGGTTGAAACTGTTCGGCGCCGCCGCGACTATTTTAGATTCTTCAGCATCATGGCAACTAGAATGACGGCCGCTCCGCTGCGCCTATTAACGCATTTTGTTATTGTAGTCGCTGGGCATAGAATTTTAGCTTTGGACGCCATACGCATTTAGAGGTATAAAGTGAGTGCCCTGTGTGTGCGGTTGTATGTATGTACATGCATATGTGTACATTAGTAAGCATTGTTTTGTTGGAAGTTCAAAACACAAATATGTACCTACGTATATAGGCTAGGGCATCAAGTGTGTATACACATATGTATATACATGCATATGCAAAAGAGAATTGTTTTAGCATTTGTTAGGTTGTTATTTACTCCCTATTAATTGCTTGTAAATATGATAAGGCGATGCTCGTGAGGCAGGTCATGGTTGCTGCATGCGTATACACATATGTAGGCAACACTATATGAATTGAAGATGTAATTGAACTTTTGCAGAAACATTACAAACATAATATATGTACATATTGATATATATAAGTACATACATATATACTACTGCGGGCAAAAAGTAATGTGAATTTATTTGTCCAACTTCGCGGGATTAAAATTTCGCTCTAGTTATTTTTTTCATGAGTTGGCAGCACTGTTAATAACATCTGGGCCAACTTTCATGTGAATGTCATTATCAGTAATATATTTGCGCTTGTGTTTACCAAACGACCAAGAGTGCATTTTTCGATTTTTACAATGTCTGATTTGATTGAGCAGAGAAGTGCCATCAAATTTTGTTTGCGGAATGAAATTTCGGCTGCGGAAACGTTTAGCATGTTGCAGAAGGCATTTGGTGATTCGATCATGTCGCAGAAAAATGTTTATAAGTGGTACAAAAACTTCAAAGAGGGTCGAGAACGTGTTGATGACGTGGAGCGCTCCGGACGACCATCGACGTCAACAGATGACCAACACGTCAATAAAATGAAGGGGTTAGTGCTCAAAAATCGTCGGTTGACTGTTCAAGACCTTACTTCGGAATATTGGAAGGATCTGTGAAAACCATTTTGAAAGACCATTTGGGCCTACGAAAAGTCAAATCTCGTTTGGTACCGAAAACTCTCAATTTCTTGGAAAAAAGTCGTCGCGTTGATGTGTGTGAAACAATGCTTTCAGACTATCAGGACAAGCTCAAATGAATCATTACGGGAGATGAGACTTGGATTTATGCTTACGACCCTGAAACAACCGACCAATCAAGCGAATATCGTGCTAAAGGCGAGGCCAGACCGAAAAGAGCACGTCAAAGTCATTCAAAAATAAAGGTCATGATGACAGTTTTTTTCGATTTTCGTGGTGTAGTGCACTATGAATTCCTTCCACCTGGCCAAACTGTTAATAAGCAATATTCTTTGAGCGTTGTGCGTCGTTTACGTGAAGCAATTCGTCTAAAAAGACCAGAATTATGGGCCAACAACTCTTGGTTTTTGCATCACGATAATGCACCGTCTCACACTGCACTCGTTCTTCGTGACCACTTCGCCAAAAATTCCGCGCATATCGTTCCGCAACCACCGTATTCGCCTGATTTGGCTCCGTGGCTATTCCCAAAACTCAAGAGACCACTCCGGGGTACGCGTTTCGAGTCGATTGAGGAGATAAAAGCTGAATCGAAGAAGGCGCTGATGGCTATACCGGAAATGGACTATTTGGCATGTTTCGGGGATTGGAAAAATCGTTGACATAAGTTTATATCATCGTGAGGGGATTATTTTGAAGGGGATGAAATTGATTTACAAGAATAAATAAAGATTTTTCATTTTACAACCAAATTCACCTTACTTTTTGGCCACAGAGTCTCAATATGCCAAAACACTTGTATGCTCTATGAATTCTCGTATAATAATACGTTCACATATACATTAATCACCTATAAATCCACCAAATTAATCTACCCGTTCACATATGTCAGATTACCTGCAAAATTGACAATCAGCTGTCAATACTACATTGAGAGGTTTTTCTTCAAAGAAATTATATTCGGTGTTTTTGGTTTCTTTAATTATTATTACCGATATGAAGAAAATACAAGGAGAAGGAATAGCTAATTTAATTGCGCACTTGGCTGCTAATAATAAACAGTTGGAGGAAATCCGTATGCGACGTTTACTGAGGTTGCAAAAAATTATGGCAGCAATGCGCATGGGATATTCTATATTAAGTTTTATAAAGAGTAATAAGAGGACAAAACGATTATGGACGCAAGCTTTTTTTGTAAAATTAATCCATAATTAATAATATTTAGCAAAAATTGTATTAGAATTATGTTTACAGACTCGTTTTCTTTACCGGCATCGATTTCATTTAGTTTTTATTATGTTTCTCCTTACATTTGTAATAATATTTATCGATAAAAAAAACAGAAAACACAGGGTTGTATGTCAAAAAGTATCGTTATTATCTAGGATTATTTTATAATCTCAGATTTTATGAGAGAAATTTTGTATGGGAAATCGCACTTTTTAATTACGGATTTTGAGTTAAGCGCGAACGTGAACGTATGTGAACATATTATAAAATTAATTTCAACTCACAAAAGTATTAAACATTTTTATCAAATTTGTATAGTTTTAAATTTACTAAAACGCACACACCAAAATGTGAGGTCGTTTTATAATGTATTTTGTTTAAATTCTTCTTTTTAAATTAAAGCAACGATTACTACAGTTACTTTGATTTTAAATGTTGGCGCATATAATAATCAAATCTTTTGCATTGTGGGGAGGAGGAGGGATGTTCTTCGGCGCAATTGGCGCATTTAACACTTGAACGGTCTTTTGGTCAAACATTTGACAAGATTGGCACCTCTGCGGGTTGGGAATATATTCACGTATTTTTACATTATATCAGGATATATATATTTTGCTTGGTAAGTTGGGGAAATATTTAGTATAATGTATAACGCTTTGAAAAAAAAGGTTAAAAGGGGGGGATAGAGGGGTGTATCCCCATCTTAAAACTGAAAACCGAACCTGCCGGAGGCTTATAGTTTTTAAGTAATTTAATGTTAAAGTTCTCTAATTTAGCGAAAAGTTGGTGCTGCCATACACCTGACATAAAAACGAAGTTCGTATGCAGAGATGTTCAGTGGAAGGTTCATTGTAAAACTGCAGTATTTTTTGCTGAAATTTAAAATTGAGAAATATTTTTGAAAATAAAAACATACAACTCATCGAAACTTAAAAACAATGATATTAAGCGTATCACAAAAAATAATAAAGTAATTAAAAGCCAAAAATTACATTATATAAGTGTATTGTATTGCTTCGATCAGTTTCACAAACGGGTCCTCATGCATAGAATTTTTTTCGGCCGCGCTTCAAAACAATAACCCTCATCAGTCCAACTCCGGCTACGCAATCCACAGTATTTTTGCGTAGAACTCCTTTTCGCGTGGGCGGCCTTAGAGAAGTCTCAATGATGGGAACGCATTGAATTTTGAGGGGTGCTCGTTTTGCGCGCGTACTTCACCATAGACATATTTTTCACCAAAAGTTAACAGAAATATACTCAACTGGTCAAATTAAACAGCAGTTGAGTAAAATTCGTTTATATTTTTTTTTTTTTTTTTCGAACTCCATTTATTCCATACAATCTGTCATAACAATAACAATAAGTATTATTTTTACCTACAATTTAAATAAGAATAAAATTCGTGTATATGAAGGAAGAAAGAATGTTAACGCAGTAGGCCAGCTACAGCTACTTCATAATAGAAAACAAATATGCTAAGTTCAATAGTGACGTAGAAAGAGCAAATTATCCAAAAATATATATCTGTCTAAGACATCTTCTCTAAAACTTTGTTGAAGTCCCTTCAACCAAATCAAAATCCTCTATAGAAAGTGCTTCATTACCAGGCACACAGGAAGATGGCATATGCAAATTTTAATATGCGCTTGCCACAGAAAAATTATTACGGTTCGCAAAAAATGTCCAAGGTATCCAACGCGCACTCACAGGCACAGCAAAGTGCTGTTATTAAGCACACATATATCTGTTGAACTCCCAAATCAAAATCCTTTATAGAAAACGCTTCATTACCAGGCACACAGGAAGATAGCATATGCAAATCGAAATATGTGAATTTATATACATATGCGCATATATGTATGTATATGATATATGCTGTGTGTATGTGTGTGCACTTACCGAAGCAAAAACAAATATTACGATTCCCTAAAACTGCTCAAGAAATCCAGTGCACATTCATAGGCACAGCACTGCATGTACAGCAACCTTCAAATATGTAAAGTAACCTTGAAATACTCTAATTTTAGAGCAACTTTCTAGCCTTACAGATATATGCATATGTTTTTGTGCACTTTTTATCAAATGAAGAACTATTATACATATGTAAAGTAATCTACTAACTAACTATTTACCTACTATTAGAGAACATAAAATAATTGTTTCGAAAATTTTTCCTAGTATTGAAATGTCCGACACAGAACTTTTTTATAAGCTACTTGTGTTGTTTTCTGCAACGTACTGTATGCTCCTAAGCGCTCTTGACGCACAGCAGCTGCGGTTGTCGAGCATTTAGAAGACATTTATACACACATATATGGGTGCAAACATATATACGAGCCGCGTCCATTCGACATGACAAAAATTCCAGATTTACCAAACATTGCCAAATAATTCTACGCGAAATATTCCAATATTGACTATTTTCGAATGGTAGAGAAAATTGACATATGGGTGTGTTACGCCAAATGGCCTATTGTTTTAATTATTAATATAAGTAATTATCCGAAATGAATTTTATAGTTTTAATTATTAATTTAAGTAATTATCCGAAATGAATTGTAATAAAATTGTTCAAAGTATATTCTGCCTTAATAACACTATGTATATATGTATAAGTACATAGATAACATTTCATAACATTAATTATATAAGGTCCGTTAGTTAAGTTTAGGCTAAGGAAACCTATATAAACATGAAGTAGGAAATAAAGAAGTTACTTGTGAATTTACAACGAACGCGCTCGCTAGTTATATTTCAGGCAATTGTTGTGTTCGCGCATCCCTCCCAAAAATAATTAATCTTAAAAAGGCTTAAGAATTTTTTCATGGCGCCCGAGCAGGGACATGATGCGTGAAACATAATTAAAAAATTAAACATAAACAATACGGAAATTATTTCCAAAGACAA
The DNA here is from genome assembly GCF_028408465.1 of Anastrepha ludens. Classification (NCBI taxonomy): domain Eukaryota; kingdom Metazoa; phylum Arthropoda; class Insecta; order Diptera; family Tephritidae; genus Anastrepha; species Anastrepha ludens. Next base: position 75,933,996 of record NC_071503.1, on the reverse strand, counting down.
AACAATAAACATATATGTACAAACAATAAGTGCTTTAATTAGCAACAACAATTGCCTGCGCGTTTTACATTTTTGCAAGTCCGGTTTCGCATCAAGTGCAGTGACAAAAGCAAACAAACAAACAAACTAACATAAAAACCACCCTCACTAAAAGGTTCAGTGACTTAATCCAAAATTAAAAAAAACGAGTACATAGTGTACATACATACATAAACATATAAGGAGAGAAGCGGTAATACAGTGTCGTGTTTATGGAACATAGTGAAAAAAAAAAAATCTTAAATTATAATTATACATAAAAATAAAAACAGTAAATTAATAAATAGCGGCGGTAAAAAAGCGTGCCAAATTATCTATTTGTGCTTAAAAAAAAAAAAAAATAATAAATAAAAAAGAATAAACCAAAATACATAGTGCATAGCTGAAACAGTGCGGTACTTATATGTATATATAAACGGTCACAGTGGTACCTATATAAATGTTCTCGGCCAAAAATAAGGCAATTTTATAAAAAACAAAAAAAAAAAAAAAACCGTTACAAAAAAAAAAAAAAGGAAAAAGAAACTGTGACCCCTAAAACATAAAAATAAAAATTACCTAAGTGCCGTAATTGGATGCCGCTAAGAATTCAGTTCTGTTCTTAAAAAAAAAAAAAACAGTGGAATTCACCGCTGCTCATTTGCAGTTCGTCGCCCTCATCAATATCACTGTCCGCAGTCACAGTTCTCGCAGTTACTGCCATACTCGCCGCTGCTCTCATCGCTGTAACCGTCGCTGCTACTCTGGTCACTGGTCATCGCCCGCTGTCGCTGTAATTCCTACCGCTGGTTCTGTCGCCGCCAGGAATGACCTGCACCTGCATCCTTTGCAAAAGGAAAGTCAAGGCTTGCAATAAGCCTCTACAGGTAATAAGTGCAATAAATTGAAAGTTGTGGTTGTTGTTGATAAACACTCTCAATTTTTTGCATCACCCTTTCACTTTCTTGCATATACATATACGTACATATATATGTACACACTCCCATATGTGTACATGTACCATATATACAATCATCTATACAAATATACGTATATAAAACTCAGCGAAAGTGAAACAAGGGTACGTTGGGATTTGATAATAAAGGGTTAAGGTCACACACAAACGCGAAATCGTCAATAAATTTAAAAAACAAAATTAAATAAATTGAATACCTTTTTTTCGAACAATAAGTTCAATTAAATTAAAATTATTATAAAGTTAAATAAATTTTTCGTAAATACGGATTATTTACAAGGAAACAATTCAAACAAAAATCGATTTTTCGCAAATTTGTTGAACAATTTTCGTAGTGTTGTGCTACTGTGCTTGCTCATCCTTTCGTGGCCTGACCACAGCGTTGTCCAACAGCTATTTTTCGTTTTTCTGATTGAGATTTGTGCAGGCTATTCAGCCATCTTTTCGTTTTCGTTTCTTCAGCCACAAACTCTCACAGATACAATATTTTTTCGTTTCTGTGGACATTGAGCAAATTTTTCGGGAGTTTCAATAATTTAACTCAAAATGAGCAAGCCAAAGACAGCAGTTCCAAGTCTCTCTCCAAGTAAGGAGATTATGGAATTGAAATCACTAAAGTGCCAGCGAACTGTTACGAGAAATAGTATAGTGCGCATAAAAACGGGTCTCCTCGATAAAACAATGTCGTTAGATCCAATTGAATTGGAGTGTCGACTGGACATTTTGAACTCTCATAGCGATAAGCTTATGAAGTGTCAGTCGAAAATTGAAGAAATCGACGAGGAAGACATAGCCCGTGGGGAGTTAGAGGACCTAATAGTGGAAACTAAGTCCGTTATAAAATCTATTCTGGCGAGAAATAAATCGTCAATAGCCGAAACATCCTTTGTTGCACCTCACAGCTCGCGACTACCGAAAATGTCGCTACCTAAATTTAAAGGGGAATATTCAGAATTTAAAAATTTTATGAGTCTGTTCGAGAGTTTGGTGCACAACGATCCTACAATCCCAGACATTGAGAAATTTAATCACTTGGTTAACTGTCTGTCTGGTGAAGCTTTGGGAACGGTAAAGGCCTGGCTAGTCTGAAAAAAGTTTATGACAATAAATGCTTAATATTTTTCGACACAATTTCCAAACTTTTTGAACTGCCAACTATCCCAAAGCCATCTGCGCTTTCATTGCGCACAATGATTGATACAGTGTCGGCTGTTTACGACTCGTTGCTGTCGTTAGGTGACGAGAAAAACATCACAAACGCTATCATAATTCATCTGGTAATGTCAAAAGTTGACACCGTTACTCGGTCAAAGTGGGAGGAACAGTTGGATTATGATAAGCTGCCATTATGGCGTCAGTGTGAGGCAGCATTAAATAAACGCTACCAACATTTATCTGCCGATGAAGCCTCAACGTCGAGGCTAAAGCCGTCAAGCATTCACAGCATTCAGAAACCCCACCTTCATGCGATGAGGACAAAAGCTGCCTTAGTGACTTCAAATATAAAACAGCCGGTGTGTCCGCACTGTAAATCAAATGATCATAGTATACCCGTGTATTTGAGTTTGCTAAATCAGTCCCCTTATGCATAAATTGTTTGCGAAAGGGGCACTCAGTTTCAAAGTGCAAAGCGGATCGGTGTCGTGTTTGCAACCGTTCGCATCACACGTTGCTGCACCAGTACCCTGTATCCTTTGCAACTGCACCACAACTTTCGACCTCGCATGCCATGCACACGACGAGTACGCCAGATCGGGTTATGTTGGCTACAGCCGTAGTCAACGTAAAACGTAGCTCCGGAGAGTACCTTGCTGCACGAGCCTTGCTGGATTCTGGATCTCAGGTGAATTTCATGACAGAGGATTTGGCGCAGAAATTAAGAATTCGTCGCGAAAATACGACTTTAAATATTATCGGCATCGGAAATGCAACCAAAAAAGTAAGGACGAAATTAAATACGTTTGTAAAATCGCGGGTCAATAATTATGAGTTTTCGGCACAGTTTTGGATAATGCGATCCATTTCAGTCAGCCATCCAGATCGTAACGTAAATATTAATGGCTGGAAAATTCCTAAAAACATTAGCTTAGCGGACCCAGAATTTTATAAGGCTCAAAAGGTAGATCTTTTGTTAGGTGCTGAAACATTTTTCGAGCTTTTAGCTGAAGGCCAGATCAAGGCCAGCCCCAATCACCCAACATTGCAAAAGACACTTTTAGGCTGGGTTGTGTCTGGCAAATACGCCTCCAACCAACGTCCTCCTCCCACAGTCAGTAGCACATTATGTCATACTGAACAAGATCTAGCAAATATAGATTCCATTTTCCAAAGGTTCTGGGCGATGGAAGAAATACTTTCAGGAGCTAGTTCGACAAAATTCACACCTGAACAAATAGAGTGTGAAAAATTTTTCGTAAAAACTACTAAAGTTTTGCCTTCAGGAAGGCTTCAAGTAAGACTGCCTTTCAAAGATGACCGTAAGTTACTCGGTAATTCCTATGAAACCGCGTCTCGGCGGTTTCAGGCCCTGGAGAGAAAGACCTTGAAAGATCCAGAACTTCGTCGATACATTGGACTTCATGAATGAATACATCGAATTGGGTCACATGAGCCCAACAAATAATAAGATCCCGAGTGAGCCACACTACTTCATTCCGCATCAATGCGTTCTTCGGCCTGAAAGTACGACGACTAAATTACGTGTTGTTTTCGACGCATCAAGTCGTACCTCTTCTCAAATTGCGTAGAATGAAATCTTGATGGTTGGGCCGACCATTCAAGAAGAGCTGTATTCAACACTTCTTCGTTTTCGTTTGCATAAATATGCATTTACGGCGGACATTACTAAAATGTACCGCCAAATTCTCATGCACGAAGAAGACAAAAACTTTCAGCTTGTAGTGTGGAGACGGCATCCATCTGAGCCACTTCAAATCTTTCGACTTAACACCGTAACATACGGCACTGCGCCTGCTTCATTTCTCGCTACACGGTGTTTACAAATGCTCAGCGATGCCAATACACATATGTATCCACTCGGCTCAAAGGCAATAAAAAGAGATTTTTATGTAGACGACCTGCTTACAGGATCCGATAATTTCGAATCTCTAGATCTTATTAGAAGTGAGGTAGTTAAAATATTAAACTCGGCAGGATTCAATTTATCTAAGTGGTTTTCAAATCACCCATCATTTTTCGATTGTGAGAGTTCTGAGAAGGCCTTAAACTTCAATCATACAGACTCCACAAAAACACTTGGAATCCATTGGTTGCCGAAGGAAGATTTGTTTCGGTTTGTCTTAAATGACAACTTTACCAGTTTACGAGCCACTAAGCGAAACATATTATCAGTTTCGGCTCGTCTTTTCGATCCTCTTGGTTTACTTGCCCCACTAGTTACCAAAGCAAAAATCTTATTGCAAGAGCTTTGGCTGCAAAAACTAGATTAGGATGAGTCGATTCCATTGCACCTCGACACCAGCTGGGAAAATTTCAAAGCCAATCTACTGCAGCTACCATCAATAAGCATTCCTCGGTTTGTACATACCGAGTCGAGTGCAAGCTGCCAAATTCATGGCTTTGCCGACGCCTCAATACGAGCGTATGGCTGCTGTATATACATACGTAGCCATTCGGCTGGTGGAACGAAATGTACGCAGCTTACTGCAAAGTCTAGAGTGGCTCCGCTGAAGACTAAATCTCTTCCGCGTCTAGAGCTCTCGGCAGCCCACTTGCTGGCCAAATTATGGTCACGAATAGCGCCAATGTTGAGTCGGTCAATTGAAAATATAAACTTCTGGACAGACTCTGAAATTGTTTTGCATTGGATCAAAACGCATCCATCTGTACTACAGACCTTTGTTGCAAACAGAGTGTCCGAAATCCAAGAGTTGACGGATAAAGCTACTTGGCGACATGTGCCAACTAAGCAAAATCCCGCGGATCAAGTGTCTCGGGGTTGTAACGTGGACGAATTGAATAATTCTATCTGGTTTAGTGGTCCACAGTTCCTCCTAGAAGACCCTGCGTTATGGCCAACAACCACCCACTTCCAGCTCTCTCCAGGAGACGAAGCATTAGAGAAGAAACGGAACGCAACAGTTTTAGTTGTTTAAGCAAATGAATCGCATCCAATTATGGAACTCACCAAAAGAGTATCTCCTCATCAAAAACTGCTTCGTATTGTCGCTTACATATTAAGATGGATAAAACGCATTAGAAACCCATCTGCGACATTCACACAAATGCTGACGGCTGAGGATATTAAATTAAGTTTCCTCAAAGTCATTCAGGTGGTTCAACATGTTGAATATGGTGAAGAAATTATGAAACTCACCAAAGGTACCACCCTACCCTCAAGTTTGCAAAAACTTAATCCGTTTTTGCACAACTACTCGGAATTGTCGCTGTCGTTTAATTTACTCCGAGTAGGAGGCCGCCTATTAAATGCGCCTCTCCCATATGATGCCAAGTTCCCACTGCTCTTAAGCAAGAACTCGCACTTCGTTACCACATACTTACGGTACCTACATTTTCGAAATCACGATGCTGGAGCAAAGGCATTGGTAGCGCTTCTCCGAGACCGCATTTGGCTGGTCAATGCTCGAGAAGCTTGTAGTCGTACCGTTCGAAACTGCACACACTGCTTTCATTATAAGCCGAAGCTGCAAACCCAAATAATGGGAAATTTGCCTGCCGATAGGCTTCGTGCACTACGACCCTTTCTAATATGTGGAGTAGATTTTTGTGGTCCCGTATATACTACATTGAAAATACGAGGTAGACCCCCAGTAAAAACATATATCGCAGTGTTCGTTTGTTTCACTTCAAAGGCAGTACATTTAGAACTAGTAACAGACTTGTCTTCTAATTGTTTTATTTTCGCCCTAAAAAGATTCATTGGACGCCGAGGAATGCCGCGGAAAATATACAGCGTCAACGCCACCAACTTCGTCGGCGCCGATCGCAAGCTTCGCGAGTTGAGGGATGCTTTCGAGGCCCAACAAACGGAAGTACAGAAATACGCAACGGACGAAGGATTCACCTTCGCCTTTATACCACCCAGGGCACCGCACTTCGGCGGGTTATGGGAGGCGGCAGTGAAGTCCGCCAAACACCTTCTCGTGCGCGCAATCGGCAACGCGCTGCTCACCGCCGAAGAACTGCAGACGCTGCTCGTCGAGGTCGAGGCCGTATTCAACTCACGACCCCTGGTACCACTGAGTCAGGACGCGAACGATGGAGAGGCCCTAACACCAGCGCACCTACTAGTTGGGTGCCCCCTTCGAGCGCTGTCACCAGCCCAAGTATCGATGGACCAAATGCGTTGCTGCGACAGATGGCAACTTGTCTGTTGTCTCAAGCAACAGTTTTGGCGACTGTGGTCCAGGACCTACCTGTTGGGTCTTCAACAGAGGAGCAAGTGATTGCATCCGAAGCGCAACCTCGAGCTGAACGACCTCGTCCTGGTTCAGGAAGACAACACACCACCGCAGCAATGGGTGCTCGGCCGCGTCGCCGCAATCGTAACAGGGCAAGACGGCAAGGTCCGCCTAGCAGACGTGGCAACCAAAGCGGGCGTAATTAAACGCCCCATTCACAAGCTCGCCGTACTGCCATCAGTCGTTGAAGGACCATGAGCCTTTCAAGGTGGCCGGTGTTACGCCAAATGGCCTATTGTTTTAATTATTAATTTAAGTAATTATCCGAAATGAATTTTATAGTTTTAATTATTAATTTAAGTAATTATCCGAAATGAATTGTTATAAAATTGTTCAAAGTATATTCTGCCTTAATAACACTATGTATATCTGTATAAGTACATAGATAACTTAACATAACATTAATTATATAAGGTCCGTTAGTTAAGTTTAGGCTAAGAAAACCTATATAAACATGAAGTAGGAAATAGAGAAGTCACTTGTGAATTTACAACGAACGCGCTCGCTAGTTATATTTCAGGCAATTGTTGTGTTCGCGCATCCCTCCCAAAAATAATTAATCTTAAAAAGGCTTAAGAATTTTTCAGGGTGGTTCATTTTATGAATGAAAGTACTTTGCTCTTAAAACTATGAGCTCGAATTTATCAATGAATTTTTTGATGATGAGTGTTTGTTGTACCGTACAATGGTTGAAACTGTTCGGCGCCGCCGCGACTATTTTAGATTCTTCAGCATCATGGCAACTAGAATGACGGCCGCTCCGCTGCGCCTATTAACGCATTTTGTTATTGTAGTCGCTGGGCATAGAATTTTAGCTTTGGACGCCATACGCATTTAGAGGTATAAAGTGAGTGCCCTGTGTGTGCGGTTGTATGTATGTACATGCATATGTGTACATTAGTAAGCATTGTTTTGTTGGAAGTTCAAAACACAAATATGTACCTACGTATATAGGCTAGGGCATCAAGTGTGTATACACATATGTATATACATGCATATGCAAAAGAGAATTGTTTTAGCATTTGTTAGGTTGTTATTTACTCCCTATTAATTGCTTGTAAATATGATAAGGCGATGCTCGTGAGGCAGGTCATGGTTGCTGCATGCGTATACACATATGTAGGCAACACTATATGAATTGAAGATGTAATTGAACTTTTGCAGAAACATTACAAACATAATATATGTACATATTGATATATATAAGTACATACATATATATTACTGCGGGCAAAAAGTAATGTGAATTTATTTGTCCAACTTCGCGGGATTAAAATTTCGCTCTAGTTATTTTTTTCATGAGTTGGCAGCACTGTTAATAACATCTGGGCCAACTTTCATGTGAATGTCATTATCAGTAAGATATTTGCGCTTGTGTTTACCAAACGACCAAGAGTGCATTTTTCGATTTTTACAATGTCTGATTTGATTGAGCAGAGAAGTGCCATCAAATTTTGTTTGCGGAATGAAATTTCGGCTGCGGAAACGTTTAGCATGTTGCAGAAGGCATTTGCTGATTCGATCATGTCGCAGAAAAATGTTTATAAGTGGTACAAAAACTTCAAAGAGGGTCGAGAACGTGTTGATGACGTGGAGCGCTCCGGACGACCATCGACGTCAACAGATGACCAACACGTCAATAAAGTGAAGGGGTTAGTGCTCAAAAATCGTCGGTTGACTGTTCAAGACCTTACTTCGGAATATTAGAAGGATCTGTGAAAACCATTTTGAAAGACCATTTGGGCCTACGAAAAGTCAAATCTCGTTTGGTACCGAAAACTCTCAATTTCTTGGAAAAAAGTGTGTGAAACAATGCTTTCAGACTATCAGGACAAGCTCAAATGAATCATTACGGGAGATGAGACTTGGATTTATGCTTACGACCCTGAAACAACCGACCAATCAAGCGAGTATCATGCTAAAGGCGAGGCCAGACCGAAAAGAACACGTCAAAGTCATTCAAAAATAAAGGTCATGATGACAGTTTTTTTCGATTTTCGTGGTGTAGTGCACTATGAATTCCTTCCACCTGGCCAAACTGTTAATAAGCAATATTCTTTGAGCGTTGTGCGTCGTTTACGTGAAGCAATTCGTCTAAAAAGACCAGAATTATGGGCCAACAACTCTTGGTTTTTGCATCACGATAATGCACCGTCTCACACTGCACTCGTTCTTCGTGACCACTTCGCCAAAAATTCCGCGCATATCGTTCCGCAACCACCGTATTCGCCTGATTTGGCTCCGTGTGATTTCTGGCTATTCCCAAAACTCAAGAGACCACTCCGGGGTACGCGTTTCGAGTCGATTGAGGAGATAAAAGCTGAATCGAAGAAGGCGCTGATGGCTATACCGGAAATGGACTATTTGGCATGTTTCGGGGATTGGAAAAATCGTTGACATAAGTTTATATCATCGTGAGGGGATTATTTTGAAGGGGATGAAATTGATTTACAAGAATAAATAAAGATTTTTCATTTTACAACCAAATTCACCTTACTTTTTGGCCACAGAGTCTCAATATGCCAAAACACTTGTATGCTCTATGAATTCTCGTATAATAATACGTTCACATATACATTAATCACCTATAAATCCACCAAATTAATCTACCCGCTCACATATGTCAGATTACCTGCAAAATTGACAATCAGCTGTCAATACTACATTGAGAGGTTTTTCCTCAAAGAAATTATATTCGGTGTTTTTGGTTTCTTTAATTATTATTACCGATATGAAGAAAATACAAGGAGAAGGAATAGCTAATTTAATTGCGCACTTGGCTGCTAATAATAAACAGTTGGAGGAAATCCGTATGCGACGTTTACTGAGGTTGCAAAAAATTATGGCAGCAATGCGCATGGGATATTCTATAGAGAGTAATAAGAGGACAAAACGATTATGGACGCAAGCTTTTTTTGTAAAATTAATCCATAATTAATAATATTTAGCAAAAATTGTATTAGAATTATGTTTAGAGACTCGTTTTCTTTACCGACATCGATTTCATTTAGTTTTTATTATGTTTCTCCTTACATTTGTAATAATATTTATCGATAAAAAAAACAGAAAACACAGGGTTGTATGTCAAAAAGTATCGTTATTATCTAGGATTATTTTATAATCTCAGATTTTATGAGAGAAATTTTGTATGGGAAATCGCACTTTTTAATTACGGATTTTGAGTTAAGCGCGAACGTGAACGTATGTGAACATATTATAAAATTAATTTCAACTCACAAAATTATTAAACATTTTTATCAAATTTGTATAGTTTTAAATTTACTAAAACGCACACACCAAAATGTGAGGTCGTTTTATAATGTATTTTGTTTAAATTCTTCTTTTTAAATTAAAGCAACGATTACTACAGTTACTTTGATTTTAAATGTTGGCGCATATAATAATCAAATCTTTTGCATTGTGGGGAGGAGGAGGGATGTTCTTCGGCGCAATTGGCGCATTTAACACTTGAACAATCTGTTGGCCAAACATTTGACAAGATTGGCACCTCTGCGGGTTGGGAATATATTCACGTATTTTTACATTATATCAGGATATATATATTTTGCTTGGTAAGTTGGGGAAATATTTAGTATAATGTATATCGCTTTGAAAAAAAAGGATAAAAGGGGGGGATAGAGGGGTGTATCCCCATCTTAAAACTGAAAACCGAACCTGCCGGAGGCTTATAGTTTTTAAGTAATTTAATGTTAAAGTTCTCTAATTTAGCGAAAAGTTGGTGCTGCCATACACCTGACATAAAAACGAAGTTCGTATGCAGAGATGTTCAGTGGAAGGTTCATTGTAAAACTGCAGTATTTTTTGCTGAAATTTAAAATTGAGAAATATTTTTGAAAATAAAAACATACAACTCATCGAAACTTAAAAACAATGATACTAAGCGTATCACAAAAAATAATAAAGTAATTAAAAGCCAAAAATTACATTATATAAGTGTATTGTATTGCTTCGATCAGTTTCACAAACGGGTCCTCATGCATGGAATTTTTTTCGGCCGCGCTTCAAAACAATAACCCTCATCAGTCCAACTCCGGCTACGCAATCCACAGTATTTTTGCGTAGAACTCCTTTTCGCGTGGGCGGCCTTCGGCCGCGCTTCAAAAAAATAAGCCTCATCAGTCCAACTCCGGCCACGCAATCCACAGCATTTTTGCGTAGAACTCCTTTCCATGTTAAAACCATTGAACCCAAAATTAAAACGTCATATGCATGTATGTAGTAAGAAGGCACTATAACCATTAACACTAAACTCAAATCCTTAATTTTTTTTCATATTTTTGTTTTCATTTGCAGGTATAGGACTATGAGTAAGTTCGTGCGGTTTTACAACAGATGGCGTAACTTGATTATTATTCCATCGATCCACATTTCCAAACATTCATTGGAGAGCTACTGTCGTAAGGCACAAACGTCAGTATAAGTTTTTTATTTGAAGCGTAAACAACAATATTTTTACCACACTTGAAAATGTCGAATTTCGTGCCAAATAATGTGTTTTTGCGGGGAATTCTTCTTCATTATTTTAATATGAAGAAAAAAGCAGCCGAAAGTCATCGTATCTTGGTGGAAGTTTATGGTGAGCATGCTCTATCTGAGCGAACGTGCCAGAAGTGGTTTGCACGCTTTAAAAGTGGTGATTTTGGCTTGGAAGACGAAGAACGCGAGGGTGCGCCGCCAAAGTTCATGGATACCGAATTGGAGGAATTGCTCGATCAAGATCCGGCTCAAACGCAAGAAGAGGTTGCAAAAACTTTGGGAGTTGATCAATCAACCATTTCCAAACGTTTAAAAGCCATGGGAATGATCCGAAAGGTAGGCCATTGGGTGCCGTATGAATTGAAGCCAAGAGACGTTGAACGCCGTTTTATGGCATGCGAACAACTGCTTCAACGGCACAAAAGAAAGGGTTTTTTGCATCGAATTGTGACTGGCGATGAAAAGTGGGTCCATTACGACAATCCAAAACGTCGGGCAACGTATGGATACCCTGGCCATGCTTCAACATCGACGTCGGCGCAGAATATTCATGGCCTGAAGGTTATGCTGTGTATCTGGTGGGACCAGCTGGGTGTTGTGTATTATGAGCTACTGAAACCGAATGAAACGATTACGGGGGATGTCTACCGACGACAATTGATGCGTTTGAGCCGAGCACTGCGAGAAAAACGGCCGCAATACGCCGATAGACACGACAAAGTTATTTTGCAACATGACAATGCTCGGCCACATGTTGCACAAGTGGTCAAAACATACTTAGAAACGCTCAAATGGGATGTCCTACCCCACCCGCCGTATAGTCCAGACCTTGCGCCATCCGATTACTATCTCTTCCGATCGATGCAACATGGCCTGGCTGACCAGCACTTCCGTAATTACGATGAAGTCAAAAAATGGATCGATTCGTGGATTGCGGCAAAACCGACCGAATTTTTCACAAAGGGAATCCGTGAATTGCCAGAAAGATGGGAAAAAGTAGTAGTAAGCGATGGACAATATTTTGAATATTAAATTTGTAACCATTTTACGTCAATAAAGTTTCAAATTTCGAAAAAAAACCGCATGAACTTATTCATAGTCCATTAGTGAAGTTCCCGAGGGCATTTTGAAGGCAAATAATTACGAAATTATTATTTCCCGAATAATTTGGAGTTATAAAGAGTGTTCTTTAACACCTCACTAACATCTCTACCAAGTTTCATTAATAAAGACATAATAGTTTGCCAAAAATTGCACAATAGACATTATTCTAAATTCCAGCCGTAAATTGCAAAGGTCGAAAGTCAGCAGAACAACCCCTGTTGATTTGGTTACACCATCCACGGTGTAAACTGACACCAAATGATAAAATTTGATCTCTTCAACGATTTCGTTTTCAGGAATATTATAGAGGCAGGGGCGAAAATTGTACCCTTCACATAGTTAAGCTGATCATGTTATTTGCAAGTAATTTGGCAAATACCTACTAGATTATTGGCCTTTATAAATCTTTCTGCTATTAACTTCGAGTTTACCAATAAGAGATTATAAGATTACCGTCTCTTAAATTTGAGATTGATATAATTTCTTTACTGATTAAAGAGGTGTTTATAGAGAAAAGGGTTGGAGGAGAGGAAATAGTATGCTGTGAAGGGTAGATGTAGGAGGAGGAGAACAAAGAAACATCAAAAGGACCAATATACTATTATACCTGTAGTATGTACGTGCATATTAGCAATTTTGTGGGAAAAATAATGTGTGAGTTAAAGCGCAATGTACTTCGAATGTATTGATGTAGAACGTTCTAAAGACGAACAACAAAAACGTATAACTGACGTTCAGATACAAGACAAGTACATATATTTCTTACTAAATAGGTTGTTAGAGCTAGCTAAGCCTTTTTAGTAGCGTTATGTTAAAAGAAAAACGATTCCTTTGCCCTTTTATTCGACTATTTATTTTCAAATGTTTGTACAAGACTGCCTAACTTACTTGCTGTGTGACATATTTATGCAGAACAACGAAGAACGGATTTCAAGAATAACAGAAATAAAAAACATGATAATTACATAAATTTCTATGTACCGGCACAACATAGCGATAGATAAGAAAAATATGTATGTGCCCACCTCTGTATGTACGTACATATGTGCTTGCAAGCTACTGTTTATTTGCGGGTGCATTAGGGCAGATCATCCGCGGCTCCGAACATCCTCCCCCCCGTTGAAAGGTCACGGCTTTCAACAGAATTCCTTACCGGGAGAACACACAGTTTGTTTACGGCTCGACGCTTTATGCCACTAGATGTTCGCAAAAGTGCCACTCGTACGACACCATCTGCTCCAGGGATAACTTCAATTACTCGTGCTAGAGGCCACTTCAAGGGCGGTGAATTTTCTTCCTTTATGCACACGACATCATTGACTTGAATATTGGCTTGAGGCGTAAGCCATTTTGCGCGTTGCTGGAGAAGAGTGAGATACTCTTGAGTCCACCGCCTCCAAAAGACTTGTTGTATATATGTTACACGTTGCCATCGATCAAGTCGCGAGTAATTTAGCGCCGTGAGATCCGGTTCAGGAAGAGCTGTCATAGGACCACCAATCAAAAAATGCCCTGGTGTTAGGACATCCAAATCCTCTGGATTTTCTGAAAGAGGGGTTAGAGGACGCGAATTAATCACAGCACAGATTTCACATACCAATGTACGCAATTCATCAAACCCAAGAATTGATGAGCTAGCGGAACGATAGAAATGTTGCTTGGCTGTCTTTACGGCTGCTTCCCACAAACCGCCAAAGTGCGGGGAGCGAGGGGGAATGAAGCGCCAATCGAACCCATTACTGAGGCAAAAGTTGTGAAGTTTGCTGCGGTGTTTTTCACTGAGAACTAAGTCTCGTAGTTCCTTAAGCTCGTTCTTAGCGCCTACAAAATTCGTTGCATTGTCAGACCAGATACATCTTGGTATTCCACGCGTGGCTATGAATCTTTTTAATGCGTCAATAAATGCACCCGTTGAAAGGTCTCTTACCAACTCCATCCAAACAGCCTTTGTAGCGAAGCATATGAACACGCTAACATAGCATTTTTGTGGCGATTTGTTGCGCACTTCAGGCTTGTAATAAAACGGGCCGCAGTAATCCACACCGGTGACTATGAAGGGCCGCCAAGCCTGAATGCGTTCCTTGGGCAGATCAGCCATTATGTGCTCGACGAGTCTCGGTCTTGATTTGAGGCAGATAATGCATTTTTGTAGAACGCGAGCTGTTGTTTTCCTGCCACCTATTGGCCAAAACTGCATACGAATAAAGGCGAGTAAAGCTTGAGGACCTGCATGGTGATGCTTACGATGAAAATAGGTGATTATTGCGTACGTCAGTGGATGATCCTTCGGTAGAATGCATGGATGGCGCGATGAAAAGCTAAGCATCGAATTTTTTAATCGTCCACCGACTCTAATAATTCCGAAGTCATCAAGGAATGGCGATAACGAGGCAATGCTGCTCGAATTAGGGACGCATTTATTGGCTTGCAATACAGTGTACTCCGGCCACAATTGCACTCTTTGTACTATGCGAATAAGAAGTTGAGTTCCCTGATGAATGTCTTCAGCCTTAAGTTGCGATGACCTTGGCGATTTTTTGATGTTAATAAATTTGCTGACATACCCAAAAATTCGCTGCATTGTTCCGAATGAGTTAATGTATTTGAATGAAAGGGAAATGTCTGTATGATTATTTGCAGAAAGCAAAACCCTTTGTCGAATTTCGGGAAGTTTTGGTTGTGGTGAGCACATGCGTGGCCAGTTGTCCTCCGCTTCTAGCAAAAAGGGTGGGCCGTGCATCCAAAGTTTCGATCCTAGAAGTTCCCGGGGTGTAGCTCCCTTCGATAAAATGTCAGCCGGGTTCATTGCTGTAGGAACATAGTGCCATTGCATGCCCTCTGTCAGTTGATGTATGGTGGAAACCCGATTGGCGACAAAAACGTTAAACCTTGACGGTTCTTCTCGCACCCACGAAAGGACGGTGGAGGAATCTGACCAACAATGAAATGAACAATTAAAAAGTTTCGTTTTTGTAAACTCACCCATTAGCTGTGCGAGCAATGTTCCAGCTTGGGTATGGTGACGGTCTTTAGTGGAGAGACACGGGCCTTTGAACATAATAGGTGAACTTGTATGGTGTTGTCCTTGGTTGATCGCGTGTAAACACAAGTCCCATAAGCTTCAAGGCTTGCATCGCAAAATGCATGGATTTCTCTAATGGCTTCAGACTGAAAAACGTAACGAGGAAATGATAGATACTGCATGTCTGCAAATCCAGTGCAAAAAGCAGACCAAGCAGTGTCTAACGATTGTGGCAGACTCTCATCCCACTCGAGCTTATCTCTCCACATTCGTTGCAGAAGAATCTTCGCCTTGGTCAGCGTGGGCCCCATTAGTCCAAGGGGATCGTAACATCGAGCTAGTGTAGACAACGCAGAGCGTTTGGAGTTTTTTCCGAATTCTCTTTGTGGTACAAATGAAAATAGCAATTTGTCCTTGTGCGGGTCCCAGACAAGCCCCAGTGCTTTGGTGATGTCACTGCCATCGTCAAACTTAAGAAACTTTTCCTTGTCTACGTCAGGAATATCACGAAGGATCTCAGGACTATTAGAGCACCATTTGCGTAACTTGAAGCTTCCTCGGGTAAGAAGGCTAGTTGTTTGCAGTTTAATGTTGAGTACTTCTGCCATTGAATCGCCCCCAGTTATCAGGTCATCTACATAGAAGTCCCGAAGTACCGCTTCTGCTCCAATGGGATAAGTCGCGGATTCGTCTGCTGCGAGTTGGTGCATGGCTCGGATGGCTAGAAACGCTGCAGGCTTAGTTCCATACGTCACCGTGTCGAGCTTATAGATGCGAAAGTCTTCTTGTGGAGATTCTCGCCACAAAATACATTGGAGCATGTTGTCCGGTGGAGTGACGCGAACACACCTATACATCTTACAGATGTCTGCAGTAAGTGCTATAGGAAAAGTATGAAATCTAATGAGAATATGAAAAAGCTTCGGTTGAATAGTTGGGCCTGCCATGAGTAGGTCATTTAACGAAAAACCTGAGGTAGTGGTTGCAGATCCATCAAAAACCACCCTCAATTTTGTTGTACTACTGTCATCCTTGATAACGCAATGATGTGGCAGGAAGTACTTGCATTGTTGTACAACCTCGTTGGAAACCAGCGACATGTGGTTGAGGTCCAGATATTCCTTAATAAACTTACTGTATTCTGCCTTTAGATCAGGGTTACGGGCGAATTTTCGTTCCAGACCTTGAAAGCGTTGACGAGCTTGTAAATAGGAGTCTCCTAGGGCATCCATGCTGCGTTTTATGGGCAGACGAACAGAGTATTCACCTGATGGCAATCGAAAATAATTTCCCTGGAAGTGGGCTTCGCAGTCAAGATCTTCTTGGGAGGCCTTAGAGATCGGTTCGAAAATGTGCTCGATCTCCCAAAACCGACGTACTAAATAGTCCAGCCGAGTGCTGGGAATGAGACCACTGGAGGATTTCTGCCTCACGACGAATGATGACAGGTTTGGAGTTTGTTGCCCACCTCCAGATAGCACCCATCCGAGACGAGTTTTCTGAAGTAGTGGTAAACCAGATCCTAAGCGTATCTGACCCACACAAAGTAGATCGAAGAACAGTCCTGCTCCAATGAGCAGATCAATACGCTGTGGTAAGTTGAACCCAGGATCGGCTAGTGGTATATTCGACGGAACATTCCACTCGTTGGTGCTCACGGAGCAGCCAGGCTGATTGTCGGTGATGGTTTTCACAACAAGGGCAGTGATGCTTGTTGAAAAATCTGAAGTCCGCGACTTAAGTACGAGATCGAGTGAGTAACCTTCCGTTGGGAAGTTGGCATCTCCAATTCCAGAGACTGTAGCAGAAGCTTTTGTTTTGAATAGCTGAAGTTGATTTGCGAAGCGAGTTGTGACGAAGTGCAACTGGGAACCAGAATCTAAAAGAGCGCGACAGGATACGAAGATTCCAGCACGATTTTTTACAAGAATGACGGCAGTAGCTAGGAGCACAGCATCAGAAGGAGACACGGGGGCATTAAGCGAAGCAGATATCGATGCAGTCATAGCACTGGATCGAATTGTGGCCACCGATGAAGCATCGGCTTGACTATCGGTTAACGAAGCAGTTGAGCGGTTAAAATACAGGAGCGTGTGGTGTTTCGACTGGCAGGTGCGGCACGATCCGGATTTGCAGTCCCGCATTTGATGGCCAGCCTTGAGGCAGTTAAGACAAAGTGCAAGCTTCTTAACTTCCCCCAGGCGCGAGTTCGGATCTAAATTTGCGCAAAGTTGACAACTAGAAATTGCATGCTCGGGTGCTCCACAAAATACACAAACACGTGTTGAGCCTTTGGAGGCGACAAACGTTTTCCTTTGACTAATACTGTCGTTTTTGCTATGCCTTAACGCCTGACCAGTCTGTGCTTGAACAGCATGCTCAACATTCTCAAGCATTCGGCAGCGCCTTTCCAAGAATGCAGTCAATTGATCCCAGGATGGCAGCTCGCTGATCGAAGAGGTTTCCTCCCATTTGGCCTGCGTCGTTTTGTCAAGTTTCTGGAGAATCATTTGTACGATGATGCAGTCTGCAATTTTCTCGTTAGATGCGAGCGACTGTAATGCACGAATGTGTGAAGTGACCTTGTCTGTCAGCTTTCGGAGCATGCCTACGTTTGAATCCACCTTGCTCAGCCCAAATATCTCCCTGACGTGTGCCTGAAATATAAGACGTTTGTTATCGAAACGCTTCTGCAAAAGTTCTAAAGCAGTTTCATAATTATCATTGCTTATTTCCAGTGACCGCACGGTGTCGAGGGCAGCGCCACTCAAACAGGAACACAAATGTTGTAGTTTGTCGATGTTTGTGAGGTCGCTGTCCTTGTCGATAATTGACGTGAACATCGAATAGAAATTTGTCCACTCAGTGTAGGCCCCACAAAATTTAGGCAGCGTTAGTAATGGTAGACGTGAACTATTGGCGTTCACGACGATTGATTGGGCTTCACTGGAGTTCATCCTGAACGTGGAGCAATGTTGAGAGGTACTACGTTTACCTATCTCGCGTTGCAAGCTAGCCCTAAGGTTGATTAGAGCAGCATCGAAGTGGTTTGGCAAATCGCTGGCTATGGAGTCAAAATCTAATTCCTCTAAGCTTGTATGCGCGACAGAAAAGTTGGATTTCAATTCGACCAGAGATTCTAGCGTTGCCGAAATACTGTACTCGTCCATACTGTGCAGCTTGTCTGAGGCCAACTCTTTGATTAAGCGCTCCAATCTGTTGAAAATAGCCTTGGTTTTCAGTCTTAGAAAGGCTGCTCGATCTATATCTTCCCCTTGCATGACGAAGGTTTAGACGTTGGCAAACGAGAGTCGAAATTATATCAGTGCGCGGCAGGCACAACTGTACGTTTTTAATAACGGATTTAAAAAATACCGGAAAATCGCGTTATATTATCACGTCGGGGTCACCAATATTAGAGCTAGCTAAGCCTTTTTAGTAGCGTTATGTTAAAAGAAAAACGATTCCTTTGCCCTTTTATTCGACTATTTATTTTCAAATGTTTGTACAAGACTGCCTAACTTACTTGCTGTGTGACATATTTATGCAGAACAACGAAGAACGGATTTCAAGGAATAACAGAAATAAAAAACATGATAATTACATAAATTTCTATGTACCGGCACAACATAGCGATAGATAAGAAAAATATGTATGTGCCCACCTCTGTATGTACGTACATATGTGCTTGCAAGCTACTGTTTATTTGCGGGTGCATTAGGGCAGATCATCCGCGGCTCCGAACATAGGTTAAGTGATCGGGATGATTTAGTGAATTGAATTCATTAGGCAAAGTATTTGGGCTCACAAGAGTTAATGACCTTGTGAAGCAGCATCAGGCCTTTTACTTTTCGCCAAATTTTACACAAAATACAATATTTTTAAGGGAAAAACTAATATTAGGCAATGTTGTAGTAGAGGACATTAAGTTTACTACGACACAGACTATCACACAATCCACATCCAAGAGCAACCTGTTGTCACAGACCCATTTGCTGATGTGATCTAAGTCAGTGTTGAGATTATTAATACAACTATTTATGGATACAAAAAGGCAGCTGATATATAATATAATTGGACATCATCTGCGTATACATGAATGTCACAAAATTTTAACACACTTTGTAGAGGGCCGAGCATAGACCCTTGGGGAACACCTTTGGCTACGGGTAAATAGTTAGATATATTAGCATCGGCACAAACAGCTTGTGAGCGATCACTGCGGTATGATTGTATTAAGTGTTGTTGAAGTGGTTGAGTATTTCCGCTGAAATAATCCTAATTAGTGACCAGCCCCGTTTTACTACCACTCTCCTCGTGTGATGTCTTTTTTTTTTGTTCGAGAACATCCTAACAGGAGATTCGTCCTTTGGATTTTGTACCACGGCCATGTGTTTTTTGTTGTAGTACATGTAGGTTATTGCTACCATCTTCTTTCGGCTAAATCATGATAGTGTGAAGCAGTGGATTTATTGGGTCCAGAGGGGTGGAGACTGCCACCGCCTATGCAAAGTCTTGTGTCGAATGTTTTTTTGCTAGCTCATCCGCTATCTCATTACCCCGTATGTTCTTTGTTGTTCGCTTTCTTTACCCTGTACTCTATGTTAGACCTCTAGCTAAGTTTGGGATCTAAGGTGACACCTAAGTATTTTGCCTGTTGGGTTATGTTGGGTTAGCATAAGACTAACGCCGTTTAATATTGGGAGATTATAGTTTGGTATCTTGGTTCTCTTAGTGAATAGCATCAATTCCGTTTTGCTGGGTTGTACACTTAAACCACAGTCTGGAAACATTCCTGAAACCATAAGCACTATGTCATCCGCATACGCCACTGCTTTAATTCCCTTTCGGTTGAATTTGGTAAGGGTTTTGTTGACAACTTATAACCACAGCAAAAGGGATTAGACCCCTCCCTGAGGGGTTCCTACGTTTTACCGTGCCGCTGCCTACCTCAACGAGGATTATTCTAGTTTTAAGCATGTTCTATCCTTTCGTTGAGACCTTTTTTTAATTTTTGTGGTGGGTGAGCAGTGTTTAAAATGCCTTCGCACTTACAGCGACCGTCGTCAACTGCGTCGAATGGTTTAGCCACTAAATCAATTCCTCCTCCTCTTCTGGGGACACTCCCTTCTCGGAACTACCGTGCATTACTTCGGGAAGACCCAGAACGGTGTCCATTAAATGGACCAATACCCCACTTCTGGGTCCACTATATTTGTAGCCAGCTTCTGCTATAGGATCGTCTTCTAATGTCTCAGTGCTGTCATACTAGTGGTATGTGTGGCATGCTCTCGGGCTTCTCTCACATGAGCGTATGGATTTTATACGCCATCGAGGTTTCTTTTGCATCTGCAGCAAAAAAGATTTTGCAGTAATATTATACCATCTTATGTCGTCGTGAGCACATGACTTGACCGTCTGTTATTTGTCGTCAGTTCGTAAACAGTCCTCCTCCTCCATGTGATGTGCACATGTTATTGATTAACCTGTCTGGGCTCAGTTGTTCACCCAAGACTAACTCAAGCGTTCGGCGTTCTTCGTTGAAACGATGGCAGTAGAATAACACGTGCTTCGCGCTTTCTATTGGATTGTTGCAGCTTGGGCAGAACGAAGTGTCCCCCATGTGAAAACGATGGAGGTACTCCAAGAAACATCCGTGACCGCTCAATATTTGGGTTAGATAGTGGTCTACGTCATCGTGCCTTCTGGTCACCCATTGGCCAAGTTTGGGGATAAGTCTATAGGTCCAACGACCGTTAACAGACGAGTCCCATCTGCTTTGCCATTTTTCTAACGAATGCAGACGTTCTGCAGCTTTCGCTGCAGTTGTCGGCTTTACTCCTTGTCTGTCATAAAGTTGTCCCATTTCCTGCACAAGTATATCTATTGTAAGAGCACCGTTAACTGCCGCTGCTTGGAACCCACAGCTGCTAAATATTGCTTAAAGCAGAGCCGTGCATCAATCATTACGCCTAGATACTTTATTGCCTCTTCCGTCAGTATTTCATGGCAACCTATTCGCAATTTCATGAACTCTTTTTTTCTTTGCGCGCGCAGTTACGAGGACCGCTTCTGTTTTTGGTACGGCCAACTTTAGCCCCGCTGCAGAAAGCCCATAGTTGGACCCTAGATGCAGCATCATTACACTTTTCCTGCAGGTAGTCTAGCTTTTTGTCCGTGATTACACTCGTTGAGACCTATGTCTGTGGCTAATATATTAAGAGCCTCAATTATGGATCTTGTGCTAACGTTGTTAAAAGTCCCCTCTCTGTCGAGAAAAGCGACATTGAGTATTGTTTGTTTTCTATGCTCCTCTCAATCGTATTTACAACCTCATTAAGAGCTGTCTCTGTAGATTTACCTTTGAGGCAGGCATGTTGGGATGATGGAATTATTGTGTTTGTAATCTTCTCTAACAATCGCTCGAGAGCTTTAAAAAATAGAAGCATCAGCTGATGGGTCTGAAATCTGTTGGTGAATTATAACCGCGTCTACCAGCTTTGGAGATAAAAATCACTTTAACCCTCCTACAGCTTTTTGGAATAGGCCCTAGCATAAGACTTTTTTTGAAAAAGACCTCCAGCCACGGAATCGGCGTTTCTAGAAGTATCCCATCTGAACCGGCTGCTTTTTTATGTTTCAAAGTTTTTCATGGCGCATAGAATTCTATCTTGGGATACGATGTAGTTGATTGTATTGGATGACAAGTTGGACTTTTGAACACTGTTACGAATGTTTTCAGTATATTCCCTGTTACCTGGGAAATGTGTATTTATTAGATATTCTAATGTATCGGAGGATGGTTCCATGTGTAGAAGTCCACGCAAGTGGGGAAAGTTACTGATCGCCATTCACTTGGGAGTGGCCAGGACGATTCTTCTACATATGGTTCAAGCAGCTCACAACGGCCGGGATTAGCCCACGTATCCTCTGGGTAGCTTCCGAACACCCGTTCGGGAGTGAGCTAACGTGAGAAGGCGAAGCATTCCAGGATAGCTGGTTGTGCGCTGGGTTTGGGACCCGCCACTTAAAAATCCCCCCCAATGAAAAGAATTAACAAGCCTCGGATGAGAACTGCCTTTACTGATGACGACCCCTGCAAACGAAATAAGGAATATGATTTGAGGGCATGCACCTGGAATGTCCGGTCCCTTAATGGGGAAGGTGCCTCTGCCCGGCTGGTTGATGTCCTCGTGAGAGTAAAGGCTGACATCACTGCCATCCAAGAGATGCGATGGACGGGGCAAGGTAAGAAAACCATGGGACCTTGCGACGTCTACTACAGCTGCCATGTAAAGGAGCGCAAATTCGGTGTCGGATTTGTTGTGGGAGAGAGACTTCGTCGCCAAGTACTGTCGTTCACTCCGGTGGACGAGCGTCTCGCAACAATCCGCATCAAAGCCAGATTTTTCAACATATCGCTAATTTGCGCCCACGCCCCGACGGAAGAGAAGGACGATGCGACCAAAGATTCCTTCTATGAGCGCTTGGAACGTTCCTATGAGCGCTGCCCCCGCCACGACATAAAAATCGTGCTTGGCGACTTCAACGCCAGGGTGGGCAAGGAGGGAATTTTTGGTCCCACAGTCGGAAAATTCAGCCTGCACAACGAAACATCCGGTAACGGACAGAGGCTGATCGACTTCGCCGGGGCCCGAAACATGGTAGTCTGCAGCACCAGATTCCAGCATAAAAAGATACACCAAGCTACCTGGCTGTCTCCGGATCGGAAAACGCGAAACCAGATCGATCATGTTGTGATAGATGGAAGACACGCTTCTAGTGTATTAGATGTACGTACGATCCGAGGACCCAACATCGACTCGGATCATTACCTTGTTGCAGCCAAGCTGCGCACCCGCCTCTGTGCAGCAAAAAACGTACATCTACCTGCGTAAAGAATGTTCGACATCGAAAAGCTGCAATCACGACAGACAGCCAGAAGATTCGCCACTCGACTCTCACTCCTGCTCTCGGAGAGCACTGCCCAACAAACCGGCATGCGCGAGCAATGGAGCAACATTTCTCGTTCCCTACGTACCGCCGCCGAAGAAGAAATCGGATTCCGGCGAGCCCTAAAAAACAATTGGTACGACGAGGAAGGTCATGCTGCCGCAGAAAGAAAGGATGCCGCCTATAGAGCCACGCTGCGATCGGGCGTAACGCGAGCCATGTGGGATCGCTACAGAGAGCTGAAAAAGGAAGAGAGACGTATTATCCGACAGAAGAAACGAGAGGCCGAAATACGTGAGTGCGAGGAGCTTGAGATGCTGGCCAATAGGAACAACGCCCGAAAATTTTACCAGAAAGTTCGGCGGCTTACAGAAGGTTTTAAGACCGGGGCGTTGTCCTGTAAGAACAAAGACGGTGATCTGGTGACTGACGTACAGAGCAATCTTAAATTATGGAGGGAACACTTCTCGAACCTGTTAAACGGTGACAGCTGCGCATGCCATAGAGAATGTGAAGATCCCGATACCCCAATCGTTGACGACGGAATTGTCGTTCCGTTACCCGACCATGACGAGGTGAGAATAGCAATATCACGGCTAAAGAACAACAAAGCCGCGGGCGCCGACGGACTGCCGGCTGAGCTATCCAAACATGGCGGCGAGGAGCTGGTAAGGTGCATGCATCAGCATGGTCGGATGAAAGCATGCCTGCCGATTGGAATTTAAGTGTGCTCTGCCCAATCCATAAGAAGGGCGATCCTGCAATTTGTGCCAATTACCGCGGGATTAGTCTTCTAAATATCGCCTATAAGGTTCTAGCGAGCGTATTGTGTGAAAGGCTGAAGCCCACCGTCAACCAACTGATTGGACCTTATCAGTGTGGCTTCAGACCTGGAAAGTCTACTATAGACCAAATATTCACAATACGCCAAATCTTGGAAAAGACCCATGAAAGGAGAATCGACACACACCATCTTTTCGTCGACTTCAAAGCTGCATTCGACAGTACGGAAAGGAGTTACCTGTATGCCGCGATGTCTGAATTTGGTATCCCCGCAAAACTAATACGGCTATGTAAGATGACGTTGCTCAACACCAGCAGCGCCGTCAGAATTGGGAAGGACCTCTCCGAGCCGTTTGATACCAAACGAGGTTTCAGACAGGGTGACTCGCTGTCGTGTGACTTCTTTAACCTGATGTTGGAGAGCATCGTACGAGCCGCAGAACTTAATCGCTCAGGCACAATTTTTTATAAGAGCGTACAATTGCTGGCGTACGCCGATGATATTGACATCATCGGCCTTAACAACCGCGCTGTTAGTTCTGCCTTCTCCAAACTGGATAAAGAGGCAAAGCGAATGGGTTTGGTGGTGAACGAGGACAAAACGAAGTACCTCCTGTCTTCAAACAAACAGTCGGCGCACTCGCGTATCGGCACCCACGTCACTGTTGACAGTTATAATTTTGAGGTTGTAAAAGACTTCGTGTATTTAGGAACCAGCATTAACACCGATAACAATGTCAGCCTTGAAATCCAACGTAGAATCTCTCTTGCCAACAAGTGCTACTTTGGACTAAGTAGGCAATTGAGCAGTAAAGTCCTCTCTCGTCGAACAAAACTAACACTCTACAAGACTCTCATCATGCCCGTCCTAACGTATGGCGCAGAAGCTTGGACGATGACAACATCCGATGAAGCGACGCTTGGAGTGTTCGAGAGAAAGATTCTGCGTAAGATTTTTGGACCTTTGCACGTTGGCAACGGCGAATATCGTAGACGATGGAACGATGAGCTGTATGAGCTTTACGACGACATAGACATAGCGCAGCGAATAAAGATCCAGCGGCTTCGTTGGCTGGGTCATGTCGTCCGAATGGATACAAACGCTCCGGCTTTGAAAGTATTCGATGCGGTACCAGCTGGTGGTAGCAGAGGAAGAGGGCGGCCTCCTCTGCGTTGGAAAGATCAGGTGGAGAGGGACTTGGCTTCACTTGGAGTGTCCAATTGGCGCCGGTTAGCACGAGAAAGAAACGACTGGCGCGCTTTGTTAATCTCGGCCAAAATCGCGTAAGCGGTTATCGCGCCAATTAAAAAGAAGAAGAATGTATCGGCCGAAGATTCTGTCAAATTCCCCTTATCTTTCCTCAAGAAACAAGGACAGGAGAGTTATTTGGATATAAGCTTGCCTAGTCTGGCCGTACAATATTTTATAAGAGCGTAGAATTGCTGGCGTATGCCGATGATATTGACATCATCGGCCTTAACAACGGCGCTGTTAGTTCTGCCTTCCCCGAACTGGATAAAGAGCCAAGCGAATGGGTCGGGTGGCGAACGAGAACAAAACGAAGTACCTCCTGTCTTCAAACAAACAGTCGGCGCAATATAATTTCGAGTTTGTAAAAGACTTCGTATAATTAGGAACCAGCATTAAGGGGTTATACGCAGTTATGACTTTCAAAAAAATCAATTTTTTTTATAGCATTTTTGTAATGTACATATATTCAAAAGTATACGCACGAAATTTGAAGTAGATCTAAGCAATACTTTCGGAGTTATACCTAAATATGTAGAGGTGCCTCGGCACGTTTTAAGGTAGGTATTGAAACTTTAAACGTGTTTTTTTCAAAACGGCATTTTTCAAGTCGGTGTACACGATATCTCGAAAACGGCTTGTTTGATCGGTCAACCGTTTAACTCAATCTTTAAAGATACATTTTCCAGTAATTAATAGTTCCTTTTGTAAATCTGATACTTATTTTCCATTTTATAATCAATTTACGGCCAAATTTTAACGTAAAAATCGAAATCATTTCTTTTAAAAGCTGCCATTTTGTGAAAATTCACTATTTTGATTAGCCGAACGATTAATTACTAGATAATCTAATATATTAACAAAATTTTTTTGGTTTTTTGATTTCAGATAATCCAATCCTGAGTTACGATGTACACCGTAAACCGTCTTTTTTTAAAGGAGGTTCCAGAAATCGCCTGCAGCGCTCTCTATAATCAACATTTTCATAAATATATTAAAAAATTTTGTTACGTTCTTGAAGGATGCTTTTATAACCGCCAAAAATTTTCATATTAAAATATTCTGAAGTTTCTTCAGGATAACTCCTTGACAACCCGTCTTTTATTTGCTTCATAACTGCGTGTAACCCCTTAACACCTATAATATTGTCAGCCTAGAAATGCAACGTAGAATCTCTCTTGCCAACAAGTGCTACTTTGGACTAAGTAGGCAACTCAGCAGTAAAGTCCTCTCTCGACGAACAAATCTAACACTCTACAAGGCTCTCATCATGCCCGTCCTAACTTATGGTGCAGAAGCTTGGTCGATGACAACACCCAATGGAGCGACGCTTGGAGTGTTTGAGAAAAAAGATTCTGCGTAAGATTTTTGGACCGTTGCTTGTTGGCAACGCCAGAAATTGCAGGCGATGGAACAATGAGCTTTACGACGACATAGACATAGCGCAGCGAATAAAGATCCAGCGGCTACGTTGGCTGGGTCATGTCGTCCGAATGGATGCAAACCCTCTGGCTTTGAAAGTATTCGATACGGTACCAGCTGGTGGTAACAGAGGAAGAGGAAGGTCTCCTTTGCGTTGGAAAGATCAGGTGGAGAAGGACTTGACTTCACTTGGTGTGTCCAACTGGCGCCGGTTAGCATCGATTTAGGCGGCTTCTTTTCTTTTCTTGATTTGACGACCGTCCAGCCGGCATTTTGGTCTTTAATTGGTACCTGTACTGATTTTATCTGTTGAATCGCTGCCGTTGCAGACCTTTTTTTGCCAGAGGCGATAGTGCGTTGTCGACCGGATTGCCAGTTCCTTGCGTGCTAGGGTAACGAGTCCTCTGACTCCTTAGCTAGGATAGGCTCTGAGGCCAACTTCTTTGGCCCGGGGCCCGTTCTGCTACTCCTTTCTGCAGCCACCAAGGCCACGGTTAGCTAATGGGTTACTTCAACCCACAATCGAGCTTGGTAGGCTGAGAGATGGTACCTGTCATGTTCGATCGACTGTCGCAAACCCTCCCGTCATTGTCATTAAGCAGAAGGGAGTGCAAACGGCTGGTTGGACTGACGACGGGCCACTTTCTGTGGGCGAAGCACTTGGGGAAGGTAGTCGACGCAGACAATATACTCTGCCCAGCTTGTGAGAGGAGGATGAGACGGCGAACCACTTCCTGCGCGTTTGTACCGCCTTCGCTCGAATCAGGTTTGAGGTCTTTGGCACTGATATCTTAAGAAGCGACCACCTTCGCTCCTTGGCACAATAAGATCTACTCAGATTTCTTCGCAGGGTAGATTTAAAGAAAATTAAAAGGGAATCTGAGTGCAGTACAATGGACTTAATTGGGTCTGAGTGCTGTACTTGCTAGTTGTCCCGACAAACAAAAAAAAAAAAAAACTCCACCACGGAGAATGAGTTGTTTATAATATTTAATACGACACTACATTTTGTAGGCCTTTCTAAATGTCTTCTCTAATGTTTTAATTCTACTCCCAGAGTGATCCGTGAGAGCGATTTGGTTGATCGGAACTCTTCCTACCCTATTACTTACTACATCTTTGAACCTTTTCGAACTGGTCCTTAATGGGTTTCGATACGGTAAGGGTGGACCTATCCTGAGATCCAGATTGAAAAGGAACCAGCTGTGATCCTCTCTGAAAATAATTTTAGTGGGAGACCCTGAACTGTTTTCAGACAGTAAACTAACATTAATCACTTCCGCCCATCCCCTAAAATACTCCGTCCTGGGGAAAGGTGAAAGGATGAGCATTATCTGTCTTTCATATCGTCAGGCTAGTATTAATAATAAAAGAATGCATCGCGTTGGCGTCGCATCCGAGTAGCAGGGTTTTATTCCTGGTTTCAAGCATACCCTTACGAGCTCCTTTGGGCGGTGCTGGTCAA
The DNA here is from genome assembly GCF_028408465.1 of Anastrepha ludens. Classification (NCBI taxonomy): domain Eukaryota; kingdom Metazoa; phylum Arthropoda; class Insecta; order Diptera; family Tephritidae; genus Anastrepha; species Anastrepha ludens. The sequence continues at coordinate 75,906,066 of NC_071503.1, read as the reverse complement.
TCATGTGACATGTAGATGGAAGAAAGTATTATCCTGACACCTTCAGCGGCTCCTTCCACAACAGCCGTCACATCCTGTGATCTATATGTTGAGATTATATATATACATATATATAATGTTTTATAATTATATTCAAAAGTTTTTTAGCTGCAATACAAGTTTTGGGATTACCTTGAATCCGTTTGTAAAACAGGTTATGGTTATTTGCAGTAAACTCCTTCATCTCGGTGCTCCGCACCCACGACGCCTCATGGCGTCCTCTGCCGCCAGCAGCCGGTTAGGTTGTCTCTTGCAGTCCCAAAGTGTTGCAGATTGACCCTACTGGTCATTTTACACGGTATTGGCGTCGTCAAGCTGCACTTCCGGGTGCTGCCCTTGAGCGCCAACGTTTTTGGCAGAAGCGGCGTCGTCCAGTTGCATACCCGATAGGAACTCGTTGGCGTCATCCGCGGGATTCGCAGAGCGGAATATCTTCAGTTGCGCTTTCCTTACGCCCAATTGAAATTTGTTGGCCACTTTTCCTAGGGGTTCGAGATATGGAGAAGGCAAGGACACACTGTTCGCTTGCGGAGCCCCCGTTTATATGATGCTCCAGTGGGAATTTTGCGGTTATGTGCTTGCAGGTATAGAATCAGCTGTTGGCTTCGATCTCCATGTTCGATTTGGTAATCCCTGGACGGGATTAGTTTGAGCTCCAAATCTTCCTAGACGTTCTGGATCTTGCCAACATCGGTTTGGAGGAAGTCAAGGGAGATCTGAGGATCGCATTTGATCACCCTGTATCCGCGGACCACCTCCATTAAATTCAATCCTGGCACTTGACCCTTCGGGTTTGCCATGACCTGATCAACAACAACATAACGTTGTCAACCACTTCTCGAATGCAGTTTTACCGCGGTAAGTTTGGATGAGTTTTACCTGCGGCCTCATTCGGCTATATTCTGCCGAGAATAGCGAGAAACCTCTGGCGAAAATTATACCCGGACATACCTTTTTTATGTTGCTTTCGTCGCTTGGTATCAACGGATATAAAGTTGATTTAAAGCTGATAACGTGCTGTGGCCCACAGCTTTTCCATCAAATGTCTTTTGACTGGAGGTCAAGAGCCCATCAGTTGAGAGGATTCGAACTTCCTCCGACCGCTAGTCTGTGTCTGTTTGGTCCATCTGTCCATCCGTTTTTTCATTGGGTCCGTCCACTTGTCTGTCTGTTTGTGAATGTTATCCGATTTTTCGGGATTGTGGTTGTCCATTAGTTAGTGTCGTACGGTCCCCTATGAAAGGTTGCACATGTCACCATATGCGGTGATCAAGCAGAACATCGGGGAAATAACCAGTCTACACACCAGGCCCAGGTAGAAGACAGTCTTATTTAGTCCTCCGGCTGCCAAACCCACCCAGTAAGCACGGGTGGCATTACACCTTGAGTTGAGGGAGTTTTTTTTAACGAAGCTTACATCTTCGACCTGTGTGGTTCGCGGGAGATGTTCTCTTACCACCCATATCTGGGAGGCGTTCCCCTATCCACCACCCACAGGTTCTCTCGAGGGGTATCAATGTTTACTTATACATTTTTCTTCTGACGACGAATCCGACCTCCCGCGAGTTTTTAGCGAATCAAGCTATTTGTCTGTGCGTGCGACACGGTACTTGCTTATTGTAATTTTATACCTACCATAAAGTACTTTCACATATGCATTAATTACCAATAAATCCACAAAATGAATATGAATTATTATCTAGGATTATTTCATAATCTCAGATTTTGGGAGAGAAATATTGTATGGGAAATCTCGCTTTTTAATTAGGGATAGGGAGTTAAGCACGAAAATGTAGATCAGCTACTTATGTGTGAACGCATTAATACATTACCAATAGATGTCTTAAGTTCAACTAGGAGTTAAAGGATTTTATATATATATGTATATATAATTGGCGCGTACTCCCTTTTTGCGTGTTTAACCGAGCTCCTCCTCCTATTTTTGGCGTGCGCCTTGATTTTGTTCCACAAATAGAGGGACCTACATTTATGAGGGCTTTTTTATGAGGAGCTTTTTCATTGCAGAAATACACACGGAGGTTTGCCATTGCCTGCCGATGGGCAACCGCTATTAGAAGAAACTTTTTCTTTACGAGCCTACGTTCTTCTTTGAATTCCGAATGGTAGTCACGCACCAACCCATTCGTCTACGGCGATCTTATATACATACATATATGTATATACATACACGTACACTCATATTTGTACTTATCTAAATGGTGATTTTTTAAGAGCTATAGGAAAGCTTTTCAAAAAATCAGAAAAATGCATGAAATTTTTATTTAAATCGATAGTACAGTCCATATAATTTAATGTTTGGAGATTATTTCGTGCAAATGTTGACCGCAACTGCGCTTCAAATGGTCCATCCGCTTAGTGCAATTTTGGAATACTCTCCAATGTTACGGCCGGTATCTCACATATAAATGCTTTAATGTTGTCTTCCAATGCGTTAATTGATGCAGGCTTGTCTGAATAGACATGAGCTTTAACATAGCCCAACAAAAAATAATCTAAAGGCGTTATATCGCATGATATGGGTGGCCAATTGACAGGTCCCGAACGTGAAATAAAATGTTCACCAAACTCGCCTCTCAACAAGTCCATTGTTACGCGTGCTGTGTGGCATATGGCACCGTCTTGCTGAAACCACATGTCATGCAAGTCAAGCTCTTGCATTTTGGGCAAAAAAAAGTTGGATATCATTTCACGGTAGCGCTCACCATTCACAGTTACGTTACGATTCGCAGCATCTTTGAAGAAGTACGGTCCAATGATACCTCCAGCCCATAAACCGCACCAAACTGTGACCTTTTCTGGATACATTGGTAGCTCTTGCAAATCCAAAATCGACAATTCTCCTTATTTACGTACCCATTGATCCGAAAATGAGCTTCGTCGTTGAACATAATTTTTCGATAAAAAAGTGGATCTTCGGCCAACTTTCCAAGAGTCCATTCACCAAAAATTCTGCGTTGTGGTAGGTCGTTCGACTTCAATTCTTGCACCAGCTGTATTTTGAAAGGCTTCGCACATAAATCCTTTCGCAAAATTGTCTACGTTGTTGAGTAACAGAGGCCCAATTGCTGTAAACGGCGACGAATCGATAATTGATGGTCATCATTAACACTGGCCGATAAGCTGCGATATTTTCTTCAGTTCGCACTCTACGTAAGCGTGTTGGTGGTTTGATGTCCAATAATGTAAATTTGGTTCTAAATTTAGTCACAATAGCTCGAATAGGCGCTTCAGTGGGTCGATTAAACTGACCATAAAATGTTCTTAACAGAACATGTACTTTTATAATAAAATTCAATGATTGGCAAGCGTTGTTCGTTTGTAAGACGATTCATGGTTAAATTATAGACCAAACTGAAGATGTTTGGATGTGAAACAAAACCCGAAACGAGCGTCAGCTGTTTAAACCAACTGTTTAAAAAGATAATAGCTAAAAAATCACCCTTTATAAAGGTCAATGAAAATATATGACCTTTACTTATTATTTATTCAATAAAATTTGCCTTCCCCCAGTCGATATTTCTAATATTGTACAATACTTACAAAAACAAAATACCTTCATAGGCCCAGAAGCAGCAGAATGCACAGCGGAATGGCCGCTGCGCCGCCAAGCATTCTAAAATATTATTTAATACAATAAAATCTATTTCATTTATAAACGCACGCGCATATTTCTCAAAGCAAGGCACGTTCATTCAAAAAATGAATCAAACACATTTTTTCTTACGCACCTGATCTGTCCATAAGCTAATTTTTCATAAGGAAGAACCGCCAGTTTTTGTCATGGTAAGTGCTCGCATCGTTGTGTTACATATTATTTAAATATCTTCTTAAATGTCTTCTAAGTACGCATCAGAATGGCGACAGTCGAAAGGAAAGGTGATCGTTTAAGCTGCTATGCGTCGAGTGCATACACTAATGATGTAACCAAAAACTGTCGTTCGCGTACAATAAGGTTACGTTTTCGACATTTTGTACTATTAAAAATATAGATTAGAATTATATATATCTTGACGCATGGGATTATTCAATTAATAGAAAATGAATGAAATATGTATTATAGCCGTGAAGTCACAAATTTATTTTGAAACAAGACTGTTGCTTGCAACGATTGCGAATTCTTGAGAATTTTAAGCGAATCGTGCTATTTTTCTGTGAGCATGGCACGGCTTGGCTACGTCGCGCCTCATTTCTGAGATTGCCCAAATAAAAAATTTTGTTGTCCAAAATATATATTTATGTACGTAGTTGGCATTGTTGAAATTCTTCAGAAAAAAAAAATTTCAATCCACAAAGGAGCAAATTTTGCGCGAAATTCATACATTTGCCTATTTTTGTCCAATGTTTATATTGAGCCGCAGCACTCTGCGTCGTTTATTCTTTGTGTATACGAGCAAAGCCATCATTGATCGCTTTTATAACTCGACATGATGATATGTCTATCCTGTTCTTTTCTTTACAAAAAGAGGGCGAACAATATATTTGAGCGGAAATGGGATGCCAGTACCGGCGGCACCCCACATACAGAATAATCGAGATCGTGACTCTATATTACCATTTATACAATGCTTAAACAATCTAAGTGAGTAGAGCAGCAAAACATTAACAAATGTTTTCAAATGACCCCGTCGAAAGCTCAAAATATGTAGTATCGTTACATATTATTCGGTCCTATACTTTGAACTGTCTACTATTATAAAATACTCCTTTTTGGTTATTCCCAGGGCGTACTCCAATCTAGTTTTTTTAAAGTATCATGCGAGAGATGTTAACGATCCGTATGCTGTTAAATTTTTTAGTCCGATCGAAGTTAGAATATCCTTCCGTTATTTGGAATCGACTTTATACTCCGCAGCCTGATAGAATTTAATTGTACAGCGACACAGTTTCGGTCGTTTCGGGCTTCGTTTCGATGATTCGTATCCTTCGGAGTACGTAGGTTCAAATCTCCGATCATGAAATATCAAAATGAAGAAACACTTATTTCTAATAGAGTTCGGCCTCGGCAGGCAATGGCAAACCTTCTGACATATTTACTTAATGTAACATATGAGATAAATCGGAAAACCCCTGACAATGTGCATTCATTGACTGTGAGCGATATATATAGTACCCAATGGGCTCAAGCCGTAAGTGCCATATTTTGTTATTCAACTTAGAGGCCTGTCTCAAAGGGTCAATAAAACAAAAAAAAAGTTTCTCCTCTTATGCCGGTAGAACGAACACCATCTTCACCGAGTCGTGCTCGTATCGACAACAAACTCGCGTCAAATAAAGACAGTATCAGTGCGCTCTCTGAAATGTGTAAGTGAAAATAAAAATGACTCCTCTTTACCGCCTCAATAGGCAGCCAACAAACAAACTATGAGACATCGCCTGTAATTCCCTACGCTCCCTTTGATTCCCTTTGGTACTGGAGTCCCAGACAGAGCTCCAAGCGTTAAAGTCCCCTGATATTATTAACTGAGAATTTACTTGGAATATGTATGATATTAATTCTTCACTCGAGAAGTCTTGAATCGGGGGTATATAAATATTTATTAATGTGTGTTTTGAGTTTAAGTAGATTTCTAATACTATGGCTGCAATGTTAGAATTTATGATGATTAGTTTGTGGGGGATGTGAGGTTTTATCAGGATGCCAACTCCTTGCTTTGACGACTGAGTATTGGGTAAATTTGAGAAGTAACCAATATATAGGTTTTTGGGGTAACTATATGTGAGTTGGCTGTGAAAAATGGAATATGCGTTTCTTGTATGCATAAGACATCCGATTTTGGTCAATCGAAAGCAAACATAGCTTATTAAAATTTTAGTAATAACTTTTCATATTCCACTGAACTATTTTAAGAGACATACAAAAGTTAAGATAGGAGAAAGAAAAAAGATCGGTAAAGAGATGTTCATGTTTTGTTGTTTAAGAGCGCTACTATTATCGGATATGCTCGATTGATGCGTAATTGAATTTTTGGGTCTAACTGTTTCGTGTAAGATTAGAGAGAGAAGTTAATGGTGCCGTATTTGTTGCTTCGATGGGAAGATTAGCGACCGAATGAGGGAAGTTTGATATGTTTGGCGTAGTGTAAAGAGTGTAAGAAGTGATTGGCTATAGGTGGGAATTTGTCGCAGAGTTGTTTTTTGCGTGTGAGTTGAGATTTGAACCAGAATTCAGTGAATGGTGTGTAGGGGCTTGCATTTCGTGGTGAGTTTCTGGTTTTTCTTTTATATTTTCTGTTTGATTGATTTGTACATGCTTCAGAGGACATTAATGTATAGAAAAGTCTCAATGATGGGAACGCATTGAATTTTGAGGAGTGCTCGTTTTGCGCGCATACTTCACCACAGACATATTTTTCACCAAAAGTTAACAGAAATATACTCAACTGGACAAATTAAACAGCAGTTGAGTAAAATTCGTTTATATGAAGGAAGAAAGAATGTTAACGCAGTAGGCCAGCTAACGTAGAAAGAGCAAATTATCCAAAAATATATATCTGTCTAAGACATCTTCTCTAAAACTTTGTTGAGTTCCCTTCAGCTAAATCAAAATCCTCTATAGAAAGCGCTTCATTACCAGGCACACAGGAAGATGGCATATGCAAATTTTAATATGCGCTTGCCACAGAAAAAATATGCCGGTTCGCAAAAAATGTCCAAGGTATCCAACGCGCACTCACAGGCACAGCAAAGTGCTGTTATTAAGCACACATATATGTGTCTGTTGAATTCCCAAATCAAAATCCTTTATAGAAAACGCTTCATTACCAGGCACACAGGAAGCTAGCATATGCAAATTGAAATATGTAAATTTATATACATATGCGCATATATGTATGTATATGATATATGATGTGTGTATGTGTGTGCACTTACCGAGGCAAAAACAAATATTACGATTCCCTAAAACTGCTCAAGAAATCCAGTGCACATTCATAGGCACAGCACTGTATGTACAGCAACCTTCAAATATGTAAAGTAACCTTGAAATACTCTAATTTCAGAGCAACTTTCTAGTCTTACATATTATATATATGGATATGTTTTTGTGCACTTTTTATCAAATGAAGAACTATTATACATATGTAAAGTAATCTACTAACTAACTATTTACCTATTATTAGAGAACATAAAATAATTGTTTCGAAAATTTGTTCTAGTATTGAAATGTCCGACACAGAACTTTTTTATAAGCTACTTGTGCTGTTTTCTGTAACGTACTGTATGCTCCTAAGCGCTCTTGACGCACAGCAGCTGCGGTTGTCGAGCGTTTAGAAGACATATATACATACATATATGGGTGCAAACATATATACGAGCCGGGTCCATTCGACATGACAAAAATTCCAGATTTACCAAACATTGGCAAATAATTCTACGCGAAATATTCCAATATTGACTATTTTCGAATGGTAGAGAAAATTGACATATGGGTGGTTCATTTTATGAATGAAAGTACTTTGCTCTTAGAACTATGAGCTCGAATTGATCAATGAATTTTTTGATGATGAGTGTTTGTTGTACCGTACAATGGTTGAAACTGTTCGGCGCCGCCGCGACTGTTTTAGATTGTTCAGCATCATGGCAACTAGAATGACGGCCGCTCCGCTGCGCCTATTAACGCATTTTGTTATTGTAGTCGCTGGGCATAGAATTTTAGCTTTGGACGCCATACGCATTTAGAGGTATAAAGTGAGTGCCCTGTGTGTGCGGTTGTATGTATGTACATGCATATGTGTACACTAGTAAGCATTGTTTTGTTGGAAGTTCAAAACACAAATATGTACCTACGTATATAGGCTAGGGCATCAAGTGTGTATAGACATATGTATGTAATAAATAAGAGAGTTCGGTTCTTTTATAGTACAACTGTTTCGCGTAAGCGATAATTTATTTAATTATTTGTTATAGTAAGGTATGCAAAAGTAAAGAAGTTTAGATAACTTATTGAAATATGTTTGTAACTAATATAAGAGTTCGGTTCTCCACTGTACGACTGCTTCGCGGCGCGACGACTTACTGACTGCTACTTCACTACGCGGTTATTTTACCCGTTGCCTCTCTGCTGCTCTGCAACCACTGTTGCCACTGTTACATTCGGCCGTCCTGATCATCGTCATCCGCCTCGGATGACAGGAGCTCTTCGTTGCATTCGGCGTACTTCCAGAGCCTCATGTTGTCACAGCTGGTAGACGTGTTGTTGGGACCCTCTACATTGGCTGCTTTGCGTACGTCGTATCGACCATTGCGTTTAACTTTGACGATTTCATATGGACCCAGATATTCGCTGGCCAATTTTTTACCAGCCACAAACTGAATGCGTTTGATCGCCACTAGATCGCCAACCGTGTAGCCTATTTCCGCTTTTCTGCCCTTGTCAAAATTTCGCTTGTAAGTAGCTTGAGTCTTCAGAATTTGTGCCCTCGCGTCATCACGAATACGCTGTCTGTCGATATCCAAATTGTCAACCAATTCATCTCGTAAAGCATCTAGAATCTGGCTCTCAAGATCGACTTTCATTTTGATGCCAAACATAATTTCGAATGGCGACGCCTTTGTCGAGCTGTGAAAAGAAGAGTTTATTGTTTTTTGAGCTTCAGGTACAAACTTGAACCATTTGGCAGGATCGGCTGCCGAGAGCTTCGAAATAATAGATAAGATCGCCCTGTTGACCCGTTCTACTTGTCCATTGCCTCTTGGGATGCCAGTAGTGGTCAAAACGTGGTTTATGTTGTTCTTTGTAACAAACTCGCTAAAATTGTTAGATGTGAATGCAGCACCTCTATCACTTATGATGCGTGTCGGATTGCCGAAGATCATTGACCACTCGCTCAGCTTCCGGATAACCTCCTCGCAGCTTGTTGTCTTTGTGGGGTATAGCCACACAAACTTAGTGAACCCGTCGACTACAGCAAAAATATATCGGTAACTTTTTGAAGTCGCATCCATTGGACCGAGGTGATCGATGTGGATCGTATGCAACGGCAGGTCACCTTTATCAATGCAATTAAGGAAACCTTCTTTTTTTCCCAGCTTCTTGTTGTACAGGATGCACTTGACGCAATTGTTGATGAACTGTATAACCTTGCTCTCCAGATGTGGTATCCAGTAAAACTGTTTGATCGCGTGCATTGTCTTCTGCGTGGCAAAATGTCCTGGTTCGTGCGCGTTTCTGATAACTTCGGTTTCCATCGATTTCGGGACTGCTAATAACTCCAGACTGTCTAATACTTTGTATTGATATCGCCTTTAATTTTGAAATTTTCATATGGTTTGGTTTTCAAGATCTCGTGAACTGCTTTGAAATGCCTATCCCGTTGTTGAGCAGCGCGCATGCGAGCTGTGACTTCTGAAGCAACTATGAGAACTTGCTGTGGGTATCGGCTTAAACAATCCACATGTTTCATCTTGTCTGCACTTCGATGTTCAGCTTCGTAGTCAAATTCTTGGAAATAGAGCACCCACTGTGCAACTTCACGGGGCACATCTTTTTTCTTAAGGGTCTGCTTAAACGCTGCACAGTCCGTAACAAGCTTGAATTTCGTTCCCAGTAAATAGTGTCGAAACTTTTTTAATGCTAGATATGCTGCTTTTACTTCAAGAATGTAGCTATGTTGAGCGGATTCCCTCGGCGACGTCTTTTTACTCCAGAAAAACACCGGATGTAGTTGATTTTCGAATTGCTGCAGTAACGTGGTTCCAAATCCGTCTTTTGATGCGTCAGTATGCAGTTCTGTGTTGGCGTCTCGATAAAAAATGTGTAGTAGTGGTTCTTGTATAAGCGCTTCCTTCAGTTCTTGTACAGCTTTCCTTTCTTCGACTCCAAATTCAAACTGCTTATTCTTCTTTAAAATATTTGTCAAAGGTCGAGCCTTTAGTGCGTAGTTCGGAATAAACTTTCGGAAGAAACCCGTCAATCCAAGAAATGACTGGACTGCCTTTATATTTTGCGGCGTAGGAAACTTTTTTACGGCTCTAGTCTTTTCTTCTCCTGGTGAGATTCTTCCATCCTCGACTGTGTGACCAAGAAAGTCTATCCTTGACTGTAAGAAACTGCACTTCTTCCACTTGATATTTAAACTCCAACTCGCTGCTGTTTCTAAGACCATTTTCATTTTGTTTAAACATTCTTCTGTCGTCGACGCGTAGATGATTATGTCATCGATATACAAATCCATGATATCTTTGTTAATCAAGTCTTGGAAGATGTGATTTACGTAACGGCTGAAAACTGCAGGCGAGTTGCAGAACCCAAAAGGCGCTCTATTGAATTTGAATAAACCTTCTTTGGTGATGAACGCCGTATATTTTTTACTTTCTTCGTCTATCTTGACATGAAAAAACCCATTTTCCAGATCCATAACTGTAAAAAACTTTCAGCACCATCGAATTCAGGTTTCTATAGTCGATACAGATCCTTCTGCTGCCGTCTTTCTTTCTTACTACTACGATTCGGCTGGCAAAGTCCGACGAGGATTTCCGCACTATTCCCTGTTGTAACCATTCATCAACTTGTGTACTTACAGCTTTTTGTTCATGATGAGGCAACCGGCTCGGTGAATGATGGAATGGTTTCATTGTAGTATCCGGAACAATACTCAGGGATATGATGCTTTCTTTCGTTACAGCTGCAGGCTTATAATCCGTAATCATTTCTCGCACTTGCTTTTCAAATTGCGACGGAACCATTATCTCTTTAGATGACTCAACTATGTTGTAAATGTTCGCGTTCGGCGGCTCTTTTATGTTTTGTTGCGACCGCAAGGATATAAACGAACATCCGTCAGTACCGGACTCAAAACGAAACTTTTTAACGAAGTCCCAGCCTAACAACATGTCGGTTTGAATAGTGCCATTTGGCACCACCATCGTCGTTTGGGTTGTGCATAAATCATCGACGCATATTTCGCCTACAAAACGTCCAACCGGTTTAGTTTTTACATTACCGAGACCGAACAACGTAGTATCACTTTTTTGCAAATCGACGCTATTCAATTTTTCGAAAGTTGTTTTTGACATTATCGTAACATCTCCCGTATCTATGAGCGCATTTATTCGGACACCGTTCACCGAAACGTCTTTTACGCGTTCTTTTTCAACCACGACATTAACAAATTTTGACCTGTTTTCGCACTCCTTGGACGTATGTCCGAATTTGTTACACTTAAAGCACTTTGTCTCAGAACGACAGTCCCTTCGTTTATGACTTGGGGATCCGCAATTGAAACAGTGTTCTTTTTTTTCTATAGGTGACCTTTTGTCCGCGACTTGAGGTTTGCCGATCTTATTTACGCGCTCCCCGTCGTACGATCTTTCGTCTTTAATAAAATGTTCAAAAATTTCGTATTCTTCTTGTAGCGATTTATATGTTTTACACCTGTACAGGAGATGTTTGTTTTCACTTTTTATACGCAAACCATCGACAACGTAGCGAACGATAGACGTTTCCTCAATATCACTTAGTGAGGCAATTTTACGCATGTGTAACAAATACTCGTGAAACGACTCTGTGTTCTTTTTTACGCGTTCCGACAGTTTCTTCTGCACTTCCGCACTATTGTATTCTTTCGCGAATTCTTCTATTAATGCCGTTTTTAACTCGTCGTACTCGGTTATTTGCGTTGTCTCTAGGAATAGTTTTGCGACCGACGTCATTTTCGCGCGCGCTTGCACATATTTTTGTTTTGGATTAAGTTCGTATGCTGGCGCGTTAATGTCAAAATTGTCAAACCACTTTTTTATTGGTATACTGCTTCCATCACACTCGGGGATAATTTTCTCGAAGCTTTCTGCACTTATTTTCGTAGTTCTATTGTGCTGCTCTTCTATTTCAATTTTTCTAGCCAGTAGCCGTACTACAGAGAACGTTAAATATAGAGAATTCTACCGAGCTACGAATGGTGTGAATTGTCAAAAATGAAGTCTAACCGCGGCCGGGGTTTAACAGAGCTGATTGCAGTGAATTCTCTCTTCCTATATTGGCTCTGCACACAGAGAACGTTCTCTGTATATCATAACGTTCTCTGCTTTTGCTTCTGTAGAAAATCAAATTGACGATTAGCCGACGGCATTTTGCAAAGAATTTGCTTGTGCATTTCTACATATGTTCCCTTGATGAATGAAAATTTATTCAACTAAATGATTATTGATGAATAATTTGAATATTTATTATACGCGCCAACATTTCAAATCAAAGTAACTTTAATATTTTGATTTAATTTAAAAAAATGCACTATAAAACGACCTCTCACAACTTGGTATGTGCATTTTAGTAAATTGAAAACTATACAAATTTGATGAAAATTTTTACATACAAATGCTTTGGTATTTTGACATATGTATGTAAATATATGTATATCAATATATGCATACGTATGTATATGTATTATGTTAGCTATGTTTGTGCAAAAGTTCAATTGGATCTTCAATTCTTATAGTGTTACATATGTATGTATATATCATATTTACATTTGAATATGCATTCATTTGTTCCTTTGCAAACGAAATTTTTTTCAATTTAGATTTATTACATGGAATAATATATGTATGCATTTTATAGATAGTATAAAACTTTGAAATTTAAAATAAATAAAAGAAAACTTCAAAGAAACGTATGTATTTGCATATACATATATATTTGTTATTTTTGTACAAAAAGAAAATAGGCATTGTTATACATTTGCTTGAAATAAAATTGACCGACAGCATTTTGCAAGGCATTTGAGGCATTACGCAGAGAACGCATTACGTTTTTATTTCTGTTCTGTAATTTTTCATCCACATCTTATTGCAGGAGGTAACAAGCATGGTTTGTATACAAGTTTTAATATTCAAAATAAATAAAAGAATAATTTTAACAAACCCAAGATATCCTCCATATTTACATATTTTATAGGATGAAAAAGCATATTCGTATGTTACCGTAAGTATGTATATTTGGATTAGTAACAAAGTCTGTTTAAACTGTTTCTTACTACATACATATGTATGTACATGTATACATACACGTGTATTAAACAATTAATCAAAAGTTCAATGCACTGAAGCAGCCATGACCTACCTCACGTATTGGCATATTGATGCCCTATTGTATGTATGACCGTACATACATATACATACATTCTCGACTCCCAGCAAAACTATGCTTATTAGTATACACATACATATGTATGTACATACAACAGCACACACAAAGCACTGGCTTTATGCCTCTGCACGCGTATGTTTCCAAAGCTAAACCTATAAGCCTAGCGACTGCAAGAACAAAATACATTCATAGACGCAGTCGCAGCGGTCAGATTTTTTTAGTCGCAACGACGCTGAAAAATCCAAAATATTCTATAACACTAAGTTCGAGCTCATATGCTCATATGCCCATATGCCAATTTTCTCGTCAATTCGAAAATAGTCAATATTGTAATATTTCGCGTTGAATTATTTGCCAATATTTGGTAAATCTTCAATTTTTGTCAAGTCGAGTGGCCGCGGCTCCGTACATATGTATGCATCAATATATGTATGTAAATATGTGTTCTAAATTCTCGACAGCAATAGCAAATCGAAATATTTTTTCTGTCGCAAGTGCTCGCAGCTTCATATGTATGTATGGCTATGGCAGTTTGTATGCATGTATTTATGTACTGTATATGCGCGTTTGCTTTTGCATGTCCATAGGAACGATTTTTCATATGCAGATATTTATTTCATTAAGTTGAACGAATATATTGATATTGTAATGAAATCCTGTCAATTATATTATTGGTATATGTTTCTTTAAGATCCTCTTACCAAATAAATATTGTTATCCTTAAGAAAATGAAATACTATTTTTTTAATTTTAATTTTTTATTTTTATTCACAAGTAATTTAAGTAATCTTATATGTACATGTATATATATTACAATGCTATAAATAATAGGTATTTACATTTCCTGAAATGAAAAAAAAAATATAAAATTGAGAAAGCACGAATTACGAAATTGTTCTCATACTATAACAATTTCTCACACGACTTCGATATTGACATCGATTAAGTCATTGCGATTTACCTGATTTTTAAAACACTACTCTCAATCCATCATGATTAAGAAAAAATTGTAGTGCTTAAAAATCTAGGCTCGGGTGCTAGCTGAAAGAGAAGAAAAAATAAAAAAGAAACCTGTAAAATAGACTAAAAAATAGAGAAAACCTGAAACGGAAAATACCTGTAAAATATATAAATAAAAAAAAACCTGAAATATAGAAAAGTGGAAAACCCTGAAATAAAAGAATAGGTATCATCATATGCAAAAGATAGCTAATAGATTATTAATTACCTGTGTGAACGGCGAATCTCTTTTCGTGGGGCCCTGGCTTACAACCTACAGCTTTTTTAATTTATTTTGTAGTTTTCTTTCTTTGACTTTATTGACCTCATTCGCAAGAGCCACTTTGCATTCTTGAATAAAAGGACAGTTAAGAGAAAATCTAATAGCTTCTCGCGATGATCTCTACACTCGCCAGATCCTACAAACCAGTCGGGAAACACTTTTTGTGTTTTTTCTTTTAGAGCGGACAACATTAAACACCTAAGACCTGCAATGTGGGCATATTTTGCGAAGAGCTGACGGTACCACACCATTTGGAGTCGACACACTTCGAAAACCCTGTCTTCAGGATTGACAAGCCTTAAATCGCTGTCATCCGTGAAGTTTTTTGATCTTATCAGGGCTTCTGAATGCAACTTCAGCTCCCCTTTGGTTTTCGTCATGGCGTGGGTGCACTTTTCACATTTCAACTTGCACAGCATTTTCTGGTAAATACCATAGCCTGTGAAGTAACGCTGCACTTGTACCTCAGCTTCATTACTTTCTTCAGCAAAATGTATGTCTTCCACATCAATCTCTTCTAAAACGAGATCCTCATTTCGCTGGTCTCCTACCTCTGTCTCAAGATGACGATCCTCGGGGCCTATATACCAATCTAAATTTACATCGTCATCATCTGCACAATTAGAACCTTTCTTCTCA
The DNA here is from genome assembly GCF_028408465.1 of Anastrepha ludens. NCBI lineage: Eukaryota > Metazoa > Arthropoda > Insecta > Diptera > Tephritidae > Anastrepha > Anastrepha ludens. Next base: position 75,891,004 of record NC_071503.1, on the reverse strand, counting down.
AATCTCTGGCGTTAAATTTTCATTGAGATCAGTCGCGCAGCTATGTATTGAATTTCGTGAGCTGAGGGATGGGTATTCATACCCTGACTAGCTCGTATGCGATAGAAAAAGTTTTCTAACGCATCTTGATTTATTTTCCCGGTGAAAATAAATTTGAGGGAGCTGTGCTCAATGAAAAGTTCCTCGCATAACTTTTGCATCGCTGAAATCGTTAATTGGGCCTCCGTTAGTTTCGGACAAATTTTAAAATGGGGATTCATTTCATCTATATCAAACAATTTTTTGATCACCTTGAAGCTTGCCACTCCATCTGATGTTAAGATGTCATATTTCATCAAGGTATTTCGGACGGACTTTATCAAGTGACAGTAATCGAACATGCAAAAAATGTTTGTGCCTTCGTGCACGTAAAAGGGGCTATCCTCATAAATCCCTAAAGATTTAAAGATACTACTGTTGGAGGGCCCTTGATCGCAAACTATACCTTTCAAATTTAACCCCATTTTTTTTAGTTGTGCGATATTTTTCTCCAAAATGGAGATCAATGTCTCCGTACGTATACCACCACTGGAGATATAATACGAAAACACGTATTTCCATTTGGAGCACAATCCCTTAACCATAAAAAATAAACATTTGTTCCCAATTTTGTTTTCGCGTTGACCTTCCCCATGGTCTACAAACCCATCGATAACATCTCTAGCTTTATTATAGCTTAAGTCCGATTTGATGCTGATTTCATCGAATAATAGAACGCTTATGCGTTCGGTGTCGGACATAGTTGAAACAATTTTTTCTAAATTATCACAGACATTGGCATCGAATCCCGGAACAACATATTTGATGGGGCGCCAACGCGAAAGGGATGATTTATAGGGCAAAGCAAAACCTAGATCGTCACGCATAAACGTATATGCTTTGGAGGACATATAATTGATGTTTTGGGCCAATGTCTTTTCCTCCTCGCTATAACGATTTTTTTGGCCACTGACGATCATTCTTGCGAAAGTTACAGCATCACTGCTTGAAGTTTCTTCCGCAAGAACTGCACGAGTACACAAATATTTATATTTTTGCAGTAGCTTCTCATTCTCTGCTTCTAACTCCTCAATTCTTTTTTTTAATTTTATTTCATTGCTCCGATAATAACGAGCAGCCTGAGCAAATAGTTCGCTACTGCTTGTGATTTCTAAGTCCTCACAGATGTTTTTGTTTTTGGGTACCTGCCTTGTTTCCTCTAGCATAGAATATTTTGCGAATTCTTCTAACGTGAGATCATTTGCTACACCTACACCTACTGTACGATTTACGTACACTTTAGTAACGGGCGGGCAAACCCAATCAGAGCCAGTACTAGGTGAGCGACTTCTAGTAACTGGCTCTAATCTTAAAGATGGAACAGCCCATCTAAAACTTTATAACGAGTTACTTGCTCTGGACTAAAGTGGCGCTTACAAACATATAGCCTGTCAGAATCTGCTGGTTGCACGTTGCAAGCCAGGGCCCAACTATTTCGAGCCTCTCCGCGTCGAGGAAATTCGTACAACGTTAATCTTTTTATGTAAACTATTCTTAAGGTCAATCATTGTAAAAATAACCTATGGTTATATGTTTTGACTTAGTAATAATAAATAATAATAAATAAATAATATTTGCTTAAATTTAATCTAAAAACTCTTAGTTTTCCCTATTTCCCACTATTTATAGCACACTCTAGACTTCATAATCCGCATAAGCTGTTCAAATGCAAAGTTCAAAAACGGTTTGAGATAGAAAATTAATAAAAATAATTTTGCTTGATATTTTTCTGATTGGTTGTTTTGATTTTATTCAACAAGGCATAGTAACGGATGCCGGGTATTGTAATATTATGGTTATTAATAAAAAATTATTTTCTATGAAATATATGCACATACACATTCAAAGATAATTTAAATTTCTTAACTTCCTCCACTTTCCTGCCTCAAAACTCTAATGCTACCAGTTAGCAAACCTCACCCTCAATAAAACCTATCCACCCTAATATTATATCAAATGTATGCAATAAAACCTATCCACCCTAATATTATATCAAATGCATGCAATACATATGTAGGTATGTGTGTTTGATATTCTTGTAGGTTCGCTTTAGCGAAATATAAAAACACACATACCTACTTATGTATTGCGCAAAAACTTACCTAAACGAAGGGTGGGGATGGCACCCTTTTTCAAACATTGTCCCCCCACAACACATGCCTCAAAGTGTTTTACACACACAAATGAGTTGTGGGGTGGAAGATGTTCCGTCCTGGCAATATGCAAATTCTGCCTCCATTTGTCTGCTATTATGGGGTCCTGTGGGAAAGAAAATAATTTCACTTCACTGTTTTTTAAATAACACCCGCGCACACGACACGTTCTGCTCATTTTTAAATCGAAAAAGTTTAAAAAAATTCGGAAAATCGACAGCGTTTGAAAATTGCGCGACGTCAATCAAAAGTTTTTCTCAAACTAAAGTTCATTAGACTCTTTTGGTTTGACATGGAAATTTTGGCGCAAATTACGCAAAATCAATTCAAATTCAAAAATGAATTTTCATGCAAATAAAGAGACAAAAAGCACCTGTAACCTAACTTTGGCACAAAACGGAAAGTTTCCAAAAAAAAAGCTCTTAATTCTCAAAAGCTGTTAAATTTCTGCAGTTGAGCATATTTCTGTTAACGTTCTCTGAAAAATGTCGCTGTTGTGTACCACGCGCGCAAAACGAGTACCCCTGAAAAGTGCTGCCTTTTCAGTCATTGAGAATTCTCTATATTTAACGTTCTCTGCGTACTAGCTCCGTTATTTGTAAATTGTCTTCGTTCGGCATATTTTGTTGTTCTCGCTCTACTGTTTCGCTATATGCTTCTTTCATGTACTGCTTCTCCTTTTCGACTTTCTGCTTTACCTCTTCGTGCTGCTGCTTTCCCTCCTTGTTACTGCTGCTTCTGCTGTCGTTTTCGGTTTTCGCTAAATTTTTTGATGTGCCTTTAGAACGTATGTTGTATGTGCTACCGCTGCTTGCCATCAACGCTGTGCACTTTGCATGTGTTACGCGCCGCAACCACCGCTATGCTTATGTGTTATATATTTCGCTAGTTTCGCGCCGCAACTACTGTTATGTTTATGTGTTATATATTTCGCTATTTTCGCGCCGCAACTACTGTTATGTTTATGTGTTATATGTTTCGCTAGTTTCGCGCCGCAACTACTGTTATGTCTATATGTTATATATTTCGCTAGTTTCGCGCCGCAACTACTGTTATGTCTATATGTTATATACTTCGCTAGTTTCGCGCCGCAACTACTGTTATTTTTATGTGGACAACTTCAAGGGCACGATTCACACTTATCTCGTACATAGGGTATTTTTATGACCTTCTACTTAAAATCACATACGCCAATCAGTTGCCACACACACACAACACTTTATTTATGCACTTTTGCTAATTTACCGCAGATTTGTTCAGATTATGCACTTTTATTAATTTATCGCAACGTATTTTGTTCAATCAAATTTTAAATCACCCGAATTTATATATTAGATATATAATGGAAATCACACGCGTTTATTTGCGTTATCCCGGACGAGCCCCCATATGTAACAAATAATAGAGTTCGGTTCTTTTATAGTACAACTGCTTTGCGTAAGCCATAATTTATTTAATTATTTGTTATAGTAAGGTATGCAAAAGTAAAGAAGTTTAGATAACTTATTGAAATATGCTTGTAACTAATATAAGAGTTCGGTTCTCCACTGTACGACTGCTTCGCGGCGCGACGACTTACTGACTGCTACTTCACTACGCGGTTATTTTACCCGTTGCCTCTCTGCTGCTCTGCAACCACTGTTGCCACTGTTACATGTATATACATGCATATGCAAAAGAGAATTGTTTTAGCATTTGTTAGGTTGTTATTTACTCCGTATTAATTGCTTGTAAATATGATAAGGCGATGCTCGTGAGGCAGCTCATGGTTGCTGCATGCGTATGCACATATGTAGGCAACACTATATGAATTGAAGATGTAATTGAACTTTTGCAGAAACATTACAAACATAATATATGTACATATTGATATATATAATATAAGTACATACATATATACTACTGCGGGCAAAAAGTAATGTGAATTTATTTGTCAAACTTCGCGGGATTAAAATTTCGCTCTAGTTATTTTTTTCATGAGTTGGCAGCACTGTTAATAACATCTGGGCCAACTTTCATGTGAATGTCATTATCAGTAATATATTTACGCTTGTGTTTACCAAACGACCAAGAGTGCATTTTTCGATTTTTACAATGTCTGATTTGATTGAGCAGAGAAGTGCCATCAAATTTTGTTTGCGGAATGAAATTTCGGCTGCGGAAACGTTTAGCATGTTGCAGAAGGCATTTGGTGATTCGATCATGTCGCAGAAAAATGTTTATAAGTGGTACAAAAACTTCAAAGAGGGTCGAGAACGTGTTGATGACTTGGAGCGCTCCGGACGACCATCGACGTCAAAGATAACCAACACGTCAGTAAAGTGAAGGGGTTAGTGCTCAAAAATCGTCGGTTGACTGTTCAAGACCTTACTTCGGAATATTAGAAGGATCTGTGAAAACCATTTGGAAAGACCATTTGGGCCTACGAAAAGTCAAATCTCGTTTGGTACCGAAAACTCTCAATTTCTTGGAAAAAAGTCGTCGCGTTGATGTGTGTGAAACAATGCTTTCAGACTATCAGGACAAGCTCAAATGAATCATTACGGGAGATGAGACTTTGATTTATGCTTACGACCCTGAAACAACCGACCAATCAAGCGAATATCGTGCTAAAGGCGAGGCCAGACCGAAAAGAACACGTCAAAGTTATTCAAAAATAAAGGTCATGATAACAGTTTTTTTCGATTTTCGTGGTGAAGTGCACTATGAATTCCTTCCACCTGGCCAAACTGTTAATAAGGAATATTATTTGAGCGTTATGCGTCGTTTACGTGAAGCAATTCGTCTAAAAATACCAGAATTATGGGCCAACAACTCTTGGTTTTTGCATCACGATAATGCACCGTCTCACACTGCACTCGTTCTTCGTGACCACTTCGCCAAAAATTCCGCGCATATCGTTCCGCAACCACCGTATTCGCCTGATTTGGCTCCGTGTGACTTCTGGCTATTCTCACAACTCAAGAGACCACTCCGGGGAACGCGTTTCGAGTCGATTGAGGAGATAAAAGCTGAATCGAAGAAGGCGCTGATGGCTATACCAGAAATGGACTATTTGGCATGTTTCGGGGATTGGAAAAATCGTTGACATAAGTGTATATCATCGTGAGGGGATTATTTTGAAGGGGATGAAATTGATTTACAAGAATAAATAAAGATTTTTCATTTTACAACCAAATTCACCTTACTTTTTGCCCACAGAGTCTCAATATGCCAAAACACTTGTATGCTCTATGAATTCTCGTATAATAATACGTTCACATATACATTAATCACCTATAAATCCACCAAATTAATCTACCCGTTCACATATGTCAGATTACCTGCAAAATTGACAATCAGCTGTCAATACTACATTGAGAGGTTTTTCTTCAAAGAAATTATATTCGGTGTTTTTGGTTTCTTTAATTATTATTACCGATATGAAGAAAATACAAGGAGAAGGAATAGCTAATTTAATTGCGCACTTGGCTGCTAATAATAAACAGTTGGAGGAAATCCGTATGCGACGTTTACTGAGGTTGCAAAAAATTATGGCAGCAATGCGCATGGGATATTCTATATTAAGTTTTATAAAGAGTAATAAGAGGACAAAACGATTATGGACGCAAGCTTTTTTTGTAAAATTAATCCATAATTAATAATATTTAGCAAAAATTGTATTCGAATTATGTTTAGAGACTCGTTTTCTTTACCGGCATCGATTTCATTTAGTTTTTATTATGTTTCTCCTTACATTTGTAATAATATTTATCGATAAAAAAAACAGAAAAAACAGGGTTGTATGTCAAAAAGTATCGTTATTATCTAGGATTATTTTATAATCTCAGATTTTATGAGAGAAATTTTGTATGGGAAATCGCACTTTTTAATTACGGATTTTGAGTTAAGCGCGAACGTGAACGTATGTGAACATATTATAAAATTAATTTGAACTCACAAAATTATTAAACATTTTTATCAAATTTGTATAGTTTTAAATTTACTAAAACGCACACACCAAAATGTGAGGTCGTTTTATAATGTATTTTGTTTAAATTCTTCTTTTTAAATTAAAGCAACGATTACTACAGTTACTTTGATTTTAAATGTTGGCGCATATAATAATCAAATCTTTTGCATTGTGGGGAGGAGGAGGGATGTTCTTCGGCGCAATTGGCGCATTTAACACTTGAACAATCTGTTGGCCAAACATTTGACAAGATTGGCACCTCTGCGGGTTGGGAATATATTCACGTATTTTTACATTATATCAGGATATATATATTTTGCTTGGTAAGTTGGGGAAATATTTAGTATAATGTATATCGCTTTGAAAAAAAAGGATAAAAGGGGGGGATAGAGGGGTGTATCCCCATCTTAAAACTGAAAACCGAACCTGCCGGAGGCTTATAGTTTTTAAGTAATTTAATGTTAAAGTTCTCTAATTTAGCGAAAAGTTGGTGCTGCCATACACCTGACATAAAAACGAAGTTCGTATGCAGAGATGTTCAGTGGAAGGTTCATTGTAAAACTGCAGTATTTTTTGCTGAAATTTAAAATTGAGAAATATTTTTGAAAATAAAAACATACAACTCATCGAAACTTAAAAACAATGATACTAAGCGTATCACAAAAAATAATAAAGTAATTAAAAGCCAAAAATTACATTATATAAGTGTATTGTATTGCTTCGATCAGTTTCACAAACGGGTCCTCATGCATGGAATTTTTTTCGGCCGCGCTTCAAAAAAATAAGCCTCATCAGTCCAACTCCGGCCACGCAATCCACAGCATTTTTGCGTAGAACTCCTTTCCATGTTAAAACCATTGAACCCAAAATTAAAACGTCATATGCATGTATGTAGTAAGAAGGCACTATAACCATTAACACCAAACTCAAATCCTTAATTTTTTTTCATATTTTTGTTTTCATTTGCAGGTATAGGACTATGAGTAAGTTCGTGCGGTTTTACAACAGATGGCGTAACTTGATTATTATTCCATCGATCCACATTTCCAAACATTCATTGGAGAGCTACTGTCGTAAGGCACAAACGTCAGTATAAGTTTTTTATTTGAAGCGTAAACAACAATATTTTTACCACACTTGAAAATGTCGAATTTCGTGCCAAATAATGTGTTTTTGCGGGGAATTCTTCTTCATTATTTTAATATGAAGAAAAAAGCAGCCGAAAGTCATCGTATCTTGGTGGAAGTTTATGGTGAGCATGCTCTATCTGAGCGAACGTGCCAGAAGTGGTTTGCACGCTTTAAAAGTGGTGATTTTGGCTTGGAAGACGAAGAACGCGAGGGTGCGCCGCCAAAGTTCATGGATACCGAATTGGAGGAATTGCTCGATCAAGATCCGGCTCAAACGCAAGAAGAGGTTGCAAAAACTTTGGGAGTTGATCAATCAACCATTTCCAAACGTTTAAAAGCCATGGGAATGATCCGAAAGGTAGGCCATTGGGTGCCGTATGAATTGAAGCCAAGAGACGTTGAACGCCGTTTTATGGCATGCGAACAACTGCTTCAACGGCACAAAAGAAAGGGTTTTTTGCATCGAATTGTGACTGGCGATGAAAAGTGGGTCCATTACGACAATCCAAAACGTCGGGCAACGTATGGATACCCTGGCCATGCTTCAACATCGACGTCGGCGCAGAATATTCATGGCCTGAAGGTTATGCTGTGTATCTGGTGGGACCAGCTGGGTGTTGTGTATTATGAGCTACTGAAACCGAATGAAACGATTACGGGGGATGTCTACCGACGACAATTGATGCGTTTGAGCCGAGCACTGCGAGAAAAACGGCCGCAATACGCCGATAGACACGACAAAGTTATTTTGCAACATGACAATGCTCGGCCACATGTTGCACAAGTGGTCAAAACATACTTAGAAACGCTCAAATGGGATGTCCTACCCCACCCGCCGTATAGTCCAGACCTTGCGCCATCCGATTACTATCTCTTCCGATCGATGCAACATGGCCTGGCTGACCAGCACTTCCGTAATTACGATGAAGTCAAAAAATGGATCGATTCGTGGATTGCGGCAAAACCGACCGAATTTTTCACAAAGGGAATCCGTGAATTGCCAGAAAGATGGGAAAAAGTAGTAGTAAGCGATGGACAATATTTTGAATATTAAATTTGTAACCATTTTACGTCAATAAAGTTTCAAATTTCGAAAAAAAACCGCATGAACTTATTCATAGTCCATTAGTGAAGTTCCCGAGGGCATTTTGAAGGCAAATAATTACGAAATTATTATTTCCCGAATAATTTGGAGTTATAAAGAGTGTTCCTTAAAACCTCACTAACATCTCCACCAAGTTTCGTTAATAAAGACATAATAGTTTGCCAAAAATTGCACAATAGGCATTATTCTAAATTCCAGCCGTAAATTGTAAAGATCGAAAGTCAGCAGAACAACTCCTGTTGATTTGGTTACACCATCCACGGTGTAAACTGACACCAAATGATACAATTTGATCTCTTCAACGATTTCGTTTTCAGGAATATTATAGAGGCAGGGGCGAAAATTGTACCCTTCACATAGTTAAGCTGATCATGTAATTTGCAAGTAATTTGGCAAATACCTACTAGATTATTGGCCTTTATAAATCTTTCTGCTATTAACTTCGCAAGGAGTAGCGCAAGGAGTAAAACTATCGTCTGGACGTTGCAAGTGAAAGTCGGAGACTGAACCATAAGTTATTTGACAGTGTTTGATCTTAATCCTAAAATATTAAAAATAATACTAAAAAAAGAGGTGTTTAAAGAGAAAAGGGTTGGAGGAGAGGAAATAGTATGCTGTGAAGGGTAGATGTAGGAGGAGGAGAACAAAGAAACATTAAAAGGACCTATATACTATTATACCTGTAGTATGTACGTGCATATTAGCAATTTTGTGGTGAAAATTATGTGTGAGTTAAAGCGCAATGTACTTCGAATGTATTGATATAGAGCGTTCTAAGTAAGACAAGTACATATATTTCTTACTAAATAGGTTAAGTGATCGGGATGATTAAGTGAATTGAATTCATTAGGCAAGGTATTTGGGCTCACAAGAGTTAATGACCTTGTGAAGCAGCATCAGGCCTTTTACTTTTCGCCAAATTTTACACAAAATATTTTCAAGGGAGAAACTAGTATTAGGCAATGTTGTAGTAGAGGACATTAAGTTTACTACGACACAGACTATCACACAATCCACATCCAAGAGCAACCTGTTGTCACAGACCCATTTGCTGATGTGATCTAAGTCAGTGTTGAGATTATTAATACAACTATTTATGGATACAAAAAGGCAGCTGATATATAATATAATTGGACATCATCTGCGTATACATGAATGTCACAAAATTTTAACACACTTTGTAGTTAATAGAGGGCCGAGCATAGACCCTTGGGGAACACCTTTGGCTACGGGTAAATAGTTAGATATATTAGCATCGGGTAAATAGTTAGAATATATTAACACAAACAGCTTGTGAGCGATCACTGCGGTATGATTGTATTAAGTGTTGTTGAAGTGGTTGAGTATTTCCGCTGAAATAATCCTAATTAGTGACCATCCCCGTTTTACTACCACTCTCCTCGTGTGATGTCTTTTTTTTTGTTTCTTGTCAGATCCATTTAGTGAGGTTCAAGTATAGCAGCAAATTCTTTATCTCGATGTCTGAGATCTCATTAATTTGCTGTAGGAAAGGCTTACTGAAGGAGCGGAGTCGTGCCCTAACTAGCACTGGACATAAGTAGTGGAAAGGACTTTCCTTCACCCCTTCCGCTTGACAGCTTCTGCAAATAGGATTGAAGGGGAGGTAAGTCTGGCTGCATGATCCTCTAAATGAACTGTACGGATTGCAGTGATGCGTGAAATGTTTGGTCGAGAACATCCTAACAGGTGATTCGTTCTTTGGATTTTGTACCACGGCCATGTGTTTTTTGTTGTAGTACATGTAGTTAATTGCTTCCATCTTCTTTCGGCTAAATCATGATAGTGTGAAGCAGTGGATTTATTGGGTCCAGAGGGGTGGAGACTGCCACCGCCTATGCAAAGTCTTTTGTCGAATGTTTTTTTGCTAGCTCATCCGCTATCTCATTACCCCGTATGTTCTTCGTTGTTCGCTTTCTTTACCCTGTACTCTATGTTAGACCTCTAGCTAAGTTTAGGATCTAAGATGACACCTAAGTATTTTGCCTGTTGGGTTATGTTGGGTTAGCATAAGACTAACGCCGTTTAATATTGGGAGATTATAGTTTGGTATCTTGGTTCTCTTAGCGAATAGCATCAATTCCGTTTTGCTGGGTTGTACACTTAAACCACAGTCTGGAAACATTCCTGAAACCATAAGCACTATGTCATCCGCATACGCCACTGCTTTAATTCCCTTTCGGTTGAATTTCGTAAGGGTTTTGTTGACAACTAATAACCACAGCAAAAGAGAATAGACCCCTCCCTGAGGGGTTCCTACGTTTTACCGTGCCGCTGCCTACCTCAACGAGGATTATTCTAGTTTTAAGCATGTTCTATCCTTTCGTTGAGACCTTTTTTTCGTTTTTGTGGTGGGTGAGCAGAGTTTAAAATGCCTTCGCACTTACAGCGACCGTCGTCAACTGCGACGAATGGTTTAGCCACTAAAACAATTCCTCCTCCTATTCTGGGGACACTCCCTTCTCGGAACTACCGTGCATTACTTCGGGAAGGCCCAGAACGGTGTCCATTAAATGGACCAATACCACACTTCTGGGTCCACTATATTTGTAGCCAGCTTCATGCTATAGGCTCGTCTTCTAATGTCTCAGTGCAGTCATACTAGTGGTACGTGTGGCATCCTCTCGGGCTTCTCTCACATGAGCGTATGGATTTTATACGCCATCGAGGTTTCTTCTACATCTGCAGCAAAAAAGATTTTGCAGTAATATTATACCATCTTATGTCGTCGTGAGCACATTTCTCGACCGTCTGTTATTTGTCGTCAGTTCGTAAACAGTCCTCCTCCTCCATGTGATGCGCACATGTTATTGATTAACCTGTCTGGGCTCAGTTGTTCACCCAAGACTAACTCAAGCGTTCGGCGTTCTTCGTTGAAACGATGGCAGTAGAAGAACACGTGCTGCGCGCTTTCTATCGCTTTGTTGCAGCTTGGGCAGAACGAAGTGTCCCCCATGTGAAAACGATGGAGGTACTCCACGAAACATCCGTGACCGCTCAATATTTGGGTTAGATAGTAGTCTACGTCATCGTGCCTTCTGGTCACCCATTGGCCAAGTTTGGGGATAAGTCTATAGGTCCAACGACCGTTAACAGACGAGTCCCATCTGCTTTGCCATTTTTCTAACGAATGCAGACGTTCTGCAGCTTTCGCTTCAGTTGTCGGCTTTACTCCTTGTCTGTCATAAAGTTGTCCCATTTCCTGCACAAGTATATCTATTGTAAGAGTACCGTTAACTGCCGCTGTTTGGAACCCACAGTTGCTAAATATTGCTTAAAGCAGAGCCGTGCATCAATCATTACGCCTAGATACTTTATTGCCTCTTCCGTCAGTATTTCATGGCAACCTATTCGCAATTTCATGAACTCTTTTATTCTTTGCGCGCGCAGTTACGAGGACCGCTTCTGTTTTTGGTACGGCCAACTTTAGCCCCGCTGCAGAAAGTCCATAGTTGGACCCTAGATGCAGCATCATTACACATTTCCTGCAGGTAGTCTAGCTTTTTGTCCGTGATTACACTCGTTGAGACCTATGTCTGTGGCTAACATATTAAGAGCCTCAATTATGGATCTTGTGCTAACGTTGTTAAAAGTCCCCTCTATGTCGAGAAAAGCGACATTGAGTATTGTTTGTTTTCTATGCTCCTCTCAATCGTATTTACAACCTCATTAAGAGCTGTCTCTGTAGATTTACCTTTGAGGCAGGCATGTTGGGATGATGGAATTATTGTGTTTGTAATCTTCTCTAACAATCGCTCGAGAGCTTTAACACGTTCCCTGTCCACTGAGCCACATATGGTTCAGGAAACGTGCGCCTGATAAGCACTGATACTTTCCTGAGCCATATGTGTGTCAGAGGGTATATGAAACTTCTAAAGCAAATTATTCGACTGGACGTAACGGAACTGTACAGTGCTGGTACGATAATAAAGTAAAGAAAAATGCCGGGACATACGAAAACATATTTTTATTTTACGCAGAAATCACAAATTATTTTTAATTATTTCTTATTACGACACTCCCAGGCTTATCCAACTCAGCAATCTCGGGGTCACGCCCTATGTAAATATCATAATTCCAGACAAACCCCTCTTCTGTGCACAGTTTATAGATTTTCTAGCCGTATTTATGAGCTTTTGATGGGTTGTATTGACGGAAAGATATCCTGCCTCTAAACGGCATCATCGACTCGTCAATGACGATACATTCACCAGGTGCTAGCAAGCTCTTCCAGTTATTGATAACAAGGTCCAAAAGTGGTTTTATTTTGTATAGACGTTCGTTTTGATCCCTCGGAGCTTCATTATCAACAAAGTGTCAGCAACGTAATATTGACGCGAACCGATTATATGACATGTTTACGTTGTGTAATATTGAACTTGTCGGTCAATTTTGCATTTTTGTATAGGGACAGGGAGCGTGTTAAAAAATAGAAGCATCAGCTGATGGGTCTGAAATCTTTCGCTGAATTATAACCGCGTCTACCAGCTTTGGAGATAAAAATCACTTTAACCCTCCTACAGCTTTTTGGAATAGGCCCTAGCATAACACTTTTTTTGGAAAAGACCTCCAGCCACGGAATCGGCGTTTCTAGAAGTATCCCATCTGAACCGGCTGCTTTTTTATGTTTCAAAGTTTTTCATGGCGCATAGAATTCTATCTTGGGATACGATGTAGTTGATTGTATTGGATGACAAGTTGGACTTTTGAACACTGTTACTAATGTTCTCAGTATATTCCCTGTTACCTGGGAAATGTGTATTTATTAGATATTCTAATGTATCGGCCGAAGATTCTGTCAAATTGCCCTTATCTTTCCTCAAGAAAGAAGGACAGGAGAGTTATTTGGATATAAGCTTGCCTAGTCTGGCCGTACAAAATTTTATAAGAGCGTACAATTGTTGGCGTATGCCGATGATATTGACATCATCGGCCTTAACAACCGCGCTGTTAGTTCTGCCTTCTCCGAACTGGGTAAAGAGCCAAGCGAATGGGTCTGGTGGCGAACGAGAACAAAACGAAGTACCTCCTGTCTTCAAACAAACAGTGGGCGCACTAGCGTATCGGCACCCACATCACTGTTGACAGTTATAATTTCGAGTTTGTAAAAGACTTCGTATATTTAGGAACCATCATTAACACCTATAATATTGTCAGCCTAGAAATGCAACGTAGAATCTCTCTTGCCAACAAGTGCTACTTTGGACTAAGTAGGCAACTCAGCAGTAAAGTCTTCTCTCGACGAACAAATCTAACACTCTACAAGGCTCTCATCATGCCCGTCCTAACTTATGGTGCAGAAGCGTGGTCGATGACAACACCCAATGGAGCGACGCTTGGAGTGTTTGAGAAAAAAGATTCTGCGTAAGATTTTTGGACCGTTGCTTGTTGGCAACGCCAGAAATTGCGACGACATAGACATAGTGCTTTACGACGACATAGACATAGCGCAGCGAATAAAGATCCAGCGGCTACGTTGGCTGGGTCATGTCGTCCGAATGGTTACAAACGCTCTGGCTTTGAAAGTATTCGATACGGTACCAGCTGGTGGTAACAGAGCAAGAGAAAGGTCTCCTTTGCGTTGGAAAGATCAGGTGGAGAAGGACTTGACTTCACTTGGTGTGTCCAACTGGCGGCTTCTTTTCTTTTCTTGATTTGACGACCGTCCAGCCGGCATTTTGGTCTTTAATTGGTACCTGTACTGATTTTATCTGTTGAATCGCTGCCGTTGCAGACCTTTTTTTGCCAGAGGCGATAGTGCGTTGTCGACCGGATTGCCAGTTCCTTGCGTGCTAGGGTAACGAGTCCTCTGACTCCTTAGCTAGGATAGGCTCTGAGGCCAACTTCTTTGGCCCGGGGCCCGTTCTGCTACTCCTTTCTGCAGCCACCAAGGCCACGGTTAGCTAATGGGTTACTTCAACCCACAATCGAGCTTGGTAGGCTGAGAGATGGTACCTGTCATGTTCGATCGACTGTCGCAAACCCTTCCGTCATTGTCATTAAGCAGAAGGGAGTGCAGACGGCTGGTTGGACTGACGACGGGCCACTTTCTGTGGGCGAAGCACTTGGAGAAGGTAGACGACGCAGACAATATACTCTGCCCAGCTTGTGAGAGGAGGATGAGACGGCGAACCACTTCCTGCGCGTTTGTATCGCCTTCGCCCGAATCAGGTTTGAGGTCTTTGGCACTGATGTCTTAAGAAGCGACCACCTTCGCTCCTTGGCACAATAAGATCTACTCAGATTTCTTCGCAGGGTAGATTTAAAGAAAATTAAAAGGGAATCTGAGTGCAGTACAATGGACTTAATTGGGTCTGAGTGCTGTACTTGCTAGTTGTCCCGACAAACAAAAAAAAAACAAATTCCACCACGGAGAATGAGTTGTTTATAATATTTAATACGACACTACATTTTGTAGGTCTTTCTAAATGTCTTCTCTAATGTTTTAATTCTACTCCCAGAGTGATCCGTGAGAGCGATTTGGTTGATCGGAACTCTTCCTACCCTATTACTTACTACATCTTTGAACCTTTTCGAACTGGTTCTTAATGGGTTTCGATACGGTAAGGGTGGACCTATCCTGAGATCCAGATTGAAAAGGATCCAGCTGTGATCCTCTCTGAAAATAATTTTAGTGGGAGACCCTGAACTGTTTTCAGACAGTAAACTAACATTAATCACTTCCGCCCATCCCCTAAAATACTCCGTCCTGAGGAAAGGTGAAAGGATGAGCATTATCTGTCTTACATATCGTCAGGCTAGTATTAATAATAAAAGAATGCATCGCGTTGGCGTCGCATCCGAGTAGCAGGGTTTTATTCCTGGTTTCAAGCATACCCTTACGAGCTCCTTTGGGCGGTGCTAGCCAATCATGTGACATGTAGATGGAAGAAAGTATTATCTTGACACCTTCAGCGGCTCCTTCCAAAACAGCCGTCACATCCTGTGATCTATATGTTGAGATTATATATATACATATATATAATGTTTTATAAATATATTCAAAAGTTTTTTAGCTGCAATACAAGTTTTGGGATTACCTTGAATCCGTTTGTAAAACAGGTTATGGTTATTTGCAGTAAACTCCTTCATCTCGGTGCTCCGCACCCACGACGCCTCATGGCGTCCTCTGCCGCCAGCAGCCGGTTAGGTTGTCTCTTGCATTCCCAAAGTGTTGCAGATTGACCTTACTGGTCATTTTACACGGTATTGGCGTCGTCAAGCTGCACTTCCGGGTGCTGCTCGTGAGCGCCAACGTTTTTGGCAGAACCGGCGTCGTCCAGTTGCATACCCGATAGGAACTCGTTGGCGTCATCCGCGGGATTCGCAGAGCGGAATATCTTCAGTTGCGCTTTCCTTACGCCCAATTGAAATTTGTTGGCCACTTTTCCTAGGGGTTCGAGATATGGAGAAGGCAAGGACACACTGTTCGCTTGCGGAGCCCCCGTTTATATGATGCTCCAGTGGGAATTTTGCGGTTATGTGCTTGCAGGTATAGAATCAGCTGTTGGCTTCGATCTCCATGTTCGATTTGGTAATCCCTGGACGGGATTAGTTTGAGCTCCAAATCCTCCTAGACGTTGTGGAATTCATTGAATCCATTGAATTTAATCCTGGCACTTGACCCTCCGGGTTTGCCATGACCTGATCAACAACAACATAACGTTGTCAACCACTGCTCGAATGCAGTTTTACCGCGGTAAGTTTGGATGAGTTTTACCTGCGGCCTCATTCGGCTATACTCTGCCGAGAATAGCGAGAAACCTCTGGTGAAAATTATACCCGGACATACCTTTCTTATGTTCCGTCCACTTGTCTGTCTGTTTGTGAATGTTATCCGATTTTTCAGGATTGTGGTTGTCCATTAGTTAGTGTCCTACGGTCCCCTATGAAAGGTTGCACATGTCACCATATGCGGTGATCAAGCAGAATATCGGGGAAATAACCGTTCTACACACCAGGCCCAGTTAGAAGACAGTCTTATTTAGTCCTCCGGCTGCCAAACCCACCCAGTAAGCACGGGTGGCATTACGCCTTAAGTTGAGAGATGTTCTCTTACCACCCATATCTGGGAGGCGTTCCCCTATCCACCACCCACATGTTCTCCCGAGGGGTATCAATGTTTACTTATACATTTTTCTTCTGACGTAGAATGCGAACTCTCGAGAGTTTTTAGCGAATCGAGCTATTTGTCTGTGCGTGCGACACGGTACTTGCTTATTGTAATTTCATACCTACCATAAAGTACTTTCACATATGCATTAATTACCAATAAATCCACAAAATGAATCTACCCGTTCATATATGGCAGATTATCTGCAAAATTGACAATCAGCTGTCAATACTGCACTAAAAGGTTTCATAGAAATTATTTTGGTGGAATATTTCTGTGTTTTTGGTTTATTTAATTATTATTAACGATATGGAGAAACGACAAGGAAAATGAGTAGCTAATTCAATTTGAAATTCGGCCAAAGCGTCTATATGTAAAAGCTTTTCTCTGTAATATGAATGCATGATTAATAATATCTTACAAAAATTTTATTAGAATTATATCTGCAAACGTGTTTTCTTTGCCGGCGTCCATTTTATTTAGTTTTAACTTTGACGTTTTTCTTTAGACGCGTAAAAATAATGATCTATTACACAGAAATTACCGAGTTGCATTCAAAAAGTTAATAACTATACTTATTTCATAATCTCAAATTTTGTTATACTTATCTAAAGGGTGATTTTTTAAGAGCTATAGGAAAGCTTTTCAAAAAATTAGAAAAATGCATAAAATTTTTATTTAAATCGATAGTACAGTCCATATAATTTAATGTTTGGAGATTATTTCTGTTGACTATTAATGTTGACCGCAACTGCGCTTCAAATGGTCCATCCGCTTAGTCCAATTTTGGAATACTCTCCAATGTTTCGGCCGGTATCTCACATATAAATGCTTTAATGTTGTCTTCCGTTAATTGAAGCAGGCTTGTCTGAATAGACATGAGCTTTAACATAGCCCAACAAAAAATAATCTAAAGGCGTTATATCGCATGATATGGGTGGCCAATTGACAGGTCCCGAACGTGAAATAAAATGTTCACCAAACTCTCCTCTCAACAAGTCCATTGTTACGCGTGCTGTGTGGCATGTGGCGCCGTCTTGCTGAAACCACATGTCATGCAAGTCAAGCTCTTGCATTTTGGGCAAAAAAAAGTTGGATATCATTTCACGGTAGCGCTCACCATTCACAGTTACGTTACGATTCGCAGCATCTTTGAAGAAGTACGGTCCAATGATACCTCCAGCCCATAAACCGCACCAAACTGTGACCTTTTCTGGATACATTGGTAGCTCTTGCAAATCCAAAATCGACAATTCTCCTTATTTACGTACCCATTGATCCAAAAATGAGCTTCGTCGTTGAACATAATTTTTCGATAAAAAAGTGGATCTTCGGCCAACTTTCCAAGAGTCCATTCACCAAAAATTCTGCGTTGTGGTAGGTCGTTCGGCTTCAATTCTTGCACCAGCTGTATTTTGAAAGGCTTCGCACATAAATCCTTTCGCAAAATTGTCTACGTTGTTGAGTAACAGAGGCCCAATTGCTGCAAACGGCGACGAATCGATAATTGATGGTCATCATTAACACTGGCCGATACAGCTGCGATATTTTCTTCAGTTCGCACTCTACGTAAGCGTGTTGGTGGTTTGATGTCCAATAATGTAAATTTGGTTCTAAATTTAGTCACAATAGCTCGAATAGGCGCTTCAGTGGGTCGATTAAACTGACCATAAAATGGAAGAAGCGCGCGATAAACTTTCTTAACAGAACATGTACTTTTGTAATAAAATTCAATGATTTGTAAGCGTTGTTCGTTTGTAAGACGATTCATGGTTAAATTATAGACCAAACTGAAGATGTTTGACTGTGAAACAAAACCCGAAACGTGCGTCAGCTGTTTAAACCAACTGTTTAAAAAGATAATAGCTAAAAAATCACCCGTTATAAAGGTCAATGAAAATATATGACCTTTATTTATTATTTATTCAATGAAATTTGCCTTCCCCCAGTCGATATTTCTAATATTGTACAATACTTACAAAAACAAAATACCTTCATAGGCCCAGAAGCAGCAGAATGCACAGCGGAATGGCCGCTGCGCCGCCAAGCATTCTAAAATATTATTTAATACAATAAAATCTATTTCATTTATAAACGCACGCGCATATTTCTCAAAGCAAGGCACGTTCATTCAAAAAATGAGTCAAACACATTTTTTCTTACGCACCTGATCTGTCCATAAGCTAATTTTTCATAAGGAAGAACCGCCTGTTTTTGCCATGGTAAGTGCTTGCATCGTTGTGTTACATATAATGTAAATATGTCTTCTAAGTACGCATCAGAATGGCGACAGTCGAAAGGAAAGGTGATCGTTTAAGTTGCTATGCGTCAAGTGCATACACTAATGATGTAACCAAAAACTGTCGTTCGCGTACAATAAGGTTACGTTTTCGACATTTTGTACTATTAAAAATATAGATTAGAATTATATATATCTTCACGTATGGGATTATTCAATTAATAGAAAATGAATGAAATGTGTATTATAGCCGTGAAGTCACAAATTTATTTTGAAACAAGACTGTTGCTTGCAACGATTGCGAATTCTTGAGAATTTTAAGCGAATCGTGCTATTTTTCTGTGAGCATGGCACGGCTTGGCTACGTCGCGCCTCATTTCTGAGATTGCCCAAATAAAAAATTTTGTTGTCCAAACTATATATTTATGTACGTAGTTGGCATTGTTGAAATGCTTCAGAAAAAAACAATTTCAATCTACCAAGGAGCAAATTTTGCGCGAAATTCATCCATTTGCCTATTTTTGTCCACTGTTTATATTGAGCCGCAGCACTCTGCGTCGTTTATTCTTTGTGTATACGAGCAAAGCCATCATTGATCGCTTTTATAACTCGACATGATATGTCTATCCTGTTCTTTTCTTTACAAAAAGAGGGCGAACAATATATTTGAGCGGAAATGGGATGTCAGTACCGGCGGCACCCCACATACAGAATAATTGTTATTCGAGATCGTGACTCTATATTATCATTTATACAAAGCTCAAACAATCTAAGTGAATAGAGCAACAAAACATTAACAAATGTTTTCAAATGACCCCGTCGAAAGCTCAAAATATGTAGTATCGTTACATATTATTCGGTCCTATACTTTCAACTTTCTACTATTATAAAATACTCCCTTTTGGTTATTCCCAGGGCGTACTCCAATCTAGTTTTTTTAAAGTATCATGCGAGAGGTGTTAAGGATCCTTATGCTGTTAAATGTTTTAGTCCGATCGAAGTTAGAATATCCTTCCGTTATTTGGAATCGACTTTATACCCCGCACCCTGATAGAATTTAATTGTACAGCGACACAGTTTCGGTCGTTTCGGGCTTCGTTTCGATGATTCGTATCCTTCGGAGTACGTAGGTTCAAATCTCCGATCATGAAATATCCAAATGAAGAAACACTTATTTCTAATAGAGTTCGGCCTCGGCAGGCAATGGCAAACCTCCTGACATATTTACTTAATATAACATGCTAGCAAACCCGGCCCCCTTCGCTGGGCACACTAAAATAGAATAGATATGATTTAGAACAGAAAATATATGGTTTTCATATTATTTATTTCTTTATTCTTTATTCAAGCGTTTTGGCATAAACAATATTTTTTGTTTTTCGATTTGTTTTTGAGTAAATATAAAATATAAATTGAAAATCAGGAAAAAAGAAGATTGTTTTTAAATTTCAAATCAACGCATATGAATAAACAATCGCCTTTTTTCCTGATCATCCATGAATTTTTCGTTTCAATTTATATGTTTTATTAAGCATTGGAGCTTTTTTAACCATTATCCATTTATATTTTTCAAAAAAAAAAAACGAAAAAAATTGTTTTTTCCACGAACACATAATTTCATTCGGATTTCACATAAAATTCTCAAATTTCGTAAGAAATTATACACTGTTCCAAAATCCACTCCAAAAAAATTCACAAACAATTTTTACATGTTGCACTTACGTTTTTTCCTTATGGCATCCAAATCAGAAAGAAATATTGACACATTGTAACTCACACTGTCAATTTGACAGTTCAGTTCCGCCCCAAGCGTTAAAAAAGTAAGCGACATTATGGCTGGCTCAAAAGAACGCTGTACCCGTTGCCACTGCTCCGAATTACAACCAAACTTTGCGAAACCCATTTTCAATACTTACTTAACAACGTGCATAAGTTTGGTTTAATTCAGTGCAAAGACACGGCGGGTCCACGTTTTGGCATATATTTCGAGACCCTAGTCATCAATAGGTATGAAAATTACCCCGTATTAAAGCACTTATCAACAGCTTTCATTTGATATCCATATTGTGCAAACACATTCTAGGGTCCACGTTTTGGTCTCTATCTCGAGACCCTAGTCACGGAGCGGATGGAAATACTCTGAACTAAAGCATTCACCAACAGCTTTCATTTGATACCCATATTGTGCATACACAACCAAAGGTTACCCGGGTCCACGTTTTGACCTATATCTCGAGACCCCAGTCACGTAGCGGCATGAAAAATACTCTGAACTAAAGCATTCACCAACAGCTTCCATTTGATACCCATATTGTACATACACGTCCGAAGGTTACCCGGGTCCACGTTTTGACCTATATCTCGTGACCCTATCTACCAATAGGTATTCAAACTATACGGAAATCATCTTCAATACCTACTTAACAATGTGTGTAAGTTTGGTTTAATTCGGTTAAAAGACACGACGGGTCCACGTTTTGGCATATATTTCGAGACCCTAGTCATTAATAGGTATGAAAATTACCCCGTATTAAAGCACTTATCAACAGCTTTCATTTGATATCCATATTGTACAAACACATTCTAGGGTCCACGTTTTGGTCTCTATCTCGAGACCCTAGTCACGGAGCGGATGGAAATACTCTGAACTAAAGCATTCACCAACAGCTTTCATTTGATACCCATATTGTGCATACACAACCAAAGGTTACCCGGGTCCACGTTTTGGCCTATATCTCGAGACCCCACTCACGTAGCGGCATGAAAAATACTCTGTACCAAGGCATTCACCAACAGCTTCAATTTGTTATCCATATTGTACAAACACATTCTAGGCTCCACGTTTTGGTCTCTATCTCGAGACCCTAGTCACGGAGCGGCATGAAAAGTACTCTGAACTAAAGCATTCACCAACAGCTTCCATTTGATACCCATATTGTACATACACGTCCGAAGGTTACCCGGGTCCACGTTTTGACCTATATCTCGTGACCCTATCTACCAATAGGTATTCAAACTATACGGAAATCATCTTCAATACCTACTTAACAATGTGTGTAAGTTTGGTTTAATTCGGTTCAAAGACACGGCGGGTCCACGTTTTGGCATATATTTCGAGACCCTAGTCATCAATAGGTATGAAAATTACCCCGTATTAAAGCACTTATCAACAGCTTTCATTTGATATCCATATTGTACAAACACATTCTAGGGTCCACGTTTTGGTCTCTATCTCGAGACCCTAGTCACGGAGCGGATGGAAATACTCTGAACTAAAGCATTCACCAACAGCTTCCGTTTGATACCCATATTGTACATACACATCCGAAGGTTACCCGGGTCCACGTTTTGACCTATATCTTGAGACCTTATCTACCAATAGGTATCCAAACTATACGGAAACCATCTTCAATACCTCCTTAACAATGTGTGTAAGTTTGGCTTAATTCGGTGCAAAATTACGGCGGGTCCACGTTTTGACATATATTTCCAGACCCTAGTCATCAATAGGTATGAAAATTACCCCGTATTAAAGCACTTATCAATAGCTTTCATTTGATACCCATATTGTACATACACAACCAAAGGTTATCCGGGTCCACGTTTTGACCTATATCTCGAGACCCCAGTCACGGAGCGGCATGAAAAATACTCTGTACTAAAGCATTCACCAACAGCTTCAATTTGATATCCATATTGTACAAACACATTCTAGGGTCCACGTTTTGGTCTCTATCTCGAGACCCTAGTCACGGAGCGGCATGAAAAATACTCTGAACTAAAGCATTCACCAACAGCTTCCATTTGATACCCATATTGTACATACACATCCGAAGGTTACCTGGGTCCACGTTTTGACCTATATCTCGAGCCCTATCCACCAATAGGTATCCAAACTATACGGAAACCATCTTCAATACCTTCTTAACAATGTCTGTAAGTTTGGTTTAATTCGGTGCAGACACGGCCGGTTAGCGAACACACACAAAAAGTTGACTTTATTTTATATATAAGATTTTTTTCAGTTTGTGTCCGAAAAATCCAAATATCTTACGGAACCCTATTTTTTTCCAAAATAAAATGTAATCCATGTTACTCTTGGATAATGTAGTTTTCGAATGGTGAAAGAATTTTTAAAATCGGTCCAGTAGTTTTTGAGCCCATTCGTTACAAACAAACAAACAAACAAACAAACAAAGTTTTCCTCTTTATAATATTAGTATAGATGAGATAAATCGGAAAACCTCTGACAATGTGCATTCGTTGACTGTGAGCGATATATATAGTACCCAGTGGGCTCAAGCCGTAACTGCCATATTTTGTTATTCAACTTAGAGGCCTGTCACAAAGGGTCAATAAAACAAAAAAAAAATACCAGTCTAACGGTTAGACGCGATAGAAGTGAAACCCTCTGTAAAACAAACTGAGAGAGAATGAGACGAAAGCAGCATTAGGAGCGGGATAATTATAGGTTCATTATAATATTGCTCTAAAGTTCATATTTTATTTTCTTCATTTTATTATTATTCATCCTCAATGTTTTCAATTTCAACAAATGATACGAGTGGCTTATGATAGCTAAAATATGATACAAATGCTTTGGTTTCGATGTTGTCAACATATCTTTGAAATACCGCGTCAATTGTTGTTCTTGATCGTGTTGTCGATTCAGTTCGATTGTTACACATTTTTAAATTGTATGTTGTATTGAGTGCTATTATGAGCGTCGTAACGCGTATAATAAACACAGATACCACACTTTGATCTTAGCTATAAGGCCGAGAAGCGATAACCATACACAACCAACAAACTACCTTGTCATTACATTTTCTAATAAACCTTTTGAGAATTACACGCTCACAAAATTTAATGTACGAAATATTTATACCGATTCACTTAAACTGACTTTCAGTATCTAAACCAAAAATAGAAAAGCCAACAAGCAACGGCGAGCTGTTTGATTTCATGTTCGTGCCTGTGTATGTGCATTTGTGCGTTCATATCGCCACAGTGCATGACTACCAGCCTTGGCTGAGCACAGTAAGAAAATGTATTCGAGCGTATATATGTATGTATGTACGTTAGTGTGTTTGTACGATTGTGCTCTGCGCTCAGCTTTGTGTCGATTTTACTGTGCGCTGCGCAGGTTGGGGTATTCTTGCAGAATGTAAAGATGATTCACACACTGTCGACCGACTGGGTACAGTTGTCACAAGTGATGATATGTATAATTTTTATATGAAAAATCAAGGCGAATCTATTGAAGGTGGTACCAATAACACAGCTGATTTGTTATTTTTTTTTCTTCCGCCGTGTACATTTGGATGTCAACATAAAATTGAATTACGAAACGTTTTACTCAGCTTAGTGTACGAATTCACCTTGGAAAAAATTCAATTTTCTTCTATAATAAATTTTAATAAAAAAAAACTGTTTTCAATAAATAATCAGAAATGTCCTACAATGCAAATTTCAAAAAAAAAAAAAAAAAATCCATTTTCGTCTACTTGTATTCATATAAAAATTTATGTCTCTTCCCACCAAAGCTAAATGTATTAGTATATTTCTTCTTGTATTTATTCAATAATTTGGGCCGAAATTCCGGCGGTACTGCAATACCGGGCCAACCCGTGGCAGAGGTGCAGCAAGCGCCTAAAACACTCCGCCCATTTCCAAAAATCAGTTTAACATTTGTTGTCCTCCGATGGAGGATCTATCAGATGTTAAGCTGATAAAACCAGATACCACACTTTGATCTTAGCCATAAGGCCGAGAAGCGATAACCATACACAACCAACAAACTACCTTGTCAATACATTTTCTAATAAACCTTTTGAGAATTACACGCTCACAAAAATTAATGTACGAAATATTTATACCGATTCACTTAAACTGACTTTCAGTATCTAAACCAAAAATAGAAAAGCCAAAAACCTGTTTTCAATAAATAATCAGAAATGTCCTACAATGCAAATTTCAAAAAAAAAATTTTTTTTTCTTGTGATTCGAACCAAGAATTTTGGATCGGAAGTTCACATTGCTAGCCGCTCGGCTATCGCGCCATGCTGTCGGCGCTGGCCTAAAAGTTATTTAGTTCGTCGCTACGTTTATATGTAATATTCGTAGCCAAGATGGTCGCTTTTTCGTTTCACTTTTTCTCAAATCACTCCCAACGATTCTAAAGAAGTTTTCACTTCAAAAAAAAGTTTCTCCTTTTATGCCGGTAGAACGAACACCATCTTCACCGAGTCGTGCTCGTATCGACAACAAACTCGCGTCAAATAAAGACAGTATCAGTGCGCTCTCTGAAATGTGTAAGTGAAAATAAAAATGACTCCTCTTTACCGCCTCAATAGGCAGCCAACAAACAAACTATGAGACATCGCCTGTAATTCCCGCAGCTACGCTCCCTTTGACTCCCTTTGGTACTGGAGTCCCAGACAGAGCTTCAAGCGTTAAAGTCCTCTGATATTATTAACTGAGAATTTACTTGGGATATGTATGATATTAATTCTTCACTCGAGAAGACTTGAATCGGGGGTATATAAATATTTATTAATGTGAGTTTTGAGTTTAAGTAGATTTCTAATACTATGGATGCAATGTTAGAATTTATGATGTTTAGTTTGTGGGGGATGTGAGGTTTTATCAGGATGCCAACTCCTTGCTTTGACGACTGAGTATTGGGTAAATTTGAAAAGTAACCAATATATAGGTTTTTGGGGTAACTATATGTGAGTTGGCTGTGAAAAATGGAATATGCGTTTCTTGTATGCATAAGACATCTCGAATTTTGGTCAATCGAAAGCAAACATAGCATTGAATTTTTGGGTCTAACTGTTTCGTGTAAGATTAGAGAGAGAAGTTAATGGTGCCGTGTTTGTTGCTTCGATGGGAAGATTAGCGACCGAATGAGGGAAGTTTGATATGTTTGGCGTAGTGTAAAGAGTGTGAGAAGTGATTGGCGATAGGTGGGAATTTATCGCAGAGTTGTTTTTTGCGTGTGAGTTGAGATTTGGACGAGAATTCAGTGAATGGTGTGTAGGGGCTTGCATTTCGTGGTGAGTTTCTGGTTTTTGTTTTATATTTTCTGTTTGATTCATTCGTACATGCTTCAGAGGACATTAATGTATAGAGAAGTCTCAATGATGGGAACGCATTGAATTTTGAGGGGTGCTCGTTTTGCGCGCGTACTTCACCACATACATATTTTTCACCAAAAGTTAACAGAAATATACTCAACTGGTCAAATTAAACAGCAGTTGAGTAAAATTCGTTTATATGAAGGAAGAAAGAATGTTAACGCAGTAGGCCAGCTACAGCCCCTTCATCATAGAAAACAAATCTGCTAAGTTCAATAGTGACGTAGAAAGAGCAAATTATCCAAAAATATATATCTGTCTAAGACATCTTCTCTAAAACTTTGTTGAATTCCCTTCAACCAAATCAAAATCCTCTATAGAAAACGCTTCATTACCAGGCACACAGGAAGATGGCATATGCAAATTGAAATATGTGAATTTATATACATATGCGCATATATGTATGTATATGATATATGCTGTGTGTATGTGTGTGCACTTACCGAAGCAAAAACAAACAAACATATTACGATTCCCTAAAACTGCTCAAGAAATCCAGTGCACATTCATAGGCACAGCACTGTATGTACAGCAACCTTCAAATATGTAAAGTAACCTTGAAATACTCTAATTTTAGAGCAACTTTCTAGCCTTACAGATATATGCATATGTTTTTGTGCACTTTTTATCAAATGAAGAACTATTATACATATGTAAAGTAATCTACTAACCAACTATAAAATAGTATTGAAATGTCCGACACAGAACTTTTTTATAAGCTACTTGTGCTGTTTTCTGCAACGTACTGTATGCTCCTAAGCGCTCTTGACGCACAGCAGCTGCGGTTGTCGAGCATTTAGAAGACATATATACATATATACGAGCCGCGTCCATTCGACATGACAAAAATTCCAGATTTACCAAACATTGGCAAATAATTCTACGCGAAATATTCCAATATTGACTATTTTCGAATGGTAGAGAAAATTGACATATGGGTGGTTCATTTTATGAATGAAAAGTGCTTTGCTCTTAAAACTATGAGCTCGAATTTATCAATGAATTTTTTGATGATGAGTGTTTGTTGTACCGTACAATGGTTGAAACTGTTCGGAGCCGCCGCGACTATTTTAGATTGTTCAGCATCATGGCAACTAGAATGACGGCCGCTCCGCTGCGCCTATTAACGCATTTTGTTCTTGTAGTCGCTGGGCATAGAATTTTAGCTTTGGACGCCATACGCATTTAGAGGTATAAAGTGAGTGCCCTGTGTGTGCGGTTGTATGTATGTACATGCATATGTGTACATTAGTAAGCATTGTTTTGTTGGAAGTTCAAAACACAAATATGTACCTACGTATATAGGCTAGGGCATCAAGTGTGTATACACATATGTATATACATGCATATGCAAAAGAGAATTGTTTTAGCATTTGTTAGGTTGTTATTTACTCCCTATTAATTGCTTGTAAATATGATAAGGCGATGCTCGTGAGGCAGGTCATGGTTGCTGCATGCGTATGCACATATGTAGGCAACACTATATGAATTGAAGATGTAATTGAACTTTTGCAGAAACATTACAAACATGATATATGTACATATTGATATATATAAGTACATACATATATACTACTGCGGGCAAAAAGTAATGTGAATTTATTTGTCCAACCTCGCGGGATTAAAATTTCGCTTTAGTTATTTTTTCATGAGTTGGCAGCACTGTTAGTAACATCTGGGCCAACTTTCATGTGAATGTCATTATCAGTAATATATTTACGCTTGTGTTTACCAAACGACCAAGAGTGCATTTTTCGATTTTTACAATGTCTGATTTGATTGAGCAGAGAAGTGCCATCAAATTTTGTTTGCGGAATGAAATTTCGGCTGCGGAAATGTTTAGCATGTTGCAGAAGGCATTTGGTGATTCGATCATGTCGCAGAAAAATGTTTATAAGTGGTACAAAAACTTCAAAGAGGGTCGAGAACGTGTTGATGAATTGGACGACCATGAACGACCATCGACGTCAACAGATGACCAACACGTCAATAAAGTGAAGGGGTTAGTGCTCAAAAATCGTCGGTTGACTGTTCAAGACCTTACTTCGGAATATTAGAAGGATCTTTCAAAACCATTTTGAAGGACCATTTGGGCCTACGAAAAGTCAAATCTCGTTTGGTACCGAAAACTGCAATTTCTTGGAAAAAAGTCGTCGCGTTGATGTGTGTGAAACAATGCTTTCAGACTATCAGGACAAGCTCAAATGAATCATTACGGGAGATGAGACTTGGATTTATGCTTACGACCCTGAAACAACCGACCAATCAAGCGAATATCTTGCTAAAGGCGAGGCCAGACCGAAAAGAGCACGTCAAAGTCATTCAAAAATAAAGGTCATGATAACAGTTTTTTCAATTTTCGTAGTGTAGTGCACTATGAATTCCTTCCACCTAGTCAAACTGTTAATAAGGAATATTATTTGAGCGTTATGCGTCGTTTACGTGAAGCAATTCGTCTAAAAATACCAGAATTATGGGCCAACAACTCTTGGTTTTTGCATCACGATAATGCACCGTCTCACACTGCACTCGTTCTTCGTGACCACTTCGCCAAAAGTTCCGCGCATATCGTTCCGCGACCACCGTATTCGCCTGATTTGGCTCCGTGTGACTTCTGGCTATTCCCAAAACTCAAGAGACCACTCCGGGGAACGCGTTTCGAGTCAATTGAGGAGATAAAAGCTGAATCGAAGAAGGCACTGATGGCTATACCGGAAATGGACTATTTGGCATGTTTCGGGGATTGGAAAAATCGTTGACATAAGTGTATATCATCGTGAGGGGATTATTTTGAAGAGGATGCAATTGATTTACAAGAATAAATAAAGATTTTTCATTTTACAACCAAATTCACCTTACTTTTTGGCCACAGAGTCTCAATATGCCAAAACACTTGTATGCTCTATGAATTCTCGTATAATAATACGTTCACATATACATTAATCACCTATAAATCCACCAAATTAATCTACCCGTTCACATATGTCAGACTACCTGCAAAAGTGACAATCAGCTGTCAATACTACATTGAGAGGTTTTTCTTTAAAGAAATTATATTGGTGGAATATTCGGTGTTTTTGGTTTCTTTAATTATTATTACCGATATGAAGAAAATACAAGGAGAAGGAATAGCTAATTTAATTGCGCACTTGGCTGCTAATAATAAACAGTTGGAGGAAATCCGTATGCGACGTTTACTGAGGTTGCAAAAAATTATGGCAGCAATGCGCATGGGATATTCTATATTAAGTTCTATAAAGAGTAATAAGAGGACAAAACGATTATGGACACAAGCTTTTTTTGTAAAATTAATCCATAATTAATAATATTTAGCAAAAATTGTATTAGAAATATGTTTACAGACTCGCTTTCTTTACCGGCATCGATTTCATTTAGTTTTTATTATGTTTCTCCTTACATTTGTAATAATATTTATCGATAAAAAAACAGAAAACACAGGGTTGTATGTCAAAAAGTATCGTTATTATCTAGGATTATTTTATAATCTCAGATTTTATGAGAGAAATTTTGTATGGGAAATCGCACTTTTTAATTACGGATTTTGAGTTAAGCGCGAACGTGAACGTATGTGAACATATTATAAAATTAATTTCAACTCAAAAAATTATTAAACAACTTCATCAAATTTGTATAGTTTTAAAATTACTAAAACGCACACACCAAAATGTGAGGTCGTTTTATAATGTATTTTGTTTAAATTCTTGTTTTTAAATTAAAGCAACGATTACTACAGTTACTTTGGTTTTAAATGTTGGCGCATATAATAATCAAATCTTTTGCATTGTGGGGAGGAGGAGGGATGTTCTTCGGCGCAATTGGCGCATTTAACACTTGAACAGTCTGTTGCGGAATTGACTGATCCGGCTCGAAGGACCAAAATGTTGTGGAATTGACTGATCCGGCTCGAAGGTCCAAAATGTTGCGGAACTGACCGATCCGGCTCGAAAGACCAAAAGTCTTATGACAAAAATGATGCGGGAATGTTGTGTGAAGAATCCTAAATATGTTGCGGGAATGTTGCGGGAAGAATCCTAAATATGTTGCGGGAATGTTGCTTGTAGAATCCTTAATAATATTGCGGGAGGGTTGCTTGGAGCATCCTTGATAATATTGCGGGAGAGTTGCTTGGAGAATCCTTGATTATTGCGGGAAAGTTGCCAAAAGTCCTATTTTCCAGAACAAAATGAAATTCTGATGCTTCAGCTTTGAAGCTACAATTTTTACTGAATTTTATTACAAAACTATTCCTTTTATATACACAATTATTTCACAAAACCTACTTATGTTAACAGAAAATTATATTGAATAATATGAGTTGAAAAAACATTAAAGTATTTTAAACGAATACTCAACATACCGCCGCCCTTGAACTATCTCAATAAGTTCAATATAGAAATTTACAAATTATAGCAAAGAAAAATATGAAAAGCTTGATAACATTTATGATGAATTAGTAGTTTCTTCGTGAAACAAGTCTCCTTTCGTTGATAAAGGGCAGAGCTTTACTATGGGCCGAACTAATTCGCCATGCGGTGTTTTCAGAATAACCACTCTCACGCGTCCATCGGCGCCAGGGTGGCATTTAATAACACGTGCCAGCGTCCACTTCGACGGAGGGGTAGGCTCGTTGAAGACTGCAACTACATCACCTTCTTCGATATGGCGTGAAGGGCGAAGCCACTTGGTACGACGTTGCAAGCTGACGAGATATTCGTCTCTCCAACGGCGCCAGAAATGCTGTCTCATGGCAGAGATCGCTTGCCACCGCTGACGCAGATTTCCACGGAGCCCTTGACCCTCAGGCTCCGGGATAGATTTAAGCGGTTCACCGACAATGAAATGACCAGGCGTAAGTACCTCTACATCACCAGCGGCTGCAGAATTGTCACAGAGCGGGCGGGAGTTGACGCAGGCTTCTACTTCTGTCAGCAGCGTCTTCGTAGGACAGAAGAATTTCGCTCATAACACGTTTCAGATGATATTTGACTCTTTTTATGCTTATCTCCCAGTACCCCCCCATATGAGGCGCGGACGGAGGGTTGAAACGCCATTCGATGTTAGAGTCTACAAAAAACGAATGGAGTTTGGTATCAGCCATACACCTTTCAAACGCAATTCGAAGCTCCTTCTCGGCCCCGACGAAATTCGTCCCATTGTCAGAAGAAAGGACCTTGCAAAAACCTCTGCGGCTTACAAATCTTTTAAAGGCATTGAGGAAGCTCGATGTTGATAGATCTCCGACAAACTCTAAATGCATCGCCCCGGTGCACATACAAATAAAAACGCAAATATAACCCTTGGTGGTCTTCGCTCCTCTCCCATGAGTGAACTTGTAAGAGTATGGTCCAGCAAAATCGACAGCAGCGTGGATGAAACAGCGTGCGTAGGTGGTTCGGATCGCAGGTAAATCCCCCATTGATTGTGCGGCGAGATTGCGGTTGAGACAGGTGCACTTTACGCATTTGCGATATGTGCTACGAATTAGGCTGCGGGCGCCAATAACCCAATATCGACGTTGCAGGATGGTTTGCATGATGCGAGGTCCAGCGTGTAACGTGAATTCGTGAATATCGTGAATGATCAGTTTCGCAAGTGGGCAGTTTTTTTGGCAGGATAATCGGATGTCTTACGTCAGCAGCTACTTCAGCGTTCTTGATCCTACCTCCTACTCGCAAGACGTTTTTCTCATCGAGATATGGCTGCAATGTCAAAATACTACTCCGAAGCGGAATCGGCTTTCTTTTGCTACAAAGAGAAATTTCATTAGAAAAATACAGGAATTGTGTATACCTGATCAAGCGTAGTTCAGTTTCGGATATCTCTTGACAGCAGGGAGGACCGACCCGTTTAGCAGCGTTGATTCGTGTCTTAACTCCAGCGTTGACGAAAAACCTTAACACGTAAGCAATGATGCGGCGCAGCTTGGAATACGATGAATATCTCATCAATACAGGCCAGTGGTCATCTGAGCTCGTAGCATGGGCCCAACTGAGTTGTGTGTTGCGAAGGTGATAACTTCCAGAAATGGTCAGGACCATTTAAGAATTCAGGACCAGACCACCATAGTTTTTGATGCAGTAGCTCAGACGGAGTTACACCTCTAGAAGCGCAATCTGCTGGATTCAGTTCAGAGCGGATATGGTTCCAACATTCAGGCGGTAAAACTTCTTGTATGTCAGCAGCGCGATTGGCAACGAAAGTAATCCACTTACTAGGATGCGCCTGAAGCCATGCCAATGTAATAGTTGAGTCAGTCGAAGCATAGATCGGATAGCGGAGATCACCCCAGCTATGTAACACGCTTCGCGCCAATTTAGCAGCAAGATGTGCAGCGCACAATTCTAAGCGCGGCAGGGTTGTTGTTTTAAGTGGTGCTACCTTAGTCTTCGACGAGATCAGCACGACAGTAATAGTGCCGTCGTTGTGTAATGTGCGCGCGTACATTACGGCAGCGTAAACGCGCTCGGAATCGTCAGCGAAAATATGTAGCTCAGTGAACGACTCACCTGCTCCTGTGCCAAACCAGCGACTTATCTTTAAACTTGATAGCAGTAGCAATTCCGAGCGATGTTGTCGCCACTGTGCTGCGATGCAGTCTGGAATAACGTCGTCCCAACCGACACTCATAAGCCAGATCTCCTGAAACCACATCTTTGATCTTATGGTCGCTGGAGCGAGCAGACCCAGTGGGTCGAAAAGCGTGCTAGCATCAGACAAGAATGTTCTCTTCGTTAAAATAGTGGGTGGTTGATTCAGATTAACTGAGAACGTGAAGTAGTCCTCCTCTGTATTCCATATAAGGCCCAAGGCATGGACATCTTTACTATCGACTAGGTAGTGTGATATATTTTCTGATGCATTCGAAACATTTTCAAAAAGCTCCGCACAATTAGACGCCCATTTTCGAAGTTCAAAACCCCCTTCCTTCAGTATTTCGGAGACGTTTCGTTGTAAACATAGCAGCTCCTCTTTAGAAGACGCACCAGTGAGGAAATCATCCATGTAAAAGTCCTTATGGATGACGGCAGCAGCCTTCTCACAAATGTGTGACGAATATTTTGCGGTTTGTTGCAGCGATTTAACGGCTAAGTAGGACGCAGCGGCAACGCCATAAGTAACGCGCAACATGCGATAATCCTTTATGGGTAACGTCGGGTCTCGACGCCAGACAATGCGTTGTAGATCGAGGTTTTTCGTGGACATGCATATTTGGCGGTACATTTCGCGATGTCCGCGGTTACTGCGTAGCGATGCGTTCTGAAACGTGTTAGAATAGAATATAAATCAGGTTGCAATTGGGGACCAACAAATAATGCATCGTTCAACGAATTCCCGGTGGTGGTTTTGGCGGACGCATTGAACACGACTCTCAATTTAGTCGTGACACTTGACTCTTTTATAACGGGGTGATGCGGCATATAGAAAGTTTGATCCGTTGGCGGTGGTGCAAGTTCCATGTGCTTCATGTCGATGAGTTCTTGCATGAACTCATTGTAGCGTTGGCGTAGGTCGTCATCTCGCGCAAGTCTTTTTTCGATGCTTAGTAGACTTCGAACAGCATAACTTCGTGATGCTCCCAAGGGTACGTCAGATTTCAGCGGCAGCTCTACTATAAATCGACCATCAGGTGACCTTCTGTGCGTTTTTTCGAAAAACTCTTCACAATAACGTTCTTCGTAGGTGAGGTGGGCCTTTTTCGGTGCTTCTTCTAACTCCCAAAGTCTAGTGAGCGCTCGATCTAAATGAACTTCACAATGCAAAGACTGTAAGCCGAGCGAAGTGGATTCGGACCCATCGACATTTCCAAACAACGTCCAACCGAAAACCGTTCGTTGAGCCATGGGCGTACCGGGTGGACCCTTACGAATCTCCGAGCAGAGGAGCTGTCCCATGACGTCCATTCTGACCAAGATATCGATACGCCCGGGTTTCATGAAGTGCTGATCGGCTAAAAATATATCTTGTATGTGCGGCCACGCCAAAACCTTCAAGGGCTGTGTTGGCAAATCGCTTGTGATTTTAGGCAGAATCAATGCGTCAACAGTAAAGCATAGATCTGAAAAATGAGATGATAATGAAAGTAATACTTCACCTTTAGAGCGTATCCCTTGGGAGGAACCAATTCCAGAAATTAATATTGCGGACCCTCTTCGCGGTAATCCCAAGCGTTGTACACATGACTCGGTTACGAAGGAAGCATGCGAACCAGAATCAAACAACAAGCGAGCGGGTTGCCAATGACCAGAGCAATCGCGTACCTTGACTAAGGCGGTCGCCAACAGCACAGTTCTTTCTCTTGGACAAAGCTGGTTGGGATTGGCATTCAAATGTGAAGACGTACAGGCAGCAGCAGTGTTTGTGGAAGGACCGTTAGCGGATGAAACGGTTACGTTCGTTTGATCCATGACGTCTGCGGCGGGGGAGAAAGGCCTAAGAGAGGCGCTGTTGACGAAATGAGCAACGGTTGTAGCGTTAGTTGTAGCGGCAGCATTATGCAACAGCGTGTGATGGCGTTGATGGCAAATCCTGCATGCAGATGTGCTGTTACACTTTGCTTTATAATGGCCTGAACTTAAGCAGTTCATGCACACGCGCGATTCTCTCACAAATTTCGACTTACCGTTTGCGTCAAGGTCCCGAAAATTTTCACAACTGTATATTTTGAGTGGCCCGTTACAAAATGTACAGCCCGTGCTGTCCTGATCTTGCACTGCGTGAAACACATTCGTAGGCTTACACACCGACGCGGTTTTACCCTTAGCTGGCAATAATACCGTTGACGATGATAGCATTGATAGAGAACGACATCTAACTTCTAAAAACGTGGCCAGCTGTTCGAATGTCGGAGGCTCATCAGTGACGAGTGATAGCTCCCATTGCTTTCGTGTCTCGAAGCCTAATTTATTGACTAGTTCGTACACTAGCCAATCGTCCCAAAATTCCACTGGGCGTCCCAAAGCCTTAAGCTCGCGTATATGTTGCTGGAAAGCGTCGATCACTTCCTTAATTGCGTCAGCGGTATCACTAGCTGCTCTCTTTACGTTGGCCATAGCTCTAAAATGTCCTTCAACTATAACGCGCATGACCTTATAACGCGATTTTAGTAGGTCCCAAGCTTCTTCATAATTAACATCACATATTTTAAACCCACTTATGATTTTTAACGCGTCACCCCTTAAACAACTACGAAGATAGTGAAGTTTTTGACCATTCGACAATGCGGCATTACAGTCGACCAAAGCAGAAAATGCGTCAAAAAAACCGATCCACTCAGTGGAATCCCCAGAGAATTTAGGCAGCTCCATCTTTGGCAGCCGTATTGCTGCAGACACAGGCGTTGACACGGAAGCGGGTTGCGCTTCGGCACGACACTTCTGTACGCGATTGAAATTTGCTAAAGCAGTAGATTACCACGTCTCAGCTTGAATTCGCACACTTTCTTCAATATCTACATTTTCACTTCCACACGAAATTTCGACCGTATCTTGAGCGCTATTAAAGCGAGTCCACTGTTCACTGAGCAGTTGCATATAACTTTTTATGCTTTCTGCATCCATTGTAAAGGCATCGTCCACACTCTTAGCCATATACCGCTTAATGGCGTTAAGTGCAGAGTCGCGTGTTTTTACCGAGCTCGACATTTTTTCCTTGTCCTTGTAGATTTGAAGGACGATATTTGCACTGCTATCACGCACAAATCAACGCACCGAAATCGATTGGTAGAAAGACCCAAAAAATGCTAATTAATTGAGATATGTATATAGTACCGTTTGCACCTTAGCCAAAATCTATTGGCTAAACTCAAAATGTTCGCGGGATTGAACTTATCCGGCTCGAAGGACAAAAATGTTGCGGAATTGACCGATCCGGCTCGAAGGACCAAAATGTTGTGGAATTGACTGATCCGGCTCGAAGGACCAAAATGTTGCGGAACTGACCGATCCGGCTCGAAAGACCAAAAGTCTTATGACAAAAATGATGCGGGAATGTTGTGTGAAGAATACTAAATATGTTGCGGGAATGTTGCGTGGAGAATACTGAATATGTTGCGGGAATGTTGCGGGAAGAATCCTAAATATGTTGCGAGAATGTTGCTTGTAGAATCCTTAATAATATTGCGGGAAGGTTGCTTGGAGCATCCTTGATAATATTGCGGGAGAGTTGTTTGGAGAATCCTTGATTATTGCGGTAAAGTTGCCAAAAGTCCTATCTTCCAGAACAAAATGAAATTCTGATGCTTCAGCTTTGAAGCTACAATTTTTACTGAATTTTATTACACAACTATTCCCTTTATATACACAATTATTTCACAAAACCTACTTATGTTAACAGAAAATTATATTGAATAATATGAGTTGAAAAAACATTAAAGTATTTTAAACGAATACTCAACACAGTCTTTTGGTCAAACATTTGACAAGATTGGCACCTCTGCGGGTTGGGAATATATTCACTTATTTTTACATTATATCCGGATATATATATTTTGCTTGGTAAGTTGGGGAAATATTTAGTATAATGTATATCGCTTTGAAAAAAAAGGTTAAAAGGGGGGGATAGAGGGGTGTATCCCCATCTTAAAACTGAAAACCGAACCTGCCGGAGGCTTATAGTTTTTAAGTAATTTAATGTTAAAGTTCTCTAATTTAGCGAAAAGTTGATGCTGCCATACACCTGAAATAAAAACGAAGTTCGTATGCAGAGATGTTCAGTGGAAGGTTCAGTGTAAAACTGCAGTATTTTTTGCTGTAATTTAAAATTGAGAAATATTTTTGAAAATAAAAACATACAACTCATCGAAACTTAAAAACAATGATATTAAGCGTATCACAAAAAATAATAAAGTAATTAAAAGCCAAAAATTACATTATATAAGTGTATTATATTGCTTCGATCAGTTTCACAAACGGGTCCTCATGCATAGAATTTTTTTCGGCCGCGCTTCAAAACAATAACCCTCATCAGCCCACCCACCAATAACTGATAACAGATTTTGCAATTATAAAACCAGTAGAAGAACCACAAGGTCCCACAACTAGTTTCTTATCCAATAGCAAAAACTATGTTGATGAAATATCTTCTGATGATGCTATTGCTCCCCCAAAACGCCCACGTGCAAAGATCTTTGAAGACAGTGAAACAGATTAATTACCATATGAAGTTTGAAGAATAACAATAAAGTTTTTAATAAACCTTTAATTTGTTTTAGTTTTTTATTAATTATTTAAATTTTGTTTTTTGAATTTTGAAATATGTATGTATATATGTATTATTATTCGTATCTTGTGTTTTTAATTGTATAAGAAAGTCTGAACTTTAGTATTGTATGTGCATCTGTTATTTTGTATGCATTTTATTTAAAAAAAAACCTATTGGAACGTAACCCCCAAATTTATATGAAAACTATGTTTTAGATAACGCGGAATTACATAACGCGCAATTCTTCAGGAACGCAACTATCGCGTTATACGACGGATACCTGTAGTTTGCCAAAAATTGCACAATAGACATTATTCTAAATTCCAGCCGTAAATTGTAAAGGTCGAAAGTCAGCAGAACAACTCCTGTTGATTTGGTTACACCATCCACGGTGTAAACTGACACCAAATGATAAAATTTGAGCTCTTCAACGATTTCGTTTTCAGGAATATTATAGAGGCAGGGGCGAAAATTGTACCCTTCACATAGTTAAGCTGATCATGTAATTTGCAAGTAATTTGGCAAATACCTTCTAGATTATTGGCCTTTATAAATCTTTCTGATATTAACTTCGTGTTTACCAATAAGAGATTATAAGATTACCGTCTCTTAAATTTGAGATTGATATAATTTCTTTACTGATAGCATTGAGCCCTTTGGAAACTGCGAAGCACGAGTATGCGGAAAGATGTTTGCCGGAGTCTGTTGATACAACAACTACAAATTTCGGTTCTTGTTTATGAATAGTTGGTAGTTCAGGGAAATCACTTTAAAGTTTTAATATATCTTTCCTTTTTGGATTTCGGGCTTGCAGATAGTAGGGAGAAACGAATTTCCCTTAAATCGGAGGGCCCGCGGCCATCAATGTGACACTTGTGGACTATATAGAGAATTAATGTAGCAAAATAAAATGAACACATGTACGAATGTGAGAAGCAGAAACTAATAGGAAGAATGAAAATTCGATGTTTAACCGAACTACTAGCGGAAGGAGTAGAACTATCGTCTGGACGTTGCAAGTGATAGTCGGAGACTGAACCATAAGTTATTTGACAGTGTTTGATCTTAATCCTAAAATATTAAAAATAATACTAAAAAAAGAGGTGTTTAAAGAGAAAAGGGTTGGAGGAAAGGAAATAGTATGCTGTGAAGGGTAGATGTAGGAGAAGGAGAACAAAGAAACATTAAAAGGACCTATATACTATTATACCTGTAGTATGTACGTGCATATTAGCAATTTTGTGGGAAAAATAATGTGTGAGTTAAAGCGCAATGTACTTCGAATGTATTGATGTAGAGCGTTCTAAAGACGAACAACAAAAATGTATAACTGACGTTCAGATACAAGACAAATACATATATTTCTTACTAAATAGGTTAAGTGATCGGGATGATTTAGTGAATTGAATTCATTAGGCAAGGTATTTGGGCTCACAAGAGTTAATGACCTTGTGAAGAAGCATCAGGCCTTTTACTTTTCGCCAAATTTTACACAAAATATTTTTAAGGGAAAAACTAATATTAGGCAATGTTGTAGTAGAGGACATTAAGTATACTACGACACAGACTATCACACAATCCACATCCAAGAACAACCTGTTGTCACAGACCCATTTGCTGATGTGATCTAAGTCAGTGTTGAGATTATTAATACAACTATTTATGGATACAAAAAGGCAGCTGATATATAATATAATTGGACATCATCTGCGTATACATGAATGTCACAAAATTTTAACACACTTTGTAGATAATAGAGGGCCGAGCATAGATCTTTGGGGAACACCTTTGGCTACGGGTAAATAGTTAGATATATTAGCATCGGCACAAACAGCTTGTGAGCGATCACTGCGGTATGATTGTATTAAGTGTTGTTGAAGTGGTTGAGTATTTCCGCTGAAATAATCCTAATTAGTGACCAGCCCCGTTTTACTATATTACCACTCTCCTCGTGTGATGTCTTTTTTTTTTTGTTCCTTGTCAGATCCATTTAGTGAGGTTCAAGTATAGCAGCAAATTCTTTATCTCGATGTCTGAGATCTCATTAATTTGCTGTAGGAAAGGCTTACCGAAGGAGCGGAGTCGTGCCCTAACTAGCACTGGACATAAGTAGTGGAAAGGACTTTCCTTCACCCCTTCCGCTTGACAGCTTCTGCAAATAGGATTGAAGGGGAGGTAAGTCTGGCTGCATGATCCTCTAAATGAACTGTACGGATTGCAGTGATGCGTGAAATGTTTGGTCGAGAACATCCTAACAGGGGATTCGTCCTTTGGATTTTGTACCACGACCATGTGTTTTTTGTTGTAGTACATGTAGTTAATTGCTTCCATCTTCTTTCGGCTAAATCATGATAGTGTGAAGCAGTGGATTTATTGGGTCCAGAGGGGTGGAGACTGCCACCGCCTATGCAAAGTCTTGTGTCGAATGTTTTTTTGCTAGCTCATCCGCTATCTCATTACCCCGTATGTTCTTTGTTGTTCCCTTTCTTTACCCTGTACTCTATGTTAGACCTCTAGCTAAGTTTGTGATCTAAGATGACACCTAAGTATTTTGCCTGTTGGGTTATGTTGGGTTAGCATAAGACTAACGCCGTTTCATATTGGGAGATTATTAGTCTAAGATCCGGTCATAGAATGACCTTCACCCATCACGTTACGGGATGAAACATATTTTTTTATAACATTTATATGTCACAAAATATATTTTGCAAAGGTTGCCTAGAAATTCCTGTGTAAAGTATAATGAATTAATAATTAAAAAATTAATTTTTTTTAAACTTTGCACCTATTCCGTTACGTATTAAAATATATACTAGTCGTAAGTATGTAACTTGTGTAACATGCAGCCACCGGGTTGCCTTATTTTTTCTTGTGCAGGTATAAGGTAGCCAGGTGTATACAGGTAGGTCGCAGTAGTAATTTGCACCCATCGAGTTACGCAATGAAATTTATGTCAAATTAAAGCTAATTTTATTTCAAATTTTATGCTATAGGGTTGACTGCGGAAAACTTGTGCAAAGTTCCGGTTGTCGATTTTTAAAAATCAAAATTTTCGTGTGACTGTGTATGCGATAAATTCGCGTGTTTCGAATTAGAACGAGTGCACATGCTCTTTTTACGTGAATTTGAGAAAGATAGCGACAAGCTATAGTATATGCATTATTTCAGAGCAACTGACAATGTTTTATTCAATTAACTGATAAATAATTAAATGAAATTAACTGCGCGATAAATGAGTAAATAAATAAGTAAATAAATAAAAAGATGATTTGTATACATATATTTATATATGTATTATTGTATAAAATTAATATATACATCTATATCATAATTTTTATAAACAAATAAATAATATTAAGTATACTTATCTTCACGGCGGCCGCCGTAGCCGAATGGGTTGGTGCGTGATTACCATTCGGAATTCACAGAGAGGTCGTTGGTTCGAATCTCGGTGAAGGCAAAATTAATAAAAACATTTTTCTAATAGCGGTCGCCCCTCGGCAGGCAATGGCAAACCTCCGAGTGTATTTCTGCCATGAAAAAGCTCCTCATAAAAATATCTGCCGTTCGGAGTCGGCTTGAAACTGTAGGTCCCTCCATTTGTGGAACAACATCAAGACGCACACCACAAATAGGAGGAGGAGCTCGGCCAAACACCTAACAGAAGTGTACGCGCCAATTATTTATTTTATTTTTACTTATCTTCAAAATTTTCATGTTGTATTAGGAGACTAATGTCTAATGAAATTAATAATAATCTTATATCAGGAGACGGAATTAAATTAAACAATCTAGAAAATGGCAATTTTTCCAAAAAATAAAATTCAATGACACTATGAAACATGATTTTTAGGTTTTGTATTAAAATTTAATTTATTAAAAGTACAAAATTATTTGAATTTAAAAACTTTACATTGCATATAAATTATTCAAAATCCGATTCATCGGAAGAAAAGTGTTGATCTTCTAATTCAGATGATTTGTCATCATTTTCTTCCTCTGTCATTTCCATAATATCTTGTACTGTTAAAGGTGTTTGGTCTCCAATGAAACCTGTTGGTTTTAGATATTCGTCAACATACCAGCCGCATGTTTCGGGCTGCATTTTTAGGCATTGAGGGTCCGTTGCATGAAGCCACATGGAATTAACAAATATCGTTCGCAAAATTTTTTGTTGCAGTGATAACCAGCAAGGGGATAGTATTTGAGTCGAAACTTTTTTATTTTTTTAAAAACTTTTCGTTATCTTCTTTTGAAGAATAGCTTCTCAAAAAAATTCGATGTCTCGTTTCATCCACTCTATTGCAGTTTTTTATGCCATACATGCTAGCCGTGAATTCTTGAACAGTGTCCATTTTTTGATTAATGAAAATATCAGCTTCATCTGTTAATGACGCAAAAACCATTTGGTACTTCTCGTTTTTTGAAAATAATTTAAATGGTTTTACTTTTCCTCTATTATAAAATGCTGCCGTGTAATCGCATCCTGTCCTTTGACATAATTTTGATCCCAACTTCTGTGCTAATGCGGTGCAATTAATGCATTCTAGGTGTTGATGTTTATTTTTTGTCATTGCATTAGCTAGCCAAATTTCCGATTGTTGAATTTTGTGTATATTTCCCAGCAAAATAATCAAAACATCAGTATCAGAGGCCTTTATCAAAATTTTCCAGCCTGGTGCCACTTTATAAGCATGGTATATAATCCTCGAATCCGCTTCTTCGTGATGACATACATAATCGACTTCTTCAGTTTTTTTAATGGAGTTTTGCTGAACTTCATAAGAGTAGCACTGATGGTCAACTGTTAAAAAAATTTTTTTATTTCCAATGATCGTTACCACATTATTGTTTACCCAATACTCAGCTAAAAAATTTACCAATTCTTCTTTGAAGCGATAGTTCTTGAGGCTGTGTAAAAAATCCTTGGGTCTGCTCTGTTGAGGTCCAGAAATTTTATACGGGGTATCAAATTCTTTTCGATTGCGACGTTCGGAATCTTTGATCGACGGTGATGTATAACGATCGAAAACTAGATGTATTTCTGTAGCCGTTGTTGAACAAATTTTAATGAGTATTGTCTCAGCAACTTTGTCAAATGTTTGCGGCATTGAAGATCCGATCAAATGTAAAAAGTAAAAACCATCAATTATATCAACGTTGATACCTGTGGGCTCGACCATTTCAGTTGATGCTTTCCATTTCAATTCAACCGGGCTATTCGGGTCATGTTCTTCGATTTCGATGTAACTTAAATATGTTGCTCTCTGGTCAAAATAATGAGACAGGTATTTTTTTGTTCGCCCGAAAAAAATTTTTTTCAAGAGTTATCGGCAATTTTGTTTTTCGCCTCAAACTCGATTTTTTTTAATTATATAAGAAAAAATTTTTTTTAAATGCCCATAACTTAGTCAAAAATGAACCGATTTTAATAATTCTGGGTTCAAAATGATCGTAATTACTTGCACAAGCGACTTCATGTAGAAACAATTGCAAAAAAGTAGTTGAAAATTTTTTATTTAGCAAAAAAGAAAAAAAATTTAAATTTTTTCAAAATTCAATATTTCAAAAAGTGTATTTTTTTTTTTTTTTATAACTTTTTCCAAATCAAAAAAACATCTCAAACTTTAATTGAGCTGCATGCCTAGTAGCTAACATGAGTTGTTTTTGAGTAATGAATTTTTGAGTAAACACCCTGTTTCGCACTTTTTGTTTTTTGCAAAATAAAAAATTTTCAACTACTTTTTTGCAACTATTTCTAAATGAAGTCGCTCGTGTAAGTAATTACGATTATTTTGAACCCAGAATCATTCAAATCGGCTTATTTTTGACTAAGTTATGAGCAATTAAAAAAAATTTTCTTATATAGATTCTTTCCATTTCAATTCAAAAGGGCTATTCGGGACATGTTCTTCGATTTCGATGTAACTCAAATATGTTGCTCTCTGGTCAAAATAATGAGACACGTATTTTTTTGTTCGCCCGAAAAAAATTTTTTTCAAGAGTTATCGGCAATTTTGTTTTTCGCCTCAAACTCGATTTTTTTTAATTATATAAGAAAAAATTTTTTTTAAATGCCCATAACTTAGTCAAAAATTAACCGATTTTAATAATTTTGGGTTCAAAATGATCGTCATTACTTACACGAGTGATTTCATGTAGAAATAGTTGCAAAAAAGTAGTTGAAAATTTTTTATTTTGCAAAAAACAAAAAGTGCGAAACAGGGTGATTACTCAAAAATTCATTACTCAAAAACAACTCATTTTAGCTACTAGGCATGCAGCTCAATTAAAGTTTGAGATGTTTTTTTGATTTGGAAAAAGTTATGAAAAAAAAAAAAATACACTTTTTGAAATATTGAATTTTGAAAAAATTTAAATTTTTTTTCTTTTTTGCTAAATAAAAAATTTTCAACTACTTTTTTGCAATTGTTTCTACACGAAGTCGCTTGTGTAAGTAATTACGATCATTTTGAACCCAGAATTATTAAAATCGGTTCATTTTTGACTAAGTTATGGGCATTTAAAAAAAATTTTTTCTTATATAATTAAAAAAAATCGAGTTTGAGGCGAAAAACAAAATTGCCGATAACTCTTGAAAAAAATTTTTTTCGGGCGAACAAAAAAATACGTGTCTCATTATTTTAACCAGAGAGCAACATATTTAAGTTACATCGAAATCGAAGAACATGACCCGAATAGCCCGGTTGAATTGAAATGGAAAGCATCAGTTTCGGATTTTAAAGCTTTCGCTAACGTTGATTTCGGAGTTTTAAACATTTCTCCAGCACATGAGAAAAGTGCAGGTGGCATTGGTGCGAGCGGAAATGTTAAGCAATATTCTAGGTTAATTTTTTTGTTAATACTAATTGCCAAGAGTCGCCCAAATATGTCTCGCTCCATTTTTAATAACACCTTTTT
Source organism: Anastrepha ludens (assembly GCF_028408465.1). Lineage (NCBI taxonomy): Eukaryota > Metazoa > Arthropoda > Insecta > Diptera > Tephritidae > Anastrepha > Anastrepha ludens. Next base: position 75,846,933 of record NC_071503.1, on the reverse strand, counting down.
ATTTTTATCTTTACTCATCACAACTTTGCTGGTGCACTCTGAAGCAAAATTCAAGATTTTGTTCCGTTTAATAGGTTTTTCGAATCTACCAGGAGTTGTTGAACATTCATTAATAAAATTCATCTTTTGTTGACTGCCAGTCGCCTTGACGTTGAGTAAGAGATCACCAACTTCTTCAGAAGCTGCTTTACCCGTGGAAATATTGAATAAACAATTTTCATCTATTGTTCCATCAAATGGATTCATTGTATTTTTTATAACTTCAATAATACTGTCCAGGTTTTTTCTATCTTTTTTGATTTTGCTTTGTTGCAGTGAGTGTGAAGTATCATCTTTTTTCCGCAGCCCGATATTTTCTTTTACAGTTGATAATATTTTCGTCCTCATGCTGTGACTGAGCGCCCATCTTTGACGTGCTGATATTGCATCTACGGCAAGATTATCAGACAACTGATTGCTAGCATCAGCATTGATAGTCTGCTCTAGCGTTAGGTCTACAGGTGATCGAGCAAAATTGGCTTTGGTTCGTCTGACTCCAAAAGCACCTCGATGAAATTCTTCTACTAATGGCGAATTTTCAGCATACAATGTGATTAAATTACTCAAGTATAACAGAGCCCATCGAGCATAATTAGGCTGATTAAAAGCAAAAAATAAATCTGACATGTTAAATATCGAGTCGATATACAATTCAATGTTGCTAGTACGGATGCTTCTTGAAAATCGATTGAATAAATTAATTAACTCACAATATAGATAATAAAACTGAGCGGTTTTTCCTTTCAAGCCAATTAAAGTTTCTCGGCAGAACTCTTTATACTTATTTGAAATGCGACTTAATACATCTGGTAACTCTATTCTGTCGTTGACGTCGCATGCATCCTGATTTGATGCGTTCTGTATTTGAGTTTTTAGTAAGTCATGCAACACCTCGGAAGATACATTTGTTGTGGATAAATACTGTTCAAAGTGTAGTATTTGTAATGCAGCAGCATTAAAAGGATGTAAGCGTTTACAACGATTGAAATGCTTGCTGTCCAAGTAGCTGTTCATAGAACCACCAGCTAATACTTCTGCTTGAACTAGAATTTCCACTAACCCACTGCAATCAATAAATTTCCCAACTGCTTTAAAGAATGCCATTTGCATATGAAATGCCCCCAAATTTACAAAAATGTTGTCAAATTTAGGCTTTTCTTTTTCTTGAACGTGCATAGCCATTTTCGCTATTGCCAAATCATATGTCACAATAATATGTTGCTGGTGGCACTTTTCAGCTATTTCTTTGGCCATCATAAGTGCTTCGTTGACGATTGCATAAGATGTTGGAGAAGAATTTATCGGAGGCAAATACTCTATCTGCTGCTTTTCACTGTGATCAATTGACATCATACAGTTATAGCCTAACCACATAGCAAGAGAATCTATTCCAAATAATGACATTATCCATAATAAATCTTTATCAACTGCAATTTCTGTAGCACCTTTGCATGCATCCAGTGTATTAACAAATGAATCTCCCGGCAACATTTGCAGACTTGTCGTTGGTTTCGAGTAGTATGACCGAATTTCTCGTACAATCGCATTAAAACGTCTTCTTTTACGCGAAGGTGCGTACCATTTTCGTTGACATAAAAATTTTGTGAAGATGAAGCCGTAGCTATTGCATCGTCAAAATCATGAATAGTAGCAGTACTAGGGAACTGATAAATAATACCAACAGTGTCATGCATTGTATCTTTTCCAGAAGTGGTGTCAACGAAGCGGTCAAAATTGTCAAACGCTACGTGAGTGCTGTGTCCATTAGATGGGATGATGCCATTTGGTATTACATTATTTGCTTGAACTGAGGTATAGGTCATTTCTGTTTCAAGTTCTTCGGCTAAATTATACCCAATTGTATGCCCATATCTGTTGAGCATCGTGATTACTTGCCGAGAATTTGTTAGAGACTTCATTGCCAGTTCAAGCGTTAAACTTTTAGCTGGTTTACACCTTCCCCTAGTAACAGCATAAATAATGTCACTACATATTGATGATATTTTTACATCAAGTTGGTTATCTTCACCGGAGATGCTTGGTCCTTGAATAAGATCACGCATGAAATTTATTAATATTTCAGGGATTTTGCATTCTCCTTCAATGATGTCATTAGCAGTTAAACGACTAGGGAGTGGATTTTGATGAATATTCTTGATGCAGTTTCTTAAATCGTATGCAACATTTTCAAATGTCTTTTTATTTTTTGTCTCCAAAAGTGTTATGTTGCTAGCTATTAATGAAACGTCAATGTTTGATTGAAATATTATTTTTTGGAAACGTGACCCAACAGATGTTTTTATCATAATATGGTCACCAAATCGTCTTAATAATTTTTTCTGTAGAATTTCAGGTCTGTAATCTTGAAAGTCATCAACATTCATTTCAGAATCTCCAAATTCTAACAACAAAGCTTGATATCTCGTGAATAACTGTGCGAAGTACATAACTTTTTTATTATTTATGATTTCATTTGTAATAAAATCACACAATGAGTCAAAAGCCAATTTATGCAAATTCCTATATGTTTGCCAATTTGAATCGGCACGTTCTGTGGTAGACCGTTTTTCTTTCAGCTGATATGCTGCGTAACAAGGCTGATGATAAGCAACAGTTTGCTTGTTTAGTTTTGACAAGATATCGGAATCATCAAGACTCTCTGCCATATCCTTGATTTTTTGTACAATACTGCTTCTCGATTTTTAGCGAATCTGAGCGGAAGTATTTGCTTTCCACTTCTTTTACGTTCATAATCACAAAACAGACAAGTGGCCCTGCTAGTAGATGAGCCTGATGTTGAGGTTGATGGCTCCTGAAATAATAAAAATTATTTTTAAATAAATATTGAATGAAAACATTGTTTTGAATATAAAAATAGTTAGGTCAAATCAGTAACAACAAGTGACATATACATAACATATATTATAAATAAAAAAAAAATTAAAAAAAACTTATTCCACCATCCTCCAGTAATCAAGTTATTTTTACCACGTAAAATCACCGAAAAATATACATGTTAAAAAATTTTTTTGTAGTTACTATAAATATCAGAACATTTTATTACCTCGTCAAAATCTGTAGAAATATCAATAATAGCATCAGCATTACTCTCTTCATCTTCTGTGACTGCTGTACGAGATGATTCTTGTGGCGATGGACTAGAATTCATACAATTTGGAGCTGCACCAGCAACAGAAGTACCGACACGCATCTGAAAAATAAATTTTATGATAACATATTTTATACATAACTTGTATATATTATTTTAATGATGTAGCTTAACAAAAAAACTTTCATAAATAGTGATGCGAATGAACGTATAAATAAAAAAAAAAAAACTTTTGTATGCGGATTTTTGAGATTTATTTTTTCAAGCCATATTAAAAAGCAAATATATGAAGAAAAATCGTTAAACCATAAGCGCTAATTATTCCAGAATTTTCTTTACATTCTATTTCATTGCATAAAAATTTAAAATATTTATATACAAAATCCACATGCTGTATTGCCATTACTCCAATAGAAACGTATAGAAAATTTCTTTACTATGATAAATAAAAAAATAATATTTATACTTACTGTATTCTCTGCAGCAAATTGATTAAATTCATCTTTATATTTATTACTTAAAGCAGTTACTTTTTTATAGCACGTGGTGTGGTAACCAACAAAATCTAGGGACGCGTTGTATTTAAAGCTTTTTATTTTACGAAAAGCTAATTTTAATGAACAGTTTTTCAAACTGTCATCGTTAAAATCTAACACAGTGTCGGCTGAGTCCCCTAAATCACACAAAAAGCACTTTTTTACCATTTTTTTTAACAATATATTGTCACAAAGCGATAACGATATGTAGTAGTACCACGTTTTTTTTCAAAAGTAAATAAATTGTGAGGTTAATTGCACTGCTTAGCATATACTATAGCTCGTCGCTATCTTTCTCAAATTCACGTAAAAAGAGCATGAGCACTCGTTCTAATTCGAAACACGCGAATTTATCGCGTACACAGTCACACAAAAATTTAGATTTTTAAAAATCGACAACCGGAACTTTGCACAAGTTTTCCGCAGTCAACCCTATACCATAAAATTTTAAATAAAATTAACTTTAATTTGACATAAATTTCATTGCGTAACTCGATGGGTGCAAATTACTACTGCGACTTTCTTAAATAAGGCAACCCGGTGGCTGCATGTTACACAAGTTACATACTTACGACTAGTATACATTTTAATACGTAACGGAATAGGTGCAAAGTTTAAAAAAAATTAATTTTTTAATTATTAATTAATTATACTTTGCACAGGAATTTCTAGGCAACCTTTGTGAAATATATTTTGTGACATTTTAAATGTTATAAAAAAATATGCTTCATCCCGTAACGTGATGGGTGAAGGTCATTCTATGGCCGGATCTTCTACTATATAGTTTGGTATCTTGGTTCTCTTAGTGAATAGCATCAATTCCGTTTTGCTGGGTTGTACACTTAAACCGCAGTCTGGAAACATTCCTGAAACCATAAGCACTATGTCATCCGCATACGCCACTGCTTTAATTCCCTTTCGGTTGAATTTGGTAAGGGTTTTGTTGACAACTAATAACCACAGCAAAAGGGATTAGACCCCTCCCTGAGGGGTGCCACTGCCTACCTCAACGAGGATTATTCTAGTTTTAAGCATTGCTCTCTATCCTTTCGTTGAGACCTTTTTTTCGTTTTTGTGGTGGGTGAGCAGGGTTTAAAATGCCTTCGCACTTACAGTGACCGTCGTCAACTGCGTCGAATGGTTTAGCCACTAAAACAATTCCTCCTCCTCTTCTGGGGACACTCCCTTCTCGGAACTACCGGGCATTACTTCGGGAAGGCCCAGAACGGTGTCCATTAAATGGACCAATACCACACTTCTGGGTCCACTATATTTGTAGCCAGCTTCTGCTATAGGATCGTCTTCTAATGTCTCAGTGCTGTCATACTAGTGGTATGTGTGGCATGCTCTTGGGCTTCTCTCACATGAGCGTATGGATTTTATACGCCATCGAGGTTTCTTTTGCATCTGCAGCAAAAAAGATTTTGCAGTAATATTATACCATCTTATGTCGTCGTGAGCACATGACTCGACCGTCTGTTATTTGTCGACAGTTCGTAAACAGTCCTCCTCCTCCATGTGATGCGCACATGTTATTGATTAACCTGTCTGGGCTCAGTTGTTCACCCAAGACTAACTCAAGCGTTCGGCGTTCTTCGTTGAAACGATGGCAGTAGAAGAACACGTGCTTCGCGCTTTCTATTGCATTGTTGCAGCTTGGGCAGAACGAAGTGTCCTCCATGTGAAAACGATGGAGGTACTCCAAGAAACATCCGTAACCGCTCAATATTTGGGTTAGATAGTGGTCTACGTCATCGTGCCTTCTGGTCACCCATTGGCCAAGTTTGGGGATAAGTCTATAGGTCCAACGACCGTTAACAGACGAGTCCCATCTGCTTTGCCATTTTTCTAACGAATGCAGACGTTCTGCAGTTTTCGCTTCAGTTGTCGGCTTTACTCCTTGTCTGTCATAAAGTTGTCCCATTTCCTGCACAATTATATCTATTGTAAGAGCACCGTTAACTGCCGCTGTTTGGAACCCACAGTTGCTAAATATTGCTTAAAGCAGAGCCGTGCATGAATCATTACGCCTAGATACTTTATTGCCTCTTCCGTCAGTATTTCATGGCAACCTATTCGCAATTTCATGAACTCTTTTTTTCTTCGCGCGCGCAGTTACGAGGACCGCTTCTGTTTTTGGTACGGCCAACTTTAGCCCCGCTGCAGAAAGTCCATAGTTGGACCCTAGATGCAGCATCATTACACTTTTCCTGCAGGTAGTCTAGCTTTTTGTCCGTGATTACACTCGTTGAGACCTATGTCTGTGGCTAACATATTAAGAGCCTCAATTATGGATCTTGTGCTAACGTTGTTAAAAGTCCCCTCTATGTCGAGAAAAGCGACATTGAGTATTGTTTGTTTTCGATGCTCCTCTCAATCGTATTTACAACCTCATTAAGAGATCTCTGTAGATTTACCTCTGAGGCAGGCATGTTGGGATGATGGAATTATTGTGTTTGTAATCTTCTCTAACAATCGCTCGAGAGCTTTAAAAAATAGAAGCATCAGCTGATGGGTCTGAAATCTTTCGCTGAATTATAACTGCGTCTACCAGCTTTGGAGATAAAAATTACTTTAATCCTCCTACAGCTTTTTGGAATAGGCCCTAGCATAAGACTTTTTTTGGAAAAGACCTCCAGCCACGGAATCGGCGTTTCTAGAAGTATCCATCTGAACCGGCTGCTTTTTATGTTTCATAGTTTTTCATGGCGCATAGAATTCTATCTTGGGATACGATGTAGTTGATTGTATTGGATGACAAGTTGGACTTTTGAACACTGTTACTAATGTTCTCAGTATATTCCCTGTTACCTGGGAAATGTGTATTTATTAGATATTCTAATGTATCGGCCGAAGATTCTGTCAAATTCCCCTTATCTTTCCTCAAGAAACAAGGACAGGAGAGTTATTTGGATATAAGCTTGCCTAGTCTGGCCGTACAATATTTTATAAGAGCGTACAATTGTTGGCGTATGCCGATGATATTGACATCATCGGCCTTAACAACCGCGCTGTTAGTTCTGCCTTCCCCGAACTGGATAAAGAGCCAAGCGAATGGGTCTGGTGGCGAACGAGAACAAAACGAAGTACCTCCTGTCTTCAAACAAACAGTGGGCGCACTAGCGTATCGGCACCCACATTACTGTTGACAGTTATAATTTCGACTTTGTAAAAGACTTCGTATATTTAGGGACCAGCATTAACACCTATAATATTGTCAGCCTAGAAATGCAACGTAGAATCTCTCTTGCCAACAAGTGCTACTTTGGACTAAGTAGGCAACTCAGCAGTAAAGTCTTCTCTCGACGAACAAATCTAACACTCTACAAGGCTCTCATCATGCCCGTCCTAACTTATGGTGCAGAAGCTTGGTCGATGACAACACCCAATGGAGCGACGCTTGGAGTGTTTGAGAAAAAAGATTCTGCGTAAGATTTTTGGACCGTTGCTTGTTGGCAACGCCAGAAATTGCGACGACATAGACATAGTGCTTTACGACGACATAGACATAGCGCAGCGAATAAAGATCCAGCGGCTACGTTGGCTGGGTCATGTCGTCCGAATGGATGCAAACCCTCTGGCTTTGAAAGTATTCGATACGGTACCAGCTGGTGGTAACAGAGGAAGAGGAAGGTCTCCTTTGCGTTGGAAAGATCAGGTGGAGAAGGACTTGACTTCACTTGGTGTGTCCAACTGGCGCCGGTTAGCATCGATTTAGGCGGCTTCTTTTCTTTTCTTGATTTGACGACCGTCCAGCCGGCATTTTGGTCTTTAATTGGTATCTGTACTGATTTTATCTGTTGAATCGCTGCCGTTGCAGACCTTTTTTTGCCAGAGGCGATAGTGCGTTGTCGACCGGATTGCCAGTTCCTTGCGTGCTAGGGTAACGAGTCCTCTGACTCCTTAGCTAGGATAGGCTCTGAGGCCAACTTCTTTGGCCCGGGGCCCGTTCTGCTACTCCTTTCTGCAGCCACCAAAGCCACGGTTAGCTAATGGGTTACTTCAACCCACAATCGAGCTTGGTAGGCTGAGAGATGGTACCTGTCATGTTCGATCGACTGTCGCAAACCCTTCCGTCATTGTCATTAAGCAGAAGGGAGTGCAGACGGCTGGTTGGACTGACGACGGGCCACTTTCTGTGGGCGAAGCACTTGGATAAGGTAGACGACGCAGACAATATACTCTGCCCAGCTTGTGAGAGGAGGATGAGACGGCGAACCACTTCCTGCGCGTTTGTATCGCCTTCGCTCGAATCAGGTTTGAGGTCTTTGGCACTGATGTCTTAAGAAGCGACCACCTTCGCTCCTTGGCACAATAAGATCTACTCAGATTTCTTCGCAGGCTAGATTTAAAGAAAATTAAAAGGGGATCTGAGTGCAGTACAATGGACTTAATTGGGTCTGAGTGCTGTACGTGCTAGTTGTCCCGACAAACAAAAAAAAAAAAACAAATTCCACCACGGAGAATGAGTTGTTTATAATATTTAATACGACACTTCATTTTGTAGGCCTTTCTAAATGTCTTGTCTAATGTTTTAATTCTACTCCCAGAGTGATCCGTGAGAGCGATTTGGTTGATCGGAACTCTTCCTACCCTATTACTTACTACATCTTTGAACCTTTTCGAACTGGTTCTTAATGGGTTTCGGTACGGTAAGGGTGGACCTATCCTGAGATCCAGATTGAAAAGGATCCAGCTGTGATCCTCTCTGACAATAATTTTAGTGGGAGACCCTGAACTGTTTTCAAACAGTAAACTAACATTAATCACTTCCGCCCATCCCCTAAAATACTCCGTCCTGGGGAAAGGTGAAAGGATGAGCATTATCTGTCTTTCATATCGTCAGGCTAGTATTAATAATAAAAGAATGCATAGCGTTGGCGTCGCATCCGAGTAGCAGGGTTTTATTCCTGGTTTCAAGCATACCCTTACGAGCTCCTTTGGGCGGTGCTGGCCAATCATGTGACATGTAGATGGAAGAAAGTATTATCCTGACACCTTCAGCGGCTCCTTCCACAACAGCCGTCACATCCTGTGAACTATATGTTGAGATTATATATATACATATATATAATGTTTTATAAATATGTTCAAAAGTTTTTTAGCTGCAATACAAGTTTTGGGATTACCTTGAATCCGTTTGTAAAACAGGTTATGGTTATTTGCAGTAAACTCCTTCATCTCGGTGCTCCGCACCCACGACGCCTCATGGCGTCCTCTGACGCCAGCAGCCGGTTAGGTTGTCTCTTGCAGTCCTAAAGTGTTGCAGATTGGCCTTACTGGTCATTTTACACGGTATTGGCGTCGTCAAGCTGCACTTCCGGGTGCGTTTTTGGCAGAACCGGCGTCGTCCAGTTGCATGCCCGATAGGAACTCGTTGGCGTCATCCGCGGAATTCGCAGAGCGGAATATCTTCAGTTGCGCTTTCCTTACGCCCAATTCAAATTTGTTGGCCACTTTTCCTAGGGGCTCGATGCTCCCCTCCGAGATATGGAGAAGGCAAGGACACACTGTTCGCTTGCGGAGCCCCCGTTTATATGATGCTCCAGTGGGAATATTGCGGCTATGTGCTTGCAGGTATAGAATCAGCGGTTGGCTTCGATCTCCATGTTCGATTTGGTAATCCCTGGACGGGATTAGTTTGAGCTCCAGAACTTCCTAGACGTTCTGGATCTTGCGAACATCGGTTTGGAGGAAGTCAAGGGAGAGCTGAGGATCGCATTTGATCACCCTGTATCCGCGGACCACCTCCATTGAATTCAATCCTGGCACTTGACCCTCCGGGTTTGCCATGACCTGATCAACAACAACATAACGTTGTCAACCACTTCTCGAATGCAGTTTTACCGCGGTAAGTTTGGATGAGTTTTTTATGTTGCTTTCGTCCCTTGGCATCAACGGATATAAAGTTGATTTAAAGCTGATAACGTGCTGTGGCCCACAGCTTTTCCATCAAATGTCTTTTGACTGGAGGTCAAGAGCCCATCAGTTGAGAGAATTCGAACTTCCTCCGACCGCTAGTCTCTGTCTGTTTGGTCCATTTGTCCATCCGTTTTGTCATTGTATCCGTCCACTTGTCTGTCTGTTTGTGAATGTTATCCGATTTTTCGGGATTGTGGTTGTCCATTAGTTAGTGTCGTACGGTCCCCTATGAAAGGTTGCACATGTCACCATATGCGGTGATCAAGCAGAATATCAGGGAAATAACCGGTCTACACACCAGGCCCAGGTAGAAGACAGTCTTATTTAGTCCTCCGGCTGCCAAACCCACCCAGTAAGCACGGGTGGCATTACACCTTGAGTTGAGGGAGTTTTTTTAACGAAGCTTACATCTTCGACCTGTGTGGTTCGCGGGAGATGTTCTCTTATCACCCATATCTGGGAGGCGTTCCCCTATCCACCACCCACATGTTCTCCCGAGGGGTATCAATGTTTACTTATACATTTTTCTTCTGACGACGAATGCGACCTCCCGCGAGTTTTTAGCGAATCGAGCTATTTGTCTGTGCGTGCGATACGGTACTTGCTTATTGTAATTTTATACCTACCATTAAGTACTTTCGCATATGCATTAATTACCAATAAATCCACAAAATGAATCTACCCGTTCATATATGGCAGATTATCTGCAAAATTGACAATCAGCTGTCAATACTGCACTAAAAGGTTTCATAGAAATTATTTTGGTGGAATATTTCTGTGTTTTTGGTTTATTTAATTATTATTAACGATATGGAGAATCGACAAGGAAAATGAGTAGCTAATTCAATTGCGTAATTGGCTGCTAATAATTAACAGTTAGAGGAAATCCGTAAAAAAGACGTTTACTGAGGTTTAAAAAAATATGCATTTGAAATTCGATATTACATTTTATAATAAGCAATAAAGGTCAAAGCGTCTATATGTAAAAGCTTTTCTCTGTAATATGAATGCATAATTAATAATATCTTACAAAAATTTTATTAGAATTATATCTGCAAACGTGTTTTCTTTGCCGGCGTCCATTTTATTTAGTTTTAATTTTGACGTTTTTCTTTACACGCGTAAAAATAATGATCTATTACACAAAAATTACCGAGTTGCATTCAAAAAGTATGGTTATTATCTAGGATTATTTCATAATCTCAGATTTTGGGAGAGAAATATTGTATGGGAAATCTCGCTTTTTAATTAGGGATTGGGAGTTAAGCACGAAAATGTAGATCATCTACTTATATGTGAACGCATTAATACATTACCAATAGATGTCTTAAGTTCAACAAGGAGTTAAAGGATTTTATATATATATGTATATATAATTGGCGCGTACTCCCTTTTTGGGTGTTTAACCGAGCTCCTCCTCCTATTTTTGGCGTGCGTCTTGATTTTGTTCCACAAATAGAGGGACCTACAGTTTCGAGCAGATTCCGAACGGCAGATATTTTTTTATGAGGAGCTTTTTCATGGCAGAAATACACACGGAGGTTTGTCATTGCCTGCCGATGGGCGACCGCTATTAGAAATAACTTTTTCTTTACGAGCCTACGTTCTTCTTTGAATTCCGAATGGTAGTCACGCACCAACCCATTCGTCTACGGCGATCTTATATACATACATATATGTATATACATACACGTACATTCATATTTGTACTTATCTAAAGGGTGATTTTTTAACAGCTATAGGAAAGCTTTTCAAAAAATCAGAAAAATGAATGAAATTTTTATTTAAATCGATAGTACAGTCCATATAATTTAATGTTTGGAGATTATTTCATGCAAATGTTGACCGCAACTGCGCTTCAAATGGTCCACCCGCTTAGTGCAATTTTGGAATACTCTCCAATGTTACGGCCGGTGTCTCACATATAAATGCTTTAATGTTGTCTTCCAATGCGTCAATTGATGCAGGCTTGTCTGAATAGACATGAGCTTTAACATAGCCCAACAAAAAATAATCTAAAGGCGTTATATCGCATGATATGGGTGGCGAATTGACAGGTCCCGAACGTGAAATAAAATGTTCACCAAACTCGCCTCTCAACAAGTCCATTGTTACGCGTGCTGTGTGGCATGTGACACCGTCTTGCTGAAACCACATGTCATGCAAGTCAAGCTCTTGCATTTTGGGCAAAAAAAAGTTGGATATCATTTCACGGTAGCGCTCTCCATTCACAGTTACGTTACGATTCGCAGCATCTTTGAAGAAGTACGGTCCAATGATACCTCCAGCCCATAAAGCGCACCAAACTGTGACCTTTTCTGGATACATTGGTGGCTCTTGCAAATCCAAAATCGACAATTCTCCTCATTTACGTACCCATTGATCCAAAAATGAGCTTCGTCGCTGAACATAATTTTCCGATAAAATAGTGGATCTTCGGCCAACTTTCCAAGAGTCCATTCACCAAAAATTCTGCGTTGTGGTAGGTCGTTCGGCTTTAATTCTTGCACAAGCTGTATTTTGAAAGGCTTCACACCTAAATCCTTTCGCAAAATTGTCTACGTTGTTGCGTAACAGAGGCCCAATTGCTGCAAACGGCGACGAATCGATAATTGATGGTCATCATTAACACTGGCCGATACAGCTGCGATATTTTCTTCAGTTCGCACTCTACGTAAGCGTGTTGGTGGTTTGATGTCCAATAATGTAAATTTGGTTCTAAATTTAGTCACAATAGCTCGAATAGGCGCTTCAGTGGGTCGATTAAACTGAAAAAAAATGGAAGAAGCGCGCGATAAACTTTCTTAACAGAACATGTACTTTTATAATAAAATTCAATGATTTGCAAGCGTTGTTCGTTTATAAGACGATTCATGGTTAAATTATAGACCAAACTGAAGATGTTTGACTGTGAAACAAAACCCGAAACGTGCGTCAGCTGTTTAAACCAACTGTTTAAAAAGATAATAGCTAAAAAATCACCCTTTATAAAGGTCAATGAAAATATATGACCTTTATTTATTATTTATTCAATGAAATTTGCCTTCCCCCAGTCGATATTTCTAATATTGTACAATACTTACAAAAACAAAATACCTTCATAGGCCCAGAAGGAGCAGAATGCACAGCGGAATGGCCGCTGCGCCGCCAAGCATTCTAAAATATTATTTAATACAATAAAATCTATTTCATTTATAAACGCACGCGCATATTTCTCAAAGCAAGGCACGTTCATTCAAAAAATGAATCAAACACATTTTTTCTTACGCACCTGATCTGTCCATAAGCTAATTTTTCATAAGGAAGAACCGCCAGTTTTTGTCATGGTTAGTGCTCGCATCGTTGTGTTACATATTATGTAAATATGTCTTCTAAGTACGCATCAGAATGGCGACAGTCGAAAGGAAAGGTGATCGTTTAAGCTGCTATGCGTCAAGTGCATACACTTATGATGTAACCAAAAACTGTCGTTCGCGTACAATAAGGTTACGTTTTCGACATTTTGTACTATTAAAAATATAGATTAGAATTATATATATCTTGACGTATGGGATTATTCAATTAATAGAAAATTAATGAAATATGTATTATAGCCGTGAAATCACAAATTTATTTTGAAACAAGACTGTTGCTTGCAACGATTGCGAATTCTTGAGAATCCTGCTATTTTTCTGTGAGCATGGCACGGCTTGGCTACGTCGCGCCTCATTTCTGAGATTGCCCAAATAAAAAATTTTGTTGTCCAAAATATATAGTAGTTGGCATTGTTGAAATGCTTCAGAAAAAAACAATTTCAATCCACAAAGGAGCAAATTTTGCGCGAAATTCATCCATTTGCCTATTTTTGTCCACTGTTTATATTGAGCCGCAGCACTCTGCGTCGTTTATTCTTTGTGTATAGGAGCAAAGCCATCATTGATCGCTTTTATAACTCGACATGATGATATGTCTATCCTGTTCTTTTCTTTACAAAAAGAGGGCGGACAATATATTTGAGCGGAAATGGGATGTCAGTACCGGTGGCACCCCACATACAGAATAATTGTTATTCGAGATCGTGACTCTATATTATTATTTATACAATGCTTAAACAATCTAAGTGAGTAGAGCATCAAAACATTAACAAATGTTTTCAAATGACCCCGTCGAAAGCTCAAAATATGTAGTATCGTCACATATTATTCGGTCCTATACTTTCAACTTTCTACTATTATAAAATACTCCTTTTTGGTTATTCCCAGGGCGTACTCCAATCTAGTTTTTTTTTAAAGTATCATGCGAGAGATGTTAAGGATCCTTATGCTGTTAAACTTTTTAGTCCGATCGAAGTTAGAATATCCTTCCGTTATTTGGAATCGACTTTATACCCCGCACCCTGATAGAATTTAATTGTACAGCGACACAGTTTCGGTCGTTTCGGGCTTCGTTTCGATGATTCGTATCCTTCGGAGTACGTAGGTTCAAATCTCCGATCATGAAATATCAAAATGAAGAAACACTTATTTCTAATAGAGTTCGGCCTCGGCAGGCAATGGCAAACCTTCTGACATATTTACTTAATGTAACATATGAGATAAATCGGAAAACCCCTGACAATGTACATTCATTGACTGTGAGCGATATACATAGTACCCAGTGTGCTCAAGCCGTAAGTGCCTTATTTTGTTATTCAACTTAGAGGCCTGTCACAAACTGTCAATAAAACAAAAAAACAGTTTCTCCTCTTATGCCGGTAGAACGAACACCATCTTCACCGAGTCGTGCTCGTATCGACAACAAACTCGCGTCAAATAAAGACAGTATCAGTGCGTTCTCTGAAATGTGTAAGTGAAAATAAAAATGACTCCTCTTTACCGCCTCAATAGGCAGCCAACAAACAAACTATGAGACATCGCCTGTAATTCCCGCAGCTACGCTCCCTTTGACTCCCTTTAGTACTGGAGTCCCAGACAGAGCTCCAAGCGTTAAAGTCCACTGACATTAATAACTGAGAATTTACTTGGGATATGTATGATATAAATTCTTCACTCGAGGAGTCTTGAATCGAGAATATATAAATATTTATTAATGTGAGTTTTGAGTTTAAGTAGATTTCTAATACTATGGCTGCAATGTTAGAATTTATGATGATTAGTTTGTGGGGGATAAGAGGTTTTATCAGGATGCCAACTCCTTGCTTTGACGACTGAGTATTGTAAATTTGAGAAGTAACCAATATATAGGTCTTTGGGGTAACTATATGTGAGTTGGATGTGAAAAATGGAATATAGGTTTCTTGTATGCATAAGACATCTCGATTTTGGTCAGTCGAAAGCAAACATAGCTCATTAAAATTTTAGTAATAACTTTCCATATTCCACTGAACTATTTTAAGAGACATACAAAAGTTAAGATAGGAGAAAGAAAAAAGATCGGTAAACAGATGTTCATGTTTTATTATTTAAGAGCGCTACTATCATCGGATATGCTCGATTGATGCGTAATTGAATTTTTGGGTCTAACTGTTTCGTGTAAGATTAGAGAGAGAAGTTAATGGTGCCGTATTTGTTGCTTCGATGGGAAGATTAGCGAGCGAATGAGGGAAGTTTGATATGTTTGGCGTAGTGTAAAGAGTGTGAGAAGTGATTGGCGATAGGAGGGAATTTGTCGCAGAGTTGTTTTTTGCGTGTGAGTTGAGATTTGAACCAGAATTCAGTGAATGGTGTGTAAGGGCTTGCATTTCGTGGTGAGTTTCTGGTTTTTGTTTTATATTTTCTGTTTGATTCATTCGTACATGCAGAGAACGTTAAATATAGAGAATTCTCACGAGCTACGAATAGTGTGAATTGTCAAAAATGAAGTCTAACCGCCGCCGGGGTGTGGTGAAACTTTTAACAGAGATGTTTTACAGCGATTTCTCCTTTAGCATATTGGCCCCGCACAGTTTTCGGCTTCTGTAGAAAATCAGATTGACGAATAGCCGACGGCATTTTGCAAAGTATTTGCTTGTGCATTTTTATGTTCCCTTGATAAACGAAAACTTATTCAATTTGTATTTTCAGACAAAGGTGATGAAGAAAAAATGATTGAATATTTATTATATGCGCCAACATTTCAAATCAAAGTAACTTTAATATTTTGATTTAATTAAAAAAAATACATTATAAAACGACCTCTCACATTTTGGTATGTGCGTTTTAGTAAATTTAAAACCAAACAAATTTGACGAAAATTTTTACTAATTTTTTGAGTCTAAATTAATTCATAGCATACAAGTGTTTTGGTATATCGACATATGTATGTATTTATATTACATTTGAATATGCATTTATTTGTTCCTTTGGCAAACCAAATTTGACAACTAAGTTCAATTGCATCTTTATTAAATATAGTGTTGCACGCATATGTGTGCACTGAAGCAACATGACCTACCTCACGAGCATCGCCTTATATTTCATGTAAATAACCTAATGATCAAATTCCTGCCTCACAAATGCTAAAACAAATTTCTTTTGAATATACATGTACATATTTTGTATGTGCGTATACTTGGTGCCCATATCCCTTCAAACAAATCAAAAAATTCTGTATACAAAACGCTTCATTACCAGGCACACAGGAAGATGGCATATGCAAATATAAATATGTGAATTGAATTCAAGCAAAACAATGCTTATTAATATACCATATGCATGTACATACAACCGCACACACAGGGCACTCACTTTATTCCTCAAAATGCGTATGTCGTTCAAAGCTAAAATTCTATGCCTAGCGACTACAAGAACAAAATGCAGTCTTAGGTGCAGGCGTAGCGGCCATCATTCTAGTTAAAACCCATCTCCTGCAGCAGACTTCTATGAAATGTAACTTCTTTTGCCCCGGAACACATTAACTGAGAATTTACTTGGGATATGTATGATATAATATTAATTCTTCACTCGAGAAGTCTTGAATCGGGGGTATATAAATATTTATTAATGTGAGTTTTGAGTTTAAGTAGATTTCTAATACTATGGATGCAATGTTAGAATTTATGATGTTTAGTTTGTGGGGGATGTGAGGTTTTATCAGGATGCCAACTCCTTGCTTTGACGACTGAGTATTGGGTAAATTTGAGAAGTAACCAATATATAGGTTTTTGGGGTAACTATATGTAAGTTGGCTGTGAAAAATGGAATATGCGTTTCTTGTATGCATAAGACATCTCGATTTTGGTCAATCGAAAGCAAACATAGCTCATTAAAATTTTTGTTTGGCGTAGTGTAAGGAGTGTGAGAAGTGATTGGCGATAGGTGGGAATTTGGCGCAGAGTTGTTTTTTGCGTGTGAGTTGAGATTTGAACGAGAATTCAGTGAATGGTGTGTAGGGGCTTGCATTTCGTGGTGAGTTTCTGGTTTTTGTTTTATATTTTCTGTTTGATTCATTCGTACATGCTTCAGAGGACATTAATGTATAGAAAAGTCTCAATGATGGGAACGCATTGAATTTTGAGGGGTGCTCGTTTTGCGCGCGTACTTCACCACAGACATATTTTTCACCAAAAGTTAACAGAAATATACTCAACTGGTCAAATTAAACAGCAGTTGAGTAAAATTCGTTTATATGAAGGAAGAAAGAATGTTAACGCAGTAGGCCAGCTAACGTAGAAAGAGCAAATTATACAAAAATATATATCTGTCTAAGACATCTTCTCTAAAACTTTGTTGAATTCCCTTCAGCCAAATCAAAATCCTCTATAGAAAGCGCTTCATTACCAGGCACACAGGAAGATAGCATATGCAAATTGAAATATGTGAATTTATATACATATGCGCATATATGTATGTATATGATATGTGATGTGTGTATGTGTGTGTACTTACCGAGGCAAAAACAAATATTACGATTCCCTAAAACTGCTCAAGAAATCCAGTGCACATTCATAGGCACAGCACTGTATGTACAGCAACCTTCAAATATGTAAAGTAACCTTGAAATACTCTAATTTCAGAGCAACTTTCTAGCCTTACAGATATATGCATATGTTTTTGTGCACTTTTTATCAAATGAAGAACTATTATACATATGTAAAGTAATCTACTAACTAACTATTTACCTACTATTAGAGAACATAAAATAATTGTTTCGAAAATTTTTCCTAGTATTGTAATGTCCGACACAGAACTTTTTTATAAGCCACTTGTGCTGTTTTCTGCAACGTACTGTATGCTCCTAAGCGCTCTTGACGCACAGCAGCTGCGGTTGTCGAGCATTTAGAAGACATATATACATACATATATGGGTGCAAACATATATACGAGCCGCGTCCATTCGACATGACAAAAATTCCAGATTTACCAAACATTGGCAAATAATTCTACGCGAAATATTCCAATATTGACTATTTTCGAATGGTAGGGAAAATTGACATATGGGTGGTTCATTTTACGAATGAAAGTACTTTGCTCTTAGAACTATGAGCTCGAATTGATCAATGAATTTTTTGATGATGAGTGTTTGTTGTACCGTACAATGGTTGAAACTGTTCGGCGCCGCCGCGACTATTTTAGATTGTTCAGCATCATGGTAACTAGAATGACGGCCGCTCCACTGCGCCTATTAACGCATTTTGTTATTGTAGTCGCTGGGCATAGAATTTTAGCCTTGGACGCCATACGCATTTAGAGGTATAAAGTGAGTGCCCTGTGTGTGCGGTTGTGTGTATGTTGTTAGCTTGATTTTATTCAATTAATCTTGTGGTGTATAATAAAGTATGAAATTCACGTGGTAGATAGCAAGTGGGTTGTCAAAATGTGTGTAATTGCCAGATTTTTACAAACTCCGCCTCAACCCAATTGCTTTACAGTATTGTATGAATAAAAAAAATAACACTTCAAAATTTTTCTTACAATACATTATACAATTTAAAAAAAAATACAACGAAAAAAAATTTAGTCAGCTCGATACAACAAAAAAATTCAAAAAAATATTCAAAATTTCAGCTTCATAGCGCCAGTTAGGTATTCGTGCCGGTCTTTGGGAAGATTCTTCGTAAGTATATCCGCTACATTATCTTCTGACGGGACATATTCAATATTTAATTCATTTCCATGATATTTGTCTCGAAGGTAATGGTAGCGAATGTCGATGTGCTTGCTTCGCTGATGCACAATTGGATTTTTTACTAAGAATTGCGCACTCTGGTTGTCGCACATGATTGTTGTTGGCTTCTTAGTGTATTCATTAAAACCCATCTCCTGCAGCAGACTTCTATGAAATGTAACTTCTTTTGCCCCGGAACACATTGCGATGTACTCCGCCTCCATAGTACTAAGTGAAACCACCTTTTGTTTTTTGGATTCCCACGCAATCAGGTTTTCGCCTAGGAACAAAGCGAATCCACTGTACGATTTTCTATCCGTACTATCAGAAGCCCAATCAGCATCTGTAAAGCAAATAAGACTATGGCTGTTAGGTAGAAAAGTTAACGTACCCTGAGGCCTAGATTTCAGGTATCTAAGCACTCTTTTTGCTCCCAACATATGCTCTCTATGTGGATGTCCATGGAATTGAGCTAGTTTAGATACCGTGTAAGCGATGTCTGGCCTCGAAACGGTAGCCAAGTATGTCAAACCACCAACAAGCGATTGATAGTTTTTAGTTTCATAGCCAAAACAGTCTGGATCTGAGCATTTATCCAGAACGGTGCCGCTAGCGAATGGCGTTGACGCTCCTTTGCATTCATCCATGTTCCATTTTTTTTAACATTTCCGCCACGTATCTATGTTGGCATATAGATATAGAACCGCGCTGTCCATCACGGATCCCCATCCCCAAATAGTATCTAAGAGGCCCTTTGTCGACTGCCTCGACGTGTGACTGAAGCTTTTTAATGATATGTTCTAATGTTTCCGCCGACGAACATGCTAGTATAATGTCATCGACATATACTGAAATTATATTAATCTCCTTGTCTGTCATCAAAGTGTATACGCAGTTGTCGACCTTGCATCTTTTGAAACCGATTTCGCATAGGATAGAGTTGACCTTCGTGTTCCAATTTCGCCCAGCCTGCTTCAGCCCGTACAATGATTTGTTGAGCTTGCACACCTTTTTAGGAAAATTGTTGTCTATGAAGCCTTCTGGTTGCCTCATATACACCTCTTTCTCGAGATCGCCATTAAGGTACGCCGAAACAACATCGACGTGGTTGACTAGTAGCTTATACTGCACTGCCAGCGACAAAATGAGACGTATAGTAGAGTGCCTTACCAGCGGGGCGAATGTGTCTGTGTAATCAATGCCGGCCGCTTGTGTGCAGCCCTGCGCCACCAAACGAGCTTTATACCGATCAATAGTGCCGTCAGCGTTATGTTTCGTAGTAAATACCCACTTCGGTCCAATGACGTTTTGGTTTTCTGGGCAGGTTACTAGGCTGCATGTGTTGTTTTTCGTAAGCGCGTTATACTCAGTCTGCATTGCATTTTTCCATTCCCGATTTTGTGATGATTCGTGTGCTTCTTTAACCGAATTGGGTTTCTCAACTACTGCGTGTAAATAACGGTTTTTATGTCCCATGACTCTTTTCGATTCACCGAACCTTCCCGAAATTGACCGATTTTGCTTTTTTCGCGCCACAACTCGATTTGCAATTGTTTCTATGTCATCATAGTCATGATCATTATCGTCACTACTCGCACTTAAAAAATGTTCTTCGAGTTCCTTTTCTTTTGCTTCTTCGCCACTTTTATTTTCTTCTTTCATCCCGAAATCTATTTCATACTGTTCTCCTTCTTTTCGTTCTGTTTCTATTTTGTACTCGTTTTCAGTTTTATCGAAAGTTTCTTCAAAAAATAAAACATCTCTTGCAATTACGATTTTTCTTTCTTTTAAGACAAAAAGTCTATAGCCTTTTGTGTTAGACGCGTATCCAACGAACACCATTTTTACGCCTTTTGGTTCAAATTTAGATTTTTTGTTTCGCTTATCAAGCACAACGGCCTCACAACCAAATACCTTAAAATGTTTTACACTAGGTTTTTTACCGACCCAACATTCAAATGGCGTTTTATTTTTTAGTATTTTTGTGCACGAACGGTTTCGTATGTATGCGGCGGTATTTACTGCTTCGGCCCATAAATACTGAGGAAGGGTTGACATTTCTAGCAAGCATCTTGCCATCTCCACCAGCGTCCGATTTGACCTTTCGGCAGTACCATTCTGCTGTGGAGTGTAGCTGACGGTTGTTTCGTGTACGATTCCGTTGCTATCCAAAAAATTTTTAAAATTAGAAATCACATATTCTAAACCGTTATCACTTCTCAATTTTTTGATTTTGTTACCCGTCTGCCTTTCAACTTGATTTAAAAATGTTTTAAATGCATTGAATGCATCTGATTTTCTCCTTAAAAAATCGACGTAAACGTAGCGAGAGAAATCATCGATGAAAGTGATAAAATATTTTGCACCACCTTGTGAAGGCACACGCATTGGGCCACATATGATTTCTAACAATTTCGAGCTGCTGGCACTGGAATAATTTGGAAATGGTTTACGACTTATTTTACATAACGCGCACGTATTACAGTTTATATTTTCGGATATAATTACTGATCGAAATTCCAATCCACGGACCATTTCCCTTTTCGACAGATTCAGTAAGTCCGTGCAATTTAAATGACCGAACCGTTGGTGCCATAATTTAATCTTTCATTGGCATTAGCTGCTCTTTGTTGTTGTTACTAATTGTTTTTTCTAAATAGGTATAAAACACACCGTTGTCTTCTTTAGCCGCGAAAACCGTTCTATTGTCTTTGCTTTTTACTTCCGTTTTCGTTTCATTAAAATACACTTTATTTCCATTTTTTATCACTTTGCTCAATGATATAATTTTTGCTTGTAAGTCCGGAATGTACAACACTTTATTTAAAATCAATTCTGTGGAACTTGATATTAATTTTATGGTACCTATCCCCGTCGCGCTCACTTCTTCACCCGTTGCTAAGTACACTTTTTTGCGAGTGTTTGCTTAACTTATTGAAGAATGACTTATGTGGGCACATATGAGACGAAGCACCACTGTCCAATATCCACACTTTTCGATCCGTTTTGCTCTGCAAATTTACTACACTTAGTGCAACTGGAGCAGGTTGATTTTTGCGCCTTCTGCATTCAGCACGTATGTGGCCCCTTCTTCCACACTCGTAGCACTTGACTTTGCTATTTTGCTTATCAGCTCCTCGTGATCGTTGTTGTTGTTGCTGCGAGTATTGCAGTTTTTTATTTCCTCTTTCACCATTCTTTGAGTTCATCGCTAGAACTTTCTCGCTGTTTGGTTCGTATTTGTCACCACGTCTTTGCTCTTCTTCGAGTATTTTACTTTTTAGGTTATCCAATGTTGGCAATTTGTCTCTGCTTTCGATTGCGATGACGAAACTCTCCAAGTCGTCCGGTAAGCTGCATAAAAGCAAAATTGAAAGCAAGTCACTGGGAACCGTAACTGCAATTTCGCGCAAGTTTTCTGCTATTGAGCAGAATTCATTTATTTGAGGCGCAAACTTTTCACTGCTGTGAAACTTGAATCTGACTAATCTTTTGAAGAGATTGACCTTCCTAGCAGGTCCACACGCGTTATACAGCTCGCTTAATGCCGTCCATGCATCTTTCGATGTTTTACAATCTTTGATATTCAGTAATTCCGATGGTCTTACACATAGTGTAATTGTAGCCAGAGCTTTCTCATCGTCCGACAACCACCGATCTCGTTCCTGACCCGATGCTGGACACTCTGTAATCATTGGCTTCCACAAATCTTGGGTAATCAAGCAACTTTTCATCTGTAATACCATACCCACGTGGAATAATTTTCGCCGTTAAGCTTTTCAAGCTGCACCGCGTGGCTCATATTGAGTAGAGGTTATGTTTTTTCAATCGACGAACGAAATTGATAAAAAAACTGATACCGCGTTTTATCGCGCACAATCGACAAACGATTCACTTTAGTGTTCCGCGAACAACGTTATTATTTTAGACCTTTTTTTTTCTTAACTTTTACTTGGGGGCTGGGCCCATAACCTTTGTTAGCTTGATTTTATTCAATTAATCTTGTCATGTATAATAAAGTATGAAATTCACGTGGTAGATAGCAAGTGGGTTGTCAAAATGTGTGTAGTTGCCAGTTTTTACATATGTACATGCATATGTGTACATTAGTAAGCATTGTTTTGTTGGAAGTTCAAAACACAAATATGTACCTTCGTATATATGCTAGGGCATCAAGTGTGTATACACATATGTATATACATGCATATGCAAAAGAGAATTGTTTTAGCATTTGTTAGGTTGTTATTTACTCCCTATTAATTGCTTGTAAATATGATAAGGCGATGCTCGTGAGGCAGGTCATGGTTGCTGCATGCGTATGCACATATGTATGTAGGCAACACTATATGAATTGAAGATGTAATTGAACTTTTGCAGAAACATTACAAACATAATAATATATATGTACATATTGATATATATAATATAAGTACATACATATATACTACTGCGGGCAAAAAGTAATGTGAATTTATTTGTCCAACCTCGCGGGATTAAAATTCCGCTCTAGTTATTTTTTTCATGAGTTGGCAGCACTGTTAATAACATCTGGGCCAACTTTCATGTGAATGTCATTATCAGTAATATATTTACGCTTGTGTTTACCAAACGACCAAGAGTGCATTTTTCGATTTTTACAATGTCTGATTTGATTGAGCAGAGAAGTGCCATCAAATTTTGTTTGCGGAATGAAATTTCGGCTTCGGAAACGTTTAGCATGTTGCAGAAGGCATTTGGTGATTCGATCATGTCGCAGAAAAATGTTTATAAGTGGTACAAAAACTTCAAAGAGGGTCGAGAACGTGTTGATGACTTGGAGCGCTCCGGACGACCATCGACGTCAACAGATGACCAACACGTCAATAAAATGAAGGGGTTAGTGCTCAAAAATCGTCGGTTGACTGTTCAAGACCTTACTTCGGAATATTAGAAGGATCTGTGAAAACCATTTTGAAAGACCATTTGGGCCTACGAAAAGTCAAATCTCGTTTGGTACCGAAAACTCTCAATTTCTTGGAAAAAAGTCGTCGCGTTGATGTGTGTGAAACAATGCTTTCAGACTATCAGGACAAGCTCAAATGAATCATTACGGGAGATGAGACTTGGATTTATGCTTACGACCCTGAAATAACCGACCAATCAAGCGAATATCGTGCTAAAGGCGAGGCCAGACCAAAAAGAGCACGTCAAAGTCATTCAAAAATAAAGGTCATGATGACAGTTTTTTTCGATTTTCGTGGTGAAGTGCACTATGAATTCCTTCCACCTGGCCAAACTGTTAATAAGGAATATTATTTGAGCGTTATGCGTCGTTTACGTGAAGCAATTCGTCTAAAAAGACCAGAATTATGGGCCAACAACTCTTGGTTTTTGCATCACGATAATGCACCGTCTCACACTGCACTCGTTCTTCGTGACCACTTCGCCAAAAATTCCGCGCATATCGTTCCGCAACCACCGTATTCGCCTGATTTGGCTCCGTGTGACTTCTGGCTATTCCCAAAACTCAAGAGACCACTCCGGGGAACGCGTTTCGAGTCGATTGAGGAGATAAAAGCTGAGTCGATGAAGGCGCTGATGGCTATACCGGAAATGGACTATTTGGCATGTTTCGGGGATTGGAAAAATCGTTGACATAAGTGTATATCATCGTGAGGGGATTATTTTGAAGGGGATGAAATTGATTTACAAGAATAAATAAAGATTTTTCATTTTACAACCAAATTCACCTTACTTTTTGGCCACAGAGTCTCAATATGCCAAAACACTTGTATGCTCTATGAATTCTCGTATAATAATACGTTCACATATATATTAATCACCTATAAATCCACCAAATTAATCTACCCGTTCACATATGTCAGATTACCTGCAAAATTGACAATCAGCTGTCAATACTACATTGAGAGGTTTTTCTTCAAAGAAATTATATTGGTGGAATATTCGGTGTTTTTGGTTTCTTTAATTATTATTACCGATATGAAGAAAATACAAGGAGAAGGAATGGCTAATTTAATTGCGCACTTGGCTGCTAATAATAAACAGTTGGAGGAAATCCGTATGCGACGTTTACTGAGGTTGCAAAAAATTATGGCAGTAATGCGCATGGGATATTCTATATTAAGTTTTATAAAGAGTAATAAGAGGACAAAACGATTATGGACGCAAGCTTTTTTTGTAAAATTAATCCATAATTAATAATATTTAGCAAAAATTGTATAAGAATTATGTTTACAGACTTGTTTTCTTTACCGGCATCGATTTCATTTAGTTTTTATTATGTTTCTCCTTACATTTGTAATAATATTTATCGATAAAAAAACAGAAAACACAGGGTTGTATGTCAAAAAGTATCGTTATTATCTAGGATTATTTTATAATCTCAGATTTTATGAGAGAAATTTTGTATGGGAAATCGCACTTTTTAATTACGGATTTTGAGTTAAGCGCGAACGTGAACGTATGTGAACATATTATAAAATTAATTTCAACTCAAAAAATTATTAAACATTTTTATCAAATTTGTATAGTTTTAAATTTACTAAAACGCACACACCAAAATGTGAGGTCGTTTTATAATGTATTTTGTTTAAATTCTTGTTTTTAAATTAAAGCAACGATTACTAAAGTTACTTTGATTTTAAATGTTGGCGCATATAATAATCAAATCTTTTGCATTGTGGGGAGGAGGAGGGATGTTCTTCGGCGCAATTGGCGCATTTAACACTTGAACAGTCTTTTGGTCAAACATTTGACAAGATTGGCACCTCTGCGGGTTGGGAATATATTCACGTATTTTTACATTATATCAGGATATATATATTTTGCTTGGTAAGTTGGGGAAATATTTAGTATAATGTATATCGTTTTGAAAAAAAGGTTAAAAGGGGGGGATAGAGCGGTGTATCCCCATCTTAAAACTGAAAACCGAACCTGCCGGAGGCTTATAGTTTTTCAGTAATTTATTTTAAAGTTCTCTAATTTAGCGAAAAGTTGGTGCTGCCATACACCTGAAATAAAAACCAAGTTCGTATGCAGAGATGTTCAGTGGAAGGTTCATTGTAAAACTGCAGTATTTTTTGCTGTAATTTAAAATTGAGAAATATTTTTGAAAATAAAAACATACAACTCATCGAAACTTAAAAACAATGATATTAAGCGTATCACAAAAAATAATAAAGTAATTAAAAGCCAAAAACTACATTATATAAGTGTATTGTATTGCTTCGATCAGTTTCACAAACGGGTCCTTATGCATAGAATTTTTTTCGGCCGCGCTTCAAAACAATAACCCTCATCAGTCCAACTCCGGCTACGCAATCCACAGTATTTTTGCGTAGAACTCCTTTTCGCGTGGGCGGCCTTCGGCCGCGCTTCAAAAAAACAACCCTCATCAACCCCACTCCGGCTACGCAATCCACAGTATTTTTGCGTAGAACTTCTTTTGGCGTGGGCGGCCTTCGGCCGCGCTTCAAAAAAATTACCCTCATCAGTCCAACTCCGGCCATGCAATCCACATTATTTTTGCGTAGAACTCTTCTCCATGTTAAAACCATTGAACCCAAAATTAAAACGTCATATGCATGTATGTAGTAAGAAGGCACTATAACCATTAACACTAAACTCAAATACTTAATTTTTTTTCATATTTTTGTTTTCATTTGCAGGCATCCGGCAACACCATACTGTTGTCATTCCAATCTTCTTCTTATTCGCGTTTAAAATTGGAAAGTGATTGTATGGACAAATGCATTAATAAAAATAATTCGAATATAAGGATAAAAATAAGTAAACACACGCGTGTCAGTGTATATTTGGTGAATTTTACTGAAGCGTTAAAAAATATATAGGGTAGTGTGGCAAATTATAGGGAAGTTTCCGAGGGCATTTTAAAGGCAAATAATTACGAAATTATTATTTCCCGAATAATTTGGAGTTATAAAGAGCGTTCCTTAAAACCTCACTAACATCTCCACCAAGTTTCATTAATACAGACAAAATAGTTTGCCAAAAATTGCACAATAGATATTATTCTAAATTGCAGCCGTAAATTGTAAAGGTCGAAAGTCAGCAGAACAACTCCTGTTGATTTGGTTATACCATCCACGGTGTAAACTGACACCAAATGATAAAATTTGAGCTCTTCAACGATTTCGTTTTCAGGAATATTATAGAGGCAGGGGCGAAAATTGTACCCTTCACATAGTTAAGCTGATCATGTAATTTGCAAGTAATTTGGCAAATACCTACTAGATTATTGGCCTTTATAAATCTTTCTGCTATTAACTTCGCAAGGAGTAGCGCAAGGAGTAAAACTATCGTCTGGACGTTGCAAGTGATAGTCGGAGACTGAACCATAAGTTATTTGACAGTGTTTGATCTTAATCCTAAAATATTAAAAATAATACTAAAAAAGAGGTGTTTTTGAGAAAAGCGTTGGAGGAGAGGAAATAGTATGCTGTGAAGGGTAGATGTAGGAGGAGGAGAACAAAGAAACATTAAAAGGACCTATATACTATTATACCTGTAGTATGTACGTGCATATTAGTAATTTTGTGGGCAAAATAATGTGTGAATTAAAGCGCAATGTACTTCGAATGTATTGATGTAGAGCGTTCTAAAGACGAACAACAAAAACGTATAACTGACATTCAGATACAAGACAAGTACATATATTTCTTACTAAATAGGTTAAGTGATCGGGATGATTTAGTGAATTGAATTCATTAGGCAAGGTATTTGGGCTCACAAGAGTTAATGACCTTGTGAAGCAGCATCAGGCCTTTTACTTTTCGCCAAATTTTACACAAAATATTTTTAAGGGAGAAACTAATATTAGGCAATGTTGTAGTAGAGGACATTAAGTTTACTACGACACAGACTATCACACAATCCACATCCAAGAGCAACCTGTTGTCACAGACCCATTTGCTGATGTGATCTAAGTCAGTGTTGAGATTATTAATACAACTATTTATGGATACAAAAAGGCAGCTGACATATAATATAATTGGACATCATCTGCGTATACATGAATGTCACAAAATTTTAACACACTTTGTAGAGGGCCGAGCATAGACCCTTGGGGAACACCTTTGGCTACGGGTAAATAGTTAGATATATTAGCATCGGCACAAACAGCTTGTGAGCGATCACTGCGGTATGATTGTATTAAGTGTTGTTGAAGTGGTTGAGTATTTCCGCTGAAATAATCCTAATTAGTGACCAGCCCCGTTTTACTACCACTCTCCTCGTGTGATGTCTTTTTTTTTTGTTCCTTGTCAGATCCATTTAGTGAGGTTCAAGTATAGCAGCAAATTCTTCATCTCGATGTCTGAGATCTCATTAATTTGCTGTAGGAAAGGCTTGCCGAAGGAGCGGAGTCGTGCCCTAACTAGCACTGGACATAAGTAGTGGAAAGGACTTTCCTTCACCCCTTCCGCTTGACAGCTTCTGCAAATAGGATTGAAGGGGAGGTAAGTCTGGCTGCATGATCCTCTAAATGAACTGTACGGATTGCAGTGATGCGTGAAATGTTTGGTCGAGAACATCCTAACAGGTGATTCGTCCTTTGGATTTTGTACCACGGCCATGTGTTTTTTGTTGTAGTACATGTAGTTAATTGCTTCCATCTTCTTTCGGCTAAATCATGATAGTGTGAAGCAGTGGATTTATTGGGTCCAGAGGGGTGGAGACTGCCACCGCCTATGCAAAGTCTTGTGTCGAATGTTTTTTTGCTAGCTCATCCGCTATCTCATTACCCCGTATGTTCTTTGTTGTTCCCTTTCTTTACCCTGTACTCTATGTTAGACCTCTAGCTAAGTTTGGGATCTAAGATGACACCTAAGTATTTTGCCTGTTGGGTTATGTTGGGTTAGCATAAGACTAACGCCGTTTAATATTGGGAGATTATAGTTTGGTATCTTGGTTCTCTTAGTGAATAGCATCAATTCCGTTTTGCTGGGTTGTACACTTAAACCGCAGTCTGGAAACATTCCTGAAACCATAAGCACTATGTCATCCGCATACGCCACTGCTTTAATTCCCTTTCGGTTGAATTTGGTAAGGGTTTTGTTGACAACTAATAACCACAGCAAAAGGGATTAGACCCCTCCCTGAGGGGTTCCTACGTTTTACCGTGCCGCTGCCTACCTCAACGAGGATTATTCTAGTTTTAAGCATGTTCTATCCTTTCGTTGAGACCTGTTTTTCGTTTTTGTGGTGGGTGAGCAGGGCTTTAAATGCCTTCGCACTTACAGCGACCGTCGTCAACTGCGTCGAATGGTTTAGCCACTAAAACAATTCCTCCTCCTCTTCAGGGGGCACTCCCTTCTCGGAACTACCGTGCATTACTTCGGGAAGGCCCAGAACGGTGTCCATTAAACGGACCAATACCACACTTCTGGGTCCACTATATTTGTAGCCAGCTTCATGCTATATGCTCGTCTTCTAATGTCTCAGTGCAGTCATACTAGTGGTACGTGTGGCATCCTCTCGGGCTTCTCTCACATGAGCGTATGGATTTTATACGCCATCGAGGTTTCTTCTACATCTGCAGCAAAAAAGATTTTGCAGTAATATTATACCATCTTATGTCGTCGTGAGCACATTACTCGACCGTCTGTTATTTGTCGTCAGTTCGTAAACAGTCCTCCTCCTCCATGTGATGCGCACATGTTATTGATTAACCTGTCTGGGCTCAGTTGTTCACCCAAGACTAACTCAAGCGTTCGGCGTTCTTTGTTGAAACGATGGCAGTAGAAGAACACGTGCTGCGCGCTTTCTATTGCTTTGTTGCAGCTTGGGCAGAACGAAGTGTCCCCCATGTGAAAACGATGGAGGTACTCCACGAAACATCCGTGACCGCTCAATATTTGGGTTAGATAGTAGTCTACGTCATCGTGCCTTCTGGTCACCCATTGGCCAAGTTTGGGGATAAGTCTATAGGTCCAACGACCGTTAACAGACGAGTCCCATCTGCTTTGCCATTTTTCTAACGAATGCAGACGTTCTGCAGCTTTCGCTTCAGTTGTCGGCTTTACTCCTTGTCTGTCATAAAGTTGTCCCATTTCCTGCACAAGTATATCTTTTGTAAGAGTACCGTTAACTGCCGCTGTTTGGAACCCACAGTTGCTAAATATTGCTTAAAGCAGAGCCGTGCATCAATCATTACGCCTAGATACTTTATTGCCTCTTCCGTCAGTATTTCATGGCAACCTATTCGCAATTTCATGAACTCTTTTATTCTTTGCGCGCGCAGTTACGAGGACCGCTTCTGTTTTTGGTACGGCCAACTTTAGCCCCGCTGCAGAAAGTCCATAGTTGGACCCTAGATGCAGCATCATTACACATTTCCTGCAGGTAGTCTAGCTTTTTGTCCGTGATTACACTCGTTGAGACCTATGTCTGTGGCTAACATATTAAGAGCCTCAATTATGGATCTTGTGCTAACGTTGTTAAAAGTCCCCTCTATGTCGAGAAAAGCGACATTGAGTATTGTTTGTTTTCTATGCTCCTCTCAATCGTATTTACAACCTCATTAAGAGCTGTCTCTGTAGATTTACCTTTGAGGCAGGCATGTTGGGATGATGGAATTATTGTGTTTGTAATCTTCTCTAACAATCGCTCGAGAGCTTTAACACGTTCCCTGTCCACTGAGCCCCATATGGTTCAGGAAACGTGCGCCTGATAAGCACTGATACTTTCCTGAGCCATATGTGTGTCAGAGGGTATATGAAACTTCTAAAGCAAATTATTCGACTGGACGTAACGGAACTGTACAGTGCTGGTACGATAATAAAGTAAAGAAAAATGCCGGGACATACGAAAACATATTTTTATTTTACGCAGAAATCACAAATTATTTTTAATTATTTCTTATTACGACACTCCCAGGCTTATCCAACTCAGCAATCTCGGGGTCACGCCCTATGTAAATATCATAATTCCAGACAAACCCCTCTTCTGTGCACAGTTTATAGATTTTCTAGCCGTATTTATGAGCTTTTGATGGGTTGTATTGACGGAAAGATATCCTGCCTCTAAACGGCATCATCGACTCGTCAATGACGATACATTCACCAGGTGCTAGCAAGCTCTTCCAGTTATTGATAACAAGGTCCAAAAGTGGTTTTATTTTGTATAGACGTTCGTTTTGATCCCTCGGAGCTTCATTATCAACAAAGTGTCAGCAACGTAATATTGACGCGAACCGATTATATGACATGTTTACGTTGTGTAATATTGAACTTGTCGGTCAATTTTGCATTTTTGTATAGGGACAGGGAGCGTGTTAAAAAATAGAAGCATCAGCTGATGGGTCTGAAATCTTTCGCTGAATTATAACCGCGTCTACCAGCTTTGGAGATAAAAATCACTTTAACCCTCCTACAGCTTTTTGGAATAGGCCCTAGCATAAGACTTTTTTTGGAAAAGATCTCCAGCCACGGAATCGGCGTTTCTAGAAGTATCCCATCTGAACCGGCTGCTTTTTTATGTTTCAAAGTTTTTCATGGCGCATAGAATTCTATCTTGGGATACGATGTAGTTGATTGTATTGGATGACAAGTTGGACTTTTGAACACTGTTACTAATGTTCTCAGTATATTCCCTGTTACCTGGGAAATGTGTATTTATTAGATATTCTAATGTATCGGCCGAAGATTCTGTCAAATTCCCCTTATCTTTCCTCAAGAAACAAGGACAGGAGAGTTATTTGGATATAAGCTTACCTAGTCTGACCGTACAATATTTTATAAGAGCGTACAATTGTTGGCGTATGCCGATGATATTGACATCATCGGCCTTAACAACCGCGCTGTTAGTTCCGCCTTCTCCGAACTGGATAAAGAGCCAAGCGAATGGGTCTGGTGGCGAACGAGAACAAAACGAAGTACCTCCTGTCTTCAAACAAACAGTGGGCGCACTAGCGTATCGGCACCCACATCACTGTTGACAGTTATAATTTCGACTTTGTAAAAGACTTCGTATATTTAGGAACCATCATTAACACCTATAATATTGTCAGCCTAGAAATGCAACGTAGAATCTCTCTTGCCAACAAGTGCTACTTTGGACTAAGTAGGCAACTCAGCAGTAAAGTCCTCTCTCGACGAACAACTCTAACACTCTACAAGGCTCTCATCATGCCCGTCCTAACTTATGGTGCAGAAGCTTGGTCGATGACAACACCCAATGGAGCGACGCTTGGAGTGTTTGAGAAAAAAGATTCTGCGTAAGATTTTTGGACCGTTGCTTGTTGGCAACGCCAGAAATTGCAAGCGATGGAACAATGAGCTGTATGAGCTTTACGACGACATAGACATAGCGCAGCGAATAAAGATCCAGCGGCTACGTTGGCTGGGTCATGTCGTCCGAATGGATGCAAACCCTCTGGCTTTGAGAGTATTCGATACGGTACCAGCTGGTGGTAACAGAGGAAGAGGAAGGTCTCCTTTGCGTTGGAAAGATCAGGTGGAGAAGGACTTGACTTCACTTGGTGTGTCCAACTGGCGCCGGTTAGCATCGATTTAGGCGGCTTCTTTTCTTTTCTTGATTTGACGACCATCCAGCCGGCATTTTGGTCTTTAATTGGTACCTGTACTGATTTTATCTGTTGAATCGCTGCCGTTGCAGACCTTTTTTTGCCAGAGGCGATAGTGCGTTGTCGACCGGATTGCCAGTTCCTTGCGTGCTAGGGTAACGAGTCCTCTGACTCCTTAGCTAGGATAGGCTCTGAGGCCAACTTCTTTGGCCCGGGGCCCGTTCTGCTACTCCTTTCTGCAGCCACCAAAGCCACGGTTAGCTAATGGGTTACTTCAACCCACAATCGAGCTTGGTAGGCTGAGAGATGGTACCTGTCATGTTCGATCGACTGTCGCAAACCCTCCCGTCATTGTCATTAAGCAGAAGGGAGTGCAGACGGCTGGTTGGACTGACGACAGGCCACTTTCTGTGGGCGAAGCACTTGGAGAAGGTAGACGACGCAGACAATATACTCTGCCCAGCTTGTGAGAGGAGGATGAGACGGCGAACCACTTCCTGCGCGTTTGTACCGCCTTCGCTCGAATCAGGTTTGAGGTCTTTGGCCCTGATGTCTTAAGAAGCGACCACCTTCGCTCCTTGGCACAATAAGATCTACTCAGATTTCTTCGCAGGGTAGATTTAAAGAAAATTAAAAGGGAATCTGAGTGCAGTACAATGGACTTAATTGGGTCTGAGTGCTGTACTTGCTAGTTGTCCCGACAAACAAAAAAAAAAAAAAAACTCCACCACGGAGAATGAGTTGTTTATAATATTTAATACGACACTACATTTTGTAGGCCTTTCTAAATGTCTGCTCTAATGTTTTAATTCTACTCCCAGAGTGATCCGTGAGAGCGATTTGGTTGATCGGAACTCTTCCTACCCTATTACTTACTACATCTTTGAACCTTTTCGAACTGGTTCTTAATGGGTTTCGATACGGTAAGGGTGGACCTATCCTGAGATCCAGATTGAAAAGGATCCAGCTGTGATCCTCTCTGAAAATAATTTTAGTGGGAGACCCTGAACTGTTTTCAGACAGTAAACTAACATTAATCACTTCCGCCCATCCCCTAAAATACTCCGTCCTGGGGAAAGGTGAAAGGATGAGCATTATCTGTCTTACATATCGTCAGGCTAGTATTAATAATAAAAGAATGCATCGCGTTGGCGTCGCATCCGAGTAGCAGGGTTTTATTCCTGGTTTCAAGCATACCCTTACGAGCTCCTTTGGGCGGTGCTGGCCAATCATGTGTCATGTAGATGGAAGAGAGTATTATCCTGACACCTTCAGCGGCTCCTTCCACAACAGCCGTCACATCCTGTGAACTATATGTTGAGATTATATATATACATATATATAATGTTTTATAAATATGTTCAAAAGTTTTTTAGCTGCAATACAAGTTTTGGGATTACCTTGAATCCGTTTGTAAAACAGGTTATGGTTATTTGCAGTAAACTCCTTCATCTCGGTGCTCCGTACCCACGACGCCTCATGGCGTCCTCTGCCGCCAGCAGCCGGTTAGGTTGTCTCTTGCAGTCCTAAAGTGTTGCAGATTGACCTTACTGGTCATTTTACACGGTATTGGCGTCGTCAAGCTGCACTTCCGGGTGCTGCTCGTGAGCGCCAACGTTTTTGGCAGAAGCGGCGTCGTCCAGTTGCATGCCCGATAGGAACTCGTTGGCGTCATCCGCGGAATTCGCAGAGCGGAATATCTTCAGTTGCGCTTTCCTTACGCCCAATTCAAATTTGTTGGCCACTTTTCCTAGGGGCTCGATGCTCCCCTCCGAGATATAGAGAAGGCAAGGACACACTGTTCGCTTGCGGAACCCCCGTTTATATGATGCTCCAGTGGGAATATTGCGGCTATGTGCTTGCAGGTATAGAATCAGCGGTTGGCTTCGATCTCCATGTTCGATTTGGTAATCCCTGGACGGGATTAGTTTGAGCTCCAAATCTTCCTAGACGTTCTGGATCTTGCCAACATCGGTTTGGAGGAAGTCAAGGGAGAGCTGAGGATCGCATTTGATCACCCTGTATCCGTGGACCACCTCCATTGAATTCAATCCTGGCACTTGACCCTCCGGGTTTGCCATGACCTGATCAACAACAACATAACGTTGTCAACCACTTCTCGAATGCAGTTTTACCGCGGTAAGTTTGGATGAGTTTTTTATGTTGCTTTCGTCCCTTGGCATCAACGGATATAAAGTTGATTTAAAGCTGATTACGTGCTGTGGCCCACAGCTTTTCCATCAAATGTCTTTTGACTGGAGGTCAAGAGCCCATCAGTTGAGAGAATTCGAACTTCCTCCGACCGCTAGTCTGTGTCTGTTTGGTCCATTTGTCCATCCGTTTTGTCATTGGGTCCATCCACTTGTCTGTCTGTTTGTGAATGTTATCCGATTTTTCGGGATTGTGGTTGTCCATTAGTTAGTGTCGTACGGTCCCCTATGAAAGGTTGCACATGTCACCATATGCGGTGATCAAGCAGAACATCGGGGAAATAACCGGTCTCCACACCAGGCCCAGGTAGAAGACAGTCTTATTTAGTCCTCCGGCTGCCAAACCCACCCAGTAAGCACGGGTGGCATTACACCTTGAGTTGAGGGAGTTTTATTAACGAAGCTTACATCTTCGACCTGTGTGGTTCGCGGGAGATGTTCTCTTACCACCCATATCTGGGAGGCGTTCCCCTATCCACCACCCACGGGTTCTCCCGAGGGGTATCAATGTTTACTTATACATTTTTCTTCTGACGACGAATGCGACCTCCCGCGAGTTTCTAGCGAATCGAGCTATTTGTCTGTGCGTGCGATACGGTACTTGCTTACTGTAATTTTATACCTACCATAAAGTACTTTCACATATGCATTAATTACCAATAAATCCACAAAATGAATCTACCCGTTCATATATGGCAGATTATCTGCAAAATTGACAATCAGCTGTGAATACTGCACTAAAAGGTTTCATAGAAATTATTTTGGTGGAATATTTCTGTGTTTTTGGTTTATTTAATTATTATTAACGATATGGAGAAACGACAAGGAAAATGAGTAGCTAATTCAATTGCGTAATTGGCTGCTAATAATTAGCAGTTAGAGGAAATCCGTAAAAGACGTTTACTGAGGTTTAAAAAAATATGCATTTGAAATTCGATATTACATTTTATAATAAGCAATAAAGGCCAAAGCGTCTATATGTAAAAGCTTTTCTCTGTAATATGAATGCATAATTAATAATATCTTACAAAAATTTTATTAGAATTATATCTGCAAACGTGTTTTCTTTGCCGGCGTCCATTTTATTTAGTTTTAACTTTGACGTTTTTCTTTACACGCGTAAAAATAATGATCTATTACACAAAAATTACCGAGTTGCATTCAAAAAGTATGGTTATTATATAGGATTATTTCATAATCTCAGATTTTGGGAGAGAAATATTGTATGGGAAATCTCGCTTTTTAATTAGGGATTGGGAGTTAAGCACGAAAATGTAGATCATCTACTTATATGTGAACGCATTAATACATTACCAATAGATGTCTTATGTTCAACAAGGAGTTAAAGGATTTTATATATATATGTATATATAATTGGCGCGTACTCCCTTTTTGGGTGTTTAACCGAGCTCCTCCTCCTATTTTTGGCGTGCGTCTTTATTTTGTTCCACAAATAGAGGGACCTACAGTTTCAAGCAGATTCCGAACGGCAGATATTTTTTTATGAGGAGCTTTTTCATTGCAGAAATACACCCGGAGGTTTGCCATTGCCTGCCGATGGGCAACCGCTATTAGAAAAACTTTTTCTTTACGAGCCTACGTTCTTCTTTGAATTCCGAATGGTAGTCACGCAGCAACCCATTCGTCTACGGCGATCTTATATACATACATATATGTATATACATACACGTACATTCATATTTATACTTATCTAAAGAGTGATTTTTTAAGAGCTATAGGAAAGCTTTTCAAAAAATCAGAAAAATGCATGAAATTTTTATTTAAATCGATAGTACAGTCCATATAATTTAATGTTTGGAGATTATTTCATGCAAATGTTGACCGCAACTGCGCTTCAAATGGTCCACCCGCTTAGTGCAATTTTGGAATACTCTCCAATGTTACGGCCGGTATCTCACATATAAATGCTTTAATGTTGTCTTCCAATGCGTCAATTGATGCAGGCTTGTCTGAATAGACATGAGCTTTAACATAGCCCAACAAAAAATAATCTAAAGGCGTTATATCGCATGATATGGGTGGCGAATTGACAGGTCCCGAACGTGAAATAAAATGTTCACCAAACTCGCCTCTCAACAAGTCCATTGTTACGCGTGCTGTGTGGCATGTGGCACCGTCTTGCTGAAACCACATGTCATGCAAGTCAAGCTCTTGCATGTTGGGTAAAAAAAAGTTGGATATCATTTCACGGTAGCGCTCTCCATTCACAGTTACGTTACGATTCGCAGCATCTTTCAAGAAGTACGGTCCAATGATACCTCCAGCCCATAAACCGCACCAAACTATGACCTTTTCTGGATACATTGGTGGCTCTTGCAAATCCAAAATCGACAATTCTCCTTATTTGCGAACCCATTGATCCAAAAATGAGCTTCGTCGCTGAACGCAATTTTTTGATAAAAAAGTGGATCTTCGGCCAACTTTCCAAGAGTCCATTCACCAAAAATTCTGCGTTGTGGTAGGTCGTTCGGCTTCAATTCTTGCACCAGCTGTATTTTGAAAGGCTTCCCACCTAAATCCTTTCGCAAAATTGTCTACGTTGTTGAGTAACAGAGGCCCAATTGCTGCAAACGGCGACGAATCGATAATTGATGGTCAGCATTAACACTGGCCGATACAGCTGCGATATTTTCTTCAGTTCGCACTCTACGTAAGCGTGTTGGTGGTTTGATGTCCAATAATGTAAATTTGGTTCTAAATTTATTTATTTATTTATTTATTTATTTATTTAATTAATTAATAGTCTAAAAATACAATATTTCTTACAGACTATGAAAACAGATTAATGCTGAATAAATTAATCAAAGTAAAATTAAACTTATAATTAACTAGTTTCAATTGTAATGAGTGAAAGAAAAAGAATACATTTTTTATAATTTACAGAAGAAGATTAGATTAATACTAAGAATTTAGTTCAACAATTCATTTAGAACCAATTTGAAGTGATTCTTTGTGGAACAGAAATCCAGGCCAGTATGATTTGAAAGCGAATTAAAATCACCCAGAGTTCTAGAAATCGGAGCATTGGAAGCATAATTAGCTCGTGCCATCCCTAACCGGAAAAAATCATGATTCCGTAAACTTCGCTGAGGAATATTGAAATTGATTTTCTCGAGTAGCGATGGGGAGTCAATAACCCCGTTTATCAAATCGAAGAGGAAAGTAATGGAGAGAATAGTCCTTCTAATATCTAGTGATTTTAGATTTATAAGCAAGCACCGACTTTTATAGGATGGAATTGGATCAGTGAAATTTAAAGAACGCAATGCATAACGCACAAAAGCTTTCTGGACACGTTCAAGCCTACTAATATGACAAGCATAATATGGTCTCCAAATAAAGACGGCATATTCTAACTTGGAACGCACCAGAGACGTATACAACAACTTTAGAGTATATGGATCAACAAAGTCTGAACTAAAACGTCGAATAAACGCAAGTACGGAATAAGACTTTGAAATAGTGTGATTTAAATGTTTT
This sequence comes from Anastrepha ludens, assembly GCF_028408465.1. Taxonomy (NCBI): domain Eukaryota; kingdom Metazoa; phylum Arthropoda; class Insecta; order Diptera; family Tephritidae; genus Anastrepha; species Anastrepha ludens. Next base: position 75,809,010 of record NC_071503.1, on the reverse strand, counting down.
TGAAAAGAGAATTTAGAATCAAATACCACACCAAGATCAGTAATTTCACTTCGATGAGATAAGCTAGAACCACAAATGTGGTAGGAAGTGGGTATAAGAGAACAAGATTTAGAATAAGAAATATAAAAACACTTGCTTATATTTAAATCTAACTTATTTCTTTTACACCAAGAATCAACGTTATCTAGATCAGATTGAAGGTTTAAAGAGTCCACTGTACTTGCAATCCTCGAGTATATCTTTAAATCATCGGCATACAAGAGAAAATTTGCGTTATTAAAACAACTAGAAATGTCATTAATAAAAAGTATAAAAAGTAAGGGGCCCAGTATACTTCCCTGAGGTACCCCAGAGGACGCAATGAAAGAAATAGATGACACACCATCAACATTTACAACACATTTCCGAGAGGAGAGATAGGATTTAATCCATTTTAAAAGAGTGGAATGGAATCCTATAGCACTCAATTTGGAAATTAAAACCCTGTGATTAACCTTATCAAATGCTTTTGAAAAGTCTGTGTACACAGCATCAACTTGAGTTTTTTTTTTAAACGATGATATACAATATTCAGAGAACACAGCAAGATTTGAAACAGTAGATCTACCTTTCATGAAGCCTTGTTGGTCTACTGAAATATAACGACTAACTACGAAATAGATTTTATCTTTCACTATTAATTCAAATAATTTTGATACCGTGGATAATTTGGCAATTGGTCTATAATTAGTAATATTGTTTTTATTTCCACTTTTGAATACTGGATTAATGGTTGTTACTTTCCAGGCATCTATGAATTCTCCACGATCAAGGGATTTGTTAAACATTAACAAAAGTGGATAGGCAATTGCAGAGCAGTTTTTAAGAAGATACGAAGATAGCCCATCTACATCAGTTTTTGTTGATGTTTTGAGTTGCCGAATTCCATCTTCGATATCAGAAAGCGTAAAAGTTAACGAGCCAATATTGATTGAGGAATTCATGCTCGAATGAAACTCATCAATTAAATCAGAGTCTACTTGAAAATTTGAACAAAAAAAATCTGCGAAAAGATTGGCTGCATCTGTAGAAGTATGTGCTTGAGTTTCGTTATAGAAGACAACCGAAGGAATACTTGAGCATGATTTCCTAGATCTAACATAACGCCAGAAGGAACTAGGATTTGATTTAATGTCCGATTCGAACTTGAGAATATAATTTCGCTTTAAGTCCATATCCAAAGATTTAAGTTCTCTAGAGAACTGTAGATATTTATCTTTATCTGTGAAGGAATGAGAAAACTTAAACTTTTTGAAATATTTATTTCTCAAATTTTTTAGTTTTCTCAGTTCCTTGGTATGCCACGGTACTCTATAACTAGTCCTTTTTATCACCGGTATATTATTTTTACAGATATCATTTATATTATGCTTGAAAATATCATAACAATTGGCAACTTCAACCCCAGTAAATAAAGAATCCCAGTCTATAATATCAACTGCTGAATTAATTATATTAAAATCAAAGTTTTTAAAACAAAAATTGGAAGTCACATTCTCAAAATAAAAATCATTAAACTCATAGAATTCTATATGAAGGACAAGTGGTACATGATGCAGACCAGGAGTAGACAGAGGGTCTACACATTCTAATAAAGAAAAATTTATATTGTCAGTAATGAAAATGAGATCGAGAATTCGAGAAAGACTATTTGAGAAACTATTTATCTGAACCAGTCCAAAACTTAAAAAATTATCAATCAAATAAATTTCAGATATACTACTAACATTGTTAGGACATAATGCAGTACTATCATCTAAACTAGACCATTCAATATTACTCAAATTGAAGTCCCCAAGAACACAAAAATTGCCATTATTTGAGGTTAGAGCTAAAACATTATCCACATGTGCTTTATACAGTGTATCAATACTTGACGGAGGAATATATGACGCACAAATCAATATATTTGAAGCACCATGCACAGAGACACACAGCTGATCCAGGAGTGTATCATTGTTTTTCAGAGATACTAGTGATGAGCTATACTTCCGTTGAACAGCTATTAAAACCCCTCCACCTCTGCAGAGACCAGTTTTCTCGACATCACGGTCTTTACGATAGACATGGTATAAATTTGGATCAAAAAACTCATTATCGAAAAAGTTCTCATTTAACCATGTCTCGATGAGAACAAAAATATCATAGTCCATGTGCGAACTAAACGCTAAAAGTTGATTAGATTTAGTTCTCAATCCAGAAACATTTTGAAAGTACATTTTTAAATTTTTTTGGCCATTATTGAGAGCACAATTTTTTATTGCTGATGCATTGGTGAATCGTTTTTTTGAAAAAAATGAAAAGGTCGGATTTTTACACTCTCTGGCCATATGTCCGCATTGAGCACCTTTTCAAAAGAGCATTCTGATACTCCCAATTTAAAATTAATTTTTCTAAGTGTATTTAATTCCGTATCTTTTTTAACAAGTTTGTAGCATACCAAAGACTTAGTTTCAATTTCAGCATGCTTCGACACATAAGTCAAAATATCAGTTTCATTGACATTGGGCGAGAATGACGACAAGTGTAGCCATTTAAATATTGGGACCACTTGTAGCTCATTATTGTTATTGGAACCAATCACAATAGGCTTATTAAATTTCCGTCTACTATTTTTTGTTACCATTTCCCACTGGGATGTCTGTCGTATTGCGGGCACAGATTCAGTAGCAGCATTTAAAACAGAAGTCGCAGAGACCTGAGATGAAGCAGCAACAGAAGCAAAGGTAACTTTTGCAGGTGCAGTAATAGTAGCAGCAGCCGTCTTAGATGTAGTCTTAGCTTTCTTTTCCTTAGCGACGGCAGAACCATGCAAAGCAGATGTTTGCGACGCAGGCTTAGACGTAGCAGCAGAGTTCAGCGCATTGTTTTCATGGTCATTAGGCGGACAACGAACAGAAAGAGGAGAGAGCAAGGAGCTCGCATATTTTGAATTTGCACTACCAATTTAGTCACAATAGCTCGAATAGGCGCTTCAGTGGGTCGATTAAACTGACCAAAAAATGGAAGAAGCGCGCGATAAACTTTCTTAACAGAACATGTACTTTTATAATAAAATTCAATGATTTGCAAGCGTTGTTCGTTTATAAGACGATTCATGGTTAAATTATAGACCAAACTGAAGATGTTTGACTGTGAAACAAAACCCGAAACGTGCGTCAGCTGTTTAAACCAACTGTTTAAAAAGATAATAGCTAAAAAATCACCCGTTATAAAGGTCAATGAAAATATATGACCTTTACTTATTATTTATTCAATGAAATTTGCCTTCCCCCAATCGATATTTCTAATATTGTACAATACTTACAAAAACAAAATACCTTCATAGGCCCAGAAGCAGCAGAATGCACGCGAAATTCATCCATTTGCCTATTTTTGTCCACTGTTTATATTGAGCCGCAGCACTCTGCGTCGTTTATTCTTTGTGTATACGAGCAAAGCCATCATTGATCGCTTTTATAACTCGACATGATGATATGTCTATCCTGTTCTTTTCTTTACAAAAAGAGGGCGAACAATATATTTGAGCGGAAATGGGATGTCAGTACCGGCGGCACCCCACATACAGAATAATTGTTATTCGAGATCGTGACTCTATATTACCATTTATACAATGCTTAAACAATCTAAGTGAGTAGAGCAGCAAAACATTAACAAATGTTTTCAAATGACCCCGTCGAAAGCTCAAAATATGTAGTATCGTTACATATTATTCGGTCCTATACTTTCAACTTTCTACTATTATAAAATACTCCTTTTTGGTTATTCCCAGGGCGTACTCCAATCTAGTTTTTTTAAAGTATCATGCGAGAGATGTTAAGGATCCTTATGCTCTTAAATTTTTAGTCCGATCGAAGTTAGAATATCCTTCCGTTATTTGGAATCGACTTTATACTCCGCACCCTGATAGAATTTAATTGTACAGCGACACAGTTTCGGTCGTTTGAGGCTTCGTTTCGATGATTCGTATCCTTCGGAGTACGTAGGTTCAAATCTCCGATCATGAAATATCAAAATGAAGAAACACTTATTTCTAATAGAGTTCGGCCTCGGCAGGCAATGGCAAACCTCCTGACATATTTACTTAATATAACATATGAGATAAATCGGAAAACCTCTGACAATGTGCATTCGTTGACTGTGAGCGATATATATAGTACCCAATGGGCTCAAGCCGTAAGTGCCATATTTTGTTATTCAACTTAGAGGCCTGTCTCAAAGGGTCAATAAAACAAAAAAAAAGTTTCTCCTTTTATGCCGGTAGAACGAACACCATCTTCACCGAGTCGTGCTCGTATCGACAACAAACTCGCGTCAAATAAAGACAGTATCAGTGCTCTCTCTGAAATGTGTAAGTGAAAATAAAAATGACTCCTCTTTACCGCCTCAATAGGCAGCCAACAAACAAACTATGAGACATCGCCTGTAATTCCCGCAGCTACGCTTCCTTTGACTCCCTTTGGTACTGGAGTCCCAGACAGAGCTCCAAGCGTTAAAGTGCCCTGATATTATTAACTGAGAATTTACTTGGGATATGTATGATATAATATTAATTCTTCACTCGAGAAGTCTTGAATCGGGGGTATATAAATATTTATTAATGTGAGTTTTGAGTTTAAGTAGATTTCTAATACTATGGACGCAATGTTAGAATTTATGATGTTTAGTTTGTGGGGGATGTGAGGTTTTATCAGGATGCCAACTCCTTGCTTTGACGACTGAGTATTGGGTAAATTTGAGAAGTAACCAATATATAGGTTTTTGGGGTAACTATATGTAAGTTGGCTGTGAAAAATGGAATATGCGTTTCTTGTATGCATAAGACATCTCGATTTTGGTCAATCGAAAGCAAACATAGCTCATTAAAATTTTTGTTTGGCGTAGTGTAAGGAGTGTGAGAAGTGATTGGCGATAGGTGGGAATTTGGCGCAGAGTTGTTTTTTGCGTGTGAGTTGAGATTTGAACGAGAATTCAGTGAATGGTGTGTAGGGGCTTGCATTTCGTGGTGAGTTTCTGGTTTTTGTTTTATATTTTCTGTTTGATTCATTCGTACATGCTTCAGAGGACATTAATGTATAGAAAAGTCTCAATGATGGGAACGCATTGAATTTTGAGGGGTGCTCGTTTTGCGCGCGTACTTCACCACAGACATATTTTTCACCAAAAGTTAACAGAAATATACTCAACTGGTCAAATTAAACAGCAGTTGAGTAAAATTCGTTTATATGAAGGAAGAAAGAATGTTAACGCAGTAGGCCAGCTAACGTAGAAAGAGCAAATTATACAAAAATATATATCTGTCTAAGACATCTTCTCTAAAACTTTGTTGAATTCCCTTCAGCCAAATCAAAATCCTCTATAGAAAGCGCTTCATTACCAGGCACACAGGAAGATAGCATATGCAAATTGAAATATGTGAATTTATATACATATGCGCATATATGTATGTATATGATATGTGATGTGTGTATGTGTGTGTACTTACCGAGGCAAAAACAAATATTACGATTCCCTAAAACTGCTCAAGAAATCCAGTGCACATTCATAGGCACAGCACTGTATGTACAGCAACCTTCAAATATGTAAAGTAACCTTGAAATACTCTAATTTCAGAGCAACTTTCTAGTCTTACATATTATATATATGGATATGTTTTTGTGCACTTTTTATCAAATGAAGAACTATTATACATATGTAAAGTAATCTACTAACTAACTATTTACCTACTATTAGAGAACATAAAATAATTCTTTCGAAAATTTTTCCTAGTATTGTAATGTCCGACACAGAACTTTTTTATAAGCTACTTGTGCTGTTTTCTGCAACGTACTGTATGCTCCTAAGCGCTCTTGACGCACAACAGCTGCGGTTGTCGAGCATTTAGAAGACATATATACATACATATATGGGTGCAAACATATATACGAGCCGCGTCCATTCGACATGACAAAAATTCCAGATTTACCAAACATTGGCAAATAATTCTACGCGAAATATTCCAATATTGACTATTTTCGAATGGTAGGGAAAATTGACATATGGGTGGTTCATTTTACGAATGAAAGTACTTTGCTCTTAGAACTATGAGCTCGAATTTATCAATGAATTTTTTGATGATGAGTGTTTGTTGTACCGTACAATGGTTGAAACTGTTCGGCGCCGCCGCGACTATTTTAGATTGTTCAGCATCATGGTAACTAGAATGACGGCCGCTCCACTGCGCCTATTAACGCATTTTGTTATTGTAGTCGCTGGGCATAGAATTTTAGCCTTGGACGCCATACGCATTTAGAGGTATAAAGTGAGTGCCCTGTGTGTGCGGTTGTGTGTATGTTGTTAGCTTGATTTTATTCAATTAATCTTGTGGTGTATAATAAAGTATGAAATTCACGTGGTAGATAGCAAGTGGGTTGTCAAAATGTGTGTAATTGCCAGATTTTTACAAACTCCGCCTCAACCCAATTGCTTTACAGTATTGTATGAATAAAAAAAATAACACTTCAAAATTTTTCTTACAATACATTATACAATTTAAAAAAAAATACAACGAAAAAAAATTTAGTCAGCTCGATACAACAAAAAAATTCAAAAAAATATTCAAAATTTCAGCTTCATAGCGCCAGTTAGGTATTCGTGCCGGTCTTTGGGAAGATTCTTCGTAAGTATATCCGCTACATTATCTTCTGACGGGACATATTCAATATTTAATTCATTTCCATGATATTTGTCTCGAAGGTAATGGTAGCGAATGTCGATGTGCTTGCTTCGCTGATGCACAATTGGATTTTTTACTAAGAATTGCGCACTCTGGTTGTCGCACATGATTGTTGTTGGCTTCTTAGTGTATTCATTAAAACCCATCTCCTGCAGCAGACTTCTATGAAATGTAACTTCTTTTGCCCCGGAACACATTGCGATGTACTCCGCCTCCATAGTACTAAGTGAAACCACCTTTTGTTTTTTGGATTCCCACGCAATCAGGTTTTCGCCTAGGAACAAAGCGAATCCACTGTACGATTTTCTATCCGTACTATCAGAAGCCCAATCAGCATCTGTAAAGCAAATAAGACTATGGCTGTTAGGTAGAAAAGTTAACGTACCCTGAGGCCTAGATTTCAGGTATCTAAGCACTCTTTTTGCTCCCAACATATGCTCTCTATGTGGATGTCCATGGAATTGAGCTAGTTTAGATACCGTGTAAGCGATGTCTGGCCTCGAAACGGTAGCCAAGTATGTCAAACCACCAACAAGCGATTGATAGTTTTTAGTTTCATAGCCAAAACAGTCTGGATCTGAGCATTTATCCAGAACGGTGCCGCTAGCGAATGGCGTTGACGCTCCTTTGCATTCATCCATGTTCCATTTTTTTTAACATTTCCGCCACGTATCTATGTTGGCATATAGATATAGAACCGCGCTGTCCATCACGGATCCCCATCCCCAAATAGTATCTAAGAGGCCCTTTGTCGACTGCCTCGACGTGTGACTGAAGCTTTTTAATGATATGTTCTAATGTTTCCGCCGACGAACATGCTAGTATAATGTCATCGACATATACTGAAATTATATTAATCTCCTTGTCTGTCATCAAAGTGTATACGCAGTTGTCGACCTTGCATCTTTTGAAACCGATTTCGCATAGGATAGAGTTGACCTTCGTGTTCCAATTTCGCCCAGCCTGCTTCAGCCCGTACAATGATTTGTTGAGCTTGCACACCTTTTTAGGAAAATTGTTGTCTATGAAGCCTTCTGGTTGCCTCATATACACCTCTTTCTCGAGATCGCCATTAAGGTACGCCGAAACAACATCGACGTGGTTGACTAGTAGCTTATACTGCACTGCCAGCGACAAAATGAGACGTATAGTAGAGTGCCTTACCAGCGGGGCGAATGTGTCTGTGTAATCAATGCCGGCCGCTTGTGTGCAGCCCTGCGCCACCAAACGAGCTTTATACCGATCAATAGTGCCGTCAGCGTTATGTTTCGTAGTAAATACCCACTTCGGTCCAATGACGTTTTGGTTTTCTGGGCAGGTTACTAGGCTGCATGTGTTGTTTTTCGTAAGCGCGTTATACTCAGTCTGCATTGCATTTTTCCATTCCCGATTTTGTGACGATTCGTGTGCTTCTTTAACCGAATTGGGTTTCTCAACTACTGCGTGTAAATAACGGTTTTTATGTCCCATGACTCTTTTCGATTCACCGAACCTTCCCGAAATTGACCGATTTTGCTTTTTTCGCGCCACAACTCGATTTGCAATTGTTTCTATGTCATCATAGTCATGATCATTATCGTCACTACTCGCACTTAAAAAATGTTCTTCGAGTTCCTTTTCTTTTGCTTCTTCGCCACTTTTATTTTCTTCTTTCATCCCGAAATCTATTTCATACTGTTCTCCTTCTTTTCGTTCTGTTTCTATTTTGTACTCGTTTTCAGTTTTATCGAAAGTTTCTTCAAAAAATAAAACATCTCTTGCAATTACGATTTTTCTTTCTTTTAAGACAAAAAGTCTATAGCCTTTTGTGTTAGACGCGTATCCAACGAACACCATTTTTACGCCTTTTGGTTCAAATTTAGATTTTTTGTTTCGCTTATCAAGCACAACGGCCTCACAACCAAATACCTTAAAATGTTTTACACTAGGCTTTTTACCGACCCAACATTCAAATGGCGTTTTATTTTTTAGCATTTTTGTGCACGAACGGTTTCGTATGTATGCGGCGGTATTTACTGCTTCGGCCCATAAATACTGAGGAAGGGTTGACATTTCTAGCAAGCATCTTGCCATCTCCACCAACGTCCGATTTGACCTTTCGGCAGTACCATTCTGCTGTGGAGTGTAGCTGACGGTTGTTTCGTGTACGATTCCGTTGCTATCCAAAAAATTTTTAAAATTAGAATTCACATATTCTAAACCGTTATCACTTCTCAATTTTTTGATTTTGTTACCCGTCTGCCTTTCAACTTGATTTAAAAATGTTTTAAATGCATTGAATGCATCTGATTTTCTCCTTAAAAAATCGACGTAAACGTAGCGAGAGAAATCATCGATGAAAGTGATAAAATATTTTGCACCACCTTGTGAAGGCACACGCATTGGGCCACATATGATTTCTAACAATTTCGAGCTGCTGACACTGGAATAATTTGGAAATGGTTTACGACTTATTTTACATAACGCGCACGTATTACAGTTTATATTTTCGGATATAATTACTGATCGAAATTCCAATCCACGGACCATTTCCCTTTTCGACAGATTCAGTAAGTCCGTGCAATTTAAATGACCGAACCGTTGGTGCCATAATTTAATCTTTCATTGGCATTAGCTGCTCTTTGTTGTTGTTACTAATTGTTTTTTCTAAATAGGTATAAAACACACCGTTGTCTTCTTTAGCCGCGAAAACCGTTCTATTGTCTTTGCTTTTTACTTCCGTTTTCGTTTCATTAAAATACACTTTATTTCCATTTTTTATCACTTTGCTCAATGATATAATTTTTGCTTGCAAGTCCGGAATGTACAACACTTTATTTAAAATCAATTCTGTGGAACTTGATATTAATTTTATGGTACCTATCCCCGTCGCGCTCACTTCTTCACCCGTTGCTAAGTACACTTTTTTGCGAGTGTTTGCTTAACTTATTGAAGAATGACTTATGTGGGCACATATGAGACGAAGCACCACTGTCCAATATCCACACTTTTCGATCCGTTTTGCTCTGCAAATTTACTACACTTAGTGCAACTGGAGCAGGTTGATCTTTGCGCCTTCTGCATTCAGCACGTATGTGGCCCCTTCTTCCACACTCGTAGCACTTGACTTTGCTATTTTGCTTATCAGCTCCTCGTGATCGTTGTTGTTGTTGCTGCGAGTATTGCAGTTTTTTATTTCCTCTTTCACCATTCTTTGAGTTCATCGCTAGAACTTTCTCGCTGTTTGGTTCGTATTTGTCACCACGTCTTTGCTCTTCTTCGAGTATTTTACTTTTTAGGTTATCCAATGTTGGCAATTTGTCTCTGCTTTCGATTGCGATGACGAAACTCTCCAAGTCGTCCGGTAAGCTGCATAAAAGCAAAATTGAAAGCAAGTCACTGGGAACCGTAACTGCAATTTCGCGCAAGTTTTCTGCTATTGAGCAGAATTCATTTATTTGAGGCGCAAACTTTTCACTGCTGTGAAACTTGAATCTGACTAATCTTTTGAAGAGATTGACCTTCCTAGCAGGTCCACACGCGTTATACAGCTCGCTTAATGCCGTCCATGCATCTTTCGATGTTTTACAATCTTTGATATTCAGTAATTCCGATGGTCTTACACATAGTGTAATTGTAGCCAGAGCTTTCTCATCGTCCGACAACCACCGATCTCGTTCCTGACCCGATGCTGGACACTCTGTAATCATTGGCTTCCACACATCTTGGGTAATCAAGCAACTTTTCATCTGTAATACCATACCCACGTGGAATAATTTTCGCCGTTAAGCTTTTCAAGCTGCATCGCGTGGCTCATATTGAGTAGAGGTTATGTTTTTTCAATCGACGAACGAAATTGATAAAAAAACTGATACCGCGTTTTATCGCGCACAATCGACAAACGATTCACTTTAGTGTTCCGCGAACAACGTTATTATTTTAGACCTTTTTTTTTTCTTAACTTTTACTTGGGGGCTGGGCCCATAACCTTTGTTAGCTTGATTTTATTCAATTAATCTTGTCATCACTACATATTATAAAACAAAGCCGCTTTTTCTGTCCCTATGTCCACGTAATCGCTTAAATCTTTAAAACTACGCAACGGATTTTGATGCGGTTTTTTTTTAAAGATAGATTGATTGAAGAGGAAGGTTTATATCTATATAATGTGAAGAAATATATAAAGGGGGCGTGGCAATCGGTCAAAATGTGGCAAAAAAACATAATTTTTTTGTTTTCACGGCCATAAATCATAAACGAATAAACCAATTAAAATGAAACTTTCTTAGAGTTTAACTTTGAAATATTTACTTTCGTTCTGCATCAAAAAAAAAATTGATATATTTGTTATTTAACCAAAATTGTTTAAACAAAAGCAGCTCTTTTTCCAAAAAAAGCTGTTTGTGTGTTTGTTCGCTGTCAACCGAATGAAGCAACAGGCGTTAAGCGATAATCTCACCACACCTCATCAATGTTGAATTACATCGTATGGTGACGTATGTATGTATGTATTTACGAATCGCTCGCATTATTTCATTTCGGACGTATGTACATATGTATCTATGTATGTACTGAATTCCATGTAATTATATGCACATACAATTTTACAGCGAAATAAAACGCTATTTTCACGTTCTATATTAGTAATTCCCACATAATTAACACGTTCCCTGTCTGCTGAGCCACATATGGTTCAGGAAACGTGCGCCTGATAAGCACTGATACGTTCCTGAGCCATATGTGCGTCAGGGGGTATATAAACCACATGTGTTTCATGAACGTGCAGAAGCAAAAATGTCCCTCTACGCTCATGGACCATATGTGTTTCAGGTAGAAATACCCTACATCCGTTTTTTTTAATTATTAGTAATATATAAAGCTATGACTACAAAAAAACGAATTATTCAAAAAACGCTGTTGGACGTGTCGGTCAATTTAGCATTTTTGTATTGGGACAGGGAACGTGTTAAAATAGTTTTTGAATAGTTTTTATTGATTCGGAGCGCGTTTAGTTTGCTATCGATTCCATACAATAACATTTTTTGTCATTTACTTTTTACGACAACTAATAGCTTATTTTCGAAGTGATTTCAGCAAATAGGTACATCATTAATCCTTAACCAATTAAATACCTTAAATACATTGTTGTTTTAATATAGATCTATGTATATGACTCTTTACAGCATATAATTGAAAAAAATATTTTTCAAGATATTACATCAGTAATTATCTTTTGTTTCTAAATGGTAAGTATTTACATATTTTTAACTGCGGCACATACTAATAATATGACAATTTGTGGATAGGTAATCATACATATAGAACTGAGTAAATTTTCACAAAAATTATAAAGTCATGGCTGGAAGACGTCGTCGTTCGAACATAGGTCGTAGTACAGTGGATGCCAGAAGACTACGTTCAGCAAGAGATGAAAAATCGTCAACGGAACGTGAGGCTCGCCGCAGTCAGATGCGGGATAGATATAGAGCTGAGAGAGAGAGGGAATCTTCAGTAGAGCGTCAGGTTCGTTGCAGCCGGGATCGAGATAGGCATACGGTTCAGAGAGACAGAGAATCGTCAGCAGAGCGTGAGGCTCGACTCAGTCAGCTTCGGGATAGATATAGAGCTCAGAGAGAGGGAGAATCTTCAAGAGAGCGTGAGCTTCGCCGCACCCGAGATAAGGACAGACATCGAATAAAGAGAGCCAGAGAATCATCAGCACGAGTTACTAATTCATGGGTGAGTAAAGAAAATTCGGCCATGAATTATGATCCTTCGATTTCTTACAAGGACGACCGAATAGTATCAATAGGTACTATGTCAGTAGTGTGTGAACATTGCTTCGCATTGAAATTCAAGGACGAATCGAAAGGTATGTGTTGTTTACAAGGAAAAGTCAAATTAGAAGAAATTCTCCCTCCACCTGAACCACTTCGCTCTCTTCTTACGGGTGATCATCAGAAATCTAATCATTTCATGCGCTATATACGCCATTACAATAACGCATTTCAAATGACCTCTTTTAAGAGTAAGCAAGTCGTTGAGCGTGGCTTCATGCCTACATTTAAAATTCAAGGGCAAGTATACCACTTAGCTGGGAGCTTGCTACCACTTCGACCCGATGATCACAAATTCCTGCAAATATATTTTATTGCAGATCCAGATACACAAGCATCTACGAGGTGTTCAAGTGTTGCACGGCCAATTGATAGAGATTTGATTAGATCTCTCCAAGATATGTTACATTCTCATAATTGCTACATACAGTCTTTCAAAACTGCGATTGAGAGTGTTCCAGCAGATACTCCTGACTTTAATGTCGTAATCCATGCAAATAAAGTTCCTGTTGGAGAACACAGAGGACGATACAATGCGCCTTCCACGAGTGAAGTAGCAGTGGTGATAGCCGGACAGCAATTTGACAAAAGAGATATTGTATTGCATAGTCGTGATGATAATTTGCAAAAAATTTCAGAGTTACACAGATCTTATGACAGCTTACAATATCCTTTGATGCTATGTCGTGGAGAAAATGGTTATGCTATTAATATTTCTCAAGTTGACCCAATCGGTGGTACACCTCTGCGTAAAACAGTGTCATGTATGAACTACTATTGCTACCGTATAATGATAAGACGTAATGATTTCAACACTTTGCTTAGATATGGAATGTTAACAAACCAATACTTGGTAGATCAATATGCTAAAATTGAATCTGAGAGATTGGCCTACATCCGTAATAATTAAACTAAATTGAGAGCCGAAAATTACGTTCATCTTCAGGATGCTTTACAGGCGAATGAACACCACAACGGCATTGGGCAGTTGGTTATACTACCTTCATCTCGATATTTACACGAAAAATCGCAAGACGCCACGGCTTACGTCAGAAAGTACGGCAAACCTGATTTATTTATAACTGCAACATGTAACCCAAATTGGTCGGAAATCAGAGAAAATATTAACACCAATTCACCACAAGACAGATACGATATAGTTAACAGAGTCTTCCATTTAAAAGTACAGAAAACTCTGCACCTCATTAACAAGTCTCATATATTCGGTCCGCCGGCTGTCATATGTACACAATAGAATGGCAGAAGCGTGGCTTGCCACATGTACACCTGCTGGTGTGGTTAGTGAACAAAATTAGACCAAACCAAATTGACAGGGTTATTTCAGCTGAATTACCGGATAAAGATGAAGATCCTATCCTATACGAAATCGTAAAGAAACATATGGTACACGGCCCTTGCGGGACTTTAAACCCGAATTCTCCATGTATGCGAGATTCTAAATGCACCAAAAAATTTCCGAAGTTGTTCCAAACTCAAACAATTACTAGCGATGATGGATACCCCAAATATCGTCGACGATCGCCAGAAGGGGGTGGGCAAATTGCTACCGTCCGAAACATTGATATTGACAACCGATGGATCGTTCCCTATAATCCGCTCCTTTTGAAAATTTTTGATGCCCACATCAACGTGGAGTTGTGCAATTCAATAAAGTCAATCCAATATGTTACTAAGTACATTAATAAAGGCAGTGATCAAGCCACTTTCAGCATACAATCACCAAATGAAGTGGAAATATATCAGTCTGGACGTTACATCTGCAGCTCTGAAGCTGTATGGAGGATTTTATCATTCGAAGTGCTAGACCGGTCTCCCACAATTGTCCACCTTGCAGTTCATTTAGAAAATGGACAAAGGGTATATTTTACTGAGAACAATATACAAGAAGTTATTAATAACCCGCCGGATACAACATTGACAGCATTCTTCAAGTTATGTGCTCAAGATGATTTCGCGAAAACACTGACATATGACAGAGTTCCAAGTTACTATACATGGAACCAGAGTTCTAAAGCTTTTCAACGGCGAAAAAAAGGTACTGCGGTTGATGGTTTCCCCGGAGTAAAAAAAACGGATGCTCTTGGCAGAGTCTATGTGATTCATCCCAACAACAGCGAATGCTTTTATCTGAGAATGTTACTTCATATTGTAAAAGGCCCGACATCCTTTGCTCACCTAAGAACTTTACAAGGTGTTGTTTACAATACTTATCAAGCAGCATGCAAAGCTATGGGGCTCTTGGAAGACGATTCTCACTGGGAAAATACATTATCAGAAGCAGCTGTTTGTAGTTCAGCTACATCATTAAGATATGTATTTGCCGTCACGGTAGTGTTTTGTCAAGTAACTGATTCTGTTAGTCTATGGAATAAATTTCAAGAAAATATGGCCAGTGATATTCTGATTCGGCGACGGCAAGAGTCAAACTCTGTTGATGTACAATATGACCAAAACATATTTGACGAAGCATTATTTGAATTAAACAAAATAGTGCAATTACTTTCGGGTAAAACGATCAAGGATTTTGGGCTGCCGATGCCAGCTAATACTACTAACTCTGATTTAACTAATAGTGCCGAGTACACAAGAGAAACATCATACGATCAAACGAGACTTTTACAAAATATAGCTCAAGATGAGCCACGATTAAACATCGATCAGAAAAAAGTATTCACTGCATTACTATCAACAATTGATAACAATGAAGGGAAATTGTTTTTCCTTGATGCCCCAGGAGGCACAGGAAAAACATTTTTAATCAATCTGCTTTTAAAAAAAGTGAGATCTACCGGAAAAATTGCGTTAGCTGTTGCGTCATCCGGCATTGCCGCTACTCTTTTGGAAGGAGGCCGAACCGCACACTCTACATTCAAGCTCCCGCTGAAAATCGCAACCGATGATGATAACAGCGTCTGTAGTGTTTCTAGACAGAGCAATACAGGAAAATTGATGCGTGACTGCTCATTAATAGTCTGGGACGAAGCTACCATGTCAAACAAGACGTCTGTGGAAGCACTGGATAGGACAATGCGCGATTTGCGCAACAAAAATGCACCTATGGGAGGATGTACAATTCTGTTCTCAGGAGATTTCCGTCAAATCCTACCAGTTGTGACTCGAGGAACACGTGCTGACGAAATAAATGCTTCGCTAAAAAGATCCCACCTTTGGTCGCATGTCAATAAATTAGATCTTAAAACTAATATGAGGGTTTCGTCATCTTCACGTGAGAACAGGCTATTTCCAGAGATGCTACTAAAAGTTGGCAATGGAGAATTAATACAAAGTGAGGGAAGGATTAACCTAGAAAACCTTTGTGTTTTGATAGACAACATCCAAGAGTTAGTCAACAATGTCTATCCTGACATTGATAACATAAGTTATAAGACAATATCTTGGTTTAAAGAAAGAGCTATTCTGTCACCAACTAACGAACAAGTAGATAAAGTAAATAACTTGATTATTTCAAAGATTGATGCGCCGACGAAAATATACTACTCGGTCGATACTGTTCTCGATTTGGAAGAAGCTGTTCAATTTCCTACAGAATTTCTAAATTCTTTGAACCCGTCTGGACTCCCTCCTCACAAAATGGAGCTGAAAATAGGTTGTCCTGTTATTTTATTAAGAAACCTAAGTCCACCTAAACTTTGCAATGGCACGCGTTTGCTGGTAAAATCACTGAAAACTTTCATAATAGAGTGCACAATACTCACAGGATGTGGTACCGGAGAAGATGTATTGATTCCCCGAATCCCTCTGATACCATCGGATCTACCATTCCAATTTAAACGCTTACAATTTCCGGTAAAGACATCTTTTGCAATGACCATTAATAAATCACAGGGTCAAACCTTCAACGTTGCAGGCTTAGATTTGAGTGTTGACTGTTTTTCACATGGCCAACTGTATGTCGCTCTTTCAAGAGTAACCTCTAGAGAAAACATGTTTGTATTGTCTAATGACAAGAAGGCTATGAACGTTGTATATAAAGACATTCTGTAATATAGTAATTGTTGTAAAAATTAAATAAATACATACATATGTAAAAATGCAAAAAGTTAATATGCAAAAATGTAGGGTATGAATTTAGATATCCCAAAGATAGCAGGAAATCTTCATGCTATAAAAAAAGGGGAATTGTTTTACTCCAAATTTAACGCGTGCGGGCCACGGGCAGTAATGAATAAGCCACAACTACTGGATCGATTTTAATAATTTTTTCAGTGAGTGACATAGGGTATATATTTTATACCCGTGCGAAGCTGGGCGGGTTGCTAGTCACTACATATTATAAAACAAAACCGCTTTTTCTGTCCCTATGTCCACGTAATCGCTTAAATCTTTAAAACTACGCAACGGATTTTGATGCGGTTTTTTTTTAAAGATAGATTGATTGAAGAGGAAGGTTTATATCTATATAATGTGAAGAAATATATAAAGGGGGCGTGGCAATCGGTCAAAATGTGGCAAAAAAACATATTTTTTTTGTTTTCACGGCCATAAATCATAAACGAATAAACCAATTAAAATGAAACTCTCTTAAAGTTTAACTTTGAAATATTTACTTTCGTTCTGCATCAAAAAAAAAATTGATATATTTGTTATTTAACCAAAATTGTTTAAACAAAAGCAGCTCTTTTTCCAAAAAAAGCTGTTTGTGTGTTTGTTCGCTGTCAACCGAATGAAGCAACAGGCGTTAAGCGATAATCTCACCACACCTCATCAATGTTGAATTACATCGTATGGTGACGTATGTATGTATGTATTTACGAATCGCTCGCATTATTTCATTTCGGACGTATGTACATATGTATCTATGTATGTACTGAATTCCATGTAATTATATGCACATACAATTTTACAGCGAAATGAAACGCTATTTTCACATTTCTATATTAGTAATTCCCACATAATTAACACGTTCCCTGTCTGCTGAGCCACATATGGTTCAGGAAACGTGCGCCTGATAAGCACTGATACGTTCCTGAGCCATATGTGCGTCAGGGGGTATATAAACCACATGTGTTTCATGAACGTGCAGAAGCAAAAATGTCCCTCTACGCTCATGGACCAGATGTGTTTCAGGTAGAAATACCCTACATCCGTTTTTTTTAATTATTAGTATTATATAAAGCTATGACTACAAAAAAACGAATTATTCAAAAAACGCTGTTGGACGTGTCGGTCAATTTAGCATTTTTGTATTGGGACAGGGAACGTGTTAAAATAGTTTTTGAATAGTTTTTATTGATTCGGAGCGCGTTTAGTTTGCTATCGATTCCATACAATAACATTTTTTGTCATTTACTTTTTACGACAACTAATAGCTTATTTTCGAAGTGATTTCAGCAAATAGGTACATCATTAATCCTTAACCAATTAAATACCTTAAATACATTGTTGTTTTAATATAGATCTATGTATATGACTCTTTACAGCATATAATTGAAAAAAATATTTTTCAAGATATTACATCAGTAATTATCTTTTGTTTCTAAATGGTAAGTATTTACATATTTTTAACTGCGGCACATACTAATAATATGACAATTTGTGGATAGGTAATCATACATATAGAACTGAGTAAATTTTCACAAAAATTATAAAGTCATGGCTGGAAGACGTCGTCGTTCGAACATAGGTCGTAGTACAGTGGATGCCAGAAGACTACGTTCAGCAAGAGATGAAAAATCGTCAACGGAACGTGAGGCTCGCCGCAGTCAGATGCGGGATAGATATAGAGCTGAGAGAGAGAGGGAATCTTCAGTAGAGCGTCAGGTTCGTTGCAGCCGGGATCGAGATAGGCATACGGTTCAGAGAGACAGAGAATCGTCAGCAGAGCGTGAGGCTCGACTCAGTCAGCTTCGGGATAGATATAGAGCTCAGAGAGAGGGAGAATCTTCAAGAGAGCGTGAGCTTCGCCGCACCCGAGATAAGGACAGACATCGAATAAAGAGAGCCAGAGAATCATCAGCACGAGTTACTAATTCATGGGTGAGTAAAGAAAATTCGGCCATGAATTATGATCCTTCGATTTCTTACAAGGACGACCGAATAGTATCAATAGGTACTATGTCAGTAGTGTGTGAACATTGCTTCGCATTGAAATTCAAGGACGAATCGAAAGGTATGTGTTGTTTACAAGGAAAAGTCAAATTAGAAGAAATTCTCCCTCCACCTGAACCACTTCGCTCTCTTCTTACGGGTGATCATCAGAAATCTAATCATTTCATGCGCTATATACGCCATTACAATAACGCATTTCAAATGACCTCTTTTAAGAGTAAGCAAGTCGTTGAGCGTGGCTTCATGCCTACATTTAAAATTCAAGGGCAAGTATACCACTTAGCTGGGAGCTTGCTACCACTTCGACCCGATGATCACAAATTCCTGCAAATATATTTTATTGCAGATCCAGATACACAAGCATCTACGAGGTGTTCAAGTGTTGCACGGCCAATTGATAGAGATTTGATTAGATCTCTCCAAGATATGTTACATTCTCATAATTGCTACATACAGTCTTTCAAAACTGCGATTGAGAGTGTTCCAGCAGATACTCCTGACTTTAATGTCGTAATCCATGCAAATAAAGTTCCTGTTGGAGAACACAGAGGACGATACAATGCGCCTTCCACGAGTGAAGTAGCAGTGGTGATAGCCGGACAGCAATTTGACAAAAGAGATATTGTATTGCATAGTCGTGATGATAATTTGCAAAAAATTTCAGAGTTACACAGATCTTATGACAGCTTACAATATCCTTTGATGCTATGTCGTGGAGAAAATGGTTATGCTATTAATATTTCTCAAGTTGACCCAATCGGTGGTACACCTCTGCGTAAAACAGTGTCATGTATGAACTACTATTGCTACCGTATAATGACAAGACGTAATGATTTCAACACTTTGCTTAGATATGGAATGTTAACAAACCAATACTTGGTAGATCAATATGCTAAAATTGAATCTGAGAGATTGGCCTACATCCGTAATAATTAAACTAAATTGAGAGCCGAAAATTACGTTCATCTTCAGGATGCTTTACAGGCGAATGAACACCACAACGGCATTGGGCAGTTGGTTATACTACCTTCATCTCGATATTTACACGAAAAATCGCAAGACGCCATGGCTTACGTCAGAAAGTACGGCAAACCTGATTTATTTATAACTGCAACATGTAACCCAAATTGGTCGGAAATCAGAGAAAATATTAACACCAATTCACCACAAGACAGATACGATATAGTTAACAGAGTCTTCCATTTAAAAGTACAGAAAATTCTGCACCTCATTAACAAGTCTCATATATTCGGTCCGCCGCACTGTCATATGTACACAATAGAATGGCAGAAGCGTGGCTTGCCACATGTACACCTGCTGGTGTGGTTAGTGAACAAAATTAGACCAAACCAAATTGACAGGGTTATTTCAGCTGAATTACCGGATAAAGATGAAGATCCTATCATATACGAAATCGTAAAGAAACATATGGTACACGGCCCTTGCGGGACTTTAAACCCGAATTCTCCATGTATGCGAGATTCTAAATGCACCAAAAAATTTCCGAAGTTGTTCCAAACTCAAACAATTACTAGCGATGATGGATACCCCAAATATCGTCGACGATCGCCAGAAGGGGGTGGGCAAATTGCTACCGTCCGAAACATTGATATTGACAACCGATGGATCGTTCCCTATAATCCGCTCCTTTTGAAAATTTTTGATGCCCCCATCAACGTGGAGTTGTGCAATTCAATAAAGTCAATCCAATATGTTACTAAGTACATTAATAAAGGCAGTGATCAAGCCACTTTCAGCATACAATCACCAAATGAAGTGGAAATATATCAGTCTGGACGTTACATCTGCAGCTCTGAAGCTGTATGGAGGATTTTATCATTCGAAGTGCTAGACCGGTCTCCCACAATTGTCCACCTTGCAGTTCATTTAGAAAATGGACAAAGGGTATATTTTACTGAGAACAATATACAAGAAGTTATTAATAACCCGCCGGATACAACATTGACAGCATTCTTCAAGTTATGTGCTCAAGATGATTTCGCGAAAACACTGACATATGACAGAGTTCCAAGTTACTATACATGGAACCAGAGTTCTAAAGCTTTTCAACGGCGAAAAAAAGGTACTGCGGTTGATGGTTTCCCCGGAGTAAAAAAAACGGATGCTCTTGGCAGAGTCTATGTGATTCATCCCAACAACAGCGAATGCTTTTATCTGAGAATGTTACTTCATATTGTAAAAGGCCCGACATCCTTTGCTCACCTAAGAACTTTACAAGGTGTTGTTTACAATACTTATCAAGCAGCATGCAAAGCTATGGGGCTCTTGGAAGACGATTCTCACTGGGAAAATACATTATCAGAAGCAGCTGTTTGTAGTTCAGCTACATCATTAAGATATGTATTTGCCGTCACGGTAGTGTTTTGTCAAGTAACTGATTCTGTTAGTCTATGGAATAAATTTCAAGAAAATATGGCCAGTGATATTCTGATTCGGCGACGGCAAGAGTCAAACTCTGTTGATGTACAATATGACCAAAACATATTTGACGAAGCATTATTTGAATTAAACAAAATAGTGCAATTACTTTCGGGTAAAACGATCAAGGATTTTGGGCTGCCGATGCCAGCTAATACTACTAACTCTGATTTAACTAATAGTGCCGAGTACACAAGAGAAACATCATACGATCAAACGAGACTTTTACAAAATATAGCTCAAGATGAGCCACGATTAAACATCGATCAGAAAAAAGTATTCACTGCATTACTATCAACAATTGATAACAATGAAGGGAAATTGTTTTTCCTTGATGCCCCAGGAGGCACAGGAAAAACATTTTTAATCAATCTGCTTTTAAAAAAAGTGAGATCTACCGGAAAAATTGCGTTAGCTGTTGCGTCATCCGGCATTGCCGCTACTCTTTTGGAAGGAGGCCGAACCGCACACTCTACATTCAAGCTCCCGCTGAAAATCGCAACCGATGATGATAACAGCGTCTGTAGTGTTTCTAGACAGAGCAATACAGGAAAATTGATGCGTGACTGCTCATTAATAGTCTGGGACGAAGCTACCATGTCAAACAAGACGTCTGTGGAAGCACTGGATAGGACAATGCGCGATTTGCGCAACAAAAATGCACCTATGGGAGGATGTACAATTCTGTTCTCAGGAGATTTCCGTCAAATCCTACCAGTTGTGACTCGAGGAACACGTGCTGACGAAATAAATGCTTCGCTAAAAAGATCCCACCTTTGGTCGCATGTCAATAAATTAGATCTTAAAACTAATATGAGGGTTTCGTCATCTTCACGTGAGAACAGGCTATTTCCAGAGATGCTACTAAAAGTTGGCAATGGAGAATTAATACAAAGTGAGGGAAGGATTAACCTAGAAAACCTTTGTGTTTTGATAGACAACATCCAAGAGTTAGTCAACAATGTCTATCCTGACATTGATAACATAAGTTATAAGACAATATCTTGGTTTAAAGAAAGAGCTATTCTGTCACCAACTAACGAACAAGTAGATAAAGTAAATAACTTGATTATTTCAAAGATTGATGCGCCGACGAAAATATACTACTCGGTCGATACTGTTCTCGATTTGGAAGAAGCTGTTCAATTTCCTACAGAATTTCTAAATTCTTTGAACCCGTCTGGACTCCCTCCTCACAAAATGGAGCTGAAAATAGGTTGTCCTGTTATTTTATTAAGAAACCTAAGTCCACCTAAACTTTGCAATGGCACGCGTTTGCTGGTAAAATCACTGAAAACTTTCATAATAGAGTGCACAATACTCACAGGATGTGGTACCGGAGAAGATGTATTGATTCCCCGAATCCCTCTGATACCATCGGATCTACCATTCCAATTTAAACGCTTACAATTTCCGGTAAAGACATCTTTTGCAATGACCATTAATAAATCACAGGGTCAAACCTTCAACGTTGCAGGCTTAGATTTGAGTGTTGACTGTTTTTCACATGGCCAACTGTATGTCGCTCTTTCAAGAGTAACCTCTAGAGAAAACATGTTTGTATTGTCTAATGACAAGAAGGCTATGAACGTTGTATATAAAGACATTCTGTAATATAGTAATTGTTGTAAAAATTAAATAAATACATACATATGTAAAAATGCAAAAAGTTAATATGCAAAAATGTAGGGTATGAATTTAGATATCCCAAAGATAGCAGGAAATCTTCATGCTATAAAAAAAGGGGAATTGTTTTACTCCAAATTTAACGCGTGCGGGCCACGGGCAGTAATGAATAAGCCACAACTACTGGATCGATTTTAATAATTTTTTCAGTGAGTGACATAGGGTATATATTTTATACCCGTGCGAAGCTGGGCGGGTTGCTAGTCACTACATATTATAAAACAAAGCCGCTTTTTCTGTCCCTATGTCCACGTAATCGCTTAAATCTTTAAAACTACGCAACGGATTTTGATGCGGTTTTTTTTTAAAGATAGATTGATTGAAGAGGAAGGTTTATATCTATATAATGTGAAGAAATATATAAAGGGGGCGTGGCAATCGGTCAAAATGTGGCAAAAAAACATAATTTTTTTGTTTTCACGGCCATAAATCATAAACGAATAAACCAATTAAAATGAAACTTTCTTAGAGTTTAACTTTGAAATATTTACTTTCGTTCTGCATCAAAAAAAAAATTGATATATTTGTTATTTAACCAAAATTGTTTAAACAAAAGCAGCTCTTTTTCCAAAAAAAGCTGTTTGTGTGTTTGTTCGCTGTCAACCGAATGAAGCAACAGGCGTTAAGCGATAATCTCACCACACCTCATCAATGTTGAATTACATCGTATGGTGACGTATGTATGTATGTATTTACGAATCGCTCGCATTATTTCATTTCGGACGTATGTACATATGTATCTATGTATGTACTGAATTCCATGTAATTATATGCACATACAATTTTACAGCGAAATAAAACGCTATTTTCACGTTCTATATTAGTAATTCCCACATAATTAACACGTTCCCTGTCTGCTGAGCCACATATGGTTCAGGAAACGTGCGCCTGATAAGCACTGATACGTTCCTGAGCCATATGTGCGTCAGGGGGTATATAAACCACATGTGTTTCATGAACGTGCAGAAGCAAAAATGTCCCTCTACGCTCATGGACCAGATGTGTTTCAGGTAGAAATACCCTACATCCGTTTTTTTTAATTATTAGTATTATATAAAGCTATGACTACAAAAAAACGAATTATTCAAAAAACGCTGTTGGACGTGTCGGTCAATTTAGCATTTTTGTATTGGGACAGGGAACGTGTTAAAATAGTTTTTGAATAGTTTTTATTGATTCGGAGCGCGTTTAGTTTGCTATCGATTCCATACAATAACATTTTTTGTCATTTACTTTTTACGACAACTAATAGCTTATTTTCGAAGTGATTTCAGCAAATAGGTACATCATTAATCCTTAACCAATTAAATACCTTAAATACATTGTTGTTTTAATATAGATCTATGTATATGACTCTTTACAGCATATAATTGAAAAAAATATTTTTCAAGATATTACATCAGTAATTATCTTTTGTTTCTAAATGGTAAGTATTTACATATTTTTAACTGCGGCACATACTAATAATATGACAATTTGTGGATAGGTAATCATACATATAGAACTGAGTAAATTTTCACAAAAATTATAAAGTCATGGCTGGAAGACGTCGTCGTTCGAACATAGGTCGTAGTACAGTGGATGCCAGAAGACTACGTTCAGCAAGAGATGAAAAATCGTCAACGGAACGTGAGGCTCGCCGCAGTCAGATGCGGGATAGATATAGAGCTGAGAGAGAGAGGGAATCTTCAGTAGAGCGTCAGGTTCGTTGCAGCCGGGATCGAGATAGGCATACGGTTCAGAGAGACAGAGAATCGTCAGCAGAGCGTGAGGCTCGACTCAGTCAGCTTCGGGATAGATATAGAGCTCAGAGAGAGGGAGAATCTTCAAGAGAGCGTGAGCTTCGCCGCACCCGAGATAAGGACAGACATCGAATAAAGAGAGCCAGAGAATCATCAGCACGAGTTACTAATTCATGGGTGAGTAAAGAAAATTCGGCCATGAATTATGATCCTTCGATTTCTTACAAGGACGACCGAATAGTATCAATAGGTACTATGTCAGTAGTGTGTGAACATTGCTTCGCATTGAAATTCAAGGACGAATCGAAAGGTATGTGTTGTTTACAAGGAAAAGTCAAATTAGAAGAAATTCTCCCTCCACCTGAACCACTTCGCTCTCTTCTTACGGGTGATCATCAGAAATCTAATCATTTCATGCGCTATATACGCCATTACAATAACGCATTTCAAATGACCTCTTTTAAGAGTAAGCAAGTCGTTGAGCGTGGCTTCATGCCTACATTTAAAATTCAAGGGCAAGTATACCACTTAGCTGGGAGCTTGCTACCACTTCGACCCGATGATCACAAATTCCTGCAAATATATTTTATTGCAGATCCAGATACACAAGCATCTACGAGGTGTTCAAGTGTTGCACGGCCAATTGATAGAGATTTGATTAGATCTCTCCAAGATATGTTACATTCTCATAATTGCTACATACAGTCTTTCAAAACTGCGATTGAGAGTGTTCCAGCAGATACTCCTGACTTTAATGTCGTAATCCATGCAAATAAAGTTCCTGTTGGAGAACACAGAGGACGATACAATGCGCCTTCCACGAGTGAAGTAGCAGTGGTGATAGCCGGACAGCAATTTGACAAAAGAGATATTGTATTGCATAGTCGTGATGATAATTTGCAAAAAATTTCAGAGTTACACAGATCTTATGACAGCTTACAATATCCTTTGATGCTATGTCGTGGAGAAAATGGTTATGCTATTAATATTTCTCAAGTTGACCCAATCGGTGGTACACCTCTGCGTAAAACAGTGTCATGTATGAACTACTATTGCTACCGTATAATGACAAGACGTAATGATTTCAACACTTTGCTTAGATATGGAATGTTAACAAACCAATACTTGGTAGATCAATATGCTAAAATTGAATCTGAGAGATTGGCCTACATCCGTAATAATTAAACTAAATTGAGAGCCGAAAATTACGTTCATCTTCAGGATGCTTTACAGGCGAATGAACACCACAACGGCATTGGGCAGTTGGTTATACTACCTTCATCTCGATATTTACACGAAAAATCGCAAGACGCCATGGCTTACGTCAGAAAGTACGGCAAACCTGATTTATTTATAACTGCAACATGTAACCCAAATTGGTCGGAAATCAGAGAAAATATTAACACCAATTCACCACAAGACAGATACGATATAGTTAACAGAGTCTTCCATTTAAAAGTACAGAAAATTCTGCACCTCATTAACAAGTCTCATATATTCGGTCCGCCGCACTGTCATATGTACACAATAGAATGGCAGAAGCGTGGCTTGCCACATGTACACCTGCTGGTGTGGTTAGTGAACAAAATTAGACCAAACCAAATTGACAGGGTTATTTCAGCTGAATTACCGGATAAAGATGAAGATCCTATCCTATACGAAATCGTAAAGAAACATATGGTACACGGCCCTTGCGGGACTTTAAACCCGAATTCTCCATGTATGCGAGATTCTAAATGCACCAAAAAATTTCCGAAGTTGTTCCAAACTCAAACAATTACTAGCGATGATGGATACCCCAAATATCGTCGACGATCGCCAGAAGGGGGTGGGCAAATTGCTACCGTCCGAAACATTGATATTGACAACCGATGGATCGTTCCCTATAATCCGCTCCTTTTGAAAATTTTTGATGCCCACATCAACGTGGAGTTGTGCAATTCAATAAAGTCAATCCAATATGTTACTAAGTACATTAATAAAGGCAGTGATCAAGCCACTTTCAGCATACAATCACCAAATGAAGTGGAAATATATCAGTCTGGACGTTACATCTGCAGCTCTGAAGCTGTATGGAGGATTTTATCATTCGAAGTGCTAGACCGGTCTCCCACAATTGTCCACCTTGCAGTTCATTTAGAAAATGGACAAAGGGTACATTTTACTGAGAACAATATACAAGAAGTTATTAATAACCCGCCGGATACAACATTGACAGCATTCTTCAAGTTATGTGCTCAAGATGATTTCGCGAAAACACTGACATATGACAGAGTTCCAAGTTACTATACATGGAACCAGAGTTCTAAAGCTTTTCAACGGCGAAAAAAAGGTACTGCGGTTGATGGTTTCCCCGGAGTAAAAAAAACGGATGCTCTTGGCAGAGTCTATGTGATTCATCCCAACAACAGCGAATGCTTTTATCTGAGAATGTTACTTCATATTGTAAAAGGCCCGACATCCTTTGCTCACCTAAGAACTTTACAAGGTGTTGTTTACAATACTTATCAAGCAGCATGCAAAGCTATGGGGCTCTTGGAAGACGATTCTCACTGGGAAAATACATTATCAGAAGCAGCTGTTTGTAGTTCAGCTACATCATTAAGATATGTATTTGCCGTCATAGTAGTGTTTTGTCAAGTAACTGATTCTGTTAGTCTATGGAATAAATTTCAAGAAAATATGGCCAGTGATATTCTGATTCGGCGACGGCAAGAGTCAAACTCTGTTGATGTACAATATGACCAAAACATATTTGACGAAGCATTATTTGAATTAAACAAAATAGTGCAATTACTTTCGGGTAAAACGATCAAGGATTTTGGGCTGCCGATGCCAGCTAATACTACTAACTCTGATTTAACTAATAGTGCCGAGTACACAAGAGAAACATCATACGATCAAACGAGACTTTTACAAAATATAGCTCAAGATGAGCCACGATTAAACATCGATCAGAAAAAAGTATTCACTGCATTACTATCAACAATTGATAACAATGAAGGGAAATTGTTTTTCCTTGATGCCCCAGGAGGCACAGGAAAAACATTTTTAATCAATCTGCTTTTAAAAAAAGTGAGATCTACCGGAAAAATTGCGTTAGCTGTTGCGTCATCCGGCATTGCCGCTACTCTTTTGGAAGGAGGCCGAACCGCACACTCTACATTCAAGCTCCCGCTGAAAATCGCAACCGATGATGATAACAGCGTCTGTAGTGTTTCTAGACAGAGCAATACAGGAAAATTGATGCGTGACTGCTCATTAATAGTCTGGGACGAAGCTACCATGTCAAACAAGACGTCTGTGGAAGCACTGGATAGGACAATGCGCGATTTGCGCAACAAAAATGCACCTATGGGTGGATGTACAATTCTGTTCTCAGGAGATTTCCGTCAAATCCTACCAGTTGTGACTCGAGGAACACGTGCTGACGAAATAAATGCTTCGCTAAAAAGATCCCACCTTGGTCGCATGTCAATAAATTAGATCTTAAAACTAATATGAGGGTTTCGTCATCTTCACGTGAGAACAGGCTATTTCCAGAGATGCTACTAAAAGTTGGCAATGGAGAATTAATACAAAGTGAGGGAAGGATTAACCTAGAAAACCTTTGTGTTTTGATAGACAACATCCAAGAGTTAGTCAACAATGTCTATCCTGACATTGATAACATAAGTTATAAGACAATATCTTGGTTTAAAGAAAGAGCTATTCTGTCACCAACTAACGAACAAGTAGATAAAGTAAATAACTTGATTATTTCAAAGATTGATGCGCCGACGAAAATATACTACTCGGTCGATACTGTTCTCGATTTGGAAGAAGCTGTTCAATTTCCTACAGAATTTCTAAATTCTTTGAACCCGTCTGGACTCCCTCCTCACAAAATGGAGCTGAAAATAGGTTGTCCTGTTATTTTATTAAGAAACCTAAGCCCACCTAAACTTTGCAATGGCACGCGTTTGCTGGTAAAATCACTGAAAACTTTCATAATAGAGTGCACAATACTCACAGGATGTGGTACCGGAGAAGATGTATTGATTCCCCGAATCCCTCTGATACCATCGGATCTACCATTCCAATTTAAACGCTTACAATTTCCGGTAAAGACATCTTTTGCAATGACCATTAATAAATCACAGGGTCAAACCTTCAACGTTGCAGGCTTAGATTTGAGTGTTGACTGTTTTTCACATGGCCAACTGTATGTCGCTCTTTCAAGAGTAACCTCTAGAGAAAACATGTTTGTATTGTCTAATGACAAGAAGGCTATGAACGTTGTATATAAAGACATTCTGTAATATAGTAATTGTTGTAAAAATAAAATAAATACATACATATGTAAAAATGCAAAAAGTTAATATGCAAAAATGTAGGGTATGAATTTAGATATCCCAAAGATAGCAGGAAATCTTCATGCTATAAAAAAAGGGGAATTGTTTTACTCCAAATTTAACGCGTGCGGGCCACGGACAGTAATGAATAAGCCACAACTACTGGATCGATTTTAATAATTTTTTCAGTGAGTGACATAGGGTATATATTTTATACCCGTGCGAAGCTGGGCGGGTTGCTAGTCACTACATATTATAAAACAAAGCCGCTTTTTCTGTCCCTATGTCCACGTAATCGCTTAAATCTTTAAAACTACGCAACGGATTTTGATGCGGTTTTTTTTTAAAGATAGATTGATTGAAGAGGAAGGTTTATATCTATATAATGTGAAGAAATATATAAAGGGGGCGTGGCAATCGGTCAAAATGTGGCAAAAAAACATAATTTTTTTGTTTTCACGGCCATAAATCATAAACGAATAAACCAATTAAAATGAAACTTTCTTAGAGTTTAACTTTGAAATATTTACTTTCGTTCTGCATCAAAAAAAAAATTGATATTGTAAATTGAGGGTACTTCCAGGTATTTTAAAGCCGGATGGCTCACGATTAAATTCTGATAGAAATAAAACGACTGGCTATTTTTACGATCCAAGCGGAAGTGTCTTCCATTTTATTCTTTCTTCCATTTGTCATTTAGGGTTGCCTTATTTTACTTAATACTATATCTCTTCTTAGCATTACTCTACGTTTACATTATTGGGTGTATCTTATACTATGCCTACACTTACATTAACATACATTCCATCAATAGGCGACCTTAAGGGTTTTACAACTCGGCCAAACCTGATAAGTGATCGCCCTCGATCATTCGCGGTTCATCAAACTCAGAATAATCTCTTAGGGGATCACTTTCCAACTCTATGC
Organism: Anastrepha ludens; assembly: GCF_028408465.1. Taxonomy (NCBI): domain Eukaryota; kingdom Metazoa; phylum Arthropoda; class Insecta; order Diptera; family Tephritidae; genus Anastrepha; species Anastrepha ludens. The sequence goes on along the minus strand of NC_071503.1, from coordinate 75,779,222 downwards.
ATTCATCGGGTTGCTGAACCCACCTTTTTATGCGGTGAGCCTCGATAACCCCATCATACGGAAGCTGGGTGAGCTGACAACCGCCAATGTCGCGGACAACATACCTGTCGTTTCCTAAACTTTTGTGAATGACATAAGGACCTCGATATCGGGGTATAAATTTCTTGTTACTACCAGCCGTGGTGTCTACATTCCTTATGACCACATAATCACCTGGGATGTACTGGGTACTAGGGCTACCCTTTGAAGCCCGCTTAACGTCATACTCCTGCCTAGCTGTAATAGCCTTAGATGCTCTGTCTCGTATCTGGGTAAGATCTCGTTCGTAATCAGGACACAACATATCCTGAAAGTATTCGGTAAACTCATCCACTATTACTCCCCTTTGTTCCACGCCAAACAAGAGTCGACTGGGAGTATCCCTACAGGTACTGTGAATTGAGTTATTCATGGCATATTCCACCTCAAGTAATTTACTAACCCAGTCGTCATGCTTAATTTCATCCGTCAGTTTACCCAGCATCGTCTTTAGAACTCTATTTACTCTTTCTACCTGACCATTTGCCTGTGGAGAAGCTACAGCGACTTTTATATGACTTACATTTCGTTTCGTTAAAAATGAACTAAATTCTAAAGAGGTGAAACAGGTTCCTCGGTCAGTCACAATTCTCCTTGGTCTACTATAATAACTAAAGTACTTGTCAAGAGCATTAATAACTTCCTTAGCGCTTGTTGTATTACACGGATAAAGTTTTACGAATTTTGTGAAACCATCAACAACAACTAAAATGTGTTTACGTTTAGATCTAATCGATGGTAATGGTCCAAAATGATCCAAGTGGATCGTATCAAATGGCAAAGCAGTTTTGGAGATGGGATACAAAGTTCTTTCCTTATTCTGTGGGGGTGTGGCATACATTATGCACTTCAGACAATTTCTTACAAACCTTTCCACTTTTAATCTCATATTGGGAAACCAGTAGTACAATTTTAGCTTCTCATGTGTCTTTTCAGTTGCTAAATGACCCATTTTTTCATGTATCACGCGTATGACATTAGACTCCATCTCATGAGGTACGTATAGGGCCATCTTCCCGTCTTGATTTCTTTTGTAAACAACCCCGTCCATTAGATCATAGTCAGTGACATTTTCGCGTTCCAAACGGTCTCGTATAGTCTTAACATGGTTATCTCGCTCTTGTGCGACTTGTATTTGGAATTGGATATCATCCACATCTATGATTAAACCTATCTGTCTCCTGCTTAATGCATCGACGTGGCCCATCGCAGCACCTCGCTTATGTCTTATTTTATAATTAAAGTTCTCTAATTCAAGGGCCCACCTAGCTATTCTGGGATTAAGCTGCCTCCTATCAAGAGTTAAGGTTAGTGAGTTGCAATCAGTTACTATTGTGAAGGGAATACCCTCTAAGTAAGTCCTAAACCGTCTCAATGCATATATGATTGCTAGCGTCTCCAGCTCAAAACTGTGGTATTTTGATTCTGCACTTGTTGCTGTTTTGGAGAAATATGATATTGGGTGAAACCTTTCATCGTCCTGCCGCTGCAATAGCACTGCTCCAAAACCTATGCTGCTTGCATCACAATGCAATTCGGTTTCCCTCTTGGGACTATATATGGCCAAAACTGGGCTCCGCGTCAGCCTAAATTTTAACTCGTTAAATGCGTCAATACACTCCTGATCAAACTCGAATCGCGCGTCTCTCTTAAGCAAGTTCTGCAAAGGTTTGGCTATCTGGGAAAAGGAAGGTACAAATCGGCGGAAATAAGAAAACAGACCTATGCATGACTGCAGTTGTTTTGAGTTAGTAGGTATAGGGAAATTTTGTATACTCTTAATATGGGAGTTGTTCGGCAGTATTCCTGTCCTGGTTACTGAGTACCCCAGATATTCGATTTCGTCATATCCAAATTTACACTTTTCCAGATTGAGTTTTAGTGCGCGCAAGGTAAGTCTGGTTAATACGGTCTTCAGCAGGTCTACATGTTCGTCAAATGTTTCGGTAGCGATAATAATATCGTCCATATAAATAATAATTTTCCTATTATCAACCATATCTCGAAAGACATGATTGATAAATCGTTGGAATACCGCAGGTGCATTCTTCAGTCCGAATGGCATTTTCAGAAATTCAAACTGTCCATTTGGAGTCACAAAAGAAGTTAATGGTATGGATTCAGGGGCCATATGCACCTGATGGAAACCGCTTTTCAAGTCTAATACTGAAAAATGCCTTTTATTTTGTAAATATTCGATACAGTCATCAATCAGAGGTAACGGGTAATTATCCCTGATGGTAAGTTTGTTAAGGGCCCTATAGTCTATGCACATACGGATTTTACCGCTCTTCTTTTTCACTAATACTACGGCTGAGGCATACGGCGAGTCACTCGGTCTTATGATCCCCTCTTCACGAAGTTCCTCAATGATGGATTGCACTTGGCTGCGCTCCAAATATGACAATCGGCGGGGGGCGGAATGAAAAGGAACGTCAGTTGTCAAATGAATCTTCATCTCATATTTGTATGGTTCGGGCTTTATTTTTGACTTTAAATAATTATCATTAATAAGCTGCTTTAATTTATCACGACAGATTTTAGTCATGTTAGGACACACGTCAACATTACATTCGTCAGATGAAAAATCAATATGGAAAATGTCAGGTACGTCAACGGCAGTGAACTCACCCAAAGACAAGGAATCATTTAGAATGATTTTACTAGCATGGTTTCTTCCTAACTCATGCTGTTCCGCAACTGCGATAAATGCATTCGAGTCGGTTACAGAATTTAAGCTTTTTGGCTCCATAAGGGACCGTATTTGAAACAACTTATGCTTACTATATTTCTTCAGTGCCTTTGATAATTTAATGTTAAACAACCCCAGGAAGTCACGGCCCAAAATAATTGGCATAGTCATATTTCTATTGGAAATTACATTTAATTCAATTTCTTCAATTTTTCCACAGTATTTAACAAAAGTTTTTAAAACATAAAGTATTTCAATATATTTCCCACCAATGCCTTTGTATTTTTGAACTGGTCTCTTTACACATTCCTTTTGGACCCCTTTAGGAACCAGTGACTCCTGGATAAGGCTAGTCGGACTACCGGTATCAAATAAAGCCATTAAATCTATAACTAAAGGTTCAACATCGGTTTTTAATACTATACTTACATAATTAAATGCGCCAACCACGTCATGGTCTGTATCCACTTGTACGGCAGCAACTTCTCGGGGCTTCAAAACTTTTGGTGGGTTCGGGCAGGATCGGTGATCGTGCCCCATCTTCCAACATCGGAAACAGGCGTCATTTGGTCGCATAGGGTAAGGGCAGTTGGGTTTGATGTGGCCATCCTTCGAACAATTGTAGCACTTTATTTTTTGTTCGGCTGCTGGTTTTGTTGTTTTGGGAGCTGCTGTCTGTGCCGTGCCAACTGCAAAATATTTGTTTTGGAAACGGATCACCAGCGTCTTGAATTCGTCTAAGGTTCGGGCCGTCATAAGGATATGCGAGTTTGGGACATTCCCGATTCCATCAATAATAAAATCAATAACCTCAAGATCGCTGACATTGGCTCGTTTTCCTAAGGCTTGCATTGTCAGCACATAACAGTGCAGCGACTCATCTTTCCGCTTCCAGCGACGTTGTGCCAACATCTTATATATCTCATGCCGTGTGACGGATATGTCGAATTCGTCTTTTAGCGCTTTCCCTAGCGCACCATAGTTCAACGCTACTGTTGTCGTCAGGAAAACTTTCGCCGTGCCCGTCAGCGAACGACGAAGTGCAAGCAGTTTAAATCGGTCGTCAGCTCCAGTCGATTCCATTAGATCCTCAAAATCTTTTAGGAATTGGTTCACCGTTAAAGTGACATCATCTCCACTGAATTTGGGGATGGCATGTTCAAGGTCCCCAAATTCCAGACGCCGTATACTCTGATTTTTCGGACGGCCTTCGAGTTCTTCGATTTGTTTGGCCAGCTTGAGAATTTCTACCCGCTTTTGCAAAGCTGCGATCTCTTCATCTAGACCAATAAACATACTAGTCCGTCCACAGTTTCTAATATTGGTAGCGTCAGCAGCGGCACGTACGTCAGCAGCGGCACGTACATCAGTAGCGGCAGAGTCAAAAACATCAGAAGCGGCAATAATATCAATAGCGGCAGTAGTATCAATAGCGGCAGTAGCATTAGTAGCGGCAGTAGCACTAATAGCAGCATTAGTGTCAGTACCGGCAGTGTCGTCAGCAGAGGTGAAAACGTCGGCAGTAGCAGTGGCATCAACAGCGGCAGTACCAGCAGTAGCGGCAGAATTTAAATTATCGTCATTTCTTGAAATTTCCGTGCTCCGAGTGGCTCCTACCACATCCCGCAGCAATCGGCGCAATTGGGTTGTCGTTGCTGTAGTTGGAAATTCCACACCAGTCTCAGTCAGCACGTTAGTTAGTTCTTGGCGAATATTTGCCATTATCTCGCAAAATATTAAAGTTATCTTTAAAATGTGTAGTTTATTGGGTTGCGTTTGCACAACCCCACACCTGAGTTGTAAATTGAGGGTACTTCCAGGTATTTTAAAGCCGGATGGCTCACGATTAAATTCTGATAGAAATAAAACGACTGGCTATTTTTACGATCCAAGCGGAAGTGTCTTCCATTTTATTCTTTCTTCCATTTGTCATTTAGGGTTGCCTTATTTTACTTAATACTACATCTCTTCTTAGCATTACTCTACGTTTACATTATTGGGTGTATCTTATACTATGCCTACACTTACATTAACATACATTCCATCAATAGGCGACCTTAAGGGTTTTACAATATATTTGTTATTTAACCAAAATTGTTTAAACAAAAGCAGCTCTTTTTCCAAAAAAAGCTGTTTGTGTGTTTGTTCGCTGTCAACCGAATGAAGCAACAGGCGTTAAGCGATAATCTCACCACACCTCATCAATGTTGAATTACATCGTATGGTGACGTATGTATGTATGTATTTACGAATCGCTCGCATTATTTCATTTCGGACGTATGTACATATGTATCTATGTATGTACTGAATTCCATGTAATTATATGCGCATTCAATTTTACAGCGAAATAAAACGCTATTTTCACGTTCTATATTAGTAATTCCCACATAATTAACACGTTCCCTGTCTGCTGAGCCACATATGGTTCAGGAAACGTGCGCCTGATAAGCACTGATACGTTCCTGAGCCATATGTGCGTCAGGGGGTATATAAACCACATGTGTTTCATGAACGTGCAGAAGCAAAAATGTCCCTCTACGCTCATGGACCAGATGTGTTTCAGGTAGAAATACCCTACATCCGTTTTTTTTAATTATTAGTATTATATAAAGCTATGACTACAAAAAAACGAATTATTCAAAAAACGCTGTTGGACGTGTCGGTCAATTTAGCATTTTTGTATTGGGACAGGGAACGTGTTAAAATAGTTTTTGAATAGTTTTTATTGATTCGGAGCGCGTTTAGTTTGCTATCGATTCCATACAATAACATTTTTTGTCATTTACTTTTTACGACAACTAATAGCTTATTTTCGAAGTGATTTCAGCAAATAGGTACATCATTAATCCTTAACCAATTAAATACCTTAAATACATTGTTGTTTTAATATAGATCTATGTATATGACTCTTTACAGCATATAATTGAAAAAAATATTTTTCAAGATATTACATCAGTAATTATCTTTTGTTTCTAAATGGTAAGTATTTACATATTTTTAACTGCGGCACATACTAATAATATGACAATTTGTGGATAGGTAATCATACATATAGAACTGAGTAAATTTTCACAAAAATTATAAAGTCATGGCTGGAAGACGTCGTCGTTCGAACATAGGTCGTAGTACAGTGGATGCCAGAAGACTACGTTCAGCAAGAGATGAAAAATCGTCAACGGAACGTGAGGCTCGCCGCAGTCAGATGCGGGATAGATATAGAGCTGAGAGAGAGAGGGAATCTTCAGTAGAGCGTCAGGTTCGTTGCAGCCGGGATCGAGATAGGCATACGGTTCAGAGAGACAGAGAATCGTCAGCAGAGCGTGAGGCTCGACTCAGTCAGCTTCGGGATAGATATAGAGCTCAGAGAGAGGGAGAATCTTCAAGAGAGCGTGAGCTTCGCCGCACCCGAGATAAGGACAGACATCGAATAAAGAGAGCCAGAGAATCATCAGCACGAGTTACTAATTCATGGGTGAGTAAAGAAAATTCGGCCATGAATTATGATCCTTCGATTTCTTACAAGGACGACCGAATAGTATCAATAGGTACTATGTCAGTAGTGTGTGAACATTGCTTCGCATTGAAATTCAAGGACGAATCGAAAGGTATGTGTTGTTTACAAGGAAAAGTCAAATTAGAAGAAATTCTCCCTCCACCTGAACCACTTCGCTCTCTTCTTACGGGTGATCATCAGAAATCTAATCATTTCATGCGCTATATACGCCATTACAATAACGCATTTCAAATGACCTCTTTTAAGAGTAAGCAAGTCGTTGAGCGTGGCTTCATGCCTACATTTAAAATTCAAGGGCAAGTATACCACTTAGCTGGGAGCTTGCTACCACTTCGACCCGATGATCACAAATTCCTGCAAATATATTTTATTGCAGATCCAGATACACAAGCATCTACGAGGTGTTCAAGTGTTGCACGGCCAATTGATAGAGATTTGATTAGATCTCTCCAAGATATGTTACATTCTCATAATTGCTACATACAGTCTTTCAAAACTGCGATTGAGAGTGTTCCAGCAGATACTCCTGACTTTAATGTCGTAATCCATGCAAATAAAGTTCCTGTTGGAGAACACAGAGGACGATACAATGCGCCTTCCACGAGTGAAGTAGCAGTGGTGATAGCCGGACAGCAATTTGACAAAAGAGATATTGTATTGCATAGTCGTGATGATAATTTGCAAAAAATTTCAGAGTTACACAGATCTTATGACAGCTTACAATATCCTTTGATGCTATGTCGTGGAGAAAATGGTTATGCTATTAATATTTCTCAAGTTGACCCAATCGGTGGTACACCTCTGCGTAAAACAGTGTCATGTATGAACTACTATTGCTACCGTATAATGACAAGACGTAATGATTTCAACACTTTGCTTAGATATGGAATGTTAACAAACCAATACTTGGTAGATCAATATGCTAAAATTGAATCTGAGAGATTGGCCTACATCCGTAATAATTAAACTAAATTGAGAGCCGAAAATTACGTTCACCTTCAGGATGCTTTACAGGCGAATGAACACCACAACGGCATTGGGCAGTTGGTTATACTACCTTCATCTCGATATTTACACGAAAAATCGCAAGACCCATGGCTTACGTCAGAAAGTACGGCAAACCTGATTTATTTATAACTGCAGCATGTAACCCAAATTGGTCGGAAATCAGAGAAAATATTAACACCAATTCACCACAAGACAGATACGATATAGTTAACAGAGTCTTCCATTTAAAAGTACAGAAAATTCTGCACCTCATTAACAAGTCTCATATATTCGGTCCGCCGCACTGTCATATGTACACAATAGAATGGCAGAAGCGTGGCTTGCCACATGTACACCTGCTGGTGTGGTTAGTGAACAAAATTAGACCAAACCAAATTGACAGGGTTATTTCAGCTGAATTACCGGATAAAGATGAAGATCCTATCCTATACGAAATCGTAAAGAAACATATGGTACACGGCCCTTGCGGGACTTTAAACCCGAATTCTCCATGTATGCGAGATTCTAAATGCACCAAAAAATTTCCGAAGTTGTTCCAAACTCAAACAATTACTAGCGATGATGGATACCCCAAATATCGTCGACGATCGCCAGAAGGGGGTGGGCAAATTGCTACCGTCCGAAACATTGATATTGACAACCGATGGATCGTTCCCTATAATCCGCTCCTTTTGAAAATTTTTGATGCCCACATCAACGTGGAGTTGTGCAATTCAATAAAGTCAATCCAATATGTTACTAAGTACATTAATAAAGGCAGTGATCAAGCCACTTTCAGCATACAATCACCAAATGAAGTGGAAATATATCAGTCTGGACATTACATCTGCAGCTCTGAAGCTGTATGGAGGATTTTATCATTCGAAGTGCTAGACCGGTCTCCCACAATTGTCCACCTTGCAGTTCATTTAGAAAATGGACAAAGGGTATATTTTACTGAGAACAATATACAAGAAGTTATTAATAACCCGCCGGATACAACATTGACAGCATTCTTCAAGTTATGTGCTCAAGATGATTTCGCGAAAACACTGACATATGACAGAGTTCCAAGTTACTATACATGGAACCAGAGTTCTAAAGCTTTTCAACGGCGAAAAAAAGGTACTGCGGTTGATGGTTTCCCCGGAGTAAAAAAAACGGATGCTCTTGGCAGAGTCTATGTGATTCATCCCAACAACAGCGAATGCTTTTATCTGAGAATGTTACTTCATATTGTAAAAGGCCCGACATCCTTTGCTCACCTAAGAACTTTACAAGGTGTTGTTTACAATACTTATCAAGCAGCATGCAAAGCTATGGGGCTCTTGGAAGACGATTCTCACTGGGAAAATACATTATCAGAAGCAGCTGTTTGTAGTTCAGCTACATCATTAAGATATGTATTTGCCGTCATAGTAGTGTTTTGTCAAGTAACTGATTCTGTTAGTCTATGGAATAAATTTCAAGAAAATATGGCCAGTGATATTCTGATTCGGCGACGGCAAGAGTCAAACTCTGTTGATGTACAATATGACCAAAACATATTTGACGAAGCATTATTTGAATTAAACAAAATAGTGCAATTACTTTCGGGTAAAACGATCAAGGATTTTGGGCTGCCGATGCCAGCTAATACTACTAACTCTGATTTAACTAATAGTGCCGAGTACACAAGAGAAACATCATACGATCAAACGAGACTTTTACAAAATATAGCTCAAGATGAGCCACGATTAAACATCGATCAGAAAAAAGTATTCACTGCATTACTATCAACAATTGATAACAATGAAGGGAAATTGTTTTTCCTTGATGCCCCAGGAGGCACAGGAAAAACATTTTTAATCAATCTGCTTTTAAAAAAAGTGAGATCTACCGGAAAAATTGCGTTAGCTGTTGCGTCATCCGGCATTGCCGCTACTCTTTTGGAAGGAGGCCGAACCGCACACTCTACATTCAAGCTCCCGCTGAAAATCGCAACCGATGATGATAACAGCGTCTGTAGTGTTTCTAGACAGAGCAATACAGGAAAATTGATGCGTGACTGCTCATTAATAGTCTGGGACGAAGCTACCATGTCAAACAAGACGTCTGTGGAAGCACTGGATAGGACAATGCGCGATTTGCGCAACAAAAATGCACCTATGGGTGGATGTACAATTCTGTTCTCAGGAGATTTCCGTCAAATCCTACCAGTTGTGACTCGAGGAACACGTACTGACGAAATAAATGCTTCGCTAAAAAGATCCCACCTTTGGTCGCATGTCAATAAATTAGATCTTAAAACTAATATGAGGGTTTCGTCATCTTCACGTGAGAACAGGCTATTTCCAGAGATGCTGCTAAAAGTTGGCAATGGAGAATTAACACAAAGTGAGGGAAGGATTAACCTAGAAAACCTTTGTGTTTTGATAGACAACATCCAAGAGTTAGTCAACAATGTCTATCCTGACATTGATAACATAAGTTATAAGACAATATCTTGGTTTAAAGAAAGAGCTATTCTGTCACCAACTAACGAACAAGTAGATAAAGTAAATTACTTGATTATTTCAAAGATTGATGCGCCGACGAAAATATACTACTCGGTCGATACTGTTCTCGATTTGGAAGAAGCTGTTCAATTTCCTACAGAATTTCTAAATTCTTTGAACCCGTCTGGACTCCCTCCTCACAAAATGGAGCTGAAAATAGGTTGTCCTGTTATTTTATTAAGAAACCTAAGTCCACCTAAACTTTGCAATGGCACGCGTTTGATGGTAAAATCACTGAAAACTTTCATAATAGAGTGCACAATACTCACAGGATGTGGTACCGGAGAAGATGTATTGATTCCCCGAATCCCTCTGATACCATCGGATCTACCATTCCAATTTAAACGCTTACAATTTCCGGTAAAGACATCTTTTGCAATGACCATTAATAAATCTCAGGGTCAAACCTTCAACGTTGCAGGCTTAGATTTGAGTGTTGACTGTTTTTCACATGGCCAACTGTATGTCGCTCTTTCAAGAGTAACCTCTAGAGAAAACATGTTTGTATTGTCTAATGACAAGAAGGCTATGAACGTTGTATATAAAGACATTCTGTAATATAGTAATTGTTGTAAAAATAAAATAAATACATACATATGTAAAAATGCAAAAAGTTAATATGCAAAAATGTAGGGTATGAATTTAGATATCCCAAAGATAGCAGGAAATCTTCATGCTATAAAAAAAGGGGAATTGTTTTACTCCAAATTTAACGCGTGCGGGCCACGGGCAGTAATGAATAAGCCACAACTACTGGATCGATTTTAATAATTTTTTCAGTGAGTGACATAGGGTATATATTTTATACCCGTGCGAAGCTGGGCGGGTTGCTAGTGTATAATAAAGTATGAAATTCACGTGGTAGATAGCAAGTAGGTTGTCAAAATGTGTGTAGTTGCCAGTTTTTACATATGTACATGCATATGTGTACATTAGTAAGCATTGTTTTGTTGGAAGTTCAAAACACAAATATGTACCTACGTATATATGCTAGGGCATCAAGTGTGTATACACATATGTATATACATGCATATGCAAAAGAGAATTGTTTTAGCATTTGTTAGGTTGTTATTTACTCCCTATTAATTGCTTGTAAATATGATAAGGCGATGCTCGTGAGGCAGGTCATGGTTGCTGCATGCGTATGCACATATGTAGGCAACACTATATGAATTGAAGATGTAATTGAACTTTTGCAGAAACATTACAAACATAACATATGTACATATTGATATATATAAGTACATACATATATATTACTGCGGGCAAAAAGTAATGTGAATTTATTTGTCCAACCTCGCGGGATTAAAATTTCGCTCTAGTTATTTTTTTCATGAGTTGGCAGCACTGTTAATAACTTCTGGGACAAATTTCATGTGAATGTCATTATCAGTAATATATTTACGCTTGTGTTTACCAAACGACCAAGAGTGCATTTTTCGATTTTTACAATGTCTGATTTGATTGAGCAGAGAAGTGCCATCAAATTTTGTTTGCGGAATGAAATTTCGGCTGCGGAAACGTTTAGCATGTTGCAGAAGGCATTTGGTGATTCAACTTCAAAGAGGGCCGAGAAGGGGTTAGTGCTCAAAAATCATCGGTTGACTGTTAAAGACCTTACTGATATGATCGGAATATCAGAAGGATCTGTGAAAACCATTTTGAAAGACCATTTGGGCATACGAAAAGTCAAATCTCGTTTGGTACCGAAAACTCTCAATTTCTTGGAAAAAAGTCGTCGCGTTGATGTGTGTGAAACAATGCTTTCAGACTATCAGGACAAGCTCAAATGAATCATTGCGGGAGATGAGACTTGGATTTATGCTTACGACCCTGAAACAACCGACCAATCAAGCGAATATCGTGCTAAAGGCGAGGCCAGACCGAAAAGAGCACGTCAAAGTCATTCAAAAATAAAGGTCATGATGACAGTTTTTTTCGATTTTCGTGGTGTAGTGCACTATGAATTTCTTCCACCTGGCCAAACTGTTAATAAGGAATATTATTTGAGCGTTATGCGTCGTTTACGTGAAGCAATTCGTCTAAAAAGACCAGAATTATGGGCCAACAACTCTTGGTTTTTGCATCACGATAATGCACCGTCTCACACTGCACTCGTTCTTCGTGACCACTTCGCCAAAAATTCCGCGCATATCGTTCCGCAACCACCGTATTCGCCTGATTTGGCTCCGTGTGACTTCTGGCTATTCCCAAAACTCAAGAGACCACTCCGGGGAACGCGTTTCGAGTCGATTGAGGAGATAAAAGCTGAATCGAAGAAGGCACTGATGGCTATACCGGAAATGGACTATTTGGCATGTTTCGGCGATTGGAAAAATCGTTGACATAAGTGTATATCATCGTGAGGGGATTATTTTGAAGGGGATGAAATTGATTTACAAGAATAAATAAAGATTTTTCATTTTACAACCAAATTCACCTTACTTTTTGCCCACAGAGTATCAATATGCCAAAACACTTGTATGCTCTATGAATTCTCGTATAATAATACGTTCACATATATATTAATCACCTATAAATCCACCAAATTAATCTACCCGTTCACATATGTCAGATTACCTGCAAAATTGACAATCAGCTGTCAATACTACATTGAGAGGTTTTTCTTCAAAGAAATTATATTCGGTGTTTTTGGTTTCTTTAATTATTATTACCGATATGAAGAAAATACAAGGAGAAAGAATAGCTAATTTAATTGCGCACTTGGCTGCTAATAATAAACAGTTGGAGGAAATCCGTATGCGACGTTTACTGAGGTTGCAAAAAATTATGGCAGCAATGCGCATGGGATATTCTATATTAAGTTTTATAAAGAGTAATAAGAGGACAAAACGATTATGGACACAAGCTTTTTTTGTAAAATTAATCCATAATTAATAATATTTAGCAAAAATTGTATTAGAATTATGTTTACAGACTCGTTTTCTTTATCGGCATCGATTTCATTTAGTTTTTATTATGTTTCTCCTTACATTTGTAATAATATTTATCGATAAAAAAAACAGAAAACACAGGGTTGTATGTCAAAAAGTATCGTTATTATCTAGGATTATTTTATAATCTCAGATTTTATGAGAGAAATTTTGTATGGGAAATCGCACTTTTTAATTACGGATTTTGAGTTAAGCGCGAACGTGAACGTATGTGAACATATTATAAAATTAATTTCAACTCAAAAAATTATTAAACATTTTTATCAAATTTGTATAGTTTTAAATTTACTAAAACGCACACACCAAAATGTGAGGTCGTTTTATAATGTATTTTGTTTAAATTCTTGTTTTTAAATTAAAGCAACGATTACTAAAGTTACTTTGATTTTAAATGTTGGCGCATATAATAATCAAATCTTTTGCATTGTGGGGAGGAGGAGGGATGTTCTTCGGCGCAATTGGCGCATTTAACACTTGAACAGTCTTTTGGTCAAACATTTGACAAGATTGGCACCTCTGCGGGTTGGGAATATATTCACGTATTTTTACATTATATCAGGATATATATATTTTGCTTGGTAAGTTGGGGAAATATTTAGTATAATGTATATCGTTTTGAAAAAAAGGTTAAAAGGGGGGTATAGAGGGGTGTATCCCCATCTTAAAACTGAAAACCGAACCTGCCGGAGGCTTATAGTTTTTCAGTAATTTATTTTAAAGTTCTCTAATTTAGCGAAAAGTTGGTGCTGCCATACACCTGAAATAAAAACCAAGTTCGTATGCAGAGATGTTCAGTGGAAGGTTCATTGTAAAACTGCAGTATTTTTTGCTGTAATTTAAAATTGAGAAATATTTTTGAAAATAAAAACATACAAATCATCGAAACTTAAAAACAATGATATTAAACGTATCACAAAAAATAATAAAGTAATTAAATAAAAGCCAAAAATTACATTATATAAGTGTATTGTATTGCTTCGATCAGTTTCACAAACGGGTCCTCATGCATAGAATTTTTTTCGGCCGCGCTTCAAAACAATAACCCTCATCAGTCCAACTCCGGCTACGCAATCCACAGTATTTTTGTGTAGAACTCCTTTTCGCGTGGGCGGCCTTCGGCCGCGCTTCAAAAAAACAACCCTCATCAACCCCACTCCGGCTACGCAATCCACAGTATTTTTGCGTAGAACTTCTTTTGGCGTGGGCGGCCTTCGGCCGCGCTTCAAAAAAATAACCCTCATCAGTCCAACTCCGTCCACGCAATCCACAGTATTTTTGCGTAGAACTCTTTTCCATGTTAAAACCATTGAACCCAAAATTAAAACGTCATATGCATGTATGTAGTAAGAAGGCACTATAACCATTAACACTAAACTCAAATACTTAATTTTTTTTCATATTTTTGTTTTCATTTGCAGGCATCCGGCAACACTATACTGTTGTCATTCCAATCTTCTTCTTATTCGCGTTTAAAATTGGATAGTGATTGTATGGACAAATGCATTAATAAAAATAATTCGAATATAAGGATAAAAATAAGTAAACACACGCGTGTCAGTGTATATTTGGTGAATTTTACTGAAGTGTTAAAAAATATATAGGGTAGTGTGGCAAATTATAGTGAAGTTTCCGAGGGCATTTTGAAGGCAAATAATTACGAAATTATTATTTCCCGAATAATTTGGAGTTATAAAGAGTGTTCCTTAAAACCTCACTAACATCTCCACCAAGTTTCATTAATTTTTTTTTTTTTTTTTCGAACTCCATTTATTCCATACAATCTGTCATAACAATAACAATAAGTACTATTTTTACCTACAATTTAAATAAGAATAGCTTAGAGTAAGAATTCCCAGTGGAATTCGTTACTTAATAATGAGCAACATATAACATATACATATATTATACAATTTTACAACTTTTGCATTTACGTATATTACGGTTTAAATCTTTGCATTAAATCGTTAGGCTGACATTTTTTTAATCTTGAGGAGTAGCTTATCTTGGAAAGGTTATTTGCTCGATTATTCGGATGAGTGGCAAGTCGGTTGTTGTATCTCTGGCTGAGGTTGTTTATTTCTTCGAAAACTGTCGTAACTTTTAGGTCACGGTGCAATATCTCGTTTCGTACAAACCATGGCGCATTGGCACACATGCGGAGCACCTTTGACTGAAATCTTTGCATGATTTCTAGATTTGATTTTGCTGCTGAGCCCCATAATTGAACGCCATACGTCCATATCGGTTTCAGAATAGCTTTGTAGATAAGCACCTTATTGTCTAGTGTAAGTGCTGAATTGTAGCCGATTAACCAGTGTAGTGATCGCAATTTCAGTCCAAGTTGCTTTCGCTTTAAAAATATATGCGATCGCCAAGTAAGACGCCGGTCTAATAGAATACCTAAATATTTGGCATTATCTGTTTGTGGTATTGGAACGCTGTTAAGAGATACGGCAGGACATGAGCCATTTCGAAGAGTGAATGTTATCTGCGTCGATTTGCTTTCGTTAGCTTTTATGCGCCATTTTTTCATCCAGCCGCTAACACTGTTAAGGTTTTCTTGTAGGTAATCAGAAGCAATTGAGGGAAGGGTACTCCTGGCCATGACGACTGTATCATCTGCATACGTGGCTGTATATGTGTTCTTTGATAGTGGAAGATCTGCCGTGAACAAAGTGTACAAGACGGGGCCTAGAACACTTCCTTGTGGTACACCTGCTCTGATTGCGTGAAGGTTAGTGGTTTCGTTGTTTACTTTAACAAGAAAATGTCTATTTTGCAAATATGACTTTATGAGCATATAACAGTTGTGCGGTAAGCCCTGCTTAAGCTTGTATAGCAGGCCTTCATGCCAGACTTTATCGAAGGCTTGCGTTATATCTAAAAATGCCGCTGTACAGAATTGCCGCCTCTCAAGTGCTTGTCTAGCGAAATCATACACACAATTAACTTGCTCTATGGTGGAGTGATACTTACGAAAACCAAATTGGTGGGCTGGAATGAGATTTCTTTGCGCAATTATTGGATTTATCCTTTTTAAAAGCAGCTTTTCGAAGAGCTTGGAGGCAACAGGCAATAGACTTATTGGCCTGTAATTGGATACCACGCTCGGGGTCTTCCCTGGCTTTTGTATAAGGATGATTTCAGCAACTTTCCATTGAGTTGGGAAATACTCTTGTTTTATCATCGCGTTAAATATAATGGTGAGGAATTTGTATCAACATTTGGGCAGTTCTTTTTAAACCTTACTAGTTATTAGATCGTAACCTGGCGCCTTTTTGGTTTTGAGAGTTTTGGTTGCTGCGTATCTAACTTCTTTCCAGGTAAATCGTACAGTCGGAAAATCCATTTGAAACGGAGCTGAGAGAAATTCGTTAACTTCTGAGTCTACCTCCACACTTTGACTCGGAAATGGTTGGAAAACATTTGATAGGTGTTAGGCAAACTCTATTGCTTTTTGTTTATCAGTTTTTGCCCAATCTCCACTACACGTTTTTATCGCTGCGTTGTGAGGCGTTGGTTGTGAGATCTTTTTCGTTGCCTTCCAGAGTGAGTAGTCAGTAGCTTCCGTGGGTGACAAGTTGGATAAGTATTCATGCAGTTCTGAATTGTTTGCGTCTCTTATAGTGTTTTTTAATTGTTTTGTGAGCTTATTTAGTTTTTTTTTGTCGTTTCTGTTTGGTGCTTTGCCATATGCGCCGAAGCTTGCGTTTTTCTGATATTAAAATTTTGACGTGATCGTTAATGTGCGCTTCAGCGTGAGTGTGCTCAATTTCCGGCGTAGCGGTCCACGCAGCTCTTTGAATGCAGTTGTTGAAAATCTCAACGGCCGTGTCCAGATCAGAGTTGGATTTTAGTGGAATATTTAGGCACAGTGTATCCTCGACTAGTTCTTTAAAGTATTCCCAGTTTGTCATTTTATTGTGTAGCTTTGGTGTCATTTCCTTTTTTTGAAAACAAGAGTTTATTGTTAACAGCAAAGGTGAGTGGTCTGATGAGAGATCTAAACATGTGTCTATGGAGACCTGATTTTTGGATACACCTTTGCATATGCAAAAATCTATAAGATCCGGTGTTTTATTTGGGTCACTAGGCCAGTAAGTGGGTTGTCCTGTTGAGACGTGGAATAATTTATTGACCTGCATTGCTTTGAGGAGTTCGCGCCCTCTTGGAGTTATTAAGCGTGAGCCCCATTGCGGATGTTTCGCATTGTAGTCGCCACCTGCTATAAATCTAGGTCCCAAGGATTTGAAATACCTTTGGTATTCAACGCTTTTTATTGATTGATTTGGAGTGCAGTACACAGAAGCAATCACAAGAGAGCTTTTTCCATCTGTGACTGTTATAGCAGTCGACTGTAGATTGTAATTTTTAGTGTTTCCATGAACCATATGCGCAAGTTTATTTTTGATTAAGATGGCTGTGCCTCCTCTTGCTGTACCAGCAGGATGATTTGTGTGGTATAAATCATATTTTGGAATTTTTACGTAACATTTGTCTGTCAAGTGTGTTTTAGATATTAACATTATGTCAATATTTTTATCTGCTAGAAATACTTCCACTTCATAGCGGTGTTGGATGAGCCCATTGGCATTCCAAATTGCAAGCAGCAGCGGCCTATTCATTTTGGAACATTCGGAAGCATGGCTGTAAGCAGATTGAGTACAGTACCCATCTGTTCGACTAGAGTTCTGACCATTCTTTTCAGTTCTTCTATTTCATTATTAGTTTCTTTCTGAACAGTACCTTTTTCAGTAGTTGGTTGTGGTTTTTCTTGTGCTCCATTATTGATTTTCAGAGCTTCCGCGTAGGACAGCGTGTTTTTTGTTATTGCGGGTTGCGAGATTTCGGAGTTAGGCACAACATTTGGCAGCTCTTTTTTTCGCAGCGTTGGGTACGTTCTTCGTTGCAGGTCTTTGTAAATAGTGCAACCCTTGTAATTAGCGGGATGGTTACCATCACATAGCACGCATTTAACTTCCTTTGAAATACCCCTTTTTGGACAGTCAATGGTTAAGTGATTACCAACGCATTTAACGCATCTTGGACTACGATTGCAAAAGTGCTTTGTATGCCCGTAGCGTTGACATCTTGTGCATTGTGGAATTTCGCGCCGTTTTCTTGGTGCTTCAAATTTAATTTTTGTATAAAGCAGATTATCGCATGCATATAACTCTTTATTTTTGTTGCCTACTTTGAGGCTAATGTAGAACATTGGAAGCGGTTTTTTTGTTTTCCATTGACGCATATTGCAAATATTTACCACTTGGTGGCCGAGGTTTTCTATTGCTTCACAAATGTCGTCTGTGGGTGTCGATGAATGCATACCTTTAAGGACTATATTAAAGTTACGTTCTTGTTTTAATTTATATGTATGGAACTCAGTTTTCTTTTCCGCTAGGGCCGCAGTTATTGCAGTGTATTGCTTTGCTGAATTGTGGAAATTCGCGCCGTTTTCTTGGTGCTTCAAATTTAATTTTTGTATAAAGCAGATTATCGCATGCATATAACTCTTTATTTTTGTTGCCTACTTTGAGGCTAATGTAGAACATTGGAAGCGGTTTTTTTGTTTTCCATTGACGCATATTGCAAATATTTACCACTTGGTGGCCGAGGTTTTCTATTGCTTCACAAATGTCGTCTGTGGGTGTCGATGAATGCATACCTTTAAGGACTATATTAAAGTTACGTTCTTGTTTTAATTTATATGTATGGAACTCAGTTTTCTTTTCCGCTAGGGCCGCAGTTATTGCAGTGTATTGCTTTGCTGACTGCGGTTGGATTTTAACCTCGCTTCCTCCAGTAACTTTTAATACGAAGCCATCTACGGCAACATTTAAGAGTAGGTCTTGAAGTGGCTGGATGTTGCTCACTCCAGATACAAATATCGGTGGGGGCCTAGGTTCCTTGCGCGTTTGAGGTGGGGGGGTACTACGATTGATTTCCTCTTGATCGAGTACTGCGAATCGATTTGAGTTGCTTGCAGATGGCGATGTTTGATCGCTTGTTTGCGCAAACTTTTGTTTGATTGGCGACTGAGCTGCGTACATGCCTTTATAAGTTTAATGTAGTGTGTAAAGTAAATTTACGTTTTACAACACTGTATTCGAATGTCAGCTGCTTTTCAGCAACGTGAAACAGCTATAGTGTTAAATTTGTTTGTGAGTTCACTTTCTCTTTTAGTTTTTTGAGTGTTTTTTGTTATAATAAAACGAATAAAAAAGTTTATTATTTCAATCAAAATTTGACAAATTTGCCTTCACAGCGCTATGGAGATAGCTGGTTTTTGCGACCCGATAGCAGCTACGAGAGCTGCTATTTTTTGTGGCGTTTTTCGCTTTTGGCGCGCCCGCACTGCGTGACTCTTTTAGATTCTTCCCGGAGCCACTTCACACACGTCCGCTCGGTAAGAAAGAGAAAACATAGTTTCATTAATAAAGACATAATAGTTTGCCAAAAATTGCACAATAGACATTATTCTAAATTCCAGCCGTAAATTGTAAAGATCGAAAGTCAGCAGAACAACTCCTGTTGATTTGGTTACACCATCCACGGTGTAAACTGACACCAAATGATAAAATTTGAGCTCTTCAACGATTTCGTTTTCAGGAATATTATAGAGGCAGGGGCGAAAATTGTACCCTTCACATAGTTAAGCTGATCATGTAATTTGCAAGTAATTTGGCAAATACCTACTAGATTATTGGCCTTTATAAATCTTTCTGCTATTAACTTCGCAAGGAGTACCGCAAGGAGTAAAACTATCGTCTGGACGTTGCAAGGGATAGTCGGAGACTGAACCATAAGTTATTTGACAGTGTTTGATCTTAATCCTAAAAGATTAAAAATAATACTAAAAAAAGAGGTGTTTAAAGAGAAAAGGGTTGGAGGAGAGGAAATAGTATGCTGTGAAGGGTAGATGTAGGAGGAGGAGAACAAAGAAACATTAAAAGGACCTATATACTATTATACCTGTAGTATGTACGTGCATATTAGTAATTTTGTGGGCAAAATAATGTGTGAATTAAAGCGCAATGTACTTCGAATGTATTGATGTAGAGCGTTCTAAAGACGAACAACTAAAACGTATAACTGATGTTCATATTAGCATCGGCACAAACAGCTTGTGAGCGATCACTGCGGTATGATTGTATTAAGTGTTGTTGAAGTGGTTGAGTATTTCCGCTGAAATAATCCTAATTAGTGACCAGCCCCGTTTTACTACCACTCTCCTCGTGTGATGTCTTTTTTTTTTGTTCCTTGTCAGATCCATTTGTGAGGTTCAAGTATAGCAGCAAATTCTTTATCTCGATGTCTGAGATCTCATTAATTTGCTGTAGGAAAGGCTTACCGAAGGAGCGGAGTCGTGCCCTAACTAGCACTGGACATAAGTAGTGGAAAGGACTTTCCTTCACCCCTTCCGCTTGACAGCTTCTGCAAATAGGATTGAAGGGGAGGTAAGTCTGGCTGCATGATCCTCTAAATGAACTGTACGGATTGCAGTGATGCGTGAAATGTTTGGTCGAGAACATCCTAACAGGTGATTCGTCCTTTGGATTTTGTACCACGGCCATGTGTTTTTTGTTGTAGTACATGTAGTTAATTGCTTCCATCTTCTTTCGGCTAAATCATGATAGTGTGAAGCAGTGGATTTATTGGGTCCAGAGGGGTGGAGACTGCCACCGCCTATGCAAAGTCTTGTGTCGAATGTTTTTTTGCTAGCTCATCCTCTATCTTATTACCCCGTATGTTCTTTGTTGTTCGCTTTCTTTACCCTGTACTCTATGTTAGACCTCTAGCTAAGTTTGGGATCTAAGATGACACCTAAGTATTTTGCCTGTTGGGTTATGTTGGGTTAGCATAAGACTAACGCCGTTTAATATTGGGAGATTATAGTTTGGTATCTTGGTTCTCTTAGTGAATAACATCAATTCCGTTTTGCTGGGTTGTACACTTAAACCGCAGTCTGGAAACATTCCTGAAACCATAAGCACTATGTCATCCGCATACGCCACTGCTTTAATTCCCTTTCGGTTGAATTTGGTAAGGGTTTTGTTGACAACTAATAACCACAGCAAAAGGGATTAGACCCCTCCCTGAGGGGTTCCTACGTTTTACCGTGCCGCTGCCTACCTCAACGAGGATTATTCTAGTTTAAGCATTGCTCTCTATCCTTTCGTTGAGACCTTTTTTTCGTTTTTGTGGTGGGTGAGCAGGGTTTAAAATGCCTTCGCACTTACAGCGACCGTCGTCAACTGCGACGAATGGTTTAGCCACTAAAACAATTCCTCCTCCTCTTCTGGGGACACTCCCTTCTCGGAACTACCGGGCATTACTTCGGGAAGGCCCAGAACGGTATCCATTAAATGGACCAATACCCCACTTCTGGGTCCACTATATTTGTAGCCAGCTTCTGCTATAGGATCGTCTTCTAATGTCTCAGTGCTGTCATACTAGTGGTATGTGTGGCATGCTCTTGGGCTTCTCTCACATGAGCGTATGGATTTTATACGCCATCGAGGTTTCTTTTGCATCTGCAGCAAAAAAGATTTTGCAGTAATATTATACCATCTTATGTCGTCGTGAGCACATGACTTGACCGTCTGTTATTTGTCGTCAGTTCGTAAACAGTCCTCCTCCTCCATGTGATGTGCACATGTTATTGATTAACCTGTTTGGGCTCAGTTGTTCACCCAAGACTAACTCAAGCGTTCGGCGTTCTTCGTTGAAACGATGGCAGTAGAACAACACGTGCTTCGCGCTTTCTATTGCATTGTTGCAGCTTGGACAGAACGAAGTGTCCTCCATGTGAAAACGATGGAGGTACTCCAAGAAACATCCGTGACCGCTCAATATTTGGGTTAGATAGTGGTCTACGTCATCGTGCCTTCTGGTCACTCATTGGCCAAGTTTGGGGATAAGTCTATAGGTCCAACGAGCGTTAACAGACGAGTCCCATCTGCTTTGCCATTTTTCTAACGAATGCAGACGTTCTGCAGCTTTCGCTTCAGTTGTCGGCTTTACTCCTTGTCTGTCATAAAGTTGTCCCATTTCCTGCACAAGTATATCTGTTGTAAGAGCACCGTTAACTGCCGCTGTTTGGAACCCACAGTTGCTAAATATTGCTTAAAGCAGAGCCGTGCATGAATCATTACGCCTAGATACTTTATTGCCTCTTCCGTCAGTATTTCATGGAAACCTATTCGCAATTTCATGAACTCTTTTTTTCTTCGCGCGCGCAGTTACGAGGACCGCTTCTGTTTTTGGTACGGCCAACTTTAGCCCCGCTGCAGAAAGTCCATAGTTGGACCCTAGATGCAGCATCATTACACTTTTCCTGCAGGTAGTCTAGCTTTTTGTCCGTGATTACACTCGTTGAGACCTATGTCTGTGGCTAACATATTAAGAGCCTCAATTATGGATCTTGTGCTAACATTGTTAAAAGTCCCCTCTATGTCGAGAAAAGCGACAATGAGTATTGTTTGTTTTCTATGCTCCTCTCAATCGTATTTACAACCTCATTAAGAGCTGTTTCTGTAGATTTACCTTTGAGGCAGGCATGTTGGGATGATGCAATTATTGTGTTGGTAATCTTCTCTAACAATCGCTCGAGAGCTTTAAAAAATAGAAGCATCAGCTGATGGGTCTGAAATCTGTCGGTGAATTATAACCACGTCTACCAGCTTTGGATATAAAAATCACTTTAACCCTCCTACAGCTTTTTGGAATAGGGCCTAGCATAAGACTTTTTTTGGAAAAGACCTCCAGCCACGGAATCGGCGTTTCTAGAAGTATCCCATCTGAACCGGCTGCTTTTTTATGTTTCAAAGTTGTTCATGGCGCATATAATTCTATCTTGGGATACGATGTAGTTGATTGTATTGGATGACAAGTTGGACTTTTGAACACTGTTACTAATGTTCTCAGTATATTCCCTGTTACCTGGGAAATGTGTATTTATTAGATATTCTAATGTATCGGCCGAAGATTCTGTCAAATTCCCCTTATCTTTCCTCAAGAAACAAGGACAGGAGAGTTATTTGGATATAAGCTTGCCTAGTCTGGCGGCACAATATTTTATAAGAGCGTACAATTGTTGGCGTATGCCGATGATATTGACATCATCGGCCTTAACAACCGCGCTGTTAGTTCTGCCTTCTCCGAACTGGGTAAAGAGCCAAGCGAATGGGTCTGGTGGCGAACGAGAACAAAACGAAGTACCTCCTGTCTTCAAACAAACAGTCGGCGCACTAGCGTATCGGCACCCACGTCACTGTTGACAGTTATAATTTCGAGTTTGTAAAAGACTTCGTATATTTAGGAACCAGCATTAACACCTATAATATTGTCAGCCTAGAAATGCAACGTAGAATCTCTCTTGCCAACAAGTGCTACTTTGGACTAAGTAGGCAACTCAGCAGTAAAGTCCTCTCTCGACGAACAAATCTAACACTCTACAAGGCTCGCATCATGCCCGTCCTAACTTATGGTGCAGAAGCTTGGTCGATGACAACACCCAATGGAGCGACGCTTGGAGTGTTTGAGAAAAAAGATTCTGCGTAAGATTTTTGGACCGTTGCTTGTTGGCAACGCCAGAAATTGCAAGCGATGGAACAATGAGCTGTATGAGCTTTACGACGACATAGACATAGCGCAGCGAATAAAGATCCAGCGGCTACGTTGGCTGGGTCATGTCGTCCGAATGGATGCAAACCCTCTGGCTTTGAAAGTATTCGATACGGTACCAGCTGGTGGTAACAGAGGAAGAGGAAGGTCTCCTTTGCGTTGGAAAGATCAGGTGGAGAAGGACTTGACTTCACTTGGTGTGCCCAACTGGCGCCGGTTAGCATCGATTTAGGCGGCTTCTTTTCTTTTCTTGATTTGACGACCATCCAGCCGGCATTTTGGTCTTTAATTGGTACCTGTACTGATTTTATCTGTTGAATCGCTGCCGTTGCAGACCTTTTTTTGCCAGAGGCGATAGTGCGTTGTCGACCGGATTGCCAGTTCCTTGCGTGCTAGGGTAACGAGTCCTCTGACTCCTTAGCTAGGATAGGCCAACTTCTTTGGCCCGGGGCCCGTTCTGCTACTCCCTTCTGAGGCCACCAAAGTCACGGTTAGCTAATGGGTTACTTCAACCCACAATCGAGCGTGGTAGGCTGAGAGATGGTACCTGTCATGTTCGATCGACTGTCGCAAACCCTCCCGTCATTGTCATTAAGCAGAAGGGAGTGCAGACGGCTGGTTGGACTGACGACGGGCCACTTTCTGTGGGCGAAGCACTTGGAGAAGGTAGACGACGCAGACAATATACTCTGCCCAGCTTGTGAGAGGAGCATGAGACGGCGAACCACTTCCTGCGCGTTTGTACCGCCTTCGCTCGAATCAGGTTTGAGGTCTTTGGCACTGATGTCTTAAGAAGCGACCACCTTCGCTCCTTGGCACAATAAGATCTACTCAGATTTCTTCGCAGGGTAGATTTTAAGAAAATTAAAAGGGAATCTGAGTGCAGTACAATGGACTTAATTGGGTCTGAGTGCTGTACTTGCTAGTTGTCCCGACAAACAAAAAAAAAAAAAAAACTCCACCACGGAGAATGAGTTGTTTATAATATTTAATACGACACTACATTTTGTAGGCCTTTCTAAATGTCTTCTCTAATGTTTTAATTCTACTCCCAGAGTGATTCGTGAGAGCGATTTGGTTGATCGGAACTCTTCCTACCCTATTACTTACTACATCTTTGAACCTTTTCGAACTGGTTCTTAATGGGTTTCGATACGGTAAGGGTGGACCTATCCTGAGATCCAGATTGAAAAGGATCCAGCTGTGATACTCTCTGAAAATAATTTTAGTGGGAGACCCTGAACTGTTTTCAAACAGTAAACTAACATTAATCACTTCCGCCCATCCCCTAAAATGCTCCGTCCTGGGGAAAGGTGAAAGGATGAGCATTATCTGTCTTACATATCGTCAGGCTAGTATTAATAATAAAAGAATGCATCGCGTTGGCGTCGCATCCGAGTAGCAGGGTTTTATTCCTGGTTTCAAGCATACCCTTACGAGCTCCTTTGGGCGGTGCTGGCCAATCATGTGACATGTAGATGGAAGAAAGTATTATCCTGACACCTTCAGCGGCTCCTTCCACAACAGCCGTCACATCCTGTGAACTATATGTTGAGATTATATATATACATATATATAATGTTTTATAAATATGTTCAAAAGTTTTTTAGCTGCAATACAAGTTTTGGGATTACTTTGAATCCGTTTGTAAAACAGGTTATGGTTATTTGCAGTAAACTCCTTCATCTCGGTGCTCCGCACCCACGACGCCTCATGGCGTCCTCTGCCGCCAGCAGCCGGTTAGGTTGTCTCTTGCAGTCCCAAAGTGTTGCAGATTGACCCTACTGGTCATTTTACACGGTATTGGCGTCGTCAAGCTGCACTTCCGGGTGCTGCCCTTGAGCGCCAACGTTTTTGGCAGAAGCGGCGTCGTCCAGTTGCATACCCGATAGGAACTCGTTGGCGTCATCCGCGGGATTCGCAGAGCGGAATATCTTCAGTTGCGCTTTCCTTACGCCCAATTGAAATTTGTTGGCCACTTTTCCTAGGGGCTCGAGATATGGAGAAGGCAAGGACACACTGTTCGCTTGCGGAGCCCCCGTTTATATGATGCTCCAGTGGAAATATTGCGGCTATGTGCTTGCAGGTATAGAATCAGCTGTTGGCTTCGATCTCCATGTTCGATTTGGTAATCCCTGGCCTGGATTAGTTTGAGCTCCAAATCTTCCTAGACGTTCTGGATCTTGCCAACATCGGTTTGGAGGAAGTCAAGGGAGAGCTGAGGATCGCATTTGATCACCCTGTATCCGTGGACCACCTCCATTGAATTCAATCCTGGCACTTGACCCTCCGGGTTTGCCATGACCTGATCAACAACAACATAACGTTGTCAACCACTTCTCGAATGCAGTTTTACCGCGGTAAGTTTGGATGAGTTTTACCTGCGGCCTCATTCGGCTATATTCTGCCGAGAATAGCGAGAAACCTCTGGTGAAAATTATACCCGGACATACCTTTTTTATGTTGCTTTCGTCCCTTGGCATCAACGGATATAAAGTTGATTTAAAGCTGATAACGTGCTGTGGCCCACAGCTTTTCCATCAAATGTCTTTTGACTGGAGGTCAAGAGCCTATCAGTTGAGAGGATTCGAACTTCCTCCGACCGCTAGTCTCTGTCTGTTTGGTCCATTTGTCCATCCGTTTTGTCATTGGGTCCGTCCACTTGTCTGTCTGTTTGTGAATGTTATCCGATTTTTCGGGATTGTGGTTGTCCATTAGTTAGTGTCGTACGGTCCCCTATGAAGGGTTGCACATGTCACCATATGCGGTGATCAAGCAGAACATCGGGGAAATAACCGGTCTACACACCAGGCCCAGGTAGAAGACAGTCTTATTTAGTCCTCCGGCTGCCAAACCCACCCAGTAAGCACGGGTGGCATTACACCTTGAGTTGAGGGAGTTTTTTTAACGAAGCTTACATCTTCGACCTGTGTGGTTCGCGGGAGATGTTCTCTTACCACCCATATCTGGGAGGCGTTCCCCTATCCACCACCCACAGGTTCTCCTGAGGGGTATCAATGTTTACTTATACATTTTTCTTCTGACGACGAATGCGACCTCCCGCGAGTTTTTAGCGAATCGAGCTATTTGTCTGTGCGTGCGACACGGTACTTGCTTATTGTAATTTTATACCTACCATAAAGTACTTTCACATATGCATTAATTACCAATAAATCCACAAAATGAATCTACCCGTTCATATAAGGCAGATTATCTGCAAAATTGACAATCAGCTGTCAATACTGCACTAAAAGGTTTCATAGAAATTATTTTGGTGGAATATTTCTGTGTTTTTGGTTTATTTAATTATTATTAACGATATGGAGAAACGACAAGGAAAATGAGTAGCTAATTCAATTGCGTAATTGGCTGCTAATAATTAACAGTTAGAGGAAATCCGTAAAAGACGTTTACTGAGGTTTAAAAAAATATGCATTTGAAATTCGATATTACATTTTATAATAAGCAATAAAGGCCAAAGCGTCTATATGTAAAAGCTTTTCTCTGTAATATGAATGCATAATTAATAATATCTTACAAAAATTTTATTAGAATTATATCTGCAAACGTGTTTTCTTTGCCGGCGTCCATTTTATTTAGTTTTAACTTTGACGTTTTTCTTTACACGCGTAAAAATAATGATCTATTACACAAAAATTACAGAGTTGCATTCAAAAAGTATGGTTATTATCTAGGATTATTTCATAATCTCAGATTTTGGGAGAGAAATATTGTATGGGAAATCTTGCTTTTTAATTAGGGATTGGGAGTTAAGCACGAAAATGTAGATCATCTACTTATATGTGAACGCATTAATACATTACCAATAGATGTCTTAAGTTCAACAAGGAGTTAAAGGATTATATATATATATGTATATATAATTGGCGCGTACTCCCTTTTTGGGTGTTTAACCGAGCTCCTCCTCCTATTTTTGGCGTGCGTCTTTATTTTGTTCCACAAATAGAGGGACCTACGGTTTATGAGGGCTTTTTTATGAGGAGGTTTTTCATTGTAGAAATACACACGGAGGTTTGCCATTGCCTGCCGGTGGGCAACCGCTATTAGAAAAAACTTTTTCTTTACGAGCCTACGTTCTTCTTTGAATTCCGAATGGTAGTCACGCACCAACCCATTCGTCTACGGCGATCTTATATACACACATATATGTATATACATACACGTACATTCATATTTGTACTTATCTAAAGGGTGATTTTTTAAGAGCTATAGGAAAGCTTTTCAAAAAATCAGAAAAATGCATGAAACTTTTATTTAAATCGACAGTACAGTCCATATAATTTAATGTTTGGAGATTATTTCGTGCAAATGTTGACCGCAACTGCGCTTCAAATGGTCCACCCGCTTAGTGCAATTTTGGAATACTCTCCAATGTTACGGCCGGTATCTCACATATAAATGCTTTAATGTTGTCTTCCAATGCGTTAATTGATGCAGGCTTGTCTGAATAGACATGAGCTTTAACATAGCCCAACAAAAAATAATCTAAAGGCGTTATATCGCATGATATGGGTGGCCAATTGACAGGTCCCGAACGTGAAATAAAATGTTCACCAAACTCGCCTCTCAACAAGTCCATTGTTACGCGTGCTGTGTGGCATGTGGCACCGTCTTGCTGAAACCACATGTCATGCAAGTCGAGCTCTTGCATTTTGGGCAAAAAAAAGTTGGATATCATTTCACGGTAGCGCTCACCATTCACAGTTACGTTACGATTCGCAGCATCTTTGAAGAAGTACGGTCCAATGATACCTCCAGCCCATAAAGCGCACCAAACTGTGACCTTTTCTGGATACATTGGTAGCTCTTGCAAATCCAAAATCGACAATTCTCCTTATTTACGTACCCATTGATCCAAAAATGAGCTTCGTCGCTGAACACAATTTTTCGATAAAAAAGTGTATCTTCGGCCAACTTTCCAAGAGTCCATTCACCAAAAATTCTGCGTTGTGGTAGGTCGTTCGGCTTCAATTCTTGAACCAGCTGTATTTTGAAAGGCTTCACACCTAAATCCTTTCGCAAAATTGTCTACGTTGTTGAGTAACAGAGGCCCAATTGCTGCAAACGGCGACGAATCGATAATTGATGGTCATCATTAACACTGGCCGATACAGCTGCGATATTTTCTTCAGTTCGCACTCTACGTAAGCGTGTTGGTGGTTTGATGTCCAATAATGTAAATTTGGTTCTAAATTTAGTCACAATAGCTCGAATAGGCGCTTCAGTGGGTCGATTAAACTGACCAAAAAATGGAAGAAGCGCGCGATAAACTTTCTTAACAGAACATGTACTTTTATAATAAAATTCAATGATTTGCAAGCGTTGTTCGTTTGTAAGACGATTCATGGTTAAATTATAGACCAAACTGAAGATGTTTGACTGTGAAACAAAACCCGAAACGTGCGTCAGCTGTTTAAATCAACTGTTTAAAAAGATAATAGCTAAAAAGTCACCCGTTATAAAGGTCAATGAAACAAAATACCTTCATAGGCCCAGAAGCAGCAGAATGCACAGCGGAGTGGCCGCTGCGCCGCCAAGCATTCTAAAATATTATTTAATACAATAAAATCTATTTCATTAATAAACGCACGCGCATATTTCTCAAAGCAAGGCACGTTCATTCAGAAAATGAATCAAACACATTTTTTCTTACGCACCTGATCTGTCCATAAGCTAATTTTTCATAAGGAAGAACCGCCAGTTTTTGTCATGGTAAGTGCTCGCATCGGTGTGTTACATATTATTTAAATATGTCTTCTAAGTACGCATCAGAATGGCGACAGTCGAAAGGAAAGGTGATCGTTTAATCTGCTGTGCGTCAAGTGCATACACTAATGATGTAACCAAAAACTGTCGTTCGCGTACAATAAGGTTACGTTTTCGACATTTTGTACTATTAAAAATATAGATTAGAATTATGTATATCTTGACGTATGGGATTATTCAATTAATAGAAAATTAATGAAATATGTATTATAGCCGTGAAGTCACAAATTTATTTTGAAACAAGACTGTTGCTTGCAACGATTGCGAATTCTTGAGAATCCTGCTATTTTTCTGTGAGCATGGCACGGCTTGGCTACGTCGCGCCTCATTTCTGAGATTGCCCAAATAAAAAATTTTGTTGTCCAAAATATATAGTAGTTGGCATTGTTGAAATGCTTCAGAAAAAAACAATTTCAATCCACAAAGGAGCAAATTTTGCGCGAAATTACCGCCTCAATAGGCAGCCAACAAACAAACTATGAGACATCGCCTGTAATTCCCGCAGCTACGCTCCCTTTGACTCCCTTTGGTACTGGAGTCCCAGACAGAGCTTCAAGCGTTAAAGTCCCCTGATATTATTAACTGAGAATTTACTTGGGATATGTACGATATTAATTCTTCACTCGAGAAGTCTTGAATCGAGGGTATATAAATATTTATTAATGTGAGTTTTGAGTTTAAGTAGATTTCTAATACTATGGATGCAATGTTAGAATTTATGATGTTTAGTTTGTGGGGGATGTGAGGTTTTATCAGGATGCCAACTCCTTGCTTTGACGACTGAGTATTGGGTAAATTTGAGAAGTAACCAATATATAGGTTTTTGGGGTAACTATATGTGAGTTGGCTGTGAAAAATGGAATATGCGTTTCTTGTATGCATAAGACATCTCGATTTTGGTCAATCGAAAGCAAACATAGCTCATTAAAATTTTAGTAATAACTTTTCATATTCCACTGAACTATTTTAAGAGACATACAAAAGTTAAGATAGGAGAAAGAAAAAAGATCGGTAAACAGATGTTCATGTTTTATTATTTAAGAGCGCTACTATCATCGGATATGCTCGATTGATGCGTAATTGAATTTTTGGGTCTAACTGTTTCGTGTAAGATTAGAGAGAGAAGTTAATGGTGCCGTATTTGTTGCTTCGATGGGAAGATTAGCGACCGAATGAGGGAAGTTTGATATGTTTGGCGTAGTGTAAAGAGTGTGAGAAGTGATTGGCGATAGGTGGAAATTTGTCGCAGAGTTGTTTTTTGCGTGTGAGTTGAGATTTGAACGAGAATTCAGTGAATGGTGTGTAGGGGCTTGCATTTCGTGGTGAGTTTCTGGTTTTTGTTTTATATTTTCTGTTTGATTCATTCGTACATGCCTCAGAGGACATTAATGTATAAAGAAGTCTCAATGATGGGCACGCATTGACTTTTGAGGGGTGCTCGTTTTGCGCGCGTACTTCACCACAGACATATTTTTCACGAAAAGTTAACAGAAATTTACTCAACTGGTCAAATTAAACAGCAGTTGAGTAAAACTCGTTTATTTGAAGGAAGAAAGAATGTTAACGCAGTAGGCCAGCTAACGTAGAAAGAGCAAATTATCCAAAAATATATATCTGTCTAAGACATCTTCTCTAAAACTTTGTTGAATTCCCTTCAGCCAAATCAAAATCCTCTATAGAAAGCGCTTCATTACCAGACACACAGGAAGATGGCATATGCAAATTTTAATATGCGCTTGCCACAGAAAAAATATGACGGTTCGCAAAAAATGTCCAAGGTATCCAACGCGCACTCACAGGCACAGCAAAGTGCTGTTATTAATTGTCTGAATTCCCAAATTAAAATCCTTTATAGAAAACGCTTCATTACCAGGCACACAGGAAGATAGCATATGCAAATTGAAATATGTGAATTTATATACATATGCGCATATATGTATGTATATGATATATGCTGTGTGTATGTGTGTGCACTTACCGAAGCAAAAACAAACAAACATATTACGATTCCCTAAAACTGCTCAAGAAATCCAGTGCACATTCATAGGCACAGCACTGTATGTACAGCAACCTTCAAATATGTAAAGTAACCTTGAAATACTCTAATTTCAGAGCAACTTTCTAGCCTTACAGATGTATGCATATGTTTTTGTGCACTTTTTATCAAATGAAGAACTATTATACATATGTAAAGTAATCTACTAACTAACTATTTACCTACTATTAGAGAACATAAAATAATTGTTTCGAAAATTTTTCCTAGTATTGTAATGTCCGACACAGAACTTTTTTATAAGCTACTTGTGCTGTTTTCTGCAACGTACTGTATGCTCCTAAGCGTTCTTGACGCACAGCAGCTGCGGTTGTCAAGCATTTAGAAGACAAATATACATTAGAAGCCCGATAAGTACAATTGGAAAATTTCAGGAATGATTGCACTTAGCGAAAAATTGCACTTTTGCGAATTTCTCCTGTGGATCGAGGAATACCTAGGGAAAATATTTTAACTCTGTTCAATGCAATTAATGAGCTCAAAAGGTCGATATTCAAGAAAAATGAACACATATTTATTGAAATTAATACAAAGAGATCAATGCGGAAGGACATATGAGTGTGTGCTCCAAAATTCAATTATTTTTTTTGGAAAAACTTTGTTATTTTCGATTGCGTTTTCTCGTAGGACTTTTCAAGTGCTTTTGATCGGATATCATGCAAACAAGCGATCTGATTGAATGACAGTACACCGTTCTGTTCACCCCATTTCAAAATTGTATTGACACAGCCAAAAGTCGATTCATGCTGGACTTTTTCGGTTGTTTCTTCTTGAGTAGTATCTTCGGGTTAATTGGCTTCACTATCACCTTCATCTATTCCTAATTCCAAAACCCAATTGCGGATTTCATCTGTGTCTGCTTCAGCCACATAGTTTTCGACCATCTCATTTAACCGTTGTAATCCTCCAACAAGAAGGGGGTCGTCAATTTCGATATCCAATGGCATATCGTCTGGATTAGATTCAATAATCGCGTCAACTGTTGGGCTTGTACCCAATACGCTTTTCCAGCACTTAGCGATCGTTTCAGGGAGCAATTTCCCCCATGCTTGGCTCAACATGATCACGGCGGTTTTCAAATCAATTTTCTTCAATAGTTCATGTAATGAAGAATCTTTTTCACTAATTATGGTTTCCATTAGCAATGTTTTGTATTGAATTTTTGTCAAATTAATAACACCTTGATCCATTGGCTGTAAAATCGCTGTGAAATTGGCCGGAAAATACATCACTTCGATCTCACCACAAACTAATTCTTCTTCGGGCGTATGAGGTGGGGCTTGATCCAGCAAGAGTCATGCTTTGGGTGGAACATCATTTTCTTTGGCGATTTTTTTCACTTCTTCGACAAAATTATCAAAGAACCACTTTTTGAAAATATCCCGCGTCATCCAAGCAGTCTTGTTGCTAGCATAATTCACCGGTAGACGAAAATTTTTAAAACAACGCGGATTCATAGATTTGCCGATCGTTAATGGTTTTATTTTGTGGCTGCCATCACCATTTGCACACAAAAGAACACTGATTCGATCTTTTGAAACTTTGTTGCCTGGAGCACTCTTTTCATCTTTCGTAACGTAGGTTTTATTTGGAAAAAGTTTCCAAAAGAGCCCCGTTTCATCAGCATTATATATTTGTGATGTTACATATCCTTTTTCAGCGATTTTCGCCGTCAATTTTTCCTTAAATGGCTCAATGCCTTCTGGATCACAAGAAAATGATTCACCAAATCAAATAGCGAAGTCCGAAGCGTTTCTTGAATCGCGAAAACCATCCATCACTTGCATTGAATTGTTCTCCATCCTTTTTTATTTCATCAAATATCAAGCTAGAAACAGGAGCATTGCGTCGCCGCTGATTCATGAAAAACTGGTACAAACGCTTCTCGAGCTCTGGATGATTGCCAAACCGCAAAGTTTTCCGTTTATTTCCAAGTGAAAATGAATTGTATGCATTTTCTTTTAATGAACGGGATTGTTTTTTTATTCGGCAAATCGTTGCGCAATCAACTTTGTATTCGAATGCAAGATCTCGTTGTTTAACGCCTTTTTCAATTTTTTGGAGAATCTCATCTCTTTCTTTCAATGTAAGAAAATGTAGATTCTTTTTCACTTTTCCCATGATTTTATTTGATGAAAGCAAAAAAAAATGATTCAAACTCCGAACGATTGTTTTACTCTCAAGAACCAGCTTGAAACTAACGCGTGTTGAATGTCACAAACGATTCGATGCCATATTTTATGATATCAGCGCTACAATTTTACAGTTATTTGTAAAAATCAAAAATCACAAAGCGTGAGAACAGTCTTTTTGGTCGCAATAATTCCGAGAACCATAACTGTGCATAGCTATAAAGCTGTGTCTTCGCGCGTGATGAACGCAAATACATTGCCGTATTAAGTAAAAAATTTCTTCGAAGAAGAATTCTTTTGCGCCCGAAAATTCCAATTTTTTATTGCTCTTTTCGAGTTTTCTATGGACTCAAAATCGAATTGTACTTTCCGCGAAATTGCAGTTATCGGTATTGCACTTATCGGGCTTCTACTGTACATACATATATGGGTGCAAACATATATACGAGCCGCGACCATTCGACATGACAAGAATTCCAGATTTACCAAACATTGGCAAATAATTCTACGCGAAATATTCCAATATTGACTATTTTCGAATGGTAGAGAAAATTGACATATGGGTGGTTCATTTTATGAATGAAAGTACTTTGCTCTTAGAACTATGAGCTCGAATTTATCAATGAATTTTTTGATGATGAGTGTTTGTTGTACCGTACAATGGTTGAAACTGTTCGGCGCCGCCGCGACTATTTTAGATTGTTCAGCATCATGGCAACTAGAATGACGGCCGCTCCGCTGCGCCTATTAACGCATTTTGGTATTGTAGTCGCTGGGCATAGAATTTTAGCTCTGGACGCCATACGCATTTAGAGGTATAAAGTGAGTGCCCTGTGTGTGCGGTTGTATGTATGTACATGCATATGTACATGTTGGAAGTTCAAATCACAAATATGTACCTACGTATATAGGCTAGGGCATCAAGTGTGTATACACATATGTATATACATGCATATGCAAAAGAGAATTGTTTTAGCATTTGTTAGGTTGTTATTTACTCCCTATTAATTGCTTGTAAATATGATAAGGCGATGCTCGTGAGGCAGGTCATGGTTGCTGCATGCGTATGCACATATGTAGGCAACACTATATGAATTGAAGATGTAATTGAACTTTTGCAGAAACATTACAAACATAATATATGTATATATTGATATATATAAGTTCATACATATATACTACTGCGGGCAAAAAGTAAGGTGATTTTATTTGTCAAACTTCGCGGGATTAAAATTTCGCTCTAGTTATTTTTTTCATGAGTTGGCAGCACTGTTAATAACATCTGGGCCAACTTTCATGTGAATGTCATTATCAGTAAGATATTTACGCTTGTGTTTACCAAACGACCAAGGGTGCATTTTTCGATTTTTACAATGTCTGATTTGATTGAGCAGAGAAGTGCCATCAAATTTTGTTTGCGGAATGAAATTTCGGCTTCGGAAACGTTTAGCATGTTGCAGAAGGCACTTAGTGATTCGATCATGTCGCAGAAAAATGTTTATAAGTGGTACAAAAACTTCAAAGAGGGTCGAGAACGTGTTGATGACTTGGAGCGCTTCGGACGACCATCGACGTCAACAGATGACCAACACGACAATAAAGTGAAGGGGTTAGTGCTCAAAAATCGTCGGTTGACTGTTCAAGACCTTACTTCGGAATATTAGAAGGATCTGTGAAAACCATTTTGAAAGACCATTTGGGCCTACGAAAAGTCAAATCTCGTTTGGTACCGAAAACTCTCAATTTCTTGGAAAAAAGTCGTCGCGTTGATGTGTGTGAAACAATGCTTTCAGACTATCAGGACAAGCTCAAATGAATCATTGCGGGAGATGAGACTTGGATTTATGCTTACGACCCTGAAACAACCGACCAATCAAGCGAATATCGTGCTAAAGGCGAGGCCAGACCGAAAAGAGCACGTCAAAGTCATTCAAAAAGAAAGGTCATAATGACAGTTTTTTTCGATTTTCGTGGTGTAGTGCACTATGAATTCCTTCCGCCTGGCCAAACTGTTAATAAGGAATATTATTTGAGCGTTATGCGTCGTTTACGTGAAGCAATTCGTCTAAAAAGACCAGAATTATGGGCCAACAACTCTTGGTTTTTGCATCACGATAATGCACCGTCTCACACTGCACTCGTTCTTCGTGACCACTTCGCCAAAAATTCCGCGCATATCGTTCCGCAACCACCGTATTCGCCTGATTTGGCTCCGTGTGGCTTCTGGCTATTCCCAAAACTCAAGCGACCACTCCGGGGAACGCGTTTCGAGTCGATTGAGGAGATAAAAGCTGAATCGAAGAAGGCGCTGATGGCTATACCGGAAATGGACTATTTGGCATGTTTCGGGGATTGGAAAAATCGTTGACATAAGTGTATATCATCGTGAGGGGATTATTTTGAAGGGGATGAAATTGATTTACAAGAATAAATAAAGATTTTTCATTTTACAACCAAATTCACCTTACTTTTTGCCCACAGAGTATCAATATACCAAAACACTTGTATGCTCTATGAATTCTCGTATAATAATACGTTCACATATATATTAATCACCTATAAATCCACCAAATTAATCTACCCGTTCACATATGTCAGATTACCTGCAAAATTGACAATCAGCTGTCAATACTACATTGAGAGGTTTTTCTTCAAAGAAATTATATTGGTGGAATATTCGGTGTTTTTGGCTTCTTTAATTATTATTACCGATATGAAGAAAATACAAGGAGAAGGAATGGCTAATTTAATTGCGCACTTGGCTAATAATAAACAGTTGGAGGAAATCCGTATGCGACGTTTACTGAGGTTGCAAAAAATTATGGCAGCAATGCGCATGGGATATTCTATATTAAGTTTTATAAAGAGTAATAAGAGGACAAAACGATTATGGACGCAAGCTTTTTTTGTAAAATTAATCCATAATTAATAATATTTAGCAAAAATTGTATTAGAATTATGTTTACAGACTTGTTTTCTTTACCAGCATCGATTTCATTTAGTTTTTATTATGTTTCTCCTTACATTTGCAATAATATTTATCGATAACACAGAAAACACACGGTTGTATGTCAAAAAGTATCGTTATTATCTAGGATTATTTTATAATCTCAGATTTTATGAGAGGAATTTTGTATGGGAAATCGCACTTTTTAATTACAACGTGAACGTATGTGAACATATTATAAAATTAATTTCAACTCAAAAAATTATTAAAACTTTTTTATCAAATTTGTATAGTTTTAAATTTACTAAAACGCACACACCAAAATGTGAGGTCGTTTTATAATGTATTTTGTTTAAATTCTTCTTTTTAAATTAAAGCAACGATTACTAAAGTTACTTTGATTTTAAATGTTGGCGCATATAATAATCAAATATTTTGCATTGTGGGGAGGAGGAGGGATGTTCTTCGGCGCAATTGGCGCATTTAACACTTGAACAGTCTTTTGGTCAAACATTTGACAAGATTGGCACCTCTGCGGGTTGGGAATATATTCACGTATTTTTACATTATATCAGGATATATATATTTTGCTTGATAAGTTGGGGAAATATTAAGTATAATGTATATCGCTTTGAAAAAAAAGGTTAAAAGGGGGGGATAGAGGGGTGTATCGCCATCTTAAAACTGAAAACCGAACCTGCCGGAGGCTTATAGTTTTTAAGTATTTTAATGTTAAAGTTCTCTAATTTAGCGAAAAGTTGGTGCTGCCATACACCTGACATAAAAACGAAGTTCGTATGCAGAGATGTTCAGTGGAAGGTTCATTGTAAAACTGCAGTATTTTTTGCTGTAATTTAAAATTGAGAAATATTTTTGAAAATAAAAACATACAAATCATCGAAACTTAAAAACAATGATATTAAGCGTATCGCGAAAAATAATAAAGTAATTAAAAGCCAAAAATTACATAATATAAGTGTATTGTATTGCTTCGATCAGTTTCACAAACGGGTCCTCATGCATAGAATTTTTTTCGGCCGCGCTTCAAAACAATAACCCTCATCAGTCCAACTCCGGCTACGCAATCCACAGTATTTTTGCGTAGAACTCCTTTTCGCGTGGGCGGCCTTCGGCCGCGCTTCAAAACAATAACCCTCATCAGTCCAACTCCGGCCACGCAATCCACAGTATTTTTGCGTAGAACTCCTTTCCATGTTAAAACCATTGAACCCAAAATTAAAACGTCATATGCATGTATGTAGTAAGAAGCCACTACAACCATTAACACTAAACTCAAATACTTAATTTTTTTTCATATTTTTGTTTTCATTTGCAGGCATTCGGCAACACCATACTGTTGTCATTCCAATCTTCTTCTTATTCGCCTTTAAAATTGGAAAGTGATTGTATGGACAAATGCATTAATAAAAATAATTCGAATATAAGGATAAAAATAAGTAAAAACACGCGTGTCAGTGTATATTTGGTGAATTTTACTGAAGTGTTAAAAAATATATAGGGTAGTGTGGCAAATTATAGTGAAGTTGCCGAGGGCATTTTGAAAGCAAATAATTACGAAATTATTATTTCCCGAATAATTTGGAGTTATAAAGAGCGTTCCTTAACACCTCACTAACATCTCCACCAAGTTTCATTAATAAAGACATAATAGTTTGCCAAAAATTGCACAATAGACATTATTCTAAATTCTAGCCGTAAATTGTAAAGGTCGAAAGTCAGCAGAACAACTCCTGTTGATTTGGTTACACCATCCACGGTGTAAACTGACACCAAATGATAAAATTTGATCTCTTCAACGATTTCGTTTTCAGGAATATTATAGAGGCAAGGGCGAAAATTGTACCCTTCACATAGTTAAGCTGATCATGTAATTTGCAAGTAATTTGACAAATACCTACTAGATTATTGGCCTTTATAAATCTTTCTGCTATTAACTTCGCAAGGAGTAGTGCAAGGAGTAAAACTATCGTCTGGACGTTGCAAGTGATAGTCGGAGACTGAACCATAAGTTATTTGACAGTGTTTGATCTTAATCCTAAAAGATTAAAAATAATACTAAAAAAAGAGGTGTTTAAAGAGAAAAGGGTTGGAGGAGAGGAAATAGTATGCTGTGAAGGGTAGATGTAGGAGGAGGAGAACAAAGAAACATTAAAAGGACCTATATACTATTATACCTGTAGTATGTACGTGCATATTAGTAATTTTGTGGGCAAAATAATGTGTGAATTAAAGCGCAATGTACTTCGAATGTATTGATGTAGAGCGTTCTAAAGACGAACAACTAAAACGTATAACTGACGTTCAGATACAAGACAAGTACATATATTTCTTACTAAATAGGTTAAGTGATCGGGATGATTTAGTGAATTGAATTCATTAGGCAAGGTATTTGGGCTCACAAGAGTTAATGACCTTGTGAAGCAGCATCAGGCCTTTTACTTTTCGCCAAATTTTACACAAAATATTTTTAAGGGAAAAACTAATATTAGGCAATGTTGTAGTAGAGGACATTAAGTTTACTACGACACAGACTATCACACAATCCACATCCAAGAGCAACCTGTTGTCACAGACTCATTTGCTGATGTGATCTAAGTCAGTGTTGAGATTATTAATACAACTATTTATGGATACAAAAAGGCAGCTGATATATAATATAATTGGACATCATCTGCGTATACATGAATGTCACAAAATTTTAACACACTTTGTAGATAATAGAGGGCCGAGCATAGACCCTTGGGGAACACCTTTGGCTACGGGCAAATAGTTAGATATATTAGCATCGGCACAAACAGCTTGTGAGCGATCACTGCGGTATGATTGTATTAAGTGTTGTTGAAGTGGTTGAGTATTTCCGCTGAAATAATCCTAATTAGTGACCAGCCCCGTTTTACTACCACTCTCCTCGTGTGATGTCTTTTTTTTTGTTCCTTGTCAGATCCATTTGTGAGGTTCAAGTATAGCAGCAAATTCTTTATCTCGATGTCTGAGATCTCATTAATTTGCTGTAGGAAAGGCTTACCGAAGGAGCGGAGTCGTGCCCTAACTAGCACTGGACATAAGTAGTGGAAAGGACTTTCCTTCACCCCTTCCGCTTGACAGCTTCTGCAAATAGGATTGAAGGGGAGGTAAGTCTGGCTGCATGATCCTCTAAATGAACTGTACGGATTGCAGTGATGCGTGAAATGTTTGGTCGAGAACATCCTAACAGGTGATTCGTCCTTTGGATTTTGTACCACGGCCATGTGTTTTTTGTTGTAGTACATGTAGTTAATTGCTTCCATCTTCTTTCGGCTAAATCATGATAGTGTGAAGCAGTGGATTTATTGGGTCCAGAGGGGTGGAGACTGCCACCGCCTATGCAAAGTCTTTTGTCGAATGTTTTTTTGCTAGCTCATCCGCTATCTCATTACCCCGTATGTTCTTCGTTGTTCGCTTTCTTTACCCTGTACTCTATGTTAGACCTCTAGCTAAGTTTAGGATCTAAGATGACACCTAAGTATTTTGCCTGTTGGGTTATGTTGGGTTAGCATACAACTAACGCCGTTTAATATTGGGAGATTATAGTTTGGTATCTTGGTTCTCTTAGTGAATAACATCAATTCCGTTGGAATTCTGGAAACATTCCTGAAACCATAAGTACTATGTCATCCGCATACGCCACTGCTTTAATTCCCTTTCGGTTGAATTTGGTAAGGGTTTTGTTGACAACTAATAACCACAGCAAAAGGGATTAGACCCTTCCCTGAGGGGTTCCTACGTTTTACCGTGCCGCTGCCTACCTCAACGAGGATTATTCTAGTTTTAAGCATGTTCTATCCTTTCGTTGAGACCTTTTTTTCGTTTTTGTGGTGGGTGAGCAGGGTTTAAAATGCCTTCGCACTTACAGCGACCGTCGTCAACTGCGACGAATGGTTTAGCCACTAAAACAATTCCTCCTCCTCTTCTGGGGACACTCCCTTCTCGGAACTACCGGGCATTACTTCGGGAAGGCCCAGAACGGTATCCATTAAATGGACCAATACCCCACTTCTGGGTCCACTATATTTGTAGCCAGCTTCTGCTATAGGATCGTCTTCTAATGTCTCAGTGCTGTCATACTAGTGGTATGTGTGGCATGCTCTTGGGCTTCTCTCACATGAGCGTATGGATTTTATACGCCATCGAGGTTTCTTTTGCATCTGCAGCAAAAAAGATTTTGCAGTAATATTATACCATCTTATGTCGTCGTGAGCACATGACTTGACCGTCTGTTATTTGTCGTCAGTTCGTAAACAGTCCTCCTCCTCCATGTGATGTGCACATGTTATTGATTAACCTGTCTGGGCTCAGTTGTTCACCCAAGACTAACTCAAGCGTTCGGCGTTCTTCGTTGAAACGATGGCAGTAGAAGAACACGTGCTTCGCGCTTTCTATTGGATTGTTGCAGCTTGGGCAGAACGAAGTGTCCTCCATGTGAAAACGATGGAGGTACTCCAAGAAACATCCGTAACCGCTCAATATTTGGGTTAGATAGTGGTCTACGTTATCGTGCCTTCTGGTCACCCATTGGCCAAGTTTGGGGATAAGTCTATAGGTCCAACGACCGTTAACAGACGAGTCCCATCTGCTTTGCCATTTTTCTAACGAATGCAGACGTTCTGCAGCTTTCGCTTCAGCTGTCGGCTTTACTCCTTGTCTGTCATAAAGTTGTCCCATTTCCTGCACAAGTATATCTATTGTAAGAGCACCGTTAACTGCCGCTGTTTGGAACCCACAGTTGCTAAATATTGCTTAAAGCAGAGCCGTGCATGAATCATTACGCCTAGATACTTTATTGCCTCTTCCGTCAGTATTTCATGGAAACCTATTCACAATTTCATGAACTCTTTTTTTCTTCGCGCGCGCAGTTACGAGGACCGCTTCTGTTTTTGGTACGGCCAACTTTAGCCCCGCTGCAGAAAGTCCACAGTTGGACCCTAGATGCAGCATCATTACACTTTTCCTGCAGGTAGTCTAGCTTTTTGTCCGTGATTACACTCGTTGAGACCTATGTCTGTGGCTAACATATTAAGAGCCTCAATTATGGATCTTGTGCTAACGTTGTTAAAAGTCCCCTCTATGTCGAGAAAAGCGACATTGAGTATTGTTTGTTTTCTATGCTCCTCTCAATCGTATTTACAACCTCATTAAGAGCTGTCTCTGTAGATTTACCTTTGAGGCAGGCATGTTGGGATGATGCAATTATTGTGTTTGTAATCTTCTCTAACAATCGCTCGAGAGCTTTAAAAAATAGAAGCATCAGCTGATGAGTCTGAAATCTCTCGGTGAATTATAACCGCGTCTACCAGCTTTGGATATAAAAATCACTTTAACCCTCCTACAGCTTTTTGGAATAGGGCCTAGCATAAGACTTTTTTTGGAAAAGACCTCCAGCCACGGAATCGGCGTTTCTAGAAGTATCCCATCTGAACCGGCTGCTTTTTTATGTTTCAAAGTTGTTCATGGCGCATATAATTCTATCTTGGGATACGATGTAGTTGATTGTATTGGATGACAAGTTGGACTTTTGAACACTGTTACTAATGTTCTCAGTATATTCTCTGTTACCTGGGAAATGTGTATTTATTAGATATTCTAATGTATCGGCCGAAGATTCTGTCAAATTCCCCTTATCTTTCCTCAAGAAACAAGGACAGGAGAGTTATTTGGATATAAGCTTGCCTAGTCTGGCCGTACAATATTTTATAAGAGCGTACAATTGTTGGCGTATGCCGATGATATTGACATCATCGGCCTTAACAACCGCGCTGTTAGTTCTGCCTTCTCCGAACTGGGTAAAGAGCCAAGCGAATGGGTCTGGTGGCGAACGAGAACAAAACGAAGTACCTCCTGTCTTCAAACAAACAGTCGGCGCACTAGCGTATCCCACGTCACTGTTGACAGTTATAATTTCGAGTTTGTAAAAGACTTCGTATATTTAGGAACCAGCATTAACACCTATAATATTGTCAGCCTAGAAATGCAACGTAGAATCTCTCTTGCCAACAAGTGCTACTTTGGACTAAGTAGGCAACTCAGCAGTAAAGTCCTCTCTCGACGAACAAATCTAACACTCTACAAGGCTCGCATCATGCCCGTCCTAACTTATGGTGCAGAAGCTTGGTCGATGACAACACCCAATGGAGCGACGCTTGGAGTGTTTGAGAAAAAAGATTCTGCGTAAGATTTTTGGACCGTTGCTTGTTGGCAACGCCAGAAATTGCAAGCGATGGAACAATGAGCTGTATGAGCTTTACGACGACATAGACATAGCGCAGCGAATAAAGATCCAGCGGCTACGTTGGCTGGGTCATGTCGTCCGAATGGATGCAAACCCTCTGGCTTTGAAAGTATTCGATACGGTACCAGCTAGTGGTAACAGAGGAAGAGGAAGGTCTCCTTTGCGTTGGAAAGATCAGGTGGAGAAGGACTTGACTTCACTTGGTGTGTCCAACTGGCGCCGGTTAGCATCGATTTAGGCGGCTTCTTTTCTTTTCTTGATTTGACGACCATCCAGCCGGCATTTTGGTCTTTAATTGGTACCTGTACTGATTTTATCTGTTGAATCGCTGCCGTTGCAGACCTTTTTTTGCCAGAGGCGATAGTGCGTTGTCGACCGGATTGCCAGTTCCTTGCGTGCTAGGGTAACGAGTCCTCTGACTCCTTAGCTAGGATAGGCCAACTTCTTTGGCCCGGGGCCCGTTCTGCTACTCCCTTCTGAGGCCACCAAAGCCACGGTTAGCTAATGGGTTACTTCAACCCACAATCGAGCGTGGTAGGCTGAGAGATGGTACCTGTCATGTTCGATCGACTGTCGCAAACCCTCCCGTCATTGTCATTAAGCAGAAGGGAGTGCAGACGGCTGGTTGGACTGACGACGGGCCACTTTCTGTGGGCGAAGCACTTGGAGAAGGTAGACGACGCAGACAATATACTCTGCCCAGCTTGTGAGAGGAGGATGAGACGGCGAACCACTTCCTGCGCGTTTGTACCGCCTTCGCTCGAATCAGGTTTGAGGTCTTTGGCACTGATGTCTTAAGAAGCGACCACCTTCGCTCCTTGGCACAATAAGATCTACTCAGATTTCTTCGCAGGGTAGATTTTAAGAAAATTAAAAGGGAATCTGAGTGCAGTACAATGGACTTAATTGGGTCTGAGTGCTGTACTTGCTAGTTGTCCCGACAAACAAAAAAAAAAAAAAAACTCCACCACGGAGAATGAGTTGTTTATAATATTTAATACGACACTACATTTTGTAGGCCTTTCTAAATGTCTTGTCTAATGTTTTAATTCTACTCCCAGAGTGATCCGTGAGAGCGATTTGGTTGATCGGAACTCTTCCTACCCTATTACTTACTACATCTTTGAACCTTTTCGAACTGGTTCTTAATGGGTTTCGATACGGTAAGGGTGGACCTATCCTGAGATCCAGATTGAAAAGGATCCAGCTGTGATACTCTCTGAAAATAATTTTAGTGGGAGACCCTGAACTGTTTTCAAACAGTAAACTAACATTAATCACTTCCGCCCATCCCCTAAAATACTCCGTCCTGGGGAAAGGTGAAAGGATGAGCATTATCTGTCTTACATATCGTCAGGCTAGTATTAATAATAAAAGAATGCATCGCGTTGGCGTCGCATCCGAGTAGCAGGGTTTTATTCCTGGTTTCAAGCATACCCTTACGAGCTCCTTTGGGCGGTGCTGGCCAATCATGTGACATGTAGATGGAAGAAAGTATTATCCTGACACCTTCAGCGGCTCCTTCCACAACAGCCGTCACATCCTGTGAACTATATGTTGAGATTATATATATACATATATATAATGTTTTATAAATATGTTCAAAAGTTTTTTAGCTGCAATACAAGTTTTGGGATTACTTTGAATCCGTTTGTAAAACAGGTTATGGTTATTTGCAGTAAACTCCTTCATCTCGGTGCTCCGTACCCACGACGCCTCATGGTGTCCTCTGCCGCCAGCAGCCGGTTAGGTTGTCTCTTGCAGTCCTAAAGTGTTGCAGATTGGCCTTACTGGTCATTTTACACGGTATTGGCGTCATCAAGCTGCACTTACGGGTGCTGCTCGTG
Organism: Anastrepha ludens; assembly: GCF_028408465.1. Lineage (NCBI taxonomy): Eukaryota > Metazoa > Arthropoda > Insecta > Diptera > Tephritidae > Anastrepha > Anastrepha ludens. The sequence continues at coordinate 75,734,782 of NC_071503.1, read as the reverse complement.
AGCGCCAATGTTTTTGGCAGAACCGGCGTCGTCCAGTTGCATACCCGATAGGAACTCGTTGGCGTCATCCGCGTGATTCGCAGAGCGGAATATCTTCAGTTGCGCTTTCCTTACGCCCAATTGAAATTTGTTGGCCACTTTTCCTAGGGGCTCGAGATATGGAGAAGGCAAGGACACACTGTTCGCTTGCGGAGCCCCCGTTTATATGATGCTCCAGTGGGAATATTGCGGCTATGTGCTTGCAGGTATAGAATCAGCTGTTGGCTTCGATCTCCATGTTCGATTTGGTAATCCCTGGCCTGGATTAGTTTGAGCTCCAAATCTTCCTAGACGTTCTGGATCTTGCCAACATCGGTTTGGAGGAAGTCAAGGGAGAGCTGAGGATCGCATTTGATCACCCTGTATCCGTGGACCACCTCCGTTGAATTCAATCCTGGCACTTGACCCTCCGGGTTTGCCATGACCTGATCAACAACAACATAACGTTGTCAACCACTTCTCGAATGCAGTTTTACCGCGGTAAGTTTGGATGAGTTTTTTATGTTGCTTTCGTCCCTTGGCATCAACGGATATAAAGTTGATTTAAAGCTGATAACGTGCTGTGGCCCACAGCTTTTCCATCAAATGTCTTTTGACTGGAGGTCAAGAGCCTATCAGTTGAGAGAATTCGAACTTCCTCCGACCGCTAGTCTCTGTCTGTTTGGTCCATTTGTCCATCCGTTTTGTCATTGGGTCCGTCCACTTGTCTGTCTGTTTGTGAATGTTATCCGATTTTTCGGGATTGTGGTTGTCCATTAGTTAGTGTCGTACGGTCCCCTATGAAAGGTTGCACATGTCACCATATGCGGTGATCAAGCAGAACATCGGGGAAATAACCGGTCTACACACCAGGCCCAGGTAGAAGACAGTCTTATTTAGTCCTCCGGCTGCCAAACCCACCCAGTAAGCACGGGTGGCATTACACCTTGAGTTGAGGGAGTTTTTTTAACGAAGCTTACATCTTCGACCTGTGTGGTTCGCGGGAGATGTTCTCTTACCACCCATATCTGGGAGGCGTTCCCCTATCCACCACCCACAGGTTCTCCTGAGGGGTATCAATGTTTACTTATACATTTTTCTTCTGACGACGAATGCGACCTCCCGCGAGTTTTTAGCGAATCGAGCTATTTGTCTGTGCGTGCGACACGGTACTTGCTTATTGTAATTTTATACCTACCATAAAGTACTTTCACATATGCATTAATTACCAATAAATCCACAAAATGAATCTACCCGTTCATATATGGCAGATTATCTGCAAAATTGACAATCAGCTGTCAATACTGCACTAAAAGGTTTCATAGAAATTATTTTGGTGGAATATTTCTGTGTTTTTGGTTTATTTAATTATTATTAACGATATGGAGAAACGACAAGGAAAATGAGTAGCTAATTCAATTGCGTAATTGGCTGCTAATAATTAACAGTTAGAGGAAATCCGTAAAAGACGTTTACTGAGGTTTAAAAAAATATGCATTTGAAATTCGATATTACATTTTATAATAAGCAATAAAGGCCAAAGCGTCTATATGTAAAAGCTTTTCTCTGTAATATGAATGCATAATTAATAATATCTTACAAAAATTTTATTAGAATTATATCTGCAAACGTGTTTTCTTTGCCGGCGTCCATTTTATTTAGTTTTAACTTTGACGTTTTTCTTTACACGCGTAAAAATAATGATCTATTACACAAAAATTACAGAGTTGCATTCAAAAAGTATGGTTATTATCTAGGATTATTTCATAATCTCAGATTTTGGGAGAGAAATATTGTATGGGAAATCTCGCTTTTTAATTAGGGATTGGGAGTTAAGCACGAAAATGTAGATCATCTACTTATATGTGAACGCATTAATACATTACCAATAGATGTCTTAAGTTCAACAAGGAGTTAAAGGATTATATATATATATGTATATATAATTGGCGCGTACTCCCTTTTTGGGTGTTTAACCGAGCTCCTCCTCCTATTTTTGGCGTGCGTCTTTATTTTGTTCCACAAATAGAGGGACCTACAGTTTCAAGCAGATTCCGAACGGCAGATATTTTTTTATCAGGAGCTTTTTCATTGCAGAAATACACCCGGAGGTTTGCCATTGCCTGCTGATGGGCAACCGCTATTAGAAAAACTTTTTCTTTACGAGCCTACGTTCTTCTTTGAATTCCGAATGGTAGTCACGCAGCAACCCATTCGTCTACGGCGATCTTATATACATACATATATGTATATACATACACGTACATTCATATTTATACTTATCTAAAGAGTGATTTTTTAAGAGCTATAGGAAAGCTTTTCAAAAAATCAGAAAAATGCATGAAATTTTTATTTAAATCGATAGTACAGTCCATATAATTTAATGTTTGGAGATTATTTCATGCAAATGTTGACCGCAACTGCGCTTCAAATGGTCCACCCGCTTAGTGCAATTTTGGAATACTCTCCAATGTTACGGCCGGTATCTCACATATAAATGCTTTAATGTTGTCTTCCAATGCGTTAATTGATGCAGGCTTGTCTGAATAGATATGAGCTTTGACATAGCCCAACAAAAAATAATCTAAAGGCGTTATATCGCATGATATGGGTGGCGAATTGACAGGTCCCGAACGTGAAATAAAATGTTCACCAAACTCGCCTCTCAACAAGTCCATTGTTACGCGTGCTGTGTGGCATGTGGCACCGTCTTGCTGAAACCACATGTCATGCAAGTCAAGCTCTTGCATGTTGGGTAAAAAAAAGTTGGATATCATTTCACGGTAGCGCTCTCCATTCACAGTTACGTTACGATTCGCAGCATCTTTGAAGAAGTACGGTCCAATGATACCTCCAGCCCATAAAGCGCACCAAACTGTGACCTTTTCTGGATACATTGGTGGCTCTTGCAAATCCAAAATCGACAATTCTCCTTATTTACGTACCCATTGATCCAAAAATGAGCTTCGTCGCTGAACATAATTTTTCGATAAAAAAGTGGATCTTCGGCCAACTTTCCAAGAGTCCTGCGTTGTGGTAGGTCGTTTGGCTTCAATTCTTGAACCAGCTGTATTTTGAAAGGCTTCACACCTAAATCCTTTCGCAAAATTGTCTACGTTGTTGAGTAACAGAGGCCCAATTGCTGCAAACGGCGACGAATCGATAATTGATGGTCATCATTAACACTGGCCGATACAGCTGCGATATTTTCTTCAGTTCGCACTCTACGTAAGCGTGTTGGTGGTTTGATGTCCAATAATGTAAATTTGGTTCTAAATTTAGTCACAATAGCTCGAATAGGCGCTTCAGTGGGTCGATTAAACTGACCAAAAAATGGAAGAAGCGCGCGATAAACTTTCTTAACAGAACATGTACTTTTATAATAAAATTCAATGATTTGCAAGCGTTGTTCGTTTATAAGACGATTCATGGTTAAATTATAGACCAAACTGAAGATGTTTGACTGTGAAACAAAACCCGAAACGTGCGTCAGCTGTTTAAACCAACTGTTTAAAAAGATAATAGCTAAAAAATCACCCGTTATAAAGGTCAAAGAAAATATATGACCTTTACTTATTATTTATTCAATGAAATTTGCCTTCCCCCAATCGATATTTCTAATATTGTACAATACTTACAAAAACAAAATACCTTCATAGGCCCAGAAGCAGCAGAATGCACAGCGGAATGGCCGCTGCGCCGCCAAGCATTCTAAAATATTATTTAATACAATAAAATCTATTTCATTTATAAACGCACGCGCATATTTCTCAAAGCAAGGCACGTTCATTCAAAAAATGAATCAAACACATTTTTTCTTACGCACCTGATCTGTCCATAAGCTAATTTTTCATAAGGAAGAACCGCCAGTTTTTGTCATGGTAAGTGCTCGCATCGTTGTGTTACATATTATTTAAATATGTCTTCTAAGTACGCATCAGAATGGCGACAGTCGAAAGGAAAGGTGATCGTTTAAGCTGCTATGCGTCAAGTGCATACACTAATGATGTAACCAAAAACTGTCGTTCGCGTACAATAAGGTTACGTTTTCGACATTTTGTACTATTAAAAATATAGATTAGAATTATGTATATCTTGACGTATGGGATTATTCAATTAATAGAAAATTAATGAAATATGTATTATAGCCGTGAAATCACAAATTTATTTTGAAACAAGACTGTTGCTTGCAACGATTGCGAATTCTTGAAAATTTTAAGCGAATCGTGCTATTTTTCTGTGAGCATGGCACGGCTTGGCTACGTCGCGCCTCATTTCTGAGATTGCCCAAATAAAAAATTTTGTTGTCCAAAATATATAGTAGTTGGCATTGTTGAAATGCTTCAGAAAAAAACAATTTCAATCCACAAAGGAGCAAATTTTGCGCGAAATTCATCCATTTGCCTATTTTTGTCCACTGTTTATATTGAGCCGCAGCACTCTGCGTCGTTTATTCTTTGTGTATACGAGCAAAGCCATCATTGATCGCTTTTATAACTCGACATGATGATATGTCTATCCTGTTCTTTTCTTTACAAAAAGAGGGCAAACAATATATTTGAGCGGAAATGGGATGTCAGTACCGGCGGCACCCCACATACAGAATAATTGTTATTCGAGATCGTGACTCTATATTACCATTTATACAATGCTTAAACAATCTAAGTGAGTAGAGCAGCAAAACATTAACAAATGTTTTCAAATGACCCCGTCGAAAGCTCAAAATATGTAGTATCGTTACATATTATTCGGTCCTATACTTTCAACTTTCTACTATTATAAAATACTCCTTTTTGGTTATTCCCAGGGCGTACTCCAATCTAGTTTTTTTTAAGTATCATGCGAGAGATGTTAACGATCCGTATGCTGTTAAATTTTTTAGTCCGATCGAAGTTAGAATATCCTTCCGTTATTTGGAATCGACTTTATACTCCGCAGCCTGATAGAATTTAATTGTACAGCGACACAGTTTCGGTCGTTTCGGGCTTCGTTTCGATGATTCGTATCCTTCGGAGTACGTAGGTTCAAATCTCCGATCATGAAATATCAAAATGAAGAAACACTTATTTCTAATAGAGTTCGGCCTCGGCAGGCAATGGCAAACCTCCTGACATATTTACTTAATATAACATATGAGATAAATCGGAAAACCTCTGACAATGTGCATTCGTTGACTGTGAGCGATATATATAGTACCCAATGGGCTCAAGCCGTAAGTGCCATATTTTGTTATTCAACTTAGAGGCCTGTCTCAAAGGGTCAATAAAACAAAAAAAAAGTTTCTCCTTTTATGCCGGTAGAACGAACACCATCTTCACCGAGTCGTGCTCGTATCGACAACAAACTCGCGTCAAATAAAGACAGTATCAGTGCTCTCTCTGAAATGTGTAAGTGAAAATAAAAATGACTCCTCTTTACCGCCTCAATAGGCAGCCAACAAACAAACTATGAGACATCGCCTGTAATTCCCGCAGCTACGCTTCCTTTGACTCCCTTTGGTACTGGAGTCCCAGACAGAGCTCCAAGCGTTAAAGTGCCCTGATATTATTAACTGAGAATTTACTTGGGATATGTATGATATAATATTAATTCTTCACTCGAGAAGTCTTGAATCGGGGGTATATAAATATTTATTAATGTGAGTTTTGAGTTTAAGTAGATTTCTAATACTATGGATGCAATGTTAGAATTTATGATGTTTAGTTTGTGGGGGATGTGAGGTTTTATCAGGATGCCAACTCCTTGCTTTGACGACTGAGTATTGGGTAAATTTGAGAAGTAACCAATATATAGGTTTTTGGGGTAACTATATGTGAGTTGGCTGTGAAAAATGGAATATGCGTTTCTTGTATGCATAAGACATCTCGATTTTGGTCAATCGAAAGCAAACATAGCTCATTAAAATTTTTGTTTGGCGTAGTGTAAGGGGTGTGAGAAGTGATTGGCGATAGGTGGGAATTTGTCGCAGAGTTGTTTTTTGCGTGTGAGTTGAGATTTGAACGAGAATTCAGTGAATGGTGTGTAGGGGCTTGCATTTCGTGGTGAGTTTCTGGTTTTTGTTTTATATTTTCTGTTTGATTCATTCGTACATGCTTCAGAGGACATTAATGTATAGAAAAGTCTCAATGATGGGAACGCATTGAATTTTGAGGGGTGCTCGTTTTGCGCGCGTACTTCACCACAGACATATTTTTCACCAAAAGTTAACAGAAATATACTCAACTGGTCAAATTAAACAGCAGTTGAGTAAAATTCGTTTATATGAAGGAAGAAAGAATGTTAACGCAGTAGGCCAGCTAACGTAGAAAGAGCAAATTATACAAAAATATATATCTGTCTAAGACATCTTCTCTAAAACTTTGTTGAATTCCCTTCAGCCAAATCAAAATCCTCTATAGAAAGCGCTTCATTACCAGGCACACAGGAAGATAGCATATGCAAATTGAAATATGTGAATTTATATACATATGCGCATATATGTATGTATATGATATATGCTGTGTGTATGTGTGTGCACTTACCGAAGCAAAAACAAACAAACATATTACGATTCCCTAAAACTGCTCAAGAAATCCAGTGCACATTCATAGGCATAGCACTGTATGTACAGCAACCTTCAAATATGTAAAGTAACCTTGAAATACTCTAATTTCAGAGCAACTTTCTAGCCTTACAGATATATGCATATGTTTTTGTGCACTTTTTATCAAATGAAGAACTATTATACATATGTAAAGTAATCTACTAACTAACTATTTACCTACTATTAGAGAACATAAAATAATTGTTTCGAAAATTTTTCCTAGTATTGTAATGTCCGACACAGAACTTTTTTATAAGCCACTTGTGCTGTTTTCTGCAACGTACTGTATGCTCCTAAGCGCTCTTGACGCACAGCAGCTGCGGTTGTCGAGCATTTAGAAGACATATATACATACATATATGGGTGCAAACATATATACGAGCCGCGTCCATTCGACATGACAAAAATTCCAGATTTACCAAACATTGGCAAATAATTCTACGCGAAATATTCCAATATTGACTATTTTCGAATGGTAGGGAAAATTGACATATGGGTGGTTCATTTTACGAATGAAAGTACTTTGCTCTTAGAACTATGAGCTCGAATTTATCAATGAATTTTTTGATGATGAGTGTTTGTTGTACCGTACAATGGTTGAAACTGTTCGGCGCCGCCGCGACTATTTTAGATTGTTCAGCATCATGGTAACTAGAATGACGGCCGCTCCACTGCGCCTATTAACGCATTTTGTTATTGTAGTCGCTGGGCATAGAATTTTAGCCTTGGACGCCATACGCATTTAAAGGTATAAAGTGAGTGCCCTGTGTGTGCGGTTGTATGTATGTTGTTAGCTTGATTTTATTCAATTAATCTTGTGGTGTATAATAAAGTATGAAATTCACGTGGTAGATAGCAAGTGGGTTGTCAAAATGTGTGTAATTGCCAGATTTTTACAAACTCCGCCTCAACCCAATTGCTTTACAGTATTGTATGAATAAAAAAAATAACACTTCAAAATTTTTCTTACAATACATTATACAATTTAAAAAAAAATACAACGAAAAAAAATTTAGTCAGCTCGATACAACAAAAAAATTCAAAAAAATATTCAAAATTTCAGCTTCATAGCGCCAGTTAGGTATTCGTGCCGGTCTTTGGGAAGATTCTTCGTAAGTATATCCGCTACATTATCTTCTGACGGGACATATTCAATATTTAATTCATTTCCATGATATTTGTCTCGAAGGTAATGGTAGCGAATGTCGATGTGCTTGCTTCGCTGATGCACAATTGGATTTTTTACTAAGAATTGCGCACTCTGGTTGTCGCACATGATTGTTGTTGGCTTCTTAGTGTATTCATTAAAACCCATCTCCTGCAGCAGACTTCTATGAAATGTAACTTCTTTTGCCCCGGAACACATTGCGATGTACTCCGCCTCCATAGTACTAAGTGAAACCACCTTTTGTTTTTTGGATTCCCACGCAATCAGGTTTTCGCCTAGGAACAAAGCGAATCCACTGTACGATTTTCTATCCGTACTATCAGAAGCCCAATCAGCATCTGTAAAGCAAATAAGACTATGGCTGTTAGGTAGAAAAGTTAACGTACCCTGAGGCCTAGATTTCAGGTATCTAAGCTCCCAACATATGCTCTCTATGTGGATGTCCATGGAATTGAGCTAGTTTAGATACCGTGTAAGCGATTTCTGGCCTCGAAACGGTAGCCAAGTATGTCAAACCACCAACAAGCGATTGATAGTTTTTAGTTTCATAGCCAAAACAGTCTGGATCTGAGCATTTATCCAGAACGGTGCCGCTAGCGAATGGCGTTGACGCTCCTTTGCATTCATCCATGTTCCATTTTTTTTAACATTTCCGCCACGTATCTATGTTGGCATATAGATATAGAACCGCGCTGTCCATCACGGATCCCCATCCCCAAATAGTATCTAAGAGGGCCTTTGTCGACTGCCTCGACGTGTGACTGAAGCTTTTTAATGATATGTTCTAATGTTTCCGCCGGCGAACATGCTAGTATAATGTCATCGACATATACTGAAATTATATTAATCTCCTTGTCTGTCATCAAAGTGTATACGCAGTTGTCGACCTTGCATCTTTTGAAACCGATTTCGCATAGGATAGAGTTGACCTTCGTGTTCCAATTTCGCCCAGCCTGCTTCAGCCCGTAGAATGATTTGTTGAGCTTGCACACCTTTTTAGGAAAATTGTTGTCTATGAAGCCTTCTGGTTGCCTCATATACACCTCTTTCTCGAGATCGCCATTAAGGTACGCCGAAACAACATCGACGTGGTTGACTAGTAGCTTATACTGCACTGCCAGCGACAAAATGAGACGTATAGTAGAGTGCCTTACCAGCGGGGCGAATGTGTCTGTGTAATCAATGCCGGCCACTTGTGTGCAGCCCTGCGCCACCAAACGAGCTTTATACCGATCAATAGTGCCGTCAGCGTTATGTTTCGTAGTAAATACCCACTTCGATCCAATGACGTTTTGGTTTTCTGGGCAGGTTACTAGGCTGCATGTGTTGTTTTTCGTAAGCGCGTTATACTCAGTCTGCATTGCATTTTTCCATTCCCAAATACTGTTCTCCTTCTTTTCGTTCTGTTTCTATTTTGTACTCGTTTTCAGTTTTATCGAAAGTTTCTTCAAAAAATAAAACATCTCTTGCAATTACGATTTTTCTTTCTTTTAAGACAAAAAGTCTATAGCCTTTTGTGTTAGACGCGTATCCAACGAACACCATTTTTACGCCTTTTGGTTCAAATTTAGATTTTTTGTTTCGCTTATCAAGCACAACGGCCTCACAACCAAATACCTTAAAATGTTTTACTCTAGGCTTTTTACCGACCCAACATTCAAATGGCGTTTTATTTTTTAGCATTTTTGTGCACGAACGGTTTCGTATGTATGCGGCGGTATTTACTGCTTCGGCCCATAAATACTGAGGAAGGGTTGACATTTCTAGCAAGCATCTTGCCATCTCCACCAACGTCCGATTTGACCTTTCGGCAGTACCATTCTGCTGTGGAGTGTAGCTGACGGTTGTTTCGTGTACGATTCCGTTGCTATCCAAAAAATTTTTAAAATTAGAATTCACATATTCTAAACCGTTATCACTTCTCAATTTTTTGATTTTGTTACCCGTCTGCCTTTCAACTTGATTTAAAAATGTTTTAAATGCATTGAATGCATCTGATTTTCTCCTTAAAATCGACGTAAACTTAGCGAGAGAAATCATCGATGAAAGTGATAAAATATTTTGCACCACCTTGTGAAGGCACACGCATTGGGCCACATATGATTTCTAACAATTTCGAGCTGCTGACACTGGAATAATTTGGAAATGGTTTACGACTTATTTTACATAACGCGCACGTATTACAGTTTATATTTTCGGATATAATTACTGATCGAAATTCCAATCCACGGACCATTTCCCTTTTCGACAGATTCAGTAAGTCCGTGCAATTTAAGTGACCGAACCGTTGGTGCCATAATTTAATCTTTCATTGGCATTAGCTGCTCTTTGTTGTTGTTACTAATTGTTTTTTCTAAATAGGTATAAAACACACCGTTGTCTTCTTTAGCCGCGAAAACCGTTCTATTGTCTTTGCTTTTTACTTCCGTTTTCGTTTCATTAAAATACACTTTATTTCCATTTTTTATCACTTTGCTCAATGATATAATTTTTGCTTGTAAGTCCGGAATGTACAACACTTTATTTAAAATCAATTCTGTGGAACTTGATATTAATTTTATGGTACCTATCCCCGTCGCGCTCACTTCTTCACCCGTTGCTAAGTACACTTTTTTGCGAGTGTTTGCTTAACTTATTGAAGAATGACTTATGTGGGCACATATGAGACGAAGCACCACTGTCCAATATCCACACTTTTCGATCCGTTTTGCTCTGCAAATTTACTACACTTAGTGCAACTGGAGCAGGTTGATCTTTGCGCCTTCTGCATTCAGCACGTATGTGGCCCCTTCTTCCACACTCGTAGCACTTGACTTTGCTATTTTGCTTATCAGCTCCTCGTGATCGTTGTTGTTGTTGCTGCGAGTATTGCAGTTTTTTATTTCCTCTTTCACCATTCTTTGAGTTCATCGCTAGAACTTTCTCGCTGTTTGGTTCGTATTTGTCACCACGTCTTTGCTCTTCTTCGAGTATTTTACTTTTTAGGTTATCCAATGTTGGCAATTTGTCTCTGCTTTCGATTGCGATGACGAAACTCTCCAAGTCGTCCGGTAAGCTGCATAAAAGCAAAATTGAAAGCAAGTCACTGGGAACCGTAACTGCAATTTCGCGCAAGTTTTCTGCTATTGAGCAGAATTCATTTATTTGAGGCGCAAACTTTTCACTGCTGTGAAACTTGAATCTGACTAATCTTTTGAAGAGATTGACCTTCCTAGCAGGTCCACACGCGTTATACAGCTCGCTTAATGCCGTCCATGCATCTTTCGATGTTTTACAATCTTTGATATTCAGTAATTCCGATGGTCTTACACATAGTGTAATTGTAGCCAGAGCTTTCTCATCGTCCGACAACCACCGATCTCGTTCCTGACCCGATGCTGGACACTCTGTAATCATTGGCTTCCACAAATCTTGGGTAATCAAGCAACTTTTCATCTGTAATACCATACCCACGTGGAATAATTTTCGCCGTTAAGCTTTTCAAGCTGCACCGCGTGGCTCATATTGAGTAGAGGTTATGTTTTTTCAATCGACGAACGAAATTGATAAAAAAACTGATACCGCGTTTTATCGCGCACAATCGACAAACGATTCACTTTAGTGTTCCGCGAACAACGTTATTATTTTAGACCTTTTTTTTTCTTAACTTTTACTTGGGGGCTGGGCCCATAACCTTTGTTAGCTTGATTTTATTCAATTAATCTTGTCATGTATAATAAAGTATGAAATTCACGTGGTAGATAGCAAGTGGGTTGTCAAAATGTGTGTAGTTGCCAGTTTTTACATATGTACATGCATATGTGTACATTAGTAAGCATTGTTTTGTTGGAAGTTCAAATCACAAATATGTACCTACGTATATAGGCTAGGGCATCAAGTGTGTATACACATATGTATATACATGCATATGCAAAAGAGAATTGTTTTAGCATTTGTTAGGTTGTTATTTACTCCCTATTAATTGCTTGTAAATATGATAAGGCGATGCTCGTGAGGCAGGTCATGGTTGCTGCATGCGTATGCACATATGTATGTAGGCAACACTATATGAATTGAAGATGTAATTGAACTTTTGCAGAAACATTACAAACATAATAATATATATGTACATATTGATATATATAATATAAGTACATACATATATACTACTGCGGGCAAAAAGTAATGTGAATTTATTTGTCCAACCTCGCGGGATTAAAATTCCGCTCTAGTTATTTTTTTCATGAGTTGGCAGCACTGTTAATAACATCTGGGCCAACTTTCATGTGAATGTCATTATCAGTAAGATATTTGCGCTTGTGTTTACCAAACGACCAAGAGTGCATTTTTCGATTTTTACAATGTCTGATTTGATTGAGCAGAGAAGTGCCATCAAATTTTGTTTGCGGAATGAAATTTCGGCTGCGGAAACGTTTAGCATGTTGCAGAAGGCATTTGCTGATTCGATCATGTCGCAGAAAAATGTTTATAAGTGGTACAAAAACTTCAAAGAGGGTCGAGAACGTGTTGATGACGTGGAGCGCTCCGGACGACCATCGACGTCAACAGATGACCAACACGTCAATAAAGTGAAGGGGTTAGTGCTCAAAAATCGTCGGTTGACTGTTCAAGACCTTACTTCGGAATATTAGAAGGATCTGTGAAAACCATTTTGAAAGACCATTTGGGCCTACGAAAAGTCAAATCTCGTTTGGTACCGAAAACTCTCAATTTCTTGGAAAAAAGTGTGTGAAACAATGCTTTCAGACTATCAGGACAAGCTCAAATGAATCATTACGGGAGATGAGACTTGGATTTATGCTTACGACCCTGAAACAACCGACCAATCAAGCGAGTATCATGCTAAAGGCGAGGCCAGACCGAAAAGAACACGTCAAAGTCATTCAAAAATAAAGGTCATGATGACAGTTTTTTTCGATTTTCGTGGTGTAGTGCACTATGAATTCCTTCCACCTGGCCAAACTGTTAATAAGCAATATTCTTTGAGCGTTGTGCGTCGTTTACGTGAAGCAATTCGTCTAAAAAGACCAGAATTATGGGCCAACAACTCTTGGTTTTTGCATCACGATAATGCACCGTCTCACACTGCACTCGTTCTTCGTGACCACTTCGCCAAAAATTCCGCGCATATCGTTCCGCAACCACCGTATTCGCCTGATTTGGCTCCGTGTGATTTCTGGCTATTCCCAAAACTCAAGAGACCACTCCGGGGTACGCGTTTCGAGTCGATTGAGGAGATAAAAGCTGAATCGAAGAAGGCGCTGATGGCTATACCGGAAATGGACTATTTGGCATGTTTCGGGGATTGGAAAAATCGTTGACATAAGTTTATATCATCGTGAGGGGATTATTTTGAAGGGGATGAAATTGATTTACAAGAATAAATAAAGATTTTTCATTTTACAACCAAATTCACCTTACTTTTTGGCCACAGAGTCTCAATATGCCAAAACACTTGTATGCTCTATGAATTCTCGTATAATAATACGTTCACATATACATTAATCACCTATAAATCCACCAAATTAATCTACCCGCTCACATATGTCAGATTACCTGCAAAATTGACAATCAGCTGTCAATACTACATTGAGAGGTTTTTCCTCAAAGAAATTATATTCGGTGTTTTTGGTTTCTTTAATTATTATTACCGATATGAAGAAAATACAAGGAGAAGGAATAGCTAATTTAATTGCGCACTTGGCTGCTAATAATAAACAGTTGGAGGAAATCCGTATGCGACGTTTACTGAGGTTGCAAAAAATTATGGCAGCAATGCGCATGGGATATTCTATAGAGAGTAATAAGAGGACAAAACGATTATGGACGCAAGCTTTTTTTGTAAAATTAATCCATAATTAATAATATTTAGCAAAAATTGTATTAGAATTATGTTTAGAGACTCGTTTTCTTTACCGGCATCGATTTCATTTAGTTTTTATTATGTTTCTCCTTACATTTGTAATAATATTTATCGATAAAAAAAACAGAAAACACAGGGTTGTATGTCAAAAAGTATCGTTATTATCTAGGATTATTTTATAATCTCAGATTTTATGAGAGAAATTTTGTATGGGAAATCGCACTTTTTAATTACGGATTTTGAGTTAAGCGCGAACGTGAACGTATGTGAACATATTATAAAATTAATTTCAACTCACAAAATTATTAAACATTTTTATCAAATTTGTATAGTTTTAAATTTACTAAAACGCACACACCAAAATGTGAGGTCGTTTTATAATGTATTTTGTTTAAATTCTTCTTTTTAAATTAAAGCAACGATTACTACAGTTACTTTGATTTTAAATGTTGGCGCATATAATAATCAAATCTTTTGCATTGTGGGGAGGAGGAGGGATGTTCTTCGGCGCAATTGGCGCATTTAACACTTGAACAATCTGTTGGCCAAACATTTGACAAGATTGGCACCTCTGCGGGTTGGGAATATATTCACGTATTTTTACATTATATCAGGATATATATATTTTGCTTGGTAAGTTGGGGAAATATTTAGTATAATGTATATCGCTTTGAAAAAAAAGGATAAAAGGGGGGGATAGAGGGGTGTATCCCCATCTTAAAACTGAAAACCGAACCTGCCGGAGGCTTATAGTTTTTAAGTAATTTAATGTTAAAGTTCTCTAATTTAGCGAAAAGTTGGTGCTGCCATACACCTGACATAAAAACGAAGTTCGTATGCAGAGATGTTCAGTGGAAGGTTCATTGTAAAACTGTAGTATTTTTTGCTGAAATTTAAAATTGAGAAATATTTTTGAAAATAAAAACATACAACTCATCGAAACTTAAAAACAATGATACTAAGCGTATCACAAAAAATAATAAAGTAATTAAAAGCCAAAAATTACATTATATAAGTGTATTGTATTGCTTCGATCAGTTTCACAAACGGGTCCTCATGCATGGAATTTTTTTCGGCCGCGCTTCAAAACAATAACCCTCATCAGTCCAACTCCGGCTACGCAATCCACAGTATTTTTGCGTAGAACTCCTTTTCGCGTGGGCGGCCTTCGGCCGCGCTTCAAAAAAATAAGCCTCATCAGTCCAACTCCGGCCACGCAATCCACAGCATTTTTGCGTAGAACTCCTTTCCATGTTAAAACCATTGAACCCAAAATTAAAACGTCATATGCATGTATGTAGTAAGAAGGCACTATAACCATTAACACTAAACTCAAATCCTTAATTTTTTTTCATATTTTTGTTTTCATTTGCAGGTATAGGACTATGAGTAAGTTCGTGCGGTTTTACAACAGATGGCGTAACTTGATTATTATTCCATCGATCCACATTTCCAAACATTCATTGGAGAGCTACTGTCGTAAGGCACAAACGTCAGTATAAGTTTTTTATTTGAAGCGTAAACAACAATATTTTTACCACACTTGAAAATGTCGAATTTCGTGCCAAATAATGTGTTTTTGCGGGGAATTCTTCTTCATTATTTTAATATGAAGAAAAAAGCAGCCGAAAGTCATCGTATCTTGGTGGAAGTTTATGGTGAGCATGCTCTATCTGAGCGAACGTGCCAGAAGTGGTTTGCACGCTTTAAAAGTGGTGATTTTGGCTTGGAAGACGAAGAACGCGAGGGTGCGCCGCCAAAGTTCATGGATACCGAATTGGAGGAATTGCTCGATCAAGATCCGGCTCAAACGCAAGAAGAGGTTGCAAAAACTTTGGGAGTTGATCAATCAACCATTTCCAAACGTTTAAAAGCCATGGGAATGATCCGAAAGGTAGGCCATTGGGTGCCGTATGAATTGAAGCCAAGAGACGTTGAACGCCGTTTTATGGCATGCGAACAACTGCTTCAACGGCACAAAAGAAAGGGTTTTTTGCATCGAATTGTGACTGGCGATGAAAAGTGGGTCCATTACGACAATCCAAAACGTCGGGCAACGTATGGATACCCTGGCCATGCTTCAACATCGACGTCGGCGCAGAATATTCATGGCCTGAAGGTTATGCTGTGTATCTGGTGGGACCAGCTGGGTGTTGTGTATTATGAGCTACTGAAACCGAATGAAACGATTACGGGGGATGTCTACCGACGACAATTGATGCGTTTGAGCCGAGCACTGCGAGAAAAACGGCCGCAATACGCCGATAGACACGACAAAGTTATTTTGCAACATGACAATGCTCGGCCACATGTTGCACAAGTGGTCAAAACATACTTAGAAACGCTCAAATGGGATGTCCTACCCCACCCGCCGTATAGTCCAGACCTTGCGCCATCCGATTACTATCTCTTCCGATCGATGCAACATGGCCTGGCTGACCAGCACTTCCGTAATTACGATGAAGTCAAAAAATGGATCGATTCGTGGATTGCGGCAAAACCGACCGAATTTTTCACAAAGGGAATCCGTGAATTGCCAGAAAGATGGGAAAAAGTAGTAGTAAGCGATGGACAATATTTTGAATATTAAATTTGTAACCATTTTACGTCAATAAAGTTTCAAATTTCGAAAAAAAACCGCATGAACTTATTCATAGTCCATTAGTGAAGTTCCCGAGGGCATTTTGAAGGCAAATAATTACGAAATTATTATTTCCCGAATAATTTGGAGTTATAAAGAGTGTTCTTTAACACCTCACTAACATCTCTACCAAGTTTCATTAATAAAGACATAATAGTTTGCCAAAAATTGCACAATAGACATTATTCTAAATTCTAGCCGTAAATTGTAAAGGTCGAAAGTCAGCAGAACAACTCCTGTTGATTTGGTTACACCATCCACGGTGTAAACTGACACCAAATGATACAATTTGATCTCTTCAACGATTTCGTTTTCAGGAATATTATAGAGGCAGGGGCGAAAATTGTACCCTTCACATAGTTAAGCTGATCATGTAATTTGCAAGTAATTTGGCAAATACCTACTAGATTATTGGCCTTTATAAATCTTTCTGCTATTAACTTCGCAAGGAGTAGCGCAAGGAGTAAAACTATCGTCTGGACGTTGCAAGTGAAAGTCGGAGACTGAACCATAAGTTATTTGACAGTGTTTGATCTTAATCCTAAAATATTAAAAATAATACTAAAAAAAGAGGTGTTTAAAGAGAAAAGGGTTGGAGGAGAGGAAATAGTATGCTGTGAAGGGTAGATGTAGGAGGAGGAGAACAAAGAAACATTAAAAGGACCTATATACTATTATACCTGTAGTATGTACGTGCATATTAGCAATTTTGTGGTGAAAATTATGTGTGAGTTAAAGCGCAATGTACTTCGAATGTATTGATATAGAGCGTTCTAAGTAAGACAAGTACATATATTTCTTACTAAATAGGTTAAGTGATCGGGATGATTAAGTGAATTGAATTCATTAGGCAAGGTATTTGGGCTCACAAGAGTTAATGACCTTGTGAAGCAGCATCAGGCCTTTTACTTTTCGCCAAATTTTACACAAAATATTTTCAAGGGAGAAACTAGTATTAGGCAATGTTGTAGTAGAGGACATTAAGTTTACTACGACACAGACTATCACACAATCCACATCCAAGAGCAACCTGTTGTCACAGACCCATTTGCTGATGTGATCTAAGTCAGTGTTGAGATTATTAATACAACTATTTATGGATACAAAAAGGCAGCTGATATATAATATAATTGGACATCATCTGCGTATACATGAATGTCACAAAATTTTAACACACTTTGTAGATAATAGAGGGCCGAGCATAGACCCTTGGGGAACACCTTTGGCTACGGGTAAATAGTTAGATATATTAGCATCGGGTAAATAGTTAGAATATATTAACACAAACAGCTTGTGAGCGATCACTGCGGTATGATTGTATTAAGTGTTGTTGAAGTGGTTGAGTATTTCCGCTGAAATAATCCTAATTAGTGACCAGCCCCGTTTTACTACCACTCTCCTCGTGTGATGTCTTTTTTTTTTGTTCCTTGTCAGATCCATTTGTGAGGTTCAAGTATAGCAGCAAATTCTTTATCTCGATGTCTGAGATCTCATTAATTTGCTGTAGGAAAGGCTTACCGAAGGAGCGGAGTCGTGCCCTAACTAGCACTGGACATAAGTAGTGGAAAGGACTTTCCTTCACCCCTTCCGCTTGACAGCTTCTGCAAATAGGATTGAAGGGGAGGTAAGTCTGGCTGCATGATCCTCTAAATGAACTGTATGGATTGCAGTGATGCGTGAAATGTTTGGCCGAGAACATCCTAACAGGGGATTCGTCCTTTGGATTTTGTACCACGACCATGTGTTTTTTGTTGTAGTACATGTAGTTAATTGCTTCCATCTTCTTTCGGCTAAATCATGATAGTGTGAAGCAGTGGATTTATTGGGTCCAGATGGGTGGAGACTGCCACCGCCTATGCAAAGTCTTGTGTCGAATGTTTTTTTGCTAGCTCATCCGCTATCTCATTACCCCGTATGTTCTTTGTTGTTCGCTTTCTTTACCCTGTACTCTATGTTAGACCTCTAGCTAAGTTTGGGATCTAAGATGACACCTAAGTATTTTGCCTGTTGGGTTATGTTGGGTTAGCATAAGACTAACGCCGTTTAATATTGGGAGATTATAGTTTGGTATCTTGGTTCTCTTAGTGAATAACATCAATTCCGTTGGAATTCTGGAAACATTCCTGAAACCATAAGTACTATGTCATCCGCATACGCCACTGCTTTAATTCCCTTTCGGTTGAATTTGGTAAGGGTTTTGTTGACAACTAATAACCACAGCAAAAGGGATTAGACCCCTCCCTGAGGGGTTCCTACGTTTTACCGTGCCGCTGCCTACCTCAACGAGGATTATTCTAGTTTTAAGCATGTTCTATCCTTTCGTTGAGACCTTTTTTTCGTTTTTGTGGTGGGTGAGCAGGGTTTAAAATGCCTTCGCACTTACAGCGACCGTCGTCAACTGCGACGAATGGTTTAGCCACTAAAACAATTCCTCCTCCTCTTCTGGGGACACTCCCTTCTCGGAACTACCGGGCATTACTTCGGGAAGGCCCAGAACGGTATCCATTAAATGGACCAATACCCCACTTCTGGGTCCATTATATTTGTAGCCAGCTTCTGCTATAGGATCGTCTTCTAATGTCTCAGTGCTGTCATACTAGTGGTATGTGTGGCATGCTCTTGGGCTTCTCTCACATGAGCGTATGGATTTTATACGCCATCGAGGTTTCTTTTGCATCTGCAGCAAAAAAGATTTTGCAGTAATATTATACCATTTTATGTCGTCGTGAGCACATGACTTGACCGTCTGTTATTTGTCGTCAGTTCGTAAACAGTCCTCCTCCTCCATGTGATGTGCACATGTTATTGATTAACCTGTCTGGGCTCAGTTGTTCACTCAAGACTAACTCAACCGTTCGGCGTTCTTCGTTGAAACGATGGCAGTAGAAGAACACGTGCTTCGCGCTTTCTATTGCATTGTTGCAGCTTGGGCAGAACGAAGTGTCCTCCATGTGAAAACGATGGAGGTACTCCAAGAAACATCCGTAACCGCTCAATATTTGGGTTAGATAGTGGTCTACGTCATCGTGCCTTCTGGTCACCCATTGGCCAAGTTTGGGGATAAGTCTATAGGTCCAACGAGCGTTAACAGACGAGTCCCATCTGCTTTGCCATTTTTCTAACGAATGCAGACGTTCTGCAGCTTTCACTGCAGTTGTCGGCTTTACTCCTTGTCTGTCATAAAGTTGTCCCATTTCCTGCACAAGTATATCTATTGTAAGAGCACCGTTAACTGCCGCTTTTTGGAACCCACAGTTGCTAAATATTGCTTAAAGCAGAGGCGTGCATGAATCATTACGCCTAGATACTCTATTGCCTCTTCCGTCAGTATTTCATGGCAACCTATTCGCAATTTCATGAACTCTTTTTTTCTTCGCGCGCGCAGTTACGAGGACCGCTTCTGTTTTTGGTACGGCCAACCTTAGCCCCGCTGCAGAAAGCCCATAGTTGGACCCTAGATGCAGCATCATTACACTTTTCCTGCAGGTAGTCTAGCTTTTTGTCTGTGATTACACTCGTTGAGACCTATGTCTGTGGCTAACATATTAAGAGCGTCAATTATGGATCTTGTGCTAACGTTGCTAAAAGTCCCCTCTATGTCGAGAAAAGCGACAATGAGTATTGTTGGGATGATGCAATTATTGTGTTCTCTTCTCTAACAATCGCTCGAGAGCTTTAAAAAATAGAAGCATCAGCTGATGAGTCTGAAATCTCTCGCTGAATTATAACCGCGTCTACCAGCTTTGGAGATAAAAATCACTTTAACCCTCCTACAGATTTTTGGAGTAGGCCCTAGCATAACACTTTTTTTGGAAAAGACCTCCAGCCATGGAATCGGCGTTTCTAGAAGTATCCCATCTGAACCGGCTGCTTTTTTATGTTTCAAAGTTTTTCATGGCCCATAGAATTCTATCTTGGGATACGATGTAGTTGATTGTATTGGATGACAAGTTGGACTTTTGAACACTGTTACTAATGTTCTCAGTATATTCCCTGTTACCTGGGAAATGTGTATTTATTAGATATTCTAATGTATCGGCCGAAGATTCTGTCGAATTCCCCTTACCTTTCCTCAAGAAACAAGGACAGGAGAGTTATTTGGATATAAGCTTGCCTAGTCTGGCGGCACAATATTTTATAAGAGCGTACAATTGTTGGCGTATGCCGATGATATTGACATCATCGGCCTTAACAACCGCGCTGTTAGTTCTGCCTTCTCCGAACTGGGTAAAGAGCCAAGCGAATGGGTCTGGTGGCGAACGAGAACAAAACGAAGTACCTCCTGTCTTCAAACAAACAGTCGGCGCACTAGCGTATCGGCACCCACGTCACTGTTGACAGTTATAATTTCGAGTTTGTAAAAGACTTCGTATATTTAGGGACCAGCATTAACACCTATAATATTGTCAGCCTAGAAATGCAACATAGAATCTCTCTTGCCAACAAGTGCTACTTTGGACTAAGTAGGCAACTCAGCAGTAAAGTCCTCTCTCGACGAACAAATCTAACACTCTACAAGGCTCTCATCATGCCCGTCCTAACTTATGGTGCAGAAGCTTGGTCGATGACAACATCCAATGAAGCGACGCTTGGAGTGTTTGAGAGAAAGATTCTGCGAAAGGTTTTTGGACCTTTGCACGTTGGCAACGGCGAATAGCGCAGTCGATGGAACGATGAGCTGTATGAGCTTTACGACGTTATAGACATAGCGCAGCGAATAAAGATCCAACGGTTACGTTGGCTGGGTCATGTCGTCCGAATGGATACAAACGCTCTGGCTTTGAAAGTATTCGATACGGTACCAGCTAGTGATAGCAGAGGAAGAGGAAGGTCTCCTCTGCGTTGGAAAGATCAGGTGGAGAAGGACTTGGATTCACTTGGTGTGTCCAATTTGCGCCGGTTAGAACGAGAAAGGAACGACTGGTACGCTTTGTTAAACTCGGCCAAAATCGCGTAAGCGGTTATCGCGCCAGTTAAGAAGAAGAAGAAGTCTAGCCGTATATTTGGTTGATTCTCTCCAAGCTTCTGTCTGAGCTTCTTTGATTGCATCCTTGTATTTCCTAAGGCAATTTTTGTAGAGGTTGACGTACTTCCGTTTGTAGCAGATGTTGAAGATTTTTCTTGCCATTTTTTAAATTGACTTGAATCTTCATTCCACCAGGTGGGATGAGTTGTTTTGCCACATGTGGCCTTTTCGTCAACGAAGCTTCGAAAGCTTATACTTTCTCATCTAAGTCTTTACTTGACGTTATGGTTTTATTTATGTGCTGAAGTTTAGACTGAGTAACTCTACGGAATATGTGCCAGTTTGTTCTTGTAAGGTTTCTTAAGGGTGTCGGCTTCTCAAGCTTGAGATTGATATCGAAGAGAATCCAACTATGGTCCGAAAAGGATTTCTTGTTGGATACCCTCTAATTTGTGACTATTTGGGAGTTATTGCTTATGTATATGGTAACGTCTAAAACCTCTTCCCAGCCTGGAAAGTTTGCCGAGCTCGGAAAAGTGAAGGCTGGGGTGGTCCCTACATTACATATGTTGAGGTTGGTATTTAATAAGAATTTAAAAAGTGACTCACCTCTCTCATTCGTCTCTGGACTGCCCCAGAGCTAGTTTCTGGCGTTTGCGTCGCAGCCCATCAACAGTTTATCCGTGTTGTTTAGTGTTGATAGGAACCAATCCACTTAGTCTGGCGGCGCTGGTTTATCATGTGGCATATATACTGATGCCAGCTATATTGCCGATTTCTACAACTGTATCTTCACCACAGTAAAATCAGGAGTACTAAAATTAGAACACAGAACATCTTTTAAGTGTTTTTTAGTGACTATGCATGATCGGGGCTTACCGTCTGATTTAGTGTAGAATATGTTGATGTTGTTGTTGGAGTTCTTTAACCTCATTGTCTCTGACTCAGGGTTCCTGTATAGATCCGATATCGATATCCCCTTCCCTGAGGAAAACATCCAAGTTCTCTGTAGCACATTTCGAATGCTGCAGATTCACCTGTATGGCTTTATGCACCGGGTTTGTTCTCGTCTTTAGCTATGTGAAGCTTTTCTATCTGTATGTTGCCGTCGGGCTCATCTAGTTTGCCCTCATTTTCATTGCTGTCTTCTTTGAAAATTTTCAGTTTGGCCTTTCTTAGCCCAAACCGCATTTTGTTGTCGGATTTTTCGAGTATTGGTAGGCACTCATCGTTAATCTGCAGAACGAATGGCATGCTGCTCTTTTGCGTTGTTCTGCCTTCACGATTGCCCAGTCGTTCATCGGCATCGCAGGGTTGTGTGACTTTAGGTACTTAAGCATATCTGCACCGCTTAAGTCCATCACTCCATCCATCGCGAGGAGGGTAAGGTATGTGCCTGGCCGGAATGAGTTTAAGCATTAAGCCTTCCAGTGAGTTGCTGATCTCATCAACGTACTTCTCTAGGACAACCCTTGACCAGTCGTCGTCGCACTTAAATACCCTGCAGTCTCGAAGTACTCCTGAAGAATCGAAGGAAGTGAGAGCTCCGCCTTGTACTCCAACTACGTGCTTGTCTAGCACGAGCTTGGACAGTTTGCCCTCCACCTGTCCCCACTATTTTGCCCCTATTAGTTATCTCGATCAGTGCGTAGAGGAGGTTATCCTTAACCACCTCACTGAATGGTCGTTGTTTTGTTGTTTCTTCGATGCTGTTGGACACCTTAGATCTCTTCGGTGCCTGATCGATCACGTCCTGTGACCTGTTTCTCTTCGTCGCATCGCCTTTTTTATTGTTGTCCGCTTTAGGTTTTTTGGATATGAAGTTTTCATATTCGGTTGGTATTTTACCTTGTCAGTCGCGTTACGCTCGTCAGTCGCTCCAGCGAGTTCAGTCTTAGCCATCTTGCTTAGAATGAACCTTGCCTTCGTATAGCGAGACTTCATGAGGGCACGAATTTCTTGTTTTTATCTTTTGTATTCATCATCTGTTTCTTACGGTTGCATCGTCTGACTGCGTCAAGCTCTACAACCTACGAATATAAGGGGAAGTAATGGGGTCCCCCGCGCCAGCGACCCTTACCGCGGTAAGGCCACAGTTACTCTCGAAGGCGGCACGATTTCAACCGCACCTTGACTTGGAAAGGCGTAGGTGAGGTACTCTCCATATAGATGATTGGACGAACATCGCACCCGCCGTTTCGCGAATGGTGGTCAGCCGATCCCTATACGGAGCTTCCCTCTTAGTTCATGGTGGGTTAAATTCCTAAATAGAATTTAACCTCCATTTAAGCCCCATTCTCGCGGCAAGGAGACCAACATGAAACGGTCATTAAGTGTAATACTGTTGATGAGAAGATAAATATGCTTCTAAGTTTCAAAGCTAGAAGGTCATGATTGACAGCGTAGAAAACTTTAGAATGATCTAGAAGTGTTAATAAATATACGCGATCATTGTCAGTGTTGAGTCTAATGTCATTCGATACCCTAATTAGCGCCGTTACATAGCTTCGGTTGGACTTAAAACCCAATTCGTACCGATTAACCAGCAGATTTTGACTCAGAAAAGAATTTACCTGAGCACGCATTATGCGCTCAAGTACCTTGGACAAAAAAGGTAGTATTCCGTTGTGTCTAAGGCCCCCATTCGATTTCCTAATTGAAATGATTTTAGCCAACTTCCAACGAACCAGCTGCTGTTTCACCAACGAAAACAATCAACTTGCTGCAAATAAGCTTATTGCAATTACATAATATTTAGCTACACTCACTTATGCGCAAGGAACAAAGCGAAAATTTTCACAGCTTTCGCACTTCGTTTGGGAGCTCTAGAGGATAACATGCAGTTCTTCGGTTATGATTAGCTGTCTCAAGCTTATCATGTGGAGTGCAAACGGTTATTCCAAGCACAAAAATTAACTAGAGGCAGTACTTCATACGAATAATATTGACATCGCTCTCATCGCTGAAACTCACTTCACAAAATTATCATATTTACCCACCAAAAACTATAGCCTGTACCACACTACTTATGCTGATAATTGCGCAAGAGGCGGCAACGCTGTCTTCATTAAAAGTACGATTAAACTTCATTCAAACGAAGAAATTTGCACAAAAGAATTGCAGGCTACATCCGTTTCCGTTGAAACTTCTAAGCCACTACTGACGGTAATAGCTCTCTACAGTCCACCGAGATACCATACTCTTTGTGCAAGGTGACAAAATCTTTCAGTAGGTCAATACAACACTGTGCTCCAATTAAAATTGATGAAAGGCGCTGAGCCAAAACTTACTCACTTGCAAAAATTTGAACACCTTGAGAAAACCTCTAGCCCAAATGACGGCTACGACATAATCGAAGCAACAAAAAATTTGCAAGATTGCGATGTTCACATTACTCCGGCTACCCAAAAAAATGCAATAAAACGAAGTTGAAAAGTCCCCTGAATTTGATTTAATAACCGCTGAAGTGCTACGAAATCTCCCAATGAACTGCATAATTTACTCGACCAGCTTACTTAACACATGCGGGAGCTTGAGATATGTGCCAATATACTTATCGAAAACAGTCAGTTGATTTCCTGTGATCAATTTGGTTTCAGAAAATACAACTCAATAATCAACTGGCTGGCGTACCACAAGAGAGGTTCTTGAGGCCTCTGCTGTATATTATACCTATATATATTATTTCTCCGATATGAGGAGCAACGAAAAATAAAACAACTAGTTTGATGTTCAATAAAAAAAAATATACCTTTCTTTATTTTCTTCTTTCTAATAGTAGGTAGGTAGGTAGGGTGGTTGTCGTAAGACACACTTAGACCTTCGGCAGGTCCAGTGTGATACCACTGGAGCTTCTCCTTACTCTACGTGTTCCCTTTCAAACCATCCGGTTGCTTTAATAAACGAGCAGAGCTTCGTTAGTTTTAGATGGGCTATATCCGCTACATCGGTTAGAAATGCTGTATCGAGGGTACGCAGCCTTCTCCTAGCTAGGCTTTCACACTCACATAAAAGGTGTCTGACTGTTTCCTCTTCTTCTGTATTTAGACAGCTTCTACAGAAATCGAAGTAAGGTAGTCCTAACCTTCTAGCGTGGCTGCCTATTAAACAATGACCTGTTAATACACCTATCATTTTTCTTATAGATTCCCTGTTGAATCTTAGCAAGATCTTCGATCGACCGCTGTTCCAGTTCGGCCATGTCTGTCTGCTTAGTTCGCATATTGTGAGGTTTTGCCAGATTGTATTTACCTTTTTGATGGTTTCCCTGTCTATAAGTAATTTACAAGTGGCTATAGGCATGGGTATCAGCGCCTTATCCGGTTCGAGATCGAGCGTTGTACCGGCTCTTGCTGGTTCATCCGCCTTACAATTTCCTGGAATGTTCCTGTGGCCTGGTACCCAGATAAGGTGCACCTTGTAGCACTTAGATACGTCATCTAGTAGTTTAAAACATTCTAGAACTGTTTTTGACGAGTGCGTTTTTGATTCCAGCGCTTTTATTGCTGCTTGACTGTCCGAGTAAATGAAGACTTCATTTGTGGATAATACTCTCGTTTTTATTTCTTTAAGCCCCTCTTTTATGGCAGTGACTTCCGCCTGAAATACACTGCAATGATCAGGTAAGCGAAATGATTGGCATACTCCGAGTTTGTCGGAGTAGACCCCTCCGCCTACTTTGTTATCCAGTTTTGAGCCATCTGTGTAGATGTTTAAGTCATTTATCTTAACAATGAGCCCGTTATCCCATTCCTCTTTGGAAGGAAATACTGTGACAAAGGATTTATTAAAATTGATGTCCTTGGTCCTACAGAAATCCGTTGTGTTGGGAATGTTCTAAAATTGAGAAGTGCCCTCTTTGGTTCGTTCTGAGTAGGCCGATTTCTCTTAGTCTGAGAGTTGCTTTGGCAGCTGTTTGCTTACCGTACTGCTCTATTGGTAAAATGTTAAGCATGATATTTAGTGCATCTGTGGGTGTGGTTCTGAGGGCCCCGCAGATGCAAAGACTGGCCATTCTTTGTACGTGTGCCATGGTTCTTTTAATGTACAATTTATCTAAAGCTGGCCACCATACTAATATGCCGTATGTTAGGATAGGTCTGACAATTGCCGTGTAAAGCCAGTATACGATAGATGGGGAGAGACCCCAACTTAGTCCTATCAGCTGTTTACAAGAGTATAGTGCTATTGTCGCCCTTTTTACTCTATCTTCGACATTTGCCTTCCATGTTAGCTTTCGGTCTAGTATTAGGCCTAAGTAGCGGGCCTCATCTCTAAATGACAGTGCCGTTCCACCTGGAGTCGGAGGAGTTATATTTGGCATTTTGTGTTTCCTGGTAAATAGGATGAATTCAGTTCTATTGGGGTTGACGCTTAGCCCATTTGCTTTTGACCAGTTTTCAACCATATTCAGTAAATCCTGCATGACTTCTATGAGTGTATTGGGGAATTTCCCCCTTACTACCATTGCAACATCGTCCGCATATGCTACTACGTGTTGTCCTCTCTCCTCTAGGCTCTTTAGCAATGAGTTTAGTGCCAGCACCCATAGGAGAGGGGACAGCACACCGCCTTGAGGTGTTCCTCTGCTAACTTTTTTCTTGATCTCTGAGGCCCCTAGGGTTGCGATCACAAATCTGCTCAAGAGCATATTTTTGATGAACTCAACCAGAGCGCCAGAGATCCCGAAATCCGTCAGTGCCTTTATTATGGTATCCGGTAGGATGTTGTTGAATGCGCCCTCGTTATCAAGAAAGGCTACCAGTGTGAATTCTTTATTACCAGGTTATCCCAGTGATTATTTCTTCAATGTCAGAGTTTGGTCTTTCTGTACCATTGTCGATTACTACGTTAGATGATTCGTTGCTGGGAAAGTGTGTGTCCACTAGCAGCTTCAAAGTTTCGTCACTCGAAGTAGTCCAACTCCTGTCCGGTTTTTGGAGGTATCCGGTGGGATTGTGTGCTTTTGAGAGGATTTTGCGCAGTCTGGAAGCCTCTGTGGTTCCTTCGATTTCTCCACAGAACGTTCTCCAACCAGACCTTTTCGCTTTCCTAACTTCTTTTTTGTAAGTTTTTAGTTTACTGTAGTAGCAGTCCCAGTCTTTACTCTCTCGTGTCGCTTTCGCTCTATTAAACTGTTTTCTGCTGTCGTTTCTTAATGTAGACAGGTCTTCTGACCCCCAGGGCGGCTTTTTCTTCCCCTTATACCTAGTTAAAGGGCAAGCCTTGTTTAGCGCATCTCTACAGACCTCCGTAAGAGTTTGTACGTGTTCGTTCAATGATTCTCTGTCTTCAATAGTAATATTTTGGGAATTTGGAAGTCTTTCCTTAAGTTCCCGTTTATATATATGCCAGTTGGTCTTTTTCAAGTTCCTGTTGGCGGGTGGAGCCCGTGAGCTGTTTCCCCCAAATTTTAATAGGACTATGAATAAGTTCGTGCGGTTTTTTGAAAATTTGAAACTTTATTGACGTAAAATGGTTACAAATTTAATATTCAAAATATTGTCCATCGCTTACTACTACTTTTTCCCATCTTTCTGGCAATTCACGGATTCCCTTTGTGAAAAATTCGGTCGGTTTTGCCGCAATCCACGAATCGATCCATTTTTTGACTTCATCGTAATTACGGAAGTGCTGGTCAGCCAGGCCATGTTGCATCGATCGGAAGAGATAGTAATCGGATGGCGCAAGGTCTGGACTATACGGCGGGTGGGGTAGGACATCCCATTTGAGCGTTTCTAAGTATGTTTTGACCACTTGTGCAACATGTGGCCGAGCATTGTCATGTTGCAAAATAACTTTGTCGTGTCTATCGGCGTATTGCGGCCGTTTTTCTCGCAGTGCTCGGCTCAAACGCATCAATTGTCGTCGGTAGACATCCCCCGTAATCGTTTCATTCGGTTTCAGTAGCTCATAATACACAACACCCAGCTGGTCCCACCAGATACACAGCATAACCTTCAGGCCATGAATATTCTGCGCCAACGTCGATGTTGAAGCATGGCCAGGGTATCCATACGTTGCCCGACGTTTTGGATTGTCGTAATGGACCCACTTTTCATCGCCAGTCACAATTCGATGCAAAAAACCCTTTCTTTTGTGCCGTTGAAGCAGTTGTTCGCATGCCATAAAACGGCGTTCAACGTCTCTTGGCTTCAATTCATACGGCACCCAATGGCCTACCTTTCGGATCATTCCCATGGCTTTTAAACGTTTGGAAATGGTTGATTGATCAACTCCCAAAGTTTTTGCAACCTCTTCTTGCGTTTGAGCCGGATCTTGATCGAGCAATTCCTCCAATTCGGTATCCATGAACTTTGGCGGCGCACCCTCGCGTTCTTCGTCTTCCAAGCCAAAATCACCACTTTTAAAGCGTGCAAACCACTTCTGGCACGTTCGCTCAGATAGAGCATGCTCACCATAAACTTCCACCAAGATACGATGACTTTCGGCTGCTTTTTTCTTCATATTAAAATAATGAAGAAGAATTCCCCGCAAAAACACATTATTTGGCACGAAATTCGACATTTTCAAGTGTGGTAAAAATATTGTTGTTTACGCTTCAAATAAAAAACTTATATTGACGTTTGTGCCTTACGACAGTAGCTCTCCAATGAATGTTTGGAAATGTGGATCGATGGAATAATAATCAAGTTACGCCATCTGTTGTAAAACCGCACGAACTTATTCATAGTCCTATTATTTCTACTCCACTGCGTCATCTTTCCGTAAAGGGTTTGACATGCTAGCGTAATATCAAGAACTTCTTGTCTATTGCGCGTAATAAATGTAGGTTCGTTGCCTTTGTTACTACATATAACATAATTAAAGAGAGACTCACCTCGTTTGTTTGTATCCGAGCTCCCCCATATGGTATGGTGGGCATTGGCGTCACCTCCTAGTACTAGTTTGCGGTTGTGAGCTTTGCAGTCTTCCACAAGGCTTCTTATTAGCGGCGACGGCAGTGGACCTGTGTCGTCTCCGGCAAAATAGAACGAGGTTAGCCAGGTGTTGCTTCCGCTCACTTCCCAGCTAACCGTCGTGGTATCTGCGTTACTGAAATTTTGAATCATAAATATATTAAGATGTACTTTTGCCATTATGCATACTCTTTTAGTACCTTCACAATTGGTCTTGTATACTTTATAACCTGATGTCCTCAGACCGCAGATTTCGCCATTCCGTACCCAGGGTTCCTGGATGAGGACTACATCCGGCTGATCTTCTGCCAGACGATCCAGAAGGGCAAGGCAGGCTTCTTTACAGTGGTGTAGGTTTATCTGTAGAAGATGCATCAGCTGTTAACGTTATGTCTGGGTCTTCTTTGCTTTCGCATAAAAGTTCCCTTTCGGAATACTTACGCTGTTGTGTGGGATACTTACCCTCCCGTTCGAAGTACAACCTCCCTAAGCCCATTTCTGAGCCTGAAGAGGCGTATTCTTCTTCGGCGGGCTGGTCGTCTTCGCTCATTGGCTCGGTTTCGCTCTTGGGTTCCAGTTCCCTCATGGGCTTTTCGCTTTCCTTCGTGGTGAGGAACTCAATTGCATCCGTGTCGGTTTTATAAATGTGGAGCTTCACCTTTACAAAACCGTATCTCAGTTGCCCGTCGCATTTCGCTAACGGTTCAATTGAGTTCTCTGTGAGGAGCAGGAGAGCCTGCATGGTGGCGCGCTTCTGCTCTTTCGATTCATCCGCGCTGTTTTGGTTGGTAATAGTTTTGACGTACCTCCACTCCTGCGTTGGGATATCCGGATTGCAGACCCGGATGAGCTTCATAATCTCTACCGGGTCTTCGACGGTTGAAGGTAACCAAACCCTTGCTCGCGGCCTGGACGGAATATCCTTGCTGTCCACGATCACTTGCTTGGCATTTGGGTACACTT
The DNA here is from genome assembly GCF_028408465.1 of Anastrepha ludens. Taxonomy (NCBI): domain Eukaryota; kingdom Metazoa; phylum Arthropoda; class Insecta; order Diptera; family Tephritidae; genus Anastrepha; species Anastrepha ludens. Next base: position 75,704,661 of record NC_071503.1, on the reverse strand, counting down.
CTCCGACTTTGGAGATGGCCTCTTTGTACAGCTGAACCGATCACTCATCGTCGCGCGCTATTATTTTTATCTGGCCTTGGTGCCAGCCTAAGCCTTCGCACGCAGGCGGGGGGCCGGGGTTTTCCAGAATAACCTTCAGTGCCACTTTCGTTAGCTCGGCCTCGATCCATTTCCATTGGGCCTTGGGGATCATACCTTCAGGATGGTTCTCGTCCAGGACCCCTATGAGAAAGCGGTCTTTTGCAACCTCCGAAAATGATCTTCTGGGCGTCACGCTCATTGGTTTGTGCCTTTTTGCGCTTGGCTTATTATCCTCCAAGGACCGCTGTCGTTTTAGAGCCGGTTGTACTGGTTTGAAGTCGGGGTTGAAATCAGGAATGATCGCTTTCGCTCTTTCAATCGCCTCTTTCAACTCCTGAGACAATTCACCTTCTTTTGGGTGAGTTTCGTGCACCCTCCTTAGGAGCCTGGCTGCATTTCTCACAAGCGGCCATCCTTCGGTACCGGAGCTAGCAGTAGCAGTGCTTCGGGTCGCGAACACACATACTGGCCGATGGATGGAGTTCTCTTTGAGCTCGGTGCAACCGTTGCTCTTATTGCGGAACTGTTTGTTCCTGTCGGTCTTTTCGAAGGAGGACCGATCTCCTTTTTTTTATTTAATTTTGAAAAGTCTGCTTGCATATTTGGACCCACGAGTGTCGGAGAAAGGATGTCCGCCCGTGCATAGCTCCCAACTACACGGGTAAGGCTAGTTATTACGGAGGGCGCCAGGTATCCGTAAGCTCCGTTCGAGACTTGGTTATTTGTAAGAAGGGCCCCAAGCCTGACAGATTCTCGGCACGGGTCGCATCACACCTTAATCCAGCCCTTCACCCCCGACCACGTTAAAAGTACTTTGGGTAGTGCTGTACTATTGAGGAGTATCGAACCCAACCCATAGTACCCTTAACTTAGCTAAGTACCTCCTGTAAATAGGAAAACTGTGGTACTTATTACCAGCTGGCACCCTCGGGGAGGGTTCAGTGGAGGATTTTCGCCAGCCTACCTAATAGTACCTACTTAATTTTTTTTTTACTGCTGCATTTTTATTGGAAATATAGCTATACAAATATAAGTTGATTTAAAATAAATGTTTACGTAATAATTCCCAAGAAATTTGTCTAGTGCATTTTGTTAGCGGAAATGCACCTGAACAAATTATAACTATTCTTTGGGAAAAATACAATTAATAAATATATATTGGAAAAAAACAAAATACAATTCATAAAGTTATAAATATATATTAAACTTCTTTTTTGAATATATTACAATATATATGTGGCAACAGTGGTTGACTGAGCACAGCACAGCAGAGAGGCAACGGGTAAAATAACCGCGTAGTGAAGTGGCAGTCAGTAAGTCGTCGCGCCGCGAAGCAGTCGTACAGTGGAGAACCGAACTCTTTTATTAGTTACACACATATTTCAATAAGTTATCTAAACTTTTTAGCTTTTGCGTACCTAACACACCTACCTTACTATAACAAATAATTAAATAAATTATCGCTTACGCGAAGCAGTTGTACTATAAAAGAACCAAACTCTATTATTTGTTACATATGGGGGCTCGTCCCAAACAACGCAAATAAACGCGTGTGATTTCCATTATATATCTATAAATTCGGGTGATTTAAAATTTGATTGAACAAAATACGTTGCGATAAATTAATAAAAGTGCATAATCTGAACGAATCTATGTGCGGTAAATTAGCAAAAGTGCATAACGAAAGTGTTGTGTGTGTGTGGCAACTGATTGGCGTATGTGATTTTAAGCAGAAGGTCATAAGAATACCCTAGGTACGAGATAAGTGTGAATCGTGCCCTTGAAGTTGTCCACATAAAAATAACAGTAGTTGCGGTGCGAAACTAGCGAAATATATAACATATAAACATAACAGTAGTTGCGGCGCGAAACAAGCGAAATATAATTATAACACATAAACATAACAGTAGTTGCGGCGCGAAACTAGCGAAATATATGACACGTTAACATAACAGTAGTTGCGGCGCGAAACTAGCGAAATATATAACACATAAACATAACAGTAGTTGCGGCGCGAAACTAGCGAAATATATAACACATAAACATAACAGTAGTTGCGGCGCGAAACAAGCGAAATATATAACTCATAAGCATAGCGGTAGTTGCGGGGCGTAACACATGCAAAGTGCACAGCGTTGATGGCAAGCAGCGGTAACACATACAACACACGTTCTAAAGGCACATCAAAAAATTTAGCGAAAACCGAAAACGACAGCAGAAGCAGCAGTAACAAGGAGGGAAAGCAGCAGCACGAAGAGGTAAAGCAGAAAGTCGAAAAGGAGAAGCAGTACATGAAAGAAGCATATAGCGAAACAGTAGAGCGAGAACAACAAAATATGCCGAACGAAGACAATTTACAAATAACGGAGCTAGTACGGCTACTGACTAGAAAAATTGAAATAGAAGAGCAGCACAATAGAACTACGAAAATAAGTGCAGAAAGCTTCGAGAAAATTATCCCCGAGTGTGATGGAAGCAGTATACCAATAAAAAAGTGGTTTGACAATTTTGACATTAACGCGACAGCATACGAACTTAATCCAAAACAAAAATATGTGCAAGCGCGCGCGAAAATGACGTCGGTCGCAAAACTATTCCTAGAGACAACGCAAATAACCGAGTACGACGAGTTAAAAACGGCATTAATAGAAGAATTCGCGAAAGAATACAATAGTGCGGAAGTGCATAAGAAACTGTCGGAACGCGTAAAAAAGAACACAGAGTCGTTTCACGAGTATTTGTTACACATGCGTAAAATTGCCTCACTAAGTGATATTGAGGAAACGTCTATCGTTCGCTACGTTGTCGATGGTTTGCGTATAAAAAGTGAAAACAAACATCTCCTGTACAGGTGTAAAACATATAAATCGCTACAAGAAGAATACGAAATTTTTGAACATTTTATTAAAGACGAAAGATCGTACGACGGGGAGCGCGTAAATAAGATCGGCAAACCTCAAGTCGCGGACAAAAGGTCACCTATAGAAAAAAAAGAACACTGTTTCAATTGCGGATCCCCAAGTCATAAACGAAGGGACTGTCGTTCTGAGACAAAGTGCTTTAAGTGTAACAAATTCGGACATACGTCCAAGGAGTGCGAAAACAGGTCAAAATTTGTTAATGTCGTGGTTGAAAAAGAACGCGTAAAAGACGTTTCGGTGAACGGTGTCCGAATAAATGCGCTCATAGATACGGGAGATGTTACGATAATGTCAAAAACAACTTTCGAAAAATTGAATAGCCTCGATTTGCAAAAAAGTGATACTACGTTGTTCGGTCTCGGTAATGTAAAAACTAAACCGGTTGGACGTTTTGTAGGCGAAATATGCGTCGATGATTTATGCACAACCCAAACGACGATGGTGGTGCCAAATGGCACTATTCAATACGACATGTTGTTAGGCTGGGACTTCGTTAAAAAGTTTCGTTTTGAGTCCGGTACTGACGGATGTTCGTTTATATCCTTGCGGTCGCAACAAAACATAAAAGAGCCGCCGAACGCGAACATTTACAACATAGTTGAGTCATCTAAAGAGATAATGGTTCCGTCGCAATTTGAAAAACAAGTGCGAGAAATGATTACGGATTATAAGCCTGCAGCTGTAACGAAGGAAAGCATCATATCCCTGAGTATTGTTCCGGATACTACAATGAGACCATTCCAGCATTCACCGAGCCGGTTGCCTCATCATGAACAAAAAGCTGTAAGTACACAAGTTGATGAATGGTTACAACAAGGAATAGTGCGGAAATCCTCGTCGGACTTTGCCAGCCGAATCGTAGTAGTAAGAAAGAAAGACGGCAGCAGAAGGATCTGTATCGACTATAGAAACCTGAATTCGATGGTGCTGAAAGATCGGTTCCCGGTGGCGGTTATTGACGATGTACTTGAAAAATTGTAGAAAGCAAAGTTTTTTACAGTTATGGATCTGGAAAATGGGTTTTTTCATGTCAAGATAGACGAAGAAAGTAAAAAATATACGGCATTCATCACCAAAGAAGGTTTATTCGAATTCAATAGAGCGCCTTTTGGGTTCTGCAACTCGCCTGCAGTTTTCAGCCGTTACGTAAATCACATCTTCCAAGACTTGATTAACAAAGATATCATGGATTTGTATATCGATGACATAATCATCTACGCTTCGACGACAGAAGAATGTTTAAACAAAATGAAAATGGTCTTAGAAACAGCAGCGAGTTGGAGTTTAAATATCAAGTGGAAGAAGTGCAGTTTCTTACAGTCAAGGATAGACTTTCTTGGTCACACAGTCGAGGATGGAAGAATCTCACCAGGAGAAGAAAAGACTAGAGCCGTAAAAAAGTTTCCTACGCCGCAAAATATAAAGGCAGTCCAGTCATTTCTTGGATTGATGGGTTTCTTCCGAAAGTTTATTCCGAACTACGCACTAAAGGCTCGACCTTTGACAAATATTTTAAAGAAGAATAAGCAGTTCGAATTTGGAGTCGAAGAACGGAAAGCTGTACAAGAACTGAAGGAAGCGCATATAGAAGAACCAGTGCTACACATTTTTTGTCGAGACGCGAACACAGAACTGCATACTGACGCATCAAAAGATGGATTTGGAGCCACGTTACTACAGCAATCCGAAAATCAACTACATCCGGTGTTTTTCTGGAGTAAAAAGACGTCGCCGAGGGAATCTGCTCAACATAGCTACATTCTTGAAGTAAAAGCAGCGTATCTAGCATTAAAAAGGTTTCGACACTATTTACTGGGAACGAAATTCAAGCTTGTTACGGACTGTGCAGCGTTTAAGCAGACCCTTAAGAAAAAAGATGTGCCCCGCGAAGTTACACAGTGGGTGCTCTATTTCCAAGAATTTGAGTACGAAGCTGAACATCGAAGTGCAGACAAGATGAAACATGTGGATTGTTTAAGTCGATACCCACAGCAAGTTCTCATAGTTGCTTCAGAAGTCACAGCTCGCATGCGCGCTGCTCAACAACGGGATAGGCATTTCAAAGCAGTTCACGAGATCTTGAAAACCAAACCATATGAAAATTTCAAAATTAAAGGCGATATAATATACAAAGTATTAGACGGTCTGGAGTTATTAGCAGTCCCGAAATCAATGGAAACCGAAGTTATCAGAAACGCGCACGAACCAGGACATTTTGCCACGCAGAAGACAATGCACGCGATCAAACAGTTTTACTGGATACCACATCTGGAGAGCAAGGTTATACAGTTCATCAACAATTGCGTCAAGTGCATCCTGTACAACAAGAAGCTGGGAAAAAAAGAAGGTTTCCTTAATTGCATTGATAAAGGTGATCTGCCGTTGCATACGATCCACATCGATCACCTCGGTCCAATGGATGCGACTTCAAAAAGTTACCGATATATTTTTGCTGTAGTCGACGAGTTCACTAAGTTTGTGTGGCTATACCCCACAAAGTCAACAAGCTGCGAGGAGGTTATCCGGAAGCTGAGCGAGTGGTCAATGATCTTCGGCAATCCGACACGCATCATAAGTGATAGAGGTGCTGCATTCACATCTAACAATTTTAGCGAGTTTGTTACAAAGAACAACATAAACCACGTTTTGACCACTACTGGCATCCCAAGAAGCAATGGACAAGTAGAACGGGTCAACAGGGCGATCTTATCTATTATTTCGAAGCTCTCGGCAGCCGATCCTGCCAAATGGTTCAAGTTTGTACCTGAAGCTCAAAAAACAATAAACTCTTCTTTTCACAGCTCGACAAAGGCGTCGCCATTCGAAATTATGTTTGGCATCAAAATGAAAGTCGATCTTGAGAGCCAGATTCTAGATGCTTTACGAGATGAATTGGTTGACAATTTGGATATCGACAGACAGCGTATTCGTGATGACGCGAGGGCACAAATTCTGAAGACTCAAGCTACTTACAAGCGAAATTTTGACAAGGGCAGAAAAGCGGAAATAGGCTACACGGTTGGCGATCTAGTGGCGATCAAACGCACTCAGTTTGTGGCTTAAAAAATTGGCCAGCGAATATCTGGGTCCATATAATATAAAATCGTCAAAGTTAAACGCAATGGTCGATACGACGTACGCAAAGCAGCCAATGTAGAGGGTCCCAACAACACGTCTACCAGCTGTGACAACATGAGGCTCTGGAAGTACGCCGAATGCAACGAAGAGCTCCTGTCATCCGAGTCGGATGACGATGATCAGGACCGCCGAATGTAACAGTGGCAACAGTGGTTGACTGAGCACAGCACAGCAGAGAGGCAACGGGTAAAAAAACCGCGTAGTGAAGTGGCAGTCAGTAAGTCGTCGCGCCGCGAAGCAGTCGTACAGTGGAGAACCGAACTCTTTTATTAGTTACACACATATTTCAATAAGTTATCTAAACTTCTTAGCTTTTGCATACCTAACACACCTACCTTACTATAACAAATAATTAAATAAATTATCGCTTACGCGAAGCAGTTGTACTATAAAAGAACCGAACTCTATTATTTGCTACATATATATATAGTACTAGCAAACCCGGCCTGCTTCGCTGGGCACACTAAAATAGAATAGATATTGCTTAGAACAAAAAATATATGGTTTTCATATTATTTATTTCTTTATTCTTTATTCAATCGCTTTGGCATAAGCAATATTTTTTGTTTTTCAATTTGTTTTTGAGTAAATACATATATAATGTTGTTGGCTTCCCAACACGTGAACAGCCAACGTATAGTTGACCATGGGTGAATACTGGTTCTTCTAAATTCATCCCGCATATTTCTAAAGTTTGCCCTTGTGATTTATTGATAGTTATTGCAAATGCTAAACGAATGGGTAGTTGCAAACGCTTGAATTCAAATGGCAATTCAGGTGGAATCATTGGAATTCTCGATATTAGAACGTCTTCATTCTTGAATTTGCCAATTTGCCGGTTGGATAGTTAACTACTTGATCTTGGTCGATAATTGTGTTAACAGACCGGTATACAACAGTATCACCAGGCTATAATAGCCAATTGTGATTCTTATAATTTTGTGTTATGTCGGGAAAAACCTTTTGCACCAAATCGGTCTTTGATTCTGCTATTTGACAAAAATTATCTGGAAATTTAAATAAGCCATTATTATCAATAGGAATTCGTCCATTGCCAATTTGTAACAATTGCTTTGAAAAAACTTCAGCACTTGAATCATTTTGGAGTTGAACGCGAACATTTGTGTTTAGTGTTAATTTCGTCACATATCGCCACAAATTAGATGCTTTCAAGCACGCATTCAATTCATCAGCTGGGGTTGATCGCGGAGTAACGGGTAACGTTTGTCTAAAATCACCAGTTAATAAAATCAATGCATTTCCAAATAAACGTTGATTTTCACGCAAGTCTTTCAATGTACGATTACGTGCCTCTAACGATTTTTTGTGCGCCATTGTACACTCATCCCAAATGATGATTTTACATTGTTGGAGTACCCTTGCCATTCCACTTCTTTTGGAAATATTGCATGTTGGTTCTTCATTAACTTGTAAGTTTAATGGTAATTTGAGCGCGGAATGTGCGGTACGTCCTCCTTCTAATAATGTAGCTGCAATACCCGATGAAGCAATAGCTAATGCAATAAATCCGTCGTATTGTTGTTCTCGTTCCAACTCTTTGTTGAAAATGTCGTGAATATTTTGATTTGGTGCAATCATACTAAGTTGAGTCAATGCTTTATTAGCAATTGACAAACACAGATCCTCTACCAAGATTAGCACTTCATTGTACATATTTGATGTTCCGGGTTCATTTGAACATTCGGATTTCCCATTAAATTCTCAAATTTCGTAAGAAATTATTCACTGTTCCAAAATCCACTCCAAAAATGTTTACACTTTGCACTTACGTCTTCTCCTTATGGCGTCCAAATCAGAAAGAAATATTGACACATTGTAACTCACACTGTCAATTTGACAGTTCGGTTCCGCCTAAACGTTTAAAAAGTAAACGACATTATGGCTGGTTCAAACGAAAGCTTTACGCGTTGCCAGTGTTCCGAATTACGGCGGGTCTACGTTTTGGCATATATTTCGAGACCTTAGTAATCAATGGGTATGAAAATTACCCCGTATTAAAGCACTTATCAACAGCTTTCATTTGATACCCATATTGTACATACACAACCAAAGGTTACCCGGGTCCACGTTTTGACCTATATCTCGAGACCCCAGTCACGGAGCGGCATGAAAAATACTCTGTACTAAGGCATTCACCAACAGCTTCCATTCGATACCCATATTGTACATACACATCCAAAGGTTACCCGGGTCCACGTTTTGACCTATATCTCGAGACCCTATCCACCAATAGGTATCCAAACTATACGGAAACAATCTTCAATACCTACTTAACAATGTGTGTAAGTTTGGTTTAATTCGGTGCAAAGACACGGCCGGTTAAGATATAAGAATTAATATTCTTTGCAGCGGATGAAGTATTGAAAATAATTGAATAAATAAGATACATATTGATATGATAATTGAGATATCTATGATATAACTAATCATTTTTGAATTTTTATCTGTATGTAATTAGTAAAGGGTGTTTTTTTAGAGGTTAGGTTTTCAAGTTGGCACTACTTTTTTCGTAGATGGTCTTTTTGACAGCTGTCACTTGATTTATGCTCAGTTTGGTTTGCCATTTCATAATGAATAGACTTACACCTGAACAACGTTTGCAAATCGTGCAAATTTATTACGAAAATAATGGTTCGGTTCGCGCGACGCATCGCGCGCTGCGTCCAATATTCGGTCGACATAATCGTCCATCAGAGTCACTAATTCGATTAACCATGGATCGGTTTCGCACCACGTTTGCTCTAGTGGATAACACGCATCCTCAGAGACGTCGTACAGTGCTGTGGAGCAGAGTATCGAAGAAGACCCGAATGAGTCCATCCGCCATCGCGCGCAGCAATTGGAGATGTGCCCATCCACTTTATGGAAGATTTTGCGGAAGGATCTTGGTTTGCGGGCTTACAAAATCCAACTCGTGCACGAATTGAAGCCGAACGACCATCAAGCACGTCGCACGTTCGGTGAATGGGCCCAAAACGAGATGGCCACCGATCCCGATTTTCACAAGACAATTTTGTTCAGCGATGAAGCTCACTTTTGGTTGAATGGGTAAGTCAATAAGCAAAATTGTCGCATTTGGAGTGAACATAATCCACAAGCCATGGCTGAGACGCCGTTACATCCTCAAAAAGTCACTGTTTGGTGTGCTCTATGGGCAGAGGGAATCATTGGTCCATATTTCTTTAAAAATGAAGCCGGCCATAATGTTACAGTCAATGGAGAGCGCTATAGAGCCATGATTAATGACTTTTTCGTGCCTGAATTGGACGATGTTGATGTGGACGACCTTTGGTTCCAACAAGACGGCGCTACATGCCATACAGCCAACGCAACAATCGATTTATTGAAGGACACTTTTGGTGAGCGCCGCTGGACTATTTCTTGTGGGGCTATGTGAAGTCGCTTGTCTACGCAGAAAAGCCCGAGACGATTGACGTCATGGAAGAGAATATTCGGCGCGTTATTGTTGACATACGGCCCCAATTGCTGCAAAAAGTGGTCGAAAATTGGGCCTCTCGGCTGGAATTTATTCGAGCCAGCCGCGGCGGCCACTTGCCCGAAATCATTTTTAAAACATAATGGCAAACCCTTATCTTTATAATAAAGCTAAATTCTTGGCCATAACATTAAATTATATACGTTTTATTTCATCTTGAAAACCTAACCTCTAAAACAACACCCTTTACTTGCTGCAGTGTTTTTTAGTACTCTATTTGTTTTAGATATAAATATTCAATTTTTATGTCTGCTAGTGTTGTATTAGTAGTCTCTTTAATTTTTGTTATAAGATTAGGTAAGATAATTTTATCGTACAATTTTATTTTAGCATTAGTAAAAGTTTTATTCAATATGTTTATTTCACAATTTTCAACTTTGATTAAATAAATTCCTGTAATTTTCAATTTAGCTTTGTTGCAATTGTGGAATATTGTATTGTTAAAGTGCTTAAGAACTAATATTCCAGGAATTATGTCGATTATTTCTTGTGTATTTAATGTTTGCTTTTTGCAATTCGCATCAAAGTTTAGTATATTATTGAAACAATTATCACCATGGATAGTGAGTCTTGCGAATATTGTGGTATAGAGAGAATTATTATAATGTTACCTTCGTGAAGTGCTATAACTACTCTAATATTGGTATAACTGTCAAAGCCTGAGATTAGTTCAAGTTCGGTTTAGGTTAGAATATCTGTGGGGATGATTCCCAGTTTCCCGGAGAAAATAATCTATCCGATGTCGTCTACATGATGTCGTAAGAGTGAGATGTCATTGTTAATCTAGTATACGTGCTCTATAAGTGTTATCTCGTCTTCTATGGTAGGAATTTTATTTCCTATAAAATTCTTGAATATAGTTAAGTAATCTCCGTTAGTGTTTTGCTGATAGTTTATATGATTAGTTATGTTCTGGTTAAGTTACTTTGTTCATCTTGTTAGTTATGTCTTCGTCGCTTGCCTGAAGCAATTTAAGAGTTTTACTTATTTGTTTTTCGTCGTCGCTTTCCATTGTACCTGCAATCATTTTAAGGCCTTTACCTACAATGTTTAAGAGAGCCCGTTTCTTTCGGAAGTGAAGAATAAGATTTTCTATTTTTGCCCTTAGTAGCATAAAGTTCTTGTTTATTTCCACAGTTCTTTCATATTCTGTGGTGTTTATTATATGCAGTACCTTTATGTAGTGTTCGACAATTTATATTTCCCCTGTTTTTATTGGTATGTATCCGTTATTGTTCGATAGGTCTTGTAAGTCGATAGTTTAAACCGGGAATGTTGGAACAATTCTTACCATTATTATTATCTATTTAATCATCTAAAACAAAAATCTATTTATTTAATTGTTGCCTTGATTTTGGAGTTACTTTTGTCTTGGTATTTCTTCTTAGATCTAACGTTAGTTTTATAATAGTTATGTCCAGTTCCTGTCGTCTGTATGTGGTCATCGTCTATTTTTTCGGTATTAACTTTCCTATATTTTCTGTGATTTTTCCCACTACGTATCTCTTTAATATAATTTGCTCCGCTTTCTAATTCAAAATCTTTCCGGTTTTCATTTAACTTCTGAATATATTTTTCTTTCTTTGCATTTATAAGATCACGAATTACTATATAACAAATCTACCCTCATGTACTTTGCCATTTACAAAATCAATCGGCTTGATGCCGGTCGTGCTATGTGTTGGGTTGTTGTAAAAACCTATTATTCTTATCATTTTATCTTCCGTACTTTCGTCTTTGTTGTCTTTATCGTGCCTTAGCAAGCGTTAGTGTTCATTGATTGTGTTATGTAGTCTTTCAATGTCGGCGTTGGACGTATGGTTACTATTTGAGGTATAAAAATTGTTTTAAAAATTCCTGCATTGGTATAGCCTAAAATCCTAATTCATTATCCACAATAATTTTATTTATTTTCCCGTAAGTATTGATTACCAGCAAGAGCTTTATTTTGAATTCCGTCCAACTTCTACAGTTTATTAGAAACGCAAAAGAATTTATCGATTGCTGTCAAAAAGAGTTTCTTATTCAAGGTATAAAATGCGTTAATTTATATATATTTATATAACACTGTGCTACAAAAAAAAACGAAATACACCTGACAAATTACACACTGTAGGTTGTTTATATGGTCGAATAATGCATAAAAATATTTTTGTTATATTTTTTGTACCCTCCAATTTTTATTTATTTATAAAAAACCGTTTTTTCAGACTTTGCGCGGTAATCTACGGATATCTAAGTCATTTTTTCACCGATTTTCAATATTTTATATGTTTTGAAAATGATATTGTCAGACCTCAAATGATGTACAACAAGTAATTATTCAATCTAACCCATTTTGATTTTTTTGTTTCAGACTAGCCGTTCCCGAGATCTGCTTGGTACCGTTTTTCACTTCGATTTTAAGGCGTTTACGCGCGGCCACCATTTTGTACATTAAAGTGCAATAAAATGAATAAAAAAAAATTAGTTTACACAATTTAAGACTTTATTTATTATATCTAACAATATCTATATCTGTACATACCCAAAAATAATTCCCAAAAATAGCTTTTTTTTAGCGCATGATCTGGACGGTCCCCTTAAGAAGCTGAATTTCTTTATGTAGTATATGATCTGGACGGTCCCCTTAAGAAGCTGAATTTCGTTATGTAGTATATGTTCACTAGTGCAAAATAGTTTGTAAACAATGCAACTGCGTAGATATTGTATGAGGTCTTCAATTGATAGAAAACCACCTTCAGGTAGAAGGTTTTTTACTGGTGTCGACCTGAACGCTCTAAGGCTTTGCCTTAGGTTAGGTTAGGTTGAAGCGGTTGTCTTGTGGGACCCACTCAGGCTTATAGCCCATTGTGGTGCCGCGTGGGGGAGCTTTCCCTATTTCTCCTAAAACCATTGTGCGCTTTTCAAGAATTTTAGAAGTTCTCCTATTTCTGCGGAACTGAGATCTTCCAATTCGTTAAAAAATTGTTTGTCTGGAATAGCAAATCTCCGTCTGGATAGAGCAGGACAATGGCACAATGGCACTCTTCCTCATCGAGACAACTTCTTCAGAAGTCGTGTGCTAGCACACCCATCCTTTGGGCGTGCCTACCTATTAGACAATGTCCCGTTATGACTGAAATCAGTGTGCTAAGACTGTGTTTATTTTGGCTTAGCAAAGATTCAGTGCGTTTAGGCGAAATGACTCAACCATCTCGTTAAGAGATGTGCGGCATTTCATGGCTACCTTGGAGGTTGTCGACTGCTTTGTGAGGGATTTTATCGCCGCCAGGCTGTCAGTGATAATGTAGATGCCATTCCCGGATATCGCATCACACTGTACCAGTGTCGCGGCTTTCGTTATTGCCATCAGTTCGGGCTGAAAGACACTACAGTAGTCGGGGAGCCGAAAACTGAAGGAGATCCCCAGATTCTCGGAATATACACCTCCGCCCACCCTGCCCTCGAGCTTTGAGCCAATTGTGAATACATGGATAGACTCGCCCTGTCTTACATCGTCCCGTTCCCACTCTTCCCTTGAGGGTAGGAGGGTCGTGAACGATGTAATGGCAAGTGTGGGCGGGAGTGCATAGTCCACCAATCCGGGAATCTCCGAAGTGCCAGCCAGGATTTTGCCGTGACCGTAGCTCTTATTTGACCACTTACTTAGAGTGTTCAGCCTTATTGCCGTGCTGCGCGCGATGTATTTTGCCTGCAGATCTACCGGCAGGAAGTTTAATGTAGCATATAATGCTTTCGATGGTGTGGTTGACATCGCGCCAGTTATGAGAACAGATGCTAGTCTCTGCACCTTGTCAAGCTTTTTGATGTTCACCCCCTTCTCAAGGGCATTCCACCATATGACAATGCCATAGTAGAGAATAGGCCTCACCACTGCTGTGTACATCCAGTGTATCATTCTGGGTTCCAATCCCTATTTCTTTCCAATTAGCCTTCCGCAGGAGTACAACTCTATCACAGATTTGCGTACTCTATCTGCGACTGTGAGCCCCCAATTTAGCTTCCTATCCAGTACAAGTCCTAGATATTTCGCCTTTTCTGTTACTCTAAGTGGTTTCCCTCCTAGGAATATGTGTTTAAGAGTAGGTGTTTTATGTTTTCTGCTAAATAGTATCAGATCCGTTTTTCCCGGATTTACTTCAAGTCCTCGACTTTTACACCAAAGTGATAATCTATTGAGGGATCTTTGTTGAAGATCGCATAAAGTTGGAAAGTGTTTCCCCGAAATTGCTATAACAATATCATCGGCATATGAGATTATTTTCCCTCCCATTTTTTCAAGTTCTTGAAGAAGATTATTGACAGTTAAATTCCACAGAAGTGGAGAGATTACCCCAACTTGGGGCGTACTCCTAATCGGGAATTTATTGGTGGATGTGTCACCCAAATTTGCGATTATTGTTCGCCCAGCTAGCATTCGTTCTATAAACGAGACTAGTGCCCTGTTTTCACCCATTTCCGTTAGCGAAGTTGTATAAGCCTCCGGATATATATTATTGAATGCACCCTCGATGTCTAGAAAGGGACGTGTTGGGACGGTGATAGCTTATTGCCAATTTCTCCTTTGATATGCATATCTAGTAAACGCTCTAGGGCTTTTAACAGAAAGGATGATAGGCTAATCGGCCTGAAGTCCTTCGGTTTCGTATGTGTGGTTTTCCCTCCCTTGGGAATGAATACCACTTTTACTTCCGCCCATTTTTTGGGGATGGTATGTCGCGCCAGGGAGTTTGCTGGCCAGTGTGGTTTCAAACACGCCCCAGTTTGTGCGTCTGCGGTTTATGACCGGCTTGCAAAGCTTAGTTGGTAATGAAATATTGTACATTAAGTACATATGATCTGAGAAGGAGTTGTCTTTATACATTCTCCATTCTTGTAAGATTTCCGCCACTTGTTCATTGACACATGGGATGTCTAGAACTTCCCTTCTTGTAGTAGTTACAAAGGTAGGGGTATTGCCTATATTGCTAATATAAAGATTGTTGCAAATAATGAATTCAAAAATGTACTCACTGCGTGCATTTGTGTCTGAACTGCCCCTGACATGATGATGTGCATTTGCACCTGCTCCCAGTATGAACGGGGCACCGCATCTCGATGCTTGCTCAGTTGCACTTCTTATGAGTGGTGATGGAAGTGGGCTCCGCGTCGTGTGCCATATATGAGGAGGCAAGCCATATCGTCCTTCCGCAGGACTCCACCGATATGATGACGTTATCCGCATCGCTAAATTGTATTAGTAAATATACATTAATATATTTCTTTGCTAGTATACACGACCTGGGTTTACCTTTGTCAGTGACATAGATCAATTTGTATTCTTTATTGTTCAAACCGCAAACCTGATCTTTTACGACCCATGGTTCTTGGATGAGCACTATATCCTTTCTCTTTCTGCGAGACTGAGGCCGCCTTACTGTGGTGAAGATTGATTTGTACAACCCTCAACATCGCTTGTATGCGTTATTGAAGGGCAGCCAACCACGGTTTGGTCAGCGTTCTCTTCATCGGATGTAGAGGGGAGAGACTCCTCATCCTCCATAGCGGAGAGATCATAATACTCCCCCATATCCTCTAAAGTAACTCTTTCAAAGAGTTCACCAACCATGCCGGAGTTGGATGCCATCTCATCGTTGTCTGTGACAACCTCGTTCGCCCCTGCAGACGTGGACGTATTTTCTGTGGAGGTGTTCTTACTGGCTACATCCTGTCTGTAGACATGGAGAGTTAGTGCTTGAAAGCCATAGTTTATCTTCCATTTGCTTTTGGCGAGTGGGTCTAATGATTCCTCGTTTAGGATTATCACTGCTAGTCTTCTCTTGCCATCCACTTCGCCAATCTTTGCTACCTTCCAGTCGCTGGTAGGTAACTCAGGGTTGCCTAGTTTAATCAGTTCCAGTACTTCCTCTGGGTCAGTATGGAAGTCTGGTATCCAGGCTCTCGGTCTTGGCCGATTGGGGATGTCTTCTCGAGGGACGACATCAAGGCGAGCCCCGGCCAAGGTTCCCTATGCGATTAATCGCCAGGGTGTAAAGGTCCACGGATCGCTGATCAGCGCACCTTATTAGTTTGACGCGGAATTGAAACCATCCCGCATCCGACCAGCTGGGGGGAGGCCCTGGCTTTGCCTTACTTCCATGTTAAAAAGCGCCTTGTTCTTGTTAAGGGTGTCTTTGCTGCATTTACCACATATTTGTACTCCGTTATCGATTTTGCTCTGTAACGTTAGCCTGGTGACTCTAAGAAGAGTATTTGTGTGTGCGAAGCTTTTGTTTGAGCTAAGATATTTAATGATATTAAGCCTGGTAGCTAATACATATCTTAAATTAGTACAGTGGGCCTTAAAACTATGTTTGTTGTCAAATATAACACCGAGGTACGTTTAGAGTAGTTACATTTGGAATTTTGAAATTTATACGTGTTATATTAGAGGTCTTATAGCTATTTTTTTTGCAAATATGTAGGTGCTTCCATTTCTCTGACGAAATGCCAGCACCAGAGTATTCACTCCAACTTTCAATGGCATTTAGAGCGTTATTGAAAGTATCTTGGATTTTTGTTGTGTTTTTGTGACTGCAAAATATATATAAGCCATCGGCATATACATATGTAGGCAATGCTTCGATTTCGATCGATTTATATTATCGAATGCTATCAGAAATAGTGTAACTGAGAGAGGTGACCCCTGGGGGATACCATTCTCTAACAGAAATATTGGTGATAAAGTATTATTAATTTTACACCGGAATTTTCTATTGCTGAGGAAGGACTTATTGAAGTTAAATATCTTCGGGCCAAGCTTCTATTCTTGTTACTTTAGTGATATCAATGGAAAGAATAGAAGTGTGGTTTCTCGACGATATATTTTTCGATATGTGTGGTCGAGGAAGAGTAAGACATCTAGAGTGCTTATACTAGGTTTAACTCCAATTTGAAATAGAGATATTTTATGTTTTTCCTTCAGAAACCACATTAGCCTTGTCGATATTATCTTTTCCATACTTTTACTGACACACGAAATAAGGGAAATCGGCCTGTAGTTAGCAATTGAACCAGGATCTTTAGTAGGCTTTGCTATTGGAACAACGACAACTGTTTTAAAGCTTTGGGGAATAATGCTAGAACTCAATATAGCGTTGTAATATTTCATCAAACGTTCTTTAAAAATCACAGGAGTGAAACACAGCATTTGGTAATTTATATCATCAAGTCCTGGTGTAGTTCCTTTCATTGTTTCAAGAACTGATTCTAATTCATAGAAGGTAATATCATGTTCAAGGTGAGTGGCCAAACTGTCTATGCAGTCGGCAGGTCGCGCGTGCGAAGTATTTTTAGATTGGTCAATGAATTGTGAAGGAAAGTTCGATGTGAGCGATGCCTTGGAAATGTACCTGGCGAATTCTATGGAGATGTCCGATGGGTCGGAAAAAATCTGACTGTTGGATTGACGCTGTAAGCGTCTTTATTCTTTTCCAAATGCTCCCGGTTGAAGAATTTGGGTTTAAGTTTTTTGCGAATTCTTCAAAACTCTTACGTTTAGCAAGTTGTTTCTCTTTGTTGAATCTGGCATTACATTTTTATATGGTGTAAGTGTGAAAGTACAGGGTGACTTATTGTGTGTTCTCCACGCCGAAACTTTTTCGGTTCGCAGAGCATTGAGCTCGGGTGTCCACCAAGGGACTCGCCTTAAAGCTTTGCGGGAGTGAAATAATGGAATAGAAGAGTTTGCTACTTCGTGCAAAGATTTTTGAATCGTGGCTGCTTCTTTGTTGATATTTTGGGCATCAAATGCTGGTAGGCACTTCGTAACCAAAATTTCTTGATGCTCATTCCAGTTAGCCTTTCATGTGTTATATTTTTTGGTTTTGTTGCAGCAAGATGAGTTTGTGGGGATAGAGTGATAGAGCATATTATGGGGAAATGATCGCTGTTGTGCAGATCATCTAAGGAGAACCATGAGGAGAGAGGAAGTAGTTGCAGGGAACATATTGTTAGATCTATGTGCGTAAAGGATTTGTGTGTAGAAAAGTGAGTTGGGCTATTGTTGTTTAAAATTGCCAAATTGAAATGAAGTATGAAGTTTTCGACTACAGTGCCTCTGCGATTGGCCATTGGTGAGCTCCATAGTGGACTCCAGCTATTTAAATCTCCACAGAGAATAACAGGAGTGGTAATGTTAGATAATAACTGAATTAAATCTGAATCTGAAAAGGTTTGGGCTGGAGGGATATATAGAAAAAAAATAGTTAGGGGAGTTTTTAGATTAATTTCAACTGCCACTATAGACAGATTAGAATAAATGGATTTGAATTTGTGTGGGATGCTTTTATGGACTAGTAGTCCACAACCCTGCTTAGCATGATTGAAGAGGGAGAAGTTGTGAAAATAAGTTGAGTATTGTTTAGGAGGGTATGGTGTAGAGTTATGTCTCAAGTGAGTTTCTTGGATACAAATTAAGGGGGGGCCTACGGTCTTTAACCCTCTAGTGCCCAAATTTTATTTTTGAATGAAAAAAATTGCTTTGGGTGGAGATTATGTAAAATTATAGGTTCTTTATAAAGAAAGTGAAATTTTGTTCCTTGATCCGATTATATAGGGATAAAACCTTACCCCGCCTGCAGGCGGCTTTGGGAAAGAACGCCAAAAAAAATCTAAATGAAAAACTTGCAAATTCAGTGTATTACGTACTTTTATTGAACAAAACAGAAAGTTTTTAACAGAAATCAATACAAAACAGAAAGTTTTTAACAGAAATCAATACAAAACAAACAGTCAGTCTTATTTCAAATAGTTTTAGAAAAATGTCTACAAAAGAAAGGCATGCTTTTGAGCATAAATAGGCAGTTGGTGCAAATTATTTATGGTGAAAATTGTGAAAGCAGTCCTTTTGCTGGGAAAAACAAAGATTCAGATTCCATTTTCGGCACACGATTTGAGTTTCGGAGGTGCAGCCAGGATATTCGCACCTTTTTTTACCGGTGCGTGATAAAAACTTTGCAAAATGTCCAACTCCGTCGTAGCGAACGTCGTCAGGAGGTAAGTAAGCTTTTCTTCCAGTAAATTTTACTTGAGGAGTTTGTTAAGGACGACCTGGAGCTCTTGGTATTGAAGAATATTGTTGTTTGCATAGTACGTATGCGATCTCTGCCCGGAAGTTCGGCAGTTGGTACTGCCTAGCATGCGTGTCAATCTTGTTAATTCTTCTGAACAAAACATAAGCGTTTACCATGGCCATATCAAGCAGGTGATTAAAAAGTCGGTTTGTGTACTTATTGCTCTTTACCGGAATCTTATATCGCCCAATTAGTCCATCCATGAGGTCGACGCCCCCCATATATGACTATTATATTCACGGACTGCATTGGGGCAATCGACATCAACAAATTTTTTTCTGAGCGGACGAACCGCGACACCTTATTTATAGCATTTGTTTCATTCTGGAAGGGCTTTTCGCCTGCGTAACTCGATGCGAGTCACACTATTTTATTGTCCCTCCAAACTGATAAAGAAATGTCAACTCCTAAAGCAGATCCACAAAATTCAGTTGAATATCCACGGGGTTGTTTCCTGAGATCAAGATCTGTCGGAAGTTTGCAATTCGGAATTCGATTTGAACAAATAGTTCCCAGCGAATGTATTCTGCGTGATTTTAGATAAACCAGAAGTGGCAGTGACGTGTAATAGTTGTCGAAATATGTTATATGGTTTTTAAAACCTGGAATATTACGGGAAAATCGGACCACCACATTCGCTGATGCCCCAAGATCTGGTGTATCAGTCAGAACAGCATTGTCTCCTGCGCCGCAATATATTTCGAAGTTATAACAAAATCAGAAGGAGTCACACAAAACGAAGAGTTTTATACCCCATTTATGTGGTTTATCTGGCAGATATTGTCGAAGGAAAGTCCTCATCTTCGGTGCGCACATTTGTTCATCGTCACATAAACGCTGAGTCATCGGAATGGACTGAAACCTGTTATTAAAATGATCAACGAGACAATTGACAAATTGACAACATGTACATAAATTGACACACACTTCTGATTCCAGCATGGAATCTGACAAATTTACCGCCCTGTTAATCACCTCGTCAATTCCAGTGTCGATAGGTAATTCTGCATCGTCCACATTTTCGTCTAAAAGATCTTCGAAATCTTCTTCCACGTCTGTATCATCGTCGATTTCTAGTAAATCCAAAAATGTTGCAATATCTTCATCATTGATGGATGATAATTTAGACTTTTGTCGTTGATCCATTTCTAAAAAACCAAAACTTTAAGCTTAGCCCCCTCTAAAAATATCAAAATTTCAAACTTTCCGCATAGTGTTATTTATTCCGAGTTATCCCAGGACCGCCTCTAGACGGGCTGTCTTCAAAGGTTTATAAAATACAGGAAACACTTTTTTTTGTTATTATTTTTAACTTTCGTATTTTGAACACAACCAGCAACACTATGATAATTTTTATTATAAGCTAAATACACTTCTAATATTTTTATTTAATTTTTAAAATACACCACTTTTGCAGAATAATTAATTTGACCGCTTTTCACTATTTTCCGACTTCAAATGATTATGACGGCTGATTAAAAAACAAGACGCTACTGCAAATGCACCAGCAATAATTTTGGGACTTTCCGGAATTAGAATGAGTTTAAAAAGTAACGAAATGGTATTTTAAAAGGGAATAAGCGTGAAATAAACTTAGGCCGTCTACAGGCGGTCTTGGGTACTAGAGGGTTAATCAAAGTTTCTTATTCTATGTAGTTGTTAAAATATCCCTTCATATTCCATTGAAGAATATTAGGGATCATTATCGAAATTTATAATGGTTACCTATTGTACTATTCAGGTTATTTCAGAGTAAAATAACCTATAGTACGGGTTCTTCCTGGACGCTGTTGAGGATGTCTGTATAAGTTTCTGTAGTCACTGTGTTGCTTAGATTTGAATCTACACATTTCAAGTGCTCATAAGAGATGGTTGTAAGAGATTGTTTTTATATTGGATTTAGGTTGGCGTTTTTTGAAGAGCATATACATATATAGTAGCAATGTTATGTTCGATATTGAGTAAAGAGAAGTTGGGGGTTGAATTGATAGAGTTACGTATCGAAAGAGATTGGGGAGTTACCGACGACGTAGTAACTATATTTTGTTGAGTAGAAAAAGATGAGAGGTTTGAATTTGCATTTGAAATGTGAGTAATAAGTGGAAAAGAGTTGTGTGAAGCAATGAAGGAAGAGAAGAGAGCTTGTAGATCTGTTGGGTTGTAAAAGGTGATTTTGTAAGAGCATGGGAAAGTTTTTCAAAAAACACACGTAAAATTCAGAAAAATGCATGAAATTTTTATTTAAATCGATAGTACAATCCATATAATTTAATGTTTGAAGATTATTTCATGCAAATGATGACCGCGACTTCGTTTTAAATGGTCCATCCGCTTAGTCCAATTTTTGGCATACTCTTTCCAATGTTACGGCCGGTATCTCACATATAAATGCTTTAATGTTGTCTTCCACAACATTACTTGAAGCAATTCTTGCACCAGGTGTATTTTGAAAGGCTTCACACATAAATCCTTTCGCAAAATTGTCTACGTTGTTGAGTAACAGAGGCCCAATTGCTGTAAACGGCGACGAATCGATAATTGATGGTCATCATTAACACTGGCCGATACAGCTGCGATATTTTCTACAGTTCGCACTCTACGTAAGCGTGTTGGTGGTTTGATGTCCAATAATGTAAATTTGGTTCTAAATTTAGTCACAATAGCTCGAATAGGCGCTTCAGTGGGTCGATTAAACTGACCATAAAATGGAAGAAGCGCGCGATAAACTTTTTTAACAGAACACGCATTTCTATAAAAAATTTCAATGATTTGCAAGCGTTGTACGTTTGTAAGACGATTCATGGTTAAATTATAGACCAAACTGAAGATGTTTGACAGTGAAACAAAACACGAAACGTGCGTCAGCTGTTTAAACCAACTGTTTAAAAAGATAATAGCTAAAAAATCACCCGTTAGTTGTTATAGGTATTTTTATCAAATCGAATGATTTATTGGATCCGTTAGAGTAAGACTTATGATTGGCTTGTGATGGAATCGATGGGTTGTCAGAGCTGTTTGAACAGTTAGAAAGAGAGAGGGAGTATGAGTTGAGTATACTTGTTTGCGGTTGTGTGGAGCTAGCAACCGATGCATAAGAGTTAATGGGTGTGAAATTATGGATTTTGTACAGACGTTTAGCTTCTTTATCATTACACTTGTTCTGTGTTTTTATTTTCAGTACTTCTTTTTGTTGCAAATATAAAGGGCAGTGTTTGTCAGAAGCTGAATGAGAGCCAAGACAATTTGCACACATGGTACGTTGACATACTTCGGGGTTGTGTGTGGGGCATATTGCAATTCTCACAAGTCCGATTGATGTTGCATCTTTTGATAGTGTGGCCGAGCAGTTGGCAATTTCTGCATCGCATTGGTGTTGGGAAATATTATTCTACTCTTACTGAGTACCAAGCGATATCAATGTGACGTGGGACCTTGTAAAGGTTAAATGTCAAAACGATTCGGCCTGTTGGGACTTTTTATCCGTTACAAAGTTTTTTAAATTTATATACAGCAACAACACCCTGGGATTTAAGACCTTCACGAATCTCTTGTTCTTCTGTGTTTGCAAGATTTAGATCAAAGATAGTACATTTGCATGTATTTAACGATGCGTGTAAGTCAATTGAAACTGGACATTAACCACTGAAATTTTTGCATTTTAAAAATTTTTCAGCTACTTTATTTGATTTAGTTAGTACGAGTAGGCTCCCATCGCGAAGTATGCTCTCTGAGCTTTATTCGGTACTAATATTTTATTTCGGATAATTTGCGTTGATTGTTTTCACTGGTTTCGGTAATACCGGGAAAGAGTTTTCGGAGATGATGGGTTTTTTGCGTTTAACTTTGGGGGGCTTAGGTGTACTGTCGGACAGTATACTATACCGATTCCCCAAAGCGATCGGAGAAGTTTTCCCCTATTTGAAATACTTACTACACTTTTGCTTTTGTAGACTTCAAATTTGAAAAAATAAGAGAGAAAAGAAAAAATAGCACACGTGGAAATGTCACTACGAAAATTGAAAGTCAACGAGAGAACGATTGTGTTCACAACTGCTCGGTACGAAGGTTAATCGGTGACTGCGCAATTAAATTAACTATTCCTTCTCTTTATCTTTTCTTTATATCGTTTTAAATTACACTATCGAAAAACTACAAAATATTCCACTAAAGTAATTTTTATGAAGAAAAACCTTTCAAAACAGTATGATTGTCAATTTTGCAGGTAATCTGCCATATGTGAACGGGTAGATTAATTTCGTCAATTTATTGTTAATTACTGCACATGTAAGCGTACTTTTAATACGTGGCTGTATATGTAGATGAAGCAGCTGGTATAAGTGAACATATCTTGGCAACGCTGGAAAAGAGATGCCATTTACAATTGTAAAATATTGAGTTATACCGGTTTTTGAGGTATAACCCTACTCGCTAGCGAAGAATCTTGCTTGATAACTTTGTTGTTGCATTAGCATGCAAATCTTTCGTCAAGTTAGTCGAGCAGAGAGATAATGTGCAGAGAAGTGGCGAATAGAAGAGGCCTAATATTTTCTTGAATTCAATGTGTAATGGATACGAATATAGAGAAAATTGTTTCTATCTTGCCCATAGCAAAATCCTGGAAATTTTACGATGTGCCACAGACCAATTTTCGCTGGATCAAACTGCTTCCACCCTTTTTTATAGATTTCCGAAATCAGTGTGCTGGAGCTTGATTCAAAATTTAAAACAATATGAAACTCGGAAACTTAGAACTCCATATGAAAGTTGAGCTAATTATATATGCATACCCACCGCTAAATATTTCTGCCACGTACATTCTGCCGTTTATTTTAAAATGAAAACACTTATAGTTAGTTTACACATTTAAATTTAAAATAATACATTTAAAACTACAAAAAACGCGCCAAAAAAACTGACGAAACAGTTCGTTTTAGCTTAATGGAAAAATGCCGCGATTGAAATATTTATAATTATTTAAATTAAAGTGAGTGTTTAGAATTTTCTAAAACCTCGTATATCTTTTTCGGCTTCCACTTTGAATTAATCTTGTACATACATATATGAATACATTTTACATACATGTAATTTTATTGAAAACTGTGTGTTGGTTTATGTCTGTAAATTTGTATTTATATACGTAAATATTTTATGGTTGAAAAGCGTAGATAAGGGAATTGATTTTGAGTTCGAGATATTTTACAAAGATTAAAGGTTATCTGCTTTAACTTATTCTGTTCGCTGTTTCACAATTTGTTGTTTGTTATCCACTTTTTAAGTCATATTAAAAAATCGCAATACACACAATACATACATTTATTTATACTTATGTTTTTCGTGTTATCAATCTTGTGTGACCTTCATTTAGAAGTAGATTTCGGGCTAGTTGATTGGGATGGTCTTTAAGTTTTTGTCGTAAGTACTTTTTGTTCAACCGTACATTTCATCGGCTACACGAGGTATGCATATGCCTCTGTGAATGTAAGCGTTCTTTGTATACCATTGAGCTTCAGTAGTTATCCGCAAGACTTTAGATTGCATTCTCTGAAGTTTTTCGATATTTGAAGGCGTAGCAGTTTCC
The DNA here is from genome assembly GCF_028408465.1 of Anastrepha ludens. Classification (NCBI taxonomy): domain Eukaryota; kingdom Metazoa; phylum Arthropoda; class Insecta; order Diptera; family Tephritidae; genus Anastrepha; species Anastrepha ludens. The sequence goes on along the minus strand of NC_071503.1, from coordinate 75,680,310 downwards.
CACATTTCTATACCAAATATCCATATTGGTTTTAGCATGGCTTTATACAGTAGCACTTTGTACTCTAGAGGTAATGCTGATTTCGAACTAAGCATCCAATACAGGTTTCTCATTTTAAGCTTGATATTAGTCACTTCCTTTATTGATTCCGCCATGTGAATCTCCTATCGAAGTGAATTCCAATTTATTTTATTTCATTTTATTGTGGTATAATAGCACGTTTTTAAGCCATGTTTCTATTGCATCGACATATCGATGGTTTTCGAGAAAAGTGACACAACTCAAAAATACAAAATACTCAATTGGGTCAGTTTTCTAGATAAGTGACGCGCCAATTCGATCACCTGACAAAACGGCACTAACGCCATCTCTCAGAATTGCTTCAAGATTCGCTTATGACGCTTTTCCAGATAAAAATATATAAACTCTGTAGTTGATTTTTGCTTTTAACGGCAAAACTCCGAATATGAGTTAATTTTGAGTTGTGCCGCTTTTCTCGAAAACCATCGATATATGCCCTCGTAGTATAGACGTTGTCTTTTTTGGGAATCTGTGAGTGCAAATTATTGCAAACGTTGATGTCATTGTTGGGCTCGTTGTTGGCTTGTCAGCTATAATATGTATAAAATAGGACCTAGAACGCTACCCCGTGGAACACCAGTCAGAGAACGTAAATTCATAGAGAAGGCGGAGTCCTGGCCCGTTCCTCATTTTGGGCTCTAACAAAACATGGATAAGAAATTCAATTCAGAAATTACTTCACCACAAGTTAACAGTAGGAAATTAATTAATATGGCTGCCGGAGAGAAATGAGAGGGAGAGTTTATATCAGTGCTGTCCAGAATGAAAAATGTGAGTGTATAAGTGAGAACGAGAGAATGGGAGCAGCCCAGTAATATGGATATATTTTTAACTAGCTCTGTATCAAGATTCATTTTTTGAAAAAATTTTAGACAAATGTTTTTAACAAAAACACTATCTAGCTTAAAAAAGTTCTCACAGGGCATTGTATTGCATACACTAAGCGTCGCGGGCAAACTTGGTGTTTATTCGTTGCTGGTTTGCTAACGACTGAACGATGGAGAGTAAGAATACGTGTGATCAATTCATCTATGGGATGGACAGCACTGCTCTACTTGCGTATGTTTCCAAAACTAAAATTCTAAGCCTAGCGACTACAAGAACAAAATGCATTCATAGGCGCAGCTGTAGCGGCCATGATTATTTACCCGCGACGGCGCTGAACAGTTTCAAATATTAAAAAGCACAACAAAAACAAATTCATTGATAAGTTCGAACTCATACACCAAATTCTATTTTTATACGGTCTTTTTTTTTACACGGTTTTGATATAACACGGTTTGATAATAAAATATTTTTAATTTTTTTACCCGATTTTACTCCTTTAGCACGATATAGCATTTTTTGTGCTTACATTTTTTTTTGTCAAATTTAATTTTTGCGAAATATGTTCATATCACAAATTTATGGGGAATTCCCTTTTTGTGCATACAAGCAAATTTATTGGTTAGAGCAATTGAAATGTGTTAATATTTTGTGCACTATCAATGCAATCAGACGTGTTTGGTAAAGACATTTTTTATTGGCTAATTAGTTTTTCCAACATTACATTAAATTTAACGTACTAAGATAAAAGGTAAGCCAAAAAATATTATTCAGTTATTTATATGTTTTAATTTTGTAAAATATTTTATGTATCCCTAAAAAAATGTCCAATACAAAACTAAAGCGTAAAGCAATTTCTTTGGAAACCAAAATTGAAATTTTAGATAACCTTCGAAATGGAGAAGGCTCAACATTTCTTGGCAAAATGTTCGGTTTAAATGAAGCCACAATAAGAACTATAAAAAAATGAAATTTCAATTAGGCAATCGGTGATGTTTGAAACAAAACTATCTGTTAAGTCTTCATTATACAACTACAGTTTTCACAGAATGGTTCATTAAATATTTTGTACCAGAAACTAGAAAATATATGAATGAAAAAGGCTTAGAATTTAAAGTTCTTCTGTTGGTAGACAATACACCCGGGCATCCTCAGTTGGAACACGAAAATGTACAATTTTTGTTCCTGCCACCGAATACCACATCCCTAATCCAACTACTGGAACAAGAAATTATCGCAACATTTAAAACTTACTAGTTACATTAAAAGAACACTCCAGTACATTTTGAATACTGTGGATAAGGATAAAACTCTTATAGTAATTGATGCTTGGAAAAAGTTTTGTATTAAAGATTGCGTTAAACATGCTGCATTATAAGCATTATATGATTTACGACCATCAACCTTAAACGGATCTGGAGAGCAATTTGGCCAGAATGTGTAAAAAGTAAAAATCCCGTGGATCCAAAAACAAAAGAATATCCCAATATAATTGATTTGGCACACACATTTGGTGGGGAGGGTTTTGATGACATGGTATTCGATGACATTGATGAACTGATGATTGATAAAGTTCCTAGCGAAGTGGAAATATTGCATTTTGCCTCACAGAATGCTGATTCTATAGAAAGCAGAGATAGTGAGGAACCTGTAAAATTAACTGCAAATTAAATTCAAGGAGGACTTCAACTTGCAAATAAATTAGAACACCATTTCATCACAAATGATCCCAATGTCGAAAGAGCTGCACAATTCCAACGTGAGCTGAATTCTTGTATGGCTCGTTACAAAGAATTTTACAAAGAGGTAGCAAGAATTGGCGAACAACGGCTCATAACATACTTCATTGTTAAAAATGTAGATGATAAACGAGCAAGAGAAAGACCAGTTCAAAATTATTCCAGCGATGATAGTGATTGTAGGATTGGAGGATGGTTCCATATGTAGAAGTCCACGCAAGTGGGGAATGTTACTGATCGCTATTCACTTGAGAGTGGCGAGGACGATTCTTCTGCATATGGTTCAAGCAGCTCACAACGTCCAGGATTAGCCCACGTATCCTCTGGGTAGCTTCCGAACACCCGTTCAGGAGTGAGCTAACGTGAGAAGGCGAAGCATTCCAGGATAGCTGGTTGTGCGCTGGGTTTGGGACCCGCCACTTAAAAAGAAGAAATCGGACTCCGGCGAGCCCAAAAAAACAGTTGGTACGACGAGGAATGTCATGCTGCCGCAGAGAGAAAGGATGCCGCCTATAGAGTCACGCTGCGATCGGGCGCAACGCGAGCCAAGTGGGATCGCTACAGAGGCATAAAAAAAGAAGAGAGAGGTATTATCCGAAAGAAGAAACGAGAGGCCGAAATACATGAGTGCGAGGAGCTTGAGATGCTGGCCAATAAGAACAACGCCCGAAAATTCTACCAGAAAGTTCGGCGGCTTACAAAAGGTTTTAAGACCGGGGCGTTTTCCTGTAAGAACAAAGACGGCGATCTGGTGACTGACGTACAGATCAATCTTAAATTATGGAGGGAAAACTTCTCGAACCTGTTATACAGTGACAGCTGTGCATGTCACAGAGAATGTGAAGATCCCGATACCCAATCGTTAACGACAGAATTTTTGTTCTGATACCCGATCATGACGTGGTGAGGATAGCGATAACGCGGCTAAAAAACAACAAAGCCACGGGAGCCGACGGACTGCCGGCTGAGCTATTTAAACATGGCGGCGAGGAGCTGGTAAGGTGCATGCATATATGGTCGGATGAAAGTATGCCTGCCGATTGGAATTTAAGTGTGCTCTGCCCAATCTATAAGAAGGGCGATCCCGCAATTTGTGCCAATTACCGCGGAGTTAGTCTACTAAATATCGCCTATAAGGTTCTAGCGAGCGTATTGTGTGAAAGGCTAAAGCCCACCGTCAACCAACTGACAGGGCCTTATCAGTGCGGCTTTAGACCTAGAAAGTCTACCATCGACCAAATATTCACAATACAACAAATCTTGGAAAAGACCCATGAAAGAGAATCGACACACACCATCTTTTCGTCGACTTCAAAGCTGCATTCGACAGTACGCAAAGCAGTTACTTGAATGACGCGATGTCTGAATTTGGTATCCCCGCAAAACTAATACGGCTATGTAAGATGACGTTGCTCAACACCAGCAGCGCCGTCAGAATTGGGAAGGACCTCTCCGAGCCGTTTGATACCAAACGAGGTTTCAGACAGGGTGACTCGCTGTCGTGTGACTTCTTTAACCTGATCTTGGAAAGGATCGTACGAGCCGCGGAACTTAATCGCTCAGACACACTATTTTATGAGAGCGTAAAATTGTTGGTGTATGCCGATGAAATTGACATCATCAGCCTTAACAACCGCGCTGTTAGTTCTGCCTTCTGCAAACTGGGTAAAGATGCATAGCGAATGGGTCTGGTGGTGAACGGGGACAAACCGAAGTACCTCCTGTCTTCAAACAAACAGTCGGCGCACTCGCGTATCGGCACCCACGTCACTGTTGACAGTTATAAGTTTGAGGTTGTAAAAGACTTCGTGTATTTAGGAAGCAGCATTAACGCCGATAACAATGCCAGCCTTGAAATCCAACGCAGCATCTCTCTTGCCAACAAGTGCTACTTTGGACTAAGTGCAGTAAAGTCCTCTCTCGACGAACAAAACCAACACTCTACAAGGTTCTCATCATGCCCGTCCTATCGTATGGCGCAGAAACTTGGACGATGACAACATCCAATGAAGCGACGCTTGGAGTGTTTGAGAGAAAGATTCTGCGAAAGGTTTTTGGACCTTTGCGCGTTGGCAGCGGCGAATATCGCAGACGATGGAACGATGAGCTGTATGAGCTTTACGACGACATAGACATAGCGCAGCGAATAAAGATCCAACGGCTACGCTGGCTGGGTCATGTCGTCCGAATGGATACAAACGATCCGGCTCTGAAAGTATTCTATGCGGTACCAGCTGATGGTAGCAGAGGAAGAGGAAGGCCTCGTCTGCGTTGGAAAGATCAGGTGGTGAGGGACTTGGCTTCACTTGGTCTGCCCAACTGGCGCCTATTAGCACGAGAAAGAAACGACTGGCGCGCTTTGTTAAACTCGGCCAAAATCGCGTAAGCGGTTATGGCGCCAATTAAGAAGAAGAAGATAATGATTGTATACGCGTTCGAAGCAATACAATGCGAGTAATTCATGATGACAGCAATTAAATTTATGTTCCTGTATTTATGATTATCACTTTTTCTTTCTTTTTTTACCTTAAAAATTGAATAACCTTTTCTTTTCGTTAACAACCTAGCTGTTTAACAGAACTATTTTTAGTTGCTGAACTTACCATACATTTAATTCATGTCATTTTTAAGACTAGGGTGCATATCTTTTTTATCTTTCATAACTATTCTTGTAAAAATAAATTTTGTATATGTGATTTAATTAAATAAACATGAATACTTGTTCTTAAAAAATCCTTGTTTTTCACTTATTTTAATAGGTTTTAGAGGTTAGGAACCAATCACCTATTTTTTCATACGATCAATGTCCTTTTTTACACGGTTTTTTACACAGTTTTTTCTGGAACCAATCTACCGAGTAAAAACAGAATTAGGTGTATTTCTACGAGCAATATACTTTCATTCATAAGAGGAGGCGCCCATTTGCCAATTTTCTCGCCAATCGAAAATAGTCAATATTGAAATATTTTGCGTAGAGTTATATGCCAATATTTGGTAAATCTTGAATTTTTGTCATATCGAGTGGTCGCGGTAAGTTGCAGAAAACACCACAAGTAGCTCATAAAAAAGTTCTGTGTCGGACATTTCAATACTAAGAGGAAATCCCGAAACAATTATTTTATGTTATCTAATAGTAGGCAAATAGGTAATTAGTATATTACTTTACTTATGTAGTTCTTCAATGGATAAAAAGTGCACAAAAACACATGCATATATCTGCAAGATTAGAAACTTACTCTGAAATTAGAGTGTTTGAAGGTTACTGTACATACAATGCTGTGCCTATGAATGTGCGCTGGATTTCTTGAGAAGTTTTAGGGAATCATAATATTTTTGCTGTATCATATACAATAGTATATAGAGTGGGCCATGTAAAATTTCGTTTTTGAATCGGCTATAAAAAAAAACTACTCAATATTTTTTGAAACTTTTTTTTTATTTTGAAGATTGAACATTGTCATTTATGAATGAAAAATAATAACGTTCAAATGACTGCCACGACTGGTTTTACAGTAGGCCATTTGATCAACCCAATTTTTAAGCACATTTTCGATAGTTTGGGCTCCAGTTTCATGAATGGCAACTTCGATTTCGTGTTTTAAAGCATCAATCGTCTCTGGATGGTTTGCATAGCATTTGTCCTTAACGGCTCCCCACAAAAAGTAGTCCAACGGGCTTAAATCACAGCTCCGAGGCGGCCAATTGATATCGGAATTTCCGCTGATTATTCGGTTTTCAAAAACGGTAGCCAAAAGTTCAAGCGTAACTTTGGCAGGGAGCCAAGTTGCACCGTCCTGTTGAAACCAAATGTCGTCCATGTCATCCTCTTCAATTTTTGGTAACAAAAACTCGTTGAGCATGTCACGGTAACGCTCGCCATTTACTGTAACCGCGGAAGAAGAAAAAGACTCACCACTTTGGAAATAGGTTTTCAATATTTCCCAATTTTGTTCAAGCGTATAGCGTTCCATTTCGTAAATGCCAAACCTTTAAGTAAATTATGAACACATTTGACATGTAATTTGTGTTACCATTCTCAGAAAAAAAGGTGGTTCAAAAAGCAAACGCTATATGGCCCATTTTGAATTTTTAGAACGCCCTGAATATTTATTAGAATTGACGCTCATATGCGAATTTATTGAGTGTCTCGACGAATTTTCCGTGTTTCTACTGGTATCATTGTTACTGATGTTATCGTAATTGTTTCGAATGTAATGTACACTATTGTGGGAACACAGATGAAAGTGTCGTACGGGAACACACCTATACCTATCAGGTATTCGGGGTCAATTTATACCTCCCAGCTACAAACACCCTTGGCCGCACACATTGACCGGTTCGAACGATTGGAGCTGCCACCGTTTTGGAGCCAACAAGTCCAATTATGGTTGCCGCAATCGAGGCGCAGTTCCAGCTCAGGAAGATCACAGCGGACGCAACGAAATACTATGCAGTAGTCGCCCGCCTTGAACAAGACGCGCTTATGATTGTGGAAAACATCGTTGCGAACCCACCCTTATCAGATAAGTATATTGCGTTAAAGGAAGCTCCGGTCAACCATTTTGAAATTCCGCAGGAGCGCCGGCTCAAAATGCTGCTGTCTGGAATTGAGTTGCGGGAACGACGCCCTACTGAACTTTTGGCAGAAATAAATCGGCTAGAAGGAAACAATATGGACCCATCATTCGTCCGCTCGATGTGGCTGGATCGACTTCCTCTACAGATTTAATTAGCACTCACCGCCACTGGTGAACAGGACAGTGCTAAACTCGCACAGACGGCAAACAGGCTTATGGCAATTCAGCGTGACTCCGAAAACCACTGCGTAATGCCAATCGCCCGAGAGATTGTCGCCAGCAGTGGTATACAGAAGCAACTGGACGAGCTAGCTAAGCAGGTCGAGAAACTATCACAGAAACTTAGCAGATCGGCAGTGGGCGAGGACAGCCAGAAACGCTTCAACAACTCGACAAACGTATCTCGCAGAACCACCGACAATACCTCAACATCCACGTGCTATTATCATCGGAGATTCGGCGAACGTGCCAAAAAGTGCACGCCGCCTTGTGCTTTTCAGGGAAACGCCAATCGCACCCAGTAGACACGGCGGATACTGGTGGCAAGTCAATTCCTCGTCGATTATTTGTATACGACCGTACAACAGGTACGAAATTCCTCGTCGATACCGGCGCGGTTGTTTCGGTTAACCCACCTTCGCGCCAAGACCAAACAACACCAACACAGTTTCGACTTCAAGCTGCAAACGGCAGCAAAATAGAAACATATGGTGAGAAGGTCATCGTGCTCAACATTGGCTTACAGCGACCGATCCGTTGGATTTTCCGCATCGCTAAGGTGCCTTATTCGATCATAGGTGCAGATCTCATTCACGCTCTCGAGTTAATAGTGGACCTCAAGCGCGGTCACTTAATAGACCCCAACTCAGACTCGCACAGCATAGGATCGTACGCTACGGCTCCGGTCACGGCCATCACAGCACTTACTCAAACCAACAAATTTACAGCTATCCTCAAGGCTTTTCCGGTATTGCTGGGTAATCCTTCCAACCTCACGGCATCGAGCATTCCGTCAAACACTTTATACCAACCACTGAGCCACCGTGCGTACAACGCGTCCGAAAGTTATGCCCGGAGCGCCTCAAAGTGGCCAAGAGGGAATTTGAACTAATGGTCGAGTTGGGACATGCCAGACCGTCAAACAGCCCTTGGGCCAGCCCACTGCACATGGCTAAAAAGAAGAACGGGGACTGGAGACCATGCGGCGACTACCGTAGGCTTAATGAGAAAACCATTCCCGACCGGTACCCGATAGCGCTCCTCAATGACTATTCCAAATGACATTCAAAAAACCGCTGTAATAACCCCGTTTGGTTTGTTCGAATTCGTTAGCATGCCTTTCGGACTACGCAACGCAGCACAATCGTTTGGACGTTTCATTAACGAAGCGCTCACTGGACTCGATTTCGTCTATGCTTACATCGGCGACTTGCTCGTAGCATCGAGTGATGAACAGCAACACGTACAACACCTCCGATTAGTGTTTCAACGGCTCAGCTAATACGGCCTTTGCATTAATGCGGAAAAGTGTGTTTTGGGAGCAGCTGAAGTAGATTTTTTGGGTTATCGGGTACCAGCGCTCGGATCAGCACCACTTCCTCTCCGAGTCCAAGCACTACGTGACTTTCCCAAGCATATAACGATTATTGAACTAAGGAGATTCATCGGAGCAATAAACTTCTACAGGCGACACATTAGAAATGCCGCTACGACACAGGCGCCTCTCAACAAATTTCTGAAAGATTCAAAGAAGAATGATCGGATACCAGTATCATGGACAGCAGAGGCAGACAAAGCGTTCGCATCTATCAAGGATCAACTCGCAACCGCAACTTTACTGACACACCCTTCACCATCCGCTGAACTTCGTATCACTTCCGGCGCATCCAGCACCGCTTTAGGGGCGGTATTAGAGCAAAATAACAATAACGTTTGGCAGCCGCTTGGATTTTTCTCTAAGTGGTTATCACCCGCGCAGATTAACGTATGATAGGGAGTTGACGGCTGTGTGCGAGGCCATCAAAAATTTTCGCCATTGAGTCGAAGGCCGCGAGTTCGTTGTGAGAACGGATCACAAACCCCTCATTTTCGCCTTTCGACAGCAATCAGACAAATCATCTCCTCGCCAAATCAGACAGCTGGGATTCCTAAGCCAATTCACCATCAACTTCGAGTACATTTCCGGTTCAAACAACAATGTAGCAGACACGTTTTCTCGCGTGGAGACTATGCACATGCCAGCAGTGATCGACTACGACGAACTATCGCACGCCCAGGCTTCGGACGAAGAGTTGCAGTACCTGTTGACTCACAATGAAACATCTCTTAAACTGCAATCACTGATTTTTGGTCCTAATAGTCAGACTGTGTTCTGTGACGTCTCAACCAACAACATCAGACCATTCGTCCCAACATCGCTACGCCGAAAGATCTTTGAAGCCCTACACAACCTCGCACACCCCAGCAGCAGGGTAACAGTCAAAATCATAGCTCAACGGTATGTGTGGCCATGCATGAATAAGGATGTAACTCAGTGGGCTCGCGAGTGTGTTCCATGCCAGCGCTCCAAAGTAGGTCGCCACGTACATCCGACTCCTGTCGAATTCCCTAGCCCAGAGGAGAGATTCGACCACGTCCATCTGGATTTGGTTGGACCTTTGCCGGAATCTCAGGGGTACAGATACTGCATGACTATGGTCGACCGATTCACAAAATGGCCCGAAGCAGTACCCATTAGAGACATCACGGCAAACACGGTTGCCAATACATTCTACGGTAGCTGGATTGCTCGATACGGATGCCCCAAGCTGCTCACCACTGATCAGGGCACACAATTTAAAAGTGCGCTCTTTACGGCCCTATCTCGCTTAGTGGGTGGAAAACGCATTCGTACCACGGCATACCACCCTGCAGCAAATGGGTTGGTAGAAAGATGGCACCGCACTCTTAAGGCGTCAATCATGTGCCACCAGATTCCACAGTGGACTCAGGTTCTACCATCGGTACTTTTAGGCCTAAGGACCTGCTATAAAGAAGACCTTAAAGCTTCACCCGCGGAGTACCTCTACGGAACAACCCTCCGAGTGACAGGTGAGTTTTTTTCAGATGGAGACCCACCAGTGGATTCCCAGTTTCTCCTCGAAGATTTCCGCGCACATATGAGAAGAATCAGGCCAGCTCCAACAACACACCACGGTCGACAGAAAACGTTCTATTTCAAAGAGTTGTCCGCTTGCACACACGTATTTTTGAGAGTCGATGCAAACAAACGAACTCTCGAGCAACCGTACTCAGGTCCGCATAAAGTTATCAAGAGATTGGATGAACGGGTCTTCACCATAGAAGTGAATGGCAGAGAAATAAACGTAAACATCGAACGCCTCAATCCAGCCCATCTAGCCAGCAGCGAAGTTTTCGACTCTTGCACCTCAACGAGCCTACCCGTACAACACTAGGTGGAAACCCGCTCCACGGGTTAATCATGAGCATTAAACTCAACCTTATCAGTTCCCAGATAAGGCTTTAATTTGGGGGGAGTTGTGTGGGAACACAATGAAAGTGTCGTACGGGAACACACCTATACCTATCAGTGTGGCCACACTGATTTCATTATGCATTTTTATTCACTATTCAACTGAATTTAACGTCGGAATGAATTTGAAGAATTAGATCATTCGAGAAGCGTTCTTGCAACTACAAGACATAAAAATTAGATTTGTTTCACAAGTTATATATATATTCTTAATCTTGAGTTTTCATAAGAAATAAAGCGTGTTAATTTTAATATAAAAGTATATGTGGAGTCTTATTCCCCCACACTATCATTGTTACTGTTAATGTTATTATTATTGTTATATATATATATAGGTTGCTGCGTGACTACCATTCGGAAACGTTTTTCTAATAGCGGTCGCCTCTCGGCAGGAAATGACAAAGCTCCGAGTGTATTTCTGCCATAAAAAAGCTCTTCATAAAAAATATTATTATTGTTTATATAAATGTCCATTGGTAGTCTGATAGTCATACTTGTTTTTTCCTCTATTGTGTGGACTTCCGTCACCCTCCTGTTTTCTGTGCCATAGAATAAGTTCATAGCGTTTTTACCGAAGACTTTTATTTTATTAAATCGGCTTGACTCTCGGTTTTAGCGTATCTCCTGGAGCTACCCACTACTTTCTTTCCTACATATTGGGCATTTGGGCATTAGGCACCATTTCACATTTATGTATATGCGAATATGAATACGTATAAATTCACATATTTTTATTTGCATTTGCCATCTTCCTGTGTGCCTGAATCATTTCTCTATGAGGATTATTAATTTGATATACTTGAAGAATTGAAAATAAATTAATCATCAATCACCAATGTATCGTTATCATCCTTACCGAATTTATAGTTAGTGACGACAAGTTGTTAATAATACCAGTTATTTTAAGATTTTTATTTTTAATTTATTATTATATATGAACGATAAAATGTATGGTAATATTTATCATATATCTAATATATATATGTATGTCGTATGCTAATATATGTATGTATATAAACCAGTGCTGTCCATCCCATAGATCAATTGATCACACGTATTCTTACTCTCCATCGTTCAGTCGTTAGCAAACCAGCAACGAATAAACACCAAGTTTGTCCGCGACGCTTAGTATATGCAATACAATGCCCTGTGAAAACTTTTTTATGCTAGAAAATGCCTTTGGCAACTTGCAATGCCTTTTATGTTACAAGCCGTTCAAAGGAGGCTATGAATATATAATATAAATATATATAAGGAGTTACATAACGTTCCAAATTTTCTACTCCAATCCAATATTTATTTATTTTGGTTTAAATTTCCTACTGGGCTGCTCCCATTCTCTCGTTCTCACTTATACACTCACATTTTTCATTCTGGACAGCACTGATGTACATTGTCCCAACATATCTATTCATAAAGCGTTTTTCAGTAAGAGCGCTTCAACTTTTTTTTTGAATAAAACACAAACGGTTTGACTTTTTTAACTAATTTTTTTTTATTATCGAGTTTGAACATATACATTGAAGTATGAAATTCGATTTCTTTTGCATGACCACCGCGTGCACGTTTTACGAAGTCCAATCGTTGAACCCAATTTTCGACCACTCTTTTGCATAAATCGGCCGAAATTCCAGCAATTTCGCGTTCAATATAGGCTCTGAGCTCACAAATCATCGCCGGCTTGTTACTGTAGACCAATGACTTTACATAACCCCAAAGAAAATAGTCTAGAGGCGTCAAATCACACGAGCGCGGCGGCCATTCGACCGGTCCATTTCTGGAAATAATGCGCTCATCGAACTTACTCTTCAAAAAATCAATTGTAGCGTGTGCTGTGTGGCTTGCGGCCCCGTCCTGTTGAAACCACATGTCGTCTAACTCCATACCATTCAATTGCGGCCAAAAAAAAAACGTTTATAATGTCGCGGTATCGATTCCCATTCACAGTAACGTGGCGATCGTTCTCGTCAACGAAAAAATATGGGCCAATTACGCCGCCGGCATGTAAACCGCACCAAACAGTGATTTTTTCGGGATGCAACGGTGCCTCATGAATCACGTGTGGATTGCTTTCTGCCCAGTAACGCATATTTTGCTTGTTGACAAAGCCATTGACCCAAAAGTGAGCTTCATCACTGAAGATGATTTTTCGACTTTAAACTTTCTTAACAGAACACGCATTTTTATAATAAAATTCAATGATTTGCAAGCGTTGCTCAAGTGTAGCGTTCCATGATGAAATGTATACTAATGAAGTTTACAAATGACAAGCGAAAAATAAAAAATATTGCGTCGTTCGCCCTCCCTATCGGAAAAAAGTTGAAGCGCCTCTATTGAAAAACGCTTTATATGCACACATACAAATGTGTATGTATGTAAACGCATATTGTTTAGATGAGTTTTTTTTACATATATTAGGAATATGTTTGCATATGTTTGTCTATTTCCTGTTGAATATTTTATATGTAGATATTATGAGCTGTGTTGTGAGGCAGGTCAAGATTTTTTTCTGCCCACATAAATATGGATGAGTACAACATATTGTTCAACAATAGCTCTAGCTCGTGATGTAAATGAATGGTTTACAAAGATCATTTTTTATGTCGATGTTTTGAAATAATTTTGATAAAACACTTAATATTAGTACAATTTAGTTAATTAGATACTTAAAATTTCACATTCATGCATGCATATATAGGGTGGGCCATGTAAGATTTGCTTTTTGAATCGGCTATAAAAAAAACTATTAATTAATATTTTTTGAAACTTTTTTTTTTATTTTGAAGATTGAACATTGTCATTTATGAATGAAAAATAATAACGTTCAAATGACTGCCACGACTGGTTTTACAGTAGGCCATTTGATCAACCCAATTTTTAAGCACATTTTCGATTGTTTAGGCTCCAATTTCATGAATGGCAACTGCGATTTCGTGTTTTAAAGCATCAATCGCCTCTGGATGGTTCGCATAGCATTTGTTTTTAACGGCTCCTCCCAACGGGCTTAATTAAATCACAGCTCCGAGGCGGCCAATTGATATCGGAATTCAAAAACGGTAGCCAAAAGTTCGAGTGTAACTTTAGCAGTGTGACAAGTTGCACCGTCCTGTTGAAACCAAATGTCGTCCATGTCATCCTCTTCAATTTTTGGAAACAACTCGTTGAGCATGTGGCGGTAACGCTCGCCATTTACTGTAACCGCGGCTCCTCGCTCATTTTCGAAAAAAAAAATGGCCCGATGATGCCACCAGATCAAAAACCGCACCAAACAGTGACTCGTTGTGGATGCATTTGCTGCTCTACAGTAACGTGTGGATTTTCTGAGCCCCAAATCCGACAATTTTGCTTATTGACGTAGCCACCGATGTGAAAATCAGAAAAGAAAAAGAAGACTCACCACTTTTTAAATAGGTTTTCAATATTTCCCAATTTAGTTCAAGCGTATAGTGTCCCATTTCGAAAATGTCAAACCTTTAAGTCAATTATGAACACAGTTGACATGTCATTTGTGTTACCATTCTCAAAAAAAATAGGCGGTTCAAAAAGCAAACGCTATATGGCCCACCCTGTACTTATAATTAATTTATTCATCTCACAAGAAATAATCCATTTGCGCATGCAAAATGCCAACGGCAAATAAGCATGAAAGAGAAATGTACAAGTCTGCTGTTATTTTATTTTGCCTAACACCTAGTCATGGCATTTTATATTTCAATGCAAGCGCTATATTTAATTCTGTTGACTACGCTCCGCTATGTTAACTCTCTTTTGTTAACTTTTACAAGGCCGTGGTGAAATAATAAAAATTTCTTACCCGCGTTTTGTTAGCATTTAACATTTAACCTGCTCATTCGTTCCTGAGTCTTCTTTATGAATTTACGCTCTCTGCACCAGCCCTTTCCTTTTCAACAAATTCCAGAGAACGTTAAATATAGAGAAGTCTCAATGACTGAAATGGCAGCACTTTTCAGGGGTACTCGTTTTGCGCGCGTGGTACACAACAGCGACATTTTTCACAGAACGTTAACAGAAATATGCTCAACTGCAGAAATTTAACAGCTTTTGAGAATTAAGAGCTTTTTTTTTTGGAAACTTTCCGTTTTGTGCCAAAGTTAGGTTACAGGTGCTTTTTGTCTCTTTATTTGCATGAAAATTCATTTTTGAATTTGAATTGATTTTGCGTAATTTGCGCCAAAATTTCCATGTCAAACCAAAAGAGTCTAATGAACTTTAGTTTGAGAAAAACTTTTGATTGACGTCGCGCAATTTTCATACGCTGTCGATTTTCCGAATTTTTTTTAAACTTTTTCGATTTAAAAATGAGCAGAACGTGTCGTGTGCGCGGGTGTTATTTAAAAAACAGTGAAGTGAAATTATTTTCTTTCCCACAGGACCCAATAATAGCAGACAAATGGAGGCAGAATTTGCATATTGCCAGGGCGGAACATCTTCCACCCCACAACTCATTTGTGTGTGTAAAACACTTTGAGGCATGTGTTGTGGGGGGACAATGTTTGAAAAAGGGTGCCATCCCCACCCTTCGTTTAGGTAAGTTTTTGCGCAATACATAAGTAGGTATGTGTGTTTTTATATTTAGCTAAAGCGAACCTACAAGAATATCAAACACACATACCTACATATGTATTGCATGCATTTGATATAATATTAGGGTGGATAGGTTTTATTGCATACATTTGATATAATATTAGGGTGGATAGGTTTTATTGAGGGTGAGGTTTGCTAACTGGTAGCATTAGAGTTTTGAGGCAGGAAAGTGGAGGAAGTTAAGAAATTTAAAATATTTTTGAATGTGTATGTGCATATATTTCATAGAAAATAATTTTTTATTAATAACCATAATATTACAATACCCGGCATCCGTTACTATGCCTTGTTGAATAAAATCAAAACAACCAATCAGAAAAATATCAAGCAAAATTATTTTTATTAATTTTCTATCTCAAACCGTTTTTGAACTTTGCATTTGAACAGCTTATGCGGATTATGAAGTCTAGAGTGTGCTATAAATAGTGGGAAATAGGGAAAACTAAGAGTTTTTAGATTAAATTTAAGCAAATATTATTTATTTATTATTATTTATTATTACTAAGTCAAAACATATAACCATAGGTTATTTTTACAATGATTGACCTTAAGTTTTAGTTTACATAAAAAGATTAACGTTGTACGAATTTCCTCGACGCGGAGAGGCTCGAAATAGTTGGGCCCTGGCTTGCAACGTGCAACCAGCAGATTCTGACAGGCTATATGTTTGTAAGCGCCACTTTAGTCCAGAGCAAGTAACTCGTTATAAAGTTTTAGATGGGGCTGTTCCATCTTTAAGATTAGAGCCAGTTACTAGAAGTCGCTCACCTAGTACTGGCTCTGATTGGGTTTGCCCGCCCGTTACTAAAGTGTACGTAAATCGTACAGTAGGTGTAGGTGTAGCAAATGATCTCACGTTAGACGAATTCGCAAAATATTCCATGCTAGAGGAAACAAGGCAGGTACCCAAAAACAAAAATATCTGTGAGGACTTAGAAATCACAAGCAGTAGCGAACGATTTGCTCAGGCTGCTCGTTATTATCGGAGCAATGAAATAAAATTAAAAAAAAGAATTCAAGAGTTAGAAGCAGAAAATGAGAAGCTACTGCAAAAATATAAATATTTGTGTACTCGTGCAGTTCTTGCGGAAGAAACTTCAAGCAGTGATGCTGTAACTTTCGTTTCTCGTTTTAGAAGAGATTGATGTGGAAGACATACATTTTGCTGAAGAAAGTAATGAAGCTGAGGTACAAGTGCAGCGTTACTTCACAGGCTATGGTATTTACCAGAAAATGCTGTGCAAGTTGAAATGTGAAAAGTGCACCCACGCCATGACGAAAACCAAAGGGGAGCTGAAGTTGCATTCAGAAGCCCTGATAAGATCAAAAAACTTCATGGATGACAGCGATTTAAGGCTTGTCAATCCTGAAGACAGGGTTTTCGAAGTGTGTCGACTCCAAATGGTGTGGTACCGTCAGCTCTTCGCAAAATATGCCCACATTGCAGGTCTTAGGTGTTTAATGTTGTCCGCTCTAAAAGAAAAAACACAAAAAGTGTTTCCCGACTGGTTTGTAGGATCTGGCGAGTGTAGAGATCATCGCGAGAAGCTATTAGATTTTCTGTTAACTGTCCTTTTATTCAAGAATGCAAAGTGGCTCTTGCGAAATGAGGTCAATAAAGTCAAAGAAAGAAAACTACAAAATAAATTAAAAAAGCTGTAGGTTGTAAGCCAGGGCCCCACGAAAAGAGATTCGCCGTTCACACAGGTAATTAATAATCTATTAGCTATCTTTTGCATATGATGATACCTATTCTTTTATTTCAGGGTTTTCCACTTTTCTATATTTCAGGTTTTTTTTTATTTATATATTTTACAGGTATTTTCCGTTTCAGGTTTTCTCTATTTTTTAGTCTATTTTACAGGTTTCTTTTTTATTTTTTCTTCTCTTTCAGCTAGCACCCGAGCCTAGATTTTTAAGCACTACAATTTTTTCTTAATCATGATGGATTGAGAGTAGTGTTTTAAAAATCAGGTAAATCGCAATGACTTAATCGATGTCAATATCGAAGTCGTGTGAGAAATTGTTATAGTATGAGAACAATTTCGTAATTCGTGCTTTCTCAATTTTATATTTTTTTTTTCATTTCAGGAAATGTAAATACCTATTATTTATAGCATTGTAATATATATACATGTATATATAAGATTACTTAAATTACTTGTGAATAAAAATAAAAAATTAAAATTAAAAAAAATAGTATTTCATTTTCTTAAGGATAACAATATTTATTTGGTAAGAGGATCTTAAAGAAACATATACCAATAATATAATTGACAGGATTTCATTACAATATCAATATATTCGTTCAGCTCAATCAAATAAATATCTGCATATGAAAAATCGTTCCTATGGACATGCAAAAGCAAACGCGCATATATAGTACATAAATACATGCATACAAACTGCCATAGCCATACATACATATGAAGCTGCGAGCACTTGCGACAGAAAAAATATTTCGATTTGCTATTGCTGTCGAGAATTTAGAACACAAATTTACATACATATATTGATGCATACATATGTACGGAGCCGCGGCCACTCGACTTGACAAAAATTGAAGATTTACCAAATATTGGCAAATAATTCAACGCGAAATATTACAATATTGACTATTTTCGAATTGACGAGAAAATTGGCATATGGGCATATGAGCATATGAGCTCGAACTTAGTGTTATAGAATATTTTGGATTTTTCAGCGTCGTTGCGACTAAAAAAATCTGACCGCTGCGACTGCGCCTATGAATGTATTTTGTTCTTGCAGTCGCTCGGCTTATAATTTTAGCTTTGGAAACATACGCGTGCAGAGGCATAAAGCCAGTGCTTTGTGTGTGCTGTTGTATGTACATACATATGTATGTGTATACTAATAAGCATAGTTTTGCTGGGAGTCGAGAATGTATGTATATGTATGTACGGACATACATACAATAGGGCATCAATATGCCAATACGTGAGGTAGGTCATGGTTGTTTCAGTACATTGAACTTTTGCTTAATTGTTTCTTACATGTGTATGCATACATGTACATACATATGTTTGTAGTAAGAAACAGTTTAAACAGATTTTGTTACTAATCCAAATATACATACTTACGGTAACATACGAATATGATTTTTTATCCTATAAAATATGTAAATATGGAGGATATCTTAGGTTTGTTAAAATTATTCTTTTATTTATTTTGAATATCAAAACTTGTATACAAACCATGCTTGTATACCTCCTGCAATAGGATGTGGATGAAAAATTACAGAACAGAAATAAAAACGTAATGCCTCAAATGCCTTGCAAAATGCTGTCGGTCAATTTTATTTCAAACAAATGTATGTATAACAATGCCCAATTTCTTTTTGTATATGCAAATACATACGTTTCTTTGAAGTTTTCTTTTATTTATTTTAAATTTCAAAGTTTTATACTATCTATAAAACGCATACATATATTATTCCAAGTAATAAATCTAAATTGAAAAAAATTTCGTTTGCAAAGGAACAAATGAATGCATATTCAAATGTAAATATGATATATACATACATATGTAACACTATAAGAATTGAAGATCCAATTGAACTTTTGCACAAACATAGCTAACATAATACATATCGTCATATGAATTCAAAAAAGCCCTAAGTTACAAAAAATTCAAAATCGACTTTTTAGTTGATTATTATGCACCGTATCATTATACATGTTCCTTTAAAATTTTATAATCCAACAACCAATAATGACGTTGGTATAAACAAAATTCGAAAAGCCGGTGACGGTGACGGTGAATAAAACATTTTCATTTTAAAAGGTTTTTTGCTTCTCCTGTAAAATTTTTAAAATTTAACTTAGGGCTTTTTTGATTTCATGTGACGATATACATATGTATGTATATATTGATATACATATATTTACATACATATGTCAAAATACCAAAGCACTTGTATGTAAAAATTTTCATCAAATTTGTATAGTTTTCAATTTACTAAAATGCACATACCAAGATGTGAGAGGTCGTTTTATAGTGCATTTTTTTAAATTAAATCAAAATATTAAAGTTACTTTGATTTGAAATGTTGGCGCATATAATAAATATTCAAATTATTCATCAATAATCATTTAGTTGAATAAATTTTCATTCATCAAGGGAACATATGTAGAAATGAACAAGCAAATTCTTTGCAAAATGCCGTCGGCTAATCGTCAATTTGATTTTCTACAGAAGCAAAAGCAGAGAACGTTATGATATACAGAGAACGTTCTCTGTGTGCAGAGCCAATATAGGAAGAGAGAATTCACTGCAATCAGCTCTGTTAAACCCCGGCCGCGGTTAGACTTCATTTTTGACAATTCACACCATTCGTAGCTCGTGAGACTTCTCTATATTTAACGTTCTCTGCAAATTCTCTATTAGTGATGTACGTTTGCGGCAAGAGATGTATATTCGTAGGCAGTGAACTAGTAATTTTGTGAATTAGGCCGCGATGCCATACCTTATCGAATGCTTGTGGTACGTCTAAGAACAGTGCAGTGTAGTACTATTTTTTCTAAAAACAATTTCGTATAAAGGACTCTGTGTGATGAACTTGCTCAGTTCTTCTATGCTTTGCTTTAATCCAAATTGGTGTTGAGGAATCATAATGTTTTTATGAATAAAGGGATTTATTTTCTGCAAGAGCAACTTTTCAAAAAGCTTCAAGAGTACAGACAATATACTAATTGGTCGGTATGAGGTTGCTTGGCTTAGGTCTTTCCCAGGTTTACCAATCATAGTGATTTGAGATAATTTCCAAGCTTTCGAGTAGTAGGCAGTACGAGAGATGACGTCAAATATGTGGGTGATATGAAGAATGGCAATATTGGGAAGCTCTTTCAGCTTCTTTGGGGTGATTTTGTCATAACCTGGTGCTTTTTTAGGTTTAAGTTGATTAATAACTGAAACTATGTTATTTGTTTAAATCTTATTGGTGGTTGCAAAATGTCTAGTGGTACACTAGAAGTTCCAAAGGATTGATTAGGATGTTCAGATGTTCAGTAAATACGCACCTTCAGAGTCCGTATGTGCCCAGATACCATTCCCTAGTCGAATTGGTGATTCGTACTGTAGTATGGGCCGATTTACATTTATCGTTTCTTTCCCTCTCTTTTTTCTTTTTAAGAGCGCAACGCAACTTAACTGTGTATTCAGACAATAATTTCTTGAATTTTGGAGAACGATATTGTTACCAAGACCTTCTCAGCTCTGGTTTCTTTTTTTTTAGCTAAATCTTCTACAGTCTCATCAATGTACCGCTTGAAAATAACTCAACTTTTGCTCTTTGTGGCCACTGCCGCCCTTACAGCTACAGCTCCATGCATTAGTTTAGTCAATGTACATATCTGCCTATCGATTTCATTATCATTATTTAAGGAAACATTGGTTTTTATATGAGTACTAATATATTTCCTATACTCAAGCCAGTTTAGAAGATTGGGATTGTGGATCTGATTACCCGCTGTTCTCCTCCAAGCACTACCTTCCATAAGATCGGACGACAATTCTAGGGATGAAGATGCTGTTATAATCTTGCGATCACTACCCTTTACAACACCAAAATTAATCAGTTCAGGCATCTTCTGGCTGTCCAGTAGATACGACATCAAGTTTTAAACTTAGTATTCAACTAAAAAGTTTTCTGCCTCTAGATGTGACTAGTCTAGAAATAGTGGTGAGCTTGTGCTTGGTGAGACCGTTAGCGTTCCAATGATATATATATTTGTACAATATGGTTTATTTAAAAGTGTTTGCATTAAAATGGTTTGATTTCTAACCAGATCTTGCATCATGTTTGCATTCCAACTATAAATTTATTAAGAGTTTGCAAAATTGTTTGCAGTATAAATTCTATACAGTAATCATTCATGTTACTTGTTTCCACATTTGGGTTGGCTCTTAGGATGTTTGTAGATATTTGACTGAATTTGTGGTTGTGCTAATAATGGTTGGCGACTAAAAGAATTTGTTACTGTTGTAGGCGGGACAGGACTTCTATTTGGCAGTAATTCTTTTTGTTTTATCGATAAAAGTACAGGGCACTCCCTATAATTAGCAGAGTGATTTTCACCACAATTACTACATTCTTGAACACTTGCATCTTGTTTTGGTTACCCACCCATGGATGTGGAATATAAGTCACCTCATATTACACAGTCTCTTGGTAAAGTACAGTAGCTACGAGTGTGGTCAAATTCCTGGCAGTTTATACATTGTACGGGACTCTTACGTTTTAGCAGTTCTTCTATTGTAATTTTACGATGTAGTAAGCAGAGATAATAAGATGCGAAACTCTTTCATATTGAGCGAGAGCGCGCCCATGAGATTGTTTCAAAACTTGACAGCATTCACACATTATGGGATAATGAACAGCTGATAGGCGAAACGACGGGCTGCCAGAAGAAACGCGCCAAAAATAACAGACGAAAACAGTTCGTTTTTGCTTAATGGAGAAACGACGTGATTGAAATGCTTATAATTATTTGTCTTAAAATTAATTCAATAGAAATGTAATAATTTGAATTGAAGTGAATTTTTAGAATTTTCCAAAGCTCTTTATATCCTTTACAGCTTCTATTTTTAATTCGTCTTGTGTACATACAGTGACTCAAAGCTTACTTGATGCAGCAAACAAAAATTATTAAAATATCAAATATATTTTATGGTATTTCCATTACAGAAAAAAATCTTATATATTTTTTATTATTAAATGACATGTTTTATTTAATAACAAAAAATAACAGAAATGTTCCTTCATAAGAAAGATATGTCAAATTAAAATAATTCAGTTACAGTTTTGAGGTCACAGCTTAAATGATGCACAAAATAAAAGTATTCAAAAAACATACACATTAATATTTCGATTTCATGATTACGGCTAATACTTAGTGGGGTATCCCTTTTGATTCAGAACAGCTTTTAATCGGGAATTCAGAGATTTTGAAAGTTTTGCTGTATAACTGAACTAATACATATTATCCCATTCTTCCGTAGTGCCCGTTTCAGATCAGAAGGATTAGAAACATTGTGGTTTCTTATTTTATTTTCCAGCACTTGACACAAATTCTCAACAACGTTGAGATCTGGACTCCGTGCAGGTGTCTGTACTACAGGTGGGCAGTTGGCTTGGTAGAACCTAAACGAATCCTAATGCCCATTTTATCCGCACTTTGTAGTAAATTATCTTTTGGCAGATCCAGATACATCTCTTTATTCATTTAAATTTCCGAAGTCTGAGTAGGACATGCAACCCCATACCATCACACTGCCCCCGTCGTGTTTAACTGTAGAGTGCAAATTACATGGTTGAAACGCGGTGTTTGGTTTTCTCCAAACGCAGGACTTCCCATAAGACCTGAAAAGGTTAAATTTCCTTTTATCCACAAAAACAACGGACTTACAGAACGAAATGTCAAAGACAAATGTTGTACGCAAAACTTTATTGTTTTCTTTCTATTACGAGCATTACCATAATCAACGGCTTATTTCGGGCAGTCTTTCCATGAAAATTGTCTTTGCGCAGAACTCTACGAACAGTTTCAAGATTACAGATCTTGCCGAAGTATTTTTCGACTTCGTTCGTTAATTTTGGAGCGCTTAAATCGGGTTTTTCTTTAACTTTGCGAACAATCCTATTAACTGCATTATTAAATATTTTATTTGACGCAGTGGTGGACAGTGGAAGAACTAATAGCAACAATTTTTCCAATTTTTCGTTAGCTTTGGCCCTATTTATAATGACGAATAACATCTGCCCTTTTTTCAAGTGATGTCCGTTTTCCCATTTTAAAAAATTTAAATTTTTTAAATTTTTCTTTAAAAAAATGTTTGAGAATGACTTAAGATGCTAAGCTAAACAGAAAAAAATACATTCTCCGTTATTGCATTCTCAGAGAAAATATAAAATACACAGCATCATTTAAGCTATGAGCATATTTTGATGAGAAACTATTTGTATCTATATTTTTTCAGCAAACTTTGTTTTTGTTATTGTTTTTTCTGCAGTGGTAATCAGTACATACATATCTCATTACATGTCGCATACATTTTTTTTTAATTTAATAAACATCGAGTCATTTTTTTTTTTTCCAAAAAAGTATTACCGGCATCAAATAAGTTGTGAGTCAGTGTACCATATATGTATACATTTTACATACATCTAATTTTCTTTAAAACTGTGTGTGGGTTTATATCCGTAAATTTGTATATATGTAAATATTTTAAATATATTATCGGCCAAAATCGCGTAAGCGGTTATCGCGCCAATCGAGAAGAAGAAGAACACAGCTGAGTACCTTTAGCACCTCTTTTGCATATCTGGGAGATCTTCAAGCAAATAACGGCCATGGGGAAGAACTTTGGGAGCCACATATGAGCTTTGGTAGGCTGGTTCTAATTTATGGGATGTGACCGCGATGCTTATATTTAGGCTGCTCGTGCTGTACCGTTAACCCACTGCTTGTGTTCGGAAGTCATACCTGTTAACATGCTCTTGGTCTTCGTCTTGAACCGCCTGTATGAAACATTCGTAGATTGTAGTTCAACATCAGACTGTTGAGACTCTGCCTTGTCGTTGCGTTGCTCTCCGAATTTAAACATCACTGAAGCTGGGGTAAAGCTTCATTCCATTCGTTGTGCTCGTTATACGGCCACCCCATCTTCCTAGCAGTCTCCGATAGGCCAATCGCCGGTTATTGTTGACGTAATTCTAAAGATGTTTGTTCTTGGCATTCGTAATAGCTCATCAGTTCTCAATTTGTTGTACTCTGGTCACGTTTCCTTCGTTATTTTGCAGGTATTGGCGTTGGTTCATCTGTCAACAGCCTGCTTCAGAAATTGCAAAAAGATCTCCCTTTTGCAAACGTTTCGGGGGCAGCCCCCTGCTATCACTTCGGATACTCTAGAGGCAGCCCCTGTCTTGCCAGTTCATCAGCTTTCTCATTTCTTTCTATGTTCCTATGGCCAGGTACCCAGATGAGAGTGATGTCTGCATTAATTCTTCTTTGCATTGTCTGATAATTTTTGAATTGGTTTTTGCTGACTTTATAGCAAGGATGGCTGCTTGACTATCCATAAGAATACTTGCTTCTGATAATTGTTGTGGGTGATTCCTGATTATCTTGTAAGCTTCCTTTATCCCTCTGCTTGAAAGATGCTGTTCCAATTCGCCAGGCGAAAAGACTTGAAAGTTTCGAGGTCTTTTGAATTTACACCCACGCCGACGCCGCAATCCATCGGTGTAAAGAGCGATGGCATCTTCCTTGGATACTACCTTTAACTCCCATTCCTTTCGCGTGGGAAACATTACCTTGAAATCTAGTCTGAGGTCAAAGGTAGCGGTAATGCAATCTGATGGGTTGTCGTTTAGTCTCCGACTATCAAGAAAAGTACAATGAGCAGACCCCCTAGCATTTCAACAACCACCCTCTTTAATTCTGATGGCGGTATTTGCTGCTGTTAGTCGTAGTTGCAAATCTATTGGTGAGAGCTTCAGTATGACATTCAGTGCCTCTGCTGGACATGATTTCATAACTCCAATTATTCCTACACAGGCTGCTCGTTGTACGCTACCTAACCGTCTGTAATGTTTGTTTAATGCAGGCCAGCATACTAAAGATTCGTATGTCAAAATCCGTCTTACTATGGCAGTGGACATCCAGAGTGCGAGTTTAGGTTTAAACCCCGATTTCTGCTAATAACTCTTTTGCACGTATAGTAAGCTACATGCGCTTTTCCAGCGTCGCTCTGTCTGAAAGCGGAATTTCAACCCCATTGATGGACGGTAGTCTAAACTGTGATATCTTGCGTTTATTTGGGAACAGCATTAACTGAATTTTGCTTGGGTTAACCCTAAGACCACTGTTTGTAGCCCATTAACTTAGTATTCCTAGAGCTCCTTCTAGCATTTCAGTAATAGTGTAAGTAAATAGTCCCTTTGTTAAGATCACGACGCGCCGACTTTCACTCCCGTCTGTTGAGTTGCAGTAAAATAGAAAGGGTGTAAGACCAATGATATCAGGTGCAACGTATTCACAATTGCAGAAGGAACGCCGAAGAGACCAGGTGAGGACAAGCAGCCTAGTCGGAATACGCCACCCAAAAAGAATAAAATCGTCCACGAGGAAGATCATAAGTTGACGTCTAGCGCGTACAAGAGTGACGTGGGAGATATAAGTGTGAAGAAGGCGAACGACTCGGAAGAAAGAAAACGGCTGAACGCACATCAAGCACAAACCAGTTAAGAAGACAGCGGTCAAAAAAGATGATGCATTGAAAGAGCTTCGCGATGACCTTGAGGGGTAAGAAAGGTATCAAAAGGTGAAGTCGTGCGTGAGCTGAAAAAAAGCGAATGGTAAACACAGGTGTGTATCAGAGGGAATATGGGCAAGATGCTATAAGTCATTGGTGGATTTTTGCTACTTAGATGACGTAACAATGCGAGCACAGCGAGCTAAATGTGAGCTTATTTAGTGAAAGTACAATTAAAAATGTTAGAAAGACACATAATTAAGACAGGCTGGGTGCTATGCCGAATAAGAGAAAAACTGGACCTGGTAAAGGTGCTACAGATGTCTGAAGTATGGGCAACTGGCGAGGGCGTGTAAGAACCCGGACGACAGAAGGCAGAGCTGCTTAAATGTGACGAGAAGAGCCATCAAGCGAAGACATGCGTGAAAGAGGCTTTGTGGGGAGCGTGTAAGAGAAATGAAAGAGAAAACACAAACTACCAGATTTGAAGCCGGAAACGTCCGCTTTACCAAGCAGCCTTTGTAAAACCCAAGAAATGAAAGTAGACCAGATGAATTTAAATCACTACAAGGCTGCGCAAGACCTTTTAAGACAGAGAGTGTTCGAGGAAAAAGTGGATGTGGTGATGGTCAGTGAGCAGTTCAAAAATCTTGACTCTGGAACGTGGATCTCTGATCAGAAAAGCAAAGCTGTTAATAGAGGATAAAGAACTGTCTTACTTTCGTCAGCAGAGCACTTGTTTAATCGGCAAATTGGCATGCTTGCAACTTTTATAACCGAGCCCTTTGCGAACAAGGTCTTGAGGGTGGAAACGCCTGCAGAGGAAATATTGCAGGACAACCGGACAACACGAACAATACAGACCAACATGTGGAGCCGTTGGCGAAGCATATAAGTAGAGCCTGTAGTGCCGTCAAGTGCAGTAAAGGCAGATCACGGCCAAAAAGCCTGTGCACTGGTAGAATGAACGGATCAGCACCGTACGAAACGAATATCATAAAGCGAGTCGCTTTTTTCAAGGGATTTACGGGTCGGGGGAACTCCTCAGACCCCATGCGGACAACAAAAAAAATTGCAAAGAGCTAAAGTAAACTATAAAATGGAGCAAGCTGGACAGCTTGGAGCTATACCAGAAGGTTTACGAAAACTCATAGGGAGATGCGTGCAGGATTGTTACGGCAAAGGTCAAAGGAGGTAAAGAATAGGCACCAACTTATGCGATTTTTCTGCACAAAGTGGTACGCATACTTTCACGAAGGATGACACTCAACCAAATCCACAGTAATCGAGAAAGCAGAGATGCTTAAAGCAGCGGAGAGCTTGGGCAACACAAAGGCTCCTGAACTTGATGCCATACCGAATAAAGCGCTGAAAATCGCTATCAAGCACAACGCAAAGCTTTTTGGGGACCTCTACACGAAGTGTATTAATGATGGTATCTTTGCCAAAGTACGGCTGGTCCTACTTCTAAAGCCAAATAAACCAACCACAAAATTTCAGGCTAAAGGACAGGTCAGTTTAGTATTGAAGAATTACCTCTTTGTTATTGTTGAGACGTGGTTGCTCTCGGACTTTTATGATAGTAAGTTCTTTGACTTAAATCTGTACGACGTTTTTCGTGATGACCGTGATGCTGCTAGAACTGGTTGCTTAAGAGGAGGCGGCGTTCTGATTGCCGTCTAAAGAAGATATCATGCGTTTTCAATTACGCTTGATGACTTGTTGCTTGATCAACTTTGTATGTGCTCTAAATCACACGACTGCATGTATTTGATCGACTCGTGTATCCCGCCTAATGTATAGTAATTCAGAGTTGAACAAGTTGTGGACAACATTACCGCTCTAGTTGCAGATAGTTTGAATGATGATCATCTTTGCGTGTTAGGTGATTTTAATTAATGAAACATAATATGGTGAAATAATTCAACAAACACAGGTCTCTCACCTAGTAATGTCACTTCTCAATTAGAATCTTAATTTGTAGATAGTCTCCTAAGCATAATTCTTACCCAAATTAATGAAATTTTAATCAGTTAAGTAATTTGCTAGATCCTATTCTTGTGTCACGTATCCTTTATCCAACCATACATACGCTACACGAATTAATTCCAGTACCAACACGAGAGAGTTGTCTTCTAGCCGCCGTGGAGTAAAGTACAATTAGTCATCGGAGTGCGGTCGTATATAAATACATGTATATTAAAACGTTCAATTTATAAATTTATATGAAAACTATGTGAAATCTATTCAATTATAATTAAAATAAATACTATTATCCACGCTTATATGAGTAAGCCATCCTAAAATGAAGTTATAATTTATTTGTACTTCTAAGTGTGTGTGGTAAGAGGGAGAGAGCATTTTGCTATTTTGCCCGGCATTCTCTCTTGACACTTGTAAGTGATTATATAAATTATTATATATCATAGTGTATTTCTCCAATATCCGATGCTGGTATTCTTCATTTATATATGTATATATGATTGGCCCGCCGTAGCCGAATGGGTTGGTGCGTGATTACCACTCGGAATTCACAGAGAGGTCGTTGGTTCGAATCTCGGTGAAAGCAAAATTAATAAAAACATTTTTCTAATAGCGGTCGCCCCTCGGCAGGCAATGGCAAACCTCCGAGTGTATTTCTGCCATGAAAAAGCTCCTCATAAAAAATATCTGCCGTTCGGAGTCGGCTTGAAACTGTAGGTCCCTCAATTTGTGGAACAACATCAAGACGCACACCACAAATAGGAGGAGGAGCTCGGCCAAACACCTAACAGAAGTGTACGCGCCAATTATTTATTTTTATATGATTGGCCCTTTCACCCTTTATTGGATGTTTGGTTGAGCTCCTCCTCCCGATATTTTTCCACAATAAGAGGGACCTGCAATTGTAAGTCGACCCCGAACGGCAGATATATTTTTTATGAGGAGCTTTTTCAGGGCAGAAATATACTCGGAGGCTTGCCATTGCCAGCCGAGGGGCGACCGCTATTAGAAAAAAAATGTTTCATCATTTTGGTGTTTCATGCACGGAGATTTAAACCTACATACTCCGGATGGTAGTCACTCACCAACCCATCCGGCACGGCCGGATGTCCCTTTAGATATTAAGCTAAAATTGTATGAGTTTTTTACTTTATCGTTTATTGATCAAACTATTTTCAATTAGGCATTCTGTGATTATCTAAGCTTAAATAATTCCCTTTAAGAATTTAAATGGGGTGAATTATTGTCCGACTTGGGCATTCACAGCTCCTTTAAAAAAGAAGCGCTGTTTAAGTCACTTTGGCATAATGAGCAGATTAAGAAATTAAAAATTCGAAAAATAAATGTCTCAAAAAATTTAAAGCAACTTGTAATGAGCCATTTTTGGTAAAATACAAGCAAATTAAATAGAAATTTAAGTACTTTTACTTTTCAAAAACTAGGTTCTCAGCACTGAACGGAATACCAAAGATAATCCGAAGACGTTTTGGAATTTTGTCAAAGCTAAAGAGTTAAGTTCAAGTATTCGTGCTTCGGTGATGTTGAATGATAAATTTGCAAATACACCTCACATACAGATGCTGACGGTCCTTCAGCTAAGTTAGGTTAGGTTACACCTCTAGACTGCACATAGACCAGAAATTAATCCATAGTGATACCAAGTGTTAGTATTGAGAGTTTATTTTACTTTTTTTTAATACAAAGTTTGGATAAATTGAGTAAGCTGCTAATTTTTTAACTTGCCAAATTTTCTAATGCTGAATATGATGCAGAACCTAAGCAGTTGATTCGTGTTTTGCTAAGTGGAAGGCAGTAGCAGATTAAGTGTTCCAGAGTTCCTCTCGCGTTGACTTTGTTACATATGGTGCATGAATCGTTCTGTACTAGATTCAGCTTGGCCGTCAGTATCACCACTAAAGGTTTAAACTCTTTCCTGGAAACAGATAAAATATAGTTTGTAAGCCCGAAGTTGTATTTGCTATCATGATTTTTGCGGTCCTGCATAAGCTGGCTCTTTCTTATCTGGAATTAGCGTTTTGAATCATTGCTGTATCTATATCTATTCGTTGTTTGCAGAGAGATGGTTGTACACTGGCCGTACTAGCTATAGGAAAATTAGCGTCTACTTTGGCTAGCACATCCCCTTTCTCGTTTCCTTCAATTCCTTTGTGTCCTGGAACCCAGTAGATAGTGGATTGTTTCTCAGTTTCTGGCTCATCCGCTCTGTTCGGGCATTGTCTTACGCAGTGTGAGTGTGTACAGCTGCTATTGCCTGGATGATTGCTTGGCTGTCAATGTACATACAAGTTTATTTGAGAGTTCGGAGGAGTGTTCTCTATGGCTAAGTCTGCTGCTTAAGTTCCGCGTAGATCTCAGCGTAGAACATTGTACTGAGAACACTACCTTAATTTGTATTTTAATCTTCCGTCTGTGTATATGTTAAAAGTGTGGGGCGTTGAAAGTTGTCCCTTCCGCCATCCGTCATTTTCTAACACTATCTTAGGTTCTCTGTTGAAATTAGCTTGAGGAATAACGTAGTCCGACTTAGCGTTTAAGCCTCTGCATATGCGGCTGTAGCCATAAGGTCTTTAACCTAGTTGCACTGTTGTCAATAGCCTTAGTGCAGACTTTTTTGCAGAACTTTTTACTACTAAGTTTATAGGTGAAGTTCAAGTACCTTGTCCAGTGCTGCTGTAGGAGTGGTGCGCATTGCACCTGTCAAACAAAGCTCTTCAACTATATCTATTTTCTCCAATTTGTTAGCGTATGTCTTCTTGTTAAAACTTGTCCACCATACTAGAACGCCATAGAGCATTATTGGGCTTACTTCTTCTTCTTCTTAATTGGCGCGATAACCGCTTACGCGATTTTGGCCGAGATTAACAAAGCGCGCCAGTCGTTTCTCTCTCGTGCTAACCGGCGCCAATTGGACACACCAAGTGAAGCCAAGTCCTTCTCCACCTGATCTTTCCAACGCAGAGGAGGCCTTCCTCTTCCTCTGCTACCACCAGCTGGTACCGCATCGAATACTTTCAAAGCCGGAGCGTTTGTATCCATTCGGACGACATGACCCAGCCAACGAAGCCGCTGGATCTTTATTCGCTTTATTGGGCTTACTACTGCCATATAAATCCAATGCGAAAGTCGTGGAAATAAGCTTCATGACTTACCGACCATTTTTCTGCAGGCGTAAAAGACATTGAGTGCTTTCTTCGTTCGTTCTTCCACATTGAGCTTACACGTTAGTTTGCTATCCAACATTACTCCTAGGTACTTAGTATATGTCTTAGGTCCAGTTCGGAATCTTGTACTTCTTGGTAAACAGTACTAAGTCCGTCTTCTCTGGATTTACTTTTAGTCTCCCCTCAACTGTCTTTTTGCTGATTACCCACTTCCCTTTTGCCAGAGCGTTGGTAATATCACGGGCCTGGTGACTTAAAGTGGTCAAACGATTTTAGGGCTAATTCCAATCTAGATGTCGCAATGAATTCCTCACAAACTTCGTTCTTCGCGTCTGCTTCCGCGGAAGATGCGGGGTCCGTACATCCAGGAAAGTGGGTTTCAGTGAGAACCTCAATCGTTTCCGTCCATGCTCCACTCACCTGTATATTTGCAGATTAATGTTGGAATAATAGGAGATTTGGCGAATTTTTTCCGAAGTAATGTTGCTTCCAAAATTCTGTCCAAGCTGCCACAGAAGTTTCGTCAAGAGCTCTTTTTGACCTTCCTAATCTCATTTTTATTGTCGAGAATGTGTAAGGTATATACATTTATATTATACGGTATATATTATATATTATATTGATACATCATATGTTATACATACAAGTTGCGCAGTTGCGTTCTGCGCTTATCTATCTATATATGTATATATGTATGAAGTGAGTAAGTGGGGATAGCGTCACTCTGCTTGCCCGCTTGTCGTTGCCGTTGAGACAGATTAGATTGGATCGAGCACCCGGCTAGTAAAGAGCAAGCGCCCGCACGCGCTCTTTATTAATATTAATAAATAAATATAATTAATAGTTGATGCTTTCCATTTCAATTCAACCGGGCTATTCGGGTCATGTTCTTCGATTTCGATGTAACTTAAATATGTTGCTCTCTGGTCAAAATAATGAGACACGTATTTTTTTGTTCGCCCGAAAAAAATTTTTTCAAGAGTTATCGGCAATTTTGTTTTTCGCCTCAAACTCGATTTTTTTTAATTATATAAGAAACATTTTTTTTTAAATGCCCATAACTTAGTCAAAAATGAACCGATTTTAATAATTCTGGGTTCAAAATGATCGTAATTACTTACACAAGCGACTTCATGTAGAAACAATTGCAAAACAGTAGTTGAAAATTTTTTATTTAGCAAAAAAGAAAAAAAATTTAAATTTTTTCAAAATTCAATATTTCAAAAAGTGTATTTTTTTTTTTTTATAACTTTTTCCAAATCAAAAAAACATCTCAAACTTTAATTGAGCTGCATGCCTAGTACCTAAAATGAGTTGTTTTTGAGTAATGAATTTTTGAGTAAACACCCTGTTTCGCACTTTTTGTTTTTTGCAAAATAAAAAATTTTCAACTACTTTTTTGCAACTATTTCTACATGAAATCACTCGTGTAAGTAATGACGATCATTTTGAACCCAGAATTATTAAAATCGGTTAATTTTTGACTAAGTTATGGGCATTTAAAAAAAATTGTTTCTTATATAATTAAAAAAAATCGAGTTTGAGGCGAAAAACAAAATTGCCGATTCGGGCGAACAAAAAAATACGTGTCTCATTATTTCGACCAGAGAGCAACATATTTAAGTTACATCGAAATCGAAGAACATGACCCGAATAGCCCGGTTGAATTGAAATGGAAAGCATCAGTTTATATTTATATGTTTATTTCACTACCTAACCACACCAATATCTCAACATGGTAGCAGTGCCAGGTTTTGGTTAGGTGGTTAAAAAGTTTTCAGTGGCACGAGTGATAATAGTTTTTCTATGGTACCGTATTAAAGTGAAAATTAAAAATAATAAGTTACAGTGTATGTCAGAAAGCACGTGTAATATTTTGTGAAGTATTGCCGTTAAAGTTAAAAGTTAAAAAGTGTTATCGTTTTAAAATAAAAGTCAAAATTGTATTCTCGTTTAAGTCAGAAAATTCGAGAAAGTTTTACAATACAAAATGGCTGACAATGGTGAAATCAAGATACCTATTTTTGATGGTGAAGATTACGCCATATGGAAAAAACGATTAACAATGTCGCTCAAGTTGAAAAAGTGCGCAGTTAATATTGAACGAGCAAAGACGGACAAAGAAGGCGAAGAATGGGACGCAAAAGAAGTGAAAGCAATAAGTCTCATTTATAACGGTATTTCCAATAAGCAAATGGAATTCATTAATGACGAAGAAACGGCATATGACATGATTAAAAAATTTGATAGTTTATATCTGAAAGAATCAACGGCTTTACAAATTGTGTACAGAAATAAGTTAGAAAAAATTAAGTTAAAAAATTATAATGACGCTTCTACATTTTTTAGCGATTTTGAAAAGTGCATTAATGATTTAAAAAGTGCGGGTGCAAAAATTACAGAAAGAGAAAAACTGAATTATATATTGAATACTTTGCCGGAGTCCTATAGCTATATAGGCGATTTAATTGATGTATTAAAAGAAGAAGAACAAACGGCAGAATATGTAAAAAGCAAAATTTTGATGAAAGAAATCAAAATGCAAAAAGAGGAAAATTACAAGCCGAGGTCAAATGCATTCATGTCCGATAGAAGAAAGTGCTTCAAATGTGGAAAAGTTGGTCATATTCAGCGAGATTGTAAAAATGGCGACCAAAATGCAAGCGGCAGTTCAACATGGCCATCTACGCGAGGCAGAGGCACGCATCGAGGACGTGGCAACCGTGGAAGAGGCAGAGGCCAAAGAGGAATGCGCGCGCACCAAGCCGAGCAAGAAGGAGAACAAAAAGAAGACAACAGAGCTTGGATTGCGAGAGTTGACTGTAATACAGCGCAAAAATGTAAGTTTAAGAATAATAATAATGTATGCGAAATTAATTGGTTACTCGATAGTGGTTGTACGGACCATATTATTAACGATGATTCATATTTTGAAAATTTTGAAATTTTAACAAATCCTATAAATATTCATTTGGGCGATAATCGTGTTGTAAAAGCTACAAAAGTCGGAAATGTAGTTAGTATTTTTGATGTTTTCGGTAAAAAAGGTGAAATTAATATGAAAAATGTATTTTTTGCAAAAGATATGACTGCGAATTTAATTAGTGTGAGTAAAATTAGGAATAATAATAAAATTATTTTAGAAAATAAATTGGCAAAAATTATTAATAAAGAAAACGAAATAACAGCTGTTGCTGTAAAAAGGAATGGTTTATATCATATGAGAAGTATTATCGTATTGAAAAAGAAAAAGAAATTTGTAAATATCGCGAACAAAAATGAAAATAATATGAATCTGAAAGAAAAATGGCATCGATTATTGGGTCATGTAAATTATAAATATTTAAATATTTTAAGTAAAGATCAATTATTGGACGGTATTCCTAAAGATATAACGAGTGAATTTATGAAATGTAAAACATGCATCGAAAATAAAATGTCAAATTTACCATTTAAAAATAACAGACAGAAAGCAAAAGAAATTTTAGAAATTGTACACACTGATGTCTGTGGACCTTTTCAAACGGTGGGTTTCAAAGGTGAAAAATATTTCATTTCATTTATAGATGATTATAGTAAAATTGCTCGTGTTTATACTATGAAATCAAAAGCAGAGGTATGTGATGTTTTCAAAAGATTTGTGAATGAATGTGAAAATTTAATGGGTAAGCGCGTTAAATATTTGAGATGCGATAACGGTAAAGAATACATTAATAGTGACGTGGATGATTTTGTTAAAAGTAAGGGTATCGTAATTTCTCCGTGTCCCGCGTATACTCATGAATTAAATGGGGTTGCCGAAAGATTTAATCGCACAATAATGAACATGTCGTGTTGTTTATTAGACGAAGCGCAAATTGATAGAAAATATTGGCCGGAAATCGTGTGCGCGGCGACTTACTTGAAAAATAGAACATTAACAAATACCATCGAAAAGAAAACACCATACGAAATATTTTTTGGAAAAAAACCAGACGTGTCAAATTTGAGATTATATGGAAGTAAGGTTTTTGTTCGTACGCCGGAAGTAAAACGACAGTCTAAATGGGATAAGAAAGCCGAAATGGGAATTTTGGTCGGTTATGACAACATGGGTTATCGTATTTTGTTGAATAACAAGATTATCGTTTCTCGAAATATTGGAATTTTAAATTCAAAAGAAAAATGTATCGGTATAAATATGGATGAAAGCGAGAGTGAATTTAATGAAACTAGTTCTGATTTTGATGAAAACACAGAAAATTCTGATGATGAATTTAACGATGATAGTTTTAAAAGTTTAAATGAAAAAGATGAGCTTGATGATAAAAAGATTGATTTAAAAGTTGAAAAAGTTGAAAATTTAGAAAATGTTGAAAAAATTAAAAATAAGACGAAATTAAATAAAAAAGAAATAAAAAAGGATGAACTTATTCCTATGAGAAGGTCTACCAGATCACAAAGTGTTCCCGATAGATATGATAGTCAAGCGTATAGTAATTGTATTTTTGCAAACTTATGTAGAACTGAGGAGGCGATAAATTCAAAAGATAAATTAAATTGGAAAATAGCAATGGATAATGAAATTAAAAGTTTAAAGGATAACAATACGTGGGAGTTAGTTGAAAATCCTGAAAATAAAAAAGTTATTGATGTGAAATGGTTATATACGAAAAAATCTGATAACAAATATAAAGCTCGTTTAGTTGTACGCGGTTTTCAACAAAAGGAATTTATTGATGATATTTATGCTCCGGTAGTTAAAATGCAAACTTTAAAAATCTTATTATCTTATTGTTGTAGAATGGGCCTTATTATAGAACAAATGGACGTTGAAACAGCCTTCCCCAATGGTACCGTGAAATCAGATGTTTATGTTAAACAACCTAAAGGTTATGAAGATGGAACGAATAAAGTTTGTAAGTTGAATAAAGCATTGTATGGTTTACGAGAAAGTCCAAGAGCTTGGTATGAGTACCTTGATAATTTTCTATTAAAATTAGGATTTAAGAAAAATAATATTGATTCTTGTTTATATGTTATGAAATTGGAAAAAGATACTATATATTTATTAATTTACGTTGATGACTTATTAATTTGTGGAAAAAGTAAAGGTTTGATTAATTTAATTAAAGGTAAATTATCAGAAAAATTTAAAATGAAAGACATGGGAAAAATTAAAGAATATTTAAGTATTACCGTAGATTATAGTGTGCCGGAAAAATTAATGAAACTAAATCAAACTAAATATATAGAGTCTTTAGCGAGTAAATATAATTTGGAAAATAGCAAATTGTATAATACACCTATGGAAGTTAATTTAAAAATTGAAAAATCGGATAATTGTGAATGGGATATTAAATATCGAAATTTAATTGGTGCTCTATTATATATTAGTTCGGCTACAAGGCCAGATATTAGTTTTTCAGTTAATTACTTAAGTAGATTTCAAAATTGTTATAATGAAACTCATTTTAAATATGCTTTGAGAATTTTGAAGTATTTATACAAAACAAAAGATTTAAATTTAACTTTCAAAGGTGATAATGACTGTGAAATTTTGGATTGTTTTGTTGACGCCGATTGGGCTGGCGATAATATAGATCGAAAATCGACCACTGGTTTCGTATTAAAATTATTTGGTAATGTTGTGTTTTGGAAATCACGAAAACAAAAATCTGTAACAAAGGCTTCAACCTTTGCTGAATATGTAGCGTTATCAGAAGCAGCCAGTGAAATTAAATTTGTAATTGAATTATTAAAATTATTTGAAATTAAAATTGAAAAACCTATTAATGTATATGAAGATAATTCAGGCGCGATAAATATAGCAAAGTATGGTAATTTTACAAAGAATTCCAAACATATAGAAGTCCATTATCATTATGTACATGAAATGGTAATATAAAAGAAAAGATTATAAACATTGTAAAGATCGAGTCGAACAATAATGTCGCGGATATTTTCACTAAATCATTATGTAAAGAAAGTTTTGAAAAATTTAGAAATATGTTAAACTTAATTTTGGTTATTATGAAAATGTAAAATTGTAATTTTGAATTAATGATGAAAATTTATGTATTAATAATTATTTGAAAATTATTTTATTATGTATAATATAAATGTAAGGAGGCGTGTCGAGAATGTGTAAGGTATATACATTTATATTATACGGTATATATTATATATTATATTGATACATCATATGTTATACATACAAGTTGCGCAGTTGCGTTCTGCGCTTATCTATCTATATATGTATATATGTATGAAGTGAGTAAGTGGGGATAGCGTCACTCTGCTTGCCCGCTTGTCGTTGCCGTTGAGACAGATTAGATTGGATCGAGAACTCGGCTAGTAAAGAGCAAGCGCCCGCACGCGCTCTTTATTAATATTAATAAATAAATATAATTAATAGTTTATATTTATATGTTTATTTCACTACCTAACCACACCAATATCTCAACATTTATATAAGCTGTGTAATGCGTTATATTCCCTCCAACACTCATCACATTCTGCAAATTTAGCTAGCTTCTGAAATTCTCTGAGTTATCTTCGTTGTTTACCAATATCCTTGCTCCACCACGGGGGTTTAAACTTACCTCTGAGACTTGAGAGCGGACAGGATTTTTGGTTTGCAAGAAGGGTTTTAGAAATTTGAGAGTATATTGCTGCTTCTATGTCTCTTCTGGAGAGTATTTGGGGAGTTGAAATATAATCCTTTAACAAAATTTCATAAAGATCACAGTTGGTTTTTTAGGATTACTAAATGTTACTTTTGCCTTCGGGATTTTACCAGAGAACGAAAAACTAATGTACCTATGATGGCTGCCGTCCTAAGGGTGGTGTTTCTTAAGGCGCAGGTGTACGCTGTCCATGCCTCAAGACTTCTTACTGAAGCAGCGTTATAATAAGTCCCCTTATTAATTTGGAGTATAAGAACCTGTGATCCGTTTGCATACAATTTTCGTGCATGTAGCAGTTTCCAATCTATTGAAGGGCCTCAGGATTTTGTCGTTGAAATAGCACCAGAGCGACTACCGGTTTTACCGCGCTGGGTACATGCACCTTAGCATGAGGTATACACGGAATGTCCTCTTCGACTATTTACAACTCCGCACCATCATACAGACTCTTCAATGTTGGAACCACTCAATTTATCCAGCTCAGTGTCGTGTCATCGTTGCATCTTGACACCCATATATGTATAAACCTGCGCCTTCAAAAGAGGGCGATGGTTTGTCGCGCTCATTGACTACTCGTGCAACGATGACTTCAAAAAATTTGCCGCCGACTTGTTTCCACTGCTCCTCAGTCATCTGTTCATTAGGGTGATGAAGATCAGTAAAATCCACAGTCAAATGCCATTTGGCTATTTCGGCCTTAATCTCTTTCCTGAAAGTGGCTGGCGGTCCGATGTGTTGACCGGTTTCTGCCTTCGCTGAAGTTTGGCCTCGGGGTTTCCCTCATCCTTGGACCGCTTTATTTTTGGTTCTTTCAAGCTTTTAGCGACGGTTTTCTCGGTTTTGTTTACATGAAAAGAATGCATCGTCGCGACTTTTTCGTTTTACGATAAATGCTCTCTGCTTTTTGCTATTGTTTTGTTTGTCCATTTTAGGTCCTCTCGCTCTGTAGGTGCCTTTACTGCTGAGGTGCAGTTGGATCCATATTGCTACTTTATATCGACCGAGAGCTTTCTGCCCCTCCTTATTGACGGTTTTATTTGGCCTGTCTGAGAAAGCGGCCCTCGGAGTTGAAGCCTTTGTGGAGTTGAGTAGCTCTCCTCCAGCAGCTGTGTTCACGTTTACCAGACTATAAACGCTCTCGAAATCTGATTGCGTATTCATTGCAGTACTTCGGATGGTCAACCTTTTGCTTATTTTTGCAGTAGTATCACAACACCTGGGGCCTGCATCCTCCCCAACCGAGATTTGACCGATGGTGACACGCAGAGTAAAACATGGTTTCACTCCGTGCTCGCCGTTGATAGCAGCCACGTCTCCCACCGACGTTTGGACCGATATCCCAACCCGACCCTTATCCTTTATACCGCCAATACTGAATTTTACTTCAGGGACGCCTCTCTTAGCGTTTTATACCTACCCGCCAGGCACCTATTGACCATGACCGCAGCAGAGTTCTGCATGTCTTCGTTCAACATGAATTTGCTGAAGGGAGACATACATAATTTGTATACGGTCTTTGCTAAGCCTCATACTGCCTTGCTCCCACTTCCCTCTTTACCAACCCCAAGTTTGTAGGCTTATTCATTAGCACAGAAGCAAGGGTAGGAGGAGCAAGAACTTAGACACTCATTCCCAGGTAGCACCCTCGCGGAGGGTTCAGTAACACGATTTTTTCCACCCGTCTTTCACCTATCTTGCTCAAGAATTGCCCAGCGTTGGCAATTCCTCTTGAAATTATTTTTAACAAATGCTTTTCGCCGGCCAATTTTTAAATGAATGGAAATTTACTCACCTCATTTTGAAAGCGAAAAACAAAAAAATTATGTTCGCAATTATAGGCCGATTTCCAAGCTATTATTCATCTCTAAACTGTAGGATTGCATTGGACAAAGGACAAAATTTATTTTGCGGCTAAGTGTTTAAATGTTATGATATGTGGTGAAAGAAAAATTAATAAAAACATTTTTCTAATAGCGGTCGCCCCTCGGCAGGCAACAGCAAACCTCCGAGTGTATTTCTGCCATGAAGAAGCTCCTCATAAAATAATCTGCCGTTCGGAGTCGGCTTGAAACTGTAGGTCCCTCCATTTGTGGAACAACATCAAGACGCACACCACAAATAGGAGGAGGAGCTCGGCCAAAAACCTAACAGAAGTGTACGCGCCAATTATATTATTTTTTTTTTTTAAGTCTTTAAATACCCCAAACCGACATGGTTTTGTAACTGGCCGCTTTAGTTTTAGTGACTTCTGTATGTCATCGTTTTCTGTCTTTAAATATTAAAAAATGGTTTCATTTAAAATTTTCGAAAAGTGTAAGGATTTTGGAGTTTTATTCGGTACGAAATTTTCCTTCAGTGGTTTTATTCTTTAGTTTTATTCTTTTCAAATCGTACCATGTTCTAGGCTTCATTCGTCGCAATGCAGCTGAATTTTCTGATCCGTATATATATATATATATAATTGGCGCGTACACCTTTTTTGGGTGTTTGGCCGAGCTCCTCCTCGTATTTGTGGCGTGCGCCTTGATGTTGTTCCACAAATGGAGGGACCTACAGTTTCAAGCCGACTCCGAACGGCAGATATTTTTGTGAGGAGCTTTTTCATAGCAGAAATACACTCGAAGGTTTGCCATTGCCTGTCGAGGAGCGACCGCTATTAGAAAAATGTTTTTCTTAATTTTTATGTTTTCACCGAGATTCGAACCGACGTTTGCTCTGTGAATTCCGAATGGTAGTCGCGCACCAACCCATTCGGCTACGGCGGCCGTATACTTACATATAAACTGCTGTTTACGGTTCTTGTTCGTTCTCACTCAGAGTAGGCTGTTATCATTTAAGACCAACTTTCGATAAATTGAATTGAGCGCGTTTACAAAAAAATTTCTTAAGCAGACATTACGTTCCTTACGATTTCAGGCCC
This sequence comes from Anastrepha ludens, assembly GCF_028408465.1. Lineage (NCBI taxonomy): Eukaryota > Metazoa > Arthropoda > Insecta > Diptera > Tephritidae > Anastrepha > Anastrepha ludens. Next base: position 75,639,923 of record NC_071503.1, on the reverse strand, counting down.
ATATTCCATCCTATAATTCTCGGCTAAAGCTAGTTAATCTAGAATATCTAGGAAAGAGAAGAGCAGTATTTTCCCTTTCGTTTATTCTCTGTGTTGTTAATGACATCGTTTACTGTCCAGTTCTACTTGAGCGGATAAGCTTTAGTGTTCTACAAAGAAGTCTTCGCAATATTTATCATATTATGGGCAGACTTTTAAGACTAAATTTGCGATTAATGGGTACGCGCGCGGACTTAGAGACTATCATTCATTATCCATTTCCTGTCTGCTTGATTTCGCTTTATTCAAATCTAATTTTCTGAAAATTTTCAATTTAGTTGCTTAATATTGTATTTATATTGACTGTTAATATTTTATTTGCCCAATTTGGCTTGTTCTTAATTACATTTTTGCCTAGTCTATAGGTAATTTGTCCTGTGGATTACTAAATAAATAAATAAATATAGTGAAGCACATGTTGTAATCGAGGTTGGTGTGGGACAAAATGAAAGACTGGAGGCAACCAAAAGATGGAGAGTGGACGTGTATGAAGAGGCCTAATATTCCATCTTGGCCCTGCGGAGCAATACTTAACGGCGGTTCCGCAGGGAAAAATTAAAGCTATAGAAGAGTAAGGTGTAACTTTAGCGAGCAGTGTGAATCGTGCATAGGTATGTTGACGGTAAATATGTAAGATAAAAAAACATACCGAATCTCGTAGTCCGCCATAAACTTCTGGATCTCTTTTGAAGTAAACGCCGCTCCTCTATCGGTTACTACGTACTGTATCCGCCCATTTAGTATTTCAATACAGTTAATAAGAGTTATCTTTATGCTGCTTAACGTCTTCAACACGACCTATTTCGTAAATGTGCATACTATGACCAAGATATAATATTTACCATGTTTGCTTCGTAGGAATGGCCCCAAATATTCGAGATGTACAATCATAAAAGGAATAGGCACACTTCTTTGAAACGTAGATATATACCTTGTTCAGGCAGCAATCTGGATAAGATTCGATGAATGACTTTACGCACGGTCGTATTCGAGCAGACCAAACATCTTTTAAAAAGCGCTCAACAGTTCTGTCCGCGCCGAAATGAGCCGCTTCGTCATGACATGCTTGAGTTTTTCGCAGGTCACTGCTTGTGGAACTACTAGCCGTTTGCCATAACCAATATTACGGTAAAGTCGATGTTCCTGTGTCACGTGGTCATCTCTAATCTGCTTTACATTCACATTCTCTTCATTGATAACATCAATAATCTCCTTTAGCTTTTCGTCTTCTCGTTGCATTGTAGCTACCAATCTTCTGAAATGCTAGTCAATGAATTCACGTCAGCAGCAATTGTTGTCGGCTCAGTTGAGCGAAGAGTTGAACATCTGTTCAAGCTATCTGCCAACTTGTTTTTTCTCAAAATCAAATTCTCCCAATCTAGCAATCTGCCACCATCTATCCACTGCACCACAATCCATAATTATCGTAAAATGTTATTCCATCAAATATTTTCTATATCGTTTCAGTGTTTCTACTTCTAATTCAACAGAGGCTTCAACTCGTCGTTCCCACTTTGCATCAGTACCCCAGGCAACCCTTTAGCACTGGCATCTGTATGCACCTCATGAGATTTCGAAAACTTTAACGTAGCAACATCGTGAGCGGTAAGCGTGGAGGGACCTACAGTTTCAAGCCGACTCCGAACGGCAGCCTTTTTTTAAGAGGAGCTTTTTCATGGTAGAAATACACTCGGAGGTTTGCCATTGCTTGCCGAGAGGCAATCGCTTTTAGAAAAAACTTTTTCTTCTTTTTGGTCTTTCACCGAGATTCGAACGTACGTTCTATCTGAATTCCGAATGATAGTCACGCACCAACCTATTCGGCTACGGCGGCCGCTTCGTTTTATATTCACCGGGTCGATTGGTAAAATGTCCACGAAATCGGATCTCCTCTGCCAGAAATATGCTTTTTGTCGGCGTAAGTGATTAAAGGCGCTGATTCATCAGAGACTACATTCAACAAAGCTTCGCAAATAAATATATGGCTTTGCTGATCTTCACGAGAAATATATTATAAATGTTCTCAAAGAAGTATTTCAAGCATTCCTATTTAAATCGAAATTCTTCAGATTTAAGATTAACAAAAATCAACCGAAGTATCTCGCAAAACTAAGTACGTTGAGAAAAGCGTCAGATCTTAGAATTGGCGATAATGAATTTGAAAGCGTGGATATAATCCTATACCTCTGACTGCTTCTCAGTAGAACTGATGACACAGCGTGGTCATTGAAAGCGGATACAATGAACATTTATCATATTGGAAAGAAGTACACTGGGTCCAGTACAAGAAGAACATGTGATCTATCGCATCAGATATAATAGCGAGCTAGAGGAAAACGAGCTGTAGTGCTATGAATGATGATTAAGTGTAAGGCCGTGTCATTTAGTTGCTTTAAAAAACTCCTGCAACACCTCAAAGCCTTCGCCAATGGATTTCGTAGCAACAATAACCTGTACACTTCATCGTTTTAATAACGTTTACGATGACTTCCTGAAGAACCATCGGCGCATTGTGAGAGCTGAATGTGAGAGCTGCTCCTCTATTACTGTCATGACGTAATTTTTCTTAAATGTCACTGCGTTAAGTATGCTGAAGTCAATACACATTCGGCTTTCCCCGTTGATATTCTTCACCAATAATATTGATGCTGCATGCGGTGAATTGCAAGGCCGTATGATACTACAGTCCAGTAACTTCCACATTGTCCCAGTTAACGTTGGATCGCTTCACTCTGATTGGTTTATTTGCCATCAATGTCATAAATCTCTTCTGCAAAACCAGACTTATACCTTAACAAAAATTCTAGCGCCTTGACCGGCTCTGCGATGCGTAAGTGTCTCGATATGTTTAAGTTGACATCGCCCTCATTGATATGATATACATACCCGTAATCAACAACTATACGATAGCCATATTCTTGTAATGTGTCGCGGCCCAATAATTCGTCGTCTTCAACAATATATATATGTACAACATCATCTGCCGTTGCATCTTGCCCATCAGTGTGTTTACTTCAACCTTGCTTCCGCAGAAACCAATAAATGGTTTTTACACTCTACTTATAATCGTATGCATTTAACTTTCCGCTGTTTTCCTGATTAATGAAGATCAATTGCCGGTTTCAACAAATGACTTGAGCCGGTTTCCATGTACCTCGATTATTTTTGCCATTGGGAGCGTCATTACTAACGTGCTCGTCATTCGCAAACTCCATTACCGTTGTCTTGTTACAATCTTTTGCAAAGTGACAAATCTTCGAGCAAGAGATAAATCATGGTTCGCGTGGCGGATGTGACCTCTTAGCCGATATCTGCCCAAGCTCGCTACAATTGTAGCACTCAATTTACTCTGGAGTTTTAAAGTTGACCTCGGTGGTCCTTTTACAGACTGTTGGGTTAAACTCATCGATATGAACTGTCCTGAAATGATAGTCCCTTTAATAAGGTCGAAATAGGGTAAAATTCCTACCATCTCGTGTATTGTCATTCAGATAGATGAACTTGCAGGGAGATTATCTGTGAGACTAAGGTAACCTGGGCGGTAAACTCCTTCCAAGCCTACAAGTCAGGCGGACCGGTCGGTATTATACCAATGATGTTAAAGCAGTTAATAGGAACGATTAATGCTTGGTTAGTTAAGATCTTTAGTTAAGACTAATTCATGGAGGAAGATCAGAGTGGTCTTTATTTCAAAAGCAGTGAAATAGCGCCCAAATACTGCGAAATATTTCAGATCTATTAGTCCATCTACGTTTTTACTCAAAACATTAGGAAGACTGATTGATCTACATATCAAGAGCACTCTTAATACTGAGTATTTCAGCAATGCACAACATGCTTACCAGAAGAGTAAGTCTTCTACAGCACTGCACGAAGTTGTTGGAACAATAGAGAAATATCTTAAAAATAAGAAATTCGCCAATGTGGCTTTTCTGGATATCGCAGGAGCGGTCAACAATGTTGATGTGAAATCGATAAATTCAGCGCTAACGAACATAGGTGCGAACGAGAAGATTATTATATAATATAATAAAAGATAAAAGCAATCACCTCGAACTCAGGTATCAATAGTCGAGAGGAGCCCCACAGATGGGGGTTATCTCGCCGTTACTGTGGAACAGGGTCTTATAGGATTTGCTTATTACCAAGATTAAGATAGCTTATGCGGACGATGTAGTCAGCCTGATGACAGGGAACTTTTTCTCGACTATCAGCGGGCTCATGCAAATGGTATAATGGTTAACCCATCCAATACCGAGCTCGATCCGTTCACTACAAATTATAAGACACCGTCTGCAGATGAAATAGATTAGGTTAAGTTATGGTGGTAGTCGGTCTGTACCAACAACTCAGTTAGACATTACAGGCCAGAATTGAAAAAAAAAATATTTTCCACTGATTTTAGCTAAGGCTGGACAATTTCAAGTGTTTCTTCTTCTTCTTCCACTCTACAACTTCTACAATATTCATGGATATTCCAATGGGTATCCCAATGGTACTTCTATCAATGAGCAGTTGAAGAGTAGTAACTTTCCTGGTTAGCTCATCGGCATTACAATTCACCTCAATATATCTGTGCCCCGGAACCCCAATAAGGCTGACCATGAATATGACACTAATATAATTTAAGCCTGCCGGGCATTTTTGTGTTACATTTCCACCCTTCCTTAGTATAGCCGCATTCATTGATTTAATGGCCGCGTGGCTACCCGAGCTAGAACTTCTGCCTGATAGACGCTGCAGTTGTTTGGTAGTGGAACGGATACTTCAAGTCCTGATTTCTAATTCCGAAAATACTCCATAGCCAGCCTTATCGTCAAGATTGGAGCCATCTGCATTTAACTCCCCCCTTCTTCACGGCCCTGGCCAACCTCTTCTTACGGTATTCTCGTCTGGAAGAGTTTATCGAAAGTGAGTCCAGGAACAAACCACCGGTTTTTCCATAGCGCTATACTTTTAAGTCTAAGTGCCGAGGTGGCAGGCATGTGTTTTCCTACAAGATTTAGTGCGTTCAAGTTGATTAGCACTTCCAGCACTTTGTTTGGGGTAGTCCTTAAAGCACCAGAGATATATAAGCTTTTCTTGGTATCTAACTCATGATTTTAGTGTAACCCCCCTTTTGAACAGATGGCCATCATACAAGTATTCCATATATAATATTAAAATTGGCCTACCTACAGAAGTATGTAGCCAATGTGTATCTATATATAATTGGCGCGTACACCCTTTTGGGGTGTTTGGCCGAGCTCCTCCTCCTATTTGTGGCGTGCGTCCTGATGTTGTTCCACAAATGGAGGGACCTACAGTTTCAAGCCGACTCCGAACGGCAGACATTTTGTATGAGGAGGTTTTTCATGGCAGAAATACACTAGGAGGTTTGCCATTGTCTGCCGAGGGGTGACCGCTATTAGAAAAAAAAAACTTTTTCGTAATTTTCTTTCCTCAATAAGAAGTTTCCATATGAGTTTTCCGTCTAATATGAGTGCAAAAGTTTTGACATGGAGGAATCTCCACACATTTAATTTAGCGGGGAGTTTATAGGAAGCCTCTCTTTCTTTGTAAGAATTAGTTCAGTATTTACGGCGTTAATACTCTCTGTTCAGCTTGTAAGCGTAGCCATATTAGAGGCCAGAATATCCATAAGGGTGTTAAGATATTTGCCTTTAACAGCAATTGCAAGATCATCTGCGTAAGCAGTGACGTGGCAACCCCTTCTCTTCACGGGCAGCAATTAGGAGTTTACCGCCAAAATCCAAAGATGAGGGGAGAGGACTCCACCTTACGTGTGTGTCTCCAGACCTGTCTACTTAGAGTAGCGTTGCCTAATTTTGCCGTTACCTTTCTTGTGACGAGTATAGTCTCTATCAGAGCAACAACGTTTGTTTCAATTCCAAAGACTTCTAATGCATCTACTGTAACGCTTGCATTTATATTGTTGAAGGCGCCGTCTATGTCTACGAAAGCAACCAAGGCAAACTCATTGTCTGCTAAACTTTTCTCCACCAACCCGACAAGGGAGTGTAAGGCGGTTTCTGTAGATTTGTCTTAACAAATGCATGTTGCGCCGAGGAGAACTTGTTGGTTGATACCATTCCCCGTAATTATTCATACACTATCTCTTCTACAGCCGCCGCAGCTGAATGGGTTGATACGGGACTACCATTCGGAGTACGTAGGTTGGAATCTCTGTGAAACACTAAAATAAAGAAAAAGTTTTTCGTAATTGCTGTCGTCCTTTAGCAGGCAATGACAAACCTCCGAGTGTAATTTTGAAATGAAAAAGCTCCTCATTAAAAATATCTGTCCTTCGGAGTAAGCTTAAAATTGTAAGTCCCTCCATTTATGGAAAATATCAAGACGCATACCATAAATTGGCAGCATTAGTTCAGCCAAAAGCCCAAACGGGGTGTAAGCGTCAATTATATATGTAATCAAGAAGGTTTGATGTTATTTTTTGCTAGAACGCAGGTATGAATCTTACCTGTGTGTTGAACTGTAATCAGTTTGAAGCTTAAGTGGACAGAAAAATGCGCGAAAGTAAGTTTAGAGTGATGAAGATTTATTTGGATCAGCTTCATTGGAATCTACCCGTAGCATCTCCACTATCGTGACATCAACGTCCCCTCTAATATCTCCCCACCCTCGATGTCAGGGAGGAGATCATCTTCGTTGGCCAGCCTCTCAAAATTGGTTGAGCATTGGTTGCTAACCAACCCTTCTTCAGTATCGCTACGCAGGCCCGGTCTCCTCCCCTGAGTCCAAAGCCTGCTCGTAGCTGGGGTAGATCAGAACGGTTGCGTCAACAAACCAAAATCTCACCATATTGCTGACTGCGGCTGACCATACATCTTTTGTAGGTGATGAGCTTAGCTCTGCCCTGATACTAGCCTGAGTCATGGCAAAGTGGAGGAGGCCCTTGCCAATAACGGCCAATATCTCACTGCCGCCCTTGAGAACCTCACTGAACGATGGAAATTTATGGCTACCTACTTTTTGTTTTTTGGTGATCCTTTCCACCGCTTGTTCTGCCGATCGTGTGGCCTTTTCGGAGCGGCCTCCGCCGCTGTTGCTCCATCGGATGCTACTCTCTTAGGTCATTCTAGGGATTCGGTCTTTTCTTCGGTTAGCTGATCGGCTGATATCTCCCCAAGTCTAACAAAGACCCTATTGGCTCCTCCGAAGCAACATTCCTCGGTCTTTACGTACCGCCGCTGAAGAAGAAGATGACGTTGCTCAACACCAGCAGCGCCGTCAGAATTGGGAAGGACCTCTCCGAGCCGTTTGATACCAAACGAGGTTTCAGACAGGGTGACTCGCTGTCGTGTGACTTCTTTAACCTGATGTTGGAAAGGATCGTACGAGCCGCAGAACTTAATAGCTCAGGCACAATTTTTTATAAGACCGTACAATTGTCGGCGTATGCCGATGACATCGACATCATCGGCCTCAACAACCGCGCTGTTAGTTCTGCCTTCTCCAAACTGGATAAAGAGGCAAAGTGGTGAACGAGGACAAAACGAAGTATCTCCTGCCATCAAACAATCAATCGCCGCACTCGCGTATCGGCACCCACGTCACTGTTGACAGTTATGATTTCGAGGTTGTAAAGGATTTCGTATACTTTGGAACCAGCATTAATACCGACAACAATGTGACCCTTGAAATCGTAGAATGTCTCTTGCCAACAAGTGCTACTTTGGACTACCAGAAGTAGGCAGTTGAGTTGTAAAGTCCTCTCTCGACGAACAAAACTAACACTCTACAAGACTTTCATCATGCCCGTCCTAACGTATGGCGCAGAAGCGTGGGCGATGACAACATCCGATGAAGCGACGCTTGGAGTGTTCGAGAGAAAGATTCTGCGGAAGATTTTTGGACCTTTGCACGTTGGCAACGGCGAATATAGCAGACGATGGAACGATGAGCTGTATGAGCTTTACGACGACATAGACATAGCGCAGCGAATAAAGATCCAGCGGCTACGCTGACTGGATCATGCCGTCCGAATGGATACAAACCCTCCGGCTCTGAAAGTATTTGATGCGTTACCAGCTGGTGCTAGAAGAGGACGAGGAAGGTCTCCTCTGCGTTGGAAAGGGGAGAAGGACTTGGCTTCACTTGGTGCGTCCAACTGGCGCCGGTTAGCACGAGAAAGAAACGACTGGCGCGCTTTGTTAAAATCGGCCAAAATCGCGTAAGTGGTTATAGCGCCAATTAAGAAGAAGAAAGTTGAATACACAAAAACTTTAACTTTCTCCCCATTTCCAATGATTTCTCCGTTTAATGCGTTTATAACTTCTTTTTATATTAATTCAAATTTTTTTAAATAAATATTTCTAAATAAGTATTTCTGAGCTCAGCGAGTACAGGATATCTTCCAATAAAATGCTTATTATTTTCTTCTTCGTTCAGATAGCAGAGGATATTGAGATTGAGATATCTTCAATTCGCATTCCTTCTTTTACGTATGTTGAACTCCTTGTTTGATGTAAGTATTTGTACATGCGTGAAGCTGTTGCAAGAGCCTTTTCGTGTGAATACCCAGTGTATAAAAGTAGCTGCGGTTTTCAGTGAAATTGCATAGTTTGGCGTGAAGTCTGGTATCCTTAGGATTGGTTTTATGAAGTTTGTCGACCTCATCCAATAACTTATAACCCCACACCTGGGCAGCATAAGATTGTATGGACATACAGACAGCCTAAAAAAGTTCCCATTTATTTTCTAACGATGTTGAGGACTTAGCAAGAAAGTTCTTCCAGGTGCAATTAATGTTTACCTTGGCTGCGTTGTTTCTGGCTTCCAAATATTTTCCGAATGTCATTTTTAAACTAAGTATGACACCCCAATACGTTAATTCTTCAGCCGAAATTCGCGTCATTGGCAGTTTTTTTGAAGATTGAATCTGATGAGCCTAACATCAAATTCAACTACAACTCATGCGTGGTTGGTCTCCTTGCCGCGGGGATGGGGCTTAAATGAAGGCTAAATTCCTTTTAGGAATCCAACCTGTCATGAACTAAGAGGGAAGCTCCGTATGGGGATTGGTCGAACACATTCACGCGAAACGGTGTGTGCGATGCTCGTCCAATCATCTGTACGGAGAGTACCGTACCAACACATTCCCAAGTCAAGGTGTGCTTGGAATCGTGCCGAGGACTGAATGGTGCAGGGAATTAAAACATGTGCATCGCGAACGGAGTTTCCCTCTCGAATACCTGGCCGCCTTCGAGAGTAACTGTGGCCTTACCGCGGTAAGGGACGCTGCCGCGGGGGACCCCATTACTTCCCCTTAATACTCGTGGGTTGTGGAGCTTGACGCAGTCATGCGAAGCAACCGTAAGAAACAGATGATATTAATTTACAACAAAACGAAAAAAGCCAAAAATTCGTTCCGCTCTGCGACACAATACCATCCTCCGAGGAGGCGACCCTGCTGGCCTCCAGCCAAGAAACGGCTGAGTCAGCAAAGAGTAAGGGAAGTACCAGCCATAGCACACCCTTACCAAGAAAGCAACAACAACAACAAAAAGTTCTACCACAAACATCGCAAAAGGAGGCAGACGGCACTCAGAGAGAGTCAGGCCGCACGAAAACACAAATCCGAGGGTGCCCTCATGAAGTCTCGCTACACGAAGGCGAGATTCATTCTAAGCAAACTGTCCAAGCTCGTGCTAGATAAGCATGTGGTTGGAGCACAGGGCGGAACTCTCCCTTCCTTCGATTCTGCAGGAGTACCTCGCGGCTGCAGAGTTATCAAGTGCGACGACGACTGGTCAAGGGTTGTCCTAGAAAAGTGTGTTGCTGAGATCAACAGCACACTGGAAGGCTTAAAACTCAAGCTTATTCCGGCCCTCCTCGCGCTCGCATTTGGCTACCGGTGATGGACTTGAGCGGTGCAGAAGTGCTGAAATACCTGTAGTCACACAACCCTGCGGTGCCGATGGACGACTGGGCAATTGTGAAGGCAGAAAAACCGCAAAAGAGCAGCATGTCATTCGTTCTGCAGATCAACGATGAGTGCCTGCCAATATTAAAACAACACGACAACAAAATGCGGTTTGGTCTGAGAAAGGCCAAACTGAAAATTTTCAAAGCAGACAGCAATGAAAATGAGGAAGACCCAGATGAGGTCGACAACAACATACAGCTAGAAAGGCTAGAAAAGCTGGACCTAGCTGAAGACAACAATAAACCCGATGCCTAGAGCCATACAGGCGAATCTGCAGCACTCGAAATGTGCTATAGAGAATTTGGATGTCTTCCTCAGGGAAGGGGACATCGACATCGGTTTCATACAGGAACCCTGGGTCAGAGACAACGAGATTAAGGGGTTCCAAAACAACAAGAACATCAGCATATTCTACAACAAAGCTGACGGTAAGCCACGGTCATGCATAATCACTAAAAAACACTTAAAAGCTTTTCTGTGTTCTAATTTCAGTACTCCCGACTTTACGGTGGTGAAAGTGGAACTGCAGAAATCGGCGATATACCTGGCATCAGTGTATATGCCACATGAGAAACCGGCGCCGCCAGACGAAGTGGCTCGATTCCTGTCAACATTAAACAACACAGACAAACTATTGATGGGCTGTGACGCAAACGCCAGAAACGAGCTCTGGGGCAGCTCAGAGACGAATGAAAGAGGTGAGTCACTTTTTGAATTCCTATTAAACACCAACCTAGACATATGTAATGTAGGGACCACCCCAACCTTCACTTTTCCGAGCTCGGCAAACTTTCCAGGCTGGAAAGAGGTCTTAGACGTTACTCTATGCACAAACAATAATTCCCAAATAGTCACAATTTGGAGAGTATCCGACAAGAAATCCTTTTCGGACCATAGCTGGATCCTCTTCGATATCAATCTTAAGCTTGAGAAACCTATCCCATATAGAAATCCTAGAAGAACAAACTGGCACACATTCCGTAGAGTGGCCCAGTCTAAACTTCAGCACATAAATAAAACCATAACGTCAAGGGAAGACCTAGATGAGAAAGTAAGAGCTTTCGAAACTTCGTTGACGAAAGGACTTGAAGCTTCATGTCCCACATATGGCAAAACAACCTATCCTACCTGGTGGAATGAAGACTTAAGTCAACTCAGGAAAATGACAAGAAAAATCTTCAATATCTGCTACAAACACAAATACTTCAAACCCTACAAAGACTGCCTTAGGGAATACAAGAAAGCAATCAAAGAGGATCGGACAGAGGCTTGGAGAGACTTTTGTAGTTCCATAGAATCGACCAAAGACACGGCCAGACTAGGCAAGCTTTTATCCAATGAACACTCCTGCCCTTCCTTCTTCAAGAAAGATAACGGAGAGTGGACAAAATTCTCGGCCGACACACTAGAACATCTTGTAGATACACACTTCCCAGGCAACACAGAATATATTGAGAACAATACTGACAGTGTTCAAACATCCAAAATATCACCCACTATAATCAACCACATCGTATCCCAAGATAGAATATTATGGGCGATAAAAAACTTTGAACCATATAAGGCAGCCGGCCCAGACGGGACATTCCCAGCCATGCTGTGGAACACTCGAGAAACGACGATTCCTTGGCTGGAGGTCTTTTTCAGGAAAAGCCTTATGCTGGGGCACATACCAAAAAGCTGGAGGAGGGTTAAGGTAATCTTTATCCCTAAAGCTGGTAGACGCGGTCATGATACAGCGAAAGATTTCAGACCCATCAGCCTATCCTCCTTCATCCTCAAAACTCTCGAGCGATTTTTGGATGTACATCTCAGGGAAAAGATTACAGACTCAACGATCTCACCATCTCAACATGCCTATCTCAAAGGAAAGTCCACAGAGACAGCTCTTCATGAGGTTGAAGTGCGATTGAGAGGAGCATAGAATACAAGCAATACGCTTTTCTAGACATAGAGGGGGCCTTCAACAATGTTACGACAAGGTCTATAATTGAGGCTCTTAACATGTTAGGCATAGACATAGGTCTGAACGAATGGATAGAGAACATGCTCAAAACTAGAATAATCATCGGTGAGGTAGGCAGCAGCACGATAAAACGCCCTGTCAACAGGGGAACCCCTCAGGGAGGGGTCTTATCCCCTCTGCTGTGGTTACTAGTCGCCAACAACATCCTCACCAAATTTAACCGAAAGGGAATTAAAGTGGTGGCGTACGCGGACGACATAGTGCTTATGGTTTCAGGAATGTTTCCAACCACAATCAGTGAGATTATGGAAGGAGCTCTGGTATTACTCAGCGATTGGGCCACGGACTGTGGTTTAAGTGTAAACCCGAGAAAAACTGAGCTGATGCTATTCACCAAGAAAATCAAGGTGCCAAACTTTAAGCTCCCAAAACTAAACGGCGTCAGCCTCACGCTAACCAAACAGGCAAAATACCTAGGGGTTATTCTGGACCCCAAACTCAGCTGGAAGTCCAACGTAGAGTACAGGGTAAAGAAAGCAAATATAGCACTTTACACGTGTAAGAGAATGTTGGGAAAAAAATGGGGTCTCCGACCAAAATTATCCAACACAGCCATTGTAAGGCCAATACTAACATATGCGGCACTGGTTTGGTGGCCTGCAACAGAAAGGAATTACAACAAAAATAAGCTGAACAAGATACAAAGAACAGCGTGTATCTTAACTACAGGAGCGCCTAGCACCAGTCCTACTGAAGCGCTCAATGTACTAACACATCTATTGCCATTAGATTTACACATTAAAACAATAGCTACTTGCAGCGCGGTGAGACTCAGAGACATAGGAAGCTGGACAACAAGGTCGTGCGGTCACAGTAAGATCCTCCTACAGGGACCTCGCTGCTCAAAAACAGATCAGACTACACAATCCCCGACCTAAACTTCAAGAAAGGCTTTACGGTACGTTTTCCACCGAGAGCCGAGTGGAGCAAAGGAGAGGTGATTGGAAGATACGACATCGAAATTTATACCGATGGTTCTAAGATGAACTGTGGTGTGGGAGCTGGCTTCCATTCGGAGCCACTCAGCCTATCTCAATCAATTCGTCTTCCTGATTATGCCACCGTGTTCCAGGCAGAACTTTTAGCGATCAAAGAAGCATGCAAATCCCTAGAACTCTACAAGGAAAATGGTGCAAGAATAGCTATCTTCTCAGACAGTCAAGCAGCTATTAAGGCCTTAAACTCCAACTACATTTCATCCAAACTGGTCCTACAGTGTAGAGAGGAGCGGAAACTGCTCAGCCATTGGCTTGAAATTACCCTGATATGGGTTCCCGGTCATAGGAACATACGGGACAATGAGATAGCGAATGAGCTAGCAAGAAAGGGTTCGACACTAGACATAGCAGAGGCGGTGGCAGTCTCCACCCCGCTGAACACACTAAAAGCATCCATTGCTTCACACTATTTAGCCGAAAGAAGATGGAAGCAAATACCTACATGTATTACAACAAAAAACACATGGCCGTCTTACAAAATCCAAAGGACGAATGACCTGCTAGGATGTTCTCGGCCAAACATTTCACGCATCACTGCAACCCTCACAGTACATTGGAAAGTAGGGGATCATGCAGCTAGACTCAATCTACCCTTCAATCCTATCTGTAGAAGCTGTCAAGCGGAAGGGGCGAAGGAAAGTCTTTTCCACTATTTATGTGAATGTCCGGGACTAGCCAGGGCACGACTCCGATCCTTCGGTAAGCATTTCCTACAGCAAATTAAGGAGATCTCAGACATAGAGATAAAGGATTTGCTGCTATACTTGGACCTCACTAAATGGATCTGACTTGGAAAAAAAAAACATCATCATCACACGAGATAGTGGTAGTAAAACGGTGCTGGTCACTAATTAGGAGCATATTCAGCTCAGAAATACTCAACCACCTCAACAACAACAACAACAACTCATGCGACTTCCCAATTTTTAACGAAAAAGTATTGACTGGGATAATATTTTCCATGACAATGATGTTACCTCTTGTTTTCATTTTTTTAAGATTAAGGTTTCTGAGCTGTGTTTGAAGCATATTCCTATTTACCATAAGACTCGTATGGGCTCTCGGCCACCTTGCTGAAGAACTGCTTGTGTCTCACTAAGCCTCTTACAATTATATTTAATAAATCGTTGTCCTCTGGTATCTTTGTTGAGGACTGGAAATTAATTCATAGCAGACGATCTCTTCTATCGTGCTCATTTATTATTCGTATCAGTTCTGGATCCATTGATTGTCTGTCCCTTTTAAGTAAAATTCAATTTAATATTCCTAATAAGAAACTCCGACAGTTTGAAACCTTTAAAATTGGTTTCTCGAGAACGAACTACGGGGTGAATGCTCCGATTCCTAGCGCATGTGCAGATTTAAATTTGTTTTTCAATTCTTGTGGTGCTGATTTTACATGGCCGTATGGCATCTTAGTCAACCATCTTAAATCGTTTTTTCTTAGTAACTACTAAACTATTGTACCTTAGCTTAACTTAGTCTGCAAGAATGTATCCACTAGAACAAAATAAATAAATTTAAAAAAAATAGCGATACTCCGCCACAACCCTTAGGTCTTCGCCTTCGCCATTGTACCACCACTTTTCTAATTACGATATCCGGCCACGTTTTATAAAAATCATAATTTCCGATTTACTTGGATTAACTTCCATACTTCATTCGGTGCAATATTTTTCTAGTTTATATAATATATCATAACTTGCATGATCTTTGTATTGTCTGCTAACAGCACAATATCGTCCACGTACAGCAGTAGCCTTATATTAATGTTTTCAAACCATTTTCCAAATAATTATGTAAGTCCCTCAAGTACAGCGTAAATAAGAGTGGTGTTAACAAACATATCTGCTTCACTCCTGTGTCAGTCTCAAAATAATCAGACACTTCTGGTCCTTCCCACACAGCCATTTTGGTATATATTTTCGATGAAATTAACGAAATTGACGTAGTTTATACAACATCGGTTTTCCAGGCACTCAAAACGCCGCTTTAAAATCCACAATGCATAAATTATAAATATTGTCCACAGTTAAAAAGTTTTTTCGGAAACCTGCTTGAAACTCTTCGATCCAATTCGCTAACCTTTTATTTATTATTCCCATCAGCACCTTAGTCGCACAATTCATGAAATTCCTCAGTAGTTACTGGTCAAATTTGGATCACTCTTCTTGAATATGGGAAAAATGATTGTGTTTAGAAATGTCTCATCATTTTTTCCAAAATTCAACAATAAAATTATACACCTGTGTCAAATCTTGTAGAAATTTCTGTGTGTCATTTTTCGGCAATTCATATGTTACTCCTCGTCGAGATAATAATCTTGGTGCCAAACATTTGCGTATTGAATGTTTTTCGTTAATTGCGGTTGTTTTAACATAGCCTGGAAATACAAACATATATTTTAAACTCTCCCGCCAAAATTTCTGCTCTCACTTGAAAAGAAGCTATTCCTATTTTTCTTACCAAACTCCACCATTCTTTCGAGCTTGATGTTCTGTTAATTTTGCCAAATAATTTTTCTTTGTACTCTCTTCTTGCATCTTTGCATACGTTTTTATATTTCTTGTTCGCGCGTAAGTATTTTTGTTTGCCTGCTATGGATATTAGATTTTCTTAACTCGTTCAATTACTCAAAGGACAGCTCCATAGCATTATTGAATTTGTAGTTATATCACACTGTTTTAAATTTTGAGTTACTCCAATAAACTCTCCTTTTCTGTAAATATATATTTGAATTACGTTTAACTTTAGTTTGGGTAATAGGTTCATATTTTTAGCTGCATGAGATGTCGTATCTACGCTTAGAGACAACTTAATTGGCATGTGATGGGACATGCTTCAAATTTTTCAATGTAGCTCAAGCTTTCTAACGATACTACACATAAATCATTGACCGAGTTTCCCATTGCGCCTATAACAGTTAACGCTCCCTCCTTATCTCCAACTGCTCTTCCGTTTAAGATAATAAGTCTATAATCATTGCATATTACTAACTTCCGCAATTTCCTTCCTTGTTTTGCTGTCGCTCTAGAATTAAATCTCTATCAATATAAATTGATGTACCAGCTAATTTATGTGTACTATTTCTCCGACTTTTTCTTCAAAATTTACTTCCACAATTACTTTGCCATTTTGCCCCTAAATTTTTTTAGTTGATTGCAATAATAATGCTTTTACATTCAATATATATACTCCAGCTATTTCCGTCTCATTCGATTTATTTGCTTCGGAGCCTTTAAAAATTAAATTACTTCTTTTTACTTTGAATTATATTTGTAACAGTCTATTTACTCCCATTTCTTTTCCGATTTTATTTTCTCAGTTTCTTGCTTCATATCAATATTTTGTTTTTTATGTTCCGCGACTTCATTCGACAAACCATTCAACAGTTCAGTCATTTCCTTGTTGCTCTCTTTTAATATAAATTTCAGCACTTAGACGTCTAAGTCACTTACTTCTTGCCTTTGAATGGTCATTTTGTAAAATTTTGGTAATTGTACAATACTTATATCCCGTTTGCGGACACCCGATCAAAACTGCTTTTCTCAGGGTTAACTTGTTTCGGCGTCTGCCTTTTACAAGACGATATTTCAAAGGCCATCTAGTTCCCAAAAAACATGTTTTCTGAAAAAAAACTATAAAATATGAAGGCGCGACAGGAAGAATTGGCAGACCACAGTCATATCAGATGATATTGGTCATCATATTTAAACTGTTGGGAATGGGTTGGTGCAAGACTATCACTCGGAGTACGTAGGAATCTACGTGTGTGAAACACCGAAATGAAGAAAACGTTTTTTCTAAAAGTGGTCGCCCCTCGGTAGGCAATGGCAAACCTCCGAGTATACTTCACCATCAAAGAGCTCCTCATGGAAAATATCTGCCGCTCGGAGTCGGCTCTAAACTTTATTTCCCTCCATTTATGGAACAACATCAAGACGCACGACACAAATCGGCGGAGGAGTTCGGCCAAACACCCCAAATGGGTGTAAGCGCCAATTATATATGTATATATATTTATAAAGGCTCGGAGTTGGCTTTGAACGACATACTTATGTTGAGGTATGAAGTAAGTGTCGTGTGTGTGCGGTTATATGTAACATACTTAAAAACGATACCCTTTTGTTTCCTTACATCGTGGAGGAAGGGCGAATCAGTCGCCGCTCCTACGCCGTAGTCTTTCGAGAGTCCTTAATTTCGCCTTCTTCAAAGTAGCTTCGTATTATTGTTCGCAGCTAAGGTGATACTCCAATCTTGTCCAGTGCGTTCAGGATTTTCGCCCAGTTTGCCGTATTGAATGCGTTTTTTACATTCAGATCTACTTAGTATTTATGCAGTACTCTTTGGAATCTTCGAGCAATCAGCGTCAACGGTGGACATTCTTGTTCTGAATCTAAACTGGTTTTCAGATATTCCCCTGACGGAATCGAACTCGTTCTCGAGGCGGTTATAGATAGTAGGCAAATTAGTCTAAAGTTGAACGAATCCGTGGAGGGCTTGCCAGGTTTGTGTAGAAGTCTACGCAAGTGGGAAAAGTACGTGATTACCATTCACTTGGGAGCGACCAGGACGGTTCTTCTGCATACGGTTCAAGCAGCTCACACCTTCTGGCTTCGGGCAATTATCATCAGCATAGCTCCCGTACATCCGTTTGAGAGCGAAATAATGTGAGAAGACGAATCAACCAAGGACGTCTGGTTGTGCGCTGGGTTTGGGACTCGCCACGTAAAAATTTGATTCTGATGACGACTCCTGCAAACGAAGCAGTTTTTTCAACATATTGCTCACTCGCGGCTCAGCCTGGTCGGAAGAGAATAACGATGTGACCAAATATTCCTTCTATGAGTGCCTGGAATGTTCTTATGAGCGCTGCCCCGGCTACCACATAAAAATCGTGCTTGGCGACTTCAATGCCATGGTAGGCAAGGAGGGAATTTTTGCCCCACAGTGGAAAAATTCAGCCTGCACATCGAAACATTCGGTAACGGATAGAGGCTGATCGACTTCGACGACTCCAGCATAAGAAGATACACTAAGCGAGGGACTGGTAAAGTGCATACATCAGCTCTTATACAACATATGGTCGGATGAAAGCACGCCTACCGATTGCAATTTAAGCGTATAGGCACACAATATCTTTTTGCCGATTTCAAAGCAGCATTCGACAGTACGAAAAGGAGTTACCTATATGCCGCGATATATGATTTTGGTATTCCCGCAAAACTAATACGGCTATGCAAGATGACGTTGCTCAATATCAGCAGCGCCGTCATAATTGGATATGACCTCTCCGAGCCGTTTGATACAAAATGATATTTCAGACAGAGTGACTGGTTTGAAATCCAACGAAGAATTTTTTTTGGCCACAAGTACTACTCTGGATTAAGTAGGCAATTGAAAAGTAAAGTCCTCTCTTGACCAACAAAATCAACACTCTATAATTCTCTCATCATGCCCGTCCTAACGTATGGCGCAGCAGCTTGGACAATGTCCGATGAGGCGTCCTATGGAGTATTTGAGGAAAAATTTTGGGAAAGATTTTTGGACCTTTGCACGTTGCACAGTGGTCCGACCAGAAGGCGTTGGCTGACAAAATTCAAAAACTCATTTAATTAAGCTGAAAATATATATTTAGGGGTTTTAAGGATCAGTGATGACGAATCTGACCTTAGTTTTAGCAAATTTTAAATTCATTGAATACTATAAATACATTTTTACTTCCGTAATTAGCTGGTGAATTCATTTTTACATTTTTCACGACCCCAGAGAGTACCACGTGGAGGTTTACGGTAAGGTTATTCTCTCCTCATTTTTTTTTGTTTTTAGATTTTTTTTATTTTTAATTTTTTTTTTAATTTTAATTTTTAATTTTTTTTTATTTTTAATTTTTATTTTTTTTTTTTTGTTTTAGTTTTTAAATTTTTTTTTGTATATTTAGTTGTTTTTTTGTTTTTCATTTTAAATTTTTTTTTATGATTCAGAATCCTCGGTTTCTGATGAGCTGTTTTCTGAGGCTGGATCATTTTTCAAATTTAAAAGCGCAAGAACCTTTTTTGAAAATGGTTTTGGCTTGTTTTTCGGAACCTTAGTTTTTGATATTATAACTACATCTGATGAACAAAGCAAAGCATTTAATAAATCTGTCATTGTGTCAGTTCTCGACATTTTTCGTGTATTGTTTTGTCTAAAATTTTTCAAATCCTTATTGCGTGCTTCCTGAGCCTCTTCGGAGAGTTGGCCAATAGGCAGCAAAGCATGTTTAATAATTAAACTCCCATGAATTAATATTTTGTGCGCGGAAGTCGGCATGTAATACCAATCATATAGATGGACAAATAGTTTAGCAGAATCAAGGGCATATTTTTGAAATGCTTCAATATTAATATCAAGACCAGACGATAATGCTTGTAAAATAGTGGCAAACCGCTTGATTAAATGAATATCAATTCCAGTAATTTCTGATGATACTTCAGGATCATTAAAAAACCTGCGAGCCGTGTTCCCATAATTTGTCGTTCCATCACCCGTTTTAGGAATATCCACCAATAATCCCTTTCGACTTTTGAATGCTGCTTGGACAGATGTCTTTTTATTTTTGAAACTATTTTTGTCTTCTAGACTTCTAGCCTGCCATTTTTTGAACTCTAATAAAGTGGACAAGCCAAACTGAAATGTAGATGGATCGGTTTCCTTTAGAATTGATTCTTCAATTTTGTTCATCATTATTGGCGTTGACCCACATACATAGCATTTATGAGATGATAATGTGTGGGTAAGAGCATTGCATACTTTGCCATCTACCATGGTGAGTAGCATTTTATGTTTGTCTTTGCTATGTCTTTTTCTGTCTTTTACATAAAATTGCATAAGCCATATGTAACGTTTTGCCTGTGGGTAAATGCACAAAAGCTACATTATTTTTAATTTGCGCAACTTTGCGCAACAGGTTTCAGTTTGAGATCATAGCTGAAATATGTGGCTACATCATTCATGTTGATTTCAATTGGACCGGTGTGGACCACTCGAAAAAAATATCTTTAAAAAAAAATTTTCGAAAAATTTTGAAATTTCAAAAAAAAAAAATGGATTTTGTACCACTACTTAAGAGAATTATTACTGTTGCCATTAGTATATTCAATTATATTTTTTTTTGCAATATTTGGTTAACAAGCAAATGGTAATATTTATTTGCAGACGTGAAAATGAAACTCTTGTATGAAGTACGATTTGCATACAATTTCATGTTTAAAGTCAAAAAACTACAATGAAAAATTTTTTAAATTAAGTAATATTTTCAGGAAATCTGCCTTGAATATTTAAGAAAACATCTGCATTATCAAATTTTTATTTCAAAAATGTTGAAAAATTGAATTTTGTCCGGCCGCCGGACCACTGTGCGTTGGTGACGCATGTGATTGAACAGTGAGTTTTACGACGACATAGACATAGAGCAGCGAGTAAAAATCCAGCGCTACGTTGGCCGGCTAATGTCGTCCGAATGAAAACATATTCAGAGAAAGAGAAAGGCTTCCTCTGGACTGGATAGATCAGGTAGAGACGAACTTAACTTGTTGTTTTCAACTGGTTAGCACAAGAAAGAAACGACTGGCGCGCTTTGTTAAACTCTGTTGAAATCGCGTAAGCGGTTATCACGCTAATGAAGAAAAGCAACACATTAGCTTTTATTTCATAAAATTAAAATATTGTCAGTTTGCATCAGTGTTTTTAACTGAGATAAACGAAACTTTATTTGATTCAAGTACAAAGGTTATTACAATGCGAAAATCCTCGGAAAAAAATACTTAATATAAGAATGAAGCAAATTGTTTTTGACTATGCCAATGCAGACGAAAGGGAAAAGTAATACATAAGTATTTTATTGAAAATCGTTTTCGCTTTATTACTGCTGCACAGCGCCTTTGCGTTGACATTATTTAACCTCTACAGTGCTAAACAGGGATGGATTCCCATGGAGCCTGGCCTATTGAAATAACTGATCCAAATTTGTTATTTTCTGCGTACTGTGTAGGTTTTTTAAGGCATTCGAAAGGCGTTCTATTGAATTTACGATGGCACTCGAAGATGGCCAATCTGGATAGTGATCAAAATGTCTTCGAAAAACGTTTTTACCTCACGAGAAGTGTGCTTCGGATTATTGTCTTGTTGAAATTTCCAAATCACCGGTGAATTTTTTCCGCATAAGGTAGCACTACATTTTGAAAGATCTGAAGGTACTTGACAGCATCAATATTACCTACGATGGATTGGCCCGACAGCGTTCCACGAAAAGCAGCCCCACTCCTTTATTGAGCCTCCTTTGAGCTTTATGATTGGTGAGACGAACTTGGGGACAAATGTTGACAAATGCGTAGTCGTTGCGATGCTGCAATGAACAAAAATTTTCGATGGATGTCAGCAGCACTCTTCCTGGGATCCTTTTTTGACAATCTAACGATCATCCTAACAATCTGGCTAGCAGACCTTCGCGCTTCCTTTTCTTTGGGATCATTTTCTCCTTTTATACTCAAAAAAATATTTCAAAGCATTTAACAGCATCGTTTTTGAAACGCCGCGTGGAATACCTTCAGAGCCGGAGCGTTTATATCCATTCGGACGACATGACCCAGCCAACGTAGCCGCTGGATCTTTATTGGCTGCGTTACATCTATGTCGTCGTAAAGCTCATACAGCTCATCGTTCCATCGTTTGCGATATTCGCCGTTGCCAACGTGCAGAGGTTTAAAACTCTTACGCAGAATCCTTCTCTCAAACGCTCCGATCGTCGCTTCATCGGATGTTGTCATTGTCAATGCTTCTGCGCCATGCGTTAGGACGAGATTAAGTTCTGCGGCTGGTAGGATCCTTTCCAACATCAGGTTAAAGAAGTCACACTAGAGCGAGTAACCCTGTCTGAAACCTCGTTTGGTATCTAACGGCTTGGAGAGGGCCTTCCTAATTCGGACAGAGCTGCTGGTATTGAGCAACGTCATCCTGCATAACCGTATTAGTTTTGCGGGAATACCAAATTCATATATCGCGGCATATAGGTAACTAATTTTCGTACTGTCGAATGTTGCTTTGAAATAGGCAAAAATATATTGTGTGCCGATTCTCCTTTCATGGGTCTTTTCCAAGAATAGGCGTTTTGTGAATATTTCGTCGATGGTGGACTTTCCAGGTCTAAGGTCATACTAACAGCGTTCCGGAAGAAGCGCACTACTAGTGGTGAAACGTGGCACATTGGCTATGCCATTGGAGAGCCGAGAAAGTGTGAGCGATACACCGTCGTCGAAACGATCCGAAGCAACTAAACAAGTTGTGGAGGATGTGGAGATGGCGAACAATCTCTCAGTAGACTCAGATGGATCTCTGGTACCAAGTAAGACTTTGACAACCGTGAAACCGGGTGCGAATCAAGAAAGTACCGGTAAAAAAGACTGAAGTTATTGGAGATTCAAACGTGCTGGTCTATCCGCAAGGCAGTTCAAACGATGAAAACAGAGAGGGGAGAAAGCCGAGGCATTAGTTAAGGCAAGTACTCAAGCTCCGTCAACTTCGACACGTGTAATGGAAACGGGAAAGCGTGGCTGAACAGAGGATTCCTCTGTAACGTTGCACTCTTCCGGAATAGAAACGGGAACTGTGGCAACGACCGGGAAGAGGAAAAAGACAAAGAAGAGGAAAGTCGAGAGATGTAAGTCGGAAATGCCTTCATCCTTGACCCAATCCAAGGCAGATAAGCCTTTACCTGACAAGCCAAAAGCTAAGGGACTTCTAATGTCGAATGAGACTTTTCCGTCAACGTCTGGCGAATCATTCGCTAGATTGGCAGCAAAGGCAATGACAAACAAGACGGTATACTGTCCAAAGGGCAACAATACTATTTTGACAGCTATCTTTGGAAAGCTATCGGTGAGTCGAAAGACGCGCCGACTTTGAGCGTGGTGGATGGCATCGTAAGGGTGCACTGTTCCAATGCTTTTTCCCGAGAATGGCTGGAAAAAGAGATAGCGAAATTTCCAGCCTGCGAAAACAGTAAGTTCATTCCTGTTGAGATTAGCAAAGAAAGGCTGGTACGAGCGAGTGGCTGGATTCCGGGTCCTTCCTGTAGTTCAGTAGAACTCCTCAAACGCATCCGTGTTCAAAACAAAGATTATGACACGTCTCTGTGGAGAGTATGCATACTCGTGCACTAGGCAGAAATCCGCTACCACGGGGAGGTGGGTTCCCACCTGGTACTGTGTGTCGATCTTTGGTCTGTCAAGGTGCTGAAGTCGAAGTACAGATGTCGTTCTCACTTACATCTGGGGCGAATCCATTTCCGTGTCCAGGATAAGGGGGAGGACAAAGCGTAAATATACTCAGTCTAATGACTGAATTAATATTTATACAGATAAACCTGCAGCATAGCAAAGCGTCTACGGCTCTCCTGTGCCGTAAGCATGCAAAATTGCAAACAAACCCACACATAATACTAATACAAAAACCATGGGTATATCACAAGCGTATCTGTGGTCCAGGTTTATGTAGTAGGGGCAAATAATTCGTTGTGAAGGGAATGTGAGACCGCGAACATGTATTATATTTTCATGCCGAGGTTGATCGAACACACGATGTTAAAAGAGCTATGCTCCGAAGATACCGTTGTTGCACATATATAGTACTGAAAGAGTAGGAACAGTGTCGAAGCTATCACAGTTTCGGCCTACCTACCCTACGACTCTTTACAGCCACATCCTTCGAGGGAGCTAAGAGAAGTAGTGAAGTATGCAGAATCCAATGATCTGGAGCTAATAGTGGGCTGTGATGCAAATTCACAGAACATTGTATGGGAAATCAGCAAATGTAACCCCAGAGGCCTCCAGTTACTGAGTTTTATCTTGTCATCTGATTTGGTTATTCAAAACACTGGTAACAAACCAGCTTTTGTGACCAAAAGGAGACAAGAGGTGATTGATTTTACAATTACCAAGAGGTCAGATGGAAATCAAATCAACCGATGGTCAGTTTTGGAAGAGAACTCTCTTTCTGATCATCGTCTTATCAAATTCTGACTGTAAATTGATACAATACCAATGCCTTCCGGTTGGAATCCTCGAATTGGGGACTGGGACTGGTAGGGTGAGCTTGTAACAGAGCGATTACCAAATCTGAAAAACTCAAATCAATTGAAATGATTGAAGATACTACTGAGAAATTAGAAGTTTCTTTAATCAATTGCTAAGGTAAAGTAGACAGGGGAAAGCGGTTCCTTCGTGGAACCCTGAACTGTCGAAGCTTCGTGTGAGGCCCAGAAAACTTCTTAATAAGAAAAGTTGCTTCTTCTGAAGCAACTGAACAAGTTGTGGAGGATGTGGAGATGGCGGACAATCCCTCAGTAGACTCAGATGGATCTCTGGTACCGAGTAAGTCTTTGACAACGGTTAAACCTGGTGTGAATCAGGTAATTACCGGTAAAAAGACCGAAGTTATTGGAGATTCGAACGCAGGTGTTGGTCTAACCGCAAGGCAGATCAAACGAAGAAGACAGAAGGCGAGGGAAGCCGAAGCACTAGCTAAGGCAAGGACTCAAGCTCCGTCAACTTCGACACCTGTAACGGAAACGGGAAAGCGTGGCAGAACAGAGGATTCCTCTGTAGCGCTGCGCTCTACGGAAACGAAACGGGGTCTGTGCCAACGACCGGGAAGAGGAGAAAGGCAAAGAAGAGGAAAGTTGAGAGACGGAATTCGGAAATGCCTGCATCCTCGACCCAATCCAAGGCAGACAAACCTTTGCCTGACAAGGCAGAGGCTAAGGGACCTCAAATGTCGAATGACACTCTTCCGTCAACGTCTGGCGAATCATTCGCGGGAATGGCAGCAAAGGCAATGACGGTGGAGATACATACCGACAAACAAGATGGTCTACTATCCAAAGGGCAACAAGACTATCTTGACAGCTATCTTTGGAAAGGTATCGGTGAGTCGAAAGACGCGCCGACGTTCGAGGGGAAAAGCGTGGTGGACGGCATCGTAAAGGTGCACTGTTCCAATGCTTTTTCCCGAGAATGGCTAGAAAAAGCGATAGCAAAGATTCCAGCCTGCGAAAACAGCAAGTTTATTCTCGTTGAGAGTAGCAAAGAAAGGCTGGTACGAGCGAGTGTTTGGATTCCGGGTCTTTCCTGTAATTCAGCAGAACTCCTCAAACGCATCCGTGTTCAGAATAAGGATCTTGACACGTCTCTCTGGAGAGTATACTCGTGCACCAGGCAGAAATCCGCTACCACTTCGGAGGCGGATTCCCACCTGGTACTGGGTATCGATCTTGGGTCCCTCAAGGTTCTTAAGTCGAAGTACGGGTGCCGTCCTCACCTACATCTGGGGCGGATCCAGTTCCGTGGCCAGGATAAGGGGGAGGACAAAGCGTAAATATACTCAGTCTCATGACTGAAGTAATATTTAAACAGATAAATCTGCAGCATAGCAAAGCGTCTACGGCTCTCTTGTGCCGTAAGCATGCAAAACTGCAAACAAACCCACACATAATACTTTTACAAGAACCATGGGTATCTCACAAGCGTATCTGTGGTCTAAGTGCTATGTCGTGGGGACAAATACTTCATTGTGAAGGGAATGTGAGACCGCGAGCATGTATTATATTTTCATGCCGAGGTTGATCGAACACACGATGTTAAAAGAGCTATGCTCTGGAGATATCGTTGCTGCAAAAATAAAGTACTTGAAATTGGGAACAGTGTCGAAGCTATCATAGTTTCGGCCTACCTACCCTACGACTCTTTACAGCCACCTCCTTCGAGGGAGCTAAGAGAAGTGGTCAAGTACGCAGAATCCAATAATCTGGGGCTAATAGTGGGCTGTGATGCAAATTCACAGAACATTGTGTGGGGAAGCAGCAAATGCAACCCCAGAGTTCTCAAGTTACTGGATTTTATCCTGTCATCCGATTTGGTCATCCAAAACACTGGTAACAAACCAACTTTTGTGACCAGAAGGAGACAAGAGGTGATTGATTTAACACTTACCAATAGGTCAGTTGGAAATCAAATCAACCGATGGCGAGTTTTGGAAGAGGACTCTCTTTCTGATTATCGTCTTATCGAATTCCGACTGGGAATTGACACAACATCAATACCTTCCGGTAGGAGTCCTCAAAATGTGGACTGGGACAGGTATGGTGAGCTTGTAACAGAGCGATTACCAAACCTGAAAAAACTCAAATCAGCAGAAATGATTGAAGATGCTACTAAGAAATTAGAAGGTACTTTAATAAATTGCTTTGAGGAACTGTGCCCACTCAGGCAAAGCAAACAGGGGAAAGCGGTTCCTTGGTGGAACCCTGAACTGTCGAAGCTTCGTGTACGGTCCGGGAAACTTCTTAATAAAGCCTTGAAGACCAAAACAGAAGAGGATTGGGCCAATCATCGACTTACACAGAGAGAATATAAGAAAAAAGTACGGAAAGCCAAACTTGAATCCTATCGAAATGTCTGCAGTAACGTCGAAGAAATGAGGGAAACAGCGAGACTTTGTAAGGTCCTTCATTTAGACCGCTCAGTAAGGCTGGATTCCATTCGAAAACCTGATGGTTCATACACCATTTCCAAATCGGAAGCGTTTAATGCTCTACTCGAAACCCATTTTCCGGGTAGTAGAACTCTCTCTGAAGTTGAGAGTGGCATGAACAATGACGGTGGCAACGGTGGAACCTCTAGGTACAGCTGGTATATTGCTAGTCGGATAGTGACAAGGGAATCGATAAGGTTTTCCTTATCTTCCTTTGAGAACTTTAAGTCCCCTGGACCTGACGGAATATATTCAGTAATGCTTAAAAAAGGAGGAGACAGGCTGGTTGAGGCCCTGAAAAGGATCTTCACAGCCTGTCTTGCATTTGGTTATATACCATCCCAATGGCGACGCGTAAGAGTAGTATTTATTCCAAAACCAGGAAAAGATGACTATTCCCTAGCAAAAAGTTTTAGACCAATCAGTTTGACATCGTTCATGTTCAAGTCTGGAACGAGTGGTGGAGAAACATATTCGAGTGGGGGTATTACCGAGAAGTCCACTTAGTAGAAATCAACACGCTTACCAGAGTGGAAAATCATGTGAATCAGCCTTATACGATCTTGTTAGCACGATTGAAGCTGGGCTGGAAGCTGACGAATACACAATGGGCGTGTTCGTGGACATTGAGGGGGCTTTTGATAATGCCACTTTCGGCTCGATATGTTCTTCTGCCGAACGACACGGAGTTAATCAAGCCATTATAAAATTGATATACTCCATGCTCTCTGAGAGGCTGTTAACCGCTGGTTGGAGCTGCGACGAGCAAATCACAGTCAGGGCCAAGCAAGGATGTCCCCAAGGGGGTGTTCTTTCTCCGCTGCTGTGGTGCTTCGTCGTAGACTCCCTATTAGCGGAGATGCAGGAACTCGGCTTTCACGTGTAAGCATATGCGGACGACGTCTGTGCGCTAACATCGGATAAATCCTTAAGTAGGCTTTGCACGTAAGTGCAGAGGATTCTTGACAAAATCGATGATTGGTGCATGAGACAAGGTCTTTCCGTTAATCCGAACAAAACAACCATAGTCTTGTTTACGAGAAAACGGAAATTGGATGGACTCAGTCTTCCAACACTGAAAGGTGTGACACTTGGTCTTTCCAACGAAGTTAAATATCTAGGAGTAATCTTGGATAAGAAGCTGACTTGGGAGACACACGTTTCACTGAAGGTGAATCGTGCATTGAAGATTTTTCAGCAATGCCGTAGAGCCTTTGGCAAAACTTGGGGTCTGAAACCTGCTGTGGTCCTATGGATATACACGGCACTTATCAGACCAATCATCACTTACGCTTCTGTGGTCTGGTGGCGACGGAGCATGGTTAAGTCCACAATCCGGGAACTATACACGCTGCAAAGAAGTGTATGTTTATGCCTCACGGGTGCCATGAGTACAACCTCTGGTGATGCCCTAAATGCTATGCTTAATTTGCTCCCCCTGGATCTTAAGATACAACAGGAAGCACTAAAAGCAATGTGTAGACTCCATAAATATGGTTTCTGGCACGAAGATGGAACTTCGGGACACAGAGAAATCTTTAAGTTGCTGTCGGAGCAGTATCCACTGTTTTTGGCACCTAAAGATGACCTGATACCCACAGTTTCATTCGGAAGGAAATTTGATGTCAGATTTCCATTGCGTGAGCAATGGAGCAATCCAGGAGGCATGCAGGGAGGTTTGACGGATATTTTCTTTACCGATGGGTCCAAGACTGAAATAGGGTCTGGAGCCG
This sequence comes from Anastrepha ludens, assembly GCF_028408465.1. Classification (NCBI taxonomy): domain Eukaryota; kingdom Metazoa; phylum Arthropoda; class Insecta; order Diptera; family Tephritidae; genus Anastrepha; species Anastrepha ludens. The sequence goes on along the minus strand of NC_071503.1, from coordinate 75,611,612 downwards.
GATGGTACTTAAACGATAGTAATAAGTATCACTATGCTATGGGGGGAATGGCAACTGTTTTCCAAACAGAAGTTTTTGCCATCCTAAAAGTAGCCGAATGGATAATCGAGAGGAGATGGAGCGGGAAACAGATTGGAGTCTTCAGTGACAGTCAGGCTGCATTGAAGGCCCTGGAGAACGCGAAGCAAACCTCGAAGATTGTTCAAGAATTTAAGAAGAAGCTTAATTCTGTCGCAAGACAAAACAAGCTTGTACTTATATGGGTTCCGGGACACTCCGGTGTTCAAGGAAACGAAATTGCCGACGAATTGGCCAACCGTGGATCAGCGGTGCCCCCACAGGGGCCAGAGCCAATAATCGGAATCAGTCCCGCAGGAATCAAGAATTGGATCAACGATTATGTAGGCAATCTACATAAAGAGCGATGGTCCGGTCTAGAACGCTGCAGAACTGCAAAGTGTTTTGTGACAAGTCCGAACAGAAAACTGTCAAACTTTCTACTAAAACTTAGAAGGAAAGACATTCGGTTGATGGTCGGCATCATTACAGGACACAACCCATGGGGTCAGCATATGACCACCATTGGAATCATCGAGGACCCGGTATGCCTGTCATGCGTGGAGGAGGCGGATAATATTTACAGATTTGCCAAAGAATCTGGAAAATTCTCACAGGACTAACTATCTCTATCTCTGTCTCTATTCTTTCCTATCTCTTTCTCTGATACTTTTCTCCCTCCCTCCTTGACTATCTACCCCCTTTCCAGAGCTTTAAATACAATGGGCTTTTTAGCCTGGGTGTTTTAGGAGCCACCAAATCTCCTGGTGCTCCTTGGCTCGACCTCTTCAAATTCAAATTCAAATGTTCTTTCGGGCTCGCCGGAATCCGATTTCTTCTTCGGCGGCGGTACGTAGGGAACGAGAAATGTTGCTCCATTGTTCGTGCATGCCGGTTTGTTGGGCAGTGCTCTCTGAGAGCAGGAGTGAGAGTCGAGTGGCGAATCTTCTGGCTGTGTGTTGTGATTGCAGCTTTTCAATGTCGAACATTCTTTGCGTGGGTAGATGTACGTTTTTTGCTGCACAGAGGCGGGTGCGCAGTTTGGCTGCAACAAGGTAATGATACGAGTCGATGTTATGTCCTCGGATCGTACGTACATCTAATACACTAGAAGCGTGTCTTCCATCTATCACAACATGATCGATCTGGTTTCGCGTTTTTCGATCAGGAGACAGCCAGGTAGCTTGGTGTATCTTTTTATGCTGGAATCTGGTGCTGTAGACTACCATGTTTCGAGCCCCGGCGAAGTCGATCAGCCTCTGTGCAGGCTGAATTTTCCGACTGTGGGACCAAAATCTCTCACCTTGCCTGCCCTGGCGTTGAAGTCACCAAGCACGATTTTTTTATCGTCGTGGGGGCAGCGCTCATAAGAACGCTCCAAGCGCTCATAGATGGAATCTTTGGTCGCATCGTCCTTCTCTTCCATCGGGGCGTAGGCGCAAATTAGCGAGGTGTTAAAAAAACAGGGTTTGATGCGGATTATTGCGAGACGCTCGTCCACCGGAGTGAACGACAGTACTTGGCGACGAAGTCTCTCTCCGACAACAAATCCGACACCGAATTTGCAAGGTTCTATGTTTTTCTTGCCTTGCCCCGTCCATCGCATCTCTCGGATGACAGAGATGTCAGCTTTTACTCTCACGAGGCCATCAACTAGCCGGGCAGAGGCACCTTCCCCATTAAGGGACCGGACATTCCAGGTGCATGCCCTCAAATCGTAATCCTTATTTCGTTTGCTGTGGTCGTCATCAACATAGTGAGGTCTCATCCGAGACTTTTTTAATATTTTCATTGGGGGGATTTTTAAGTGGCGTGTCCCAAACCCAGCGCACAACTAGCTATCCTGGAATGCTTCGCCTTCTCACGTTAGCTCACTCCCGAACGGGGGTTCGGAAGCTACCCAGAGGATACGTGGGCTAATCCCGGAAGTTGTGAGCTGCTTGAACCATATGTAGAAGAATCGTCCTGGCCACTCCCAAGTGAATGGCTGTCAATAACTTTCACCACTTGCGTGGACTTCTACACATGGAACCATCCTCCAACATTTTAACAATAACTCTTGGATTTTCCGAGCCCCAGATCCGACAATTTAGCTTGTTGACAAAGCCACCAATGTGGAAATGGGCCTCATCACTCAAGATGATTTTTCGATGGAATTCCGAATCATTTTCATGCATTTCAACGACCCAATCAGCAAAGACGCGACGATGTTGATAATTGGCCGGCTTGAGTTCTTGTATTAACTGGACTTTATAAGCCTTAAGACCCAAATCTTTATGTAAAATACGTTGTAATGACGTTTGTGGAATGCCTGATTCCAAAGAATGGCAAGGAATCGACAAACCTGGATTTCCTTCAACCCTTTCGGCTACAACAGCATTTCAACGACCCAATCAGCAAAGACACGACGTTGTTGATGATCGGTATTAACTGGACTTTATAAGCCTTAAGACCCCAATCTTTATGCAAAAAACATTGTAATGACGTTTGTGGAATGCCTAATTCCAAAGAATGACAAGGAATCGACCAACCTGGGTTTCCTTCAACCCTTTCGGCTACAACAGCAATATTTTCGGCTGTTCTTTAGCGACGTGCACGGGTTTTATTCTTCACATCACTAACTTTTCCCAGCAGCTCGAGTTTTTGCACCAAATTCTGTATTGCGGTCCGACAAGGTGCATCACGATGACCCAAAAATGTTCGAGTTTTACGAACCGTCTCTGCCAAATTTTCACCATTTTTATAGTGAATTTTAATAATTTCAATGCGTTTTTTAAGATTGTATCGTTCCATTTTTATTATGGGCGTAGTTTCTATTTGTCAAACATCAAAAAATGACAGCTTCAAAAGTGACATCTACCGAAATAGCGGGCTATTCAAAATAACACCAGTTATTGGAAACCCCTTTATGTAAGCAGTGGGGCATGCACACAAGGTAATCAGTCTTAAGTTCAGCGTGTGAACGTATAAACGTAAAGTAAAGCGATTAAGAATTCAGGTTAAGAGAAACAAGTTTGTGAATTTTATTTAGTAATCCAGTGGTCGAACTCAAAAGAATAATTGTGAGACATTGTTAAAACAACGTAACAATTTGTAAGTAAATGGCAAAGATGAGTGAACTTGAGATTCCAACCGACGAATATGTGTTTCAGTTCGAAGCAAAAGACTCATTGATCCAAGCGGAAGGCAAAGAATCTAGGACCTTCATCTGCTATCGACATGAATGTGTTGATGGCTGCGATATCACAAATGTCGCCGTCAATATCACCTCAAATGTTATTGCAGATATCACAAATATCGTCGCAATTATCATCGGAAAAGGCATCGCAGAAATCAAAAATCTCAGCGCAGAATGTCAGCGGAGTTGTTGTTGCAGATAATTGCACAGCTAGAAAAACGGGATACACGTATATCCAAGTTAGAAGCAGAGAAGACACATATAACGTCGTAACTGGAAACGATTGAGACTGAAAAATATACAGTAAAAACCCGTTTCTCTGAACTACTATTGAACTTTTAGGGTTGAAAATATGCATGAAGAACTTGTTGCTCTTCGCGCCCACCTCAATGAATTACAAAGTGGCGCAATCGTCACGGGCATCGCAATAAACGGCATCCCCGGAAGGGGGGATGAGAATTTGCCTGACATCTTCACTCAGCCGTGCAGTGTAGCACATTAAAAAAAACTGCCACTGCGGGAGGCGGTCAGATTGCTAAGTTCTAAAAGTAAAACGCGAAATATTATAACAACAGCCATGCACTAATCGTCGTTAAACTGTTCTCTTCGAATGACCGCACATAGCTCTTTAAATCAATTTCTGTTTTGCGCAAGTCTCGCAAAAGATCTCTTAAACTCTCTGATATTGATCAGCCCGGATATGGGAATGTATATGTGAATGAGAGTTCGCCAAAGGCGTTGCGTAAGGTGATGGCTTGTGTCTCTGAACTTCGGAGAAAAAAGCTACTAATATCAGCGATCTCCAGCAGGGGTAAAGTTACCTCAGACGAAAACCTAACTACGAAACGAAAACCAGAGCGCCAACTCTTACTTATATAGGCGTAACAAAAAATAATTCAATACACTCATGCCTTTTTATCAACATTTTCTGTTAGTTACACTATTTATAACTCAAGAACGACTAGTCCGGTTTGGCTGAAAATTAGTGGGGAGGTAGCTTACAACCAGGAGACGGACAGAGGATACTTTTTATCCCGTTCGATCGCGTTCCCGTGTGACGTAACAAGTTATTATAAAACGTGGTGATATAGAATAACAAAACGCAAATGACAGCTAAACGTAATTTTGTCTTAGTATGGTGAAAAATTTGGCAATTATAAAACATAGGGGAAAAAAACGCAAATGACAGCTAAACATAATTTTGTCTATGGTGGAGTATGGTAGAAAATTGGATAATTATAAATATATTTCATGACTCTGAATGTTGCTCAACGTGCTGAAAGACCTCCAGCGACAACATTGACCAGCTTCTTTGCGATCCGTTTGCACAAACTTTGCTTTACTTGGAGATGCCATGTTATTACACTTGGAATGCTTCATCGAAGAATTTTCAGCAACTGAAGCAAGGCGATGCGGTTCCTGGTTATCCGGATGTGTATTCATATTGTGTCGTATGTATAGAGTTAATACAAAAAATGATGAATGCGTGGGCCAAAGTCATTTGAGTCATTACGGACTGTTAATGGTACACATTCGTGTCAGTTACAGAAATCCTGATCTTGAAATGAATGAAGAGATACATAATCGGGCTTTACTCTTGATCGAAGAAATGTGTTACCTCATACCCGGTAGTTTATTAGTAAGGTTAGGAATGCCAGCGCCAAATCGTAGAATGAATGACGCATTTAATCGGAGATTGGAGCGGGAACGTGAATAAGATCACCAGGAATTAGATTTAGTAGTTCAAACCTATGTACCCCTCTTGAATCCCCTAGGAAGTTTATGATACATTAATGAAAGCAATTGATGATGGAAATGGTGATTTATATTTCTTGTTTAGTTTTAGCTACTATTTACGCGAGATCCAACATTGCAGTTGCTTCTTCTGGGATAGCAGCCACATTGTAAGAAGGATACTGTGTGGCTCATTCAGAAATAAAATTGCCGCTAATTCTTCAGACTATTGAAGAAACCATCATGTAATGTTGCAAAAAACTCTGCAATGGTCAAAGTTTTATCAGCATCGAAAATCATCATCTCGGACGAATGTACAATGACGCATAAACGTGCATTAGAAACACTTAACCGAACATTAAAAGATCTACACAATGATTCGAGATGTTTTGGAGGCGCAATGATTTTACTGTCTGGCGATATCCTCCAAACATTGCCAGTAATTCCAAGATCGACGGCTGTTGACGAAATAAACGCTTGCCTCAAATCATCGAATATATGACGCTATGTGAAGAAACTTCAGCTGACAACAAACATGAGAGTTGCATTGCTTAATGATATATTTGCTGAAGATTTCTTTCAGCAATTCCTGACTATCGGTAATAGTCGAGTTACTGTCGTCGAATCGAACGGATTGATATCAGTTTCGCAGAATTTCTTTAACTTTGTCTCATCGAAAGACGAATTTATTAACAAAGTATTCCCAAACATCATTACTAACTAAAAAAATAATGAATGGTTGAATGAGCGAACAATTTTAGCTGATAAGAATAACGATTTAGATGACCTAAACTACATATTGACTATGCCACCATACAATTGAATTTTTAAACTCATGGATGTGCTTGGCTTACCACCGCATAATTTACGCCTTGAGGTTTGCTCCATAGTAATCATGCTAAACATAAACCAACCAAAACTGGGCAATGGTACGCGTTTGGTGGTAAGTAATGCATGAACAGTGTGATTTACTTGACGATATTTAAAGGAAAATTCAAAGGTGAGGAAGTTGTCATTCCGAGGATCTCGATGATTCCAACCGATATGCCCTTTGCGCTCAAAAAGGCTTCAATTTCTGAACCGTCTTGCATTCGCCATGACCATTAACAAATCACAAGGCCAATCCTTGAAAGTTTGTGGTCTGAATATGGAAAATCCATGTTTTTCCCATGGTCAATTATATGTGGCATGTTCACGGGTCAGAAAACCATCTGCGTTGTTTACTCTTGCACCTGATAATAAACCTTAAATGTCGTGTATCACAAGGTGCCTAACTGAAGAGTGCAACCGATGTACCAAAATACATGGGCAATATAGAATCCTTCAAATATTTGATTTTTTTTATATTTCTTAATAAATATAGTGGAACAACATCAAGACGCACGCCACAAATAGGAGGAGCTCGGGCAAACACCCAGAATGGGTGTACGCGCCAATTATATATGTATATAAAAAAATTGAACTTAATAAAATCCAAAATCTGTCCATTTATTGCCTCTAAGGCGGAACAAAGCTCGCCGGTATTATTTAGTTTAGAATTTAATATAATGTTAATTTATGCTTCTGTTTACCTTATGGTTCTATACATGCGTTTCTTACATTTCTCTTCTAACTTTCCATATTTTACCTTCCTTCGCCCTTTTTAATCTTACTCTTTTCTCTTTTTAAGTACTGCAATTTGTTTGGCATTTTATGTGTAAAAATATGTTATCTTAACACCCAAAGCTTGCCAGAGGAAATGAATGAGTTCAGAAACGTTTTTGAATCATTTGATATTGATGTTTTATGTGTTTCCGAGTCTTGGTTTTCTGCAAGGCATTGTGACAATTTGTTTTGTGTTGACGGATATAAACTTTTTCCTTCAGATAGACTTGGGAATGGTGGTAATGTGCCCGTGTTTGTTAAATCTATGTAGTTTGTCCTGTAGATTTAAATGTACGTCATTGCCTTTCAGTTCTTTGTTGAACTAATGTGGAATCATACAAAAATACTAAACACATTGCTTACAATGACCTCATGGTATTTATTGAAAATCTTAGCCTCAGCTATAACGATATTGTGATAGCTGGAGATTTTATTTATTTATTCATTAATGTCTAACAAAATTCAGAACTGGCATTTAAGATATTAATTCAGAACTAAAATACAAATTTTACAATATTTAGGATTAAAAAGTGTACTGCACAATTACATAGATTATCAAAAGAAGAAACTATAACTGCTAAAAATACATACAAGTTACAACTTTAGTGAAATTAATAATTTTGAAACTAAAATAACAAATATTGACAAAGTATTATTTAGATTTCTTGCATAGAAAGTAGTTTTTAAATTGCATTTGAAATACTTGTTTGGCCCCAGAAAGGTCCAAATCAAAACGGTTGAGGGATACATAAAATCAGATAACGTTTTAACGAGTGGCGCATTGCCACTATATAATGTCCTACTAAAGCCAATGCGAAACGACGAAAATTTCTGCAAGGAACATTGTATGAGATCAAAGATAAATGATACTGCCTGAAAGAAGAGACTAATCAATCCACAGCGAGATTCTAGGGAATGTAGTGTAACATACAACAATTTTTTGAACCCTCTCCACTCGGTTTATATGGACTGCATGACCTTATCATGTAAAAGCAGTATAATCTAAGAGTATATGGATTAGTGAGTTGCGATGAGTGACGTCTTCTAAAAGTGAGCATAATAAGTGATTTGGAAATGGTATAAATTAAGTGCGTGATAAAATTGAGCTTTGTATCAAAGAAAACCCCAAAATCTCTTATCATATCAGACGAAGAAAGATATGTATAATTAATATGATAAAACGTATTAACAGGGTTTTGAAGCTTGAAAATGTGATTTTATGACATTTTTCAATATTAAGAAATAGACGATTCATAAGGCACCAGGAAAATACATTATTCAGCTCAGACTGTAGGATGGCGGAATCACTAGAATTTCTTATTTCAGCATACAATTTTATATCATCAGTATAGAAAAGAAAATTAGCAAAGGAAATACACGACCAGATATCTGTAATAAACAAAACAATTAACAATGGTCCTAAAATACTACCCTGAGGCAATTTAGTTACTAAAATCGTATGGGAGATTTTATCAAAGGCTTTAGAGAAATCCGTGTATATCGCGTCAGTTTGCCAACCATTTTGGAAACCTGCGGGGAAATCTTCCGAAAAATCGGATAAGTTAGATAACACAGATGATTTACGCTAAAATATGTATAACTTGTCTTTGACAACACATTCAAAAAATTTAGATACAGCAGATAATTTCCAATTATCGATAGATATTCCTTCAGCCAAAGATTTGTTAAAAATTAGTTTAAGAAGTAGCACCATAGAGCGACAATTTTTAAACACTGTTACAGAAAGACCGGCGACATCCGATTGATAAGAGTTTTTAATCTTTAACAATATCTCAATTACATCACCATCTGATAGAACAAGTGAACCAAAGTCAACTGTAGAAGACAATTTCCTCGCCAAATGTTCTTCCTGAATATCTTGATCAGCCACGAAGTTAGATGAAAAGAAATCGGCAAATAAATTCGCTGCATCACAAGCAGTTATATATATTTATATATAAGTAGCGCGTAAACCCTTTTTGGGTGTTTGACCGAGCGCCTCCTATATTAAGCTCAAATTTGTGAATGTATTCTTTATACTAGTACAAAGACTTATTTAAACTACGAAACTTATTCCTGTATAAGATAAAAAAATCATAAAAGCGGTTTTCTTTAGTTAACTTGAACTTCTTAAACAATTTAGTTCTCAAATTTTTATGATGTTAGAGTTCTTTTGTGCATCAAGGAATTTTATAATTTACATGTTTAATAATTGGAACATGTTTAAAACACAGATCTAACACTAAAGTCTTAAATATGTTAAAGCATTCTGCATATTAAATATTGCCTTAAGACACTTCCCAATCAATTTGGAGAATGGAACAATGCTTTGTTTTGCTTTCTCCAATATTGATGATTGTGTAGTTGTCGAGTACGTCCTCAGTGTGGAATCTAATGGGATTGATTTAGATGGCATTCATCCCAAATTTTTTAAAGGTTTATTGCCTAAAAATTCCTTTATGTTATAAACAGAATTTTAACCACGTCTGTTTTACCTCACTGTTGGAAGCCAGCTATAATCATTCCAATTCAATGGGGACCTTAGACCCATCGCAATACTATCTTTTTTGTGCAAGGTACTTGAGCGCAGAACGCACGTTAAGATAAATTATTTTCTGAGTCAAAATCTGCTGGTTACTCGGTACCAATCTGATTTTAGATCCAACCGAAGCTATGTAACGGCGCTAATTAGGGTATCGGATGACATAAAACTCAACGTTGACAATGAACGCGTACCTTTATTAACACTTCCGGATCATTCTAAAGCACTGCCAATCATGAGTTTCAAGCTTTGAAACTTAGCAGCTTGTTTAACTTCACATCGGCAGCATTACATTTAATAAAATTATGCCTCAGTGATCGCTCACAAGCTGTATGTGCCGGTGACAATATATCAACTGGAAGAAAACGAGGGTTGGGAGGGCAGGGAGGAGGGGTCATGACTCGGCCAAGGACTTTAGGCCTATAAGTCTTACCTCATTTCTCCTAAAAGTGTTTGCAAGATTGATTGATTATCATATCCGAGAGCACATCGAGTCCAAACGATCTCCAGCGCAACACGCTTACTTCAAAGGGAAATCCACGGAATCAGCCTTACACGAGGTCGTAGGGACTGTGGAAAAATCTCTGGAAGGCAAACAATTCACCTTGGTGGCCTTGATAGATATAGAAGGTGCTTTTAGTAACATCAGTAGACTAGAGGTGGAAAGACCTATCTGTTTCTGGATCTCGCCCCTGATTGGCTGCAGGAAAATTAATGCGGTCGCAAGAAGGGCTAAAGTCACTAGAATCGTTCACAGGGGGACGCCGCAGGGTTGTGTTTTTCGCCCCTACTATGGCTAGTTGCTATTGACGAAGTTCTGATAATGCTAAATAAGGGTGGGGTTAAGGTAGTAGCATTGCCCGATGACTTGGTCGTGATGGTATCGGGACCATTCCCTTCAGTCATGTCTGAGATTTTGGAGAGGTCACTGTCTGTACTTAGTCGCTGGGCTGCCTCTTCTGGCCTCCGAATTAACTCTGACAAAACGGAGCTGGTGCTATTTACCAGAAAATATAAACCTCCGCCCTTTCAACATCCCAAATTAAATAACCACATTCTCCCACTCTCATCGGAAGTTAGGTATCTTGGAGCAATACTTGACTCCAAGTTCCATTGGAAGATACACATTGAAAATCCGGTAAAGAAGGCCAGTATAGCCTTCTACTCCTGCAAATCTATGTCCGGTAAATAATGAGGACTCAAGCTCGTGATGTGGATGTACAACGCAGTGGTTTTGCCAATTTTAACGTATGAATGCCTGGTTTGATGGGGAGCTCTTCGGAAGGGCTATAATATCATTAAACTGGAAAGGGTGCAAAGGACTGCATGCATTGGCATTACCGGAGCATGTTAAACTTGCCCAGTGCTGCCCTGAATGTCCTTTTCAACTTTCTACTTCCCATCAACTTTTCCGTCATTTCCATCGCAGCTCAAAGTGCAATCAGGTTTAAGGAGATTGGCCTCTGGAGACAATCTCTTAAGGGACATGGAGCATTTTCGGGCAGTTAACACCGTATTTCTCCGAACTTCAAATAGATCTCTCTATCCGCAAACTTGAATTTGAGGGTCGTGCTAGGGCAATCTTTCCAAATAGGCAGGATTGGATCGAGGGGAAAACCTGCACCGAAACTTGCACCTCTGTCCTCACTAATGGTTCCAATATGGAATCGAGAGTCGGAGCAGGGGTTTTCTCTAAATCAGCAAATTTATCTATCTCCTTTAAACTTCCGAACACTGCTAATGTTTTTCAATAAGAAATCTTTGTGATCTTGCCGGCATGCAAAATTCTTAGGTAACGCGGGAGCGAGGGAGGTATTAACATTTTCTCCGATAGTCAAGCTGCGATTAAGGCTCTGACGATGCCGTGGTGCTGAACGAAATTAGTAAACTCCTGTAAAGAACAGATCAAATCTCTTAGGAGTGCAGGTAACATTTCTCTGATCTGGGTTTCAGAACATAGGAACATAGAGGGCAATGAAATTGCTGATGAGCTTGCCAGGAAGGCGACTGAATTGGCCTCAGATACCCGGATACCCAGATTGGATACGCGGTCATCGGTATCCCCTTGACAGTTGTTAAAGGGGAACTGCACAAATTATTTCTCAGGAAAGCGCAGAAAAGATTGAGCTCCATTTCTTCATGTGCTATTTCGAAAACCCTTTGGACATAATACGATATACGAAAGACTCAGAAAGTTTTTTGGACTCCTCGTCATTCAATTTCCAAAGTCGTAGCTGTGTTTACCGGTCACTGGACGATCGGCACACACGCGGAAAAGCTAGAGTTACCATTTAACCCCCATTGTAGAAGCTCTGGGGACCTTTCAGAGAAGGAGACCATAGAGCATATTCTCAGTAAATGTCCGGGTTTGGCAGCCTGGGGCAGAGCACCAACCTAAATCCAATCAATCTTCTGCATTATATCAACAGCTCTGGCTGGTTGTAGATATCTACCTGTTGAAGGTCTCATAATGGTATCAAAACGGCGCTTAAGTGCTACTTGAGAAGTGCCGGGTACACCTCAACCATTTCACCTACCTACCTAAGAGTGCAGCAGCCATAATTTGTGCCTTCTTGGTTTCTTTGCTGCTGCTGCTTGTTTTTGCAGTTCGCGCGTTGTCCTTGGGCTTGGGCGTGGTTGTTGGAGTAGAAATCATAAATTTGCAGCTGCAAACGCTTTTGTGAAAACGGATATGGGCGCTGGTGTTTGGCAGTATTGCTCCTTGGTTTACGGTTATTGTTGTTTTGGAATTGGTTTGAGCAGACGATCGCTTGACATTTTCACTCATTTGTTCCGGGGGGAACGGATTTTCAATGTTTTAGAAGTAGAACGTTTGCGTGACTCGTCTTCGTCATTGACCGCACCGCGATCTTTCGACAGATTGTCAACTGAATAAAGTTCCGATCGCGGTTTTAGTGAATTCGTTTCTGCGAGGCGAGTGCGGCAAGAGGCGTACATCTCTCGGCGGTGACATATTGCTATCGTAGGAGAGTGGGGATTGCGAGTGCGGAATGCCAGGCGACAATGGTGTTATGGGCACATCACTCGGTGACGAGCGCGTATTGGAGATGACACGTAGCTTAAGCACAGATTCGTTCGTACGCACCACGGCGGCGGTGTTGCGAGGTATTGTGTTATCAAGTAAGCAACCAGTGTTGAGCGCCATTAAGCCCGATGGCATGGCAACTGCAACATGGTGTTGCGGATACCAGTGAGGTAGCCGCAGCGGAGGTGAGCACAGGTTTCATTTCAGCTGCGGCTGCAGCGCGTGTAGCGGCCAGCTCAGTGGCCGTCAACTGGTTCACGTTCAGGCGACGTTGCACATTAACAAAATGAACTTGGCCACCGGTGTCAGCATTACCGTTGGCGTTATTCGAGTGTAGCTCAGGGCAGTAGAGGGCGATCAATTCGCTAAATTCGTTGGACATTGCCACGCGCGTCCTTACTCTGTTGTTGTACGTGCTGCCTGCCACAATTTGTTGGTAGATTTGTTGGCTAAAAATTTGTTGCGATGCCGGCCTCGTTAGTTTAACGTAAGTGCAGTAGCCTCCCGTCCCAGAGATTGTGGGTTCGAATCCCACGTAAAGCACGGTACTCACACATTTCCAAACAAAACCAATTCCTTAACCCCAATAATTTATCCTTTCCATCCTTACTCCCGCAAAATAGTCAGCGCGTTATTTGCATTGTGGCTGCTAGAACAAGCAAAAACAAAGAAAAACACACAGTTACACACTGCATCAGTAGCGCCAGCAAGAGCCGTAATAGCGCAGACACACCAAATTTTTAGAGAAGTCCTTGGAGATGGCGCTCCAAGCAGTAAGAAGGCGTTGTTCCTAAGCAACGACAGGTGGGCATTCCCACTATTTAGGACTGGTAGCAGCTAATCACCCACCCTGCCAGAAAGCAAAACAGATTAACGAAACCAACGCAAGACTGAGTCTTGTTGAGGACCTATGTTCCCGAGTGGAGTGAACAAGGAAAAAACAAAAAAAAGGGTGGTGCAGTGTGGTTTTCGCCTATTTTCAAGGTTAGCCTCTTTGTGGTTAATAAATTTGAAAACTCACTTTAGCTTTATTTTCTTTTTTAGAGAACACAAATTCAAGGCACAAAAAAATTAAAATTTCAATGGCAAATTAAAACTTATATATGAATAAAATAAAATTTACTTAAATTTGCTAAAGCTGCTTGCAAATTTGTTGTTACCGTTGATTACTCAACACAAAATTGCGAATATTTTATGCGCCTTCACATAATTTTTCTGACATTATTCGTACCTATCGACGACTATCACAAACGGCCTGTCTGCCAAAAGAGCTTGTTAACTATTGATAAATGCGAAAAGTGCAAAAGCGAAAAGGGCCAAATCGATCGAAACGATACAGAAAAGGCGAATGGATCGCTTTGATTATTTCATTTTACCCCCTTTTTATTATATACCTATTTTCACTTTGGGTGGGTGATTGGATGTTGGTGTTGAGAGGGTGGTTGGTTGGGGTTATACACTGGTCATACGCACCTTCAAAAGTGATTCGAGGCAAATGCAATAACGTAATGAATTTTTGGCAGAAATTAAATCCACGATATATACAGCAGATCTACAACTACAGCGACCGACCACACAAATCTACACTGTTGGATTCGAATCGAAATTGTAGAATATTTTCTTTTCGTTTGTTGGCGCCTTTTCGCTTAACCTCGCTTGGTTGAAATTTGCCAGCTTCTTCTTGCCAATTCGTTGTCATCAATCAGCGAATTTATGTAGAAAAACAATGACGCATTTGGGGAAAGTATTTACCGAAATATTTGGATTGTAAACTATCATGGAAGTACAATATATTGGAGAGGAAGAAAAGGTGACGTCGTGGTGGACATGAAAATACGGATAAACAGGAGGTGGAACAATCTAGCCATTTGCAAAACCACGAAAATCATGTGCACCGAGTGCAGATAAATACTCCAGATTTGTACTAGCCCTGAAGCAGCATACGTAGGTATACTGACAGGTCACAACTTGCTAGAGGCACAGGCATACAAGATACATAGGAGTTACCAACAACGACGGCTGTAGCTTTTGCAATGAACTGGAAGAAAAGTAAACTCTAGAAAATCTTCTATGTTCTTGCACTGTGTTTGCTAGAACCAGATTAAAATGCTTAGGAGCTTTACAATATGAGAAGTAAGAATACCTATCGGGGGTAGAGCTTCAGAGTTTACTTAGATTTGCAAAAGACGTAGACGTACTACAAGATGTACTATACCATAAAGAAACGTAAGGGTCTAGCTCCTTCTGGCAACACTAAGGACCAATAGGTGTATGATGGTTTTTAGCCAGGCAGGTCAATCTAACCTAACCTAGCGAAAAGTTGATGTTGCCAAAGACGTCAAATAAGAACAAAGTTCGTATGCAGAGACGTTCACTGGAAGGATGTTTGTAAATGTGCAGTATTTTTTGCTTTAGTTAAGAATTATGAAATACATTTGAAAATATAAACATTGTTTATTATCTAAACAAGTGTCGCAAGAGGAAATTTTGAATAATAACCGTGCGATTGTCTGGATTATGTTGTACACGTATATAACTCATCGAAACTTGAAAATAATGGTATAAAAGCTATCAAAATAATAAAGTAGTTAAAAATCAAAAAGCACGGTTCATGAATGTATTGCATTGCTTCGATAAGCTTTACAATGGGCCCTCGCTTCAAAAGAAATAGCCCTCATCATTCCGAATTCGGTTACACCACCCATAGTTTTTTTTCGTAGAACTACTTTCCACGTTAAAACCATTAAGCCAAAAATTAAAACGTCATTTGCGCGTGTGTAGTAGGCACAATAACCCACATCTCGATAATTATCACTGAACTGAAATACCGGACTTCTCTTCATATTTTTATTTTCATTTGCAGGCATCCGTCAACACAATATTGTGGTCAATTCCAATGATTTGTTATTCTCGTTTAAAATTGGAAAGTGATGATATTTATACAGGGTGGGCCATATAGCGTTTGCTTTTTGAACCACCTTTTTTTCTGAGAATGGTAACACAAATTACATGTCAAATGTGTTCATAATTTACTTAAAGGTTTGACATTTACGAAATGGGACGCTATACGCTTGAACAAAGTTGGAAAATATTGAAAACCTATTTCCAAAGTGGTGAGTCTTCTTCTTCTTCCGCAGTTACAGTAAATGGCGAGCGTTACCGTGACATGCTCAACGAGTTTTTGTTTCCAAAAATTGAAGAGGATGACATGGACGACATTTGGTTTCAACAGGACGGTGCAACTTGTCACACTGCCAAAGTTACACTCGAACATTTGGCTACCGTTTTTGAATTCCGATATCGATTGGCCGCCTCGGAGCTGTGATTTAAGCCCGTTGGACTATTTTTTGTGGGACAAATACTATGCGAACCACCCAGAGACGATTGATCCTTTAAAACATGAAATCGAAGTTGCCATTCATGAAATTGGAGCCAAAACTATCGAAAATGTGCTTAAAAATTGGGTTGATTGAATGGCCTACTGTAAAGCCAGTTGTGGCAGTCATTTGAACGATATTATTTTTCATTCATAAATGACAATGTTCAATCTTCAAAATAAAAAAAAAAGTTTGAAAAAATATTGATTAGTTTTTTATTTTGTATAGCCGATTCAAAAAGCAAATTTTACATGGCCCACCCTATAAATGTATTTGCATTTCATAGCAATATTTCGAATTCAAGTATAAAAACAATTAAAAACACGCGTGTGGCTGTATATTTTATGAATTTAAGTAAAGTTTATAAAAAAATATTAGAATGTGCTAAGCCACAGTGAAGTTCCCGAAGGCATTTTGAAGGCAAATAATTGCAAAACTACTATATCCGGAATATTGGGAGTTATAAAGGTTGCTCCAGAGCCACTGTCTAACATCTCAACCAAGTATAATTAAATACATCATTATACTTCCCGTTAAATTGCCGATGCCGCATTATACTGAACTCGACCCTATCCATTATAGGTATATTAATCTCGATTTTATAAGAGTTAATAATTTATTTAAGTTAATGTGTCAAAATTATTTTAAATAAATTATTAGAAATGAAATGTTATTCGTTTATAAAGGTATCGAGCTTTTTTAGAAATAAATTTAATTTACAAATTTTTAAATTTTAATTTATTTTTGAAATTTAAAAATTTATTAATTTGAATATTTTAAGGGATAAGCTTTAAAATAAAATATTAAAAAATATTGAATAATTGATTTAAAATGTATGCATAGAATTAGCAATCATTTGTAAGTTTGTAAGAAATAATATTAATTGGATATTTGTTGATAGTTTTCATGTAGACATCGGTAAGCTCGATTATCCCGGGGCTGTTGTTTCTAGTTGATCACTTTTATTGATTAGATCGATTACAAGTTTTGGGTTGGTTTTCCGTTACTACCTCGAAAAAGTTGCTTATAATGTCTAAGTGCGTGGAGCGAATAAAGAAAGTATAACATGTAAATGTTGTCACTATCAGTCTTTTGATTCATAGTACTTTTTATAAAATACCAGTGAGAATTAATAGGAATATTTAACGTTAAAAATGCTTTTTTTGCATAAGCTTGAAAAAATGCCATACACAGACGCTTATCTTACTTAAATACAGACACAGAAAAGTAACAATATGCAATTATAAATACCGGCGGCCGCCCTAGCCGAATGCTTGGTGCGAGACCACCATTCGGAATTCAGAGGGAACATAGATTCGAATCCCGCTGAAGGACAAAAAATGAAGACATTTTTTTTTCTAATAGCGGCCGCCCCTCGGCAGGCAATGGCAAACCACTGAGAGTATTTCTGCCATGAAAAAGCTCCTCATAAAAATACCTGACGTTCGGAGTCAGCTTGAAACTGTAGGTCTCTCCATTTGTGGAACGACATCACGACGCACGCCACAAATAGGAGGAGGAGCTCAGCCAGACACCCAAAAGGAGTGTACACGCCAATTATATATATATATATATTGGTGAAAATTTAGTGGGATAAAGCAACACAGAAAGTACTACTGGAAGTACGCCGCACATTAGCGGTCCAGTACCAGAACCACAGTAGCGGTAGGTCAGTCTCTTTGTTCGATTAGATGTCCTGCTTTCAGGAGCCAATTCAAAAGTGTGTGCATAAAAATGTAGTTTTGCTTGACCGTGCAACGCTCCTATGCTTTTAATTACAATTAATTGTAAAGTCTAATATTCAGAACTAGAAAAATGCTTCTGGCTCCAACATAAAACTAGTCCTTCGCTCCGAATGTAATTTTCGTCAAGTCGCGCATTGCCTCCCCAAGCGTTAAAGCTCTTCGCGACTTCGTTGACGTCATTAATGCAAATATACGAGCATTACAGTCAATGGCATCACCAGAACGATTTGGAAATAGCTTGTTGCTTCATCTAAGGGTGGTTAAGTTTGAAGGGCCGGTGTTGATTTCGAATAAAATACAATTTTTTTTTTAAATTATTATCAATTTTCCTTATTATGATAATATTGGTTTGGCTCAATTCTGCATGAAATAAAATATCGGCCAAATGGCCGTCGCGGCCTCGGCTGCACACCTCCATCCGATGGTCCAAATTTTCGATGACGCTGAGGCATAATTGAGGTTCTATGCCGTTAATTTACCGAATTATCTCATCCTTTAGCTCTTGAATTGTTGCTGGCTTATCGATGTACACCTTTTCTTTCAAATAACCCAAAGAAGGAAGTCCAACGGTGTCAAATCACATGATCTTGGCGGCCTATTGACATCGCCGCGACGTAAGATTATTCTGCCATCAAATTTTTCGCGCAAAAGAGCCATTGTTTCGGCAGTTGTGTGACAAGTGGCACCGTTCTGTTGAAACCACATATCGTCCACATCCATATCTTCCAATTCGGGCCATAAAAAGTTCGTTATCATCTCACTATAGCGAACGCTATTCACAGTAACTGCCTTCATCAACGAGAAGCGTGAGAGGTGCAATTTTTGGGCACGACGACGAGTTGAGGTGGACGGCTCTTCAACCACACTATCGCGAACAGCAGCAATATTTTCTGCAGTACGAGCTGTACGAGCATGCACTGTGTTTTTACATCTCCTACAGACCCGGTTTGCT
The DNA here is from genome assembly GCF_028408465.1 of Anastrepha ludens. Lineage (NCBI taxonomy): Eukaryota > Metazoa > Arthropoda > Insecta > Diptera > Tephritidae > Anastrepha > Anastrepha ludens. The sequence continues at coordinate 75,593,337 of NC_071503.1, read as the reverse complement.
CAAACTTTTGCACAATTTTTCCGATAGTACGCACATTTGGACGATTGAATTGAACGAAAAAATCACGAAGTGCGCGATATGCATTTTGATTTGAACGTCCGTTTTCATAATAAGTCTGAATAACTTTAACGCGTTGCTCGATTGTGTATCTTTCCATGGTTCAAATTGAATTAGTATGAAATCGAAAAATGTCAAATAAAATGCAGACAAACACGTTTAGGTGTGGTTCACATTCAACATCAGCCCTTAAAATTAAACGACCCTTTAGATGTTTCAAAGCTAGACGTAAAGACGAAGAACCTGTGCGTAAATTGTTTGGGCTGAAACCACACATCCAAGCAGTGCCCATCGGCGCATAGATGTCAAGTATGTCGGGTGAGTCATCCCACGCTGTTGCTCGGAAATTCTCCGAGTGATGCCAATGAGCAATCATAGACATCGTCACTGACACCACCATCAACTAAATTGCGTTCAAGATCGGCCCCAACAGCACTTCAGATATGTAATGGTAGCCAAGAAGTCTTACTGGCTACAGCCATAGTTTAGCTTTGTAGTTCCTCGGGTGCTTTAGTACTCGCACGCCCACTTATCGATTCCGCCTCACAACTGCACTTCATTACCGAACACATGGCATAGCTGGTTCGTTTGAAACGGGAGATTAGTGGAATAGGTTTAGGCGGAGCTAAGTCTGAGTTCTTATGCAAGGTAGATATGAGCTCTCAACATACAGCTTATTGCGGTTATTATGAACACAATAACCCCGTCCCAACCACGCACCCTGTTGAACACATCATCATGGAATATTCCGATGGAATATTCGAATGACCGACAAAATATTCAACACTCCATGTCCATTGAATTTGCTTATAGGAGCAAGAATCTTTTACGATTTACTGTTGGTTGGACAAATCAGCTTAGGCGAGAATAATCCAGTTCTTCAAAAAACTAAAGTTGGATGGGTGGTAGCCGGAGCCGTTACAAACCACCCACTGTTATGGTTATCGTGAAGACATTATCCAAGTTGAAGCCGTAGATATGTTAAAGCATTGGGCTTGAAATGGTCCCCATCTTTGGATAGCTTTCTTTTCAGTTACACACAACCACCGGTATCATCGAAAGTTAGCAAGCGGATCATCCTCTCACTTATCGCTAGATTTTCGATCCATTGGGTTTGCTCAATCCGCTTAAGGTCACCTGTCACATTTTGTTGCAGCAGTCGTGGAAGCTTCGGCTGAATTGGGACAAAAGTGTACCTCCGTCTATTTATACACAATGGGAGTCATTTTGCACAAAACTCCCGCTTATGGAAAATCTTCGAGTTACCAGGTTAGTATCATGTGATTACAACTCTACGCGTTTGCAGACGCAAGTACAAGGGCATACGGTGCCACAATATACGTGGTATCCAACTCAACATCGGCACTGCTCTATGCGAAATCTCGTGTTGCCCCTGGTTGGTTGGTTGGTTAGAGTGGTGATTCATCCAGAATCCAACTAGCGCTTCCGCACCATTTTTTGTTACATACTCGTTACCAACTTGTTTAACCGTTATTTACAGCAAGACTATATCCAGTCTGTGCGGTATAGGAACTTTATTAGGTTGTTGACGTCTAAGCCAGACAGTTACTCGAGACTCTCGAACAGCGGTTTGCCCAGGGTTAACATTCTGTCCTTACATAGGGCAGGGCATTCACAGAGGAAATGGAAGATTGTTTCCTTTTTCTCCGGTTGTTTACAACTATAACAGTATGTGTTGTGAGGGATGTCCATTATGGCGGCTTGTCCTCCGATAGACCAGTTATGATAGCAAGTTATGACTGCCGTTAGTCTACAAGCATCCCGTCGTTTTATGTTTATCAATGTCGACGATTGCTTAAGGTTGTAGGTGGGCCATAACGTCCTGCTGATTTTGCATTTCGTCTGCGCTCTCCATCTACAATCTGCGATTCGAAGGTATTTTAGGGAAATTGCATTCTTGACTGCACCTAATGGTGTGAACACCGGTACTGCAAGAAAGCTATTCATGGCAGATCCCCCTCTTGCCAGTCCATCGGATTTTTCGTTACCTTCTATGTTCCGGTGTCCCCGGACCCAAATTAAGGTTACTTAATGGTTTTCCCTCAAGGTGGTGAGGCTATTCCTACTTTGCTCCACAATTTTAAAGAATGTTGTAGCCGAGTCCAGTGCCTGTATTGCAGATTGGCTATCCGAAAGAATAGCGATATTGCCCTTAAAAGAGAAATCCGTGATTTTCTACCGAACCATACGATAAAATAGGTCGTATAATCGCCTTATACAGCCATAATGTATGCTTAGGTTGAAGACCCCATCTTCTTCCAAGCATACGTTTCCAGGCATATAAAGCAATTTTTGCTTTCCTTACCCGTTCTTCGACGTTTAACTTCCAGCTAAGTTTGAAGTCCAGAAGTAGCCCTAAGTACTTTGCGCTGGGTGATAGTGAAAGAGTTTGTCCGTTGATATATGATATCGTGAAGCGCTGTCTCCGTAGATTTGCCTTTAAGGTATGCGTGTTGTGCTGTTGATATACCAGAGCCCTCCAAAGAGCTTCTGAGGTGTATATCCAAAAGTCTTTCAAAGGTTTTTAACAGGAAAGACGAAAGACTTATTGGCCTGAAGTCCTTCGCTGAATCATGTCCCCTCCTACCGACTTTTGGTATGAAGACGACCTTGACTAGTTTCCTACTATCTGGAATATGGCCTAAGTTTAAACACGCTTTAAAAATTTCCTCTAGCCATGGTAGGATACAGTCCAAGCTTTTCTGTAACATCTTTGGAATGATCCGTTCTGGCCCCGGAGATTTAAAAGGAGAGAATGATTTCATTGCCCATGCAACTTTCTCTATGGATTGGCTGCGCCTAATATTTCCCCTCCCACTTTCGTGAGCTCTGCATCCCGGAAAATGCGTGTTTAGCAGAAGTTCTAGCGATTCTTCTGCTGAAGTTAAACGTAGATCTAGATTTTTCCCTTAGTTTTAAGAGCTCTACTACTCTAGAGTCCTACTAAAGGCCTTTTCCAGTGTTAGACCCTACTCTCATGGTCTTCCGTGAGAATGATTTGGGGGATAGGAATCTCTCCTATCGGAGGAATCTCCTCCTATGGAGGATGGTTCCATATGTAGAAGTCCACGCATGTGGGGAAAGTTGCTGATCGCGATTCACTTGGGAGGGGTCATTACAATTCTTCTGCATATGGTTCAAGCAGCTCACAACGTCCAGGATTAGCCCAAGCATCCTCTGCGTAGCTTCCGAATACCCGTTCGGCAGTGAGCTAACGTGAGAAGGCAAAGCATTCCAGGATAGCTGGTTGTGCGCTGGGTTTGGGACCCGCCACTTAAAAGTCCCCCCAATGAAAAGATTAAAAAAGCCTCGGATGAGACCTCCCTACACTGATGACGACCACCGCAAACGAAATAAGGATTACGATTTGAGGGCATGCTCCTGGAATGTCCGGTCCCTTAATGGGGAAGGTGCCTCTGCCCGGCTAGTTGATGGCCTCGTGAGAGTAAAAGCTGACATCACTGTCATCCGAGAGATGCGATGGACGGGGCAAGGCAAGAAAAACATAGGACCTTGCAAATTCGGTGTCGGATTTGTTGTCGGAGAGAGTCTTCGTCGCCAAGTACTGTCGTTCACTCCGGTGGACGAGCGCCTCGCAATAATCCGCATCAAACCCCTTTTTTTTAACACCTCGCTAATTTGCGCCCACGCCTCTACGGAAGAGAAGGACGATGCAACCAAAGATTCCTTCTATGAGCGCTTGGAGCGTTCTTATGAGCGCTGCCCCCACGACGATAAAGGAATCGTGCTTGGTGACTTCAACGCCAGGGCGGGCAAGGTAAGAGCTTTTGGTCCCACAGTCGGAAAATTCAGCTGCACAGAGGCTGATCGACTTCGCCGGGGCTCGAAACATAGTAGTCTGCAGCACCAGATTCCAGCAGAAAAGGATACACCAAGCTACCTGGCTGTCTCCTGATCGAAAAACGCGAAACCAGATAGATCATATTTTGACAGATGGAACACAAGCTTCTAGTGTATTAGATGTACGTACGATCCGAGGACATAACATCGACTCGGATCACTACCTTGTTGCAGCTAAACTGCGTACACGCCTCTATGCAGCAAAAAACGTACATCTACCTACGCAAAGAATGTTCAACATCGAAAAGTTGCAATCACGACAGACAGGCAGAAGATTCGCCACTCGACTCTCACTCCTGCTCTCAGAGTGCTGCCCAACAAACTGGCGTGCGCGAACAATGGAACAACATTTCTCGTTCTCTACGTATCGCCGCCGAAGAAGAAATCGGATTCCGGCGAGCCCGAAAACACAGTTGGTACGACGAGGAATGTCATGCTGCCGCAGAAAGAAAGAATGCCGCCAATAGAGCCACGCTGCGATCGGGCGCAATCCGAGTCATGTGGGATCGCTACTGAGAAATAAAAAGAACAACAAAGCCGCGGACGGACTACCGGCTGAGCTATTCAAACAGGGCGGCGAGGAGCTGGTAAGGTGAATGCATCAGCTTCTATGCAAAATATGTTCGGATGAAAGCATGCCTGCCGATTAGAATTTAAGTGTGCGCTGCCCAATCTATAAGAAAGCGATCCTGCAATCTGTGCCAATTGCTGCGGGATTAGTCTTCTAAATATCGACTATAAGGTTCTAGCGAGCGTATTGTGTGAAAGGCTGAAGACCACCGTCAACAAACTGATTGGACCTTATCAGTGTGGCTTTAGACCTGGAAAGTCTACCATCGACCAAATATTCACAATACGCCAAATATTGGAAAATTCCCATGAAAGGAGAATCGGCACACACCATCTTCGTATTGACATCATCGGCCTTAACAACCGCGCTGTTAGTTCTGCCTTCTCCAAACTGGATAAAGAGGCAAAGCGAATGGGTCTGGTGATGAACGAGGACAAAACGAAGTACCTCCTGTCTTCAAACAATATCGAGGTGTTAAAAGACTTCGTTTATTTAGGAACCATCATTAACACCGATAACAATGCCAGACTTGAAATCCGACGTAGAATCTCTCTTGCCAACAAGTGTCACTTTGGACTAAGTAGGCAACTGAACAGTAAAGTCCTCTCTCGACGAGCAAAACTAATATTATACGATGCTTTCATCATGCCCGTCCTAACGTATGGCGCAGAAGCGTGGGCGATGACAACATCCGATGAAGCGACGCTTGGAATGTTTGAGAGAAAGATTCTGCTGAAGATTTTTGGACCTCTGCACGTTTCCAACGGCGAATATCGCAGGCGATGGAACGATGAGCTGTATGAGATTTACGACGACATATACATAGCGGATCGAATAAAGATCCAGCAGCTACGTTGGCTGGGTCATGTCGTCCGAATGGATACAAATGCTCCGGCTCTGAAAGTATTTGATACGGTACCAGCTGGTGGTAGCAGAGGGAAGGCCTCCTTTGCGTTGGAAAGATCAGGCGGAAAAGGACTTGACTTCACTTGGTGTGTCCAACTGGCGTTGGTTAGCACAAGAAAGAAACGACTGGCGCGCTTTGTTAAACTCGGCCAAAATTGCGTAAGTGGTTATCGGGCCAATTAAGAAGAATAAGAGTGATTTGAAAATGATTCAGTACATTGTGTGGTATCCTTTGGCTTTATTAACAGCTTTTAACCTTTCTGGCATTTACTCCAGTAGCTTTTTCGTTACTTCCGGTCAGATTTTGTTCAGTTCCTCAAAAATTACGGTTTTTATCTGATCTCTATTGCTTATGTGATGTGTACGAATTTTTGTTTCCAGTAATGACTATAAATACTCGAAGTCGTTCATGTCAGGTGATTGAGCCGGTGGTTGCATTAAATGTGGACAGTTCCATATGAGCAATGTCTGCACGATTGCTGCCTTATGTTTAGGGTCATTGTCTTGGTAGAAACGGAAATATTGAGGTATTCCAAGTATCACTGCACTTTGAGGCTTTCCAGAAATCAAAATCTTTAATTTCTATCGTCCTACTCGACCATTAAAGCCCTTTGCACGTAGTACCCGTCGCACTGTTTCGACGCAACATGATTTGGCCACTTCCTGCTCAATTTCGTTTAGCAGTGTTGGAGCCAATAGCATTCGGTTTTCTTTCATTTTACGAACAATTAAACGCTCATCACGTTCGTAAAACAATTTATTTGGGGCATATCGGCCTTTATTTTGCACCCGATTTTCATAAACGAAGCATTCAATGATACTTTGTACTGTAGCACTATTCAAACAAACTATTTCCGTAATTTTTCGCTGCGACTTTCCGTTTTGAAAATGCCGAATGACCAGTTCTCGCTGTTCAATCGTAGTACGTCGGCCCATTTTTTATATATTTTTATAATGTCCACTTGGCGATCACAAACGTACTAAAAATTGCATAGAACAATAACTGCGCGCTAGTTACATAAACTAGAAATTCAAAATACCGTTAAGCAAGCGACTAGCCGTCGCCACATAAACAAGAGCTAGCATGAAATAAGCTGCAGAGAACGTTAATGTATAGAGAAGTCTCACGAGCTACGAATAGTGCGAGCTGGCAAAAATGAAGTCTGACCGCGAAGACTTTTTCACCTCGCCCAACTCGACAGCGGGGTAGTTTTTAGCAGAGCTGATTACAGCGAATTCTCTCTTTAATATTGGCTCTGCAAAGTTTGCATTTGCTTTTGTAGAAAATCAAATTGACTAATGGCGGACCGTATTTCTATGTTTCTGTGATTTCTTTGACAAACGAAATTGCGTTTAGTAAGCGTAAAATGTTAAAATTTTAAAATTTTACATAGATCCTGCCAGTAATATATTAGAAGTGTATTGCGAATATATGTGCAATGTTGATAAAAAAATTGTGTAAATGCCGACGGCACTTTGCAGTCATTTGAATGTGTTTAATTTCTATGTTTATGTGTTTATTCTTTGATTATTATATTGATATTTATATACATATATAAACGTAAAAGCTATATTTGTCATTTTTCTACAAAAATAAAATAGGCATTGTTATACATTTGTTAGAAATAAAAATGACCGACAGCATTTTGCAATACATTTTAAAACGTTTTTATTTCTTCTCTGTAATTTTTCAGCCAGTTCCTATTGCAGGAGTATACAAGCATGGTTTGTATACAAGTTTTGATATTCAAAAATAAATAAAAGAAACAACAAACCCAAGATATCCTCTATATTTACATTTTATAGGATAAAAAAGCATATTCGTATGTTACCGTAAGTATATTTGGATCAGTAACAAAATCTGTTTAAGCGGTTTCTTATTACATACATATGTATGTACATATATACATACACAGGTAAGGAGCAATTAAGCAAAAGTCCAATGTACTGAAGCAACCATGACCTACCACCTCCCGTATTAGCATATTGCTGTGACCAAGTTCCTGTCTAACAAATGCAAAGGCAATTCTCATGTATGTATGTAAGTATGCACACTTGATGCCCTATTATATGTATGTCCGTATATACATATACATTCTCGACTCCCAGTAAAACTATACTTATTAGTATACACATATGTATGTATATATACACAACAGCACATACAAAGCACTGGCTTTATGCCTCTGCACGCGTATGTCCAAAGCTAAAATTATAAGCCTAGCGACTACAAGAACAAAATACATTCATAGGCGCGTAGCGGTCAGTGTGTTAAAAAACACTTTTATTAGCTCGGGTTGTATGTATGTATGTATGTAACGGAATCTTTGAGCTTAATTTTCACTGGCTTCTAAGAATCTGATCGACTTGGAATTTTGCACACCTATCAAGGGCCGATGACAATGCAATAATTTGATAAAAGTTTTCCATTATCCTTATTAGGATTGCCAGGATTAACATAATCCCCTCTCGATGAAATACACTTATGCCAACGATTTTTCGAATCCCCGAAACATGCCAAATAGTCCATTTCCGGTATAGCCATCAGCACCTTCTTCGATTCAGCTTTTATCTCTTAAATCGATTCGAAACGCGTTCCCCGGAGTAGTCTCTTGAGTTTTGGGAATAGCCAGATGTCACACGGAGCCAAATCAGGCGAATACGGTGGTTGCGGAACGATATGCGTGGAATTTTTGGCGAGATGGTCACGAAGAACGAGTGCAGTGTGAGACGGTGCATTATCGTGATGCAAAAACCAAGAGTTCTGTGCCCATAATTCTGGTCTTTTTATACGAATTGATTCACGTAATCGAAGCATAACGCTCAAATAATATTCCTTATTAACAGTTTGGCCAGGTGGATGGACTTCATAGTGCACCACAGCACGAAAATCGAAAAAAACTGTCATCATGACCTTTATTTTTGAACGACTTTGACGAGCTCTTTTCGGTCTGGCCTCGCCTTTAGAACGATATTCGCTTGATTGGTCGGTTGTTTCAGGGTCGTAAGCATAAATCCAAGTCTCATCTCCCGTAATGATTCATTTGAGCTTGTCCTGATAGTCTGAAAGCATTGTTTCACACACATCAACGCGACGACTTTTTTCCAAGAAATTGAGAGTTTTCGGTACCAAACGAGATTTGACTTTTCGTAGGCCCAAATGGTCTTTCAAAATGGTTTTCACAGATCCTTCTGATATTCCGATCATATCAGTAAGGTCTTTAACAGACAACCGACGATTTTGAGCACTAACCCCTTCATTTTATTGACGTATTGGTCATCTGTTGACGTCGATGGTCGTCCGGAGCGCTCCAAGTCATCAACACGTTCTCGACTCTCTTTGAAGTTTTTGTACCACTTATAAACATTTTTCTGCGACATGATCGAATCGCCAAATGCCTTCTGCAACATGCTAAACGTTTCCGCAGCCGAAATTTCATTCCGCAAACAAAATTTGATGGCACTTCTCTGCTCAATCAAATCAGACATTGTAAAAATCGAAAAATTACCAACCTTAGTATATACTAGCCTAATCCACTACTAATTCGTCGACCGTGCATTTTTCAACTCAATATTTATTAGTGCCGTTTTCACCATCTTCAGTTAACGCTAACAGGCACCTTATCTGACTGATCACCGAACGATTTCAGTCAAATAAAGTGCCAGTTAGCGTTAACTGAAGATTGTGAAAACGGTCGTTATGTAATTTCGTTTTAATTTCAATATTAAAAGTAGAAAATCGGTATAAATCTACGTTCTAAAATCCAACTTTAAAGTCATTTAAAATCGTCCTGAAATAAAAATGTGTTCTGCACTTGAAAATATTGAAATTAAAACGATTTTATATAAATAATCCGTAATACAATGCATGATGGACAAGTTAATAGCGGATTGAACTAGTATATAAAAGTATGTAAATATGTTTAGGTGTAAAAGTAACCTCTTTTCTGAAGAATTTTGAAACAATTTCTCTCGCCTACTATAAACCCAAAGTTAGCCTGAATATAAGCCAAGTCCTCTCGAATTCCCTTGTAGTAGTAGTAATTCTTTATTTATTTATAAATATTTCATCTTACATTTCAGTAAATTTTACAATAATTCGTTTAATTATAATATATAAATACATAAAGAAAGAAATAATAAATTTGTGGCAATAATAATGTTGTATGTCACAACTCAAAAATTAATCAAAAATTGAACTCTGCAATAAGAAAATTTCTATAGCGTAAGGCTGAGTATATAAAGCAAGTTAGTCTTTTCCAATTATGGCCATTAAGTATATCTATTACTTCTGCTTCATTTAGCTTCGCTGCGTTTAGGTATTTTATTCTGATCTCCTTCAGTACCGGACATCTTCCTAAGAAGTGCTGCATATTTTCTTCCTCGTTTAAATTGCAGAGGGTGCATATTTTCTGAGCATTTCCATACGTAGTTGCATTTAGCTTCAGTAAACCACATCTTGCTTTGAAAATTGTCGTAATATCAGCTAGCCGCATATCTTCTTTAATATATGATTCCCCTTTTAAGTAGTCTAAATGTTTATAAATTCGCATCGCGCTTGACTGTGCTTTTTGCCTTGCCATGTTGATATCTTTTATTTTCATTTCGGTAAGAAGTTGCACACAGCGATCTTGCCAGTCTATAGAGGTGATGTTTTCTTCAAACTTCAGACCAAACTCCATTCCCATGTCGTTCAGATGTTGAAGCCAAAACACATTTTTACTTAAGATGCCTTGTGTTAGTTTGTGTGGGAGTCTGTTGCAATTATATTTATAAATAGTTTTCCAGATATACTTCATGTGTAATTCTAAAGAATACATGTGGCTATCTTCTATATTAGTTTCTAATGTTATTGCATAATTTGGAGTGAACTCGGGTAGTTTGAGGATTCTTTTAATAAAGTAACGTTGAAGTTTATTTACCTCATCGAATAAGGCATATCCCCAAACTTGCGCTGCGTAGGTTTGGACCGCTCTGCACACCGCTTGGAACAGCTTCCATTTTGATTTTAATGAAATGAATGGCTTCGCTAAAAAATCGTTCCATGTGCAATTAATACTAGCTTTTGCTGAAGTATTTCTGGCTTCTAAGTGCTTGCCGAATGCCATTTTGGGTGTGAGAATAACACCAAGATATTTATATTCGGCCACCAATTTAATTTCTTTACCTTGGTACCACCATTTTTCAGCCTGGGAAAGTCGTCCACCTCTTCTAAACACCATTATCTCCGATTTATTTGGGTTTACTTCCATATTCCATTCAGCGCAGTATTTCTCCAGGTTATTAATCATGGATTGCATGACTTTAGGGTTATCCGCTAGGAGAACAATATCATCGGCATAAAGGACGTATATTCATGCCCTCAACCAATAGTCCACCTTCTAAAAAGGAGTGCAAATCGTTTAGATATAAAATGAACAATAATGGCGACAACAGACATCCTTGTTTCACACCAGTGCAGGTTTCAAAATAGTCGGATACTTCTTTTCCCGTCCAAACCGCAGATCTAGTATTATCGTAAATATTTTCTATGAGGTTCGTTATTTTGCTAGATATTCCCATCTGTCGAAGTTTATAAATCATCGGTCTCCTCGGCACCGTCGAACGCCGCCTTGAAATCAACAAAATATGCGTAAACTTTTTGATTTTCATGAAACTTTAGATGTACAATAGACGCAAGATTATAAATGTTATCTTCAGTTGAATAGTTTCTTCTAAAGCCGGCTTGGAATTCTGTGAGCACGTTGTTTTTTTCTACCCAATTTGCAAGTCTTGCGTTTATCAATCCCATTAACACCTTTGCGATAGTATTCATAAACGATATTCCCCGATAGTTACTGGCTGCATTTACATCTCCCTTCTTAAAAATTGGGAAAATTATCGTTTTTTCAAAAGTTTCATCGATTCTTCCGATCTCAAAAATTATGTTGTATACCTTTGTTAACTCCAACTTAAATTCTAGCGAAGCAAACTTTAGCAGCTCATAAGGTATTCTATCTTCTCCTGGCGCTTTATTGATTTTAGCATTTTCAATGGTTTTTTCAACTTCCATAAATGTTATATCTTTATCGAGATATTCATCTTTACATAGCGCAGCTGCGTAATAAATGTCTTTTGTTAATTACGGTTGGTTTAGTAGGCTTTGAAAAAAGTATTTAAAATCGTTCACAGTGATATTTGTTCCAACTTGAAATGACTTTCTTCTTATATCCTTCGCTAAACTCCACCATTCTTTTGCATTTGCAGTTTTGTTGATTCGTTTTTCAATTTTTTCGTAATATTCTTTCTTTGCTTTTTCACATGCGTTTCTATAAAATTGATTTGCTTGTAGATATTTTTGCTTATCGTCTTCAATGTTAGATTTTCTAAAGTCATTCAGATATTTGAAGGATAGCTCCCTAGCCTTAAAACATTTGAAATTGAACCATGCATTTTTAAAAGTGATTTTAATATTTCTGGCAGGTGACTGTGGCACTGACATTTTTATTACGTTGGCAAGCTTCTTCAGATCCATTATTTCTCCTCCATTTTTAAACTTATTTAGGTATTGGTTTAGTTTTAATTGATAATTTATCTTATCTTTTCCTTTAAGCACTACTTTCGGCAATAAGTTGATGTTTTCCAATTCGTTTAGTACCATATTTGTTTTTAATATTAATTTAATTGGCATGTGGTCAGACCATACCTTTGATTCAACTTCGAATCTTTCAATGTAGTTCAAACCTTCTTGGGAAACTGCGCATATATCGTTTACGGAATTACCAACTGCACTTATGTAAGTCAAATTACCTTCCTCATCACTAACTGTTCTGCCATTCAATATAATTAGACCATAGTTTTCACAGAAATCCATAAAATTTTTGCCTCTATTATTTAATACCGCGTCTCTTGAGCTCCTTTTTCCAGTATCTGCTGAAAATGTAGCTGTGTACAAGTCTTCGATATTTTGTTGTATATTTCCTACTCTAACATTTAGATCTCCCATAACGACTGAAATCTTCTCTGTGTTTTCCTTGAAAAATTCTTTAACAACCTCAATTTCTTCGTGCCAAGCAGCTTCTCTTATATACAGTGGTATAAATGTGATTATGTCATCCTTTACGTGGAATCTTATCACATCTACTCCATTTTCGGCTTTGAAACTATGTCGTATGCCCGTTTTTTGCAACTCTTTTTTGACTCCATACACGCAACCTCCAGACGCTCTTCCAAATTTGCTGCTACGACTTGCTGGTTTCCAGTAAGTGTCAAAATCTGGGAAATATTTCTTTGCTTGATTTATTTTCTCTTCTGTTAGGTGGGTCTCTATAAGTTCAAAAACGTCATGCTTTTTAACATAGTCGAAAAATGCAGGGAAGATATATTTCTTTTCAAGGCCATTGACATTAAAGGAAATAATATTAATTTTAATTTGTGCACATTTTAAATTATTTTCAATTCTAATACTTTTAAGGTTATTTTTGTTAATCATTTTGCTATGACAGACGTTTTCTAATTTTTGACGTGATAACGTCTTATAATTCGGTTTAACAGGCTGCACGCACGAAAAAATGTGTCGTTACCTTGCTCATTAGTGTTACCTTGCTCTTTAGTGTTACCGTGCTCATATGTAGTTACCTTGCTCATTAGTGTTACCTTGCTCTTTAGTGTTACCTTGCTCATTAGTGTTACCTTGCTCTTTAGTGTTACCTTGCTCTTTAGTGTTACCTTGCTCATTAGTGTTACCATGCTCTTTAGTGTTACCTTGCTCATTAGTGTTACCTTGCTCATTAGTGTTACCTTGCTCTTTAGTGTTACCTTGCTCATTAGTGTTACCTTGCTCATTTGTCGTTACCTTGCTCATTGCATTGCATGAACTGAAAGCGAAAGCGCGGAAAGAACGACAAAGCAAACAAAGCAAACGAACGGCAACGTTCGACATCTTGCTCTCTCCTACTTAAGTGAGCGTATATATGTATGTATATGCGCATATATACATATATAAATCCACGTATTTGTATTTGCATATGCCTTCTTATTGATTATTATTAATTTGATTCACTTGAAGAATTTAAAATGAAACCAAGTTTGTTAATAATACCTGTTGTTTTAATGTTATAATTATTAATTTTTTTATTATATATGAAGGAAAAAATGTATTTTAATATTTACCATATACCTTATAAGATATGTTGTCTATACTAATATTATAAAGAGGAAAACTTTGTTTGTAATGAATAGGCTCAAAACTACTGGACCGATTTTAAAAATTCTTTCACCATTCGAAAGCTACATCATCCACGAGTAACATGGATTATATTTTATTTTGGAAATAGGGCTCGAGATATAGGTCAAAACGTGGACCCGGGTAACCTTCGGATGTGTATGTACAATATGGGTATCAAATGGAAGCTGTTGGTGAATGCTTTAGTCCAGAGTATTTTTCATGCCGCTCCGTGACTAATGTCTCGAGATAGAGACCAAAACGTGGACCCTAGAATGTGTTTGTACAATATGGATATCAAATTGAAGCTGTTGGTGAATGCTTTAGTACAGAGTATTTTTCATGCCGCTCCGTGACTGGGGTCTCGAGATATAGAACAAAACGTGGACCCGGGTAACCTTTGGTTGTGTATGTACAATATGGGTATCAAATGAAAGCTGTTGATAAGTGCTTTAATACGGGGTAATTTTCATACGTATTGATGACTAGGGTCTGGAAATATATGCCAAAACGTGGACCCGCCGTGTCTTTGCACCGAATTAAACCAAACTTACACACATTGTTAAGGAGGTATTGAAGATGGTTTCCGTATAGTTTGGATACCTATTGGTAGATAGGGTCTCGAGATATAGGTCAAAACGTGGACCCGGGTAACCTTCGGATGTGTATGTACAATAAGGGTATCAAATGGAAGCTGTTGGTGAATGCTTTAGTTCAGCGTATTTCCATCCGCTCCGTGACTAGGGTCTCGAGATAGAGACCAAAACGTGGACCCTAGAATGTGTTTGTACAATATGGATATCAAATGAAAGCTGTTGATAAGTGCTTTAATACGGGGTAATTTTCATACCTATTGATGACTAGGGTATCGAACCGAATTAAACCAAACTTACACACATTGTTAAGTAGGTATTGAAGATGATTTCCGTATAGTTTGAATACCTATTGGTAGATAGGGTCTCGAGATATAGGTCAAAACGTGGGCCCGGGTAACCTTCGGACGTGTATGTACAATATGGGTATCAAATGAAAGCTGTTGGTGAATGCTTTATGTTATGTTATGTTATGTTGTGTTATGTTATGTTATGTTATGTTATGTTATGTTATGTTATGTTATGTTATGTTATGTTATGTTATGTTATGTTATGTTATGTTATGTTATGTTATGTTATGTTATGTTATGTTATGTTATGTTATGTTATGTTATGTTATGTTTTGTTATGTTATGTTATGTTATGTTATGTTATGTTATGTTATGTTATGTTATGTTATGTTATGTTATGTTATGTTATGTTATGTTATGTTATGTTATGTTATGTTATGTTATGTTATGTTATGTTATGTTATGTTATGTTATGTTATGTTATGTTATGTTATGTTATGTTATGTTATGTTATGTTATGTTATGTTATGTTATGTTATGTTATGTTATGTTATGTTATGTTATGTTATGTTATGTTATGTTATGTTATGTTATGTTATGTTATGTTATGTTATGTTATGTTATGTTATGTTATGTTATGTTATGTTATGTTATGTTATGTTATGTTATGTTATGTTATGTTATGTTATGTTATGTTATGTTATATTATGTTATATTATGTTATGTTAATGTTAACTCATTCTCTATATCCATACAAAATATCTATCAAACAAATAAAATTAAAATTTTCTTTTGAAAAATGCAACCATTCAATCAGTATTTTCTTATGACGTTATCACGTTAAACTATCGTCAGTAAACCGACTTTACAGACAACCTCCTTTTTTGAAATAATTTTACTTAACAATATATTATAATCTGTTTTAACGTTCTGAAGTCTGTTTTCATATAGAAGTTGCAATGTAATATTTGCATCGTCTATGCCACATACCAGCTTTTTGTCTTTATTCCATCTCAACCATTTGTTTGCTACTTTCATCCTATCATCTCGGACGCCAATTCGATGTTTAGAGGAAATCGCCATAATATCCTTTTGAACTGCATCATAACTTTCTTGTCTTGTTGCCGCTCTAAATT
This sequence comes from Anastrepha ludens, assembly GCF_028408465.1. NCBI lineage: Eukaryota > Metazoa > Arthropoda > Insecta > Diptera > Tephritidae > Anastrepha > Anastrepha ludens. The sequence goes on along the minus strand of NC_071503.1, from coordinate 75,577,699 downwards.
AAGATATCTTTCTACATAGATTGTTGTACCCGCAAGCTTACTTGATTTTTTGAAAATATCTCCGATATCCTTTTCTGATCTGATTTCTGCCAGCACCGTAATTTTTCCATCTCGCTCGTAGATTTTCTTTGTCGATTTGACAATTGATGCGTCGTTTATCTGTAGTACTTCCTTGCACACTTTATCAACTGCCTCCTTGGTCGATGTACTTACAGTTAGGCCTTTGAAAATTAAATTTTGTTTTTTGATATGGTCTTCCAATTGGGCGAGTCTTATTTTATCCATATTCTTTTCAGCTTTAATTTTTTCGATCTCCTGCGATAAGTATTCATTTTGTTTCTTTAGCTGCGCAACATCACTACTTAATTCATTTAATTTTTCAAGCATCTCATTGTTGCTCTCTTTCATTATAAGCTTAAGAGTTCCTACATCCAAATCACCAACTTTTTGGGTACTCATTTTGTGCATTTTTGGGGTTTGGTTTTTAGTGTCCATTGGGGACAGCTGGTCAGCTTTTCTTTTCTCCAGGATGCTAAGTTGCGCCTTCTACCTTTATAGGATGGTATTTCACCTCCTTTAGCTAATACACCAACCAAGAAATCGTTTTGGGATGATGTCCTTCCACCAGATGTCGCTTCACCTTCCAATTGTCTAAACACTCATTTATCTAATGCACGAACCAAAAGATTGTTTCAGTATTTGATCCTTCCGCTAGACGTCGCTTCTCCTTCCAGTTACTAGGACACTGATCCGCGGGAAGAAGTGAACAAAAGGAACACCAAAAGAAACACCACCAGGCTAATCTGCTTATTTCCCAATTCCAGCTCACTCGTACAAACGTTTCGCCTTACAAATGCAATCACCAACAGTACCACTTCCGCTAAAACTGCCAGAGCTTCTTTATCTCTCAGAATATCCGTGGTAAAATCAAGACTTTTATAGGAGCGCACAAGTTACACGACTGTCACCATGCAGAGTTGCCAACTGCCCTGTGCAAACAATTTCTTTGCAAAAATAACGCAAGCCGCATCGTCATTGAGACCATCAACAATATTTTTGATTCCGTTAAAATTTTTTGCATAATATGATACTGGCTCCAACCAAGTTCCCCAGCGTGTCAAGACCTTTAAAAATGCCAAATTTTGTAATCATCTATACATACATGGATTTAAAAAAAAACTTACTGGTTGCTTTTCTTGAAAGAATCGAATTCCTGTTGGACTTTTTTGCAACTAATTAATCAATTTCTGCATACTGGCTTCGCAGTTTTTCACATACCCTGTGAACTCCGTGCGCAACACATGTAATATGAATCATTCGTGGATAAAATAACTGAATCCCAACTACGCTTTTTTTCATATAAGGTGCAGCGTCTGTAACAAATATCAGTACTTTATCCCGTTTTACTTCTGCTGGCCATAGAATGTTTAAGGCATCATCAAAGAGTTTAGCAATTTATACCTTTTGTATTACTTCCGATGTTAGAAGAAAGCCTGGGCAACCTTGCCGTACAGGACCGACAATGACTTTGCAAACGTCATGCTTTGCCTGCTTTGTCCGTAGTCTCATCAATTGACACAAAAATGCTGCTGTTTCCAATATGCGACCGTAATTCTTCCAAAACATTTTCATAAATTTCTTTTAAATAGTGCTTCCGCATAGTCGATCGATCAGGAAATTTTTTCTGGACATATTTTTCCATAAACGATCTGAACTCTTTATGATTGGCATTTATTAAGAGTATATCGCAGGATACCATCATTTTGGTGAGATCTCTGAAAAACTCGTTTGATGTGGCATTATTTAAAAATGAAGTTATAGGTTGTGCCTTCGGATCCAGTTTCAATGTCGCCGCTTTTTTGTGTTTTTCCGTTTGAAGACATTGTTGAATATGATGTTTTTTGCCGTGATTTACTTTTATTCCACAGCATGAACAAATGAGAATCTTTCCGTCAGTCGAAAGTATGTCTTCCCCAAATTATTTTATATAGCCGCGGATTTTCACGGAATTATTAGAATGTGCCTTAGGCATTTTAAATTATCGCAAATATTTAACTCACAAAGAAAATTAACGCATGAATTTGAAAATGTCAAGTTTTATCTCATCATATCGCAAGCTGAAGGAGAAATAGGAATCAGCTGATGAATAGAGAGCAGTGTTGTAAAACAAACAAGCTGTGCCAAATCCAAGGTACTTTGTCAGACTTTAAATAATTATAAAAAGGCAAAACACCTAGAAAAGGCGGAAAAAGCCGATAAAATCAAAAAAGGGGCACAAAAAAGGCAAAATAAAAATTTATATTTTGTATAAAAAATATGTCAAACGCGTAATTCTTGATTTCGTTAACAGATAGGATCACGCAGACAAAATAGGCAAGTGCCTTAAAATCCTAACCCTGCTTATTGCAAAGATATGTTTGTACATATATACATTCACAGGTAAGGAGCAATTAAGCAAAAGTCCAATGTACAGAAGGAACCATGACCTAACTCCCGTATTAGCATATTGTTGTGACCGAGTTCCTGTCTAACAAATGCAAAGGCAATCCTCATGTATGTATGTAAGTATGCACACTTGATGCCCTATTATATGTATGTCCGTACATACATATACATTCTCGACTCCCAGTAAAACTATGCTTATTAGTATACACATATGTATATATACACAACAGCACACACAAAGCACTGGCTTTATGCCTCTGCACGCGTATGTTTCCAAAGCTAAAGTTATAAGCCTAGCGACTACAAGAACAAAATACATTCATAGGCGCAGTCGTAGCGGTCGTGATTTTTTTAGTCGCAACGGCGCTGAAAAATCCAAAATATTTTATAACACTGAGTTCGAGCTCATATGCTCATATGCCAATTTTCTCGTCAATTCGAAAATAGTCAATATTGCAATATTTCGCGTTGAAGTATTTGCCAATATTTGGTAAATCTTGAGTTTTTGTCAAGTCGAGTGCCCGAATTTTATAATTGGTTTAGGAAAGGGGGTTTTTAAAAAAAACGCAAAACAGTTGTTTGACTATAAGGTTTCAGTCACAGACTAACTTTATTAATTAATTATAGGTTCAATGAAAGTTCACAACCGTGTACATAATTGCTTATTCAACATATTATATTTCTTAACAGTAAAAATGCTTATTAATTAAAATGCTTATTTTATTAAAATGCTTTTTTATTAAAATGCTTATTTTAATATATTAAAATGCTTATTTATTAAAATGCTTATTTATCAAAATGCTTATTTTTGAGTTCGATGAAATATTGGGAAATCAACGGAAAAGATATCATATTACTTTCCTGTTGTTTGGTTTATTTGACTGATAAATTCTGCAAACTTATCATTTTCCTTTACCTGTGTATGTGCATATGTAACTACTCCCCCTTTTATATTAGAATTCTCCTGAATTCGGGTATTTAATATAATAGTTATACGTTTGTGTTTATTGATGACAACAATGAAAGTTATTAGAATTATGATTATGCTTAGTACATTGCAGAAATGTGAGATTTTACTATGAATTTTCAATTTAAAAATGTTTTCTATATTTGATCTATTTTCCTCCAATATTTCATCGAATGTAATTTTTTTCGTAAAGCTCCGAATGTCTTCATATTTTACACTTTGAATATTCTCTTCTATGTTTTCGATATAATTTGAAAAATAGTAGTCACTAATTTTAATTGAACAATTATTATATCTTATGATATAGTTTCCGTTCATAATTGGTTTCTCTTGATTACATGTTTGATTCATTTGTAAATTTACATCATTTTTAACAATAATCGTTTTTACGTCTATGGCTAGAATTTCAAGATCCTTATTTCTGGTGAGGTGACAGTTTTGTTTTAATATACAGTGTTTACTTGGTTTCAATCTTTTTAATGATTTATTTTCTTCGAATAATAAAGTTTTATTCGCATAAAAGAATATTTCTTCTATTTTTGCTTCTGTTTTGTTATTTTCTTTATTAGATATTAGGTATTTCTTATTTTTACATATGCAAAGTTTTTAGGTATTTTAATGCCGAATATTAGATAGGTGTTATTTAAAACGGCTGTGCCTAATTGTAGATACTTAAGCTTATTATAATCAATATTATATTTTACTATTTCTTCACTAGTTAAAATATTTGGGTGTAATATTCCATATTTGGCTGATACAACATTTTCTTGTATTTGCTCAATTTAACTTTTTAATAACTGAATCTTTGTATACTGGTCTAAGTATAAATTTTGTTTATATTCGTCATACATAAATTTATTAATAGAATTAAGTTCTTTTTCAATTTTTACTCTATCACTTTTAACAATTTCTTTGAGATACTCTATAGCTGAACTGAAATAATTGTTTATTTTGATTTGTTGGTTCAATGTGTCATTCGTCTGTAAAAAGTGCGTTTGTATATTTTGTCTATCGTCTTCGTCCATTGTACCAAAAAACCATTTTGACATACTACCTATTGCATTAATTAGTCCGCGTTTATTTCTAGTTTTTACTGGCATGAGCGTTAGTAACTTATTCCTTATGTCTAACAACTCTCGTTGTAGTGTTTCTTTATTTTCTAATTTCATTAATATTATATTGTCCGTCATTTCGTTGATAATAGTTTCTAGTTTGTAAACGTCAATCATGTGTAGTACTATGTCACTATCCTTGGGTATTTCTTGGTTTCTAATTTTTAAATCTATAAATCCGGTTTGTTCCGTTAGTTCCGTCAAAGTCATTATACCTTTACATTGTCGTATCGTTAGTATTATTGCTATCATCATGATCCATGTCTGTAAATTTTAAAGGTCGTTTAATATTGCTTGGATGGACTTTATCTAATTTGTGTTTTCTGTATTTGGGTTGTTTTTTGTGTCTAACTGCCTTGTAATTCTTTATAAATAATTCTGTTCTTTGTTCCGTATACTCTTCTCTGTTTCTATTTAGTTGGTCAATTGTTTTTTCCTTTATCTGTTCCAAATTTCTTCTTACAGCATCTTGATTCACTTTATTATTATGTACCTCGTAAGGAGTGAATTTTATAGTAGAATGAAACCTATCATTATAGTTTCTAATAGCTTTTTGTATTAACTGTTTGACTGATATGCCCTTGTTTAATTTATGTAACATTCTAAACTTTTCAGACATGGTATTATGGAATCTCTCAATGTCCGCATTGCCAGTGTGACTGTTAGGCTTGGTTAAATGAAGTTCTATGTCTTCATTGCTTAGAAATTCCTTAATCCTTGTCACACTAAATTCGTTGTCAGCTCTTATCTTTTTCGGTTTACCTATTTTAGTGAAATAGTCTTCCAGTTGTTCAATGATAGTAATATGATTTCTGTCGTTTAAAGAATATGCTACCCCATACTTTGAAAATTTGTCTATAACTGTTAGAAAGTGGCAACTCTTCATGACATAGGTATCTATATGAATAATTTCTCCCTTATTTGTGGGTGTTTCCGTGTGAAAAAACTTTGGTTTGATTGGTCTTCTATCATATTTAATTTCCTGACATGTCTCACATTGATTAATAACTATTTGTATTAGTTCCAATAATTTCGGGTAGTAAATTTTATTTTTAAGTTGGTTATATGTTTCTTGGATACCTGAGTGCATGCTTTCTCTAACATGATGTAGCGAAATTTGTTTAACCGCTTCAACTTCGGTTTCGATATCTTGTGCTCTTATTGTGCACTTTATAAACTCTATTTGTTTATCGTGGGAATACATTTCTATTAACTTTTCCTGAACTATGTTATATTTTCGTTCCAATATTTCCGAGAATATTCCTATTTTTCCCTTTGTTATGTATTTCCTGAAGATATCACTCATCCTGTCGAAATCGTATTCGGATACGAAAATTATTCTTTTTCCATGTAGCCTTTTTAATTCCTCTATCTTGTTGTTTGTTAGAATAATTTGTGTTTTATATTTGTTAACTATCTCGTCTTTAATATAGAAATGATCATTTAAGTTTTCTTCAGCTGAATGGACCGTTTCCATCGACACATCGTCATCTAAATTGTCGATTATATTTACGTTACATTCATAATCTTCTAAATTTTGTAATGACTGTGCTTTGCTGGTATTTTCACCCTCCTCCTTATCTTTAATAACGTCCTCGTTATTCTCTATTCTGCTTAAAAAGTCTGCTACTCTATTTTCCTTTCCTTTAATATATTCTATATTAAACTGATATTCTCCTAATTTTAATAGCCATCTTTGATGTCTCGGTGACATATCTTTACCTCTATATTTTGAATGTAAATATTTTATTGGTTGATGGTCTGTTACTATTTTGAATTCCTTCCATACAAGTATGGTCTAAAATAATTCACGCTCCACATAATAGCTAAAAATTCTTTGTCAGTTGCTGAGTAGTTTTGCTCGTGTTTGTTAAGTGTTCTTGACGCGAATCATACTGGATGTCCTTCTTGTGATATAAATGCGCCAATTGCATAATTTGATGCATCTGTGGTAAGTGTAAATTCTTTTTCAAAATTTGGGTATCGCAAAATTGGATGCGAACTGATCAATAGTTTAAGTTTTTCAAAAGCCTCTATATATGTGGGATCTCTTACATTAATTTTTACGCTCTTTTTTAAATATTTTGTAATGGGCTGTGCTACCTTGGCATAATCTTTAATGAATTTCCGATAGTAGCCAGTAAGTCCTAAAAAACTTTTTATTTGCTTCTCAGTTTTAGGTAATACAAGATTTTCAATTACTTTAATTTTATTTGGGTTCGGCTTCATGCCGTCTTTTGTCAAGATATGCCCTAGAAATTCCGTTTCTTTCTTTAAAAACTTATATTTGTCTATTTGTATTTTCAAATTTTTATATTCAAGAACTTTAAATATGTCCTGTATTGCTTTGATGTGTTCACTTAATGATGTACTAAATATTAAGATATCGTCCAAATATACGACGCAAGTTTTGTTTATATAGTCTCTTAAAATTTCGTTCATTAGCCTCTGAAATGTGGCTGGTGCATTCTTAAAACCAAATGGCATTCTTATGAATTCATATAACCCATGTGGAGTTACAAATGCCGTTTTTCCGCGATCTTCAGTTTTTACTAAAATTTGGTGATATCCTTTTGCCAAATCTAACGTGGTAAAGTATTGAGCTCTTCCTAATTTATCTAAAATTGAGTCAATATTTAGAAGTGGGTATTTATCGTCTATTGTAACTTCGTTTAGTTTTCTGTAAGCTATTACCAAACGGTATTTCTTTTCACCTGAATTATCTAGTTTTTTTGGTACTACGATTAGAGGGCTCGAATATCTGGAGTGACTTTTTTGAATTATGTCTTGTTCTTCCATATCTTTAATTTGTTTTCTTACTTCTAATTCATGTTGGGGTGGATATCGATATAATTTTGAATTGATCTGTTGTTGAGTTGTAGTTTTGATTTCATGTTGAATTTCCGTAGTGTTAGTTAATTTATCGCCTTCTTTGAATAATAAATTATTAAATCGTTTTAGTAATTTTGTGATTTCTCTATGCTCTTCTGCATTCAGATGGTCTAATGATAATCTGTCTAAACTTAAGTCAGTAGTTTCAAGGCTTTGAATTTGGGTAAAATTGAATGGGTCATTTCTGCATCAACTGCATTCCCTTTGGTTTAGAATTATTTTCTTTCCTTCAATATCTATTTGTGCATTTAGAAAGTTTAGTATATCCATGCCAATTATGAAATCGTATTTTCTTCCTATGAGTGGAGTTGCTTTCCATCTCACTCTTGCGTTGCTGGAAAGATTAAATTCTGTTGGTGCCACTGTGCATATTTCATAATTTATCATATCTTTGTTAGTAATTGTGCTGAATCGTATTGGGTCTTTTAATTTTATTTTAGGAAAGTCTTTTATTTCACTATTAACTAAACTTAGGTTACCTGTATCCTGTATCTATCAATGCATTATAATTTTTATTTTCTATTCTCAATTCTTATGGTAAGTATTCCGAGGCTGTTTCATAAAAAAATTGAATTGTTGATTTCTCCTTGATTTTCAGATTCTCCATAGCTTTGCCTAGATAATTGCAAGCGATTTTGGCTGCAATTATGGTTAGGGTGTCCTGCATTTGGCGATCTATCGTAATCTCTTTCCACATTATCTATTTCCATTGGTTCTCCTCGATTTTCCCTTATTTGCTCTAAGTTATTGCCTCTATAAAATTGTTGATTCCTTCTTCCTTGACCTGAATTGTTATCTTTATAAAAATGTTGATTATTTCGCCTTACTTGATCTGAATAATTGTCTCTACTTCCCCAGTTTGGTGTAAAATTTTGATTATTCCATCTCCTTTGGCCTGAATTGTTCTCCCTATTTCCCCAATGACTTGTAAAATTTTGGTTATTCCGCCTCTTTTGGCCTGAGTGATTGTCTTTAGGAGGATGGTTCCATGTGTAGAAGTCCACGCAAGTGGGGAAAGTTACTGATCGCCATTCACTTGGGAGTGGCCAGGACGATTCTTCTACATATGGTTCAAGCAGCTCACAACGGCCGGGATTAGCCCACGTATCCTCTGGGTAGCTTCCGAACACCCGTTCGGGAGTGAGCTAACATGAGAAGGCGAAGCATTCCAGGATAGCTGATTGTGCGCTGGGTTTGGGACCCGCCACTTAAAAATCCCCCCCAATGAAAAGAATTAACAAGCCTCGGATGAGAACTGCCTTTACTGATGACGACCCCTGCAAACGAAATAAGGAATATGATTTGAGGGCATGCACCTGGAATGTCCGGTCCCTTAATGGGGAAGGTGCCTCTGCCCGGCTGGTTGATGTCCTCGTGAGAGTAAAGGCTGACATCACTGCCATCCAAGAGATGCGATGGACGGGGCAAGGTAAGAAAACCATAGGACCTTTCGACGTCTACTACAGCTGCCATGTAAAGGAGCGCAAATTCGGTGTCGGATTTGTTGTGGGAGAGAGACTTCGTCGCCAAGTACTGTCGTTCACTCCGGTGGACGAGCGTCTCGCAACAATCCGCATCAAAGCCAGATTTTTCAACATATCGCTAATTTGCGCCCACGCCCCGACGGAAGAGAAGGACGATGCGACCAAAGATTCCTTCTATGAGCGCTTGGAACGTTCCTATGAGCGCTGCCCCCGCCACGACATAAAAATCGTGCTTGGCGACTTCAACGCCAGGGTGGGCAAGGAGGGAATTTTTGGTCCCACAGTCGGAAAATTCAGCCTGCACAACGAAACATCCGGTAACGGACAGAGGCTGATCGACTTCGCCGGGGCCCGAAACATGGTAGTCTGCAGCACCAGATTCCAGCATAAAAAGATACACCAAGCTACCTGGCTGTCTCCTGATCGGAAAACGCGAAACCAGATCGATCATGTTGTGATAGATGGAAGACACGCTTCTAGTGTATTAGATGTACGCACGATCCGAGGACCCAACATCGACTCGGATCATTACCTTGTTGCAGCCAAGCTGCGCACACGCCTCTGTGCAGCAAAAAACGTACATCTACCTGCGCAAAGAATGTTCGACATCGAAAAGCTGCAATCACAACAGACAGCCAGAAGATTCGCCACTCGACTCTCACTCCTGCTCTCGGAGAGCACTGCCCAACAAACCGGCATGCGCGAGCAATGGAGCAACATTTCTCGTTCCCTACGTACCGCCGCCGAAGAAGAAATCGGATTCCGGCGAGCCCGAAAAAACAATTGGTACGACGAGGAATGTCATGCTGCCGCAGAAAGAAAGGATGCCGCCTATAGAGCCACGCTGCGATCGGGCGCAACGCGAGCCATGTGGGATCGCTACAGAGAGCTGAAAAAGGAAGAGAGACGTATTATCCGACAGAAGAAACGAGAGGCCGAAATACGTGAGTGCGAGGAGCTTGAGATGCTGGCCAATAGGAACAACGCCCGAAAATTTTACCAGAAAGTTCGGCAGCTTACAGAAGGTTTTAAGACCGGGGCGTTGTCCTGTAAGAACAAAGACGGTGATCTGGTGACTGACGTACAGAGCAATCTTAAATTATGGAGGGAACACTTCTCGAACCTGTTAAACAGTGACAGCTGCGCATGTCATAGAGAATGTGAAGATCCCGATACCCCAATCGTTGACGACGGAATTGTCGTTCCGTTACCCGACCATGACGAGGTGAGAATAGCAATATCACGGCTAAAGAACAACAAAGCCGCGGGCGCCGACGGACTGCCGGCTGAGCTATTCAAACATGGCGACGAGGAGCTGGTAAGGTGCATGCATCAGCTCCTATGCAGAATATGGTCGGATGAAAGCATGCCTGCCGATTGGAATTTAAGTGTGCTCTGCCCAATCCATAAGAAGGGCGATCCTGCAATTTGTGCCAATTACCGCGGGATTAGTCTTCTAAATATCGCCTATAAGGTTCTAGCGAGCGTATTGTGTGAAAGGCTGAAGCCCACCGTCAACCAACTGATTGGACCTTATCAGTGTGGCTTCAGACCTGGAAAGTCTACCATAGACCAAATATTCACAATACGCCAAATCTTGGAAAAGACCCATGAAAGGAGAATCGACACACACCATCTTTTCGTCGACTTCAAAGCTGCATTCGACAGTACGGAAAGGAGTTACCTGTATGCCGCGATGTCTGAATTTGGTATCCCCGCAAAACTAATACGGCTATGTAAGATGACGTTGCTCAACACCAGCAGCGCCGTCAGAATTGGGAAGGACCTCTCCGAGCCGTTTGATACCAAACGAGGTTTCAGACAGGGTGACTCGCTGTCATGTGACTTCTTTAACCTGATGTTGGAGAGCATCGTACGAGCCGCAGAACTTAATCGCTCAGGCACAATTTTTTATAAGAGCGTACAATTGCTGGCGTACGCCGATGATATTGACATCATCGGCCTTAACAACCGCGCTTAGTTCTGCCTTCTCCAAACTGGATAAAGAGGCAAAGCGAATGGGTTTGGTGGTGAACGAGGACAAAACGAAGTACCTCCTGTCTTCAAACAAACAGTCGGCGCACTCGCGTATCGGCACCCACGTCACTGTTGACAGTTATAATTTTGAGGTTGCAAAAGACTTCGTGTATTTAGGAACCAGCATTAACACCGATAACAATGTCAGCCTTGAAATCCAACGTAGAATCTCTCTTGCCAACAAGTGCTACTTTGGACTAAGTAGGCAATTGAGCAGTAAAGTCCTCTCTCGTCGAACAAAACTAACACTCTACAAGACTCTCATCATGCCCGTCCTAACGTATGGCGCAGAAGCGTGGGCGATGACAACATCCGATGAAGCGACGCTTGGAGTGTTCGAGAGAAAGATTCTGCGTAAGATTTTTGGACCTTTGCACGTTGGCAACGGCGAATATCGTAGACGATGGAACGATGAGCTGTATGAGCTTTACGACGACATAGACATAGCGCAGCGAATAAAGATCCAGCGGCTTCGTTGGCTGGGTCATGTCGTCCGAATGGATACAAACGCTCCGGCTTTGAAAGTATTCGATGCGGTACCAGCTGGTGGTAGCAGAGGAAGAGGGCGACCTCCTCTGCGTTGGAAAGATCAGGTGGAGAGGGACTTGGCTTCACTTGGAGTGTCCAATTGGCGCCGGTTAGCACGAGAAAGAAACGACTGGCGCGCTTTGTTAATCTCGGCCAAAATCGCGTAAGCGGTTATCGCGCCAATTAAGAAGGAGAAGAAGATTGTCTTTATTACCTTCGTGGGAATATTTTTCCCGTTGTTTATATTGGTAATGTGTTTTATTCTGTTTAAACTGTTCGTCTGTTATTATAAACTTTTTGAATTCTGTCCGGATGCAACTGTCTTCATATCGTCGTTTTGTCATTATTTCTAATATTGTATATAAATCATGTTCCCCATATATCTTGTCCAACAATGTCCCCTGAGTGATTTCTTTTAAGTTGTTCACCAGTACACTATTTATATTACTAAAATCTATACCTGCATCTCCTTTACAATAAACATTAATTTCATCTGCCTTATACTTAATTTTTTGGGCTTCTGTTGCCAATTCACTTACCGTGTTTGCTCGCAGGTTACAGATTTTTCGATATATTTCGTAAGGCTCCTCGTCTGGTTTGTATCGAAGTTTAAGCGCCTTCTTTATATGACTCCAGTTGTCCGGTTGAGGAATGTTGATGACTACGCCCTTTGCTCCACCTTGAATTACTCTATAGAATATTGCTTTTGTCGCTTATCTTCGCGTTCCTTCGTCTTGAATAGTTGATAGCACATATTCGGCACTGCTCATGTAGGAGTTGACTGTTACTTCGCCTGTTCCCGTAAATGTCGGAAGGTGAGTAATGTTCTTCATTATTCTCTGTAGATCGTTGTCATTGGTTGCGTGTCGTTGGTGTTGTTCGATGTACGCCTGTCTTAGCTGTTCCAATTGCTGTTCTCTCCTCGCCAGTTCTTCCACTATATCATCTGGCGGCATCCTTCCTTGAGCCTGCTCCATCTTCCTTCTTTCGTCAAAACTTTGCTGTCTTTTGCTAATTTTTGTGATTGTTGGTTTATCAGCTAGCTTGTTTGCTAAGCTGATGGTTCCCTTTTTTTTATGTTGGTGGTGTCTACTTTATAAGTATTCACTGCACTGCACTATTTGTGTTTAGTGGTGTTAACTAGTGTTCACTGCACTGCACTTTTTATGTTAGTGTTCACTTTGTAAGTGTTCACTGCACTATTTTCTTAAATTATACCCTGGAGGGTCCGGTCAACTCCTGAGTTGGCTACGGATTCGCAGGATTAGTATGGGTATTATAGTGTTTATAATTTTTGTTCACTATCCCGTATTTTCGTATCACTATCCTTTCATTACTTTTTTTTTTGAAAGGACAACCGACTGCGCCAATTTTATAATTGGTTTAGGAAAAGGAGTTTTAAAAAAAAAAACGCAAAACAGTTGTTTGACTATAAGGTTTCAGTCACAGACTAACTTTATTAATTAATTTTAGGTTTAATGAAAGTTCACAACCGTGTACATAATTGCTTATTCAACATATTATATTTCTTAACAGTAAAAATGCTTATTAATTAAAATGCTTATTTTATTAAAATGCTTTTTTATTAAAATGCTTATTTTATTAAAATGCTTATTTTTGAGTTCGATGAAATATTGGGAAATCAACGGAAAAGATATCATATTACTTTCCTGTTGTTTGGTTTATTTGACTGATAAATTCTGCAAACTTATCATTTTCCTTTACCTGTCTATGTGCATATGTAACTCCCGCGGCTCCGTACATACATATGTATGCATCAATATATATATGTAAATATGTATGTCTTCTAAACTCTCCACAGCAATATTTTTTCTGTAGCTAGTGCTCGCAGCCTCATATGTAAGTATGTCTACGGAAGTTTTTATGCATGTATTTATGTATATGCGTGTTTGCTTTTGTACGTACATATGAACGATTTTTCATATGCAGATATTCATTTGATTTAGCTGAACGAATATATTAATTTTGTAACGAAATCCTGTCGAATTATATTATTGGTATATGTTTGTTTAAGTTCCTCTTACCAAATAAGAAAATTAAATACTAGTTTTTTTTAATTTTTATTTTTTTGTTTTTATCAACAAGTAAATTAAGTACTCTTATATGTATATGTATATATATTACAATACTATAAATAATAGGTATTTACATTTCCTGAAATGAAAAAAAATATATAAAATGGTGAAAGCACGAATTACGAAATTGTTCTCATATTATAACAATTTCTCACACGACTTCGATATTCACATAGATTAAGTCATTGCGGTTTACCTGATTTTTAAAACACTACTCTCAATACATCACGATTAAGAAAAAATTGTAGTGCTTTAAAAATCTAGGCTCGGGTGCTACCTGAAAGAGAAGAAAAAATAAAAACGAAATAGACTAAAAAATAGAAAAAAGCTGAAATGGAAAATACCTATGAAATATACATATGTATAAAAAAAAACAGAAACAAACAAAACTGGAAAACCCTGAAATAAAAGAATATGTATCATCATATGCGAATGATTATTAATTACCTATGTGAACGGTGCATATCTTTTCGTGGGTCCCTGGCTTACAACCTTCTACAGTTTTTTTACTTTACTTTGTACTTTTCTCAATCAGACACTATTGACCTCATTTCGTAAGAGCCACTTTGTATTTTTTAACCAAAGGACAGTTAAAAGAAAGTCTAATAGTTTTACGCGATGATCTGTAAACTCGCCAGATCCTACAAACCAGGCGGGAAATATTGTTTCTGTTTTTTCTTTTAAAACGGACAACATAAAACTTCTAAGTCTAACTTTGGAGTCGACACACTTCGAAAATCCTGTCTTCAGGATTGACAAGCCTTAAATCGCTGTCATCCGTGAAGTTTTTGGATCTAAGGAAAGGTACTGCTCTACAACTGCTCACTGACAAAAGTATCATTGGGATACCTATGGCCACGAGTAAACTAATAATAATAAACAATATTATCGAAGGGGTCAATAGGTCATGGAGAAATGAATATACATGTGTAACAACTAGGCTACTATCTCCGCAAATAAACAAGAAAAAGGCAAAGGAATTTGTTAGCCTCTCAAGAGATAATATCTCGAAGGTCGTGGCTTGTGTCACCGGTCATTGGTTATTTGGCAAGCATTCCTTGAGACTAGGAGTTTTCTCCCATGAATATTGTAGAACTTGTAGAGATGAGGAAGAGGAAGAAACAGTGGAGCACTTCTTCAATTCTCTTACAAAACTGTCTGGCGTGGGGATTATACTAATCCTCCGCTTCATAAGAACCTCAAAATGATTTCATGAAGATAAATAATGAAGGTTCCCGGGCCGCACAGTGGTATCACAATGGACCTGTAAAGTCTAAGTTAGTTGGCAGTACGGACCGGCTACCACCATAACCTAACCTAACCTAAAAAACAGAAAGAAAATAGAATACCACTCTGAACTTTTTCCCCAACCCAATAAAATCTAAGTATTTCAGAATAAAATCTTACGTAGATGCTTGAGATAAATACCTTCGACCCCCACTCACATTATAAGTATATGTGTTGGCAAATGAGTTTGAACCAAAAAAGAAGGCATATTTCCCACTTCGTCGTGAACTGTTTAAAATTAAACTCAATAATAACCCAATCTATAGGGATATGGTCTCTCCTAGGGACAATAACTCTTGTTAGGTTTTGGTTAGGTTTGCAAGGTTGTTTGTCTAAGATAAGACACGCAAGGGCCCTAAGTCCCATTGTGATACATGCATTTGATTTTTATCCACTAACTAAGCTGAATTCTGCGCCAACATTTAAAATCAAAGTAACTTTAATGTTTTTTGATTTAATCTAAAAAGAAGAATTTAAACAAAATACATTATAAAACAACCTCACATTTTGTTGTGTGCGTTTTAGTAAATTTAAAACTTCATAAAAATTTTATGAACATTTTTACAAATTTTTCGAGTCGAAATTAATTTTAGACGAAAATTCATAGAGCATACAAGTGTTGCTCAGTATACAGTGGCTCACAGCATATTTCATCCAGGTGAACTACTAAAACTTCGAATGCTGTATTTTGAAAGCTAAAATTTTTTTTGAAAAAATTTAAATATCAAATAATTTATACGCAATTGCAGTAGAAAAAGGATACTTCATATATTTTTTAAAGCTTTAAATAAAAAATATACAAAACAAAAACACAGAACAGTTCAAAATTTTATGTCAAAGCTTATTTCATGCAGTATTCATTTTTTCTTAAATTTAAGTTAAACAAATGACTTAAGGATGGTTCCATGTGTAGAAGTTCGCGGAAGTGGGGAAAGTTACTGATCGCCATCCACTTCGGAGTGGCCAGGACGATCCTTCTGCATATGGTTCAAGCAGCTCACAACTTCCGGGATTAGCCCAAGTATCCTCTGGGTAGCTTCCGAACACCCGTTCGGCAGTGAGCTAACGTGAGAAGGCATAGCATTCCCGGATAGCTGGTTGTGCGCCCGAAAAAACAGTTGGTACGACGAGGAATATTATGCTGCCGCAGAAAGAAAGGATGCCGCCTATAGAGCCACACTGCGATCGGGCGCAACGCGAGTCATGTGATTACTACAGAGAAATAAAAAGAACAACAACGGCTAAAGAACAACAAAGCCGCAGGCGCCGACGGACTGCCGGCTGAGCTATTCAAACACGGTGGCGAGGAGCTGGTAAAGTGAATGCACCAGCTTCTATGCAAAATTTGTTCGGATGAAAGCATGCCTGCCGATTGGAATTTAAGTGTGCGCTGCCCAATCTATAAGAAGGGCGATCCTGCAATCTGTGCCAATTGCCGCGTGATTAGTCTTCTAAATATCGCCTATAAGGTTCTAGCGAGCGTATTATGTGAAAGGCTGAAGCCCACCGTCAACAAACTGATTGGACCTTATCAGTGTGGCTTTAGACCTGGAAAGTCTACCATCGACCAAATATTGAAAAATACCCATGAACGGAGAATCGACACACACCATCTTCGTATTGACATCATCGGAATTAACAACCACGCTGTTAGTTCTGCCTTCTCCAAACTGGGTAAAGAGGCAAAGCGAATGGGTCTGGTGATGAACGAGGACAAAACGAAGTACCTCCTGTCTTCAAACAATTTCGAGGTGTTAAAAGACTTCGTTTATTTAGGAACCATCATTAACACCGATAATAATGTTAGCCTTCAAATCCGACGTAGAATATCTCTTGCCAACAAGTGCTTCTTTGCACTAAGTAGGCAACTGAATAGTAAAGTCCTCTCTCGATGAGCAAAACTAACATTATACGATGCTCTCATCATGCCCGTCCTAACGTATGGCGCAGAAGCGTGGGCGATGACAACATCCGATGAAGCGACGCTTGGAATGTTTGAGAGAAAGATTCTGCTGAAGATTTTTGGACCTTTGCAAGCTGGAAACGGCGAATATCGCAGGCGATTTAACGATGAGCTGTATGAGATTTTCGACGACATAGACATAACGGATCGAATGAAGATCCAGCAGCTACGTTGGCTCGGTCATGTCGTCCGAATGGATACAAACGCTCCGGCTCTGAAAGTACTTGATACGGTACCAGCTGGTGGTAGCAGAGGAAGAGGAAGGCCTCCTTTGCGTTGGAAAGATCAGGTGGAAAAGGACTTGACTTCACTTGGTGTGTCCAACTGGCGTTGGTTAGCACAAGAAAGAAACGACCGGCGCGCTTTGTTAAACTCGGCCAAAATTGCGTAAGTGGTTATCGCGCCAAATAAGAAAAAGAAGAGTGATTTAAAAATGATTCAGTACTTTGTATGATATCCTTTGGCTTTATTAACAGCTTTTAACGTTTTTGGCATTTACTCCAGTTTCAGTTCCTCAAAAATTACGGTTTTTATCTGATCTCTATTGCTTATGTGATGTGTGCGAATTTTTGTTTCCAGTAATGACCATAAATACTCGAAGTCGTTCATGTCAGGTGATTGACCGGTGGTTGCATTAAATGTGGACAGTTCCATATGAGCCATGTCTGCACGATTGCCGCCTTATGTTTAGGGTCATCAAAATCTTGAGGTATTCCACGTATCGCAGCACTTTGAGGTTTTCCAGAAATCAAAATCTTTAATTTCTATGGTGCTACTCGACCATTAAAGCCCTTTTCACGTCGTATCCGTCGCACTGTTTCGACGCAACATGATTTGGCCACTTCCTGCTCAATTTCGTTTAGCAGTTTTGGAGCCGATAGCATTGAGTTTTCTTTTATTTTACGAACAATTAAACGCTGATCACGTTCGTAAAAAAATTTATTTGGGGCATATCGACCTTTATTTTGCACCCGATTTTCATAAACGAAGCGTTCAATGATATTTTGTACTGTAGCACTATTCAAACAAACTATGTATTTCCGTAATTTTTCGCTGCGACTTTCTGGTTTGAAAATGCTTAATGTCCAGTTCTCTCTGTTCAATCGCAGTACGTCGGCCTATTTTTTATATTGTCCACTTGGCGATCACAAGCGTACTAAAATTTGCATAGAACAATAACTGCGCGCTAGTTACATAAACTAGAAATTCAAAATACCGTTAAGCAAGCGACTAGCCGTCGCCACATAAACAAATGCTTGCATGAAATAAGCTGCAGAGAACGTTAATGTATAGAGAAGTCTGACGAGCTACGAATAGAGCGAGTTGTCAAAAAGGAAGTCTGACCGCGAAGACTTTTTCACCTCGCCCAACTCGACAGCGGGTTAGTTTTTAGTAAAGCTGATTACAGCGAATTCTCTCTTTAATATTGGCTCTGCAAAGTTTGCATTTGCTTCTGTAGAAAACCAAATTGACTATTTCTATGTTTCTGTGATTTCTTTGACAAACGAAATTGCGTTTAGTAAGCGTAAAATGTTAAAATTTTAAAATTTTGCATAGATCCTGCCAGTGTTATATTAGAAGTGTATTGCGAATGTATGTGCAATGTTGATAGAAAATAAACTTGTGTAAATGCCGACGACATTTTGCAGTCATTTGAATGTGTTTAATTTCTATGTTCATGTGTTTATTCTTTGATTATTATATTGATATTTATATACATATTTACATACATTTTTGGACAAAAAGAAAATAGGCATTGTTATACATTTGTTTGAAATAAGATTGACCGACATAATTTTGCAAGGCATTTGAAAACGTTTTTATTTATTTTCTGTAATTTTTCGTCCAGTTCCTATTGCAGGAGTATACAAGCATGGTTTGTATACAAGTTTTGATATTCAAAATAAATAAAAGAAACAACAAACCCAAGATATCCTCTATATTTACATTTGAGAGGATAAAAAAGCATATTCGTATGTTACCGTAAGTATATTTGGATCAGTAAAAAAATCTGTTTAAACTGTTTCCTATTACCAGGGTTAGGATTTAAAGGCAGTAAACATTTGAAAATAGGCAAAATGAGTTTTCAAAAAAGGCAAAAAAAAGCTTTTTATTTTTAAATTTTTAAAATATGTACACACTTTTACATACAGTTAGATATATTTAAAAATATATACTCTGTGGGCAAAAAGTAAGGGGAATTTGGTTGTAAAATGAAAAATCTTTATTTATTCTTGTAAATCAATTTCATCCCCTTCAAAATAATCCCCTCACGATGAAATACCATGCCAAATAGTCCATTTTCGGTATAGCCATCAGCACCTGCTTCGATTTAGCTTTTATCTCCTCAGTAGACTCGAAACGCGTTCCCCGGAGTGGTCTCTTGAGTTTTGGGAATAGCCAGAAGTCACACGGAGCCAAATCAGGCGAATACGGTGGTTGCGGAGCGATATGCGTGGAATTTTTGGCTAAGTGGTCACGAAGAACGAGTGCAGTGTGAGACGGTGCATTATCGTGATGCAAAAACCAAGAGTT
This sequence comes from Anastrepha ludens, assembly GCF_028408465.1. Classification (NCBI taxonomy): domain Eukaryota; kingdom Metazoa; phylum Arthropoda; class Insecta; order Diptera; family Tephritidae; genus Anastrepha; species Anastrepha ludens. The sequence goes on along the minus strand of NC_071503.1, from coordinate 75,558,353 downwards.
GTTGGCCCATAATTCTGGTCTGGTAAACGACGCATAACGCTCAAATAATATTCCTTATTAACAGTTTGGCCAGGTGGAAGGAATTCATAGTGCACTTCACCACGAAAATCGAAAAAAACTGTCATCATGACCTTTATTTTTGAACGACTTTGACGAGCTCTTTTCGTTCTGGCCTCGCCTTTAGCACGATATTCGCTTGATTGGTCGGTTGTTTCAGGGTCGTAAGCATAAATCCAAGTCTCATCTCCCGTGATGATTCATTTGAGCTTGTCCTGATAGTCTGAAAGCATTGTTTCACACACATCAACGCGACGACTTTTTTCCAAGAAATTGAGAGTTTTCGGTACCAAACGAGATTTGACTTTTCGTAGGCCCAAATGGTCTTTCAAAATGGTTTTCACAGATCCTTCTGATATTCCGATCATATCAGTAAGGTCTTTCACAGACAACCGACGATTTTGAGCACTAACCCCTTCATTTTATTGACGTGTTGGTCATCTGTTGACGTCGATGGTCGTCCGGGGCGCTCCAAGTCATCAACACGTTCTCGACCCTCTTTGAAGTTTTTGTACCACTTACATTGTGTAAAATAAGTACCCGGACTTTATAATTTAAACTCTCCCGGGAATACCTGACACTTCAAATTTGGTTTTTTCATGTTGGTACACATGTCCTTGAATGCGCAAGCCTTATTAGAACGGGATCTATTACTTAGTGTGTTTTATTCTGCAGTCAAAGTGAGTTGATCTTTTGTTTACTTGGCGAATTTTACTATGGATTTTTGCAAAAAGAGCATCGGAAGGAGGTCTCTGAAGACATGGTTTCCCGAGCTAATACGGACCCTACGTTCATGAAACGCATAATAACTGGTGATGAGACATGGGTCTACGAGTACGATATGCAAACCAGTCAGCAATCGTCTGAATGGCGCTTCGAGAACGAGCCGTATCCAAAAAAACCACGCCAAAGCCGGTCAAAAGTGAAGGTTATGCTCACGGTTTTCTTTGATTACCAAGGCGTGGTGCACTCTGAGTTCCTTCCAGAGGGCCAAACGGTTAATAAGGAATATTATTTATCCGTTTTAAGGCGTTTACGTGAAGCCATTCGCCGTAAACGGCCCGAATTGTGGAAGGACAATTCGTGGATTCTGCACGACGACAACGCGCCATCGCACCGAGCCTTGATTGTACGCGAATACAAGACCAGAAACTTAATAAATACTATCGAACAGCCACCGTATTCGCCAGATCTCGCACCCTGTGACTTTTTTCTCTTCCCAAAACTAAAATTGCCACTTCGGGGAAGGCGTTTTGAGTCGATTGAAGACATTAAAAAAAATTCGCTAAAGGAGCTGAAGGCCATCCCGGCGCCGGCCTACCAGCGGGCCATGGATGACTGGGTTGTTCATTGGAATATTTGTATCGGCTCAAAAGGAGCCTATTTTGAAGGCGATCCAACAAATAATGATGAATAATATGAAAAAATGTGTTTTTTTTTAAATTCCGGGTACTTATTTTACACAATGTATAAACATTTTTCTGCGACATGATCGAATCGCCAAATGCCTTCTGCAACATGCTAAACGTTTCCGCAGCCGAAATTTCATTCCGCAAACAAAATTTGATGGCACTTCTCTGCTCAATCAAATCAGACATTGTAAAAATCGAAAAATTACCAACCTTAGTATATACTAGCCTAATCCACTACTAATTCGTCGACCGTGCATTTTTCAACTCAATATTTATTAACGACCGTTTTCACCATCTTCAGTTAACGCTAACTGGCACCTTATCTGACTGATCACCGAACGATTTCAGTCAAATAAAGTGCCAGTTAGCGTTAACTGAAGATTGTGAAAACGGTCGTTATGTAATTTCGTTTTAATTTCAATATTAAAAGTAGAAAATCGGTATAAATCTACGTTCTAAAATCCAACTTTAAAGTCATTTAAAATCGTCCTGAAATAAAAATGTGTTCTGCACTTGAAAATATTGAAATTAAAACGATTTTATATAAATAATCCGTAATACAATGCATGATGGACAAGTTAATAGCGGATTGAACTAGTATATAAAAGTATGTAAATATGTTTAGGTGTAAAAGTAACCTCTTTTCTGAAGAATTTTGAAACAATTTCTCTCGCCTACTATAAACCCAAAGTTAGCCTGAATATAAGCCAAGTCCTCTCGAATTCCCTTGTAGTAGTAGTAATTCTTTATTTATTTATAAATATTTCATCTTACATTTCAATAAATTTTACAATAATTCGTTTAATTATAATATATAAATACATAAAGAAAGAAATAATAAATTTGTGGCAATAACAATGTTGTCTGTCACAACTCAAAAATTAATCAAAAATTGAACTCTGCAATAAGAAAATTTCTATAGCGTAAGGCTGAGTATATAAAGCAAGTTAGTCTTTTCCAATTATGGCCATTAAGTATATCTATTACTTCTGCTTCATTTAGCTTCGCTGCGTTTAGGTATTTTATTCTGATCTCCTTCAGTACCGGACATCTTCCTAAGAAGTGCTGCATATTTTCTTCCTCGTTTAAATTGCAGAGGGTGCATATTTTCTGAGCATTTCCATACGTAGTTGCATTTAGCTTCAGTAAACCACATCTTGCTTTGAAAATTGTCCTAATATCAGCTAGCCGCATATCTTCTTTAATATATGATTCCCCTTTTAAGTAGTCTAAATGTTTATAAATTCGCATCGCGCTTGACTGTGCTTTTTGCCTTGCCATGTTGATATCTTTTATTTTCATTTCGGTAAGAAGTTGCACACAGCGATCTTGCCAGTCTATAGAGGTGATGTTTTCTTCAAACTTCAGACCAAACTCCATTCCCATGTCGTTCAGATGTTGAAGCCAAAACACATTTTTACTTAAGATGCCTTGTGTTAGTTTGTGTGGGAGTCTGTTGCAATTATATTTATAAATAGTTTTCCAGATATACTTCATGTGCAATTCTAAAGAATACATGTGGCTATCTTCTATATTAGTTTCTAATGTTTTTGCATAATTTGGAGTGAACTCGGGTAGTTTGAGGATTCTTTTAATAAAGTAACGTTGAAGTTTATTTACCTCATCGAATAAGGCATATCCCCAAACTTGCGCTGCGTAGGTTTGGACCGCTCTGCACACCGCTTGGAACAGCTTCCATTTTGATTTTAATGAAATGAATGGCTTCGCTAAAAAATCGTTCCATGTGCAATTAATACTAGCTTTTGCTGAAGTATTTCTGGCTTCTAAGTGCTTGCCGAATGCCATTTTGGGTGTGAGAATGACACCAAGATATTTATATTCGGCCACCAATTTAATTTCTTTACCTTGGTACCACCATTTTTCAGCCTGGGAAAGTCGTCCACCTCTTCTAAACACCATTATCTCCGATTTATTTGGGTTTACTTCCATATTCCATTCAGCGCAGTATTTCTCCAGGTTATTAATCATGGATTGCATGACTTTAGGGTTATCCGCTAGGAGAACAATATCATCGGCATAAAGGACGTATATTCATGCCCTCAACCAATAGTCCACCTTCTAAAAAGGAGTGCAAATCGTTTAGATATAAAATGAACAATAATGGCGACAACAGACATCCTTGTTTCACACCAGTGCAGGTTTCAAAATAGTCGGATACTTCTTTTCCCGTCCAAACCGCAGATCTAGTATTATCGTAAATATTTTCTATGAGGTTCGTTATTTTGCTAGATATTCCCATCTGTCGAAGTTTATAAATCATCGGTCTCCTCGGCACCGTCGAACGCCGCCTTGAAATCAACAAAATATGCGTAAACTTTTTGATTTTCATGAAACTTTAGATGTACAATAGACGCAAGATTATAAATGTTATCTTCAGTTGAATAGTTTCTTCTAAAGCCGGCTTGGAATTCTGTGAGCACGTTGTTTTTTTCTACCCAATTTGCAAGTCTTGCGTTTATCAATCCCATTAACACCTTTGCGATAGTATTCATAAACGATATTCCCCGATAGTTACTGGCTGCATTTACATCTCCCTTCTTAAAAATTGGGAAAATTATCGTTTTTTCAAAAGTTTCATCGATTCTTCCGATCTCAAAAATTATGTTGTATACCTTTGTTAACTCCAACTTAAATTCTAGCGAAGCAAACTTTAGCAGCTCATAAGGTATTCTATCTTCTCCTGGCGCTTTATTGATTTTAGCATTTTCAATGGTTTTTTCAACTTCCATAAATGTTATATCTTTATCGAGATATTCATCTTTACATAGCGCAGCTGCGTAATAAATGTCTTTTGTTAATTGCGGTTGGTTTAGTAGGCTTTGAAAATAGTATTTAAAATCGTTCACAGTGATATTTTTTCCAACTTGAAATGACTTTCTTCTTATATCCTTCGCTAAACTCCACCATTCTTTTGCATTTGCAGTTTTGTTGATTCGTTTTTCAATTTTTTCGTAATATTCTTTCTTTGCTTTTTCACATGCGTTTCTATAAAATTGATTTGCTTGTAGATATGTTTGCTTATCGTCTTCAATGTTAGATTTTCTAAAGTCATTCAGATATTTGAAGGATAGCTCCCTAGCCTTAAAACATTTGAAATTGAACCATGCATTTTTAAAAGTGATTTTAATATTTCTGGCAGGTGACTGTGGCACTGACATTTTTATTACGTTGGCAAGCTTCTTCAGATCCATTATTTCTCCTCCATTTTTAAACTTATTTAGGTATTGGTTTAGTTTTAATTGATAATTTATCTTATATTTTCCTTTAAGCACTACTTTCGGCAATAAGTTGATGTTTTCCAATTCGTTTAGTACCATATTTGTTTTTAATATTAATTTAATTGGCATGTGGCCAGACCATACCTTTGATTCAACTTCGAATCTTTCAATGTATTTCAAACCTTCTTGGGAAACTGGGCATATATCGTTTACGGAATTACCAACTGCACTTATGTAAGTCAAATTACCTTCCTCATCACCAACTGTTCTGCCATTCAATATAATTAGACCATAGTCTTCACAGAAATCCATAAAATTTTTGCCTCTATTATTTAATACCGCGTCTCTTGAGCTCCTTTTTCCAGTATCTGCTGAGAATGTAGCTGTGTACAAGTCTTCGATATTTTGTTGTATATTTCCTACTCTAACATTTAGATCTCCCATAACGACTGAAATCTTCTCTGTGTTTTCCTTGAAAAATTCTTTAACAACCTCAATTTCTTCGTGCCAAGCAGCTCCTCTTATCATGTCATCCTTTACGTGGAATCTTATCACATCTACTCCATTTTCGGCTTTGAAACTATGTCGTATGCCCGTTTTTTGCAACTCTTTTTTGACTCCATACACGCAACCTCCAGACGCTCTTCCAAATTTGCTGCTACGACTTGCTGGTTTCCAGTAAGTGTCAAAATCTGGGAAATATTTCTTTGCTTGATTTATTTTCTCTTCGGTTAGGTGGGTCTCTATAAGTTCAAAAACGTCATGCTTTTTAACATAGTCGAAAAATGCAGGGAAGATATATTTCTTTTCAAGGCCATTGACATTAAAGGAAATAATATTAATTTTAATTTGTGCACATTTTAAATTATTTTCAATTCTAATACTTTTAAGGTTATTTTTGTTAATCATTTTGCTATGACAGACGTTTTCTAATTTTTGAAATAATTTTACTTAACAATATATTATAATCTGTTTTAACGTTCTGAAGTCTGTTTTCATACAGAAGTTGCAATGTAATATTTGCATCGTCCATGCCACATACCAGCTTTTTGTCTTTATTCCATCTCAACCATTTGTTTGCTACTTTCATCCTATCATCTCGGACGCCAATTCGATGTTTAGAGGAAATCGCCATAATATCCTTTTGAACTGCATCATAACTTTCTTGTCTTGTTGCCGCTCTAAATTAAGATCTCTTTCTACATAGATTGTTGTACCCGCAAGCTTACTTGATTTTTTGAAAATATCTCCGATATCCTTTTCTGATCTGATTTCTGCCAGCACCGTCATTTTTCCATCTCGCTCGTAGATTTTCTTTGTCGATTTGACAATTGATGCGTCGTTTATCTGTAGTACTTCCTTGCACACTTTATCAACTGCCTCCTTGGTCGATGTACTTACAGTTAGGCCTTTGAAAATTAAATTTTGTTTTTTGATATGGTCTTCCAACTGGGCGAGTCTTATTTTATCCATATTCTTTTCAGCTTTAATTTTTTCGATCTCCTGCGATAAGTATTCATTTTGTTTCTTTAGCTGCGCAACATCACTACTTAATTCATTTAATTTTTCAAGCATCTCATTGTTACTCTCTTTGATTATAAGCTTAAGAGTTCCTACATCCAAATCACCAACTTTTTGGGTACTCATTTTGTGCATTTTTGGGGTTTGGTTTTTAGTGTCCATTGGGGACAGCTGGTCAGCTTTTCTTTTCTCCAGGATGCTAAGTTGCGCCTTCTACCTTTATAGGATGGTATTTCACCTCCTTTAGCTAATACACCAACCAATAAATCGTTTTGGGATGATGTCCTTCCACCAGATGTCGCTTCACCTTCCAATTGTCTAAACACTCATTTATCTAATGCACGAACCAAAAGATTGTTTCAGTATTTGATCCTTCCGCTAGACGTCGCTTCTCCTTCCAGTTACTAGGACACTGATCCGCGGGAAGAAGTGAACAAAAGGAACACCAAAAGAAACACCACCAGGCTAATCTGCTTATTTCCCAATTCCAGCTCACTCGTACAAACGTTTCGCCTTACAAATGCAATCACCAACAGTACCACTTCCGCTAAAACTGCCAGAGCTTCTTTATCTCTCAGAATATCCGTGGTAAAATCAAGACTTTTATAGGAGCGCACAAGTTACACGACTGTCACCATGCAGAGTTGCCAACTACCCTGTGCAAACAATTTCTTTGCAAAAATAACGCAAGCCGCATCGTCATTGAGACCATCATTAATATTTTTGATTCCGTTAAAATTTTTTGCATAATATGATACTGGCTCCAACCAAGTTCTCTAGCGTGCCAAGACCTTTAAAAATACCAAATTTTTTAATCATTTATACATACATGGATTTAAAAAAAAACGTACTGGTTGAGGTGGTAGAGGTAGATCTGGTTGCTTTCCTTGAGAGAATCGAATTCTTGTTGGACTTTTTGAAAATATTTTCTTCATATTTGCAACTAAGGAACCAATTTCTGCATACTGGCTTCGCAGTTTTTCCCATACCCTGTGAACTCCGTGCGCAACACATGTAATATGAATCATTCGTGGATAAAATAACTGAATCCCAACTACCCTTTTTTTCATATATGGTGCAGCGTCTGTAACAAATATCAGTACTTTATCCCGTTTTACTTCTGCTGGCCATAGAATGTTTAAGGCATCATCAAAGAGTTTAGCAATTTGTACCTTTTGTATTACTTCCGATGTTAGAAGAAAGCCTGGGCAACCTTGCCGTACAGGACCGACAACGACATTGCAAACGAATCTGCCTGCTTTGTCCGTAGCCTCATCAATTGACACAAAAATGCTGCTGTTTCCAATATGCGACCGTATTTCTTCCAAAACATTTTCATAAATTTCTTTTAAATAGTGCTTCCGCATAGTCGATCGATCAGGAAATTTTTTCTGGACATATTTTTCCATAAACGATCTGAACTCTTTATGATTGGCATTTATTAAGAGTATATCGCAGGATACCATCATTTTGGTGAGATCTCTAAAAAACTCGTTTGATGTGGCATTATTTAAAAATGAAGTTATAGGTTGTGCCTTCGGAGCCAGTTACAATGTCGCCGCTTTTTTGTGTTTTTCCGTTTGAAAGTGTTGTTGAATATGATGTTTTTTGCCGTAATTTACTTTTATTCCACAGCATGAACAAATGAGAATCTTTCCGTCAGTCGAAAGTATGTCTTCCCCAAATTATTTTATATAGCCGCGGATTTTCACGGAATTATTAGAATGTGAAAATTTGAAAATGTCAAGTTTTATCTCATCATATCGCAAGCTGAAGGAGAAATAGAAATCAGCTGATTAATAGAGAGCAGTGTTGTAAAACAAAAAAGCCGTGCCAAATCCAAGGTACTTTGTCAGACTTTAAATATAAAAAGGCAAAACACCTAGAAAAGGCGGAAAAAGCCGATAAAATCAAAAAAGGGGCACAAAAAAGGAGAAATAAAAATTTATATTTTGTATAAAAAAGATGTCAAACGCGTAATGCTTGATTTCGTTAACAGATAGGATCACGCAGACAAAATAGGCAAGTGCCTTAAAATCCTAACCCTGCTTATTACAAAGACATGTATGTACATATATACATACACAGGTAAGGAGCAATTAAGCAAAAGTCCAATGTACTGAAGCAACCATGACCTACCTCCCGTATTAGCATATTGTTGTGACCGAGTTCCTGTCTAACAAATGCAAAGGCAATTCTCATGTATGTATGTAAGTATGCACACTTGATGCCCTATTATATGTATGTCCGTACATACATATACATTCTCGACTCCCAGTAAAACTATGCTTATTAGTATACCTACACATATGTATATATACACAACAGCACACACAAAGCACTGGCTTTATGCCTCTGCACGCGTATGTTTCCAAAGCTAAAATTATAAGCCTAGCGACTACAAGAACAAAATACATTCATAGGCGCAGTCGTAGCGGTCATGATTTTTTTAGTCGCAACGGCGCTGAAAAATCCAAAATATTTTATAACACTGAGTTCGAGCTCGTATGCTCATATTCCCATATGCCAATTTTCTCGTCAATTCGAAAATAGTCAATATTGGAATATTTCGCGTTGAAGTATTTGCCAATATTTGGTAAATCGTGAGTTTTTGTCAAGTCGAGTGCCCGCGGCTCCGTACATACACACATATATATGCATCAATATATGTATGTCTTCTAAATTCTCCACAGCAATATTTTTTCTGTCGCTAGTGCTCGCAGCCTCATATGTAAGTATGTCTACGGAATTTTTATGCATGTATTTATGTATATGCGTGTTTGCTTTTGTACGTCCATATGAACGATTTTTCATATGCAGATATTCATTTGAACGGTAGCTGAACGGATATACATATTGATTTTGTAACGAAATCCTGTCGAATTATATTAAAGGTATATGTTTGTTTAAGTTCCTCTTACCAAATAAATATTATTGTCCTTAAGAAAATAAAATACTAGTTTTTTTTTAATTTTTATTTTTTATTTTAATCAACAAGTAAATTAAGTACTCTTATATGTATATGTATATATATTACAATACTATAAATAATGGGTATTTACATTTCCTGAAATGAAAAAAATATATATAATATGGAAAAAGCTCGAATTACGAACTGGTTCTCATATTAGGTATAACAATTTCTCACACGACTTCGATATTGACATAGATTAAGTCATTCCGGTTTACCTGATTTTTGAAACACTACTCTTAATCCATCATGATTAAGAAAAAATTGTAGTGCTTTAAAAATCTAGGCTCGGGTGCTACCTGAAAGAGAAGAAAAAATAAAAACGAAATAGACTAAAAAATAGAAAAAAGCTGAAATGGAAAATTCCTATGAAATATACATATGTATAAAAAAAACAGAAACAAACAAAACTGGAAAACTCTGAAATAAAAGAATATGTATCATCATATGCGAAAGATAGCTAATATGATTATTAATTACCTATGTGAACGGTGCATATCTTTTCGTGGGTCCCTGGCTTACAACCTTCTACAGTTTTTTTACTTTATTTTGTACTTTTCTCAATCAGACACTATTGACCTCATTTCGTAAGAGCCACTTTGTATTTTTTAACCAAAGGACAGTTAAAAGAAAGTCTAATAGTTTTACGCGATGATCTGTAAACTCGCCAGATCCTACAAACCAGGCGGGAAATATTGTTTCTGTTTTTTCTTTTAAAACGGACAACATAAAACTTCTAAGTCTAACTTTGGAGTCGACACACTTCGAAAATCCTGTCTTCAGGATTGACAAGCCTTAAATCGCTGTCATCCGTGAAGTTTTTGGATCTAAGGAAAGGTACTGCTCTACAACTGCTCACTGACAAAAGTATCATTGGGATACCTATGGCCACGACTAAACTAATAATAATAAACAATGTTATCCAAGGGGTCAACAGGTCATGGAGAAATGAATATACATGTGTAACAACTAGGCTACTATCTCCGCAAATAAACAAGAAAAAGGCAAAGGAATTTGTTAGCCTCTCAAGAGATAATATCTCGAAGGTCGTGGCTTGTGTCACCGGTCATTGGTTATTTGGCAAGCATTCCTTGAGACTAGGAGTTTTCTCCCATGAATATTGTAGAACTTGTAGAGATGAGGAAGAGGAAGAAACAGTGGAGCACTTCTTCAATTCTCTTACAAAACTGTCTGGCGTGGGGATTATACTAATCCTCCGCTTCATAAGAACCTCAAAATGATTTCATGAAGATAAATAATGAAGGTTCCCGAGCCGCACAGTGGTATCGCAATGGACCTGTAAAGTCTAAGTTAGTTGGCCGTACGGACCGGCTACCACCATAACCTAACCTAACCTAAAAAACAGAAAGAAAATAGAAAACCACTCTGAACTTTTTCCCCAACCCAATAAAATCTAAGTATTTCAGAATAAAATCTTACGTAGATGCTTGAGATAAATACCTTCGACCCCCACTCACATTATAAGTATATGTGTTGGCAAATGAGTTTGAACCAAAAAAGAAGGCATATTTCCCACTTCGTCGTGAACTGTTTAAAATTAAACTCAATAATAACCCAATCTATAGGGATATGGTCTCTCCTAGGGACAATAACTCTTGTTAGGTTTTGGTTAGGTTTGCAAGGTTGTTTGTCTAAGATAAGACACGCAAGGGCCCTAAGTCCCATTGTGATACATGCATTTGATTTTTATCCACTAACTAAGCTGAATTCTGCGCCAACATTTAAAATCAAAGTAACTTTAATGTTTTTTGATTTAATCTAAAAAGAAGATTTTAAACAAAACACATTATAAAACAACCTCACATTTTCTTGTGTGCGTTTTAGTAAATTTAAAACTTCATAAAAATTTGATGAACATTTTAACTAATTTTTCGAGTCGAAATTAATTTAAGACGAAAATTCCTAGACTATACAAGTGTTGCTCAGTATACAGTGGCTCACAGCATATTTCATGCAGGTGAACTACTAAAACTTCGAATGCTGTATTTTGAAAGCTAAAAATTTTTTTGAAAAAATTTAAATATCAAATAATTTATACGCAATTGCAGTAGAAAAAGGATACTTCATATATTTTTTTAAGCTTTTAATAAAAAATATACAAAACAAAAACACCGAACAGTTCAAAATTTTATGTCAAAGCTTATTTCATGCAGTATTAATTTTTCTTAAATTTAAGTTAAACTAATGACTTAAGGATGGTTCCATGTGTAGAAGTTCACGCAAGTGGGGAAAGTTACTAATCGCCATCCACTTCGGAGTGGCCAGGACGATCCTTCTGCATATGGTTCAAGCAGCTCACAACTTCCGGGATTGGCCCAAGTATCCTCTGGGTAGCTTCCGAACACCCGTTCGGCAGTGAGCTAACGTGAGAAGGCATAGCATTCAAGGATAGCTGGTTGTGGGCTGGGTTTGGGACACGCCACTTAAAAATCCCCCCAATGAAAAGATTAAAAAAGCCTCGGATGAGACCTCACTATACTGATGACGACCACCGCAAACGAAATAAGGATTACGATTTGAGGGCATGCACCTGGAATGTCCGGTCCCTTAATGGGGAAGGTGCCTCTGACCTGCTAGTTGATGGCCTCGTGAGAGTAAAAGCTGACATCACTGTCATCCAAGAGAAGCGATGGACGGGGCAAGGCAAGAAAAACATAGGACCAACAAACTGGTTCTCTACGTACCGCCACCGAAGAAGAAATCGGATTCCGGCGAGCCCGAAAAAACTGTTGGTACGACGAGGAATATTATGCTGCCGCAGAAAGAAAGGATGCTGCCTATAGAGCCACACTGCGATCGGGCGCAACGCGAGTCATGTGGGATCGCTACAGAGAAATAAAAAGAACAACAACGGCTAAAGAACAACAAAGCCGCGGGCGCCGACGGACTGCCGTCTGAGCTATTCAAACATGGCGGCGAGGAGCTGGTAAGGTGAATGCATCAGCTTCTATGCAAAATAAGTTCGGATGAAAGCATGCCTGCCGATTGGAATTTAAGTGTGCTCTGCCCAATCTATAAGAAAGGCGATCCTGCAATCTGTGCCAATTGCCGCGGGATTAGTCTTCTAAATATCGACTATAAGGTTCTAGCGAGCGTATTGTGTGAAAGGCTGAAGCCCACCGTCAACAAACTGATTGGACCTTATCAGTGTGGCTTTAGACCTGGAAAGTCTACCATCGACCAAATATTCACAATACGCCAAATATTGGAAAAGACCCATGAAAGGAGAATCGACACACACCATCTTCGTATTGACATCATCGGCCTTAACAACCGCGCTGTTAGTTCTGCCTTCTCCAAACTGGATAAAGAGGCAAAGCGAATGGGTCTGGTGATGAACGAGGACAAACCGAGGTACCTCCTGTCTTCAGACAATTTCGAGGTGTTAAAAAACTTCGTTTATTTAGGAACCATCATTAACACCGATAACAATGTCAGCCTTGGAATTCGACGTAGAATCTTTCTTGCCAACAAGTGCTACTTTGCACTAAGTAGGCAACTGAACAGTAAAGTCGTCTCTCGACGAGCAAAACTAACATTATACATACATACATCATGTCCGTCCTAACGTATGGCGCAGAAGCGTGGACGATGACAACATCCGATGAAGCGACGCTTGGAATGTTTGAAAGAAAGATTCTGCTGAAGATTTTTGGACCTTTCCACGTTGGCAACGGCGAATATCGCAGGCGATGGAACGATGAGCTTTATGACATTTACGACGAAATAGACATAGCGGAGCGAATAAAGATCCAGCAGCTACGTTGGCTGGGTCATGTCGTCCGAATTGATACAAACGATCAGCCAAAATTGCGTAAGCAGTTATCGCGCCAATTAAGAAGAAAAAAAGTGATTTAAAAATGATTCAGTACTTTGTGTGGTATCCTTTGGCTTTATTAACAGCTTGTAACCTTTCTGGCATTGACTCCAGTAGCTTTTTCGTTAATTCCGGTCAGATTTTGTTCAGTTCCTTAAAAATTACGGTTTTTATATGAATTCTATTGCTTATGTGATGTGTGCCAATTTTTTTTGTTTCCAGTAATGACCATAAATACTTGAAGTCCTTCATTTCAGGTGATTGAGCCGGTGGTTGCATTAAGTGTGGACAATTCCATATCCTCTCAATGGACAACAAACTTATCCTCTACAAATCTGTGATAAAACCAGTCTGGACTTACGGAATCCAACTGTGGGGTACTGCGTCAAATTCAAACTTGGAAATCCTGCAGCGTTTCCAGTCCAAGACTCTACGCACCCTAGTCAACGCTCCGTGGTACGTGACAAATGCCCAAATTCATCGACTCTTAGACATCCCTTCAATAAAGGAGGAAATACAAAATGTAACCAGTAAATACCGAAATCGACTTAAATCGCACCCAAGTGAACTGGCCTCTACCCTCATGTCACCATCATGTGCTGAGGTTGAAAAGAAAAACACCAATTCAGCTCGTCCAAGAGCCATCTCTAAAATATTGAATTTATTTATTAGAAAGGATATTTCACTAGAAATATTCCTTTAATACTAAAATCAAAGCCACTCTTAAATGGGACGTTTCATGAAAGTAGTACCAGTTGGTCCTTCAATTTTCTTTATACTTTGGAATTTTGTTGTGTTTGTGACTCTTTGGAAGCATGCCAAAGGGTTTTGCAAAATTTCAATTATTTTGCAAGTTATTGTTTATTGAATTTTTATGCTAAATTTTTTTCGATAATTTTCATCTTGAAATATATTAGAGATACAAAAAAAAGTTGTTTCTAAAAATTATAGGGAAAAAGTTGAATTTTCATAATAAATTTTTTAAAAAATAGAAAAAAATAATTTTTAGCTAATTTGTTTAAACAAAAATTTTTTATTGTTGGTTTTTTACTCGAAGTACACTGTGGAATTTTGTAAAAAAAATTTTTTATCAAAGTTTCAACCCTTCTTAAAAGATACTGCAAATTATAGAGATGGGTTTTTTTTTGTTCTCGAGAAATTAATTTTTGAATTTTACACTGCATGGCTCGGCCTAGTAGCCGCGCGCGGCAGCTCCCGCAGCACGCTTTATTCTTTACCAATACAGTATAAAGAACACAGTTTTACATCATATTTTTTTTTAATATTATTCCAACTTACTAAATTAACATTTTTTATTAATATTCCTGTTAATTTTTATTAATAGAATCTTAGAAGTTTCCGAAATAAGAAAGGTCATATTGTTTGAATTTAGTTTGCCGTACGAGTAATAGTTTTTCATCGCCATAATGGGTAGTAATTTATGTAAGGTTATTGTATATAGGTTCTTTGACAACAATTATTTTATAATTTAGGAAAATTGTGGAATAGGTAGGTAGGTAAGATGGCAAGAGTACCCCAGGTACGCTACAAGTAGCACTTACGTGCCGTTTTGATACCATAGAGTGGACCACTACCTGTGAAAGGATTAAGGGAGGAGATAAGACCGTCTACAGCCATCCAGTGCTGTTGATGTAGCGGAGGAGAGAAAAGGGATCTAGGCTGGAGAATTTCTTCAAGTCATCCCCAAAGGGGACGCTGAGGAATCTCAAGCGCCTAGCCGCCAAAGCCGGACATCTACAGAGAAAGTGTTCCACAGTCTCTTTCTCTGTAGGATCCCCACAGCTTCTGCAATGGGGGTTGTACGGAATTCCAAGCTTCTCCGCGTGAGTGCGGATCCCCCAGTGGCCAGTGATCACCGCGATGAGTTTGGAAATTGAATGGCGGGGGGTTCCCATCACCTTAAGCGTTCTGTTTATGTCGTATTGAGGCCATAGTGCTTTTGAAATGGCACACGATGAGACAGACCTCCATCTGTCTTGCGCTTTTCTTAGAAAGAAGTTGTGTAGTTTCCCTTTAACGACGGCCAAGGGGATACCGATGTCTGAGAAGAGGGCAGCTGGACTCGGTTCTGCCGCCCCCTTCCTGGCAAGCTCATCGGCAATTTCATTTCCCTCTATATTCCTGTGCCCAGGAACCCAGGTGAGGGAGGTGTTTCCTGCCCGTTCGAGGCGTTTAAGTTCCTCCTTACAGGAGTTTACGAGAAGAGAGCTGCAATGCGGCGACGACAGTGCCTTGATTGCAGCTTGGCTATCGGAAAAAATATTTATGTCTCCCTCCCAGCAGCGATCCCGAAGCATTTTGCATGCCTGCAGGATCGCGAAGACCTCTGCTTGAAAGACGCTGCTTGTCTCCGGCAGTTTATAGGAGACCGAGATGTTGGCTGATTTGGAGTAGACCCCCGCTCCCACTCCAGACTCCATTTTGGATCCGTCAGTGAAAAAAGAGGCCTCTATATCCGCAACAACTCTCCCCTCTTTCCAATCTTGCCTGCTCGGAAAGATAGCCCTAGCACAACCCTCAAAGCACAGTTTGCGGATGGAGAGGTCGGTGCGAATATCAGAGAAGGAAGGGGAGATCTGCTTCAAGATGCTGCTATGCCCAACAGGGAGTTGTCTCCAAAGGGCAAACTCCCTCAGTCTGATAGCACTCTGAGCACCAATGGATTTAACCTGCAGATCCACAGGAATTAAGTGGAGTATAACGTTGAGCGCAGCGGTGGGATATGTTCTGCAGGCACCAGTTATGCCCACACATGCAGTTCTCTGCACTCTCTCTAATTTAGTGAAGTTGTAGCCCTTCTGAAGAGCTAACCACCAAACTAGGCAACCGTATGTCAAAATTGGCAGAACCACTAAGTTGTACATCCAGAGTACGACACGTGGCTTGAGGCCCCATTTTTTGCCGAACATAGATTTACAGGCGTAGAAGGCTATATTAGCCTTCTTAACTCGATTTTCTATGTGCAGCTTCCAGTGGAGCTTGGGGTCAAGTATTACACCAAGATACTTGACTTCCGATGAAAGTGTAAGACACTGGTTGTTAAGTCTAGGAAGCTTAAACGGCGGAGGCTTGTGTTTTCTGGTGAATAGCATCAACTCCGTTTTGTCAGAGTTGACTCTGAGACCGCTACTGGCGGCCCACCTGCTGAGTGTAGCCAGTGCACCTTCCAAAATTTCAGCCATTACTGATGGGAAGGGACCTGAGACCATCAGGACCAAGTCATCGGCATATGCTACCACCTTTACCCCCCCCCCCCCTGTTTAAACGAGTTAAGGCTTCATCTACAGCTACTAGCTAAAGGAGGGGCGAGAGGACGCCGCCCTGCGGTGTGCCCCTATGTACGAATCTGGTGATTCTAGCCCCTCCTGCCACCGCATTTATTTCCCTACCACCAAGTAGGGACGAGATCCAGCGGTAGATAGGTGTTTCTACCCCTAGCCTGTTTAGAGCCGTGACAATTGACTCCGCCGTAATGTTATTAAAGGCGCCCTCTATGTCTATAAAGGCCGCCAAAGTGAATTGTTTCCCCTCTAGAGATTTCTCTACAGTCCCTACTACCTCATGTAAGGCTGACTCGGTAGATTTCCCTTTTCGGTAGGCGTGTTGGGCTGGAGAAAGTCTGGTTTCACAGTGCTCTCGGATGTGACAGTCGATCACTCTTTCAAGCACCTTGAGTATAAAGGAGGTAAGACTTATAGGTCTAAAGTCCTTGGCCAGGACGTGGCCCCTCCTTCCTGCCTTAGGAATGAAGACCACTTTGGTTTTCTTCCAGCTAGCAGGAACGTGGTTCAGCGAGATACACGCCGAGAAGATCTTTTGAAGAACGGGAACCACCACGGTCTTAGTCTTCTGAAGCATTACTGGCATGATACCATCGATGCCTGGAGATTTGAAAGGGGAAAAACTCTCGATTGCCCAGTTTATCCTGTTGACGGACAGGACCGGTGTCAGGGACATCACAGGTAACCCCTCCTGCCGGTTCGGGTCTTCGTTACAGACCGGATCAATAGAGTTTTCCGGGAAATGGGCATCAATAAGGATTTTTAAGGATTCGCCTGCAGATTCAGCCCACTCCCCGTTCTCTCTTTTGACAAGAGTTTTACAGGAGTGGTCCTTGGATAGGATCCTGCTGAGTCTGGCCGAGTCTTTTACGGATTCGATGGATTCGCAGTACTCTTTCCAAGAGTTGCGCTTCGCATCTCTAATGGCTTTCTTATAAACTTTCAAAATTTCCCGGTAATCTTGAAAATTCCTTATTTGATAACATTTGTTGAAGACTCTCCTAACCTTCTCTTTCAAGTCGGTCAGCGTTTTGCTCCACCAGGGAGGAAAGTCTTTCTTGCTAAAGGATACTGGACAGGCCACTTTGAAGGCAGTCTGATAATACCCTTCTAAGTGTCTAACTTGCGTGTCCAGTTGTTCCTTAGTGGTAGTCAAGAACTTACTCCTATTCAGCTTCTTGCAGAAAACCCTGTGGAAAAGAGACCAGTCTGTTCGTTTAGGGTTTCTGCGGGGTAGCAAGGTCTCCCGAATGAAATCGATTTCGTAGAGGATCATCCTGTGGTCCGAAAACGAGTTCCTCTGGGAGACCGTCCAATTTTCAACCCTAACAGCAGATGAGTTTGTAGAAAGAGAGATATCAAGAACTTCCTCCCAACCATTTGATGTTCCCGATGCCGGGAAGACAAAAGTTGGGGTGTTGCCCTTGTTACAGATAAGTAAATTACGGCTTAGTATAAAATCAAACAGAGACTCACCCCGTTCATTGATCTCGCTGCTGCCCCAAATGGTGTGTCTGGCATTCGCATCGCATCCGATCAGGATGTTCTCCTTCTTGGGCTGGAGAGTATCCACTAGATGCTGCAACTCCTCAGGAGGCGCCGATCTGTCGTGGGCCATGTAGGCAGATACCAAGCAGAAGCAACTACCACTGGATGGTTCCACCCTGACCGTAGTCACATCCGGTGAACTGAAATTAGATAGCAAAAAGGCATTAATTGTGTTCCTTACTAGGATACAGGCCCTTGGCTTACCATCAGTATGGACATAAAAGAGGTCATAGGATCTGTCTCTCAGTCCCATGATTTTATGCTGCCAGATCCAAGGCTCCTGTATCAGGCAGACATCGATGTCCTCCTCCCGGAGGGTGACTCTTAGGTTATCTGTGGCTAGTTTGGAATGACGAAGGTTAATTTGTAATACTTTTAACAGACTGTTCAAAAGTGTTACTTACCTTTATGACTGCTCCCCCAGTTCAGAATCTGCGTCCGTCCCAGACAGCCGCAGATCGTCGAGCAGCTTCTTGGTGTCATCCCCCAATTTCTCCAGGTCATCATCCAGGGCGACAGAGGCGGGGAAGACCTTCACTTTGGCCAACCTGAGGCCAAAGCGAAGTTTGAACTGCTGTTTTTCGAGAGCCTCCAGCGACTCGTTGTTAATCAGCAGTAATATGGCTGAGCTATGCTGCTGAGGTTCTTCTACTTTGATGACAGACCAGTCATCCATAGCAACCTCAGGATTCTGAAGCTTGAGACACGGGACAATTTCCGAACTGTCCAGCTCCATTTTCGGCAACCAGATCCTGGCTCGTGGTCGCCCGGGAATTTCTGAGGCAGGGATGAGCTTTAGCGAAAGCCTCTCCCAGGCGTTGCTAACCGTAGCAAGGCTCTTCTCGAGAAATTCCTTCGAGTACTGATTGGCACATTTTATCACCCTACAGCCCCGACAGATTTCACCCGAGTCGAAGAGAGGTGCTGGCCCTTTTTTATCCATGAGGTGTCTGACGACCATCCCCGATAGCCGTCCCTCAATGGCATCCCAAAGGGGTAACACCGCTCTTCCACTTTTGGTTTTTGCGTCCACGAGGGCAACTTGGAGATGGTCTCTGGCCACCTCACTATAAGCCACCCTCGAGGCCGCGCCTGCCGCACTGGTTGAAGGGCCCCCAGCCCCCTGGGTTGAGGAGTGTTTGCTCCTTTTGGCCACACGTTCACTCACATCCTGTGAGCGGTTACGTTTGGCCGAGCTCCGTGCCGGTTTTGGCTGTTGTTGTGGTTGTTGTTGTGGCTGGGTTAATTTTGCTGCAGACGCGGCCTCGTACTTCACCCGGTCCTCAGCGTCCCGCTCGTGCGCTTTACCGGCTTGTTCATTCTTGGCAATCTTTGCCAGAATGAATTTCGCCCTCAGGTAGCGCGTTTTGAGCAGGGTACCGGACGACTTCTTCTTCTTTTTGGTGACCTTCGCAGTGGTCGCCGGGGCATTGCCAGGGGTCACCTTGGCGGCCTTACCAGAGGCCCCCAAGGAAACCTTTCCAGAGGCCGCCTTGATTTCCTCACCAGAGGTCGTCTTGGTAGCCGCCTGGAGAAGGCTTGGTCGTAGAAGCGGGGTGCTATGTTTTGCACCGCTCGAACATGGCTTGACGATCGTTTCCTGGCTGGAGGCCCAGCACACTCTCCGTCAACTCCTTAAATACTTCCTTTGTTGTGTTTGTTTTAGAATCCAGCTTTTTGGTCCCACGAGTAGGCACGGAAGGGATGGTCCGCCACGGCAGAGCCGGCATGCCGTGGTAAGGCACTTAATACAACCGACCTAGCCTGGGCGCCGGAGGGGACCGTTAAAGACTGGTTGTTTAGACACTACCAGCCATGCAGCTCTCGGCACGGGTACCTCGACACCTTAGCTTAAAGTGCTGACAAGGATATACCGCCTTGTCACCGGTCGACAGAGCCTCGTTAGCGAAAACAGGGAGTACCAAGTCCAGGGCATCAGGTCCTGGACAGTGGGTAGAGGTTGCCAATTGGAGAGGAGTGGCTATATTGTTCGCATCACTTTCCCATTTAACCCCCCAAATTGTGGAATAAGTACAATATAATTTATGGTCATTTTATATTCGTATCCCATTTGATTAATGGGTCCGGAACCCCCGCAGCCCACTATGAATAAGTTTTTAAAATTGTCACTCCGCACTGTGTTAATGAGCTTTTAACGATAATTACATTTTTCTTTGTGAAGCGAGTGACTGTGTTTCAAATTCAGTTAGATTGAATTTTACTTTTGAGTGAACAACGTCTCTTAGATTTTGTTAGTGCTCCAAGTTTAAAATTTAATTTTGCAAAGTAATCATCATGCCGAAAAAAGTTTGTTGCTATCCTTTCAAGTTACCCAACCATTCTTGGATCGAGAAGAATGTTGCTAAATCGTCTGCATCACTGAAAGAAAAACATCCAGGTTGGGGGGAATATATTTGCTTATCTTGCAAGATGCTGTTATCAAAGGGAAAGGAGCCGTCGGAAAATAATTTCGTAAGCATTGATTCTAATGATAATATTAATAATATTGCTCTTAGTGAAGTCTCTGAAACTGCAAGTAGCCTAGGTTCTGTGTCGGGTAGATCTGACATCGAATTTGTAGAAGGTGATGTTGGAATAGAAATGATGAATTTAATTAAACTAAAAGTAAAATCTGCATCTAATTTTAAAGAAAAAATTTATTGGCTGACTGTTACACCTTTAAGTTGGAACCTAAGTACTTTAAAAAGTGAATTTAATCTTAATTATAGTACAGCAAAGTATGCAAAAAAATACAGAATCTTTACGGTTTCGGATCATATCCTCCCGCTCCAAGTACCCGTAGAACTTTTTCTTCTGAAAATATTTAAAAAATAATACATTTTTATACTTCCGATGAAATAAGCCGTGTCATGCCAGGGCAAAAGGATTGCCTTTCAGTTCAACAAGAAGACGGGGGAAAAATTAAGTTACAAAAACGTCTTATTTTATGTAATTTGAAAGAAGCATATGTAGCATTTAAATCTTTATATCCAGAAATAAAAGTCGGTTTTAGTAAATTTGCTTCCTTGCGACCAAAGCAATGTGTACTTGCTGATAGTAATGGAACACACACGGTTTGTGTGTGTAAAATACATCAGAATTTTAAATTAATGTTAAACGGTTTAAAAAGTATTTTTGAAGATATATCTGTAACTACTTATGAAGAAATAACAGAATGCATGATTTGCAGTAAGCCTAAAAATGAATGTTATATGAAACAATGTGATCTTTGCCCTGGCTTTCAGGAAATTGCTACTGAAATAGAAGAAGCTCTCAAAAAGAGAAATATCATTAATATAACTTATCAACTGTGGACTAACACCGATCGTTCTTCTCTAGAAACAATTACGGAGGAGGCGAAAATATTCCTCAAAAAAATGAGCAAAGAAGCTGATATCCTTTTACTGCATAATTTTGTAGCTAAAGAACAAAGTAATTTTTTAAAAAATCTAAAAACAAATTTGAAAGAAGGGGAATTAATTGTAATTTGGGATTTTTCTGAAAATTTTACATTTTCAATACAAAATGCAATACAGAGTCATCATTGGAATAACGCCAAACAACTATTCATCCTTTTGTGATTTATCGACCTGAGCGAGATCATAATAATAGTTTGAAATTTGAAAGTTTTGTTTTAATTTCAGAAAGTACTGAGCATAGTACGGAAGCCGTTTATCTTTTTCAATCAAGATTAATTTCTTTTATTAAAGAGAATTATGGATCAGACAAAATGAAAAAAATTTATTGTGTGGTTATATATGGTGCAGCATCACAGTATAAAAACCGAAAAAATTTTATCAAATTAGTCTATCATTTTCAAGATTTTAATATAGAAGCAGAATGGTACTTTTTTGCAACGTCTCATGGAAAAAATGCTTGTGATGGAATTGGTGGTACAATAAAAAGGTACGTTAAGCGAGAAAGTCTACGAAGACCTGATACTGTACCAATAGCAGCTCCTGGATCATTTTTTAACATAGTTAAAAACAAATTTGATTCAATTACATTTGACTTTTGTTCCAATGAAGCTCTTGAAGATATAAAAAAGTTCTTAAGTAAACGATTTTTAACAAGCAAAACAATCAGTGGCACACGTGGTTTTCATTCTTTTATTCCAGTTGAAAATGAAAAAATTAAATGTAAAAAAATTTCTAACTTCAATGATAGTTTATCTTCCGTATTTAATATTTCATAATAATTCTTATCAATTCTAAAATTCTAAATAGAACACAAAAAATTTTTTTGATTATATTGAAAAAATGTATACAACTTATGTTATGTATTATTCTATTTTATAATATAGAGAAAGGGAATGGTGGATTAGGCCTACTGGGGATACCACCTTTTTTTTTACATTTTTTTTTAAAAACGCACTTGACGTACTGCACCTCCAGGGTGGTGTGGAAAACGGTATTTATTTAATAAAAAATGTTAATTTAGTAAGTTGGAATAATATTAAAAAAAAATATGATGTAAAACTGTGTTCTTTATACTGTATTGGTAAAGAATAAAGCGTGCTGCGGGAGCTGCCGCGCGCGGCTACTAGGCCGAGCCATGCAGTGTAAAATTCAAAAATTAATTTCTCGAGAACAAAAAAAAACCCATCTCTATAATTTGCAGTATCTTTTAAGAAGGGTTGAAACTTTGATAAAAAATTTTTTTTACAAAATTCCACAGTGTACTTCGAGTAAAAAACCAACAATAAAAAATTTTTGTTTAAACAAATTAGCTAAAAATTATTTTTTTCTATTTTTTAAAAAATTTATTATGAAAATTCAACTTTTTCCCTATAATTTTTAGAAACAACTTTTTTTTGTATCTCTAATATATTTCAAGATGAAAATTATCGAAAAAAATTTAGCATAAAAATTCAATAAACAATAACTTGCAAAATAATTGAAATTTTGCAAAACCCTTTGGCATGCTCCAAAGAGTCACAAACACAACAAAATTCCAAAGTATAAAGAAAATTGAAGGACCAACAGGTACTACTTTCATGGAACGCCCCAAATGTAACCAAATATTTGTAAAATGTCTTTTAAGAATTGTAAGTATAGACAGAATACACAAACAAAAAAAAAAGTTGCATATGAGCCATGTCTGCACGATTGCCGCCTTATGTTTAGGGTCATTGACCTGGTAGAAACGGAAGTCTTGAGGTATTCCAAGTATCGCAGCACTTTGAGGTTTTCCAGAAATCAAAATCTTTAATTTCTATCGTGCTACCCTTTTCACTTAGTACCCGTCGCACTGTTTCGACGCAACATGATTTGGCCACTTCCTGCAACAATTAAACGCTGATCACGTTCGTAAAAAAATTTTTTCGGACATATCGGCCTTTATTTTGCACCCGATTTTCATAAACGAAGCGTTCAATGATACTTTGTACTGTAGCACTATTCAAACAAACTATTTCCGTAATTTTTCGCTTCGACTTTCCGGTTTGAAAATGCTTAATGACCAGCTCTCGCTGTTCAATCGTAGTACGTCGGCCCATTTTTTATATATTTTTATATTGTCCACTTGGCGATCACAAACGTACTAAAAATTGCATAGAACAATAACTGCGCGCTAGTTACATAAACTAGAAATTCAAAATACCGTTAAGCAAGCGACTAGCCGTCGCCACATAAACAAGAGCTTGCATGAAATAAGCTCCAGAGAACGTTAATGTATAGTGAAATCTCACGAGCTACGAATAGTGCGAGTTGTCAAAAATGAAGTCTGACCGCGAAGACTTTTTCACCTCGCCCAACTCGACAGCGGGTTAGTTTTTAGTAGATTACAGCGAATTCTCTCTTTAATATTGGCTCTGCAAAGTTTGCATTTGCTTCTGAAGAAAATCAAATTGACTAATGGCGTACCGTATTTCTATGTTTCTGTGATTTCTTTGACAAACGAAATTGCGTTTAGTAAGCGTAAAATGTTAAAATTTTAAAATTTTACATAGATCCTGCCAGTGTTATATTAGAAGAGTATTGCGAATGTATGTGCAATGTTGATAGAAAATAAAATTGTGTAAATGCCTACGATATTTTGCAGTCATTTGAATGTGTTTTATTTCTATGTTCATGTGTTTATTCTTTGATTATTATATTGATATTTATATACATATAATATATAAACGTAAAGGCTATATTTGTCATTTTTGGACAAAAAGTAAATAGGCATTGTTGTACATTTGTTTGAAATAAAATTGACCGACAGCATTTTGCAAGGCATCTGAAAACGTGTTTATTTCTTTTCTGTAATTTTTCGCCCAGTTCCTATTGCAGGAGTATACAAGAATGGTTTGTATACAAGTTATGATATTCAAAATAAATAAAAGAAACAACAAACCCAAGATATCCTCCATATTTACATTTTATAGGATAAAAAAGCATATTCGTATGTTACCGTAAGTATATTTGGATCAGTAACAAAATCTGTTTAAGCTGTTTCTTATTACATACATATGTATGTAAATATATACATACACATGTAAGGAGCAATTAAGCAAAAGTCCAATGTACTGAAGCAACCATGACCTACCACCTCCCGTATTAGCATATTGTTCTGACCGATTTCCTGTCTAACAAATGCAAAGGCAATCCTCATGTATGTATGTAAGTATGCACACTTGATGCCCTATTATATGTATGTCTGTACATACATATACATTCTCGACTCCCAGTAAAACTATGCTTATTAGTATACACATATGTATGTATACACAACAGCACACACAAAGCACTAGCTTTATGCCTCTGCACGCGTATGTTTCCAAAGCTAAAATTGTAAGCCTAGCGACTACAAGTACAAAATACATTCATAGGCGCAGTCGTAGCGGTCGTGATTTTTTTAGTCGCAACGGCGCTGAAAAATCCAAAATATTTTATAACACTGAGTTCGAGCTCATATGCTCATATTCCCATATGCCAATTTTCTCCTCAATTCGAAAATAGTCAATATTGGAATATTTCGCGTTGAATTATTTGCCAATATTTGGTAAATTTTGAGTTTTTGTCAAGTCGAGTGCCCGCGGCCCGTACATATGTATGCATCAATATATATATGTACATATGTATGTCTTCTAAATTCTCCACAGCAATATTTTTCTTTAGCAAGTGCTCGCAGCCTCATATGTAAGTATGTCTACGGAATTTTTATGCATGTATTTATGTTAATGCGTGTTTGCTTTTGTACGTCCATATGAACGATTTTTCATATGCAGATATTCATTTGATTTAGCTGAACGAATATATTGATTTTGTAACGAGATCCTGTCGAATTATATTATTGGTATATGTTTGTTTAAGTTCCTCTTACCAAATAAATATTATTATCCTTAAGAAAATTAAGTACTAGTTTTTTTTTTAATTTTTATTTTTTATTTTTATCAGCAAGTAAATTAAGTACTCTTATATGTATATGTATATAAGTTAACACAATAGCTTACAACAGTCGGTCAATAACTCCGCACGAGCAACCGAAGAATTGCTGACGAGTCATGAGCTGTTGACAAAAGCCAAGTAAACAACAGTCAGCAGCAATTGCCAAAATATAAGTCAGCAATAATCAATTAAGAAGGCACATGCAAGTGCAACGTGACGTATAGACCATAAAAGGTATAATTTTAAGTTAAAGAAATTAAGTGTGATTCAAACCAATAAAGACGAAAGCGGACGCAAGTCCGCCGTTTTTTAAAAAATAAAAGTTAATAAATGAAACATTAACTGGCGCCCAACGTGGGGCCCAGCAGGATAATCATATTAAAAAATAGTAATTTTTTAAAAAATAAATTAAAAAGTGAGTGTGTAAAATAAAAACCTCCATAGGAGCCATTACATCCGACTACACTTAAAAATTTGTTCCTGACTGGGTTCCAAAGAACAACACCAATAACCCATCGCCGTCCTTTTCTTGTGAAGTGTGTACCGAAGGCCTGAGTCACCCGTTCGTGGGATAAAAAGGAACAACTAGAGTCACCAACCAATCACCAATTATTAGAACGCGATGCTGATGTTATTGTAAGTTTACATTTAATTATATTAAAAAAAAAAAACGGAAAAGGAAATTAAAAAGTTGTTTTTTGAAAAAAAAGAAAGTGAATTAAAATATTATTATTGAAGAAATTAATTAAAACAAGAAAAAATATAAGTTCAAAAACTGTTTTTTGATAAAAGTGAATATAAATTAAATAATAAATACAAATAAAATATATAAAGTTATTTTTTTTTTTTAAAGAGAAAGTAATTGAAGATAAAGAATATTATAAAATTAAAAAAATTAATTAACGAAAATTAATATGAAGTAAATTTTTTGTTATTATTCAAAAATAAAGAAATTCAAATTTATAACTGAAATTTACAAAAAGATTACAGTCAATAGCATACAAATTTATTTTCATTGGAGTTCTTGTGTGTTTGTTTGCCTCGTTTGTTTTGTTGTTTTGTTTATTTGTGCCTGTTCGAGAAACCTTTTAACTCATTTGCTTACAAATTACAAAATAAGTTCTGCAAAAGCATTTTTTTACGGAAATATTTGTTTTGACGAACATAGTGAAGTCCTTGTTAAATTTAATAATGTCAAACCCAAACAACCTTGTTAGGCCATCTGTCTTGAATGCGCCACGGAATCAGGGAGTTAATATGGCAGAGTTACATCTAGAAATTATGAGGATAATAACTGAGACTCTTCAGGAGCAGGCTAGGATTTCTGCTGCTCAAATTAATCAGGATCAAGTGAATGACCCTCAACACAGGGGAACTTTGAGTGACTTGGATAAGATACCAGACGTCGTTAGATGTCTTAGGGACTTTTCTGGTCAACCAGGGGAATACAGTTCCTGGAGAAAATCTGTTGATAGAATACTAGGCATATACCAACATCTTAGGGGTACACCAAAGTATTTTGGCATATTGAATACTATAAGGAATAAGGTCATTGGCAATGCGGACGCTATACTTGAGTCATATAACACACCTCTCAACTGGGACAGTATCTCACGTTGCCTTACTATGCATTATGCAGACGGCACTTCTCTGATTCAAGGTGCAGAAACAATACAAGATTTTTATCAAAGAGTGTATAATCATTTGTCCCTGATATTAAATAAAATAAGTTCAATGGATGTAGGACATGAATCTATGTGTCTACTTACTCAGACGTATAGGGACAAAGCTTTGGACACCTTTGTTCGAGGCCTAAAAGGCGATTTACCAAGACTTCTCGCAATAAAGGAACCTACAGATTTGCCCAATGCTTTGCATTTATGTTTAAAGTTAGAGAATCAGCATTTTAGGACAAATTATGCTCATAACTTGAGATCAAATAGGAACTTTAGTACCATTCCTTCAAGGAATCAATCTACTCTATATTCTTTGCGACACCAAATTCGTTCTTATTCGTCACGAAATCAATCTGCTTTACGGAATCAGAATAATTTTCATCCTGAGTTGGCATACATTCCATCGCCACCTCGACCTAATAGAATTCCAGATATAATTCAAGGAAGAGATATGTTCAACCAAGGACAGAGAAAATATCAGCATCAAGGTGCTATTCCTAAATATAACCAATATCAAAACCATATACCACCAAGACCTTTTGCACCGAAACCACCACCAAGGCCTAAGCCCATGGACGTGGACCAAAGTATTAGGACGAAAAATATTAATTACATGAGCAGACCTTCAAACAATGGATTCCTTGGCAAACGACCACCACCACTACAGAATACAGAAGCCCGGAAACAAAGCAGAAACTTTCACTTAAGAGCCGAGATTGACCATACTACGGAAAAGCAGGACACGGACGAAATTTACCAGGAACCAACAGAAGACATTTCTCACGAACAAACATTACATGATTACGACTATGACAACGTTGACGAGATTCATTTTTTAGACTTAATTCGTCCACTCTTCCATATTTTGAGTGTAAGAGGGACAACGGACAAATCCTTAAACTTCTAATCGATACGGGCTCAAATAAAAATTATATACGACCAGATCTTATAAAAAATCCCATTTCAAACAAAAAAAACTTTTATGCAAATTCAATTGCAGGTAAAGTAGACATTAAATTTCACACGAACGACACATTGTTCGGAAGAACGGACGTACCAATTAAGTTTTTTTTACTTCCAGAACTAGGGACTTTTCATGGCATCCTTGGTAATGACACTCTCAAAACCTTTGACGCCATAATTTATACCAAGCATAACTATATAAAATTAGGAAACGATAAGAAAATTTTTTTGAAACAATTTCCAACAGATAGCATTAATATGACTTCAATTCGGACACATGACACAACAAAAAAAACTATGCTTAATAAAGCTGTATCGACTTACGCTAATCTTTCTTCTACTCCGGACGAAAAACTAACTTATACCACAAAAATAATAGGAGAAATTCGGACGAAGACTGAAGACCCAATTTACTCTAAGACATACCCTTATCCTATGGGCTTGAAAGACGAAATAGAAGATCAGGTGAGAGCTTTATTGGAAGGTGGAATTATTAGGCCATCAAAATCCCCATACAATTCACCGGTGTGGATTGTTCCAAAAAAAATAGACGCTAGTGGGGAAAAGAAATTTCGTATGGTCATCGACTATCGTAAGTTAAATGCAATTACTATAGCGGATAAATACCCTTTACCAGAAATTAATGAGGTACTAGCACAATTGGGAGGAAGTAAATATTTTACAGTGATAGATTTGAAAAGTGGCTTTCACCAAATACCATTACGGCCAAAGGATATAGAAAAAAAGCATTCTCCATTAATAATGGTAAATACGAGTTTACTCGGTTACCCTTTGGACTCAAGAAAGCACCGGCAATATTTCAGCGTGCACTGGATGAAATTCTGCGCCTTCATATTGGAGTTAGGTGTTATATCTACATTGATGACATAATCATTTTCAGCCCTAGTGAGGATCAACATAGCAGTGATATCAATAAGATTTTTCCTTTCATCAAGCTAACATGAAAGTTCAGCTTGACAAATGTAAGTTTTTTAAAACCAAGGTAGAATTTTTGGATTTGTCGTTTCCCAGGAAGGGGTACAGTCAAACCCGAAAAAAGTAGAAGCCATAGTAAATTTTCCCTATCCCAATACATTGAAAGACCTTCGATCTTTTCTTGGTTTATCCGGTTATTACCTCCGTTTTGTCAAGGACTATGCTAAAATAGCAAAACCTCTGACAAACCTTTTAAGAGGGGAAGAGGGTCGTGTGTCCCGAAAACAATCCAGCAAAAAAACGATAGAACTGGATATGTCTGCAAGAGAAGCTTTTGATAAACTGAAGGCTATACTGTCATCCAGGGACGTAATCTTGACATTTCCAGATTTTAATAAAACTTTTGAACTTACAACTGATGCATCTAGCTACGCTATAGGAGCCGTTCTTAGCCAGGAAAATAGGCCAATCACTTTCATTTCAAGATCCCTCAATAAGACCGAAGAAAACTATGCGGCCAATGAAAGGGAAATGTTGGCCATTATTTGGTCTTTAAATCAGCTGAGGAACTATTTGTATGGTCGCGCTAAGGTAATCATATATACCGATCATCAGCCACTCACGTACGCTTTAAGCAATAAAAATAACAACGCAAAAATGAAGCGTTGGAAAGCAATACTGAAGGAGTACAACTACGAACTCCATTATAAACCCGGATAGGGTAATGTGGTAGCAGATGCCCTTTCGAGGCCTCCATGTAATAGGGATGCAGATAAATGTTTTAACAGCCACGGTACATAGTGACGAAAGTTCAGGCGAAAACCTGATTCCTTCAGTGGAATGTCCTATTAACGCATTTAAGAACCAAATTTTAATTCTTTTAGGCCAGTCAAATTAATACCAATTTAAGTTACCATTTCCAACATACTATAGACATGTTATAACAGCTCCAAATTTCACAGATGATGAACTAGTAAGGATCCTGACGAAATACCTTAATCCATCTATTGTCAACGGGTTGTTTACTTGTTAGGGTATACTGGGGAGAATTCAGGCGATATATCCACTTCATTTTTTAAAGTATAGGGTCAGACATACGCAGACAAAGGTAGAAGATTTAACTGACACTGAAAGGCTGGAAGGAGAGATAAGTTCATAGTAGAGCACACCGTAATAAAATGCAGCTGATAGAAACTTTCTACTTTCCAAAAATGAGTGAAAAACTTAACAGAATAATAAGCCAGTATAAAATATGTAAAGAAGCAAAATATGACCGACCATCAATATGCGGGAGAAATACTTCATGTAGATATTTGGACTACCGAAAAAAACTTTATACTCTCTGCGATAGATAAACTCACAAAATATGTTCAGGCAACGCCCATAAAATCAAGATCAATTGGGGATATTCGGGAACCACTGAGGAAAATACTTTTTAATTTTGGAGTACCTAGAATTGTTGTGCTAGACAACGAAAAATCACTAAATTCCGATTCAATCCAATTTATGCTAATATAGAAGACCAACTAAACATACTAATATACAAAACTCCACCATACAAGAGTTCAGTAAACGGCCAGGTGGAGCGCTTCCATTCGACCTCAGGAGGAATTATGCGTTGTTTAAAAACAGAGAAAAAACATAGAAACTTAGAAGAATTGTTAGATAGAGCAGTCTATGAGTAAAACTACACCATTCACTCCACTACGGGAAAAAAGCCAATTGAACTTTTCTTTGGAAGAAGAGTATCTACTAGTTTAGAGCAATATGAAAGAGCTAGGAAAGAGAATATAGTGGCAATTGTAAAAAAACAACCGAAAGATATTAGGGTTCATAAAAGAAGCAGGAAACCATTTAAAGATTATCCAAAAGGACAAAAAATATATGTTAGGATCAATAGAAGACTGGGTACGAAATTGTCATCTCGATATAAGGAGGAAATCGTTTTAGAAAACAGAAAAAGTACTGTGCTAACAGAATCAAACAGAATTGTACATAAAGATCTTATAAAGAGCTAGGATAGACAAAAGGCAAAGAAAGAATAAATTTATATTTTAATTTTGGCTTTTTAGATTGCTGTTGCCAATGCTGAGGGCAGAGGTTCAAATACATAACTACACTGACTCCTACGTTGTAACTATAGCCAACGGCTACGGGGAAAATTCAGGACGGAAGTTTTAAATTCATACATCCAATTAATCTTGAATCATATTATGACTGTTTGTATAACACAAAAAAATACGTTGATAAAAATATTTTAAAGACAAATCCATTATATCGAACCATGTATCTTGAACTAAATCAAAGCTTGGATCTGTTGGCGACTCTTAGGATCATGATACCACAAAGAAACGTCAGATCAATAGATACTTTAGGAAAAATTTGGAAACTCATTGCAGGATCACCCGACCATGATGACGCTGAACTTATTTATAAGACACTAAACGAAATAGCTGACAATACTGAGAAGCAAATGATAAAAAATACGGATTTCGCTAACAGACTGAACAACATTACAGGCTTGGTAAATGATTTTTCAAATGCAATAAGAAAGGACGAAGCATTTATTAATGAAGAAATAGAAATTTTAAGAAATAAAGTAAGATTGATAAAAGAAACAATTGTCAATATAAAGTATGCCATACAATGGGCTAAAAATAACATTATAAATTCATTCCTATTAAATAAAGAAGAGATGACTATTGCTATAGAAAAATTGAAAAAAGAGAACATGCCCTTTAACAATATAGAGGAAGCTTTAATATTGGCAAGTGTTAATATATTATGTAATAACACAAACCTCTTATACATAATTAAAATTCCTTTGACAAATCCTATTTTATATAATACAGTAGAGCGTCGATTATCCGAAAGCCGGTCATCCGAAACGTCGGTTAACCGAATGGAAAAATGACACCTTTTTCGGATATAAAGAATAAAAAAAAGTATGTACAAATGAAATAGAAACGACTCAGAGAGTGACGCAAGGGAATGTCATGATTTTGGCATTTTCCGTGTCTTCATCGATAGCATGTTATATTTAGAACATGATCCATAGGTATTGACAGCGTTGTACATATGTACATACTTGCTTTCTGTCACGCCCTTTATGAATTAAAGTTAGCATCGCAGTTCCAAAATATAACAGCGGCGGTGGTGTTATCGTGCCGCGAAACGAACGCGCATCCGACGCCGACAGTTTTGTTTGGGCAATCTCTCATTAATTTCAGAATGGACACTCAAGTTTGTATGTATTCATTCCAGAGGTTAAAAAACATCAGATAGAAACTGGAGTCACTGGAAATATTTTATTACTAATTGATAATTCTCCAAGTCATCCCCAAACCCTTCACTTCAGAGAGAAGATGGAAAATTTAAGGTGATTTTTTTGCCACCCAATGTTTCGAAGCCTTCCAACGTTACTACAGAAAAGCGTTGCTTCGTAGTGTCCTAATCGGCCAAGAGGAAGATAAAACAATTCTTGAAATCTACAAAGGTATTAACTTGAAGGATGCTGTTTACATGGCAGCAGAAGCGTGTGCTTATGTCAAAGCGACTACTCTAAAGAAATCCTGGAATAAGCTTTGTCCAGCAGTTGAATCCGAAACTAGCCTTACATCTGAAGAACCAACAAATGAAAACTTTGTTTCAGAAATGGTTGAGTTGGTGAAAGAGGTTTCATGATTTAAAGAATGTGACCAAGAAAACGTGCATGAATGGCTAGAATTTGACGAGGATGATCCTGGCTACGAATTGTTGACAGACGACGATATAATAGCACAGGTTCAAGTTCCTGAAGATGACGACGATGAAGACGAAATTAGTGATGACATCGTCTCAGCTGAAAAATGTCGGTCCAATGAAGAAGCCTTTAAATGATTTGGGACTGCTATTAAATGGTTGGGACACCAAGACGAATGCGATTCTGTGCAGTCTTTAAAACGTCTAAGAGATTTGGCGGCAAAAAACGAGTCTCAAAACTTAAGCAATCAAATTGTTCGACTTTTTTTTTTAGATTAGTTTTGTACTATTAAAAAATGTTTAGACATATGTATTTATGTACCGTGTGTGCAATCCCTACTTAAATGTGTATGTGACTATTTATAATATGTACTGTACTCTAGTGTATCATTAAAAAGCATTACATACATAATATGTATTCCTAATCCAATGACATGTTTTGTTACCCTACCCTCAACAAAGAACAGGAATTTCGCAAATGTTCGTTTATCCGAAAAATCGATTATCCGAACACCCTCTGCACCAATTGTTTCGGATAATCGGCGCTCTACTGTAATATTATTGTAAAACCAATTATTAAAAATGATTCTATTATAAAATTTAACTCTTAACCAAATGTTTGTAAGTGAAAACGAAATATATGTAATAAATAATAATTGCTTAAAATATAATAAAATTGAAATTTCTAAAAGAAATCAAATTATAGATCTAAGTAAAGATAAATGCATTAAAAATATCATGACTAATCAAAGACCAACTGGCACAACCAGTAATATTCACCATGTTCAACGCATTGAAGAAATATCAGAAGGACTTATTCTTCTTAATAACGTAAACGAAACTATAAGAACAGAATCCATGAGATATGAGCTAAGTGGAACCTTCCTTATAAGATTTGACAACACTACAATAAAAATCAACGAAAAAGTATATAAGAATCTGGAAGCATCTTATATGACACCTATACCAGCCATAATACAAGAATCTCCAATAGAAGAGAAGAGACTTAACCTATTATCTCTAGAGTCACTTCAAGAACTACATTTAAAGAACATAAAAATAATTCATAGAATACGAAGAGAAACATGGGTATCTAATGCTACTATCTTTATTGCTTTTCTTTTTACACTTAGTTTAACACTTTTGGCTATTCGGAAAGCAAAAAATAAAAAAATATTAACCACAGTAATCGTGAATCCTGAAACAGAGATACCAGCCCCAAAAGATATTAGTCCAACATCAACAGCAAGATTACATAATCTACCCTACTTTTAGAGCGCTCGTGGACGAACGCATTTAAGGGTGGAAGAGTTAACACAATAGCTTGCAACAGTCGGTCAATAACTCAGCACGAGCAACCAAAGAATTGCTGACGAGTCATGAGCTGTTGACAAAAGCCAAGTAAACAACAGTCAGCAGCAATTGCCAAAATATAAGTCAGCCATAATCAATCAAGAAGGCACATGCAAGTGCAACGTGACGTGTAGACTATAATAGGTATAATTTTAAGTTAAAGAAATTAATGTAATGAGAGGTCGTTGGTGCGAATCTCGGTGAAAGCAAAATTAATAAAAACATTTTTCTAATAGCGGTCGCCCCTCGGCAGGCAATGGCAAACCTCCGAGTGTATTTCTGCCATGAAAAAGCTCCTCATAAAAATATCCGCCGTTCGGAGTCGGCTTGAAACTGTAGGTCCCTCCATTTGTGGAACAACATCAAGACGCACACCACAAATAGGAGGAGCTCGGCCAAACACCTAACAGAAGTGTACGCGCCAATTATTTATTTTTTAATCTTAAGTTTGATTCAAACCAATAAAGACTAAAGCGGACGCAAGTCTGCCGTTTTTTAAAAAATAAAAATTAATAACTGAAACATTAACTTATATATTACAATACTATACATTTACATTTCCTGAAATGAAAAAGACTATATAAAATTGTGAAAGCACGAATTACGAAATGGTTCTCATATTATAACAATTTCTCACACGACTTCGATATTGACATAGATTAAATCATTGCGGTTTACCTGATTTTTAAAACACTACTCTCAATCCATCATGATTTAATAGTTTTACGCGATAATCTGTACGCTCGCCAGATTCTACAAACCAGTCGGGAAATATTTTTTTTGTATTTTCTTTTAAAACGGACAACATACAACTTCTAAGACCTGCAATGTGGGCATATTTTGCGAAGAGCTGACGGTACCACACCATTTGGAGTCGACACACTTCGAAAACCCTGTCTTCAGGATTGACAAGCCTTAAATCGCTGTCATCCGTGAAGTTTTTGGATCTAATCAGGGCTTCTGAATGTAACTTCAGCTCTCCTTTTGTTTTCGCCATGGCGTGGGTTTTTCACAATTGAGCTTGTACACCACTTTTTGGTAAATACCATAAACAGTGAAGTAACGCTGCACTTGTACCTCAGCTTCATCACTTTCTTCAGCAAAATTGACGTCTTCCACATTAATCTCTTCTAAAACGAGATCTTCATTTTGCTGGTCTCCTACTTCTGTCTCTAGATGACGATCCTCGGGGCCTACATTCCTATTTAAATTTATATCGTCATCGTCTGTACAGTTTGAACCTTTTTTCTCAAATCTCTGGCGTAAAATGTTCATTGAGATTAATCGCGCTACTACATATTGGACTTCGTGAGCTGTTGCATGGGTATTCATACTCTGACTAGCTCGTATGCGATAGACAAAGTTTTCTAACGCATCTTGATTTATTTTCCTGTTGAAAATAAATTTTAAGGAGCTTTCCTCGCTAAAATCGTTATGCAGAAACCTTCGATACACTTTATGTGTGCGTTTCCCGGCAACTGGAATGACTGCAAAAAATCTAGATGTTTATTCAATCTATCAATTTTTCTTGTATCACCCCGCCTAATCGGACACTTTAAAGGATTTTTGACTGGAATTTTTTTGCATCCAATTCGTCAAACAGATCATTCATTTTAAAGTAGCATTTTTATGTATACGATCCTCGTATTCTAGAATCATAAGAAAATGTACTACCACAAGACCTTGTCTAACTATGTACAAAACAAAACAAATAAATTGAAATAGAAAAGCGGCCCGTATTAAATGGGGGTTAACACCTCGCGTAAAACATTGGCTTTATATTTCGGTAGTTAGGCCAATCCTAATATATGGAACACTTGTATGGTGGCCATCTGCTCAAAAGGAGAGTTACGCTAAAATCATGAGAAAAGTCCAAAGAACAACTTTTTTATGCATCCCTGGTGCGGTAATGACTACCCGAGCAAAGCGCTGGAAGTGATAATCAATTTGTCTGCACTAAATCTCGTAGGGAAACACGTGGCCGCCGCCTCGGCGCCATAAAAACGACTATAAATATATTCTCGGATAGCCAAGCGGTCATTAAATCAATGAATGCGGCTAAACTAAGATCAAATGATATTAGCGTCGTATTCAAAGTCAGCCGTATTTGGGTTCCAGGGCACAGGGATTTTCAGGGAAGCTGTAAAGCCGGTGAGATAGTTAGGAAAGGTACTGCTCTACAGCTGCTCACTGACAAAAGTATCATTGGGATACCTATGGCCACGAGTAAACTAATAATAGAGTCAAACCACATCAAGTGGGCCCCGAATTTTCCATCAAATTCCCGATTTTAAAATCAAATGCATTTTTGGATAGAGAATTTGTCACATAATAATTGCTGTGAATAGTTTTTTTTTATTTCGCTTTTTGTTTATGTTATTAACAATTGAATTTTTTTGCATGATATTCTTGTAAAATCAGTATCTCAGAAACTACAATTGATAAATTGATGAAATTTATTTCGGTTACCGGTAAATGTTTACTCTACCGATTTAACGTTCAAAGACTGTGTATTTGTTGAAACAATAATTTTTAACAATAATTTTTATGCAAAATCGCAATTATTTTTGCGTTCTTCACGCTCTAAATGGACAATATTACAGTCAGATTAAGCGCACAATGCTCACCTTTAATAATTTGTAAAAAAAACTTTGTTCATCCAATCCGTTCTGAAGATATCGAATTTTTTGTCAGTCGAGGCACTACGCACGAAAACGAACTTGCACGAACATGGCTTTGCAGAGTCGTACAGTCGCCGCAAATTCTAGTGTCAGTGTGCTATGATTCCTAGTATATTGTTGATGAGGTTAGAAAAAAATTATTATGTATTGTTATGAAAATGGTTCGACCTGATGAGTGTTGCAATCCGTTGGGGAAAAAAGGTCATAACTGCGTACGTCATAATTTATTCCGAATAACCGCTCACTGGGATGTAAAATTCAAACAATATATCGGTAAATACGTTTGCAAATCATGTCGTATGCAGATATATAGAGATGGAATTGTTACTGAAAGTGCAGCGTATATACGTCCAAGTCCACAGTGGGTATAATCTTGATATTTATATACATATATTGTGCATTGAATAGTTATTATTTAGGCAAATAAAGTTAATTAGTTCTCAAAATTTGTGAGAGAACATTTTGATTAATTTTTTCTAGTGCTGACCAAGGAGCAGAAAACGATGAGCCTGAAGTTTCTTCTGATGCAGAAGAATGATGCAGAAGCAAATTTTGAAAATCAGGAAATTCAGAATGACCTAAAATTAGAAAACGTGAACAATATTTTACAGGACCTTGGTGAACCGCCAATAAAAAACGACGTTTTTCAAAATTAAGTGATATGAATGTCAAAGAAATAATAGCAGAAATCATCAACGAAAAAAAAAATACAGCGAGAGTAAATATTTAACAAGGAAAAAAAAATTGAATTTAGCATTTGTGGAATATAAAGTCTGCTTTACGTGAGGAAAAAATACAAATGATAAAATTCAAATTTTAACAACGGTACCAGATGAGGTAACATCGAAACAAATGCGTGAAACAAGGGGCCATTCACCCGTATGTAATTTACTATTGTATCGTTGGTATTCAGCATCATTTAAGCCTTGTCATCATTTCTGAAAAACTAACCCACGATACAAGTTCGGTTCACTTATTCAACACAAGACTTGTTAAATATCTGAAAAGCAAATTTGGATCCAGAAATATAAAAAAGTTCTCTTATTTTTCTGATGGAGCTGCATCGCAGGACAAGAATAAATCTAACTTTATGAACCAATATTACCACAAAAAAGATTTCGGAATCGAAGCCGAATGGAATTTCTTCGCCACTTCCCATGGCAAGGGAGCGTGCGATGGTGTCGGCGGAGCAGTTAAAAGGCTAGCCCGAAAAGCAAGTATGCAGCGTGTTGCTGGAAATCATATTCGCGATGCTAAAGCTCTTTTCAAGTGGGCCAAAGGTGCGTTTAAATCGATAGGTTTTGTTTTTTGTTCGCAAAAAGATCATGATGCACATGAAAAAAAAGTTTCCAAACGTTTCAATGAGGCAATAGCTATCAAAAAAACGAGGCAATTTCATTACTTCCAACCTGCAAGTAACAAAAAGATTCGAAGTAAAATCTTCTTCGAGGACACATCTTGTTTCGAGATTTTATTACTAATTAAATTTTGTATGTTTTCATGTAGATATGGATGTATGTAATAAAAATTCTAGTAATGAAACACCTCATTTTTGAATCCTTAATCCTTTTGTACGTCTTTTTTAAGTGCTATACGTTTTGGCTTATGATCCCATGGGACAATGCAAGGCCAACTGCGAAGCGCGTCGCGTTGCACCAGACTATACTGCGCATCAAAACTTTACACAGTTTCACAAAAAAATCGATATCTTCAGAACGGATTGGATGAACAAAGTTTTTTTACAGATTATTAAAGGTGAGCATTGTGCGCTTAATCTGACTGTAATATTGTCCATTTAGAGCGTGAAGAACGCAAAAATAATTGCGATTTTGCATAAAAATTATTGTTAAAAATTATTGTTTCAACAAATACACAGTCTTTGAACGTTAAATCGGTAGAGTAAACATTTACCGGTAACCGAAATAAATTTCATCAAGTTATCAATTGTAGTTTCTGAGATACTGATTTTACAAGAATATCATGCCAAAAAATTCAATTGTTAATAACATAAACAAAAAGCGAAATAAAAAAAAATATTCACAGCAATTATTATGTGACAAATTCTCTATCCAAAAATGCATTTGATTTTAAAATCGGGAATTTGATGGAAAATTCGGGGCCCACTTGACGTGGTTTGACTCAATAATAAACAATATTAAGCAAGAGGTCAATAAGTCATGGAGAAATGCATATACATGTGTAACAACTAGGCTACTATCTCCGCAAATAAACAAGAAAAAGGAATATTGTAGAACTTGTGGAGATGAGGAAGAGGAAGAAACAGTTGAGCACTTGCTTTGCATCAGAGCAGGTTGTCTAGGTAAGCACTTCTTCAATTCTCTTACAAAACTGTCTGGCGTGGGGATTATACTAATCCTGCGCATCATAAGAACCTCAAAATGGTTTCATGAAGATAAATAATGAAGGTTCCCGGGCCGCACAGTGGTATCACAACGGACCTGTAAAATCTAAGTTAGTTGGCCGTACGGACCGACTACCACCATAACCTAACCTCACCTAAAAATAAAAGAAAATATAAAACCGCTCTGAACTTTTCCCCAACCCAATAAAATCTAAGTTTTTCAGAATAAAATCTTACGTAGATGCTTGAGATAAATACCTTCGACCCCCACTCACATTATAAGTGTATGTGTTGGCAAATGAGTTTGAACCAAAAAAGAAGGCATCTTTCCCACTTCGTCGTGAACTGTTTAAAATTAAACTCAATAATAACTCAATCTATAGGGATATGGTCTCTCCTAGGAACAAAAACTCCTGTTAGGTTTCGGTTAGGTTTGCAAGGTTGCTTGTCTAAGATAAGACACGCAAGAGCCCTAAGTCCCATTGTGATACATGCATTTGATTTTTATCCTCTAACTAAGTTGAATTTTGCGCCAACATTTAAAATCAAAGTAACTTTAATGTTTTTTGATTTAATCTAAAAAGAAGATTTTAAACAAAACACATTATAAAACAACCTCACATTTTCTTGTGTGCGTTTTAGTAAATTTAAAACTTCATAAAAATTTTATGAACATTTTTACAAATGTTTCGAGTCGAAATTAATTTTAGACGAAAATTCATAGAGCATACAAGTGTTGCTCAGTATACAGTGGCTCACAGCTTATTTAATGCAGGTGAACTACTAAAACTTCGAATGCTGTATTTTGAAAACTAAAAGTTTTTTTGAAAAAATTTAAATATCAAATAATTTATACGCAATTGCAGTAGAAAAAGGATACTTCATATATTTTTTTAAGCTTTAAATAAAAAATATACAATACAAAAACACAGAACAGTTCAAAATTTTATGTCAAAGCTTATTTCATGCAGTATTTATTTTTTCTTAAATTTAAGTTAAACTAATGACTTAAGGATGGTTCCATGTGTAGAAGTTCGCGCAAGTGGGGAAAGTTATTGATCGCCATCCACTTCGGAGTGGCCAGGACGATTCTTCTGCATATGGTTCAAGCAGCTCACAACTTCCGGGATTGGCCCAAGTATCCTCTGGGTAGCTTCCGAACACCCGTTCGGCAGTGAGCTAACGTGAGAAGGCATAGCATTCCAGGATAGCTGGTTGTGCGCTGGGTTTGGGACCCGCCACTTAAAAATCCGATCAATGAAAAGATTAAAAAAGCCTCGGATGAGACCTCCCTATACTAATGACGACCACCGTAAACGAAATAAGGATTACGATTTGAGGGCATGCACCTGGAACGTCCGGTCCGTTAATGGGGAAGGTGCCTCCGCCCGGCTAGTTGATGTCCTCGTGAGAGCTTTTAGATGACATAGATGCGCTGGACGGTACAAGGCAAGAAAAATATAGGACCTTGCAAATTCGGTGTCGGATTTGTTGTGGGAAAGAGACTTCGCCGCCAAGTACTGTCGTTCACTCCGGTGGACGAGCGTCTCACAATAATCCGCATCAAGCCCCGTTTTTTTAACACCTCTCTAATTTGCGCCCACGCCCGACGCACAGTGCGGCCGATTCCCGAAAAGCTGCCCAAAACTCAAAAAATTAAGTAATTGATTCAAAATTTCTTACTCGGGGGTTGTCGGGGTCGCTGATTACGAATGTGATCTTAAAATTTTGAAAATCCACCCCCTTCCACCCCTATTGGCCACCCCCACACGTGAAATAGCGTATATTCTAGAACATAATCAAGATGCATGTTAATTTATGTTTTCAGGGTCGCTGATTACGAATTTGATCTTAAAATTTTGAAAATCCACCCCCTTCCACCCCTATTGGCCACCCCCTCACGTGAAATAGCGTATATTCAAGAACATAATCAAGATGCATGTTAATTTATGTTTTCAGGGTCGCTGATTACGAATTTGATCTTAAAATTTTGAAAATCCACCCCCTTCCACCCCTATTGGCCACCCCCTCACGTAAAATAGCGTATATTCTAGAACATAATCAAGATGCATGTAAATTTATATGTTTTCGGGGTCGCTGATTAGCAAGTGGTAGCAGCTGAATCTTGTTTTATTCAGTAACCATTACTTTTTTGAGTAACCTTTAATAGGTTTCAAAGCAGCATATGACGGCGTTGTATTACTATACAGTTTGAAAACTCAAATTTTATAAAAAAAATTGCAAAAAATGTATCTACGTATTGCTGCAGCTAAAAATTTTGTGTCGAGGTATTGATATGTACTAAAGATTTCTCGTATTTTACTAACCATCCGAAGATGATTCCATTTGGTTTTGTTCAATTTACTCCATTACAAAATCTTTCAAATGTGTACAACTTTCACTATTCATCGACAGTAATACGATGCTCAAACGAAGGCCACGTTGCGACTGAAAATACAGAGGATACTTAGGGTACAGGACGTGGCTATGAACGGTTTTCACTACTCAAGGCATTACTGTAGAAAACCCAAAGACAAAAAAACTATATCTAGAAACTTTTTTTTCGACTTTTGGCCAGCTTTTTGGGAATCGGCCGCACTGTGCGACGGAGGAGAAGGACGATGCAACCAAAGATTCCTTCTATGAGCGCTTGGAGCGTTCTTATACGCGCTGCCCCCACGACGATAAAAAAAGCGTGCGTGGTGACTTCAACGCCAGGGCGGGCAAGGTGAGAGATTTGCAATCACAACAGACAGCTAGAAGATTCGCCACTCGACTCTCACTCCTGCTCTCAGAGTGCTGGCCAACAAACCGGCATGCACGAACAATGGATCAACATTTCTCTTTCTCTACGTACCGCCGCCGAAGAAGAAATCGGATTCCGGCGAGCCCGAAAAAACAATTGGTACGACGAGGAATGTCATGCTGCCGCAGAAAGAAAGGATGCCGCCTATAGAGCCACGCTGCGATCGGGCGCAATGCGAGCCAAGTGGGATCACTACAGAGAGATTAACAAGAAAGAGAGACGTAGCATTCGAAAGAAGAAACGAGAGGCCGAAATACGTGAGTGCGAGGAGCTTGAAATGCTGGCCAATAGCAACAACGCCCGAAAATTCTACCAGAAAGTTCGGCGGCTTACATAAGGTTTTAAGACCGGGGCGTTTTTCTATAAGAACAAAGACGGCGATCTGGTGACTGACGTACACGGCAACCCAAAATTATGAAGGAACACTTCTCGAACCTCTTAAACAGTGACAGCTGCGCATGTTGCAGAGAATGTTATACCTTTTCGTCGACTTCAAAGCTGCATTCGAAGGTACGGAAATACTTGTATGCCGCAATGTCTAAATTTGGTATCTCCGCAAAGCTAATATGGCTATGCAAGATGACGTTGCTCATCACCAGCGCCGTCAGAATTGGGAAGGAGCTCTTCGAGCCGTTTGATACCAAACGAGGTTTCAGACAGGGTTACTCGCTGTCGTGTGACTTCTTTGACCTGATGTTGGAGAGAATGGTACGAGCCGCAGAACTTAATCGCTCAGGCACAATTTTTTATAAGAGCGTACAATTGTTGGCGTACGCCGATGATACTGACATCATCGACCTTAACAACCGCGCTGTTAGTTCTGCCTTCTCCAAGCTGGATAAAGAGGCAAAGTGAATGGGTCTGGTGGTGAACGAGGACAAAACGAAGTACCTCCTGCCATCAAACAAACAGTCGGCGCACTCGCGTATCGGCACCCACATCATTGTTGACAGTTATGATTTCGAGGTTGTAAAGGATTTCGTATACTTAGGAACACGCATTAACACCGATAACAATGTCAGCCTGGAAATCCAACGTAGAATCTCTCTTGACAACAAGTGCTACTTTGGACTAAGTAGGCAACTGAGCAGTAAAGTCCTCTCTCGACTAACAAAACTAACACTCTACAAGACTCTCATCATGCCCGTCCTAACGTATGGCGCAGAAGCGTGGACGATGACAACATCCGATGAAGCGACGCTTGGAGTGTACGAGAGAAAGATTCTGCGTAAGATTTTTGGACCTTTGCTCGTTGGCAACGGCGAATATCGCAGGCGATGGAACGATGCGCTGTATGAGCTTTACGGCGACATAGACATAGCGCAGCGAATAAAGATCCAGCGGCTTCGTTGGCTGGGTCATGTCGTCCGAATGGATACAAACGCTCCGGCTTTGAAAGTATTCGATGCGGCACCAGCTGGTGGTAGCAGAGGAAGAGGAAGGCCTCCTCTGCGTTGGAAAGATCAGGTGGAGAAGGACTTGGCTTCACTTGGTGTGCCCAATTGGCGCCGGTTAGCACGAGAAAGAAACGATTGGCGCGCTTTGTTAAGCTCGTCCAAAATCGCGTAAGCGGTTATCGCGCCAATTAAGAAGAAGAGAAGAACATACGAATATGCTTTTTTATCCTATAAAATGTAAATATAGAGGATATCTTGAGTTTGTTGTTTCTTTTATTTATTTTGAATATCAAAACTTGTATACAAACCTTGCTGTTATACTCCTGCATTAGGAACTGGACGAAAAATTACAGAAAATAAATAAAAACGTTTTCCAATGCCTTGCAAAATTATGTCGGTCAATTTTATTTCAAACAAATGTATAACAATGCCTATTTTCTTTTTGTCCAAAAATGTATGTAAATATGTATATAAATATCAATATAATAATCAAAGAATAAACACATGAACATAGAAATTAAACACATTCAAATGACTGCAAAATGTCGTCGGCACTTACACAATTTTATTTTCTTTCAACATTGCACATACATTCGCAATACACTTCTAATATAACACTGGCAGGATCTATGCAAAATTTTAAAATTTTAACATTTTACGCTTACTAAACGCAATTTCGTTTGTCAAAGAAATCACAGAAACACAGAAATACGGTACGCCATTAGTCAATTTGATTTTCTTCAGAAGCAAATGCAAACTTTGCAGAGCCAATATTAAAGAGAGAATTCGCTGTAATCAGCTCTACTAAAAACTAACCCGCTGTCAAGTTGGGCGAGGTGAAAAAGTCTTCGCGGTCAGACTTCCTTTTTGACAACTCGCACTATTCGTAGCTCGGGAGACTTATCTATACGTTAACGTTCTCTGGAGCTTATTTCATGCAAGCTCTTGTTTATGTGGCGACGGCTAGTCGCTTGCTTAACGGTATTTTGAATTTCTAGTTTATGTAACTAGCGCGCAGTTATTGTTCTATGCAATTTTTAGTACGTTTGTGATCGCCAAGTGGACAATATAAAAATATATAAAAAATGAGCCGACGTACTACGATTGAACAGCGAGAACTAGTCATTAAGCATTTTCAAACCGGAAAGTCGAAACGAAAAATTACGGAAATAGTTTGTTTGAATAGTGCTAC
Source organism: Anastrepha ludens (assembly GCF_028408465.1). Classification (NCBI taxonomy): domain Eukaryota; kingdom Metazoa; phylum Arthropoda; class Insecta; order Diptera; family Tephritidae; genus Anastrepha; species Anastrepha ludens. The sequence goes on along the minus strand of NC_071503.1, from coordinate 75,513,985 downwards.
AGTACGAAGTATCATTGAACGCTTCGTTTATGAAAATCGGGTGCAAAATAAAGGCCGATATGCCCCAAATAAATTTTTTTACGAACGTGATCAGCGTTTAATTGTTCGTAAAATAAAAGAAAACCCAATACTATCGGCTCCAAAACTGCTAAACGAAATTGAGCAGGAAGTGGCGAAATCATGTTGCGTCGAAACAGTGCGACGGGTACTACGTGAAAAAGGCTTTAATGGTCGAGTAGCACCATAGAAATTAAAGATTTTGATTTCTGGAAAACCTCAAGATTTCCGTTTCTACCACGACAATGACCCTAACCATAAGGCGGCAATCGTGCAGACATGGCTCGTATGGAACTGTCCACATTTAATGCAACCACCGGCTCAATGACCTGACGAACTGGAAACAAAAATTCGCACACATCACATAAGCAATAAACAAAGTACTGAATCATTTTTAAATCACTCTTCTTCTTCTTAATTGGCGCGATAACCACTTACGCAATATTGGCCGAGTTTAACAAGCGCGCCAGTCGTTTCTTTCTTGTGCTAACCAGGACTCACCAAATGAAGTCAAGTCTTTCTCCATCTGATCTTTCCATCGCAAAGGAGGCCTTCCCCTTCCTCTACTACCACCTGCTGGTACCGTATCAAATACTTTCAGAGCCGGAGCGTTTGTATCCATTCGGACGACATGACCCAGCCAACGTAGCTGCTGGATCTTTATTCGATCCGTTATGTCTATGTCATCGTAAATCTCATACAGCTCATCGTTCCGTTTTCTGAGAGCAGGAGTGAGAGTCGAGTGGCGAATCTTCTGGCTGTCTGTCGTGATTGCAACTTTTCGATGTTGAACATTCTTTGCGTAGGTAGATGTACGTTTTCTGCTGCACAGAGGCGTGTACGCAGTTTGGCTGCAGCAAGGTAGTGATCCAAGTCGATGTTGGGTCTTCGGATCGTACGTACATCTAATAGACTGGAAGCTTATGTTCCATCTGTCAAAATATGATCGATCTGGTTTCGCGTTTTTCGATCAGAAGACAGCCAGGTAGCTTGGTATGAGAAGGAGCAAATGTTAAACGAGCTTTTTTCGAGTTCTAATTTGTAGATTCATAATAAGGTCATTTCAAATTCAACTTTGCTCACGAGTGGCGAATTGCAGTTATTTACCACGCGAGTGACGCGAGTGGAGGGTTTCTATATTTACTTACCACGCTAGGACAGAAATTCAGATTTTTTCTGCGTTTACCATACCACTGAGGAAGTTCATAAGATTTTTCGGTACACTACTAAGGAAATCGAAGCGAATAAATTTGCGATTAAGAAGGCCGTACGGCAGTTAGTTTGTGGTGCAGAAGCTAAAGTCGGCGGAGTTATTCGTTTTGTTTTTGGGCACGTATTTAATTCAGGTTCAAGTCCTGAAGTCATATTTTTTTTTCTTGCACATTATTTTTTTTACAATTCAAACCAGGAAAGTTTTGTAAAATTTTTGAGTTTATTTTAATTAAAATTTCTTTAAAATACTGTTTTTTTTGTATTTTATAAATGGAAATTTCTTTTCGGTATAAAATAGTTCATACTGGATATGACCTGACTTTTATATAAATCAATCAAAACAGAAAATATGTACATATGTCTATAATCTATTTCATCAAATCCAAATTATATTGATGAGAAAATATCATTCTAATATCCGTCCAGAAAGCCAAACGCGCATACACACATGCATATTCATATAATTACGCATACAAACTTTCAACTAACGCAGAATATGTGCATATAAAAGTACGAATCGAATAAATGAGTGATTTAAAAACGATCATTAAAAATTGTAGATTAGCGCAATCGTGAAAGACGTGTCGTGTATGGAGTAAATCGTCCCATATGTGACTCAGGTTCAAATCCTGTACACAGTTTTTTGTTCGATATTTTTATTTCATTTTTTATATTTGGTTTAATTAGAATTGATTTAAAATAGTGTATTCAGGTTTTTCTAATACCTGTTATTTAGAAATTTATTTTCTATATAACATTATTCATACTTCTTTTGAATTAATTTATATGTAAAACAGCCATAAAGGCAATCATATGAATATGCATTCCTATATTTAATCTCTTCAGTCAAATCTGAACTACTTACATACACATATTGATGAGAAAATATTCTAATATCCATGGATGCATCCAGAAAGCCAAACGCGCATACACGCATATGTATACAAATATATACAAACTTTCAACGAACGCAAAATGTATGCAGATAAAAAACAACAACTGCGACCGTCTTCTTGTCCGTCAGTGAAAAGATGGGATATGTATACCCTATGAGCAAAAAGAACCGGGAAGGTGATGTTGACTGTTTCCTTCGATTGCCAAGGCATAGTCCACCATGAGTACCTTCCATCGGGCCAGACAGTCAATAAAGAATATTATTTATCCGTTTTGAAACCTTAGAGAGATGCTGTGTGTTGCAAACCGCCGGAAATGTGAGCAAACAATTCTCAAATTTTGCATGATGATAACGCGCCATCGCACTGATCAAAGAGAATACAAATCGGCCTGCCGGGGGTGTTTGGAAGACTGGGTTAAGCGTTGGCACATGTGTGTTGCTTCAGACGGGTCATATTTTGAAGGAGATAATAGAAATTTGCCTTATATTTAACTCTGTTTTGTTTAATTTAAACATTCACGGTACTTTCTGATCATAAGGTACATATATGCGGCTTTGCGGACAGCAATGTGTGATTCGCTGGAAGTCGCATTAACTCGCGACTGTCGCACAGTTAGAAGACATATTTACATACATATAAGGGTGCATACATACATACGGAGGAGCGGCCACTCGACATGACAAAAATTTAAGATTTATCAAATATTGGCAAAGAATTCCAGGCGAAATATTCCAATATTGACTATTTTCGAATGGTCGCGAAAATTGGCATATGGGCGGCTCGTTTATGAATGAAATTGAAATATGAGCTGTAACTTATGAATGAACTTTTTGTTTTTGATCTAAATTGTTCAGCGCCGTCGCTGATAGAATCATGGCCGCTGCGACTGCGTCTACGAATGTATTTTGTTTTTGTAGTCGCTAGGCTTAGATTTTAGCTTTGGGCGACATGCGCTTGTGAGGTATGTGTTTTTGTTGTGTTCTAGAATATTTTAGAATGTGTGGTGGCAAAGCGGCCATCGCGTTGCGCTTGCTGTTGCTTTTGCGTCGATCAAAGTATTGTGTTTTTGTAATTGCAATATTAGGAATATCGACTGATGAAAGACAAAAGTATACGGAAGCAAGAAGGGAGCGGTGTGCTCGCGCTTATATGCATGAATGTATGAACGTGCATGGATGTAGTAACATATGAATACAATTATTTTGTAGGAAGTTTAGAAGGCAAGTAGGTATATATGTATATATGTATATATGCTAGGACATAAACTCGGTATATATGCATACATAGAGCAGAATTGTTTTTGCACTTGTTAGGAAGAAACTCGTTCACTAGTGCGTATGTGTATTTGATTTCTTGTAAGAATGTGATGTGGTATGACATGTGTACATACATAAGTCAAGGTTATTTGGGCATACTTGCATATGTGATATGATGTTCTTGCGCTTGTGCATTATTGTTTTTCATATACAAATGTACATACATACATATGTATGTAAATGCTGTCGAATACATAAACTATAAATTGACATACAATATAAAATAAGTGTTGATTTATCTTAAACCGTTCTTTTTTTCTGAATGCAAATACCTCCTATTGACATGTACATACATATTATGTACTTATGTATATTTCATATACCATCATTTATTTACATATAAAGTATACGTTCATTTATGTACATATGTGTGTAATGAAAAACTTCATGAATTACTTTCAGAACTTTATTAAAATTTATTCGCGTCGCGCGCATGCACAAAACCTTTTGTTCACAACGCAGGCGCAGAAATAAACGCTCTGCGTATTTATCCTCCCCACGTGACTCGCCATCAATTCTCGGCACAAATTTTTTTTTTCGTTTTTAAATTTTTTTTTTTTTAATGTAATCGTAAAAAAATTTGTAATACATTTAATGTATCCGCTTATCATTTCAAAAGTAACAAAATGGACAAAAAAAAGCAGTCGAAGAAATAAACGCACCGCCTATTTTTCCTCGCCACATGTTAGACTCGAGTTCAATTCCCGGCGCAAACTTTTTTTTATAAATTTTTTTTTTTTTTAAATCGTTTTTTTTTTTAATGTAATCGTAAAAAAATTTGTAATACATTTTATGAATCCGCTTATCATTTCAAAAGTAACAAAATGGTCAAAAAATAAGCATTCGAAGAAATAAACGCACCGCCTATTTTCCCTCGCCACATGTTAGACTCGAGTTCAATTCCCGGCGCAAACTTTTTTTTATAAGTTTTTTTTTTTAATCGTTTTTTTTTAATGTAATTGAAAAAAAAAAAATTATGTAATAAATTTTACGTATTCGCTTATTATTTCAAAAATACGAAAATAGTAAAAATTTAATTGGTTTAATGTCGAGGTGAGAAATGTGTTGTGTGTTGAGGTGAAAGATGTGTGGTGTTTCTAATTTTTGTGTGGGCAAAAGTCAGTGAGGTGTCTATAAACTCGGTGTGCTAAATGACCTTACTACAAATCTTTCAAATCTCAATTGTACTAAAAAAAGCTCACAGTAACATTTGCACCTTCTCATTGCATTAACATTCTCTGGTATAACAGTGAACATCGATATAAACAAAATTAGAATGCCAGTAGAGCGCACTCCACCGCGTGAACGGAGTATACCGCTATCTACCGTGCAAACAACAAAATCAAATCAGTGCTCAACTTACTCTGATAATAATGTACATGTAAAAACAAGAGAAACTATATTTAAAATAAGATAAACAACAACATCTTGGAGTGATCAATGCAAAACACCAATAGCGTTAACAGCTAATCATCATCAATTGGAGAGTCCGTCAATAGAGACTGCTTTGGCGCCCTAAAACCAGAGAATGTTAATGCAATGAGAAGGTGCAAATGTTACTGTGAGCTTTTTTTAGTACAATTGAGATTTGAAAGATTTGTAATAAGGTCATTTAGCACACCGAGTTTATAGACACCTCACTGACTTTTGCCCACACAAAAATTAGAAACACCACACATTTTTCACCTCAACACACAACACATTTCTCACCTCGACATTAAACCAATTAAATTTTTACTATTTTCGTATTTTTGAAATAATAAGCGAATACGTAAAATTTATTACATTTTTTTTTTTTCAATTACATTAAAAAAAAAACGATTTAAAAATAAAAATTTATAAAAAAAAGTTTGCGCCGGGAATTGAACTCGAGTCTAACATGTGGCGAGGAAAAATAGGCGGTGCGTTTATTTCTTCGACTGCTTATTTTTTGACCATTTTGTTACTTTTGAAATGATAAGCGGATACATAAAATGTATTACAAATTTTTTTACGATTACATTAAAAAAAAAAATTTAAAAACGAAAAAAAAAATTTGTGCCGAGAATTGATGGCGAGTCACGTGGGGAGGATAAATACGCAGAGCGTTTATTTCTGCGCCTGCGTTGTGAACAAAAGGTTTTGTGCATGCGCGCGACGCGAATAAATTTTAATAAAGTTCTGAAAGTAATTCATGAAGTTTTTCGTTACACACATATGTACATAAATGAACGTATACTTTATATGTAAATAAATGATGGTATATGAAATATACAATACATAAGTACATAATATGTATGTACATGTCAATAGGAGGTATTTGCATTCAGAAAAAAAGAAAGGTTTAAGATAAATCAACACTTATTTTATATTGTATGTCAATTTATAGTTTATGTATTCGACAGCATTTACATACATATGTATGTATGTACATTTGTATATGAAAAACAATAATGCACAAGCGCAAGAACATCATATCACATATGCAAGTATGCCCAAATAACCTTGACTTATGTATGTACACATGTCATACCACATCACATTCTTACAAGAAATCAAATACACATACGCACTAGTGAACGAGTTTCTTCCTAACAAGTGCAAAAACAATTCCGCTCTATGTATGCATATATACCGACTTTATGTCCTAGCATATATACATACATACATATATACCTACTTGCCTTCTAAACTTCCTACAAAATAATTGTATTCATATGTTACTACATCCATGCACGTTCATACATTCATGCATATATGCGCGAGCACAGCGCTGGCTTCTTGCTTCCGTGTACTTTTGTCTTTCACCAGTCGATATTCCTAATATTGTACTTACAAAAACACAATACTTTGATAGACGCAAAAGCAACAGCAAGCGCAACGCGATGGCCGCTTTGCCACCACACATTCTAAAATGTTCTAGAACACAACAAAAACACATACCTCACATGCGCATGTCGCCCGAAGCTAAAATCTAAGCCTAGCGACTACAAAAACAAAATACATTCGTAGACGCAGTCGCAGCGGCCATGATTCTATCAGCGACGGCGCTGAACAATTTAGAACAAAAACAAAAAGTTCATTCATAAGTTCGAGCTCATATTTCAATTTCATTCATAAAACGACCCGCCATATGCCAATTTTCGCGACCATTCGAAAATAGTCAATATTGGAATATTTCGCCTGGAATTCTTTGCCAATATTTGATAAATCTTAAATTTTTGTCATGTCGAGTGGCCGCTCCTCCGTATGTATGTATGCACCCTTATATGTATGTAAATATGTCTTCTAACTGTGCGACAGTCGCGAGTTAATGCGACTTCCAGCGAATCACACTTTGCTGTCCGCAAAGCCGCATTTATGTACCTTATGATCAGAAAGTACCGGGAATGTTTAAATTAAACAAAACAGAGTTAAATTTAAGGCAAATTTATATTATCTCCTTCAAAATTTGACCCGTCTGAAGCAACACACATGTGCCAACGTTTAACCCAGTCCTCCAAACACCCCCGGCAGGCCGATTTGTATTCTCTTTGATCAGTGCGATGGCGCGTTATCATCATGCAAAATCTGAGAATTGTTTGCTCACATTTCCGGGGGTTTCCAACACACAGCATCTCTCTAAGGTTTCAAAACGGATAAATAATATTCTCTATTGACTGTCTGGCCCGATGGAAGGTACTCATGGTGGACTATGCCTTGGCAATCGAAGGAAACAGTCAACATCACCTTCCCGGTTCTTTTTGCTCATAGGGTATACATATCCCATCTTTTCACTGACGGACAAGAAGACGGTCGCAGTTGCTGTTTTTTATATGCATACATTTTGCGTTCGTTGAAGGTTTGTATATATTTGTATACATATGCGTGTATGCGCGTTTGGCTTTCTGGATGCATCCATGGATATTAGAATATTTTCTCATCAATATGTGTATGTAAGTAGTTCAGATTTGACTGAAGAGATTAAATATAGGAATGCATATTCATATGATTGCCTTTATGGCTGTTTCACATATAAATTAATTCAAAAGAAGTATGAATAATGTTATATAGAAAATAAATTTCTAAATAACAGGTATTAGAAAAACCTGAATACACTATTTTAAATCAATTCTAATTAAACCAAATATAAAAAATGAAATAAAAATATCGAACAAAAAACTGTGTACAGGATTTGAACCTGAGTCAAATATGGGACGATTAACTGCATACACGACACGTATTTCACGATTGCGCTAATCTACAATTTTTAATGATCTTTTCTAAATCACTCATTTATTCGATTCGCAGTTTTATATGCACATATTCTGCGTTAGTTGAAAGTTTGTATGCGTAATTATATGCATATGTATCTGTGTATGCGCGTTTGGCTTTCTGGACGGATAATTAGAATAAATGATATTTTCTCATCAATATAATTTGGATTTGATGAAAGAGATTAACATATGTACATACTTTCTGTTTTGATTGATTTATATAAAAATCAGATCATATCCAGTATGAACTATTTTATACCGAAAAGAAATTTCCATTTATGAAATACAAAAAAAACAGTATTTTAAAGAAATTTTAATTAAAATAAACTCAAAAATTTTACCAAACTTTCCTGGTTTGAATTGTAAAAAAAATAATGTGCAAGAAAAAAAATATGACTTCAGGACTTGAACCTGAATTAAATACGTGCCAAAAAACAAAACGAATAACTCCGCCGACTTTAGCTTCTGCACCACAAACTAACCGCCGCGCAGCCTTCTTAATCGCAAATTTATTCGCTTCGATTTCCTTAGTAGTGTGCCGAAAAATCTTATGAACTTCCTCAGTAGTTTGGTAAACGCAGAAAAAATCTGAATTTCTGTCCTAGCGTGGTAAGTAAATATAGAAACCCTCCACTCGCGTCACTCGCGTGGTAAATATCTGCAATTCGCCACTCGTGAGCAAAGTTGAATTTGAAATGACCTTATTATGAATCTACAAATTAGAACTCGAAAAAAGCTCGTTTAACATTTGCTCCTTCTCATTGCATTAACATTCTCTGCTAAAACTATCCGGAAGAAACAGCAGAAAAATCAGAGAATGTTAATGCAATGAGAAGGTGCAAATGTTACTGTGAGCTTTTTTTAGTACAATTGAGATTTGAAAGATTTGAAGTAAGGAAATTTAGCACACCGAGTTTATAGACACCTCACTGACTTTTCCCCACACAAAAATTAGAAACACCACACATCTTTCACCTCAACACACAACACATTTCTCACCTCGACATTAAACCAATTAAATTTTTACTATTTTCGTATTTTTGAAATAATAAGCGAATACGTAAAATTTATTACATAATTTTTTTTTTTTCAATTACATTAAAAAAAACGAATTTAAAAAAATAAAAAATTAATAAAAAAAAGTTTGCGCCGGGAATTGAAATCGAGTCTAACATGTGGCGAGGAAAAATAGGCGGTGCGTTTATTTCTTCGACTGCTTATTTTTTTACCATTTTGTTACTTTTGAAATGATAAGCGGATACATAAAATTTATTAAAAATATTTTACGATTACATTAGAAAAGAAGAAAACACTTTAAAAACGAAAAAAAAAAAAAATTTTGCGCCGAGAATTGATGGCGAGTCATGTGGGGAGGATAAATACGCAGTGCGTTTATTTCTGCGCCTGTGTTGTGAACCAAGGTTTTGTGCATGCGCACGACGCGAATTAGTTTTAATAAAGTTCTGAAAGTAATTCATGAAGTTTTTCATTACATACATACATAAATGAACGCATACTTTATATGTACATAAATTATGGTATTTGACAATATACATAATATATATGTACATATCAATAGGAGGTATGTATTTGCATTCAGAAAAAAAGAATGGTTTAAGATAAATCAACACTTATTTTATATTGTACGTCAATTTATAGTTTATGTATTCGACAGCATTTACATACATATGTATGTATGTACATTTGTATATGAAAAACAATAATGCACAAGCGCAAGAACATCATCTTCCTTTCATACATATGTATGCACATATGCATGTATGCCCAATAACCTTGACTTATGTATGTACACATGTCACAGCACATCACATTCTTACAAGAAATCAAATACACATACGCACTAGTGAACGAGTTTCTTCCTAACAAGTGCAAAAACAATTCTGCTCTATGTATGTATATATTCCCACTTTATGTCCTAGCATATATACATACATATATACCTACTTGCCTTCTAAACTTCCTACAATATAATTGTATTCATATGTTACTACATCCATGCACGTTCATACATTCATGCATATATGCGCGAGCACAGCGCTGGCTTCTTGCTTCCGTGTACTTTTGTCTTTCACCAGTCGATATTCCTAATATTGTACTTACAAAAACACAATACTTTGATAGACGCAAAAGCAACAGCAAGCGCAACGCGATGGCCGCTTTGCCACCACACATTCTAAAATGTTCTAGAACACAACAAAAACACATACCTCACATGCGCATGTCGCCCGAAGCTAAAATCTAAGCCTAGCGACTACAAAAACAAAATACATTCGTAGACGCAGTCGCAGCGGCCATGATTCTATCAGCGACGGCGCTGAACAATTTAGAACAAAAACAAAAAGTTCATTCATAAGTTCGAGCTCATATTTCAATTTCATTCATAAAACGACCCGCCATATGCCAATTTTCGCGACCATTCGAAAATAGTCAATATTGGAATATTTCGCGTGGATTTATTTGCCAATATTTGATAAATCTTGAATTTTTGTCATGTCGAGTGGCCGCGGCTCCGTATGTATGTATGCACCCTTATATGTATGTAAATATGTCTTCTAACTGTGCGACAGTCGCGAGTTAATGCGACTTCCAGCGAATCTCACATTGCTGTCCGCAAAGCCGCATATATGTACCTTATGATCAGAAAGTACCGGGAATGTTTAAATTAAACAAAACAGAGTTAAATTTAAGGCAAATTTATATTATCTCCTTCAAAATTTGACCCGTCTGAAGCAACACACATGTGCCAACGTTTAACCCAGTCTTCCAAACACCCCCGGCAGGCCGACATGGCCTTCAGCTCCTTCGTCGTATTCTCTGTGATCAGTGCGATGGCGCGTTACCATCATGCAAAATCCAAGAATTGTTTGCTCACATTTCCGGCCGTTTGCAACATACAGCATCTCTCAAAGGCTTCAAAACGGATAAATAATATTCTTTATTGACTGTCTGGCCCGATGGAAGGTACTCATGGTGGACTATGCCTTGGCAGTCGAAGAAACAGTCAACATCACCTTCCCGGTTCTTTTTGCTCATAGGGTATACATATCCCATCTTTTCACTGACGGACAAGAAGACGGTCGCAGTTGTTGTTTTTTATATGCATACATTTTGCGTTCGTTGAAGGTTTGTATATATTTATATACATATGCGTGCATGCGTGTTTGGCTTTCTGGATGCATCCATGGATATTAGAATATTTTCTCATCAATGTGTGTATGTAAGTAGTTCAGATTTGACTGAAGAGATTAAAATGCATATTCAAATGATTGCCTTTATGGCTGTTTTACATATAAATCAATTCAAAAGAAGTATGAATAATGTTATATAGAAAATAAATTTCTAAATAACAGGTATTAGAAAAACCTGAATACACTATTTTAAATCAATTCTAATTAAACCAAATACAAAAAATTAAATAAAAATATCGAACAAAGAAAAGAGTGTACAGGACTTGAACCTCAGTCAAATATGGCACGATGTACTGCATACACGACACGTATTTCACGATTGCGCTAAACTACAATCACTAATGAACTTTTCTAAATTACTCATTTACTCGATTCGCAGTTTTATATGCGCAAATTCTGCCCCAGCAAAACCTGCGTGACCGAAACTCTAACACAATTACACTTTTTTATATGTTACAAACACATATGCACGCAGGGTTTGCTGGGGCGTCACCGAAACTCTAACACAATCGACTTTTTTTTGATTCTCCGTCACCTTTGGAAAATGTGTAAGCAGTAAGCAAACTTCATTCATATATTTTTTCTCATTTTTGCATCAATAGAAAAAAAAAACAAAAAAAACGGCAAGTGGCTGTCAAAGCAATAAGTCAAAAAGATATCTTTTCTCTCTTTTTGATATCAAAGTAGGCCGAGAATCAAATTGTCAACCTTTGGCAAATGTGTAAGCAGTAAGCAAACTTCATTCAAATATTTTTCCTCATTTTTGCATCAGTTAAAGTAAACAAACGCCGTAGCCGAATGGGTTGGTGCGTGACTACTATTCAGAATTCACAGAGAGAACGTCAGTTCGAATCTCGGTGAAAGCAAAATTAATAAAAACATTTTTCTAATAGCGGTCGCCCATCAGCAGGCAATGGCAAAACACCCAGTGTATTTCTGGCATGAAAAAATTCTCCTCATAAACATATCATAAAACAAAATAAAATAAATGTATAAAAAAATTTTTTTTTTGTGATTCGAACCAAGGATTTTGGATCGGAAGCCCACATTGCTAGCCGCTAGGCTATCGCGCTGTGCTGTCGGCGCTGGCCTAAAAGTTATTTTGTTCGTCGCTACGTTTATATGAAACTGGCACTGGGAAACGAATCCATATGTATGAAAAGGATAGAAAATCACACGTACACAAAGTTTTTGGCACGATTTTCCCAACGCTTTTAACAACGTGATTGTAAAGGGGCGTGGTAACGTGAAGGGTAACGTGACCGCCACTCTTGTTGCTGGGTAAGGACTCAATGCTTCCCACGCCTCTGGAAAGTTGCACAAATAACGGCGATCCCCAAACCAGGTAAAAATGCATCAGAAAAGACATCATATCGCCCCATCAGTCTCTCGCCTATTCTTTCAAAAGTATTTGAAAAAATATTCTTTGCCGGATTAGACGAAATTCTGATAGAAAAAAATATAATAACAAGCCATAAATTTGGATTTAGACGACAGCATTCAACTGTGCAACAAGTCCAAAGAGTTATAAACAAAATACTAGATGATATGGATAATAAAAGGTTCTGCATAACTGTCTACCTAGATATTGCAACAGATGCTTTCCATTTCAATTCAACCGGGCTATTCGGGTCATGTTCTTCGATTTCGATGTAACTTAAATATGTTGCTCTCTGGTTAAAATAATGAGACACGTATTTTTTTGTTCGCCCGAAAAAAATTTTTTTCAAGAGTTATCGGCAATTTTGTTTTTCGGCTCAAACTCGATTTTTTTTAATTATATAAGAAAAAATTTTTTTTAAATGCCCATAACTTAGTCAAAAATGAACCGATTTTAATAATTCTGGGTTCAAAATGATCGTAATTACTTACACAAGCGACTTCATGTAGAAACAATTGCAAAAAAGTAGTTGAAAATTTTTTATTTAGCAAAAAAGAAAAAAAATTTAAATTTTTTCAAAATTCAATATTTCAAAAAGTGTATTTTTTTTTTTTTTATAACTTTTTCCAAATCAAAAAAACATCTCAAACTTTAATTGAGCTGCATGCCTAGTAGCTAAAATGAGTTGTCTTTGAGTAATGAATTTTTGAGTAAACACCCTGTTTCGCACATTTTGTTTTTTGCAAAATAAAAAATTTTCAACTACCTTTTTGCAACTATTTCTACATGAAATCACTCGTGTAAGTAATGACGATCATTTTGAACCCAAAATTATTAAAATCGGTTAATTTTTGACTAAGTTATGGGCATTTTAAAACAATTTTTTCTTATATAGTTAAAAAAAATCGAGTTTGAGGCGAAAAACAAAATTGCCGATAACTCTTGAAAAAAATTTTTTTCGGGCGAACAAAAAAATACGTGTCTCATTATTTTGACCAGAGAGCAACATATTTGAGTTACATCGAAATCGAAGAACATGTCCCGAATAGCCCTTTTGAATTGAAATGGAAAGAATCTATATAAGAAAATTTTTTTTAATTGCTCATAACTTAGTCAAAAATAAGCCGATTTGAATGATTCTGGGTTCAAAATAATCGTAATTACTTACACGAGCGACTTCATTTAGAAATAGTTGCAAAAAAGTAGTTGAAAATTTTTTATTTTGCAAAAAACAAAAAGTGCGAAACAGGGTGTTTACTCAAAAATTCATTACTCAAAAACAACTCATTTTAGCTACTAGGCATGCAGCTCAATTAAAGTTTGAGATGTTTTTCTGATTTGGAAAAAGTTATAAAAAAAAAAAAATACACTTTTTGAAATATTGAATTTTGAAAAAATTTAAATTTTTTTTCTTTTTTGCTAAATAAAAAATTTTCAACTACTTTTTTGCAATTGTTTCTACATGAAGTCGCTTGTGCAAGTAATTACGATCATTTTGAACCCAGAATTATTAAAATCGGTTCATTTTTGACTAAGTTATGGGCATTTAAAAAAAAATTTTTCTTGTATAATTAAAAAAAATCGAGTTTGAGCCGAAAAACAAAATTGCCGATAACTCTTGAAAAAAAAATTTTTCGGGCGAACAAAAAAATACGTGTCTCATTATTTCGACCAGAGAGCAACATATTTAAGTTACATCGAAATCGAAGAACATGACCCGAATAGCCCGGTTGAATTGAAATGGAAAGCATCAACAGCTTTTGACAGGGTATGGCATAAAGGACTACTGCACAAGCTAAGCGAAATATTGCCACGAAATCACGTCCTCATTCTCAAAAGTTATCTGGAAAACCGACATTTTTTTATAAAGTTTGAAGACGAATGCTCAAGCATGATGCAATTGACAGCAGGTGTGCCCCAAGGTAGTGTCCTAGGCCCTCTATTGTACCTGATATTTACAGCAGATATACCGATCCCAACAACAAAAAATTGCATGATAGCCACATTCGCGGATGACACGGTTTTAATGGCATCAGACAAAATAGAAAAAAAGCTACTGACATTCTTCAACAAACAATAAATAATACTGTATCATGGCTCGATAAATGGGGAATAGAGGTCAACAAAGATAAAACGGTACAAGTAATTTATACAAATGGAAAGCCTAAGAAACACAAACTAACAATAAAAGGCAATGAAATAAAAATCCACCCTAGTGCAAAGTACCTTGGCATAACTATAGATGAAAAACTAAATTGGAAACGACATATAGAAAACTAGCGAAACGAAATCAAAAACAAGTTCAGACAACTATACTGGCTGTTGGCTAAAAATTCAAAACTAAGCCTTAACAACAAAGTAGTGATATATAAATGTATAATCTCACCCATTTGGAAATATGGGATAGAAATCTGGGGCGCAGCAAAAAAAAACCAATATCAAAATAATTCAAAGGACCCAATCTAAAATACTTCGAACAATAACAAAAGCAGGCTGGTATATACCAAACGACGTGATCCACAGCGACCTCAATATCGACACAATAGATGACATAATTAGAAAATACAGCATCAAGCTTATACAACGACTAACAAATCATCGAAATGAACAAATGGGCAAACTACCACAATCGGAGAAAGCGGGAAAACGAAGATTAAAACGATTAACTCCAACAGAACTCACAATTTAACAAAACAACAAAGAAAAAAAAAAAAAATAATTAATAATAAGAATAATAATAATTATAACACTTAGAAAATAATATAATGTAGCATAATCTGAAGCAAAATTGAATGTTTATCTAGCATTGGTTAGAGAACAAAGAATTCCAATACTACGTAAGATTTTATTCTTAAAAACTTATATTTTATTGGGTTGGGGAATAAGTTCAGAGCCGATTTATATTTTCTTTTATTTTTAGGTAAGATTAGGTTATGATGGTAGTCGGTCCGTACGGCCAACGAGCCTAGACTTTACAGGTCCGTTGTGATACCACTGTGCAGCCCGGGAACCTTCATTATTTCTCTTCATGAAACCATTTTGTATAATCCCCACGCCAGACAGTTTTGTAAGAGAATTGAAGAAGTGCTTACCTAGACAACCTGCTCTGATGCAAAGCAAGTGCTCAACTGTTTCTTCCTCTTCCTCATCTCTACAAGTTCTACAATATTAATGAGAGAAAACTCCTATTCTCAAGGAATGCTTGCCAAATAACCAATGACCGGTTACACAAGCCACGACCTTCGAGATATTATCTCTTGAGAGGCTAACAAATTCCTTTGCCTTTTTCTTGTTTATTTGCGGAGATAGTAGCCTAGTTGCTACACATGTATAATCATTTCTCCATGACCTATTGACCTCTTGGATAATATTGTTTATTATTATTAGTTTACTCGTGGCCATAGGTATCCCAATGATACTTTTGTCAGTGAACAGTTGTAGAGCAGTACCTTTCCTAACTATCTCATCGGCTTTACAGCTTCCCTGAAAATCCCTGTGCCCTGTAACCCAAATACGGCTGACTTTGAATACGACGCTAATATCATTTGATCTTAGTATAGCCGCATTCATTGATTTAATGACCGCTTGGCTATCCGAGAATATATTTATAGTCGTTTTTGTGGCGCCGAGGCGGCGCTTTGCTTGGGTAGTCATTACCGCACCAGGGATGCATAAAAAAGTTGTTCTTTGGACTTTTCTCATGATTTTAGCGTAACTCGCCTTTTGAGCAGATGGCCACCATACAAGTGTTCCATATTTTAAGATTGGCCTAACTACCGAAGTATAAAGCCAATGTTTTACGCGAGGTGTCAACCCCCATTTAATACGGACCGCTTTTCAATTTCAATTTATTTGTTTTGTTTTGTAAAGGGTGTTTTTTTTTGGAGGTTAGGTTTTCAAGTTGGCACTACTTTTTTCGTAGATGGTCTTTTTGACAGCTGTCACTTGATTTATGTTCAGTTTGGTTTGCCATTTCATAATTAATAGACTTACACCTGAACAACGTTTGCGAATCGTGCAAATTTATTACGAAAATAATGGTTCGGTTCGCGCGACGCATCGAAGAAAATTTTGTTCAGCGATGAAGCTCACTTTTGGTTGAATGGGTATGCCAATAAGCAAAATTGTCGCATTTGGAGTGAACATAATCCACAAGCCATTGCTGAGACGCCGTTACATCCTCAAAAAGTCACTGTTTGGTGTGCTCTATGGGCAGAGGGAATCATTGGTCCATATTTCTTTAAAAATGAAGCCGGCCATAATGTTACAGTCAATGGAGAGCGCTATGAGAGCCATGATTAATGACTTTTTCGTGCCTGAATTGGACGATGTTGATGTGGACGACCTTTGGTTCCAACAAGACGGCGCTACATGCCATACAGCCAACGCAACAATCGATTTATTGAAGGACACTTTTGGTGAGCGCATTATCTCGCGCCGTGGACCTGTGGCGTGGCCTCCAAGATCGTGCGATATAACACCGCTGGACTATTTCTTGTGGGGCTATGTGAAGCCGCTTGTCTACGCAGATAAGCCCGAGACGATTGACGTCTTGGAAGAGAATATTCGGCGCGTTATTGCTGACCGGCCTCAATTGCTGCAAAAAGTGGTCGAAAATTGGGCCTCTCGGCTGGAATTTATTCGAGCCAGCCGCGGCGGCCACTTGCCCGAAATCATTTTTAAAACATAATGGCAAACCCTTATCTTTATAATAAAGCTAAATTCTTGGCCATAACATTAAATTATATACGTTTTATTTCATCTTGAAAACCTATCCTCTAAAAAAAACACCCTTTACATAGTAAGACAAGGGCTTGTGGTAATACATTTGCTTATGATTCTAGAAAACGAGGATCGTATACATAAAAATGCTACTTTAAAACTATTTTAACTATTCAACGTATAGACTTAAACGAAGTATAATAAGTGAGAAAAGGAGAAAGATGGTGGGAACGGGAGAAGGAAAGGGGGATTAAAGGTTAGAAGAAATTAGAAACTGCAGTTTTAAAACACCTTCCTTGTTTTATAAGCTTTATTGTAGTGTAGTGGTTGGCCTTCGGCCTTGGTAGTACGTTGGCCTTTTTTACTCTTTCCTCAATATTGTGTTTCCATGTGAGTTTCCTATCTAATGTGAGTCCTAAGTACTTGACATTGTCTCTCAAAGGAATCTCCACACCCTTAGAAACCAGCGTGGAGATTATAGGAAGGCTATGTTATATATATATATTTTTTTTAATTCAATTAATAGTCTAAAAAATACAGTATTTCTTACAGACTATGATAACAGATTAATGCTAAATTAATTAATCGAAGTAAAATTTAACTTATAATTAACTAGCTTCAATTTTAACGAGTAAAAGAAAAAGATAAAATTTCTTATAACTTACAGAGGAGGATTATTCATTTTAGTAAGTCAAGAAATACAAAGTTTCTTACAGACGACATAGAACTAAGAGTATTTATATAGAAGTAATTAACAAAATTAAAGCTTAGGAAACTAAATTATCAAAATATACTAGGTAATTATTTAGAATTCTTAAAAAGGAAGAAATTTTTTAATTGGGTATTAAATACATGTTTTGCCCTGGAAAAGTCTAGATCCAAAAGGGGGGCGAGATAGTTAATGTCAGACAGCGTTCTAATAAGAGGCGCTTTGGCACTATATAATGTCCTCCTGACGCCAACATGAAACATTTTGACACGGCGAAAGTTCCTGCAAGGAACATTAAAATGTATTCTTTCTAGAAGAAACGGGGAGTCAATTAGTCCATTAACGAGATCGAAAATAAAAGAAACTGCCTGAAACGTACCCCTGTCACTTAATGGACAGAAACTAATCAAACGACAGCGTGAGTCGTATGATGGTTTGGGGTCTGAGAAATTGAGTGAATGTAGCGCGAAACGCACAAAAATTTTTTGAACCCTCTCCACTCGATTTATACACGCTTAAAGATTGGAACATGTTGAGAACATATATCAAGGACTTAAGTTTTAAATATCTCAAAGCATTCAGCAACTTCAATATTGCCTAGAGATACTTCCCAATCAATTTCACGTAAGGCATTATCAAGAGTTTGAAAATCACAATTGGCAAAATTAAAGGAAGGATGAGCACTATCGGGTCTGGATTCAAAAAATTCTAAAAATTCCAAATCTAGCTTTAAAGGAATATTGATCGGCGATATAGAAGAAAAAGGCTGCGATAGAACAGAAGTAATGTTGTCGCTTATAAAAATCAAATCTAATAAACGACGCATACTATTAGTTAACCCATTAATCTGATTTAGACCCATGCCCAGTAAATTATCAATAAAAAAAGATTCAGTACGACTATTGACGTTTGAAGGCGTTAGATATACGTTATTGTCTAAATATACCCAATTTATATTGCTTAAGCTAAAATCCTCAAGACACATAATTTATTATTCCCAATAACATCTTGAAGGGCTAACATGTTGTTCACATGCGACTTATACAAGTACTCATTACTTAAGGGTGGAATATAAGGCACAAATATATAAACTACTAGCGGACCCTCTGCCTGCTTCGCTAGGCATATCAGAATTAGAAATGAATAATTAACACTCGACTTAAATTCACGCTACATGTATTTATTCTTTTTAACACACTTTTATTAGGTCGGGTTGTATGTATGTATGTATGTATGTATGTATGTATGTTTGTATGTATGTAACGGAATCTTTGAGCTTAATTTTCACTGGCTTCTAAACATCTGATCGACTTGAAATTTTGCACACCTATCAAGGACCGATGACAATGCAATAATTTGATAAAAGTTTTCCATTATCCTTATTGGGATTGCCAGGATTAATATTTTCTGTTTTTACCTGTGGGCAAAAAGTAAGGTGAATTTGAATCTTTGAATCTTTTTAACACACTTTTATTAGGTCGGGTTGTATGTATGTATGTATGTATGTATGTATGTATGCATGTATGTATGTATGTATGTATGTATGTATGTATGTATGTATGCATGTAACGGAATCTTTGAGCTTAATTTTCACTGGCTTCTAAAAATCTGATCGTCTTGAAATTTTGCACACCTATCAAGGACCGACGACAATGCAATAATTTGATAAAAGTTTTCCATTATCCCTATTAGGATTGCCAGGATTAATATTTTCTTTTTTTACCTGTGGGCAAAAAGTAAGGTGAATTTGGTTGTAAAATGAAAAAAATCTTTTTTTATTCTTGTAAATAAGTTTCTCAGGCTCCCTCCACGAAGTAAGTTCTTCATCCCGATTACTTCTTTATCACGGCCGATAACTGCATAGCTTTAGACTCACAGTCGATAAGAAAGGAATTAAATATAACACGAATATATCGAATCATTTATTCACTGACTGCAATGATAACAATAATTTTCATTCATAATAAACAAAAAATAGTTTAAAGAAACTAAAAAACACGCTTTTTTGCTAATCGAACTAAAAAGTAGAAAATAAAAAATAGTTTAAAAAAACTAATATAAAAAACACGCTTTTATTGCTAATCGAACTAAAAAGTAGAAAATAAATTTTAATGACAAAGAGACCTATAATGAAGTAATAGCAAATCGAACGATCAGTCATAGTCAACTACCTCAGAATAGAATTATAACAAAAATTAAGATACAAATAGAGTAATTCAAATTAGAGTTAAAAGCGTGGGATGCATTTTGCTTCACTTTCATAACCCTCTGTACATAGGTAGTTGCCAATAGAATGATTGTAATATTTACTATATCAAGCATCCCACGCTTTTAACTCTAATTTGAATTACTCTATTTGTATCTTAATTTTTGTTATAATTCTATTCTGAGGTAGTTGACTATGACTGATCGTTCGATTTGCTATTACTTCATTATAGGTCTCTTTGTCATTAAAATTTATTTTCTACTTTTTAGTTCGATTAGCAATAAAAGCGTGTTTTTTAGTTTTTTTAAACTATTTTTTATTTACAATATAAAATGAATGTTAATTTTAAACTTAAACTAACACAAAGCCTTTTCGTAAACTACATTTTTTGTTTTGCTCTGAGTTGTGGTATAAATAAACAGAACTGATGGCTTTCCTACTCGTGAACATGATACTTATAATTGTCCGTGGGAGAAGCATGGATATTCTAAGTCAATTCCGCATAATTCCAGCGATTGTCCTTGTGCTTTGTTTATTGTCATTGCAAATGCAAGACGTATTGGAAATTGCAATCTTTTGAAGTCAAAAGCTAAATCTGGTGGAATCAGCGGAATACGCGGAATCAATACGTCTTCACCTTTGAATTTTCCTTTTAAAATTGTTGCTTTAATAAGATTATTCATGACCTTTTTGACTGCTTATCTTGTTCCGTTACACAATCGTGGCTGATTTAAATTTCTAAGCAAAATAATTGGTGCACCAACTTTCAATTGTAAGCGATGAGCCGGCAGTCCAGGTAAGTCCAAGGAATTTAAAAATTCTGTTGGATAATTTACAGCGTCATCTTGATTTATAACTGTATCAATTGATTTAAATGCTACAATCTCACCAGGCACATCATTTAAAATATTCGCATTCAATTGACCAACATCCTTATTTTTCGCAGCCAGTATTGCTCTTTCAGCTAACCAATTGTGATTTTGATAATTTTGCGCAATATTTGGAAAAACACTTGAAACTAATTGTTGTTTTGTGTGTGCGAAATTACAAAAATTATCTGGCAAAGTGATTAAGCCAGTAGCAGCATCAATAGGAATTTGTCCATTTCCTATCTTCAGAAGTAAATAAACTCGCAGATTTGTTTTCAAAGTCAAAGTCCACTAAAATCGCAATGTCTCGAGAACTATTATAGACACCATAAATTTTTTTTTTTCAAAATAAAGGTTAAATCATAAGGAATCGTTACGTGTATAACAGAAAATCTAAAAAACTGGCCAAATCAACTAAAAATTGATTAAAAAAATTTTTTTGACTTTTTTTTGGTCAAAATTTCGAAATTTTTTTTTTAACATAATACTAATTTAAACTACTTATTTGTTTCTATATTGTCTGTAAATTGCATTGAAATCCATCCAACGGTTCAAGAAATATTGATTTTTGAAAAAAACACGGTCCCGATTTTCAACATGGCGTAGATGACTCAATTTTGAAAATTTTTCAAAATCCTTTTAGGCTCAAATGTATCTTACCTAGAACTAATATTTCCCAAAGTTTCAAAAAATCGAAAGACCACTTGCAAATCTCATATTTTCTGACGGAGTCTTACCCATATTCAATTTCGGCAGATTCATATTTATAAATGTGTTAAGATCATTTATATCGTATTGTTGTTCACGTTGTATATCTTGATTAAATACGTCATGCATTGCTCGATTAGGAGGTGGTAAACCTAATTGTGACAATAATTTATTTGCAACTGCTAAGCACATATCTTCAATATGAGATGGAAAACATGTTGCACAATAATTGAAAATAATGTCCGTATTTGATGCGGTGTACCTGTTGCGGATGCATCTGCAAGTGTTGCATCCCAATGATTATCATCTTCAAGTACATGCAATTCTTCACATGCTCACCGGTAAGTTTGACAGAGGCGCCCATTAACTCTTCTCAAATTCAAAAAAGACGTTGGTCCACGAACATTAATTAATAAAAGACCCAAATAAAAACATTCAGCCTCGCTAGGATGCACTGTATAAAGTCGTCCTACGGCGTCACTTTCAAAAACACCAGGATAACCATCAACAGGTTTTCCTCTTTTACGTCTTTCCCATGTGTAATATGTTGGTACTTGTGAATTAAGCAGTGTTTTAGCAAATTGATCTCTTTCACATAATTTAAAAAAATAAATTAATGTGGTTGATGGCGGTCGCTCTACAATTGTCTGAGCATTATCAACAGTAAAATACACACGCTGTCCATTTTCCAAATGAACTGCTAAATGAATAACAGCTGGACTACGGTCATGAATGGAGAAAAACAAAATTCGCCAAACTGCCTCGTTACTACTAATGTACCTGCCCATTTGGTATTGAGTTATTTCATCATTTCAGTTCTCTGCAACTCCAAAAACAGCCATGTCACTACCTTTGTTAATATACTTGCAGCAATCCCTGAGAGCGCTATTTTAGTTATACCTGCTTTTAGGCATTTATCTCGTAAACGTACGTTTGCCCATATGAAATTGTCTACCTAAATGCATAAAAAAAGTTTTAGCATAACTTTTTCGAGTATATATACATACAGGAGGATTTATTTTTTACATTTTGCTCGTCGGCTTTCGCGTTTTCTTTTCTTGGTTTTAGACTTTCACCACAAAAAAATTACGCAAACCCTTGAACAAAGTTATACTAATAGAAACCTGATCTTAATACTCGAGCTACCATCAAATTAACACATTTTATTTTTTAAAAGAACATTTATGGCGACTGTCGACCCATATTGATGGATTTCAATGGAATGTATGGATTCAACCGCTGAATAATTTCGTATATTTTAAATCCATCTAAACTTTTACATTTGCGCATTTATATATATGTATTTAACATTTTAAGTAAACGTTTCAATATTTGTCAAAAACTTTGAACTTCGAAAAATACAGGCTGATGGTTATTAATGGAATCAAATATATTTAACGAATTTTTATTTTATCTAAATCATTAAACGTTCAAATGAAGCTCAAAATATTTTTCCAGTTTAAAAAAAAGCAATGTGCTTTGATGCCGTGTAACGCATGCATAAAAAGGAAAGAAAAGAGAGGACAACTATTGCGTTACGAATAATACAGTCGCATACGTCACTCGACATCAAAACAATCCCAGCAAGAAGAGTGCCGGTCACGTGACCGGTCACGTTACCGGGACGCGTGACCGTTAAACGGTCACTAGCCCCGCCCCTTTGCAATCACTTTGTTAAAAGCGTTGGGAAAATCGTGCCAAAAATTTTGTGTACGTGTGATTTTGTATCCCTTTCATACATATGGATTCGTTTGCCAGTGCCAGTTTCATATAAACGTAGCGACGAACAAAATAACTTTTAGGCCAGCGCCGGCAGCACAGCGCGATAGCCTAGCGGCTAGCAATGTGGGCTTCCGATCCAAAATCCTTGGTTCGAATCACAAAAAAAAAAATTTTTTTATACATTTATTTTATTTTGTTTAATGATATGTTTATGAGGAGAATTTTTAATGGCAGAAATACACTCGGTGTTTGCAAAGCGACCGCTATTAGAAAAATGTTTTTATTAATTTTGCTTTCACCGAGATTCGAACTGACGTTCTCTGTGTGAATTCTGAATAGTAGTCAAGCACCAACCCATTCGGCTACGGCGCTTATTTACTTTGATTGATGCAAAAATGAGTAAAAGTATTTGAATGAACTTTGCTTACTGCTTACACTTTTGCCAAAGGTTGACAATTTGATTCTCGGCCTACTTTGATATCAAAAAGAGAGAAAAGATATCTTTTTGACTTATTGCTTTGACAGCCACTTATCGTTTTCTTTTGTTCTATTTCTATTGATGCAAAAATGAGAAAAAATATATGAATAAAGTTTGCTTACTGCTTACACATTTGCCAAAGGTGACGGAGAATCAAAAAAAAAAGTCGATTTCCAAACAAATACGAGTGCATATGTGTTAGTAACAAATAAAAAAGTGTAATTGTGTGAGAGTTTCGGTCACGCAGGTTTTGCTGGGATGTTATTCATATCTGTGTATATTCTATTCATTTGCGTGTATTCTCATTCCGTATACGTAATGTCCGTATAAGGGAAACACGCAACGCACGCATACTTTTACCGATTTCTTTAAAACTTCACATAAACCATCTATGGACCAATACCAATGATCTGTGAAAGTTTGATTGAAATTGGTGAATGCGTTTAGGCGTGAATCGGCGACTAACGAACACAAAAAAACGTCTCCATTTTTATATATAAGATGCGCACCACGTATTCGCACGCATAGCTGGTCTAATACAGTATCAGTCTCATGTAATTGAATGAGTGATGCGTGACGATTACAGCGAACTGCAATCAAGACTCCGCCTCCTCTGCTACATCCAGTTTTAACAGCATCTCTGTCTTTACGAAAAAGAACGTAAATGTTTGGATCGAAAAATTCAGCATCAAAAAAGTTTGAGTTGAGCCAAGTCTCGGTTATAACCACCACATCATACTCACAACATGAACTAAGCAATCGTACTTCATCTGACTTACTTCTTAGTCCGGACGCATTTTAAATTAAAATTTTTATTCGATTATTAGGTCTGGCACAGGCAACTAATTCTGCGGCGGTTGATTTACTTGCTTGGTAAGGTACAGTTCTTAAGTAGTCACTTCTTTGTTTACTCGCTCTTGAAAAAACTTGAAGGGGCGTACTTTTACGCCAGCTGACCAGAGCTCTGAATTTAGTAAGCTGTCATAATGATTTGAGAAGACCCCTAGTTTAAAGTTCACTCGCTTTAGAGAATCAACAGCCACATCCTTCATTACAAGGCTATAGCAGGATATCAAATAAGGGTTAACTAAAGTTAATAATAGAAGTGCCATAATTATAACAATAAATCCTACAATGTTCTTGTATGTAAAATATGGGTGGAATGGAATTTTATCAATATTAGAATTTAATCCAATTGGGTTATTAGATCCTGTTTGATGTAAAAATAATAAATGAATTAATGTTATTGCTAGTACAATTAATGGTAAAATAAAATGATATGTAAAAAAAAAAATATATATTGTATATATATATATATATATATAGCGAGTCCCCTACTCTCAGTCTAGCTTCTAAGTGTGGACATGAATGGCGTAGAGTGTCCATAAGGGTGTTAGGGTATTTGCCTTTTGTCCTCTCTGTTCATTGTGACACAGGTCGGCTCTGAGCCAAAATTCAACACACTAATTTTGCTTTCTAGAATGAAGTCAAATAAAGACTCACCTCTAGCGTTAGTGTCGCTACCCCCAGAGGGTGTTATGTACATTTGCGTCACAGGAGACAACCAGGTGTTCCTTCTTCAGAGCTGCCGCTCTCACAAGCGCCCAACCCTCATCCGGCGGGGCATCTTTTTCATAGGCCATATTGGCGGAGGCAAGCCAAAAGCCGGTTTTCCTAAGCTCGATGCTTGCCGCCACCAAGTCGTCGCCACTGAGCTGTGGAAGCCAGAAAACGTTTAAATTACTTCTACGCTACGTAAGCCGGCTTTGTCAGTCTCCTTATCTGAGCTGGCTCGCCGCTGCGATAGATTCGAATGGTTGCTTCAACAAACCCGCCTATGGGGGAAGCGATTCTCCATTGAGGATGCGCATTACCTGTCTTCTTTCTTCTACTGGCTCTTCCACTCTTCCAACCTTCCAGTTATGAGTAGGCAGGTCGTTATTGCAAAACATACCTTGGCTTCGACCAACCTGTAGAGCGTGGCTGACCTAACGTCTTCGCAGGCGATGAGCTTTGCTCCTCCTTGATACCAGGCTGCGTCATGACAAAGGGGAGGCGATATCCCCCTCAATCTACCTCCATTTTTTCTAAGGAATGGCCCCCTCCACTTCTCCCTCGTCAATGACGACCACAATCTCAACGCTGCCTTTGACGACCTCAGTGAAATTTAGATATTTATGACCATCTACTTCTTGTGTATTTGGCGACCTTTTCTTCTAATTTATCTGCGGATCGTTGCGTTTTAGGAGTAGCACCCGCCCGTTTCCCCAAATCGGATATTACTCCCTTTGCCCACTCTAGCGATTTTGCCTGGTCTTCGGTTAGCTTCTCTGTTGCTACCTCTCCCAGTCTAAATAAGACTCTACTGGCCCCATTTTTCTGGTAATAGTTCTGCTTGGAGGGACGGAAATGTTTAGACGGTCCTTCCCGCCCTACGCTTGTAATTTGCCTAGAGGTACTAAGCCCTTCTATGGGAGCCTGCCGGTTAAGCCTAGAAGCAAGTGCCGACCCCCGCCCTCTATAAGATGTTGAGATGAGATGGGGGTTGTTTGCCTTAAGCAGAGTTGACCCCACAACTCCTGCTATCGACCAATTGGAGGCCGGTTTACCCAAGCCTCCTCGCCCGCCGCTGCCTTTTGCACTACTCGTGCTGGGACCAGCCCTTTCGCTTAAGCCCTCTCTGACGGTCAGACCACTACCTTGCTCGCAGCTGTGGCTGTAGTCTGAGTCACCTTTGTCGGTTTTTTGGGAGGATCGACCTCCTTGTAAGAATTTTTTTTCTTTTGTTCCGAATTAATTTTTGGTCCCACGAGTGTTGGACAAGGGAGATCCGCCTGTGCAGAGGTCCGTCTGCACAGGTAAGGCTAGATAGAACCAGAGGTCGCCAACTATCCAGAGCACTCCGTTCGCGATCCTATTTTTGATCCGGGTCCCCAGCTCCGGCGCGCTGAATGCTGGAATGTAATTAAGCGACTACACGACGGTCTTGTTAATGATTCGATTAAGCCTCTGCACCACGGTAAGGTGTCTGGCTTCGCGGAGATTTCTTTATTTTACAACGATTCGTTTGCTGTTTAGCAAAGGGCTTACCCTTCTTCTATTCAAGCGATAGAACCCTTACTGCTCTATAAAACTATGTGAAGTGTATTTTTGAGTTATATAATTTTTTATTAGTTTTAAGGCTTAGAAATGGAATACCTAAGAGGCGAAAATTAACATTTTCGACACCGGCTTTTCTTTGCTTTCATCGAAGTCAAAAAGCTGCTGAAGGAGCCCGGGGCATTTGCGACGTGTATGGAGAGGGTGTTATAGGCGAGCCTACAGTGCGAAAATGGTTTGCAAATTTAAAAAAATGGCAACTTTGATGTCGATGACACGTTCCGCAGCGGAAGGTCTTCTGAATTCGATGAAGTACGTCTCAAATCACTTTGAAGGAGAACGAACGCCAAACCAGTATTGAAGTGGTGAAAAAAATGAGCTGCGATCATAAAACGGTTCTCAATCACCTTCATTCAATGGGATTTACCAAAAAATTGGTAAACGATTTCAACGAAAAAAACAAAGAAATTCAAATTGCTTCTCAGCGTTTCGCCTGAATCGTCACGGGCCATAAGAAATGGTACCTCATCCATATGAAGCAAAGAAAGTAGTGGGTGGCTCTAGGAGATAGTTAGTGCCAACCTCAACACGGAGCTCTGCATTGATTAGCTACACGATAGTCCTTGACGACAACGCCAGGTCCCATATTGAACAAGTCGTCAAAGCCACACTTCAAGAGCTCGAATGGGAGGTACTTCAGCATCCGCTTTATTCTCCGGACCTTCACCAATCAATTACTATCTTTTCTGCTCCCTGTCAAACCATATAAAGGGTGTTACCTTCGTAACAGAGAGGTCCTTAAAAACCGGTTCAACAACTTCTTTGACACCAGACCAGGTGATTTTTGGCAGAACGGCACCAACGAATTGGCCGTGAGGTGGGAAGAGTTTGTAAATAGCAGCGGCGAATATATAATTGATTAACTTATTGATATAAATATTGGTTTTTGTTTAAATAAAAGTCTGCGGTAAAAACGATTCGAACTTATTCCCCAACCTAGTATTAATCATGGTTTTTGGAAGGTCATCAATTGTCGACCTCACCACTTCTAGTTAGGATCTGATCAAACTATTGTACAAATTAACAGCAACATGCGGAGCAACCCCAGCTGTAATCATCGTGATCATGTTTATATGTCTCACATTTCCCTCTGCTTTGCCAATGAGCCTACTGAAATGAGAAGTAGCCACCAGTTAGTTGTTTATTGTACGCCCTAGAAAGCAAATCTGTTGGACCTGTGTGATGTTGTTATCATTTATCCTAATAGTCGACAGGATCTTGCTAGATTTTGCAAAATATATTAATTCGGTTTTTCGTACATTTATATTGAGGTTAAGGTTCTTGCATTTTCTAACTTAACATCCACCTCATGAAAATCACTCGCATGAGACATATTGAGGAAATAATCCGCAAACTGAAGAATATCTGTATACCTATCCTCTAAATCGTATAACTCTTTTGTGTATCGGTGCAAGACAGCTACCCTGAGATTGGTCATTATCAAGGGAGACGTAACTATTTCTAAACTGCAAATTTCTTTTTTGAAGGAATGAGTTTATCCACTTAATACATATAATTGCCATTTAGCCCTAAAGCACTCAGTACACTCCTTTAGGGCAGCGTCGGGACAAAATCGTACGTATTGCTTAAATCCACAACAACTGCAGCAACCTTTAGACCCCTATCCTTGTAAGCCACGATGTTATGAAGAACCTCATTTACACAAACAGACACGGATGTCTCTTTCCTATATGCAAAACATCTGTTTGCCAAACTTTGGTTTGCTTAGCCCACACCCCTATTCTAGCCTTATAATTAAACTAATTAATTTAAAAAATACCGGAATCAATGCAATCGGTCTGCTACCGCTACTGTTATATACTTCTAGCTTTGAGGACATGTATACTGTTGATGATGCGCCACTGCCTGACCACGCCTGTTCACAACATTGCATTTATTATTACTATTATTATTATTATTTATTATATTAAAATATACTATTTAAAATTTTAGATTAATCTAATATAAAAGCTAGGGCTATCGGCTTAGTCAAGTGATAGTAAATGTAAGTAAATATAAATTATAAGACTAAATAAGTAGAAATATATTTATAGCTTTAAGAAAATTTGGATCTGCGTTATCTAGAGTTGTGGTGCATAAGGCGGAGATTGATGGGCAATATATTATAGTAGAATGTGACGTATGGTTAAGCGGCTCGCCTTGCAAAAGTTACACATTGCCTGCGCACTCTTTGTTAAATGGTATTGGTGAGTTAAAAGGGTATAACCTAAAAAGGATAAAACATCGGTTCACCCGGTAGCGGAACCGTGTGGACTTACTTCTTTGTATTCGTGCTGGTAGGTATACCAATTGGCGCCCAGCTGAGACTTTAAAGCTCTAGATTATTTGGTTTTAATTGATGTTGTATTATGCCCTGTAATTCAGCTTCAAAGAAATTGACGTCTTGCGGTAGTAGTCCGTGAGAAAGGGTTTGCCCAGCTTCATTTGTAACAGCAAATGCGATGCCATTGACTTGCTTGGTGCCTTCAGTGGAAAGGAACCACTTCGTTTCGGTGCACTAAGCTCCAGAAAATTTGCTGATATGTTGTGTTGTTGGTATAAAGGTTTCAGAGTTTAGAGCCCAGGGTGGTAGCTTGGTCTAAGGTATTCTCATTGGAGATAGATAGGATAGATAGGACTATGAATAAGTTCGTGCGGTTTTACAACAGATCTCGTAACTTGATTATTATTCCATCGATCCACATTTCCAAACATTCACTGGAGAGCTACTGTCGTAAGGCACAAACGTCAGTATAAGTTTTTTATTTGAAGCGTAAACAACAATATTTTTACCACACTTGAAAATGTCGAATTTCGTGCCAAATAATGTGTTTTTGCGGGGATTCTTCTTCATTATTTTAATATGAAGAAAAAAGCAGCCGAAAGTCATCGTATCTTGGTGGAAGTTTATGGTGAGCATGCTCTATCTGAGCGAACGTGCCAGAAGTGGTTTGCACGCTTTAAAAGTGGTGATTTTGGCTTGGAAGACGAAGAACGCGAGGGTGCGCCGCCAAAGTTCATGGATACCGAATTGGAGGAATTGCTCGATCAAGATCCGGCTCAAACGCAAGAAGAGGTTGCAAAAACTTTGGGAGTTGATCAATCAACCATTTCCAAACGTTTAAAAGCCATGGGAATGATCCGAAAGGTAGGCCATTGGGTGCCGTATGAATTGAAGCCAAGAGACGTTGAACGCCGTTTCATGGCATGCGAACAACTGCTTCAACGGCACAAAAGAAAGGGTTTTTTGCATCGAATTGTGACTGGCGATGAAAAGTGGGTCCATTACGACAATCCAAAACGTCGGGCAACGTATGGATACCCTGGCCATGCTTCAACATCGACGTCGGCGCAGAATATTCATGGCCTGAAGGTTATGCTGTGTATCTGGTGGGACCAGCTGGGTGTTGTGTATTATGAGCTACTGAAACCGAATGAAACGATTACGGGGGATGTCTACCGACGACAATTGATGCGTTTGAGCCGAGCACTGCGAGAAAAACGGCCGCAATACGCCGATAGACACGACAAAGTTATTTTGC
Source organism: Anastrepha ludens (assembly GCF_028408465.1). NCBI lineage: Eukaryota > Metazoa > Arthropoda > Insecta > Diptera > Tephritidae > Anastrepha > Anastrepha ludens. The sequence continues at coordinate 75,483,564 of NC_071503.1, read as the reverse complement.
AACATGACAATGCTCGGCCACATGTTGCACAAGTGGTCAAAACATACTTAGAAACGCTCAAATGGGATGTCCTACCCCACCCGCCGTATAGTCCAGACCTTGCGCCATCCGATTACTATCTCTTCCGATCGATGCAACATGGCCTGGCTGACCAGCACTTCCGTAATTACGATGAAGTCAAAAAATGGATCGATTCGTGGATTGCGGCAAAACCGACCGAATTTTTCACAAAGGGAATCCGTGAATTGCCAGAAAGATGGGAAAAAGTAGTAGTAAGCGATGGACAATATTTTGAATATTAAATTTGTAACCATTTTACGTCAATAAAGTTTCAAATTTCGAAAAAAACCGCACGAACTTATTCATAGTCCTATTCAAGTTTAAGTGATCGGCGAGCTCTTTTATCTCGCATAATCTTGATTTATGTGAAAGTGGTGTTCTTCTTTTATTCAGTAATCGAACTTCATGGTGAAGAATATGAGTGGAATCGCAGAATAATTTGTATATTATGCGACTTCTGAGATATTTCGAGCGACCTTCAAGTGATTGAAAACCACTTTCCATTAGCATATTTATATATAGTAGGTGTTGTCCTAAAAGCACGTAAACTCCTCCGAACCGCGGCATGAAATGGTGCTTTGATTTTATCAATGGTAGACTTACCACATTTTCCATATATTTGCAGAATGTAGTCAATTTTTGTTTGCATAAATAGTTTAGTTGCGGTAAGTAGTGTGTTTGTATGTATACAACTTTTTTTTGATGACAAATATTTTACAATATTCAATCTGGTAGCTAGATCACTTCCTAATTTAATACAATCATGCTTAAAACTTTGTTTATTATCAAAAATAACGTCTAGTATTTTCATAAAATTAACATTGATTATGGTGTGATTGTTATATTGAAGGTTAAGCTGACAATTGTGTTTCCTGCAGACATGCAGGTGCTTGCATTTCTCTAATGAAATGAGAGCACCCGAATGTTTTGACATTCGTCCCAAGCGCTTAGAGCTGTACGAAATGAAGTTTCAATATCAGCTATTTTCTTATTATTGGATATTAAAAATAAGTCGTCAGCATATAGACAATGCTTAATGTTTAGTTGTAGGCTCATAACTTTGCTAATTTCGTCGAAAGCTATTAAGAAAAGAGTCACAGAGAGGCGAGATCCTTGAGGTATACCATTGTGAAGAGAAAAAATGGGGAAAAAACAGTTATTTGCCTTGCAACGAAATTTGCGATTGCTCAGAAAGTATTTTCTGTCTTTGAAGATTTTGGGTCCAACTTTCCAGCCTTGAAGCTTTTTGAGAACTATGTGACATCCGATTTTGTCAAAAGCATTAGCAAAGTCGATTGCAAGTACAGATGAGTTTTTTTTTTTTTTTGAGAAATTGGAAGATAATTGGTGGTCAAGAAAAAGTAAGGCATCCAATGTGCTGGAACCGGCTTTGAATCCAAATTGAAATGATGATAGATGATTTTTGGTCCTTAAAAACCATATTAGTATTTTTGATATAATTTTCTCCATTATTTTGCTTATACATGGTATTAGGGAAATGGGCCGATAACTTTCAATAAGCGATGCATTTTTCTGTGGTTTTAATATAGGTATTACTACGGCTGTCTTAAAACTCTGGGGAATTATGCCACGATTAAGAACATGACGTAACATATCGTAATTTATTTGATCAAAGCCTGGGGTCTTAGCTTTACATAGTTTTAAAGTTGGCGGAAAGTTGGATGTTTCTGAAGATTTTGAAACTTTTGGTTTGTGATTACAGTGGATGCTTTCCATTTCAATTCAACCGGGCTATTCGGGTCATGTTCTCCGATTTCGATGTAACTCAAATATGTTGCTTTCTGATCAAAATAATGAGACACGTATTTTTTTGTTCGCCCGAAAAATTTTTTTTTCAAGATTTATCGGCAATTTTTTTTTCGGCTCAAAATCGATTTTTTTTTTCATTATACAAGATTTTGTTTCTTTTAAATGCTCATAACTTAGTCAAAAATGAACCGATTTTAATGATTCTAGGTTCAAAATGATCGTCATTACTTATACGAACGACTTCATGTAGAAACATTTGCAAAAAAGTAGTAGAACATTTTTTATTTTCCAAAAAACAAAAAACAAAAAGTGCGAAACAAGTTTTTTACTCAAAAATTCATTACTCATAAACAACTAATTTTAGCTACTGGGCATTCAGCACAATTGAAGTTTGAGGTGTCCTCTTGATTTAGAAAAAGTTATAAAAAAAAAATACACTTTTGGAAATATTGAATTTCGAAAATATTGTTTCTACATGAAGTCGCTCGTGTAAGTAATGACGATCATTATGAGCCCAAAATTATTAAAATCGGTTCAGTTTTGACTAAGTTAGGGGCATTTAAAAAAATTTTTTCCTTATATAATTAAAAAAAATCAATTTTGAGCCGAAAAACAAAATTGCCGATAACTCTTGAAAAAAATACGTGTCTCATTATTTTGACCAGAGAGCAACATATTTGAGTTACATCGAAATCGGAGAACATGACCCGAATAGCCCGGCTGAATTGAAATGGAAAGCATCAGTGTTATCTACAGTTATTAAATTAATAAAACGAGGCTGATATGTCGCCGTGAGAGTTTGTATACCCTTCCATATATATCGGGTAGGGGAGCTAGGGTTTAGTTTTTTCGTAAATTCTTCAAAGCTTATGGACTTAGCCTTTTTCTTCTCCCTGTTGAAACGGGCGTTTAGCTTTTTGTAAATTATAAATGAATCGAGAGCTAGGCACCTTTGATAATCCGTCTAGGCTACCATTTTATCAAGTCGTAGTTTACCTAGTTCTGGCGATCACCAGGTCACATTTATTGAAGCTTTACGGGGATGACTCCGTGGTAATGCTATATTAGGTTCGCTGCTATCCTTATAGCTTTATGAATTGTAGCTGCTTCTTTATTAGGGTTGGCGTTGTTGAAATAAGGAAAATGCTTGTCATTTAATATATTATTAAATTTCTCCCAGTTAGCTTTGGTAGTGGTGTACCTAGAAGTAATTTTAATGCTGGAGGTATTTGGGGTACAGATGGAAAAAGAGCAAGCTATCGCAAAATGGTCACAGTTGTGCAGGTCCTCAAGCGTGTGCCAGGATGCAATGGGGAATACCTGGGGTGAACAAATGGTCTGGTCAACATGTGTGAATGATTTGTCGGTGGAGAATTGTGTTGGGGTATTATTGTTGAGGACACACAAGTTCGAAGCAAGAATGAAATCTTCAATTATAGTGCCCCTACGATCAGCGTTTGGTGAACCCCAAAGTGGACTCCAGCCGTTGGAATCGCCACATATGATTATAGGAGTACTTATTGAGGAGGTAAGTTGCAATATGAGAGAATGTCTGGTTTGGGGGGATGTAAACAGAAATAACAGTGATTGGATATTTACATTGAATTCGACAGAAACAGCTGATAAATTGGAAATTATATTGACTATTTTGTGTTGAAGATTTTTGTGGATTAATATTCCACAGCCTTGTTTAGAATAGTTAATGTTAGAGAAGTTATGAAAAGACGGCGAATATTGTTTGGGGCAATATGGTGAGCAACTGGGTTTAATATGGGTTTCTTGTAAACAAATTATATGTGGCTTGCGACCTTGGATTTGATTAGAGTTTCTAGTTCCAGGTAATTATTTTGATAACCTTTAATATTCTACTGAATAATATTAACCATTAATGTTGTACCTATTTATCTTTGATATTAGTGTTATTTTCAAGGGAAAATACCCTATAGCTCTGGTTCTTGAAGCTCCCAAGTTGTAGTAGTGTTGTGCATCTCGGATATTGTTGTTAGTAGAGACTGAGGGATTGTGTTGGGATGAGTTGTGGATTCAATGTTTGCGGTGTTGTAGAAATTGTAGGGTGTAGTAAGAGGATTTGAGTGGTGAGCAGAAAATTGATTGGAGTGAATTGTTGGTGCATTAGTTTCGTAGTGGTTATTGTTTTGAATACAGTCCATGGTATTGATAGTTGGTGTGGTTGGAGAATGAAGTAGAGAGGCAGAGCGGATATTTGCTGTTGAGTGGATGTTGTTTTGGTCCGCAGATATCTTATTTTTGGTCTTGAGAATAACATATAACTCATCCAGACTAAATCAAGTTCCTAGGACCTGGGGGACAAAATTATTTCTTTTTCCCTTCTGCATTTCTTCTTTCTTTTTTTCTTGCGTTCGGAGCCGTGCGTCAAATTCGCCACTATAGGGTAGCTGTTGCGTTTTTTGACCGTTTCTTTATACAATTTGAATTATCTGTTCAGCTCTTCGCACCACCACACCTTCGGACTTCGGTTGCTGAGTTATTTCTTTTATCGTAGTCCCAACAGAGATCATGCTGAGAGCGGTTATCAACTTTTCAAATCGATCGAATTCTAACGAAATATGACGTAATTACAACCCCCTGATGACAATGTAGGGTAGATGGCCCAATATTTGTGAACGTTAGGTCCAATACTGAACCACCTCGTATATCATTTAACTTTTTCGTGAAAGTGTTATCCCCATCATTAACTCATTTAAAGGAGGAACCACACAGAAAGTCACCCAGCCATTTTCCTTTGAGGTATCAATTGCGTTCCCCATTTTCTTGTCTGAGCGTTAAAATCCCACGAAATTTTTGCATTATGAAATTTTTCGAGTAACCTGAAAAGATTTAAGACAACTTCCTTGGAAGTTTCTAAATCCATTGACGGTTCGCAATATATCGAACAGACAACCAGATTCGCCGATTATATCGTAGTCTGAATTATGTATATGTTGTGATCCGATTGAGTATCTACCTTCTTAAAACTTTTATATTTAGGAATAGCTATGGCAACTCGACCCTATCCATCAGCCCTTTTCTTGTGCACGAGCCTAAAATTTGGTTTCTTGGTTCTGTACGATGTGTCTGATGTGAAAAAGTTTCGCTTAAACATTAAATGTCATAGGTTATCTGATTTAAAAAATAGTCAATATTATTATCATTTCCCCTCTAAGAATGGGAACTATATTGAAGAATTTTCAAACTGGTGCTCCGTTTCTTCCTCCTCTATCCTATCATACAAATCCACATCCTTCAAGCACAAGCACATTTGGCTCGGACTGTCAAGAAAATGAACAAAGGCATTTACCACAGCTGGAACGTTTACCTTCCTAAAATCATGCCTTGCAAATTTAGTCCTTACATCCCCTTTCGGCACCACCATCTGCTTCTTACGCTGACCTTCAAAATTAGACTTCCTTTCTTTTACTACCCTAGCATACGCTTTGGGTGTTTACAATTTATTTAATTCTCCTTTCTGACTCCTGACCTGTATACTCAGCCTCAAAAGTTCAGGAAAGTTTTCTTCACACAACAGTTCAAACATATTTGCAGCACTAGACAAATATTGTTTTAGAACTTCCCTCCTCGTTTGTCTCTTTAGCGTCATAACTTTAACAATGCTCCTTTCTTTCTCCCTTACTCTTCATCTGTTTATACAGTATGCATTTGAGCTCTTCATAGTTACCATCACATCTCCCCTTCTTCGCACACTTCAAACATCTCTTCTACGACTTGCAGCCTCTTTGGTTGTCTTGCAACCTCCGTCACTTATAGCATAGCCTAATCAGCATAAAGAAATTCTGAACTTCCAAAATTGTGTGATACATCACTACCTCTTTCGGTATCTCATTTCCCAAGAACCCAATCTTTACCGACATGATCGTTCACCCTGGCTTCCCTCCGTGCACCCTTACTTCTTTCATTTCCCTTCCTTGTTAACTTAGGAAACTAAGTTCGCTTTGTACGGAATGTTTTCCGCACCTCTCACCTGTACTCTCTACTATATTTCCCGTTACACGCTACATATATTTGCAATATCATTGTAAGTACCAACTGTACTAATGCCTATATTCTTATCATCACTCCTCATGTTACAGACCTTAATGGGGTCACCCTCCAAATCATCCACTTAGAATTTGACAGCATGGCGTCACCCAACAACACTTCTAATCTTCTTTTCACTCCATCTTCACACAAGCACTTTTTCATCTTGATTAGCGCGATAACCGCTTACGCGATTTTGGCCGAGTTGAACAAAGGGCATCAGTCGTTTCTTTCGCGTGCTAACAGGCACCAGTTGGACACTCCAAGTGAAACCAAGTCCATCTCCATCTGATTTTTCCAACGCAGAGGAGGCTTTCCTCTTCCCTTGCTACTGCCAGCTGGTACCGCATCGGATACTTTCAGAGCAGGAGCGTTTGTATCGATTCGCACGACATGAATCAGCCAACGAAGCCGCTGGATCTTTATTCGCTGCGCTATGTCCATGTTGTCGTAAAGTTCATACAGCTCATTATTCGATCGCTTGTTTTGTCCGTCGAGAGATGACTTTACTACTCAATTGTCTATTTAGGCCAAAGTAGCATTTGTTGGAAAGAGAGATCTTCCGGTGGATTTCAAGGCTGACATTGTTATCGGTGTTTGTTTGAAGATACTAGGTACTTCGTTTTGTCTTCGTTCACCACCATACAAGGCAGAACAAAAAACGCGGTTGTTAAGGCGGAACGCCACTGTGGGGGAACAAAAAATAGTGGATTTTTGGGAATTTTTTTTTTGTAAGTAGGAATGAGTATTCGAGGATCGGACAAAAGGCAATTTATTATATAATATATGTATTAAGCTATGTTGGTGTAAATTTTTATTTAAAAATATTGACAATTGACAAATTTATGTAAATAAACGTAACGAGTTAAAAAAAAAAATGACGTCATCTGGTGGCAGCGATACAGCAATGAATAATCATCTGAAATCAAAAAACCAAAAATTTTATTAATCTACACACAATAGTGGCTATCGTTGTACGTAGCCGTTGTTTTTTGTTTGAGAAAATGGTGGTTATTTGAATTTCGATGTGTTTTTCACCATTTTTTTTTTTATTTTCAACAGACCCAAAAAAATAGTTATTTTCAAAATTTTGAAAATCGAATACGTACAACGATAGCCAATGCGATAACAAAAATTTTGAAAAAAAGAAAATTAAAATCGGTCTTCAAGAAATCGTTTCGAGGAAAACGCGTTTGAAATAAAGCATCGTATCGTAAGCGCTACGGGGCCTCACCGACGGGCGCTCACTTAAATGCACATAGAATCGGGAATAAAGCGAATTTCGCTTTAAAATTTTTACCACATTTTCTTGAGTAGTTATACTAACAATTGATGCAAAAAAAAATTGACTGCATATATCATCTTAAAACTGTTTAATAACTAGAAATTTATAATAATTTGTTTTACTAATCGGTTAAATTAAAAAAGTATATGTATTACACTGTGTAACACTGAAAAATACCTTAGCAGTAAAGCTCCTTTTCTTGTAGTATGACAAGAACTGTGATCACTTGTTTGTATCTTATTGTGGGCTATACATTGACTTTATACAACAAATCTTGACCTTTCCCAAAGCAAAAATAGAGCCCATATTTCACTAGTATTTGCATGAAAGTTACCTTAATCGATTTTGAAAACATTGTTTTATATATAATAGAAAAATATTTACAGATATATTTGTTAAAAATACACCAAAAGCACAATAGATATGTATATACAGAAATTGATTAATTTATTAGTTTTCGCCTTCTGAATTAAGGTGTTCTGTCACATCTTTGTCCACATATTTAAAGCGTACGAGCAGCTTAATTGTGTCTGGGCTAAACGACTTTGGTGCTTTTTTCTTTCTTCTGCGATGAACTGAAATACTGCTCAAAAAGGGGTCCGAGCATAACAACAATCGGTGGTATGTGTCGCGATTGCCCTCTTCACGAGAAAACTTCCGTGCATAATTTTCTCGATACATCCGGAAGTGCTTGTTGCGCGTCTCTTGAGCCTCCTCTGACAGTTGTCCTATTGGTAATAATGAGTTTTCAATTATAGCAGCGCCATGGACTAGTATTTTGTGCATTGTGGGTGTCATCGGATGCCACGCGTAAAGCTTTATATATAATTTAGCGGTATCCAATGCATATTCATCATATTTAGCAGAATCAATTTCATAGCCACTAGATATGGCTTCCAGTATTGTTTTAAGCCTGTAAATGAAATTATAATCAACACATGTGATATCTGCAGCCAATTTTGGGTTTTCGAAAAATCGCTGGCTTGTATTGCCATCATTGGTGTTACCATAATTTGCTTTGGGCATGTCTATAAGTAAGCCTAACTCATCCCGAAATCTTTTTTGAATGGTTTCTTTTGTGGTTTTTTCCAACAGTTCTTCCTCAGCTGTTCTCTTTGCTCTATATTTTTTCACTGGAAATTTGTAAGCCAAATGCAAAATACTTTCGAATAATCTTATTCTAGCGTGCAGAACGGATTGTCCAAAATCAAGGGAATCTAGGCTAACTTCATTATTTTTGTCTAGATTGTTAAAGTCTTTCGATGTTGCTTTACACAAATATCATTGGCTAGTGGATCTGGTATCGGTGGCAGCATTGCAAACCTTACCATCAATCATCGTCATCTTAAAAATATGCCGGAAAACTAATTTATTTCCTTGCAGCTCTATTTCAGCAGCAACTAAGTTGTTTACTGAGGATTCAACAAAATTTATTTCTTCTTTCGTGACGTCTATACTTTCTTTGATAAACCTAAATCTTATCGGTCTACAGAATCTAGGAGATGACGGAGAAGGGTTTTGCCAAACAATTTTTCTGTTTTCGTTTCCACAGGTGATTTGTAGTGGCAAAAAAGAGCTAAGAAAAATGTTGGCATCTGAACCAGAAGTATCCTCAATTTTTTGTTTATATTTAGTTTGCTGGGAACCATCGCATCCCCACTTGCATATTATTGTAAGAGAATTTCTTTCGTCCTCGCTTAGAGTGGGGAGTACCTCCTATAAATACATTGATAAGCGCATAATTCTCTTATCGATGAAGCTTTGCAAGTCAGTTTCTGCGTAAGAACTAGTTACCCGTATTTGCGTTTGGTAACATACTTTTTTTAGTTCTAATAAGCGATCGTAACAGGGATAAAGATAAGGGTTTGTATTACGAATTATTTCATATTGCTCTCTTGTTAAGTTTGCTTCTACAAACATAGCTAAGGCTGCATGTGGTGTCAATATATTACCTCTCCCCGGGCTTGTTGATTCTTTGTATGCACTTTTGTATTTTTCTGCGCGTGATGGTGATTCTGCGATTTCTTACAGAATTCGCGAGGCGTCCCTCTGCCATTTTGCTATTAGAGTGGATTGCGCGGCATGTATAAAAACAGTATCTTCTACCATGGAACGGACTTCTTCCGTTTTCCTACGTTTACTTCGCTCACTACACTTTTCGAATGATTTCAATGGACGGCCAGGGCGAAAATGTGACATATTTGGAATTTCGATTGTTCCATTTAACCAGACTGGTTAGCTTTTAGAAAAGCGTCCTCCTTTCTTCTGGCTTTAGTCCACTTTTCCTTAAGCTGTGCTTTAAAATAAGAAAAGCTTTTCTTAAATGTTGCACATATTCAGCTGAATATGCATGACAAGACAGCAGGTTATCTTCTAAGAAATCAAATTTTTCCTCCAAAGATGTCAAATTCTGCCCTTGCATTTGATTGTAGAGATATTGTCGAGTTACTTGTCTAGTGCCTGATGAGCTGGCAATACATAAGATAAGCAAAATTGGCTTAGAAATCAAAACAAATGCAATAATTTTTATATTGACTTTAGACAACCGTGTATCAAACCCTTTATATGACCCTCTATCTGCAAGTATCTGCAGCTAACTTTTATGCACGTGGCGAGCTAATTGCACCAGGTATCATGTTCAACACTAACTTTTACTTGGACGGTCTTGGAAATATACCAAACCGGGTTTTCAAAACCAAAAAACACAAAAAAACAAAAATAAATTATACCCTAATTGAAATAGGCACCACTTACCCATTTATAACTATTAAAATCACAAACACCATTAACAAATGATAATATTCACCTGAAATATCATAATCCATCACGATTACTCAGCTCGGTAACTTAAATCCGTAAATATTCACGTTAAAACATACGATTTTACAGCGGTTGAACAAAAACGATAACATGCGTTTCAGAAATAGCTATGTTTTGATTAACTGACAGCTAATGCAAAGTATGGAATTGACCGTAGGAGGTTGAAATATTGTTCCTCGGTCTATTTTCAAGTTGTGGGAGTGCTTTTTTTGTAGTTGAGACAACTTTCTGAAATCCAATTATGGCCGCCTAAATAGCTTAAATCTACCTATGTGCCTCGTTTGGTATCCAACGACCCGGAGAGGTCCTTCCCAATTCTGACGGCGCTGCTGACTGTGCAGACACGTTTTAAGTGCCAACAAAGTAAAAAGTAATTGTGAAAATCAGTACAATGCAAATCGACTGAGCGGAACAGACGCTTTAACTTGCTAAGCCAATCTTTACACCATATTTTACTTATCAATTCTAAAATAATCAAATAAATAAAAGGAAACAATTATAAAAACACTCTCCGCCGCGCGAGTTGTGTGACCCTCTAGTTTTCGCGCTAAAACTTAAAACAAACTTAAACTCAGCTTTCTCAAATTGGCATGCCTTGTGCACGCAAAAATCGGCTCCCTCCATACCAAAAATTGCCACACCTCAGATCCCGCTATAACTTCGCACACAATTTCACCTTAGTTACGGTCAGCTGGTGCAATCAATGCACAACGGCAAACACCAATACAACTACTCCAATCAGCTTTACTCGAAAAACAACAAATACTCCAGTCACAACACTTGCATCTAACATCCGAACCCCAATAACAGAAACACCAATAAGGTCCACAGGTACTTCAATATTGCAAAGTCAAGCAAATACTGAAATCTTTAGACCACAGCGCATACGAAACTCTCCCGTGACAGCATTCGAAGGTGGCAGAACAATTAAGAGACAAAAATCAGAAACACAAATGCAAACAAACAAACGTCTCTTAAAACATATTGGTTGAGTGACTCAAGCCGATTCGCTCCTCTCTGATATGGGTTACTCAGATTGCGACAGTGGGACAACTTCAGCTTTAACGAGACAAAAATTGTAATTTTGAAAAAGAAGCAACGAATTTTATATATATATATATATATAATTAGCGCGTATACCCTTCTTGGGTTTTTGGCCGATTTGTTCCACACATGGAGGGACCTACAGTTCTAAGCCGACTCCGAACGGCAGATATTTTTTATGAGGAGCTTTTTCATGGCAGAAATACACTCGGAGGTTTGCCATTGCCTGACGAGGGCGCCCACTATCAGAAAAATGTTTTTCTTAATTTCTGTGTTTCACCGAGATTCGAACCTACGTTCTTTCTGTGAATTCTGAATGGTAGTCTCACACCAATCCATTCGGCTACGGTGGCCGCCGTAACGAATTTTACATTTGGATTTTATTGCCACATCATTATTGGAAAAGGATACAGGACTCTCCCCGCAACATTTTTTATTGCCGTATCTTTATTGGATAAAAATACAGGTCTCTCCCCGCAACATTGTTTATTGCCGCATCATTATTGGTCAAGGATACAGGACTCTTCCCGCAACATTTTATTGAGGCAACATTATTAGCCTTTCGAGCCGGATAAGGTCATTCCGCCTGTCTATTGCGTATACGCATTCGTTTGTGTACACATATACGCGTAACAAACGGCGCAACTAATATTCAAGAGAATTACATTTTGGTGCATTAAATCGTGTGTACGGTTATGCAGCCGTGCCTGCATTTAGGCTAGGTTAGGTTGAAGCGGTTGTCCTGTGGGACACACTCAGGCTCATAGCTCGCGTGGGGAGCTTTCCCTATTTCTCTTAAAACCAGTGTGTGCTTTTCAAATATTTTAGAATACCTCTGCGGAACTGCGATCTTCCAATTCGTTAAAAATTGTCTGCCTAGAATAGCAAATCTCCGTCTGGATCGAGCAGGACAATGGCACAGAAGGTGTAAGATTGTCTCTTCCTCTTCCTTGGTCGTGCCTACCTATTAGACAATGTCCCGCTTTGACTGAAATCAGTGTGCTAAGACTGTGTTTATTTTGGTTTAGCAACGATTCTGTGCGCTTAGCACTATGAGTCGGCCACAGTTGATGGGCGATTTTGCAGGTGGCTTCATTATGCCATCTTTCGTTTGCTTCCCTTACAATTTCTCCAAGGGTAAGTAGCTTACATGTTTGTAAGGTTATGTCTATGTCATTGTCTATGTACTCACCGGTCAACTTGGTGCCAAGCCTCAGTAGTTCATGGGCCCTACAGGTGCCCTCAATGTCGCGATGGCCAGGAACCCATATTATCCTTAGGCGAAATGACTAGGCCATCTCGCTAAGTGTGCGGCATTTCATGGCTACCTTGGAGGTTGTCGACTGTTTTGTGAGGGATTTTATCGCCGCCTGTCATTTCCGGATATCGCATCTCACTGTACCAGTGTCGCGGCTTTCGTTATTGCCATCAGTTCGGTCTGAAAGACACTACCGTAGTTGGGGAGCCGAAAACTTAAGGAGATCCCCAGATTCTCGGAATATACACCTCCGCCGACCCTGCCCTCGAGCTTTGAGCCATCTGTGTATACGTGGATAGACTCGCTCTGTCTTTCATCGTCCCGTTCCCATTCTTCCCTTGAGGGTAGGAGGGCCGTGAACGATGTAATGGCAAGTGTGGGAGGTAGTGCATAGTCCATCAATCCGGGAATCGCCGAAGTGCCAGCCAGGATTTTGCCGTGAGCGTAACGCTTATTTGACCACTTACTTACAATGTTCAGCCTTATTGCCGTGCTACGCGCGATATATTTTGCCTACAAATCTACCGGAAGGAAGTTTAATGTCGCATATAATGCTTTCGATGGTGTGGTTGACATCGCGCCAGTTATGAGAAGAGATGCTAGTCTCTGAACCTTGTCAAGCTTTTTGATGTTCACCCTCTTCTCAGGGGCATTCCACCATATTACAATACCATAGTAGAGAAAAGGTGCTGTGTACAGCCAGTGTATCATTCTGGGTTCCAATTCCCATTTCTTTCCAATTAGCCTTCCGCAGGACTATAAACGTCATCATAGATTTGCGTACTCTATCTGCGACTGTGAGCCCCCAATTTAGCTTCCTATCCAGTACAAGTCCTAGATATTTCGCCTTTTCTGTTACTCTAAGTGGTTTCCCTCCTATGAATATGTGTTTAAGAGCAGGTGTTTTATGTTTTCTGCTAAATACAATAGTATCAGATCCATTTTTTCCGGATTTACTTCAAGTCCTCGACTTTTACACCAAAGTGATAATTTGTTGAGGGATCTTTGTTGAAGATCGCATAATGTTGGAAAGTGTTTCCCCGAGATTGCTATAACAATATCATCGGCATATGAGATTATTTTCCCTCCCATTTTTTCAAGTTCTTGAAGAAGATTATTGACAGTTAAGTTCCACAGAAGTGGAGGGATTACCCCACCTTGGAGTGCACCCTGATCGGGAATTTCTTGGTGGATGTGTCACCCAAATTTGCGCTTATTGTTCGCCCAGCTAGCATTCGTTCTATAAACGAGGTTAGTGCCCTTTTTACACCCATTTCCGTAAGCGAAGTTATAATAGCCTCCGGATATATATTATTAAAGGCATCCTCGATGTTTAAAAAGGCAGAGAGGGTGTATTCCTTATAGTGAAGTGATTTCTCAACCGTGTCCACTAGCGCGTGGAGCGCTGTCTCCACTGATTTGCCTTTGCTATATGCATGTTGGGACGGTGATAGCTTATTGCAAATTTCTCCTTTGATATGCATATCTAGTAAACTTTCTAGGGCGTTTAACAGAAAGGATGATAGGTTAATCAGCCTGAAGTCCTTCGGTCTCGTATGTGTGGTTTTCCCTCCCTTGGGAATGAATACCACTTTTACTTCCGCCCATTTTTTGGGGTTGTATCGCCGCCTTGAAGATTAAGGCGAGTATAGGTACGATCATATCTCTTGTATGTTGCAGATCAGCGGGGATTATTCCGTCTGGACCCGGCGATTTGTAAGGCCTGTAGCAAAGGCAAATTTTATGTCATCTTCCGTTATGAAATCTGTTGGGGGATTCCCGTTGTGAACTATGGGTTGAGTTCTACTGTCTTCGTTGCAGAGACAACCTGGAAAGTGTGTCTGCATTAGTAATTCTAGTATTCCTGCACTGTTAGTTGTCCAGTTGCCGTTCTCTTTTATGAAGTAACTAAGGTTGCTTGGGCTCGTTGAAAGGACTTTTCGGAGCCTACTAGTCTCCGAATCACTTTCTTTTGACAAAAGTCTCTCCAAGGTGCTGTTTTTGCTGTTCTTATGGCATACTTGAATCAACGGTGGCATTATTTGTATCTATCCCACGAGTTAGTTGTCCTCGCTGCGTTATACGTAGTTCTAAGGTCTGCTATATCTGTGGACGACCATGGAGGTTTCGGTTTGCCTCTTCTTGTTCTCTGCGGGCATGCTGCTTTCCCAGCTTCTTGAAATGTTGAAGTCAGCTCGTCAACCGCTGAGTCGAGCTGTAGCTCGGAGTCAATTTGGTATGTCGCGCCAAGGAGTTTGCTGGCCAGTGTGGTTTCAAACCCGCCCCAGTTTGTGCGTCTGCGGCTTATGACCGGCTTGCACTGCTTAGGTGATAATGAAATATTGTGCATTAGGTACCTATGGTCTGAGAAGGAGTTGTCTCTAGACACTCTCCAGTCTTGTAAGATTTGTGCCCCTTGTTCATTGACACAAGTAATGTTTAGAGCTTCCCTTCTTGTAGTAGTTACAAAAGTGGGGGCATTACCTATATTACTTATATAAAGATTGTTGCACATAATGAATTCAAAAATGTATTCACCACGTGTTTGTGTCTGAACTGCCCCAGACATGATGATGTGCCTTCGCATCTGCTCCCAGTATGAATGGGGTACCACATCCCGATGCTTGCTCAGTTGCACTTGTTATGAGTGGTGATGGAGGTGGTTGCTTCGCGTCGTGTGCCATATATGAGGAGGCAAGCCATATCGTCCTTCCGCAGGACTCCACCGATATGATGACGTTATCTGCATGGTTAAATTGTATTAGTAAATATACAATAATACATTTGCCAGTGACATAGATCAATTTGTATTCTTTTTTGTTCACACCGCAAACCTGATCTTTTACGACGAATGGTTCTCGGATGATCACTTTATACTCTTCTTTTTCTGCGAGACGGAGGATGAGTGCGGCTGAGGCCGCCTTACTGTGGTGAAGATTGATTTGTACAACCCTCACCATCCCTTGTTTGCGTTATTGAAGGGCAGCCAACCACGGTTTGGTCAGCGTTCTCTTCATCGGATGTAGGGGGGAGAGATACTTCATCCTCCATAGCGGAGAGATCAGAGTACCCCCCATATCCTCTAAGGGAACCTTTTCAAAGAGTTCGCCAACCTTGCTAGAGTTGGATGACAACTTCGTTCGTCTCTGCAGATGTGGTCGTATTTTCTGCGGAGGTGCTCTTGCTAGCTACATCCTGTCTGTAGACATGGAGAGTTAGTGCTTGGAAGCCATAGTTTATCTTCCATTTGCTATTGGCGAGTGGGTCTAATGATTCCTCGTTTAGGATTATCACGGCTAGTCTTCTCTTGTCATCCACTTCGCCAATCTTTGCTACCTTATAGTCGCTGGTAGGTAACTCATGGTTGCCTAGTTTGATCAGTTCCAGTACTTCCTCTGGGTTGGTATGGAAGTCTGGTATCCAGGCTCTCGATCTTGGCCGCTTGGGGATCTCTTCCCGAGGGACGACATCAAGGTGGGCCCCCGGCCAAGGTTCGTACATGGTGTGGTCAGTAAATTGGCATTCGAAACGCGTAAGCAGTGGTGATGATCCTCCATAACATTTTTAGAGATAAGATGTCGATTGCTATCGATGCCTTCGTCGTCAAAAACATCAGTGCAAATTAAGGTCAAAACTGCATCAGCAAATGACAAATGTGTTCTACGCGGTATTAGAACAAAACAACGGGTGTGCATTTTGTAGTGGACCTCATAAAATTTACGGTTGTGACAAATTTCGTGAATTAGATTTGTGCTCCAACTGTTTAAGTTCCGGGCACTATAAATATCTTTGTAACAGTGCTTCCACTTGCCGCATGTGTAAACAACGTCATCACACCCTGTTGCATGGTGCTGTGCCTTCAACGACCGTTACCACATTGAATAATTACAACAGCAACGCGTCACATCTGTTGCGCGCAGCTGACGCCACATCAAAGGTAAGCGCAAAAACCTTTTGAAATTCCAGCAAGCGTCGACGTTCCACGCGTCTCGAAGCTCCTGTCCACCCGTCTCAGTAGAAAGAGTTGTGCTGTTATCCACCGCATTAGTGAAGGCACGCGACTGTTCCGGTGATTGGCAACTCGCACGTTTACTTTTCGATTCTGGATCACATGCTTCCTTTGTGACCGAGGCGTGTATTCAACGCTTGGGCCTGCCACGATCAACATATGAAGTTAACATTAAGTTAGTTGGGTCAGCCCAAGGAGGACGAGCTAGAAGTGAAGAATCACGCTCTCTTTCTTCTTTCTCTACAAATTAATACTACACTGTCAAAACGCTAATTTTGCCCAAAATTACGAGTGATTTACCAACACAGACTAAAGCTATTTCGACGTGGCCGCATATTTGAAGTTTGTTTCTAGCCGATCCGCAGATTATGAAGCCTGGGCGTGTGATATATTGATTGGCATGGGCGTTATGGATCAACTTATCGGTACAGAATTTCTTAAGGGTCCATCTGGCACCCCTATGGCTTAACTGACGGTCTTTGGGTGGACTTTGTTTGGAAGCGTGAATGGATCTGAGCCTGATACGCTACGTTTACAGTCGTTACATTGCGTTGTTCAATTGGATCGAGCATTGCACAGGTTGTGAGAACTAGAGGGAGCTACGCCGTTGTGACGCCGATCTTCGTGAATGAACTCATTGACGTGAAACATATGCAGGCCGTGTTAGAGACTGTGAATCAAACGTATTATATGCCTCATCATTCTGTTTCAAAGGAAAGTAGTATCACGAGGATGGTTCCATATGTAGAAGTCCACGCAAGTTGAGAAAGTTACCGATCGCCATTCACTTGGGAGTGGCCAGGACGATTCTTCTGCTTATGGTTCAAGCAGCTCACAACGTCCGGGACTAGCCCACGTATCCTCTGGGTAGCTTCCGAACACCCGTTCGGGAGTGAGCTAACGTGAGAAGGCTAAGCATTCCAGGATAACTGGTTGTCTGCCCGGCTGGTTGATGCCCTCTTGAGAGTAAAGGCAGACATCACTGTCATCCAAGAGATGCGATGGATCGACTTCGCCGGGGCCCGAAACATGGTACTCTGCAGCACCAGATTCCAGCATAAAAATATCCACCAAGCTAGGGTGCAGTTAGATGAATATCCTTTTAAAAGGTTTGGTATGCAGGTGGTCAACGTGACTTCTTTTATGCTCTTTTGTTTACATAAAATTAAGTTATTTATATTCTTATAACTATCTCTTACATCAAATATTTCATTGTTACAAATTATTAAATTTTTATATTCAAGCTTGATTGCTTTATTGTTTTACAGCTTTGACCTTTATTAATTTACAATATTCTTTGCTTGTTAAGGGAAATTTTACAGTATAAAAAATGGAAGATAAATCTGATGCAATTTGGCCTGAAAGTATGCAATTCAATTGCATCGATTAAATTTAAATAAGCCATAATTTGTTTTTCTAATGTTTCTTCAATTACAATTAATTCTTCGTTAGATAATATAAATGAGTCTAGAACTCCTGCTTTTGCTTATTGTATTGAGTAATCTATGTTTATTAAGTTCTCTTTAATGAATTTAAATTTTCTTTCAATATTTTTTTCTATTTCTAATTTAAGAGCATCGCCCGATTTCATTTCGCTTAAAATTGTATTTGAAAGATGAGTTAAATTATTTTTTTTTTTTTTAAATAGATTTATTATTACTACTTGTTGTTATTATATTATTTATTTTATCGTTTAGTATTTCAAAATCTTCATGGTCAGGGGTTCCAGCAAGCCATTTCCAGGCTGTGCCAAGTGGTTCAATTGCTCTTTTGGCTTTCCTGGGTTTCAGCTGGTATAGGAGGGATCGAATAGATTTTTCGTCTTGGGAAAAGAATGGGTAACTTCGACTTTTCCTAGTTATGTCATGTTCTATTGTGGCGTGTATGTACTTGAGAAGGGAGTCATACTGGTCGAAGTCAATAGTGTGTATAATCGATATGTTCCGGTTTGAACCTTCTCGGTTCCTGTCTCATTCGTTACTATGGGACTAGTCGTATAGTCCAAAACTTTTTATTATGCAGGCTAACTGAGGAACAGCGAGAATCATATATACAATCTTTATTTGATGAAATTTGTGACGATGACGCTCCCTATGACTTTGACTCAGAAGATGAAGAAGAAATTCAATTCAATGACATTGAAATTGCTGATGACGATGCTGAAGTTTCGCAAAGTGCCGCAGAAGTATTACCTGATTATGCGGACTATGAGGATGATGAAGAAGACGATGAAGAAGAAGAAGTAGAAGAAAATAATGAATTACCTGCTAGTGGCGAAAAATTTGTTGCACGTGATGGTACTGAGTGGATGAAAGAACCAAATGTAAGTCGTCAGGTACTCAGACAAAATATTATAAGAGAACGTTCTGGACCAGCTAGATGCACTGAAATGTTGTCAATAGAGCAAACATTCAAATGTTTCATGAACGTTGAAATGGCTGATATAATTATGTGCCACACAAATAAATTAGCAAAAGAAACTTATAATGCTTACAACAATGCGCATCCAAACACAACTCCTAAGTCATGGACGCCTGTGTCAATAACAGAGCTGTATGCATTTTTTGGCATACTTATTATGACTGGTGCGAACCATAGCAATGGAGAACATGTTCGAGATTTATGGAGCGTCAAAAACTATCCTTTATATCGTGCCACAATGGGAGTCAACCGTTTCTGTTCGATATTGCGGTTCCTAAGATTTGACGATAAAAACACTCGTGCAACACGCTTACTAACTGATAAAGCAGCACTGATCAGTGAGTTGTGGACGATCATGATCAATAATCTTGCTGCACATTACAAGCCCAGCTCATGCTTGACGATTGATGAACAATTATTTCCTTACCGTGGACGCACACGGGTTACGCAGTACATACCGTCAAAACCTGCTAAATATGGTGTCAAGGTTTGGTGGATTTGCGATGCCACAAATGCATATCCACTGCATGGACAAATATATACTGGCCAAGCAGAAACTGGTAGGGAAACGAACCAAGGCGAACGAGTGGTGAAGGATGTGTCTGCCAAATACCAAGGAAGTAGCCGAAACATTACAATGGACAATTGTTTTACGACCTTGCCAGTTGCAGAACTGCTTCTCACCTGGAAACTCACGATCGTTGGAACTTTGCGCAAAAACAAATCATATATTCCTCAAGAAATGAAGCAGAACAAAAACAGGACAATTGGTTCAACGACATTTGGCTTCAAAAATAATGTGACAATGTGCTCTTATGTTCCCAAAAAAAATAAAGCAGTAATTTTGCTTTCGACCATGCATAATGATGCTGAAATAGCTGACAGTGGGAAACCTGAAATAATTGAATATTATAATCGTACCAAAGGTGGTGTTGATCGAATGGACCAAATGTTTGCGGAATATCCAACACAAAGACAAACAAAACGATGGCCACTAGCGATGTTCTTCAACATGTTGGACATTACAGCTCTTGCAGCCTACATTGTCTACGATTTGAATAACTCTATGTTGCCTTGGAGAACAAACAACAGGCGTAAGCAGATCCTGCGCAGCTTGGCTGAAGCATTGTGTATGCCCATTATTGAAGCCAGAGCCATAAATCGTCAAGTGACGCGAAATTTTTCGACTAAAATTGCTATTGAAGCATATTTCAACCGACCGCTGGAATCAATGATGTCAACAGCAGCATCAACATCTGCCGCAGCGCGCACGCCAAAACCTGTGTCCGGATCTTGCTATTTATGTTACACACAAGAGGAAAAACGCCGTAGAAAAACCAGAAAGCTGTGCGCTAAATGTAGGAAGCCAATGTGTCTTGAACATTCGATCACATCAACAAATTGCTCTATTTGCCATGATTTTCCTTAGATATAAGATGCATTTTTATAATTTTTATAACAAAAGTCAATAATATAATGTGTGAAATGAATATTTTTAATTTTTCAAATAACAAAATAATATAAAAAATGTTTGTTTTTGATTATTATGAGGACTTTTACTATTGGGGTACAAACGTATCCCGGGTGTGTGTTTACGTATATAATGTGTTTGGAAGGCTGTAGCTCCTGAACCAATGGTCCGATCTGGTTCAAATTTCGAATTTGAACTCAAAACTAATAAATAATCTTCCTAGAGCCGAAGTTAGCGGTATAGAGGTATAGCGGTTCAAAAGTTACAACACTTCAAAGTTGAAGTTGATACATTTGTACCCGGGTGTGTGTTCTAGGGTTAAATTATTTTGAGCCATTTTATTTTATTTTGTACTTTTGCGGTAACTATTTTAATTTAATAATCTCTGGAGGGTCCCTTTTGTGGTTGTTTTATTATTATCCTAAATATTATTTTTACTTTATAGGCTGTACGAGCCTGTTGTTCATGTTAAAATAAATTAATGACAAAGGAAGTTAGATCTTCACTTTTGAAAAAAGGGAAACAGTTTTACTAGCTGTTAGAATTTCTACTTAAAATCGTATATTTTTTCTTTTCTAAATTTAAAGTAATTAGTTTGATTTCATTAGTTAAAGTTTCACTTGAAATTCAAATTTTTAATTCTTAGATTTGCACTGTATTAAAATATTCTACTTTTTCTTAAAAATTATAAGAAAATTTTACTTGAGCACTAAAATTTAGTCTTACATTAGTAGTCCCGCGGCTAACGAAGCTGGTAATCCTCTTTGCATATCGCTACTATTGGTAGTCCTCGCTGGCTTATTTTGCGGGTTGATGGTTTTGCTCCTCCGAGCTTTACCACCGCATTTAAGGTTCTTGTTCAGTGCGTTGGGGCGCTTCTTTAGGGCCACTAGTTCTCCGCTAGAATATCCGTTATACTAGGGCGCTTTTTTAGAGCCACTTATTTATTGTAGGTATACACTTTTGCAACGAATCGCGAGGCACTACTTGAGGGCCTTTTACTATATACTTGCGGTGAAGTTAACGCGACTGGGCCGTTTGGGCGCCACTTATTGGTTTCTCTATTTAAAAACTAAAAAAAATAATATTCTTTGGAAGCAGAAGCTTTTTTATTTATCAAAGCAACTTAATAACTAAACTAAAATATGTTTCTTACTTCTACTTATTCTACGAAGTCACGTTGGTTGTCAAGTGACTTCTGTTCGCTCCCAAGAATGATAACACCGCGTTACACACATTCTGTCCTATGAACCAAATATACTCTTTCGGAAAGGGGATAAAAAATAAAAATACACGTGTATCGGCGATTTTCATGTACACGTCACAATTTTTTTTTTTTGTACTTTATAACTTTAAACGAGCAATTCTTGTATGCATATCTGTATAGCCACACGATCTCAGGATTAGCTTAACGGATTTGAATGAAATTGGGCACACAGATAGTGTATCCCATTTCTAGACTTTTCATCTAGGTTTTGCCTCTGACAATGTTTCACAGGGTTGCCACCTGTTCGAAATTAAAAAAAAAATTGGATGAGATATGCCGATGTGGGTATCAAAAGAAAGGTATTTCACTCCGCATTACAATCACTACATATTGTAAAACAAAGTCGCTTTTTCTGTCAATATGTCCCCTTATACGCTTAAATCTTTAAAACTACGCAACGGATTTTGATGCGGTTTTTTTTAAAGATAGATTGATTGAAGAGGAAGGTTTATATCTATATAATGTGAAGAAATATATAAAGGGGGCGTGGCAATCGGTCAAAATGTGGCAAAAAAACATAATTTTTTTGTTTTCACGGCCATAAATCATAAACGAATCAACCAATTAAAATGAAACTTTCTTGAAGTTTAACTTTGAAATATTTACTTTCGTTCTGCATCAAAAAAAATTATTGATTTATTTGTTATTTAACCAAAATTGTTTAAACAAAAGCAGCTCTTTTTCCAAAAAAAGCTGTTTGTGTGTGTGTTCGCTGCCAACCGATTGAAGCAACAGGCGTTAAGCGATAATCTCACCACACCTCATTAATGTTGAATTACATCGTATGGTGACGTATGTATGTATGTATTTACGAATAGCTCGCATTATTTCATTTCGGACATATGTACATATGTATCTATGTATGTACTGAATTCCATGTAATTATATGTACATACAATTTTACAGCGAAATAAAACGCTATTTTCAGGTTCTATATTAGTAAATCGCACATACATAATTAAAATACAGTTTTTGAATAGTTTTTATTGATTCGGAGCGCGTTTAGTTTGCTATCAATTCCATACAATAACATTTTTTGTCATTTACTTTTTACGACAACTAATAGCTTATTTTCGAAGCGATTTCAACAAATGGGTACAACATTAATCCTTATCCAATTAAATACCTTAAATACATTGTTGTTTTCATATAGATCTATGTATATGGCTCTTTGCAGCATATAATTAAAAACAATATTTTTCAAGATATTACAACAGTAATTAATAATTGAGATCTACCGGAAAAATTGCGTTAGCTGTTGCGTCATCCGGCATTGCCGCTACTCTTTTGGAAAGAGTCTTTTGGAAAGAGGCCGAACCACACACTCTACAATGAAGCACCCGCTGAAAATCGCCACCGATGATGATAACAGCGTCTGTAGTGTTTCTAGACAGAGCAATACAGGAAAAATGATGCGTGACTGCTCATTAATAGTCTGGGACGAAGCTACCATGTCAAACAAGACGTCTGTGGAAGCACTGGATAGGACAATGCGCGATTTGCGCAACAAAAATGCACCTATGGGTGGATGTACAATTCTGTTCTCAGGAGATTTCCGTCAAATCCTACCAGTTGTGACTCGAGGAACACGTGCTGACGAAATAAATGCTTCGCTAAAAAGATCCCACCTTTGGTCGCATGTCAATAAATTAGATCTTAAAACTAATATGAGGGTTTCGTCATCTTCACGTGAGAACAGGCTATTTCCAGAGATGCTACTAAAAGTTGGCAATGGAGAATTAATACAAAGTGAGGGAAGGATTAACCTAGAAAACCTTTGTGTTTTGATAGACAACATCCAAGAGTTAGTCAACAATGTCTATCCTGACATTGATAACATAAGTTATAAGACAATATCTTGGTTTAAAGAAAGAGCTATTCTGTCACCAACTAACGAACAAGTAGATAAAGTAAATAACTTGATTATTTCAAAGATTGATGCGCCGACGAAAATATACTACTCGGTCGATACTGTTCTCGATTTGGAAGAAGCTGTTCAATTTCCTACAGAATTTCTAAATTCTTTGAACCCGTCTGGACTCCCTCCTCACAAAATGGAGCTGAAAATAGGTTGTCCTGTTATTTTATTAAGAAACCTAAGTCCACCTAAACTTTGCAATGGCACGCGTTTGCTGGTAAAATCACTGAAAACTTTCATAATAGAGTGCACAATACTCACAGGATGTGGTACCGGAGAAGATGTATTGATTCCCCGAATCCCTCTGATACCATCGGATCTACCATTCCAATTTAAACGCTTACAATTTCCGGTAAAGACATCTTTTGCAATGACCATTAATAAATCACAGGGTCAAACCTTCAACGTTGCAGGCTTAGATTTGAGTGTTGACTGTTTTTCACATGGCCAACTGTATGTCGCTCTTTCAAGAGTAACCTCTAGAGAAAACATGTTTGTATTGTCTAATGACAAGAAGGCTATGAACGTTGTATATAAAGACATTCTGTAATATAGTAATTGTTGTAAAAATAAAATAAATACATATGTAAAAATGCAAAAAGTTAATATGCAAAAATGTAGGGTATGAATTTAGATATCCCAAAGATAGCAGGAAATCTTCATGCTATAAAGAAAGGGGAATTGTTTTACTCCAAATTTAACGCGTGCGGGCCACGGGCAATAGTGAATAAGCCAAAACTACTGGATCGATTTTAATCATTTTTTCAGTGAGTGACATAGGGTATATATTTTATACCCGTGCGAAGCTGGGCGGGTTGCTAGTAGAGATATAAAACCGCGAATTTTTTTATTAATTTTATTATATTAAAATTAAAAATTGTTACATTAAAAATGTTAATGCTTTTAAAGAAACTTAGGCCTTTTATTTTTGCGTTTGTAAGCATTTGTGTCAGTATTCGCCAAGCATATGCGTAATGTCTTGTCCTTTAAAGCGCGTTTCAATAGCCGCAATGTCCCGATGGAACCTTTCGCCATGTTCATCGCTACAAGCTCCTAAATCCGCAGGGAAACAATCTAAATGATTGTGAAGGAAATGGATCTTTAGCGACATTAATATGCCCATTTCGCTATATGCCGAAATCATTTCTACAACAATATTTTTATAATTGTCAGCTCGTTTGTTGCCAAGAAACTGCTCAATAACGGCAACTGTGCCTTTCCATGCACGTTGTTCGATAGCATTCAATTTTGATGAAAATTCATAACTTGCAACTATTTTTTTTATCTGCGGACCACTGAAATCACCTTAAATTAAAATAAAATAAAGTTACTAAAAGCCTTCGTAAAAAAATACCTGCATGAATCTTTGCGCCGCTCAGTTTCGAAAAACTATTGCGCAAACTTGCAATCGCCTCGCCCACACAATCCAGTTTTTTAACAAAATTTGATACGACACCGAGCTTAATGTGTAGTGATGGCAAAATGATTTGAGATGGCTGCACTAATGGTAGATTTTCTATACTTTCTACGCCTACTTTGTAGCATGTTCGCGGCTTCCACTTAAATTCAGTGTAATGCTGATCTCTTTTGCGACCTTCCCATGTATACAAAAAGCACTGGTGGGTTGGAAATCCACGCTTAACATCCATGAGTAATCCGACCACTTTTAGATCGCAGCATATTTTCCAATTATGCTCTTGGTAGTTTATCAGCTGTAATATTAATTCCATGCCTTCTGTTGGAGCTCAAAGCGTTTTTCTTGCTCTCAATAGTTGCAACTTTATTAAAAATTTATTATTTATAGAATTTATTCTTTACAATACAATTAATTTAAATCGACCCAGTGCGTGGCGTAATCAATCGAGGAATGAATCTCTTAAAAATCTTTTAGCAGTAGGTAGGCGATGACGAAGAATGGTGGGTGACGAAGACGAAAAAGAAAACGGTGATGTATGGTGGTGTGATTTGCGCTGCAGCTGCTACGAGTGGTGGTGTGATGTTTGTCGTGCCGAAATTGCATTTTTTATGCACGCACTTTTGTATTGGCTCTCGATTAGCGGGACATCTAATCGAACGATGAAACTGACCTACCGCTAAGTATAGTGAACTCAGTGCACTGCTATGGTTCTGTGTCTGCACTGCTAATGTGTTGCGTTGTCCCAGTGGTAATTTTCTGTTGCGTTATCCCAGTAGGGATTTCTGTGTTTCAACATCCACCCCCCCTGGGAAGCGATGCTTCACAGTCCTTCCTAATTGCATTGAGATATTGGCAGTTTGGCTACCCGAGTTATGGCTCGCTTGTGAGTGCTTTCTGCGGTTTTTATGATGACTACTCTGACCTTTCCGTCAGAACCTTCGATGGTATCTAAGATGCGACCCATGGGTCATTTGAATGGTGGAGTGTTGTCTTCCTGTAGCAATACTAGGTCGCCCTTTTGAATATTTGGCATTGGAGACTTCCATCTTTTTCGGCACTGTAATTCTTGGAGATAGTCCTTACTCCATCGCGCCCAAAATTGTTGCTGGATCCATTGTATTAGTTGGTACCTTTTTAGTGTTCCAGTGTTTACTGATGTTAGCGATTGTTCAGGAATAGACGATAGTGATCGACCGATAATGAGATGTGCTGGTGTTAAAGGGCGAAGATCATCTGGTGAGCTCGACATGGGCATCAGGGGTCTGCTATTAATCATTGCTTCAGTTTGGCAACAAATTGTGTGAAGCTCGTCGAATGTAAGAATGTGGACACCCACGGCTCTACGAAGATAATGCTTGGCTTGCTTCACCGCACTCTCCCACAGGCCACCGAAATGTGGTGATCTTGGAGGGATGAACTTCCATTCGACGCCGTCTGTGCAGCATGCCGCCTGGACACTATCTGCATGCTGTTGCGACGTGTGTTGATGGAGGAGTTCTCTTAGCTCGCGGTTCGCGCCAACGAAATTTGTGGCATTATCTGAATATATGATGCGACATTTGCCACGCCGAACCATAAAGCGTCTCAGAGCAGCTATGAATGCGTCTGTCGTTAGATCAGGTACTAATTCAAGGTGAACTCCTTTGGTGCTGAAACATATAAAAATAGCAATGTAGACCTTGATAGGAGGTCTACCTCGTATTCGCTGTGTGATAAGCAATGGACCGCAATAGTCCACTCCGGTTTTCTCAAATGGCGGAGATGGAACTACCCTGTCGCGTGGTAGATCACCCATTAATTGCTTTGATAAAATGGGACGAAACCGGTAGCAAACTATACATTTGTGTAATACACGCTTGATAGTATTTCTGGCGTTGACGATCCAAAATTTTTCACGAATGATGGTGAGCAGCGTTTGGCAGCCTGCGTGAGGATGTTGTTGATGCAAATGCATGATAAGTGTGTCAACAAAAGGATGCGATTTTGGCAATACGATAGGATGTTTTTCATTGAAGGTGAGTGAAGAATTTTTTAGGCGACCTCCAACTCTGATGATTCCATTGTATAGGAATGGTGATAGTTGCGATAACGGCGACTTCCGATGAACGAGGCGGTCTGTTTGAAGCTTGGATAATTCATCGAAGAATTTGTTGCTTTGGACGATGCGACAAATGATGAGAAGAGCATCGTTTATTTCCGATGCGGTGATGCTATCTTGGTTGGTACGAATTCCACGCGATGCATCTGCAAAGCGTCGCACATAACACATTATTCGAAAAATGCATGGTGTGTTGAATGTTTTGTCGGCCAAGGTGATATTATTTGGGATATTCCATGCTGATGCATTCAACGATGTGCGTCGTTGGGACGGGGTTATTGTGTTCATGATAACCGCATCCACTGTTGAAGAATAAGCTGTATGTTGGGAGCGCATCTCTACCTTGCATAAGAATTGAGACCTAGCTCCGCACAAACCTACTCCACTGATTTCTAACGGAACCTTTTCCCGTTTGAAACGAAGCAGTTGAGCCATGCTGTTTTGATTGTGGTTGATCCTGATGATACTGATGACGACGACGACGACAAAGATGATGATGATGATGATGATGATGATGATGACGATGACGAAACTCCACTACGACCGCCTAAACTGTGCTTATATGTAGGTGGCGTTGAAATTATGGTGGTGGTGGTGGTGCCAATGATATCGATGAGTTGGCAGCGCCGCTCAAGGAATGCGGCGAGGTCATCCCATGTTGGTAGCTGGATGGCCGTTGATGATGATTCCCTGTCCCACCTTGCTGCTATCTCCTCTTCCGACTTCAACTGTGTCTCTTGGTCGAGCTTTGACACAACTAGATGAAGCAAGAGGCTGTTTCCAATTTGTTCTGGTGTTGCCATTGACTGTAATGCTCGTATATTTGCATTAATGACGTCAACGAAGTCCCGAAGAGCTTTAACGCTTGGGGTGGCGACGCACTGAATCTCGAAAATATGGTGCAAATGAGACTGGTAAATGTATCTTTTGTGGTCGTAGCGAGCTTGAAGTAGTTCCATTGCCCTTTTGTAATTCAAGCTGGTAACTTCTAACGATTGAACCAGGCTCGCAGCACCTCCGGTTAGACTCGAGCGCAAGTATTGAAACTTTTCGACATCTGACAGTGCTGGGTTTTTGTCCACCATCACGGAGAACATACTACGAAAATCGAGCCATTCTCGATTTGATCCGTCGAAGGTTGGCAGCTGCAATTTTGGCAAATTGAACTGCGTCCGCGATGATGGCACTGACTGTTGGGCAACTGTACTGCTTAACGGCAGTTCTTCGGCACACGTCCGCAATAAGGCGAGCCTCTCTGCATATGCCGCCTTGACTTCACAGTACGTATCATCCACCACGGAGCGAATGTCACCTTCAAATTGGGTTTCGTCTAAAAATTCTATTTCCGACTGCAGTTCATCCAGGGCGTTGTAGTGACGCTCTAACAGGGCTAGCCTTGCCTCTACATCTTTGAGCGAAAGTTCGTCCAGATGAATTGTATTAGGTTTTAACAAATTTACCCGAGTGATTAGCGATTGTCGTTGTTTTATTTTTACACGAACTATTCTAGAACTTTCTTCGCGTTGCAGAGGACTTTGCACCTCTACAATGTCATGATCGCTTTCTATCATTATGCCGTAAAATTAAACGAAAAATATACGATGATTAGAATTTATGAAATTAAATCCGGCTCGAAGGACCAATTTTATGTTGGAGCTCAAAGCGTTTTTCTTGCTCTCAATAGTTGCAACTTTATTAAAAATTTATTATTTATAGAATTTATTCTTTACAATACAATTAATTTAAATCGACCCAGTGCGTGGCGTAATCAATCGAGGAATGAATCTCTTAAAAATCTTTTAGCAGTAGGTAGGCGATGACGAAGAATGGTGGGTGACGAAGACGAAAAAGAAAACGGTGATGTATGGTGGTGTGATTTGCGCTGCAGCTGCTACGAGTGGTGGTGTGATGTTTGTCGTGCCGAAATTGCATTTTTTATGCACGCACTTTTGTATTGGCTCTCGATTAGCGGGACATCTAATCGAACGATGAAACTGACCTACCGCTAAGTATAGTGAACTCAGTGCACTGCTATGGTTCTGTGTCTGCACTGCTAATGTGTTGCGTTGTCCCAGTGGTAATTTTCTGTTGCGTTATCCCAGTAGGGATTTCTGTGTTTCAACACCTTCGTATGTTTATTTGAGGTTGGTGGCATATGCGATAGGGACAGCCGGATGTTTGTTACCGATATGAAGCAGCACTACTTTAAGGCTGTTGACCGATGCATCGATGAGAAGTCGCCACTCCTCTGAAATATGGGGGTAACCAATTTTTTCAAACATCGAATCAATATCACAACAATAAGCCAGGATTTTTTCCCGATCTTCGTGCAATTTAAAAAAATCGTCATATGGAATACTGCTACGTGAATCACGAGCGGCTGTTATTTTAAAATCAGCCGCCACTATATTCCACTGCTTAAAGCGTGATGCAAAGTGTTCGGCTGTTCTCTTTGACAAATTTCCTTCTCGTACAAGATCATTGAAGTCGGCTTGCGTTACTAAATCTTCTTCTTCTTCTTAATTGGCGCGATAACCGCTTACGCGATTTTGGCCGAGTTTAACAAAGCGCGCCAGTCGTTTCTTTCTCGTGCTAACCTGCGCCAGTTGGACACACCAAGTGAAGCCAAGTCCTTCTCCACCTGATCTTTCCAACGCAGAGGAGGCCTTCCTCTTCCTCTGCTACCACCAGCTGGTACCGCATCGAATACTTTCAAAGCCGGAGCGTTTGTATCCATTCGGACGACATGACCCAGCCAACGAAGCCGCTGGATCTTTATTCGCTGCGCTATGTCTATGTCTCCGTAAAGCTCATACAGCTCATCGTTCCATCGTCTGCGATATTCGCCGTTGCCAACGTGCAAAGGTCCAAAAATCTTACGCAGAATCTTTCTCTCGAACACTCCAAGCGTCGCTTCATCGGATGTTGTCATCGTCCACGCTTCTGCGCCATACGTTAGGACGGGCATGATGAGAGTCTTGTAGAGTGTTAGTTTTGTTCGTCGAGAGAGGACTTTACTGCTCAGTTGCCTACTTAGTCCAAAGTAGCACTTGTTGGCAAGAGAGATTCTACGTTGGATTTCAAGGCTGACATTGTTATCGGTGTTAATGCTGGTTCCTAAATAAACGAAGTCTTTTACAACCTCGAAATTATAACTGTCTACAGTGACGTGAGTGCCGATACGCGAGTGCGCCGACTGTTTGTTTGAAGACAGGAGGTACTTCGTTTTGTCCTCGTTCACCACCAAACCCATTCGCTTTGCCTCTTTATCCAGTTTGGAGAAGGCAGAACTAACAGCGCGGTTGTTAAGGCCGATGATATCAATATCATCGGCATACGCCAACAATTGTACGCTCTTATAAAATATTGTGCCTGAGCGATTAAGTTCTGCGGCTCGTACGATGCTCTCCAACATCAGGTTAAAGAAGTCACACGACAGCGAGTCACCCTGTCTGAAACCTCGTTTGGTATCAAACGGCTCGGAGAGGTCCTTCCCAATTCTGACGGCGCTGCTGGTGTTGAGCAACGTCATCTTACATAGCCGTATTAGTTTTGCGGGGATACCAAATTCAGACATAGCGGCATACAGGTAACTCCTTTCCGTACTGTCGAATGCAGCTTTGAAGTCGACGAAAAGATGGTGTGTGTCGATTCTCCTTTCATGGGTCTTTTCCAAGATTTGGCGTATTGTGAATATTTGGTCGATGGTAGACTTTCCAGGTCTGAAGCCACACTGATAAGGTCCAATCAGTTGGTTGACGGTGGGCTTCAGCCTTTCACACAATACGCTCGCTAGAACCTTATAGGCGATATTTAGAAGACTAATCCCGCGGTAATTGGCACAAATTGCAGGATCGCCCTTCTTATGGATTGGGCAGAGCACACTTAAATTCCAATCGGCAGGCATGCTTTCATCCGACCATATTTTGCATAGGAGCTGATGCATGCACCTTACCAGCTCCTCGCCGCCATGTTTGAATAGCTCACCCGGCAGTCCGTCGGCGCCCGCGGCTTTGTTGTTCTTTAGCCGTGATATTGCTATTCTCACCTCGTCATGGTCGGGTAACGGAACGATAATTCCGTCGTCAACGATTGGGGTATCGGGATCTTCACTTTCTCTATGACATGCGCAGCTGTCACTGTTTAACAGGTTCGAGAAGTGTTCCCTCCATAATTTAAGATTGCTCTGTACGTCAGTCACCAGATCACCGTCTTTGTTCTTACAGGAAAACGCCCCGGTCTTAAAACCTTCTGTAAGCCGCCGAACTTTCTGGTAGAATTTTCGGGCGTTGTTCCTATTGGCCAGCATCTCAAGCTCCTCGCACTCACGTATTTCGGCCTCACGTTTCTTCTGTCGGATAATACGTCTCTCTTCCTTTTTCAGCTCTCTGTAGCGATCCCACATGGCTCGCGTTGCGCCCGATCGCAGCGTGGCTCTATAGGCGGCATCTTTTCTTTCGGCGGCAGCATGACATTCCTCGTCGTACCAATTGTTTTTTCGGGCTCGCCGGAATCCGATTTCTTCTTCGGCGGCGGTACGTAGGGAACGAGAAATGTTGCTCCATTGCTCGCGCATGCCGGTGTGTTGGGCAGTGCTCTCCGAGAGCAGGAGTGAGAGTCGAGTGGCGAATCTTCTGGCTGTCTGTTGTGATTGCAGCTTTTCGATGTCGAACATTCTTTGCGTAGGTAGATGTACGTTTTTTGCTGCACAGAGGCGTGTGCGCAATTTGGCTGCAACAAGGTAATGATCCGAGTCGATGTTGGCTCCTCGGATCGTACGTACATCTAATACACTAGAAGCGTGTCTTCCATCTATCACAACATGATCGATCTGGTTTCGCGTTTTTCGATCAGGGGACAGCCAGGTAGCTTGGTGTATCTTCTTATGCTGGAATCTGGTGCTGCAGACTACCATGTTTCGGGCCCCGGCGAAGTCGATCAGCCTCTGTCCGTTGCCGGATGTTTCGTTGTGCAGGCTGAATTTTCCGACTGTGGGACCAAAAATTCCCTCCTTGCCCACCCTGGCGTTGAAGTCGCCAAGCACGATTTTTATGTCGTGGCGGGGGCAGCGCTCATAGGAACGTTCCAAGCGCTCATAGAAAGAATCCTTGGTCGCATCGTCCTTCTCTTCCGTCGGGGCGTGGGCGCAAATTAGCGAGATGTTAAAAAATCGCGCTTTGATGCGGATTATTGCGAGACGCTCGTCCACCGGAGTGAACGACAGTACTTGGCGACGAAGTCTCTCTCCCACAACAAATCCGACACCGAATTTGCGCTCCTTTACATGGCAGCTGTAGTAGACGTCGCAAGGTCCTATGGTTTTCTTACCTTGCCCCGTCCATCGCATCTCTTGGATGGCAGTGATGTCAGCCTTTACTCTCACGAGGACATCAACCAGCCGGGCAGAGGCACCTTCCCCATTAAGGGACCGGACATTCCAGGTGCATGCCCTCAAATCGTATTCCTTATTTCGTTTGCAGGGGTCGTCATCAGTGTTAGAAGTTCTCATCCGAGGCGTTACTAAATGCGGCCCTGCAATCCCAAGTTCACAGGGTGTTGGTACAAATTCCGATACTTCTGGTTCCCCGCATCTCGCATTCGATGCAAGAAATGTTGATAGCATTGTTGGTGCTACTGTTGGTTCTCCATCCCTTAATTCGGGAACATCATCAAAAATCTCCATTGAAGCCGCTATACGTTCTTCTGGTGAGTAAAAAACCGCTGGAATAACCGATTCCACATTAGCGTAGCGAATTTTGTTGCAGCGAAAGTATTGGTACCCTTTAGTTTGAGTAAAAGTGACGCACTCCATTCGAAAACCTTATGGTTCATACACCATTTCCAAATCGGAAACGTTTAATGCTCTACTCGAAACCCATTTTCCGGGTAGTAGAACTCTCTCTGAAGTTGAGAGTGGCATGAACAATAACGATAGCAACGGTGGAACCTCTAGTTACAGCTGGTATATTGCTAGTCGGATAGTGACAAGGGAATCGATAAGGTTTTCCTTATCTTCCTTTGAGAACTTTAAGCCCCCTGGACCTGACGGAATATATCCAGCAGTGCTTAAAACAGGAGGAGACAGGCTAATTGAGGCCCTGAAAAGGATCTTCACAGCCTGTCTTGCATTTGGTTATATACCATCCCAAAGGCGACGCGTAAGAGTAGTATTTATTCCGAAACCAGGAAAAGATGACTATTCCCTAGCAAAAAGTTTTAGACCAATCAGTTTGACATCGTTCATGTTGAAAAGTCTGGAACGAGTGGTGGAGAAACATATTCGAGTGGGGGTATTGCCGAGAAGTCCACTTAGTAGAAATCAACAAGCTTGCCAGAGTGGAAAATCATGTGAATCAGCCTTACACGATCTTGTTAGCAAGATTGAAGGCGGGCTGGAAGCTGACGAATACACAATGGGCGTGTTCGTGGACATTGAGGGGGCTTTTGATAATGCCACTTTCGGTTCGATATGTTCTTCTGCCGAACGACACGGAGTTAATCAAGCCATTATAAAATGGATATATTCCATGCTCTCTGAGAGGCTGTTAACCGCTGGTGGGAGCAGTGACGAACAAATCACAGTCAGGGCCAAGCAAGGATGTCCCCAAGGGGGTGTTCTTTCTCCGCTGCTGTGGTGCTTCGTCGTAGACTCCCTATTAGTGGAGATGCAGGAACTCGGTTTTCACGTCCAAGCATATGCGGACGACGTCTGTGCGCTAACATCAGATAAATCCTTAATGAGGCTTTGCACGTAAGTGCAGAGGATTCTTGACAAAATCGATGACTGGTGCATGAGACAAGGTCTTTCCGTTAACCCGAACAACACAACCATAGACTTATTTACGAGAAAACGGAAATTGGATGGACTCAGTCTTCCAACACTGAAAGGTGTGACCTTTCCAACGAAGTTAAATATCTAGGAGTAATCACCGGAGGATGGTTCCATTTGTAGAAGTCCACGCAAGTGGGGAAAGTTACTGATCGCCATTCACTTGGGAATGGCCAGGACGATTCTTCTACACATGGTTCAAGCAGCTCACAACGGCCGGGATTAGCCCACGTATCCTCTGGGTAGCTTCCGAACATCCGTCCGGGAGTGAGCTAACGTGAGAAGGCGAAACATTCCAGAATAGCTGGTTGTGCGTTGGGTTTGGGACCCGTCACTTAAAAATCGTCCCCAATGAAAAGTGTAAAAAATCCTCGGATGAGACCTCCCTGTACTGATGACGACCCCTGCAAACGAACTAAGGATTATGATTTGAGGTCATGCACCTGGAATGTCCGGTCCCTTAATGGGGAAGGTGCCTCTGCCCGGCTGGTTGATGTCCTCGTGAGAGTAAAGGCTGACATCACTGCCATCCAAGAGATGCGATGGACGGGGCAAGGAAAGAAAACCATAGGACCTTGCGACGTCTACTACAGCTGCCATGTAAAGGAGCGCAAATTCGGTGTCGGATTTGTTGTGGGAGAGAGACTTCGTCGCCAAGTACTGTCGTTCACTCCGGTGGACGAGCGTCTCGCAACAATCCGCATCAAAGCCCGTTTTTTCAACATGTCGCTAATTTGCGCCCACGCCCCGACGGAAGAGAAGGACGATGCGACCAATGATTCCTTCTCTGAGCGCCTGGAGCGTTCCTATGAGCGCTGCCCCCGCCACGACATAAAAATCGTGCTTGGCGACTTCAACGCCAGGGTGGGCAAGGACGAAATTTTTGGTCCCACAGTCGGAAAATTCAGCCTGCACAACGAAACATCCGACAACGGACAGAGGCTGATCGACTTCGCCAGGGCCCGAAACATGGTAGTCTGTAGCACCAGATTCCAGCATAAAAAGATACACCAAGCTACCTGACACCAACCTGTCTCCTGATCGAAAAACACGAAACCAGATCGATCATGTTGTGATAGATGGAAGACACGCTTCTAGTGTATTAGATGTACGTACGATCCGAGGACCCCACATCGGCTCGGATCACTACCTTGTTGCAGTCAAACTGCGCACACGCCTCTGTGCAGCAAAAAACGTACATCTACCTACGCAAGGAATGTTCGACATCGAAAAGCTGCAATCACAACAGACAGCCAGAAGATTCGCCACTCGACTCTCACTCCTGCTCTCAGAGAGTACTGCCCAACAAACCGGCATCCACGAACAATGGAGCAACATTTCTCGTTCTCTACGTACCGCCGCCGAAGAAGAAATTGGATTCCGGCGAGCCCGAAAAGACAATTGGTACGACGAGGAATGTCATGCTGCCGGAGAAAGAAAGGATGCCGCCTATAGAGCCACGCTGCGATCGGGCGCAACGCGAGCCATGTGGGATCGCTACAGAGAGCTGAAAAAGGAAGAGAGACGTATTATCCGAAAGAAGAAACGAGAGGCCGAAATACGTGAGTGCGAAGAGCTTGAGATGCTGGCCAACAGGAACAACACCCGAAAATTCTACCAGAAAGTTCGGCGGCTTACAGAAGGTTTCAAGACCGGGGCGTGTTCCTGTAAGAACAAAGACGGCGAACTGGTGACTGACGTACAGATCAATCTTAAATTATGGAGGTAACACTTATCGAACCTATTAAACAGTGACAGCTGCGCATGTCACCGAGAAAGTGAAGATCCCGATACCCAAATCGTTGACGACGGAATTGTCGTTCCGCTACCCGATCATGACGAGGTGAGAATAACCATAACGCGGCTAAAGAACAACAAAGCCGCGGGCGCCGACCGACTGCCGGCTGAGCTATTCAAACATGGCGGCGAGGAGCTGGTAAGGTGCATGCATCAGCTTCTATGCAAAATATGGTCGGATGAAAGCATGCCTGCCGATTGGAATTTAAGTGTGCTCTGCCCAATCCATAAGAAGGGCGATCCTGCAATTTGTGCCAATTACCGCGGGATTAGTCTTCTAAATATCGCCTATAAGGTTCTAGCGAGCGTATTGTGTGAAAGGCTGAAGCCCACCGTCAACCAACTGATTGGACCTTATCAGTGTGGCTTCAGACCTGGAAAGTCTACCATCGACCAAATATTCTCAATACGCCAAATCTTGGAAAAGACCCATGAAAGGAGAATCGACACACACCATCTTTTCGTAGACTTCAAAGCTGCATTCGACAGTACGGAAAGGAGTTACCTGTATGCCGCTATGTCTGAATTTGGTATCCCCGCAAAACTAATACGGCTATGTAAGATGACTTTGCTCAACACCAGCAGCGCCGTCAGAATTGGGAAGGACCTCTCCGAGCCGTTTGATACCAAACGAGGTTTCAGATAGGGTGACTCGCTGTCGTGTGACTTCTTTAAGCTGATGTTGGAGAGCATCGTACGAGCCGCAGAACTTAATCGCTCAGGCACAATATTTTATAAGAGCGTACAATTGTTGGCGTATGCCGATGATATCGATATCATCGACCTTAACAACCGCGCTGTTAGTTCTGCCTTCTCCAAACTGGATAAAGAGGCAAAGCGAATGGGTCTGGTGGTGAACGAGGACACAACGAAGTACCTCCTGTCTTCAAACAAACAGTCGGCGCATTCGCGTATCGGAACCCACGTCACTGTAGACAGTTATAATTTCGAGGTTGTAAAAGACTTCGTCTATTTAGGAACCAGCATTAACACCGATAACAATGTCAGCCTGGAAATCCAACGTAAAATCTCTCTTGACAACAAGTGCTACTTTGGACTAAGTAGGCAACAAAACTAGCACTCTACAAGACTCTCATCATGCCCGTCCTAACGTATGGCGCAGAAGCTTGGACGATGACAACATCCGATGAAGCGACGCTTGGAGTGTACGAGAGAAAGATTCTGCGTAAGATTTTTGGACCTCTGCACGTTGGCAACGGCGAATATCGCAGACGATGGAACGATGAGCTGTATGAGCTCTACAGCGACATAGACATAGCGCAGCGAATAAAGATCCAGCGGCTACGTTGGCTGGGTCATGTCGTCCGAATGGATACAAACGCTCCGGCTTTGAAAGTATTCGACGCGGTACCAGCTGGTGGTAGCAGAGGAAGAGGGCGGCCTCCTCTGCGTTGGAAAGATCAGGTGGAGAAGGACTTGGCTTCACTTGGTGTGTCCAACTGGCGCCGGTTAGCACGAGAAAGAAACGACTGGCGCGCTTTGTTAAACTCGGCCAAAATCGCGTAAGCGGTTATAGCGCCAATTCAGAAGAAGAGAATCATGGATAAGAAGCTGACTTGGGAGACA
Organism: Anastrepha ludens; assembly: GCF_028408465.1. Taxonomy (NCBI): domain Eukaryota; kingdom Metazoa; phylum Arthropoda; class Insecta; order Diptera; family Tephritidae; genus Anastrepha; species Anastrepha ludens. The sequence goes on along the minus strand of NC_071503.1, from coordinate 75,446,457 downwards.
CACGTTTCACTGAAGGTGAATCGTGCATTGAAGATTTTTCAGCAATGCCGTAGAGCCTTTGGCAAAACTTGGGGTCTGAAACCTGCTGTGGTCCTATGGATATACACGGCACTTATCAGACCAATCATCATTTACGCTTCTGTTGTCTGGTGGCGACGGAGCATGGTTAAGTCCACAATCCGGGAACTATATAGGCTGCAAAGAAGTGTATGTTTATGCATCACGGGTGCCATGAGTACAACCTCTGGTGATGCCCTGAATGCTATATTTGATTTGCTCCCCCTGGATCTTAAGATACAACAGGAAGCAATAAAAGCAATGTGTAGACTCCATAAATATGGTTTCTGGCACAAAGATGGAACTTTGGGACACAGAGAAATCTTTAAGTTGCTGTCGGAGCAGTATACACTGTTTTTGGCCCCTAAAGATGACCTGATACCCACCGTTTCATTTGGAAGGAAATTTGAGCAATGGAGCAATCCAGAATGCATGCAGGGAGGTTTGACGGATATTTTCTTTACCGATGGGTCCAAGACTGAAATAGGGTCTGGAGCCGGATGGTACTTAAACGATAGTAATAAGTATCACTGTGCTATGGAGGGAATGGCAACTGTTTTCCAAACAGAAGTGTTTGCCATCCTAAAAGTAGCAGAATGGATAATCGAGAGGAGATGGAGCGGGAAACAGATTGGAGTCTTCAGTAACAGTCAGGCTGCACTGAAGGCCCTGGAGAACGCGAAGCAAACCTCAAAGATTGTTCAAGAATGTAAGAAGAAGCTCAATTCTGTCGCAAAACAGAACAGGCTTGTACTTATATGGGTTCCGGGACACTCCGGTGTTCAAGGAAACGAAATTGCCGACGAATTGACTAACCATGGATCAGGTGTGGCCCCACAGGGGCCAGAGCCAATAATCGGAATCAGTCCAGCAGGAATCAAGAATTGGATCAGCGATTATGTAGGCAACCTACATAAAGATCGATGGTCCGGTCTAGAACGCTTCAGAACTGCAAAGTGTTTTGTGACAAGTCCGAACAGAAAACTGTCAAACTTTCTACTAAAACTTAGAAGGAAAGACATTCGGTTGATGGTCGGCATCATTACAGGTCACAACCCATGAGGTCAGCATATGACCACCATTGGAATCATCGAGGACCCGGTATGCCTGTCATGCTTGGAGGAGGCGGATGGCACTGAGCACTTTCTCTGTGAGTGTCCTGCCTTTGTTAGAGCACCACTACGAGTATTGGGTTCCGATGGCATGAGAATGAGTAATATTCGTTCTCTAAAACTGGAGGATATTTACAGATTTGCCAAAGAATCTGGAGAACTCTCACAGGACTAACTATCTCTATCTCTGTCTCTATTCTTTTCTATCTCTTTCTCTGATACTTTTCTCCCTCCGTCCTTGACTATCTACCCCCTTTCCAGAGCTTTAAATACAATGGGCTCTTTAGCCTGAGTGTTTAGGAGCCACCAAATCTCCTGGTGCTCCTTGGCTCGACCTTTTCAGATACAAATTCAAATTCGGCACAGTTCACTGCAGTGCTCCGTGCGTGGTAGCCAAATTGTTGGTACAGAGTACTTTATTGTTGACCTTCCATCAGTAAACTTGCATAAATTTCTATAGCAATAGTCGCACACGACTTCCGGAGTATACCACAAGTAAGGAACATAAGCAGTCTTGAATATTTTCTGAAACGAATTAACCACTGTTTTCGTAATATTTTTAAAATTTTTACTTGGTGCGAATAAGTCACAAACGTAACAAAAGCTACTTCGACTGCACTGCATTTTTCGTAAAATTTAATATACAGAAAGACGATTTCGCGCAACAGAACTTTAAATAATTGTCAAAGTATACGTCTCCTAGTAGCGCAACTGTTAGATGATCGGAACTTCCGGAACTGTAACAAACACACAAACGGTACAGAGTGTGTTGTATGAAACAATAAATTAAAGGTTAATAAGTTGTTTAAAAATTTGGAGTCCCTTCAAGTTATGACGAAAATTTAGAAAAAAAAATTTTTTTTTTAGAAAAAAAAAAATTCAAGAAAATCTGAGAATTGATACAGTTTTTTTTTTTTTTAATTTTACATAATAAAAACCTTTCCACGAGTCTGCCTGCAGATATTCAGCGCGATTGGATCACGGAAAAAGGGTTACAAATTGATCCAAAGTTTTTCACACAGGCGTTCTATGAGCTCTATATTTTACACATAAAAAAAAAAAATTCTGACGTGTACATGAAAATCTCCGATATACCTACGTGTATTTTTATTTATTCTCCCTTTTCCGAAAAAGTATATTTGGTTCATAGGACATAAAAAAAGCTCGTTTTTGTAACGCAGTGTAATGCACGGTCAGCTATTGAATAGTTGCGCATTTGGTGTCGTATGCCCGTGGAAGAGCGACCTATTTGTTGGTCGCATACTTACGCAACATTGAGTATTGCTGTCGAAAATACGTGGGCAGTTTTGGAACCCAATTTCAGAGTATGTGCCATTAACTTGCACATATGTAGGTGTATATAGAAATCACCTCACAATTAAACTTAACTTCGACTTGTCCGCAGATCACTCACCAATATTGTAAACTAGCTTTAACCCGCGGCCCCGCTCGCGTAGGAGTAGTTTTGAGAGATTTAAGACATGTATATAAAAGAATTACAAAAAAATATCAAGCAAAATTATTTTTATTAATTTTCTATCTCAAACCAGAGAATGTTAATGCAATGAGAAGGTGCAAATGTTACTGTGAGCTTTTTTTAGTACAATTGAGATTTGAAAGATTTGTAATAAGGTCATTTAGCACACCGAGTTTATAGACACCTCACTGACTTTTGCCCACACAAAAATTAGAAACACCACACATTTTTCACCTCAACACACCACATTTCTCACCTCGACATTAAACCAATTAAATTTTTACTATTTTCGTATTTTTGAAATAATAAGCGAATACGTAAAATTTATTACATAATTTTTTTTTTCAATTACATTAAAAAAAACACGATTTAAAAATAAAAATTTATAAAAAAAAGTTTGCGCCGGGAATTGAACTCGAGTCTAACATGTGGCGAGGAAAAATAGGCGGTGCGTTTATTTCTTCGAATGCTTATTTTTTGACCATTTTGTTACTTTTGAAATGATAAGCGGATTCATAAAATGTATTACAAATTTTTTTACGATTACATTAAAAAAACACGATTTAAAAATAAAAATTTATAAAAAAAAGTTTGCGCCGGGAATTGAACTCGAGTCTAACATGTGGCGAGGAAGAATAGGCGGTGCGTTTATTTCTTCGAATGCTTATTTTTTGACCATTTTGTTACTTTTGAAATGATAAGCGGATACATAAAATGTATTACAAATTTTTTTACGATTACATTAAAAAAAAAAATTTAAAAACGAAAAAAAAAATTTGTGCCGAGAATTGATGGCGAGTCACGTGGGGAGGATAAATACGCAGAGCGTTTATTTCTGCGCCTGCGTTGTGAACAAAAGGTTTTGTGCATGCGCGCGACGCGAATAAATTTTAATAAAGTTCTGAAAGTAATTCATGAAGTTTTTCATTACACACATATGTACATAAATGAACGTATACTTTATATGTAAATAAATGATGGTATATGAAATATACATAAGTACATAATATGTATGTACATGTCAATAGGAGGTATTTGCATTCAGAAAAAAAGAACGGTTTAAGATAAATCAACACTTATTTTATATTGTATGTCAATTTATAGTTTATGTATTCGATTATGAATAAATGAGTGGTTCGATGCAGAGTGTAAAGCAGCTATTGAAACAAAAAACGAAGCGCGAAGAAAATATTTAAACAAACGAACAAGACAAAACCTACTTGAATATAACGAAAAAAGGCAAGCCGCAAAGAAAATTATAAAACAAAGGAAAAAACAGGACATCAACAGCAAAGTTCAGCGTATCGAGAATGATTTCAGTCAAGGAAATGTAAGAAATATGTACAGCGCAATTAGAAGCCAAACAAAGACATATCAGCCACGAACAAATTTGTGCAAAAACAAGGAAGGTGAAATAATAACAGAAAGAGAAAAAATTTTGAATAGATGGCAAGAATACTTTAGTGATCTTCTGAATATAGAACATGCAACAGACTACGGTCCACACTGTATAGATGAGACATACTTTACAGCAGAAAACTTCATAGAAGCACCGGGTCGTAACGAAGTGGTAGAAAGTCTGAAAAAGTTAAAAAATAATAAAAGCAGCGGAAGTGACCAAATAAATGCAGAACTTCTAAAATACGGCGGTGAAGTACTCAATAACATGATAACAGAACTGATACGCAAAATTTGGGAAACCGAACATCTACCGGAAGAATGGAACAATAGCCTTATAGTACCATTACATAAAAAAGGCGACAAAACAAATTGTAATAATTATCGAGGCATATCTCTCCTCAACACTGGTTATAAAGTCTTTACAAATATACTCAACAAAAGGTTGAGCGTATATGCTGAGGAAATTTTGGATGACTACCAGTGCGGTTTTCGCCAGGGTAGATCCACAACAGACCAATGCTTCACACTAATGCAAATTCTTGAGAAACACAGAGAGTTCGAACTAAATCTGCACTGTCTGTTCATTGATTTTAAGCAAGCTTTCGACAGCATCAATAGAAACTGTCTGAACGACATAATGCTTAAACAAGGTATACCGGTAAAAATTATAAAACTAATTCAGATGACACTATCAAACACTAATGCCAAGGTTATGATAAATGGAGATGTTACCAACGAATTCAGCATTTCATCAGGTGTAAAACAAGGCGATTCACTATCAGCGACAATTTTTAATTTATTACTACATGAGGTAGTATGCAAACTGAAATGTGGCAATTCGATTTTTAATTGCAGCTCGCAAGTGTTAGCTTATGCCGATGACATTGTCGTGATTGCACAGAATGAACATGAGCTTAAGAAAATTTATATGCGATTGAAAAACACAGCTTTAGAAGTGGGTCTACGGGTAAACATAGATAAAACGAAATATATAATACGCTTTATAAAAAGTCAACGAATCAGTTGGCTGGGGCACATGTACCGAATGCCCAAATGGAGAGCTGCCAATATAGCGTTCCATAGACAACCAATTGGACGGAGATGTCGAGGGAGACCAAACAAACGCTGGGTAGATGAGGTCACAGCCGACCTGCAGAAAATGGGTATCACAAACTGGAAAGGAGTAGTAGAGAATCGATCGGAGTGGAGAACCGTAGTTGTGGAAGCAATGGTCTGCACAAGACTGTAATGCTAATGATGATGATGATGATGTATTCGACAGCATTTACATACATATGTATGTATGTACATTTGTATATGAAAAACAATAATGCACAAGCGCAAGAACATCATATCACATATGCAAGTATGCCCAAATAACCTTGGCTTATGTATGTACACATGTCATACCACATCCCATTCTTACAAGAAATCAAATACACATACGCACTAGTGAACGAGTTTCTTCCTAACAAGTGCAAAAACAATTCTGCTCTATGTATGCATATATACCGACTTTATGTCCTAGCATATATACATACATACATATATACCTACTTGCCTTCTAAACTTCCTACAAAATAATTGTATTCATATGTTACTACATCCATGCATGTTCATACATTCAAGCATACATATACATATGCGCGAGCACAGTGCTCCCTTCTTGCTTCCGTGTACTTTTGTCTTTCACCAGTCGATATTCCTAATATTGTACTTACAAAAACACAATACATACTTTGATAGACGCAAAAGCAACAGCAAGCACAACGCGATGGCCGCTTTGCCACCACACATTCTAAAATGTTCTAGAACACAACAAAAACACATACCTCACATGCGCATGTCGCCCAAAGCTAAAATCTAAGCCTAGCGACTACAAAAACAAAATACATTCGTAGACGCAGTCGCAGCGGCCATGATTCTATCAGCGACGGCGCTGAACAATTTAGAACAAAAACAAAAAGTTCATTCATAAGTTCGAGCTCATATTTCAATTTCATTCATAAAACAACCCGCCATATGCCAATTTTCGCGACCATTCGAAAATAGTCAATATTGGAATATTTCGCGTGGAATTATTTGCCAATATTTGATAAATCTTAAATTTTTGTCATGTCGAGTGGCCGCTCCTCCGTATGTATGTATGCACCCTTATATGTATGTAAATATGTCTTCTAACTGTGCGACAGTCGCGAGTTAATGCGACTTCCAGCGAATCACACATTGCTGTCCGCAAAGCCGCATATATGTACCTTATGATCAGAAAGTACCGGGAATGTTTAAATTAAACAAAACAGAGTTAAATTTAAGGCAAATTTATATTATCTCCTTCAAAATATGACCCGTCTGAAGCAACACACATGTGCCAACGTTTAACCCAGTCCTCCAAACACCCGCGGCAGGCCGATTTGTATTCTCTTTGATCAGTGCGATGGCGCGATATCATCATGCAAAATCTGAGAATTGTTTGCTCACATTTCCGGGGGTTTCCAACACACAGCATCTCTCTAAGGTTTCAAAACGGATAAATAATATTCTCTATTGACTGTCTGGCCCGATGGAAGGTACTCATGGTGGACTATGCCTTGGCAATCGAAGGAAACAGTCAACATCACCTTCCCGGTTCTTTTTGCTCATAGGGTATACATATCCCATCTTTTCACTGACGGACAAGAAGACGGTCGCAGTTGCTGTCTTTTATATGCATACATTTTGAGTTCGTTGAAGGTTTGTATACATTTGTATACATATGCGTGTATGCGCGTTTGGCTTTCTGGATGCATCCATGGATATTAGAATATTTTCTCATCAATATGTGTATGTAAGTAGTCCAGATTTGACTGAAGAGATTAAATATAGGAATGTATATTCATATGATTGCCTTTATGGCTGTTTCACATATAAAATAATTCAAAAGAAGTATGAATAATGTTATATAGAAAATAAATTTCTAAATAACAGGTATTAGAAAAACCTGAATACACTATTTTAAATCAATTCTAATTAAACCAAATATAAAAAATGAAATATCGAACAAAAAACCGCGTGCAGGATTTCAACCTGAGTCAAACTTGAGACTATGCACTGCTCACAGAACACGTCTTTCACGATTGCGCTAATCTATAATCACTAATGAACTTTTCGTAATCACTCATTTATTCGATTCGCAATTTTATATGCACATATTCTGCGTTAGTTGAAAGTTTGTATGCGTAATTATATCCATATGTATGTGTGTTTGCGCGTTTGGCTTTCTGGACGGATATTAGAATGATATTTTCTCATCAATATAATTTGGATTTGATGAAATAGATTATAGACATATGTACATATTTTCTGTTTTGATTGATTTATATAAAAGTCAGGTCATATCCAGTATGAACTATTTTATACCGAAAAGAAGTTTCCATTTATAAAATACAAAAAAAACAGTATTTTAAAGAAATTTTAATTAAAATAAACTCAAAAATTTTACCAAACTTTCCTGGTTTGAATTGTAAAAAAAAAAAAGAGCAAGAAAAAAAATATGACTTCAGGACTTGAACCTGAATTATATACGTGCCAAAAAACAAAACGAATAATTCCGCCGACTTTAGCTTCTGCGCTACAAATTAACTGCCGCACGGCCTTCTTAATCGCAAATTTATTCGCTTCGATTTCCTTACTAGTGTGCCGAAAAATCTTATGAACTTCCTCAGTAGTTTGGTAAACGCAGAAAAAATCTGAATTTCTGTCCTAGCGTGGTAAGTAAATATAGAAACCCTCCACTCGCGTCACTCGCGTGGTAAATATCTGCAATTCGCCACTCGTGAGCAAAGTTGAATTTGAAATGACCTTATTATGAATCTACAAATTAGAACTCGAAAAAAGCTCGTTTAACATTTGCTCCTTCTCATTGCATTAACATTCTCTGCTCAAACCGCTTTTGAACTTTGCATTTGGGTTATAGTTGAGTCCTTGTCATGTCGGTCTCCTTGCCGCGGGGATGAGGCTTAAGTGGCGAGTTAACCCCATTCTATGGAGATTAACTTACCACGAACTAAGAGGGCAGCTTCATATAGGAATTGGGTATCCACTCATCCGCGGAACGGCGGAATTGGTGGCCACCCAAGTACTATGTGGAGAGTACCGTACCGACAACCTGGCAGGAGGGATAAAATGCATTTCTTTTCTTATGTGGAGGCTAAATAAAGATATTTCTGCACGAGGTAACCCACTTTTGGGAAATCCTCCCGTCGAGCAATCGACGGCTCGGGCATCGGATGTGCAGGCCCGAACCCCACATTCCCCTATGACCGGAACTGACACCCAGGGTTCCGGAGGAAGCGCATTACTAGTGGTGAAACATGGCACATTGGCTATGCCAATGGAGAGCCGAGTGAGTGTGAGCGATACACCGCCATCGAAACGATCTGAAGCAACTGAACAAGTTGTGGAGGATGTGGAGATGGCGGACAATCTCTCAGTAGACTCAGACGGATCTCTGGTACCGAGTAAGTCTTTGACAACGGTTAAACCTGGTGTGAATCAGGTAAGTACCGGTAAAAAGACCGAAGTTATTGGAGAGTCGAACGCAGGTGTTGGTCTAACCGCAAGGCAGATCAAACGAAGAGGACAGAAGGCGAGGCAAGCCGAAGCACTAGCTAAGGCAAGGACTCAAGCTCCGTCAACTTCGACACCTGTAACGGAAACGGGAAAGCGTGGCAGAACAGAGGATTCCTCTGTAGCGCTGCGCTCTTCCGGAAACGAAACGGGGTCTGTGCCAACGACCGGGAAGAGGAGGAAGGCAAAGAAGAGGAAAGTTGAAAAACGCAATTCGGAAATGCCTGCATCCTCGACCCCATCCAAGGCAGACAAACCTTTGCCTGACAAGGCAGAGGCTAAGGGACCTCAAATGTCGAATGACACTCTTCCGTCAACGTCTGGCGAATCATTCGCGAGAATGGCAGCAAAGGCAATGACGGTGGAGATACATACCGACAAACAAGATGGTCTACTATCCAAAGGGCAACAAGACTATCTTGACAGCTATCTGTGGAAAGCTATCGGTGAGTCGAAAGACGCGCCGACTTTCGAGGGGAAAAGCGTGGTGGACGGCATCGTAAAGGTGCACTGTTCCAATGCTTTTTCCCGAGAATGGCTAGAAAAAGCGATAGCAAAAATCCCAGCCTGCGAAAACAGCAAGTTTATTCTTGTTGAGAGTAGCAAAGAAAGGCTGGTACGAGCGAGTGTCTGGATTCCGGGTCCTTCCTGTAATTCAGCAGAACTCCTCAAACGCATCCGTGTTCAGAATAAGGATCTTGACACGACTCTCTGGAGAGTATACTCGTGCACCAGGCAGAAATCCGCTACCACTTCGGAGGCGGGTTCCCATCTGGTACTGGGTATCGATCTTGGGTCCCTCAAGGTTCTTAAGTCGAAGTACGGGTGCCGTCCCCACCTACATCTGGGGCGGATCCAGTTCCGGGTCCAGGATAAGGGGGAGGACAAAGCGTAAATATACTCAGTCTCATGACTGAAGTAATATTTACACAGATAAATCTGCAGCATAGCAAAGCGTCTACGGCTCTCTTGTGCCGTAGGCATGCAAAACTGCAAACAAACCCACACATAATACTTATACAAGAACCATGGGTATGTCACAAGCGTATCTGTGGTCTAAGTGCTATGTCGTGGGGACAAATACTTCATTGTGAAGGGAATGTGAGACCGCGAGCATGTATTATCATGCCGAGGTTGATCGAACACACGATGTTAAAAGAGCTATGCTCTGGAGATATCGTTGCTGCAAAAATAAAGTACTTGAAAAGTGGGAACAGTGTCGAAGCTATTATAGTTTCGGCCTACCTACCCTACGACTCTTTACAGCCACCTCCTTCGAGGGAGCTAAGAGAAGTGGTCAAGTACGCAGAATCCAATAATCTGGGGCTAATAGTGGGCTGTGACGCAAATTCACAGAACATTGTGTGGGGAAGCAGCAAATGCAACCCCAGAGGTCTCAAGCTACTGGATTTTATCCTGTCATCCGATTTGGTCATTCAAAACACTGGTAACAAACCAACTTTGGTGACCAGAAGGAGACAAGAGGTGATTGATTTAACACTTGCCAATAGGTCAGTTGGAAATCAAATCAACCGATGGCGAGTTTTGGAGGAGGACTCTCTTTCTGATCATCGTCTTATCGAATTCCGACTGGGAATTGACACAATATCAATACCTTCCGGTAGGAATCCTCGAAATGTGGACTGGGACAGGTATGGTGAGCTTGTAACAGAGCGATTACCAAACCTGAAAAAACTCAAATCAGCAGAAATGATTGAAGATGCGACTAAGAAATTAGAAGGTACTTTAATCAATTGCTTTGAGGAACTGTGTCCACTCAGGCAAAGCAGACAGGGGAAAGCGGTTCCTTGGTGGAACCCTGAACTGTCGAAGCTTCGTGTACGGTCCAGGAAACTTCTTAGTAAGGCCTTGAATACCAAAACAGAAGAGGACTGGGCCAATCATCGACTTACACAGAGAGAATATAAGAAAAAAGTACGGCAAGCCAAACTTGAATCCTATAGAAATTTCTGCAGTAACGTCGAAGAAATTAGGGAAACAGCGAGACTTTGTAAGGTCCTTCATTTAGACCGCTCAGTAAGGCTGGATTCCATTCGAAAACCTGATGGTTCATACACCATTTCCAAATCGGAAACGTTTAATGCTCTACTCGAAACTCACATTCCGGGTAGTAGAACTATCTCTGAAGTTGAGAGTGGCATGAACAACAACGGTGGCAACGGTGGAACCTCTAGGTACAGCTGGTATATTGCTAGTCGGATAGTGACAAGGGAATCGATAAGGTTTTCCTTATCTTCCTTTGAGAACTTTAAGTCCCCTGGACCTGACGGAATATATCCAGCAATGCTTAAAAAAGGAGGAGACAGGCTGATTGAGGCCCTGAAAAGGATCTTCACAGCCTGTCTTGCATTTGGTTATACACCATCCCAATGGCGACGCGTAAGAGTAGTATTTATTCCAAAACCAGGAAAAGATGGCTATTCCCTAGCAAAAAGTTTTAGGCCAATCAGTTTGACATCGTTCACGTTGAAAAGTCTGGAACGAGTGGTGGAGAAACATATTCGAGTGGGGGTATTGCCGAGAAGTCCACTTAGTAGAAATCAACACGCTTACCAGAGTGGAAAATCATGTGAGTCAGCCTTACACGATCTTGTTAGCAAGATTGAAGCTGGGCTGGAAGCTGACGAATACACAATGGGCGTGTTCGTGGACATTGAGGGGGCTTTTGATAATGCCACTTTCGACTCGATATGTTCTTCTGCCGAACGACACGGAGTTAATCAAGCCATTATAAAATGGATATACTCCATGCTCTCTGAGAGGCTGTTAACCGCTGGTGGGAGCGATGACGAGCAAATCACAGTCAGGGCCAAGCAAGGATGTCCCCAAGGGGGTGTTCTTTCTCCGCTGCTGTGGTGCTTCGTCGTAGACTCCCTATTAGCGGAGATGCAGGAACTCGGCTTTCACGTCCAAGCATATGCGGACGACGTCTGTGCGCTAACATCGGATAAATCCTTAATGAGGCTTTGCACGTAAGTGCAGAGGATTCTTGACAAAATCGATGATTGGTGCATGAGACAAGGTCTTTCCGTTAATCCGAACAAAACAACTATAGTCTTGTTTACGAGAAAACGGAAATTGGATGGACTCAGTCTTCCAACACTGAAAGGTGTGACACTTGGTCTTTCCAACGAAGTTAAATATCTAGGAGTAATCTTGGATAAGAAGCTGACTTGGGAGACACACGTTTCACTGAAGGTGAATCGTGCATTGAAGATTTTTCAGCAATGCCGTAGAGCCTTTGGCAAAACTTGGGGTCTGAAACCTGCTGTGGTCCTATGGATATACACGGCACTTATCAGACCAATCATCACTTACGCTTCTGTTGTCTGGTGGCGACGGAGCATGGTTAAGTCCACAATCCGGGAACTATACACGCTGCAAAGAAGTGTATGTTTATGCATCACGGGTGCCATGAGTACAACCTCTGGAGATGCCCTAAATGCTATGCTTGATTTGCTCTCCCCCTGGATCTTAAGATACAACAGGAAGCAATAAAAGCTATGTGTAGACTCCATAAATATGGTTTCTGGCACGAAGATGGAGCTTCGGGACACAGAGAAATCTTTAAGTTGCTGTCGGAGCAGTATCCACTGTTTTCGGCACCTAAAGATGACCTGATACCCACAGTTTCTTCGGAAGGAAATTTGATGTCAGATTTCCATTGCGTGAGCAATGGAGCAATCCAGGAGGCATGCAGGGAGGTTTGACGGATATTTTCTTTACCGATGGGTCCAAGACTGAAGTAGGGTCTGGAGAAGATGGTACTTAAACGATAGTAATAAGTATCACTACGCTATGGGGGGAATGGCAACTGTCTTCCAAACAGAAGTTTTTGCCATCCTAAAAGTAGCCGAATGGATAATCGAGAGGAGATGGAGCGGGAAACAGATTGGAGTCTTCAGTGACAGTCAGGCTGCATTGAAGGCCCTGGAGAACGCGAAGCAAACCTCAAAGATTGTTCAAGAATGTAAGAAGAAGCTTAATTCTGTCGCAAAACAGAACAGGCTTGTACTTATATGGGTTCCAGGACACTCCGGTGTTCAAGGAAACGAAATTGCCGACGAATTGGCCAACCGTGGATCAGCGGTGCCTCCACAGGGGCCAGAGCCAATAATCGGAATCAGTCCCGCAGGAATCAAGAACTGGATCAACGATTATGTAGGCAATCTACATAAAGATCGATGGTCCGGTCTAGAACGCTGCAGAACTGCAAAGTGTTTTGTGACGAGTCCGAACAGAAAACTGTCAAACTTTCTACTAAAACTTAGAAGGAAAGACATTCGGTTGATGGTCGGCATCATTACAGGACACAACCCATGGGGTCAGCATATGGCCACCATTGGAATCATCGAGGACCCGGTATGCCTGTCGTGCTTGGAGGAGGCGGATAGCACTGAGCACTTTCTCTGTGAGTGTCCTGCCTTTGCTAGAGCGCGACTACGAGTATTGGGTTCCGATGTCATGAGAATGAGTATTATTCGTTCTCTAAAACTGGAGGATATTTACAAATTTGTCAAAGAATCTGGAAAATTCTCACAGGACTAACTATCTCTATCTCTGTCTCTATTCTTTCCTATCTCTTTCTATGATACTTTTCTCCCTCCCTCCTTGACTATCTACCCTCTTTCCAGAGTTTTAAATACAATGGGCTCTTTTAGCCTGAGTGTTTTAGGAGCCACCAAATCTCCTGGTGCTCCTTGGCTCGACCTTTTCAAATTCAAATTCAAGAAGGCAGCGCGGCAGTTAGTTTGTGGTGCAGAAGCTAAAGTCGGCGGAATTATTCGTTTTGTTTTTTGGCACGTATATAATTCAGGTTCAAGTCCTGAAGTCATATTTTTTTTCTTGCACATTTTTTTTTTTACAATTCAAACCAGGAAAGTTTGGTGAAATTTTTGAGTTTATTTTAATTAAAATTTCTTTAAAATACTGTTTTTTTTTTGTATTTTATAAATGGAAATTTCTTTTCGGTATAAAATAGTTCATACTGGATATGACCTGACTTTTATATAAATCAATCAAAACAGAAAATATGTACATATATCTATAATCTATTTCATCAAATCCAAATTATATTGATGAGAAAATATCATTCTAATATCCGTCCAGAAAGCCAAACGCGCAAACACACATGCATATTCATATAATTACGCATACAAACTTTCAACTAACGCAGAATATGTGCATATAAAACTGCGAATCGAATAAATGAGTGATTTAGAAAAGTTCATTAGTGATTATAGATTAGCGCAATCGTGAAAGACGTGTCGTGTATGCAGTACATCGTCTTATATTTGACCCAGGTTCAACTCCTGTGCACAGTTTTTTGTTCGATATTTTTATTTCATTTTTTATATTTGGTTTAATTAGAATTGATTTAAAATAGTGTATTCAGGTTTTTCTAATACCTGTTGTTTAGAAATTTATTTTCTATATAACATTATTCATACTTCTTTTGAATTAATTTATATGTAAAACAGCCATAAAGGCAATCATATGAATATGCATTCCTATATTTAATCTCTTCAGTCAAATCTGAACTACTTACATACACATATTGATGAGAAAATATTCTAATATCCATGGATGCATCCAGAAAGCCAAACGCGCATACACGCATATGTATACAAATATATACAAACCTTCAACGAACGCAAAATGTATGCATATAAAAAACAGCAACTGCGACCGTCTTCTTGTCCGTCAGTGAAAAGATGGGATATGTATACCCTATGAGCAAAAAGAACCGGGAAGGTGATGTTGACTGTTTCCTTCGATTGCCAAGGCATAGCCCACCATGAGTACCTTCCATCGGGCCAGACAGTCAATAGAGAATATTATTTATCCGTTTTGAAACCTTAGAGAGATGCTGTGTGTTGGAAACCCCCGGAAATGTGAGCAAACAATTCTCAGATTTTGCATGATGATAACGCGCCATCGCACTGATCAAAGAGAATACAAATCGGCCTGCCGGGGGTGTTTGGAGGACTGGGTTAAACGTTGGCACATGTGTGTTGCTTCAGACGGGTCATATTTTGAAGGAGATACTATAAATTTGCCTTAAATTTAACTCTGTTTTGTTTAATTTAAACAGTCCCGGTACTTTCTGATCATAAGGTACATATATGCGGCTTTGCGGACAGCAATGTGTGATTCGCTGGAAGTCGCATTAACTCGCGACTGTCGCACAGTTAGAAGACATATTTACATACATATAAGGGTGCATACATACATACGGAGCCGCGGCCACTCGACATGACAAAAATTTAAGATTTATCAAATATTGGCAAATAATTCCACGCGAAATATTCCAATATTGACTATTTTCGAATGGTCGCGAAAATTGGCATATGGGCGGCTCGTTTTATGAATGAAATTGAAATATGAGCTCGAACTTATGAATGAACTTTTTGTTTTTGTTCTAAATTGTTCAGCGCCGTCGCTGATAGAATCATGGCCGCTGCGACTGCGTCTACGAATGTATTTTGTTTTTGTAGTCGCTAGGCTTAGATTTTAGCTTTGGGCGACATGCGCATGTGAGGTATGTGTTTTTGTTGTGTTCTAGAACATTTTAGAATGTGTGGTGGCAAAGCGGCCATCGCGTTGTGTTTTTGTAAGTACAATATTAGGAATATCGACTGGTGAAAGACAAAAGTACACGGAAGCAAGAAGGGAGCGCTGTGCTCGCGCATATATGAATGAATGTATGAACGTGCATGGATGTAGTAACATATGAATACAATTATTTTGTAGGAAGTTTAGAAGGCAAGTAGGTATACTCGTATATGTATGTATATATGCTAGGACATAAAGTCGGTATATATGCATACATAGAGCAGAATTGTTTTTGCACTTGTTAGGAAGAAACTCGTTCACTAGTGCGTATGTGTATTTGATTTCTTGTAAGAATGTGATGTGGTATGACATGTGTACATACATAAGTCAAGGTTATTTGGGCATGAATTTGAAGAGGTCGAGCCAAGGAGCACCAGGAGATTTGGTGGCTCCTAAAACACTCAGGCTAAAAAGCCCATTGTATTTAAAGCTCTCCTTTGGGCATACTTGCATATGTGATATGATGTTCTTGCGCTTGTGCATTATTGTTTTTCATATACAAATGTACATAAATACATATGTATGTAAATGCTGTCGAATACATAAACTATAAATTGACATACAATATAAAATAAGTGTTGATTTATCTTAAACCGTTCTTTTTTTCTGAATGCAAATACCTCCTATTGACATGTACATACATATTATGTACTTATGTATTGTATATTTCATATACCATCATTTATTTACATATAAAGTATACGTTCATTTATGTACATATGTGTGTAATGAAAAACTTCATGAATTACTTTCAGAACTTTATTAAAATTTATTCAAAACCTTTTGTTCACAGGCGCAGAAATAAACGCTCTGCGTATTTATCCTCCCCACGTGACTCGCCATCAATTCTCGGCACAAATTTTTTTTTTCGTTTTTAAATTTTTTTTTTTTAATGTAAGCGTAAAAAAATTTGTAATACATTTTATGTATCCGCTCTTCATTTCAAAAGTAACAAAATGGTCAAAAAATAAGCAGTCGAAGAAATAAACGCACCGCCTATTTTTCCTCGCCACATGTTAGACTCGAGTTCAATTCCCGGCGCAAACTTTTTTTATAAATTTTTATTTTTAAATCGTTTTTTTTTTTAATGTAATCGTAAAAAAATTTGTAATACATTTTATGTATCCGCTTATCATTTCAGAAGTAACAAAATGGTCAAAAAATAAGCAGTCGAAGAAATAAACGCACCGCCTATTTTTCCTCGCCACATGTTAGACTCGAGTTCAATTCCCGGCGCAAACTTTTTTTTATAAATTTTTTTTTTTTTAAATCGTTTTTTTTTTAATGTAATCGTAAAAAAATTTGTAATACATTTTATGAATTCGCTTATCATTTCAAAAGTAACAAAATGGTCAAAAAATAAGCATTCGAAGAAATAAACGCACCGCCTATTTTTCCTCGCCACATGTTAGACTCGAGTTCAATTCTCGGCGCAAACTTTTTTTTATAAATTTTTTTTTTTAAATCGTTTTTTTTTTAATGTAATTGAAAAAAAAATTATGTAATAAATTTTACGTATTCGCTTATTATTTCAAAAATACGAAAATAGTAAAAATTTAATTGGTTTAATGTCGAGGTGAGAAATGTGTTGTGTGTTGAGGTGAAAAATGTGTGGTGTTTCTAATTTTTGTGTGGGCAAAAGTCAGTGAGGTGTCTATAAACTCGGTGTGCTAAATGACCTTATTACAAATCTTTCAAATCTCAATTGTACTAAAAAAAGCTCACAGTAACATTTGCACCTTCTCATTGCATTAACATTCTCTGGTTGAACAGCTTGTGCGGATTATGAAGTCTAGAGTGTGCTATAAATAGTGGAGTAGTAGGAGTAGTTTTGAGAGATTTAAGACATGTATATAAAAGAATTACAAACAATAATTTCATAGAAAATAATTTTTTATTAATAACCCTACTATTACCAGAGAATGTTAATGCAATGAGAAGGTGCAAATGTTACTGTGAGCTTTTTTTAGTACAATTGAGATTTGAAAGATTTGTAGTAAGGTCATTTAGCACACCGAGTTTATAGACACCTCACTGACTTTTGCCCACACAAAAATTAGAAACACCACACATCTTTCACCTCAACACACAACACATTTCTCACCTCGACATTAAACCAATTAAATTTGTACTATTTTCGTATTTTTGAAATAATAAGCGAATACGTAAAATTTATTACATAATTTTTTTTTTCAATCACATTAAAAAAAAAAAAAACGATTTTAAAAAATAAAATTTATAAAAAAAAGTTTGCACCGGGAATTGAACTCGAGTCTAACATGTGGCGAGGAAAAATAGGCGGTGCGTTTATTTCTTCGACTGCTTATTTTTTGACCATTTTGTTACTTTTGAAATGATAAGCGGATACATAAAATTTATTACAAATTTTTTTACGATTACATTAAAAAAATAAAAATTAAAAACGAAAAAAAAAAAAAATTTCCAGCGAGAATTGATGGCGAGTCACGTGGGGAGGATAAATACGCAGAGCGTTTATTTCTGCGCCTGCGTTGTGAACAAAAGGTTTTGTGCATGCGCGCGACGCAAATAATTTGTACATATATGAAAAACAATAATGCACAAGCGCAAGAACATCATCTTCCTTTCATATATATGTACATATACATGTATGCCCAATAACCTCACTGACTTTTCCCCACACAAAAATTAGAAACACCACAATTCCACCATAAAATGAAAACACCACATAAAAAATTAATACACCATATTTCTCTTTCACCAACTTTACTCCACTTGTTTTTGTATATATTTGCATATGTGTATGCATTTATGTGCACATATGTCATAGAGATTAACTGTTAGTCGAATAAACAAATGCGCCAATAAGAAGAAGTTCGAAAGAAAAGTTGGCGTGTATCAGAACGCAAAATTTTGAAAGTGAGTCGGTCGTGCTAAGCAATTTTCGATAGTTTTGTGTGAAAAATTTAAAATAATTAACTTTTAAACAAAATGCCTAAAGTTCGGAAGTGCGTAGTTCGCGGGTGCAGTGAAAAAAACAAACAAATGTTTCTTTGGCCTCGGGATAAGGCTGTAGCACAGAAGTGGTTGGAAAATTTACGTTTGGAGCCAACTGCTCGTTGCACGCCTTATACCACATTCGTATGCAGGAATCATTTTGAGGACTACGCTGTTGGGAAAAAACTTTTAAAACGAAATGCAGTTCCAACCATAAATCTCGGTAAGTTCAGCATTTATGCGTTTATGTGCACATTCGAATATGTGCGAATATATATTGCCCCATACATTTTTGTATTTACGTATATGTATGCATATAAATATGTATAACGTACACATACGTAGGTCTAATAACACAAGTGTGTAGTAATGACAAAAGAATTTTAATACCAAGTGTGTCAACCCGTGAATTTTCTTTATTTTCGTTTTTGAAAATATTTTTTTAATCAGAATCAAGACAAAATGAAAAATACACAGTGTAAACAGTGGACCAGTCATTACCAACATGCTTATGAGATAATTTGTATGGGAAGTGATTTGATATGCATTAGTTGTTTGCTTTCAGTAATTAAAATTTTGGAATTACACTAATGAACATTTTCAATCAATCCATTGAAACGAAATATGAAATAAGAATACATATGTATGTATATAAAAACTTTGCTATGGCTACTTGGTTCACTATATACTACATTGCAAAAAAAAAAGTTTCTCCGTCAAGTGTGCATACTGAAAACGAAAGTGCATGCTGTATGGCAATATGTATTACTTAAGCAAATGTTTGTTTCTTATTTTTTATAGCAAAATATTTTATTAATAAAAAAAATATTTGGATTTGATTGTTAGGATTTGATGATGTTCCTAATGCCATGGAAAAAAAAATAAATCGGTGTTGCTGCATCGAAGATTGCCAACCCGATGGCAATTCAATATTATTCGCATTTCCTAAAACGGAAGTTGCCTTCAACACGTGGGCTTTAGCGTGCAATTTAAAGATGCCATTTCCCGTCCACAAGAAGCTTTTCATTTGTGAACGTCACTTTGAAAAAAAGTACATTTCAAAAAAAAGACTTTTGGATGGGGCTTTTCCAAAATTAAAATTAAATGTAAACAGTTTTAGTAGTTCTAGTAATAGTGGCTCTTCGGAGTTGATCCTTCAGCCTGTTCAGCGGACTTATATCAGGCCTAATCTGGACGAGGACTTGACATTAGAAGAGTTTGAAAGATTTTCAATTTTGGAAGAAAATAGGCAGCGTTTTGACATACGAGGTAGCGATGATTTGGTCTACGACCAAGAACATTTCGCTCAGGTGGCACGTTCTTTTCAAAGTAATGCCAACAAACAGGACAAAGAAATTATGCAGCTGAAACAGGAAGTGGAAATTTTGAAAAAGCAATATTTAGATTTAGAAAAAAGGGCAATTGTAGCTTCGAAAAATGCAAGCGAAGATGCAATAAATTTTGCTAGGATGATAGTTAGCAAAATTAACACATATACAGAAGAGGAGAAAAACTTGGCCCAAAATTTGAATTATATGTCGACCAAAGCGTATAGTTTTATGCGTGATGACCTCAAATTTGCACTGCCCCATAAAAAATCGTTGATGCGCTGGCGGCCAATTAGGTATGTTAGACCAGGAATTGATGCGAAGGTTTTAGAAAACTTAAAAAAAATAGTAAACGAAATGTCTGAAAGGCAGAAAATCTGCGAAATAATTTTCGACGAAATTTCCGTCAAAAGCGATCTTGTTTACAACAAAAGTAGGGATGTTATAGATGGCTTCGTAGACAGCGGTGGTAATGACAGGAAGATGTTTATTGCAGACAAATGTTGTTTTTTCATGGTAAAAGCCATTGCAGGAGATTGGAAGTATGTTTTGTCATATTATCTCGCAAAAGGAGGCGTACCTCAAGCACAATTAAAAAATATTTTATTTAGTAATATAGAAGCCGTAGAAAAAGTAGGTTTAAATGTTAAAGCGATCATTTGTGATCAAGGCCCGATTAATGTTCAATTTTTTAAATTGATGAATATCACAGAGACTAACCCGTACATTTTTTTCAATGAGAAAAAGATTTTTTGTATGTTCGACTATTGTCATTTAATAAAATCTGTGAGGAATAATTTATTAAAACATGATTTGAAGACTAAGGATGGAATTGCTAGCTTCAAAGTTATTCGGAAACTTTTTTCCATTGATAAGGATAATGTCAATTTTAAAATATGCCCGAAACTCTCTTCGGCTCATATATATCCCAAAAGTTTTGAAAAAATGACTGTTTCCCGGGCTACACAGGTACTCAGCAATTCAGTGGCTGCTGGTATAGACATGCTTTTTAAGCAAGGGTTATTAGGATCAGATACGTATATATTGAATTGCGCTAAACCAACCCAGCTTTTTGTAAAACGAATGAATGATTTATTCGATGAGTTAGACTGTAAGGGCATGAAGAGTAATAACCCTTTCAAGTGTCCAATATGGCGAGGGTCTGAGGGAAAGTTGAACAGGCTTAGGGAACATATCGCATTTTTAGCATCAGTTCAATTTCCAAATAATATACATTCATTTTGTTTTCGTGCTTTTACAATCACAATTAACTCAATGATAGAACTTAGCAAAGAACTGTTTCAAAAACACAAAGATTTAAAATTTATATTACTTGGAAAGTTGAACCAAGATGCACTGGAAAATTTTTTTTATAAAATTCGGGCAAATCAAGGCATAAACACACACCCCACAGCATACGAAGTCCAATTCATAGTTGCTCGCTTGATGTCTATGAAGATCCTACGTCATCAATTTGAAAATAAAGGATCTAACTGTGAAAATGACGATGACATCAACTTGGATTGGAATCTTACTGAAGAAGAACCAACCACTGAAAACTTGGAGCCTTTGGAGCAACTTGCCGTGGATGAAATATACATTCCAGATGAGCAATTTGCTGAAATAGAAGGTAAAGCTGCAGAAATCCAGGTACAAAGGTACTACACAGGGTATTCAATTTACCAAAAATTGTTGTGTAAGTCCAGCTGCGAGAAATGTTGTAAAGTGATGGTAAAAACGCCAGGGGATTTGAAAAAATATTCCGAGGCATTGATTCAGTCAAAGAATTATAAAGGCTGTACCGATCTGAGGCTAATAAACCCAGATGATAAAGTATTTGACGTTTGCCGATTGCAAATGGCCTGGTACAAAGAAATTTTCAAGACATTTGCTTATGTGAACGGAGTTCGGAATTTACTGACGAAAACAATAGCCAAAAAGACAGAGGAGGTTTTCCCGGAATGGTTTTCAGAAGCTGGAGAATGTCTGGAGCACCGAAAAGAATTAA
Source organism: Anastrepha ludens (assembly GCF_028408465.1). Lineage (NCBI taxonomy): Eukaryota > Metazoa > Arthropoda > Insecta > Diptera > Tephritidae > Anastrepha > Anastrepha ludens. The sequence continues at coordinate 75,424,857 of NC_071503.1, read as the reverse complement.
TGAAGTCATTAATTACTGTTTTGCTGTTTAAGAACGCAAAATGGTTAGCCCAGGAGGTTTATGAAAAAATCAGGCCCGTGTGAAAGGAAATAAGCTTAAAAAGATAACCAATTAAATTCAGTTTTGTCGAATTTAAATTTGGTTTACATTTAATTAATTTTTATTTAATGAATTTAAAATGGCTTGTTAAATTGCATGTTAGGGTACATTTAAAAGGTAACAAGGTTCAGGAAGTTTCTTTTTCGTGTAAGTAGACAGTGAAAAAATGTTATTTATGTACACCTATGCTAATAATCGTTATTATGAATTTTTTTTTTTTCAGATTTTCTCTTTCTATTTACAGATTTTTGCTTTCTCTTTTATTTTCAGTTCCAAAAAAAAAAAAAAAAAAAAAAAAATAAATAAATAAATAAAAAAAAAATGAAAAAAAATTATATGTATATTGATAGTTTATATTTAGATATGTTATGCATGGACTTACTTTGATTCGTTTTGTATAAAAAAAATAATAATAATATATTTATAGTTTATATTTATGCATGTTATTAATTTGTACACATGAGCCTAGTTCTTGAAAACCGTGGATATATGATTTGATCAAAGTTAAGTCATGTTTTACAGAACAGGTGAATACTTAATGATTAATCCAAACAGATTGATCGTGCGAGAATTTGCCTTTAGATGGAAGGTAAATTCGCAAATCGTGTACACAGTTTTTAAATTTTTCTTTTTATCGAATTTTTGTTTCTAATTTTTCTCATTTAATTTCATTGCAGAATTTTCTCTTGTTTCATTCTATTTCAGGATTTTTCATATTGCTTTATACATATTTTATTTTAAATAAATTAAAAATGTACGCCAACAAACAATGTTTTATTTGTAAATTTTTTCATTTTGCCGACGGCATTTCGCATTTTGTATGTGCATGTGAACTATTTCTATGGTAAGTACGCGGAAAAGTGTATTTATTACACACAGGGCGAACGATCGTATGGTCGCGACTTCATACATATGTATGCACCAATATATGTATATACATTTGTATATAAAAAACAATAATGCACAAGTGCAAGAACATCATCTTCCTTTCATATGTACATGCATGTATGCCGAAATAACCTTGACCTACATACATATGTATTTGCACATATCACTCACTTCATACAAAAACGAAATACATTCGTAGACGCAGTCGCAGCGGCCATGATTCTTTTAGTCGCGACGGTGCTGAACAATTTAGAATATTATATCGTACAAAAACAAAAAACGTCATTCATAAGTTCGAGCTCATATTTCAATTTCATTCATAAAACGAGCCGCCCATATGCCAATTTTCGCGACCATCCGAAAATAGTCAATATTGGAATATTTCGCGTCGAATTGAAATTATTTGCCAATATTTTGTAAGTCTTGAATTTTTGTGATGTCGAGTGGCCGCGGCTCCGTATATATGTATGCACGCTTCTATATATGTAAATATGTGTTCCAACTGCTCGACAGCCGCAGCTGCTGTGAGTCAAGTGTTCGCTAAAGCTACAGTAATAGGCACAAAAAAACGACAAGTAGTATATGAAAAAGTTCTGGCCAGGACATTTTGATACTAGGGAAAATTTCTATACCATTATTTTTAGTTCTCGCGTGGTATATAAATATAAAGTTAACATATTCCTTTACGTATGTGGTTCTCCGATTGATAAAAAGTGCACAAAAGCATATGCATATTAGCAGCAAAGAAATAAACTTACTGTAAAATAAGAGTGCGGTTCTTTTGTAGGCTACTGTGCAGACATTCAGCCTTCCCATGAAGCACAAAGTGCCAAACATTCAATATTGAAGAAATCACTGAAGCTTCTGCGAGTTGTGTTGATGTGCAGTATTGTTCATAACAAAAGAGACCGATGTCTCAAAATTTGTAACCAAAATTTTTCAATCAATATGTCCTTTTTATTTCAAAGCTGTAACACTTAACACTCGACATTAATATAAGTATTCATATACCAAATAATAAATTACACTTCATAAAAAAGGTCTAAAAAGGTATCTAAGTATATTATGGGGCAGTTTTGTTTTCGCTTCATAATTCATAATTTTGGGCACAATGCTGTGCCTTTGAATGCGCGAGTTACATATTCAATTTCAAATATAAATTCACATTGTAAAACAGACGAAATTGATGAGTTTGTAAATAAAATAATGAACAATAAGTAAAAGTAATTGGAAACGCATTTCCTGTTTTGCAACAGTTTGACTTACCTGAAAAAGCGTGGGACAGGAAATGCGGAATAAGGTATTGACAACAATTTGTAAAATTAAATATTAAATGCAGAATAAGCAAATACATATGTACGTTAGTTTAAGTCTAAATGTAATAATTGAAATTATAATAAATCAGTTGTTGAGAAGCCCTTCAAGCAAAAAGTTGTCTTTGTTCTTTCATTTATTTTTTTTTCTCAGCCGCTTGAGCAAAATACAAAATTGGCGCAGTCGGTAGGATCCTTTAAAAAGTAAAAGGATCCAGTGAACGAATTACGTGCGGTGAATAAACAAAATTTTTATAACACCCAAACCCTAATCCTGCGAATCCGTAGCCAACTCAGGAGTTGACCGGACCCTCCAGGGTATAACTTAATATACATATAATTTAACTAACATAAAAAGGTGCAGTGCAGTGAACACTTATTAAAGTAGACACCACTAACATAAAAAGTGCAGTGCAGTGAACACTTATTAAAGTAGACACCACTAACATAAAAAGTGCAGTGCAGTGAACACTTATTAAAGTAGACACCACCAACATAAAAACAAAGGGAACCATCAGCTTAGCAAACAAGCTAGCTGATAAACCAACAATCAAAAATTAGGCAAGCCAGGCAGAAGGAATTCGATAAGAGAAGGATGGAGCAGGCCCAACAGGAAATGGCACCAGCAGATCTAGTAGAGCAGCTCGCACGAAGGGAGCAACAACTCGAGCAGCTTAGATTGGCCTATCTAGATCTTCAACAACAGCAGCAAGCACAACAACAACCGCAAGAAAATGCAGCTTCAAATTTGGTTCTACAACAACAGATAGAGCACATCTATAGAAATATATCACATCTACCAACGTTTACTGGAGTAGGTCAGGTGACCATTAATTCATTCATGAGCAATGTGGAATATCTTCTTTCAACAAAAAGGAGACATCCTAGCAGCCGGTGGAGAAATAATGCCAGCCTTACTGTAAGTTTTAGTTAAGCGAAAAATAAGTAAGAAATCTTGTAGAAATAATTAAAGACATTTTTTTTGTGCATAAATTGAGAAAAATCTAAGTGTGTGAAAATAATTGAAAAAAGTAGAGTCAAATTTCAAAAGCTCGATTGTTAAATTTAGTAGCGAAGTAGAAAAAAAAATTTTTATGAGCCAAGCAACATCCATGAGAGAATAATTAAATTGAATAAATTAATATTGAAATAATAAATTATGAAATTAAATTGAAAAAATAATAGTGAGTAGGAGCTAAATATTTCGTAAACTATTTTTTTTTTTTTTGAGCCAATTAAAAGAAGGAAAAATCCATGAAAGAGTAATTAAATTGAATAAATTAATAGTGAGATAATAAATTAAGAAATTAAATTGAAAAAAAAAATAATAGTGAATAAGAGCTAAATATTCTGTAAACTATTTTTTATAAGCCAATTAAAAGAAGGAAATTTCCAGAGGCCTCCACAGGTAGGAAATCCCAGGGCAAATTCCGGCCATTATCGCTGGAATCAAACCGGGCAAAACCGGAGCGAGCCGATGGAAATAGATAATATCGAGGTAAATCATTTTCAAAGAATCCCACAGATGGGAAACCCCAGGCCAAATGTCAGCCAAAATCGCTTGACTCAACCTGGGCAATATCTAAGGGAAACTATCAACGAAATTATGTAGGACAAAGTTATTTTAGACAGAATACTGAACAGGCACGAAATAATAATTAGAATTCAAAATAATAGGGATAATAACCCATCAGGCAACTTCCAGCGTTTCGGGCAGGTAGGACACCCTAGGCCAAATTTCAATCAAAATAGATGGAATCAACCTAGGCAAAACCTAAACGAACCCATGGACGTTGATAATATAGAACGTTATGGTATACACAATATCCAGAGGGTCGGGCAGGTAGGACACCCTAGGCCATGTTTCAGCCGAAATCGCTTGGAGCAACCTAGGCAAAACCTAAACGCACCCATGGAATCCAGAAATGATGTACAAAATACAAAGGAAAGGATATATCGCCAAGACACCAACGATGGATACTCAAATTAGGTGAATACCAATTTGAGATAGAATACCTAAAAGGAAAAGAAAATAAAGTGGCAGATTTTTTAAGTAGACTAGAAAATAGTGAGGACACTATTTCAGAAAAAGAGGGGAGTGAAAATACCATGGTAGAAAATACCAATATTTTAAATTTTTTTTCAGTTAACAATATAGAAGATGATGTTACAATGGCAACAGTACATTCAGCCGAGGAAGAATTGGGTAATCATTTTTTTATAAAAGAAGAAATTGTGAATAAGTACAAAACCCAAATAATATTAACAAATAATAAAACGGAAGAATTTAAGGAAATACATGGGAAAAGAATTATTTTTATTGCAGAAAGTGACTTTAACCTAATGGGAGACATTTTTAGAAGATACATTTCAAAAGGGAAAATAGGGATATTTTCGGAACTATCCGAACACAACTATAATATAGTACAAGAGAAGCTTATAGATATGTATTCAAACGATAGCCAGATTAATTTTACTAAGTGCACCATGAGAGCACAGGACATTGAAACTGAAGTGGAAGCAGTAAAACAAATATCACTGTATCATGTAAGAGAGAGTATGCACTCTGGCATACAAGAAACTTATAATAAAATCAAAAATATAATATATTTTCCAAAACTCATGGAACTCATCCAAGTGGTAATTAATCAATGTGACATTTGCCAACAAGTAAAGTATGAACGACATCCGATTAAAAATAAATTTCATTACACAGAAACTCCTTCAGATAAAAACCAAATCATACATATGGATACATACGTAATCAAAGGATTTACCTTTTTGACGACCATAGATAAATTTTCGAAATTTGGCGCAGCGTATCCATTGAATGACAGAAATCATATGACTATAATAGAAAAACTAGAAGAGCATATCACTAAAATAGGAAAACCAGATAAAATAATAGCAGACAATGAATTTAAGACAATAAGGATAAGGGAATTTCTAACAGAACAAGGAATCGAATTACATTTATCTAAGCCCAACAGCCATACAGGAAATGCCGATATAGAAAGATTTCATAATACGATGGCAGAAAAGTTTAGGATTTTGTACCAAACTAATAAAAATTTACCTATCCAACAATTAATTCAACGAACAATCAGAAATTATAACGAAAGGTATCATTCAAGTATTAAATGTGCACCAAAAGACGTTCAGGAAGGACGTTTAGATCTAGGAAAAATTAAACAAAATTTAGAAGAATGCAAAAGAAAGAAAATTGATAAACTTAATTTAAAAAGAGAGGACTATAAAGAAAAAAGACGTGAGGGATTCATAAAGAACTACAAAGCGGTTAGGCACAAAGAACAACCTAAATATAAAAAAGGACTGTTAAAAAATATTCATCCATGCAACATTAAACGACCTTTAAAATTTACAGACATGGATCATGATGATAGCAATAATACTAACGATACGACAATGTAAAGGTATAATGACTTTGACGGAACTAACGGAACAAACAGGATTTATAGATTTACAAATTAGAAACTATTATCAACGAAATGACGGACAATATAATATTAATGAAATTAGAAAATAAAGAGACACTACAACGAGAGTTGTTAGACATAAGGAATAAGTTACTAACGCTCATGCCAGTAAAAACTAGAAATAAACGCGGACTAATTAATGCAATAGGTAGTATGTCAAAATGGTTTTTTGGTACAATGGACGAAGACGATAGACAAAATATACAAACGCACTTTTTACAGACGAATGACACAATGAACCAACAAATCAAAATAAACAATTATTTCAGTTCAGCTATAGAGCATCTCAAAGAAATCGTTAAAAGTGATAGAGTAAAAATTGAAAAAGAACTTAATTCTATTAATAAATTTATGTATGACGAATATAAACAAAATTTATACTTAGACCAGTATACAAAGATTCAGTTATTAAAAAGTAAAATTGAGCAAATACAAGAAAATGTTGTATCAGCCAAATATGGAATATTACACCCAAATATTTTAACTAGTGAAGAAATAGTTAAATATAATATTGATTATAATAAGCTTAAGTATCTACAATTAGGCACAGCCATTTTAAATAACACCTATCTAATATTCGGCATTAAAATACCTAAAAACTTTGAATATGTAAAAATAAGAAAGGTTATTCCAATACCTAATAAAGAAAATAATGAAATAGAAGCAAAAATAGAAGAAATATTCATTTATGCAAATAAAACTTTATTATTTGAAGAAAATAAATCTTTAAAAAGATTGAAACCAAGTAAACACTGCATATTAAAACAAAACTGTCACCTCACCAGAAATAAGGATCTTGAAATTCTAGCCATAGACGTAAAAACGATTATTGTTAAAAATGCTGTAAATTTACAAATGAATCAAACATGTAATAAAGAGAAACCAATTATGAACGGAAACTATATCATAAGCTATAATAATTGTTCAATTAAAATTAGTGACTACTATTTTTCAAATTATATCGAAAACATAGAAGAAAATATTGAAAGTGTAAAATATGAAGACTGAAGAACTTTACAAAAAAAATTACATTCGATGAAATATTGGAGGAAAATAGATCAAATGTAGAAAACATTTTTAAATTGAAAATTCATAGTAAAATCTCACATATCTGCAATGTACTAAGCATTATTATAATTCTAATAACTGTCATTGTTGTCATCAATAAACACAAACGTATAACTATTAAATTAAATAAAAGAATTCAGGAGAATTCTAATCTAAAGGGGGGAGAAGTTACATATTCAATTTCAAATATAAATTCACATTGTAAAACAGACGAAATTGATGAGTTTGTAAATAAAATAATGAACAATAAGTAAAAGTAATTGGAAACGCATTTCCTGTTTTGCAACAGCTTGACTTACCTGAAAAAGCGTGGGACAGGAAATGCGGAATAAGGTATTGACAACAATTTGTAAAATTAAATATTAAATGCAGAATAAGCAAATACATATGTACGTTAGTTTAAGTCTAAATGTAATAATTGAAATTATAATAAATCAGTTGTTGAGAAGCCCTTCAAGCAAAAAGTTGTCTTTGTTCTTTCATTTATTTTTTTTTCTCAGCCGCTTGAGCAAAATACAAAATTCGCGCGGATTCCTTTTTAGCGAATCGTGTGTGAACAACCGCATATGTATTGTAGATATACCGTATTTTCCTGAAGGGTAAGGAGTAGGCGGCCACAGCGAATGGTTGTTGTTCTTTACATGCCCTGTGTCAAGTGTGCGCAGAAGCTTGTGTTCTGGGTTTGTTAGAATCAGAGAATGTTAATGCAATGAGAAGGAGCAAATGTTAAATGAGCTTTTTTCGAGTTCTAATTTGTAGATTCATAATAAGGTCATTTCAAATTCAACTTTCCTCACGAGAGGCGAATTGCAGATATTTACCATGCGAGTGACGCGAGTGGAGGGTTTCTATATTTACTTACCACGCTAGGACAAGAATTCAGATATTTTCTGCGTTTACCAGACTACTGAGGAAGTTCATAAGATTTTTCGGCACACTACTAAGGAAATCGAAGCGAATAAATTTGCGATTAAGAAGGCCGCGCGGCAGTTAATTTGTGGTGCAGAAGCTAAAGTCGGCGGAATTATTCGTTTTGTTTTTTGGCACGTATATAATTCAGGTTCAAGTCCTGAAGTCATATTTTTTTTCTTGCACATTTTTTTTTTACAATTCAAACCAGGAAAGTTTGGTAAAATTTTTGAGTTTATTTTAATTAAAATTTCTTTAAAATACTGTTTTTTTTTGTATTTTATAAATGGAAATTTCTTTTCGGTATAAAATAGTTCATACTGGATATGATCTGATTTTTATATAAATCAATCAAAACAGAAAATATGTACATATGTCTATAATCTATTTCATCAAATCCAAATTATTTTGATGAGAAAATATCATTCTAATATCCGTCCAGAAAGCCAAACGCGCATACACAGATCCATATGCATATAATTGCGCATACAAACTTTCAACTAACGCAGAATATGTGCATATAAAACTGCGAATCGAATAAATGAGTGATTTAGAAAAGTTCATTAATAATTGTAGATTAGGGCAATCGTGAAAGACGTGTTGTGTATACAGAATATCGTCTCATCTTTGACTCAGGTTCAAATCCTGTGCACAGTTTTTTGTTCGATATTTCTATTTCATTTTTTATATTTGGCTTAATTAGAATTGATTTAAAATAGTGTATTCAGGTTTTTCTAATACCTGTTATTTAGAAATTTATTTTCTATATAACATTATTCATACTTCATTTGAATTAATTTATATGTAAAACAGCCATAAAGCCAATCATATGAATATGCATTCCTATATTTAATCTCTTCAGTCAAATCTGAACTACTTACATACACATATTGATGAGAAAATATTCTAATATCCATCCAGGAAGCCTAACGCGCATACTCACATATGTGTATAAATATATGTACAAACTACCACCATTCTAACAAACCCAGAACACAAGCTTCTGCGCACACTTGACATATGGGATATGTATACCCTATGAGCAAAAAGAACCGGGAAGGTGATGTTGACTGCTTCCTTCGATTGCCAAGGCATAGTCCACCATGAGTACCTTCCATCGGGCCAGACAGTCAATAGAGAATATTATTTATCCGTTTTGAAACCTTAGAGAGATGCTGTGTGTTGCAAACCGCCGGAAATGTGAGCAACCAATCCTCAGATTTTGCATGATGATAACGCGCCATCGCACTGATCAAAGAGAATACAAATCGGCCTGCCGGGGGTGTTTGGAGGACTGGGTTAAACGTTGGCACATGTGTGTTGCTTCAGACGGGTCAAATTTTGAAGGAGATAATATAAATTTGCCTTAAATTTAACTCTGTTTTGTTTAATTTAAACATTCCCGGTACTTTCTGATCATAAGGTACATACATGCGGCTTTGCGGACAGCAATGTGTGATTCGCTGGAAGTCGCATTAACTCGCGACTGTCGCACAGTTAGAAGACATATTTACATACATATAAGGCTGCATACATACATACGGAGCCGCGGCCACTCGACATGACAAAAATTTAAGATTTATCAAATATTGGCAAATAATTCCACGCGAAATATTCCAATATTGACTATTTTCGAATGGTCGCGAAAATTGGCATATGGGCGGCTCGTTTTATGAATGAAATTGAAATATGAGCTCGAACTTATGAATGAAGTTTTTTGTTTTTGATCTAAATTGTTCAGCGCCGTCGCTGATAGAATCATGGCCGCTGCGACTGCGTCTACGAATGTATTTTGTTTTTGTAGTCGCTAGGCTTAGATTTTAGCTTTGGGCGACATGCGCATGTGAAGTATGTGTTTTTGTTGTGTTCTAGAACATTTTAGAATGCGTGGTGGCAAAGCGGCCATCGCGTTGTGCTTGCTGTTGCTTTTGCGTCTATCAAAGTATTGTGTTTTTGTAAGTACAATATTAGGAATATCGACTGGTGAAAGACAAAAGTACACGGAAGCAAGAAGGGAGCGCTGTGCTCGCGCATACTATATGCATGAATGTATGAACGTGCATGGATGTTGTAACATATGAATACAATTATTTTGTAGGAAGTTTAGAAGGCAAGTAGGTATACTCGTATATGTGTGTATATATGCTTGGGCATAAAGTGGGTATATATACATACATAGAGCAGAATTGTTTTTGCACTTGTTAGGAAGAAACTCGTTCACTAGTGCGTATGTGTATTTGATTTCTTGTAAGAATGTGATGTGCTGTGGCATGTGTACATATGTATGTACATAAGTCAAGGTTATTTGGGCATACTTTGCATATGTGATATGATGTTCTTGCGCTTGTGCATTATTGTTTTTCATATACAAATGTACATACATACATATGTATGTAAATGCTGTCGAATACAAGTTAACACGCGCTACATTTATTTTCTCTTTTTCCTTTTCTTTTGCTTTACTTAATTGTAATTTAATAAGACAAACAAGTTGTAGACATTAGGTAAGCAATTTATTTCTTAAGCGTGCCGGAAATGCAAGTAACAGAATACTGACCTGCAGGCACTAATTGGGCAATTCTTTCCAAAGAATTAAAAATGCAATACTTGCATTAATATTGTAAAACTTAGTATAATTAATTGAATTGTAAAAATAAATTTTCAGTCTAAAACTGGAGTCCAATAAAGCGGTGCATTAGCTCCGATCTTTTTTTAAAAACTCAATTCGACTTTCGAATTAAAAACTGGCGCCCGAGCAGGGACCAGTCGCGAAAAAGTGTAAAGTGTTTAAAAGTGTCTGTGAAAGGAAGAAATTAAAAGTTGACTTCCCAACGGCACCAACCCTACTAAGTGTCTGTGAAAGGAAGAAATTAAAAGTTGACTTCCCAACGGCACCAACCCTACTTTCCGACTGGTCATCAGGATTTCCAGCAGACTCAGGCTCTCTTGTATTCGTCCGGAGACCCCCTCGCATAGAAGTGTTGCAGCAGGAGCCGCAGTAGGTCTAACCGACCAAAAAGGAATACATCCGTGCAGCCAGCGAGGGAAGAGTAGTTCAATGCTACTCCTACTGTAAGTTAGCGTATTTAACTAAAAACATTAAGTTAAATTAAACCTTTTTAAATTTACAAAATAATAAAATTAATAACTTGAGACATTAAATAAGAAGTGAGTTATTACATTAAGTGAAATTAAACCTTTTTAAATTTACAAAATAATAAAATTAATAACTTGAGACATTAAATAAGAAGTGAGTTATTACATTAAGTGAAATTAAACCTTTTTAAATTTACAAAATAATAAAATTAACAACTAGAGATATTAAATAAGAAGTGAGTTATTACATTAAGTGAAATTAAACCTTTTTAAATTTACAAAATAATAAAATTAATAACTAGAGATATTAAATAAGAAGTGATCCATTGTGTATTCCAATATATTTTAACTAATTTTTCGCATAGGTACGAAAAGCGTGTTCTAATTTGAACTATAGAAAATATTTAATCGACAAAAAATAAAGCGTAATAAAAATAATTTGAAAGTTAGGAATAAGATAAAGAAATCCAATTCTGGATCAAGACAAAATCTAAATACAAGTTAATTTTGACATTTCCGTTATTTAAATTATAAGGCGTAAATAATCGTGTCCAATTGCGAAGATGAGTAATCCAAGCAATCTGATAAGACCACCGGTTCTAGGGCAAATCCCTCCGGGTGCAAATCTCCAAAACGAAGAAAATAGGGGCATAGTTAGGCAAATAACAGAAGTGGTCAATAGAATACTAGACGACAGGTTAGCAGTTAGGAACGTTATAGAGGTAGACGAACCTGTTAACATAGGACCCCAAGGAATCAGTGAACTCGACAAAATTCCTGATGTTGTGCGTTCTTTGCGAGAATTTGCAGGGGACCCAGGTGAATTCGGATCCTGGAAGAAAAGTGTCGATAGAGTTCTACAACTATACGAGCCAATGCGAGGCTCACATAAATACTTTGGTATCTTAAACACCATACGAAACAAAATTACAGGCCAAGCGGACATTGTGCTGGAGTCCTACAGCACACCCTTAAATTGGACCGCGATTTCACGTTGTCTCACAACGCATTACGGCGACAAACGAGACCTAGGTACTTTAGAGTACCAAATGGCCTCACTGACTCAGGGAAATCTAACCATACACGAATATTATCAGAAGGTTTATTCAAACCTTTCTCTGATCCTGAACAAAATTTCTTGTTTAGAAGCCGGATCAGAACCCCGGAAACTTCTTGTAGACACGTATAGAAACAAAGCGTTGGATACCTTCGTTAGAGGTCTCAATGGTGACCTTCCGAGACTCATAGGGATAAGAGAACCAACAGACCTTCCAGAGGCTCTGCAATTATGCCTCAAATTGGAGAATCAAACCTACCGAGCAAATATCGTCAGTAGGAAACCACCTATAAATCTACGAAGGAATTTCCCCCCACAGCCCCACGCCGCACCGAAACCGTTTTACCCACACCTTGCTCATTGGAATCAACCAATGCAGAGACAAACACTCCCACCCTCCTATATCCCACCTCAACAACAAGGGCACTGGCAAAGACCCCATAATTTTTTCCCACAACAACAAAACTTCAATTCTCAACCTCGACACCCGCCACCACCTAGACCTTTTGCACCAAAGCCTATGCCAAGACCTGAACCAATGGACATCGACCAGAGCATGCAGACGAGAAGGGTCAATTACATTAATAGGCCACCACAAAACCTGGCATTTCACGGGAAAAGACCACCACCTCCCCAGCAAGATATGGAAAAAAGACAACGAAACTTTAACATAGAAGCGGAACAATGCAACAGCGTTGCATACCGACAAGATTTGGAATATGCAAACCAACACGACGAAATTAGACAAGACAATTATAACGTGCGAGAAACTCTCGAACAGTACGGTACAGACGACAATGCTGCAGAGGATTTTTCGGACATCCATTTTTTAGATTAGCGAACTCCTCACTTCCATATTTTGAATGTAAAACGAAGGAAGGAGGAATTTTAAAAATATTGATCGATACGGGCTCAAACAACAATTATATGCAACCCTCTATTGTACCCAATTCACTCCCGAATGACCAACCCTTTTTTGCTAACACTATAGCTGGAAAAATAAAAATTACGCACCACACCAACGTTAGTCTATTCGGAATACCCGATCTAAAAATTAAATTTTTTTTGTTACCCTCCTTAAAGTCATTCCACGGCATCTTAGGCAATGACAGCCTCAAGCAACTTTCGGCGGTAATCCACACAAAATACAATTATATGACAATACAAGATAGAGTCAGGATTAAAATAAAACAGCAAACCATACAATCGATTAACGCAATAGACATACAGACCGACCTCCTAAATGGCGACGAAAATAGTTACCAATTCAAAATACCCTTTCCCACATACCATAGACACATTTTTAATCAACAAGATTACGATGAACAAAATCTAATTTCAATTCTTAAACGTTATTTAAATCCCTCCGTAATAAACGGACTTTTTACCTCAGAGCCAATCATGGGAAGAATCCAACGATTATACCCCCTTCATTTCTCTAAATTCAAAATACGTTTTACCCAAACCAAAGTCGAGGACCTTACAGACGAAGCCAGACAGGAAATAGAAATGCTAGAAGAACACAAACGCGCCCATAGGAATGCACAGGAAAATAAAATCCAACTATTACAAAAATTTTACTTTCCAAAAATGAGTGCTAAAATAGAAATTCTAGTCAGACAATGCAAAATTTGCAAAGAGAATAAATATGACCGGCATCCAAATAAGCCACAGCTGCTTGAAACTCCCATTCCGAAATATCCCGGTGAAATAGTGCATATTGACATTTATAATACAGAGAAAAATCTAGTTCTTACTGCAGTGGACAAATTTTCCAAATATGCCCAAGCTAGAGTAATAAAAAGCAGAGCTTCAGAAGATATTAGGGAACTTCTGAGACAGATAATTTTTGCATTCGGCGTACCAAAAATGATAGTAGTAGACAACGAAAAAGCATTAAACTCAGCCTCCTTATGTTTTATGTTGGAGGATCAACTTGGAATAGAAATCTACAAGACACCTCCTTACACAAGCACAGTAAACGGGCAGGTGGAACGATTCCACTCAACCCTCTCAGAAATTGCGCGCTGCCTAAAGGCGGAACGAATCCATAGAACATTCCTAGAAATTTTGGACAGATCGGTATACGAGTACAATTGCACAGTCCACTCGACAACAGGGAAGAAACCGATAGAAATATTTTTTGGATATATTCTCTACAAATCCTGACCAGTACGAGAAGGCCCGGCAGGAAAATGTCGAAGCACTTAGGAAAAAACAAGCAAAAGACTTAGAAGTGCACAATCGGAAGAGGACCCCAATGAAAACATATTTGCCAGGTGACATTATTTACGTGCGAATAAATAAAAGACTAGGCTCAAAACTTACTAACAGATACAAAAAGGAAATAGTAAAGGAAGACAAATCTAGTGTAGTTATAACAGAAAATGACCGAACCGTACACAAGAGTAATATTAGAACTTAACGCATCTATTGCTTTCAGATTAATAATACCACTCGCCACAGGCGAGTTCCGTATCCTCGATTATACAAACTCACAACTTGCAACCTTTAATACAGGATGGACCAAAATCCAAAATGGCACCTACAAAATTATACATACAATAGACACGGACGAATACCAAAGGACTTTGAACGAACTCAACTCCACGATAAGACACAAAATAACTCCCGACAATTCCTTACTCCCCTTCTTGCTCCATGAAATGTCCGAAATACAAAGTTTCCTAAGTACATTAAAGCCAAAGGTAAACAAGAGATCCATAAACGCAATTGGTACCGCCTGGAAATGGCTCACAGGGAGCCCGGATCACGAAGATCTCGTTATGTTAGAAAATCATATTAACAATTTACTTGAAAATAACAATAACCAATTAATAATAAATAGAGCAATGAGCGGAAGAATAAATAATATAACGGAAGTGTCAAATAAAATATTTAAAATATTAAAAGATAAGGAAGATGTCCAGCATGATATGGCTGTAAACATTAAATTTAAGCTACAATTAATAAAAGATGAAATCATAAATATCAATTATGCAATACATTGGGCCAAAGTTGGCATTGTAAATTCATATATATTTTCTAACGTTGAAATGAAACTAATAAAAGAAATTATTGAGAAAAATAATATTCCCTTCACTAATATAGAAGAGGCATTTGAATTCAGTAACGTTAAGATAGCCTCTAGTAATTCTAAGATTGTATACTTAATTGAAATCCCAATAACTGACAACAATTTATGTGAATCCCTATTAATAAAAGCAATAAAGAAAGGTAATAGATTATATAAAATACCATTTGAAAAAATTATAAGATGTCAAAATAAAATCTTTGGAAAGAAAAGCAACTGTAAAGAACATAATGAAATTAAAATTTGTACAAAGGAAAATATTGTAGACATCAGTAACTCCACATGCATTCCTCATCTACTCAAAAGCCGATCGCCTAGCTGCATTACGATTAACAACCAACACATTCCCACTGTCCTAGAAGTCCTCCCAGGAATAATACTTTTAAATCGATTTAACGACACCGTTCACATCGACAAGGAGAAGATTAACTTAACTGGATCATTCGCAATCCAGTACCACAACTCCACCATTATAATAAACAACCAAACATTTCTGTCTAAAGAAATCTCCAGCGGAAAACCCCTTCCTGCAGTTCTACAACCAAATGCAACACTTACGGCCGAAGAAGAATTACTAAGCCTGGAAATGATGAAAGAACTTCACCTAAAAAACATAAACTATATCGAGACTCTAAAAAATAAAGGATTAACAACATCAATAGTCAATTTTGGGATATCTGGTATAACTTTAACTCTAATGGCAATCGGGGTACTAAAACTAACTTCAACGAAAGGCCCAAAGCAAGGGGCCAAACACGTCTCCGAATTTTTCAAAAGGGCCCCATTACAAGAGGTAACAGTTAAAAATTTCCAACAACCCGAACCACATCCTGAAGATTATCCTACTCAGACGCACGAGGACGTTCGTTTTTAAATGCGGAGGAGTTAACACGCGCTACATTTATTTTCTCTTTTTCCTTTTCTTTTGCTTTACTCAATTGTAATTTAATAAGACAAACAAGTTGTAGACATTAGGTAAGCAATTTATTTCTTAAGCGTGCCGGAAATGCAAGTAACAGAATACTGACCTGCAGGCACTAATTGGGCAATTCTTTCCAAAGAATTAAAAATGCAATACTTGCATTAATATTGTAAAACTTAGTATAATTAATTGAATTGTAAAAATAAATTTTCAGTCTAAAACTGGAGTCCAATAAAGCGGTGCATTAGCTCCGATCTTTTTTTAAAAACTCAATTCGACTTTCGAATTAAAAACTTACATAAACTATAAATTGACATACAATATAAAATAAGTGTTGATTTATCTTAAACCATTCTTTTTTTCTGAATGCAAATACCTCCTATTGACATGTACATACATATTATGTACTTATGTATATTATCATATACCATCATTTATTTACATATAAAGTATACGTTCATTTTTGAATGTATGTAATGAAAAACTTCATGAATTACTTTCAGAACTTTATTAAAATTTATTCGCGTAGCGCGCATGCACAAAACCTTTTGTTCACAACGCAGGCGCAGAAATAAACGCTCTGCGTATTTATCCTTCCCACGTGACTCGCCATCAATTCTCGGTGGAATTTTTTTTTTTTCGTTTTTAAATTTTTTTTTTTTTAATGTAATCGTAAAAACATTTGTAATAAATTTTATGTATCCGCTTATCATTTCAAAAGTAACAAAATGGTAAAAAAATAAGCAGTCGAAGAAATAAACGCACCGCCTATTTTTCCTCGCCACATGTTAGACTCGAGTTCAATTCCCGGCGCAAACTTTTTTTATAAATTTTTTTTTTTTAAATCGTTTTTTTTTTAATGTAATTGAAAAAAAAAAAATTATGTAATGCATTTTACGTATTCGCTTATTATTTCAAAAATACGAAAATAGTAAAAATTTAATTGGTTTAATGTCGAGGTGAGAAATGTGTTGTGTGTTGAGGTGAAAGATGTGTGGTGTTTCTAATTTTTGTGTGGGCAAAAGTCAGTGAGGTGTCTATAAACTCGGTGTGCTAAATGACCTTATTACAAATCTTTCAAATCTCAATTGTACTAAAAAAAGCTCACAGTAACATTTGCACCTTCTCATTGCATTAACATTCTCTGGTTAGAATGGTGGTAGCAGAGAATGTTAATGCAATGAGAAGGAGCAAATGTTAAACGAGCTTTTTTCGAGTTCTAATTTGTAGATTCATAATAAGGTCATTTCAAATTCAACTTTGCTCACGAGTGGCGAATTGCAGATATTTACCACGCGAGTGACGCGAGTGGAGGGTTTCTATATTTACTTACCACGCTAGGACAGAAATTCAGATTTTTTCTGCGTTTACCATACTACCAGAGAATGTTAATGCAATGAGAAGGAGCAAATGTTAAACGAGCTTTTTTCGAGTTCTAATTTGTAGATTCATAATAAGGTCATTTCAAATTCAACTTTGCTCACGAGTGGCGAATTGCAGATATTTACCACGCGAGTGACGCGAGTGGAGGGTTTCTATATTTACTTACCACGCTAGGACAGAAATTCAGATTTTTTCTGCGTTCACCAAACTACTGAGGAAGTTCATAAGATTTTTCGGCACACTACTAAGGAAATCGAAGCGAATCAATTTGCGATTAAGCAGACCTCGCGGCAGTTAGTTTGTGGTGCAGAAGCTAAAGTCGACGGAGTTATTCGTTTTGTTTTTTGGCACGTATTTAATTCAGGTTCAAGTCCTGAAGTCATATTTTTTTTTCTTGCACATTTTATTTTACAATTCAAACCAGGAAAGTTTGGTAAAATTTTTGAGTTTATTTTAATTAAAATTTCTTTAAAATACTGTTTTTTTTTGTATTTTATAAATGGAAATTTCTTTTCGGTATAAAATAGTTCATACTGGATATGACCTGATTTTTATATAAATCAATCAAAACAGAAAATATGTACATATGTCTATAATCTATTTCATCAAATCCAAATTATATTGATGAGAAAATATCATTCTAATATCCGTCCAGTAAGCCAAACGCGCAAACACACATACATATGCATATAATTACGCATACAAACTTTCAACTAACGCAGAATATGTGCATATAAAAGTGCGAATCGAATAAATGAGTGATTTAGAAAAGTTCATTAATAATTGTAGTTTAGCGCAATCGTGAAAGACGTGTCGTGTATGCGGCAAATCGTTCCATATTTGACTCAGGTTCAAATCCTGTACACAGTTTTTTGTTCGATATTTTTATTTCATTTTTTATATTTGGTTTAATTAGAATTGATTTAAAATAGTGTATTCAGGTTTTTCTAATACCTGTTATTTAGAAATTTATTTTCTATATAACATTATTCATACTTCTTTTGAATTAATTTATATGTAAAACAGCCATAAAGGCAATCATATGAATATGCATTCCTATATTTAATCTCTTCAGTCAAATCTGAACTACTTACATACACATATTGATGAGAAAATATTCTAATATCCATCCAGGAAGCCTAACGCGCATACTCACATATGTGTATAAATATATGTACAAACCAAGAATGATAGAAAGAAGATTGCGCCCATCAGAGCGTACGTGACGTCACGTTTGCTGAGTTGTGCAGTATTGCCAACCATTTGCTCTTCGCAATAAATTTAATGCTTTTTTATACCGAAAATGCGACAATTTTTAAGTTTGGTGTTTGTTTCTTTTTGTTTTTAATTTAAGGCTAGCGAAACTTTAGGTTAAAAAAAAATGTATTATTATACAAAAGAAGTTTAAAAAAGGTCACTCTGAGAAGATTTTAGTGCTAATGAAAATTTTTTTACTCTTATAAAATTTGATAATTTGAAAGTGCAAATTTAATTATTGACTCCATTTAAGGCTATGCAAAAATATTAAATGCCCCTCTCTCAACTCGTCTTAAGATTGAAAACCTTTTTACACATTTTAAAAAGCCTTTGAATTTATTGAATGCGAATTAAAACCATAGAGGTGTAATCGTTTCTTCCGGTCATCAATCCTTAGTGAGACATAGAGCATAGTTTTCATAGTAAAAATAAGCAACGAAATACCAGAAAATACTAAAGAAACCATACTGACATTTTTACAAAAAGAGTACCTTATCTAGTTACATAACTTCAAATATAGCAAAAAAGTCGTTCCCTTAATAAGAGTAAAGTCGTTCTTAACAAAAAAAAACTCATAAATTAAATTGTACATAAGCATAACACATTTATTTAAAAAAAACGCACATTCTACAGACAGTTTGTCACGCATACAAAGTTCTTTAAGTAACACAATAAAAATTTCGTGTTTTATTTTCTTTAAATGGGCATTTAGTGCGTTTTTATATCCAAAGCTAGGCAACTCTGCAGTAGCGAGAGAGAGATTTGACTGCCAAAAGCAGAAGAACACCAACAACACCGGCAATCGCGGGCAATGCCACCAGATGTTAAAAAAAAGTAAAGCTAAATAAAACTGAGTGAATTATTTAAATAATTATTAAAAAATGTATATTTTACAAAATTATAAACATGACATTTTAATTAAAACAGCTAGAAAAATGTCATGAAGAAAGAACTAAAACTCCGAGACAAAAAATAATAAAAATAACAAAAAAAAATGCTAAATCGAGTTACGAAAATGGTAATCTGGCCATACTGGAGCTAAAATCACGTAACTAGTTGTCAAATTCGCTGAGCGCAAAGTAACGGGACCACGATGGGCGCCATCTCATTATTCTTTGCATCATGTGTACAAACTACCACCATTCTAACAAACCCAGAACACAAGCTTCTGCGCACACTTGACACATGGGATATGTATACCCTATGAGCAAAAAGAACCGGGAAGGTGATGTTGACTGCTTCCTTCGATTGCCAAGGCATAGTCCACCATGAGTACCTTCCATCGGGCCAGACAGTCAATAGAGAATATTATTTATCCGTTTTGAAACCTTAGAGAGATGCTGTGTGTTGCAAACCGCCGGAAATGTGAGCAACCAATCCTCAGATTTTGCATGATGATAACGCGCCATCGCACTGATCAAAGAGAATACAAATCGGCCTGCCGGGGGTGTTTGGAGGACTGGGTTAAACGTTGGCACATGTGTGTTGCTTCAGACGGGTCAAATTTTGAAGGAGATAATATAAATTTGCCTTAAATTTAACTCTGTTTTGTTTAATTTAAACATTCCCGGTACTTTCTGATCATAAGGTACATATATGCGGCTTTGCGGACAGCAATGTGTGATTCGCTGGAAGTCGCATTAACTCGCGACTGTCGCACAGTTAGAAGACATATTTACATACATATAAGGGTGCATACATACATACGGAGCCGCGGCCACTCGACATGACAAAAATTTAAGATTTATCAAATATTGGCAAATAATTCCACGCGAAATATTCCAATATTGACTATTTTCGAATGGTCGCGAAAATTGGCATATGGCGGGTCGTTTTATGAATGAAATTGAAATATGAGCTCGAACTTATGAATGAACTTTTTGTTTTTGTTCTAAATTGTTCAGCGCCGTCGCTGATAGAATCATGGCCGCTGCGACTGCGTCTACGAATGTATTTTGTTTTTGTAGTCGCTAGGCTTAGATTTTAGCTTTGGACGACATGCGCATGTGAGGTATGTGTTTTTGTTGTGTTCTAGAACATTTTAGAATGTGTGGTGGCAAAGCGGCCATCGCGTTATGCTTGCTGTTGCTTTTGCGTCTATCAAAGTATTGTGTTTTTGTAGGTACAATATTAGGAATATCGACTGGTGAAAGACAAAAGTACACGGAAGCAAGAAGGGAGCGCTGTGCTCGCGCATATGTATATGTATGCTTGAATGTATGAATTATTTTGTAGGAAGTTTAGAAGGCAAGTAGGTATATATGTATGTATGTATATATGCTAGGACATAAAGTCGGTATATATGCATACATAGAGCAGAATTGTTTTTGCACTTGTTAGGAAGAAACTCGTTCACTAGTGCGCATGTGTATTTGATTTCTTGTAAGAATGTGATGTGGTATGACATGTGTACATACATAAGTCAAGGTTATTTGGGCATACTTGCATATGTGATATGATGTTCTTGCGCTTGTGCATTATTGTTTTTCATATACAAATGTACATACATACATATGTATGTAAATGCTGTCGAATACATAAACTATAAATTGACATACAATATAAAATAAGTGTTGATTTATCTTAAACCATTCTTTTTTTCTGAATGCAAATACCTCCTATTGACATGTACATACATATTATGTACTTATGTATATTTCATATACCATCATTTATTTACATATAAAGTATACGTTCATTTATGTACATATGTGTGTAATGAAAAACTTCATGAATTACTTTCAGAACTTTATTAAAATTTATTCGCGTCGCGCGCATGCACAAAACCTTTTGTTCACAGGCGCAGAAATAAACGCTCTGCGTATTTATCCTCCCCACGTGACTCGCCATCAATTCTCGGCAGAAATTTTTTTTTTCGTTTTTAAATTTTTTTTTTTAATGTAATCGTAAAAAAATTTGTAATACATTTTATGTATCCGCTTATCATTTCAAAAGTAACAAAATGGTCAAAAAATAAGCAGTCGAAGAAATAAACGCACCGCCTATTTTTCCTCGCCACATGTTAGACTCGAGTTCAATTCCCGGCGCAAAATTTTTTTTATAAATTTTTTTTTTTAAATCGTTTTTTTTTTTAATGTAATCGTAAAAAAATTTGTAATACATTTTATGTATCCGCTTATCATTTCAGAAGTAACAAAATGGTCAAAAAATAAGCAGTCGAAGAAATAAACGCACCGCCTATTTTTCCTCGCCACATGTTAGACTCGAGTTCAATTCCCGGTGCAAACTTTTTTTTATAAATTTTATTTTTTAAAATCGTTTTTTTTTTTTTAATGTAATTGAAAAAAAAAATTATCTAATAAATTTTACGTATTCGCTTATTATTTCAAAAATACGAAAATAGTACAAATTTAATTGGGTTAATGTCGAGGTGAGAAATGTGTTGTGTGTTGAGGTGAAAGATATGTGGTGTTTCTAATTTTTGTGTGGGCAAAAGTCAGTGAGGTGTCTATAAACTCGGTGTGCTAAATGACCTTATTACAAATCTTTCAAATCTCAATTGTACTAAAAAAAGCTCACAGTAACATTTGCACCTTCTCATTGCATTAACATTCTCTGATACTACTGAGGAAGTTCATAAGATTTTTCGGCACACTACTAAGGAAATCGAAGCGAATAAATTTGCGATTAAGAAGGCCGTGCGGCAGTTAGTTTGTGGTGCAGAAGCTAAAGTCGGCGGAGTTATTCGTTTTGTTTTTTGGCACGTATTTAATTCAGGTTCAAGTCCTGAAGTCATATTTTTTTTCTTGCACATTTTATTTTACAATTCAAACCAGGAAAGTTTGGTAAAATTTTTGAGTTTATTTTAATTAAAATTTCTTTAAAATACTGTTTTTTTTTATTTTATAAATCGAAATTTCTTTTCGGTATAAAATAGTTCATACTGGATATGACCTGACTTTTATATAAATCAATCAAAACAGAAAATATGTACATATATCTATAATCTATTTCATCAAATCCAAATTATATTGAAGAGAAAATATCATTCTAATATCCGTCCAGAAAGCCAAACGCGCATACACACATGCATATTCATATAATTACGCATACAAACTTTCAACTAACGCAGAATATGTGCATATAAAAGTGCGAATCGAATAAATGAGTGATTTAGAAAAGATCATTAATAATTGTAGATTAGGGCAATCGTGAAAGACGTGTTGTGTATGCAGCACATCGTCTCATATTTGACTCAGGTTCAAATCCTGTGCACAGTTTTTTGTTCGATATTTTTATTTCATTTTTTATATTTGGTTTAATTGAAATTGATTTAAAATAGTGTATTCAGGTTTTTCTAATACCTGTTATTTAGAAATTTATTTTCTATATAACATTATTCATACTTCATTTGAATTAATTTATATGTAAAACAGCCATAAAGCCAATCATATGAATATGCATTCCTATATTTAATCTCTTCAGTCAAATCTGAACTACTTACATACACATATTGATGAGAAAATATTCTAATATCCATCCAGGAAGCCTAACGCGCATACTCACATATGTGTATAAATATATGTACAAACTACCACCATTCTAACAAACCCAGAACACAAGCTTCTGCGCACACTTGACACATGGGATATGTATACCCTATGAGCAAAAAGAACCGGGAAGGTGATGTTGACTGCTTCCTTCGATTGCCAAGGCATAGTCCACCATGAGTACCTTCCATCGGGCCAGACAGTCAATAGAGAATATTATTTATCCGTTTTGAAACCTTAGAGAGATGCTGTGTGTTGCAAACCGCCGGAAATGTGAGCAACCAATCCTCAGATTTTGCATGATGATAACGCGCCATCGCACTGATCAAAGAGAATACAAATCGGCCTGCCGGGGGTGTTTGGAGGACTGGGTTAAACGTTGGCACATGTGTGTTGCTTCAGACGGGTCAAATTTTGAAGGAGATAATATAAATTTGCCTTAAATTTAACTCTGTTTTGTTTAATTTAAACATTCCCGGTACTTTCTGATCATAAGGTACATATATGCGGCTTTGCGGACAGCAATGTGTGATTCGCTGGAAGTCGCATCAACTCGCGACTGTCGCACAGTTAGAAGACATATTTACATACATATAAGGGTGCATACATACATACGGAGGAGCGGCCACTCGACATGACAAAAATTTAAGATTTATCAAATATTGGCAAATAATTCCACGCGAAATATTCCAATATTGACTATTTTCGAATGGTCGCGAAAATTGGCATATGGCGGGTCGTTTTATGAATGAAATTGAAATATGAGCTCGAACTTATGAATGAACTTTTTGTTTTTGTTCTAAATTGTTCAGCACCGTCGCTGATAGAATCATGGCCGCTGCGACTGCGTCTACGAATGTATTTTGTTTTTGTAGTCGCTAGGCTTAGATTTTAGCTTTGGACGACATGCGCATGTGAGGTATGTGTTTTTGTTGTGTTCTAGAACATTTTAGAATGTGTGGTGGCAAAGCGGCCATCGCGTTATGCTTGCTGTTGCTTTTGCGTCTATCAAAGTATTGTGTTTTTGTAAGTACAATATTAGGAATATCGACTGGTGAAAGACAAAAGTACACGGAAGCAAGAAGGGAGCGCTGTGCTCGCGCATATGTATATGTATGCTTGAATGTATGAACGTGCATGGATGTAGTAACATATGAATACAATTATTTTGTAGGAAGTTTAGAAGGCAAGTAGGTATATATGTATGTATGTATATATGCTAGGACATAAAGTCGGTATATATGCATACATAGAGCAGAATTGTTTTTGCACTTGTTAGGAAGAAACTCGTTCACTAGTGCGCATGTGTATTTGATTTCTTGTAAGAATGTGATGTGGTTTGACATGTGTACATACATAAGTCAAGGTTATTTGGGCATACTTGCATATGTAATATGATGTTCTTGCGCTTGTGCATTATTGTTTTTCATATACAAATGTACATACATACATATGTATGTATGTAAATGCTGTCGAATACATAAACTATAAATTGACATACAATATAAAATAAGTGTTGATTTATCTTAAACCATTCTTTTTTTCTGAATGCAAATACCTCCTATTGACATGTACATACATATTATGTACTTATGTATATTTCATATACCATCATTTATTTATATATATTATAAAGTATACGTTCATTTATGTACATATGTGTGTAATGAAAAACTTCATGAATTACTTTCAGAACTTTATTAAAATTTATTCGCGTCGCGCGCATGCACAAAACCTTTTGTTCACAGGCGCAGAAATAAACGCTCTGCGTATTTATCCTCCCCACGTGACTCGCCATCAATTCTCGGCACAAATTTTTTTTTCGTTTTTACATTTTTTTTTTTTTAATGTAATCGTAAAAAAATTTGTAATACATTTTATGTATCCGCTTATCATTTCAAAAGTAATAAAATGGACAAAAAAAAAGCAGTCGAAGAAATAAACGCACCGCCTATTTTTCCTCGCCACATGTTAGACTCGAGTTCAATTCCCGGCGCAAACTTTTTTTTATAAATTTTTTTTTTTTAAATCGTTTTTTTTTAATGTAATCGTAAAATTATTTGTAATACATTTTATGAATCCGCTTATCATTTCAAAAGTAACAAAATGGTCAAAAAATAAGCATTCGAAGAAATAAACGACCGCCTATTTTTCCTCGCCACATGTTAGACTCGAGTTCAATTCCCGGCGCAAACTTTTTTTTATAAATTTTTATTTTTAAATCTTTTTTTTTTAATGTAATTGAAAAAAAAATTATGTAATAAATTTTACGTATTCGCTTATTATTTCAAAAATACGAAAATAGTAAAAATTTAATTGGTTTAATGTCGAGGTGAGAAATGTGTTGTGTGTTGAGGTGAAAAATGTGTGGTGTTTCTAATTTTTGTGTGGGCAAAAGTCAGTGAGGTGTCTATAAACTCGGTGTGCTAAATGACCTTACTACAAATCTTTCAAATCTCAATTGTGCTAAAAAAAGCTCACAGTAACATTTGCACCTTCTCATTGCATTAACATTCTCTGGTAATACCAGCGTGCAAATGTTACTGTGAGCTTTTTTTAGCACAATTGAGATTTGAAAGATTTGTAGTAAGGTCATTTAGCACACCGAGTTTATAGACACCTCACTGACTTTTGCCCACACAAAAATTAGAAACACCACACATTTTTCACCTCAACACACAACACATTTCTCACCTCGACATTAAACCAATTAAATTTTTACTATTTTCGTATTTTTGAAATAATAAGCGAATACGTAAAATTTATTACATATTTTTTTTTTTCAATTACATTAAAAAAAAACGATTTAAAAATAAAAATTTATAAAAAAAGGTTTGCGCCGGGAATTGAACTCGAGTCTAACATGTGGCGAGGAAAAATAGGCGGTGCGTTTATTTCTTCGACTGCTTTTTTTTTTGACCATTTTGTTAATTTTGAAATGATAAGCGGATTCATAAAATGTATTACAAATTTTTTTACGATTACATTAAAAAAAAAAAAATTTAAAAACGAAAAAAAAATTTGTGCCGAGAATTGATGGCGAGTCACGTGGGGAGGATAAATACGCAGAGCGTTTATTTCTGCGCCTGTGAACAAAAGGTTTTGTGCATGCGCGCGACGCGAATAAATTTTAATAAAGTTCTGAAAGTAATTCATGAAGTTTTTCATTACACACATATGTACATAAATGAACGTATACTTTATATGTAAATAAATGATGGTATATGAAATATACATAAGTACATAATATGTATGTACATGTCAATAGGAGGTATTTGCATTCAGAAAAAAAGAACGGTTTAAGATAAATCAACACTTATTTTATATTGTATGTCAATTTATAGTTTATGTATTCGACAGCATTTACATACATATGTATGTATGTACATTTGTATATGAAAAACAATAATGCACAAGCGCTAGAACATCATATCACATATGCAAGTATGCCCAAAAAACCTTGACTTATGTATGTACACATGTCATACCACATCACATTCTTACAAGAAATCAAATACACATGCGCACTAGTGAACGAGTTTCTTCCTAACAAGTGCAAAAACAATTCTGCTCTATGTATGCATATATACCGACTTTATGTCCTAGCATATATACATACATACATATATACCTACTTGCCTTCTAAACTTCCTACAAAATAATTGTATTCATATGTTACTACATCCATGCACGTTCATACATTCAAGCATACATATATGTACATATGCGCGAGCACAGCGCTCCCTTCTTGCTTCCGTGTACTTTTGTCTTTCACCAGTCGATATTCCTAATATTGTACTTACAAAAACACAATACTTTGATAGACGCAAAAGCAACAGCAAGCACAACGCGATGGCCGCTTTGCCACCACACATTCTAAAATGTTCTAGAACACAACAAAAACACATACATACCTCACATGCGCATGTCGCCCAAAGCTAAAGTCTAAGCCTAGCGACTACAAAAACAAAATACATTCGTAGACGCAGTCGCAGCGGCCATGATTCTATCAGCGACGGCGCTGAACAATTTAGAACAAAAACAAAAAGTTCATTCATAATAAATAATTTGGATTTGATGAAATAGATTATAGATATATGTACATATTTTCTGTTTTGATTGATTTATATAAAAGTCAGGTCATATCCAGTATGAACTATTTTATACCGAAAAGAAATTTCGATTTATAAAATAAAAAAAAAACAGTATTTTAAAGAAATTTTAATTAAAATAAACTCAAAAATTTTACCAAACTTTCCTGGTTTGAATTGTAAAATAAAATGTGCAAGAAAAAAAAAATATGACTTCAGGACTTGAACCTGAATTAAATACGTGCCAAAAAACAAAACGAATAATTCCGCCGACTTTAGCTTCTGCACCACAAACTAACTGCCGCGCGGCCTTCTTAATCGCAAATTTATTCGCTTCGATTTCCTTAGTAGTGTGCCGAAAAATCTTATGAACTTCCTCAGTAGTCTGGTAAACGCAGAAAATATCTGAATTCTTGTCCTAGCGTGGTAAGTAAATATAGAAACCCTCCACTCGCGTCACTCGCGTGGTAAATATCTGCAATTCGCCACTCGTGAGCAAAGTTGAATTTGAAATGACCTTATTATGAATCTACAAATTAGAACTCGAAAAAAGCTCGTTTAACATTTGCTCCTTCTCATTGCATTAACATTCTCTGGTGGTAGTTTGTACATATATATACGCGTGTATACGCGTTTGGCTTTCTGGATGCATCCATGGATATTAGAATATTTTCTCATCAATATGTGTATGTAAGTAGTTCAGATTTGACTGAAGAGATTAAATATAGGAATGCATATTCATATGATTGACTTTATGGCTGTTTTACGTATAAATCAATTCAAATGAATAATGTTATATAGAAAATAAATTTCTAAATAACTGGTATTAGAAAAACCTGAATACACTATTTTAAATCAATTTCAATTAAACCAAGTATAAAAAATTAAATAAAAATATCGAACAAAAAACTGTGCACAGGATTTGAACCTGAGTCAAATATGAGACGATGTACTGCATACACGACACGTATTTCACGATTGCGCTAATCTACAATTATTAATGAACTTTTCTAAATCACTCATTTATTCGATTCGCAGTTTTATATGCACATATTCTGCGTTAGTTGAAAGTTTGTATGCGTAATTATATGAATATGCATGTGTGTTTGCGCGTTTGGCTTTCTGGACGGATATTAGAATGATATTTTCTCATCAATATAATTTGGATTTGATGAAATAGATTATAGACATATGTACATATTTTCTGTTTTGATTGCTTTATATAAAAGTCAGGTCATATCCAGTATGAACTATTTTATACCGAAAAGAAATTTCCATTTATAAAATACAAAAAAAACAGTATTTTAAAGAAATTTTAATTAAAATAAACTCAAAAATTTTACGAAACTTTCCTGGTTTGAATTGTAAAATAAAATGAGCAAGCAAAAATATATGACTTCAGGACTTGAACCTGAATTAAATACGTGCCAAAAAACAAAACGAATAACTCCGCCGACTTTAGCTTCTGCACCACAAACTAACTGCCGTACGGCCTTCTTAATCGCAAATTTATTCGCTTCGATTTCCTTACTAGTGTGCCGAAAAATCTTATGAACTTCCTCAGTAGTATCAGAGAATGTTAATGCAATGAGAAGGAGCAAATGTTAAACGAGCTTTTTTCGAGTTCTAATTTGTAGATTCATAATAAGGTCATTTCAAATTCAACTTTGCTCACGAGTGGGGAATTGCAGATATTTACCACGCAAGTGACGCGAGTGGAGGGTTTCTATATTTACTTACCACGCTAGGACAGAAATTCAGATTTTTTCTGCGTTTACCATACTACTGAGGAAGTTCATAAGATTTTTCGGCACACTACTAAGGAAATCGAAGCGAATAAATTTGCGATTAAAAAGCCCGTGCGGCAGTTAATTTGTGGTGCAGAAGCTAAAGTCGGCGGAGTTATTCGTTTTGTTTTTTGGCACGTATTTAATTCAGGTTCAAATCCTGAAGTCATATTTTTTTTCTTGCACATTTTATTTTACAATTCAAACCAGGAAAGTTTCGTAAAATTTTTGAGTTTATTTTAATTAAAATTTCTTTAAAATACTGTTTTTTTTGTATTTTATAAATGGAAATTTCTTTTCGGTATAAAATAGTTCATACTGGATATGACCTGACTTTTATATAAAGCAATCAAAACAGAAAATATGTACATATGTCTATAATCTATTTCATCAAATCCAAATTATATTGATGAGAAAATATCATTCTAATATCCGTCCAGAAAGCCAAACGCGCAAACACACATGCATATTCATATAATTACGCATACAAACTTTCAACTAACGCAGAATATGTGCATATAAAACTGCGAATCGAATAAATGAGTGATTTAGAAAAGTTCATTAATAATTGTAGATTAGGGCAATCGTGAAATACGTGTCGTGTATGCAGTACATCGTCTCATATTTGACTCAGGTTCAAATCCTGTGCACAGTTTTTTGTTCGATATTTTTATTTCATTTTTTATATTTGATTTAATTAGAATTGATTTAAAATAGTGTATTCAGGATTTTCTAATACCTGTTATTTAGAAATTTATTTTCTATATAACATTATTCATACTTCATTTGAATTAATTTATATGTAAAACAGCCATAAATGCAATCATATGAATATGCATTCCTATATTTAATCTCTTCAGTCAAATCTGAACTACTTACATACACATATTGATGAGAAAATATTCTAATATCCATGGATGCATCCAGAAAGCCAAACGCGCATACACGCATATGTATACAAATTATACAAACTTTCAACGAACGCAAAATGTATGCAGATAAAAAACGACAACTGCGACCGTCTTCTTGTCCGTCAGTGAAAAGATGGGATATGTATACCCTATGAGCAAAAAGAACCGGGAAGGTGATGTTGACTGTTTCCTTCGATTGCCAAGGCATAGTCCACCATGAGTACCTTCCATCGGGCCAGACAGTCAATAGAGAATATTATTTATCCGTTTTGAAACCTTAGAGAGATGCTGTGTGTTGCAAACCCCCGGAAATGTGAGCAAACAATTCTCAAATTTTGCATGATGATAACGCGCCATCGCACTGATCAAAGAGAATACAAATCGGCCTGCCGGGGGTGTTTGGAGGACTGGGTTAAACGTTGGCACATGTGTGTTGCTTCAGACGGGTCATATTTTGAAGGAGATAATAGAAATTTGCCTTATATTTAACTCTGTTTTGTTTAATTTAAACATTCCCGGTACTTTCTGATCATAAGGTACATATATGCGGCTTTGCGGACAGCAATGTGTGATTCGCTGGAAGTCACATTAACTCGCGACTGTCGCACAGTTAGAAGACATATTTACATACATATAAGGCTGCATACATACATACGGAGGAGCGGCCACTCGACATGACAAAAATTTAAGATTTATCAAATATTGGCAAATAATTCCACGCGAAATATTCCAATATTGACTATTTTCGAATGGTCGCGAAAATTGGCATATGGCGGGTCGTTTTATGAATGAAATTGAAATATGAGCTCGAACTTATGAATGAACTTTTTGTTTTTGTTCTAAATTGTTCAGCGCCGTCGCTGATAGAATCATGGCCGCTGCGACTGCGTCTACGAATGTATTTTGTTTTTGTAGTCGCTAGGCTTAGATTTTAGCTTCGGGCGACATGCGCATGTGAGGTATGTGTTTTTGTTGTGTTCTAGAACATTTTAGAATGTGTGGTGGCAAAGCGGCCATCGCGTTATGCTTGCTGTTGCTTTTGCGTCTATCAAAGTATTGTGTTTTTGTAAGTACAATATTAGGAATATCGACTGGTGAAAGACAAAAGTACACGGAAGCAAGAAGGGAGCGCTGTGCTCGCGCATATGTATATGTATGCTTGAATGTATGAACGTGCATGGATGTAGTAACATATGAATACAATTATTTTGTAGGAAGTTTAGAAGGCAAGTAGGTTTTTTTTTTTTTTTTTTTTTTTTTTTTTTATGGAGGTGGCACAAAGCATTGAAAGCCGAAAAGTGTGTGACTTGCCTTTCGACTCACCCACTAAAAACCCACCCCAGCTCCGTTTCCCTCCCACCGCGGGACAACCGTTAGGCATGACTTCGCGGGAGGGGGAGCGGCCTATTGCCAATTCTTGAAAATTTGCGCTGTGTTGTTCAGCGCGACGCAGTTTGGAGATTACTATTTTTGCCATATTACATACAGCGGACCAATGTTCTTCTGCCTCTAACATAATATCGACTAGGTTATCAGCCGAAATTGGCTTCCCCACCCTAGTGCTTAATTCCTCCCTTTCGAACACAAATCGCGGACAGACAAAGAAAACATGTTCTGCGTCTTCTACAGCTGGTGCACAATGAGAACAGTACGGGTCGTCTTCGTGCTTAAACCTATATAGATAGGATTTAAAACACCCATGTCCCGTCAGTATTTGGGTCAGATGATAGTCTAACTGTCCATGCTTACGGCTAACCCATTTGGCTATTAGGGGAATCAGACGGTACGTCCAGCGTCCGTTCAGGGACGAACTCCAACTTCCCTGCCATGAACGCAAGCTACGCTCTCTTGCTTCCTTGCGTATTGTCTGTCGTTCTGAAGTAGCTTTGTTTTGGTAAACTTCAGCGTACTCTTTTGCCATTAAATTTATTGGGAGTAGTCCTGCAATAACCATAATGGTGTCTTCTGATACCGTTCGAAACGCGCAGCACACTCTGAGGGCACTCAGTCGATACACTGATTTCATACAACTCACATATGAGCTGCAATTAGTTGCTTCCGCCCATGCTGGAGCTGCATACAGCAAAATCGATGAGACCACGGTATTAAGTAGTCTCCTACGGTTTTGCCTAGAGCCTCTAGTGTTCATCATTATGCGCGTCAGTGCTGTTACTGCCTCTGCCGCTTTGCTGCTTGCGTATGATAGGTGATCTCTGAAGTTCAGCCTATGGTCGATTAATACGCCCAGGTATTTAATGAACGGTTTCGATCCTATGGTATTTTCGCCCACCATTATATTTGCCGACTCCACCTTCTTCCTGCTGCTAATGAGCACTGCTTCCGTCTTATGATCCGCAAGAGTTAGACCATTCTTGCGCAGCCATTCTTTTACCACGCCGACAGCCTGGTTGCAGGTTGCTTCTGCTTGCTGTAGTACTTTAGCTACGACCACAACCGCGATATCGTCAGCAAACCCTATAATTTTGGACCCTGTGGGTAAACTGAGACGTAAGACTCCGTCATACATAATATTCCACAGCAAGGGGCCTAGGACTGAGCCTTGTGGAACTCCTCCAGTTATTTTATATTCCCTAACACCCGCATCGGTATTATAGCGGAGGGTTCTGTCAGTGAAATAGCTGAGTATAATCTTTCGTATACACGTTGGAACCTGGAAGCAATCAAGCGCCATCAGAATCTGGTTCCAGTTCGCGGTATTGAAGGCATTCTTTACGTCTAGCGTTGCCATTAGGCAGTATTCCTTGCTACCGTATAACCACCGAGTTCCTTCGATTGCCTTCTGCGCAATGCTTTTAACTGCAACTACAGCATCTGTGGTTGAGCGAGCCTTTCGGAATCCGAATTGCGAGGATGATAGACCGCCTGCGTCATCAATGGCAGCCTCCAGACGATTAGCGATCAACCGTTCTAGAATTTTACCTGCGGTGTCGAGCATGCAAAGGGGGCGGTAGCCTGTAGGATCTTCCGCTGGTTTAGATCCTTTTGGAATCAGCACCAGTTTCTGTAACTTCCACTGAGTTGGAAATGTGCCTTCTTTTAGACATGTATTGTAGAGATCTACAAAAATGTCGGTATGGCTTCGAATTGCCACTTTTAGTGCCTCGTTGGGGACTCCGTCTGGGCCAGGAGCTTTATTGTTTTTGATCCGTTTAGTGATCATCAGGAGCTCATCTTTGTCTGTCAACTGCTTATTTTGGTCCCCCTCACAACATTTTTCCAAATCATAGGCTCGGAGAGCATCTTGTGCTGGGAACAATGTTTCAACTACATTACGCAGTGTGGCTGGGCACGTTGTTGGGAGTGGCTTGAAAACTTTTAGTTTTTTCATGACTAGCCTATACCCGAGTCCCCAAGGGTTACTATCGACTTCGTCACATAGCTGGAGGAAACATTGTCGTTTACTCCCTTTAATTGCCTTTTTCAGGGCCTTCCTTTTTTGCTTATACTGAAGCTGATTCCCTTGGAAACTGTGCGTGCCCCTAGAACGTTAATAAACTCGCCTTGCTCTGTTGCACTCGCTACGCAATTCCGCAATCTCCGCTGTCCACCAGTAAACGGGTTCACTATTATGCCTGTTAGGCCTTGTTTTAGACATGGCTGCGTCGCATGCTTTTGTTAGGTGCTTCATAGTTTGTGTAGCCTTCTCAGTTGCATCACCAGTGAGTGTTACATCTGCCAGCATGACTTCGATTACTTCAGCCTCCATTGAGTCGACCCTGTATCTCGCGTCGTATGTATATGGCACCTTTGATTCGTCATGTTTCTTTATTTCGCAGATTATCGCGAGATGGTCACTCCGGGTATAATGCTGGCTAACAAACCATTTCGTCGAGCGAGCAAGGTTGGGACTCATGAAGGTAAGGTCTATTATCGATCCCGTTCCTGCCTTTTGGAATGTCTGCTGGTTCCCTGTGTTCATAAGGACTATGTCTAACATGGCGAAAGTTTCCAAAAGGGCTTGACCTCTTGGACTTGTTCGCGGGCATCCCCAGTTCACAGCCCAAGCGTTAAAATCACCAGCTACGACCACAGGTCTATGGTCTTTAATATCTTGGGCGAGATTCTCTAGGATGCTGGTAGCTTCAGTCAGAGTTAAGCTGGGTGGTAGGTAGCAGCTATAGACGTATGTTTCCCCAATACGCGCTCGTACAAATCCGCGAGCTGCCTTCACGCTCATAAGTCGGGAGCTATTTGTCCCACAGTTGCAGATTGACGACTTGCCAGTAATATCAGAGGCCCAGCCATTGCCTTCTAGGTGTTTATAGGGTTCACTGAGTACAGCAACGTCTATTTTGTGTTCCCGTATAGACTGCGTGAGTAGGTCTTGCGCGCTTTCGCAGTGGTTAAGG
Organism: Anastrepha ludens; assembly: GCF_028408465.1. NCBI lineage: Eukaryota > Metazoa > Arthropoda > Insecta > Diptera > Tephritidae > Anastrepha > Anastrepha ludens. Next base: position 75,390,604 of record NC_071503.1, on the reverse strand, counting down.
TTAAGTTGTAAGATCTTCATTTCTGTCGTATTTCTTTCAGAGCTCTCTGATATTCTGGGCACTTACTGCTGGTCATCGCATGTCCTGTGTCACTTACATTTTTCTTCTTGCATATTATGCAGTTTGCTGCTTGTGTGCAATTTTTGGCCTGATGTTCTTTGTTGCGGCATTTAAAGCAGACGCTAGTGTAGTCAGCAAGCAAGTAGGTATATATGTATATATGTATATATGCTAGGACATAAAGTCGGTATATATGCATACATAGAGCAGAATTGTTTTTGCACTTGTTAGGAAGAAACTCGTTCACTAGTGCGCATGTGTATTTGATTTCTTGTAAGAATGTGATGTGGTATGACATGTGTACATACATAAGTCAAGGTTATTTGGGCATACTTGCATATGTGATATGATGTTCTTGCGCTTGTGCATTATTGTTTTTCATATACAAATGTACATACATACATATGTATGTAAATGCTGTCGAATACATAAACTATAATTTGACATACAATATAAAATAAGTGTTGATTTATCTTAAACCATTCTTTTTTTCTGAATGCAAATACCTCCTATTGACATGTACATACATATTATGTACTTATGTATATTATCATATACCATCATTTATTTACATATAAAGTATACGTTCATTTATGTACATATGTGTGTAATGAAAAACTTCATGAATTACTTTCAGAACTTTATTAAAATTTATTCGCGTCGCGCGCATGCACAAAACCTTTTGTTCACAACGCAGGCGCAGAAATAAACGCTCTGCGTATTTATCCTCCCCACGTGACTCGCCATCAATTCTCGGCACACATTTTTTTTTTCGTTTTTAAATTTTTTTTTTTTTAATGTAATCGTAAAAAAAATTGTAATAATTACATTTTATGTATCCGCTTATCATTTCAAAAGTAACAAAATGGTCAAAAAATAAGCAGTCGAAGAAATAAACGCACCGCCTATTTTTCCTCGCCACATGTTAGACTCGAGTTCAATTCCCGGCGCAAACTTTTTTTTATAAATTTTTTTTTTTTGAAATCGTTTTTTTTTTTAATGTAATCGTAAAAAAATTTGTAATACATTTTATGAATCCGCTTATCATTTCAAAAGTAACAAAATGGTCAAAAAATAAGCAGTCGAAGAAATAAACGCACCGCCTATTTTTCCTCGCCACATGTTAGACTCGAGTTCAATTCCCGGCGCAAACTTTTTTTTATAAATTTTTTTTTTTTGAAATCGTTTTTTTTTTAATGTAATCGTAAAAAAATTTGTAATACATTTTATGAATCCGCTTATCATTTCAAAAGTAACAAAATGGTCAAAAAATAAGCATTCGAAGAAATAAACGCACCGCCTATTTTTCCTCGCCACATGTTAGACCAGAGTTCAATTCCCGGCGCAAACTTTTTTTATAAATTTTTTTTTTAAATCGTTTTTTTTTAATGTAATTGAAAAAAAAAATTATGTAATAAATTTTACGTATTCGCTTATTATTTCAAAAATACGAAAATAGTAAAAATTTAATTGGTTTAATGTCGAGGTGAGAAATGTGTTGTGTGTTGAGGTGAAAGATGTGTGGTGTTTCTAATTTTTGTGTGGGCAAAAGTCAGTGAGGTGTCTATAAACTCGGTGTGCTAAATGACCTTATTACAAATCTTTCAAATCTCAATTGTACTAAAAAAAGCTCACAGTAACATTTGCACCTTCTCATTGCATTAACATTCTCTGGTATATTAGTATGGTAAACGCAGAAAAAATCTGAATTTCTGTCCTAGCGTGGTAAGTAAATATAGAAACCCTCCACTCGCGTCACTCGCGTGGTAAATATCTGCAATTCGCCACTCGTGAGCAAAGTTGAATTTGAAATGACCTTATTATGAACAGAGAATGTTAATGCAATGAGAAGGTGCAAATGTTACTGTGAGCTTTTTTTAGTACAATTGAGATTTGAAAGATTTGTAGTAAGGTCATTTAGCACACCGAGTTTATAGACACCTCACTCAGTTTTGCCCACACAAAAATTAGAAACACCACACATCTTTCACCTCAACACACAACACATTTCTCACCTCGACATTAAACCAATTAAATTTTTACTATTTTCGTATTTTTGAAATAATAAGCGAATACGTAAAATTTATTACATAATTTTTTTTTTTTCAATTACATTAAAAAAAAACGATTAAAAAAAAAAAACTTAATTATAAAAAAAGATTGCGCCGGGAATTGAACTCGAGTCTAACATGTGGCGAGGAAAAATAGGCGGTGTGTTTATTTCTTCGACTGCTTTTTTTTGTCCATTTTGTTACTTTTGAAATGATAAGCGGATACATAAAATGTATTAAAAATTTTTTTACGATTACATTAAAAAAAAAAAAATTTAAAAACGAAAAAAAAAATTTGTGCCGAGAATTGATGGCGAGTCACGTGGGGAGGATAAATACGCAGAGCGTTTATTTCTGCGCCTGTGAACAAAAGGTTTTGTGCATGCGCGCGACGCGAATAAATTTTAATAAAGTTCTGAAAGTAATTCATGAAGTTTTTCATTACACACATATGTATATTACATAAATGAACGTATACTTTATATGTAAATAAATGATGGTATATGAAATATACATAAGTACATAATATGTACGTACATGTCAATATGAGGTATTTGCATTCAGAAAAAAAGAACGGTTTAAGATAAATCAACACTTATTTTATATTGTATGTCAATTTATAGTTTATGTATTCGACAGCATTTACATACATATGTATGTATGTACATTTGTATATGAAAAACAATAATGCACAAGCGCAAGAACATCATATCACATATGCAAGTATGCCCAAATAACCTTGACTTATGTATGTACACATGTCATACCACATCACATTCTTACAAGAAATCAAATACACATGCGCACTAGTGAACGAGTTTCTTCCTAACAAGTGCAAAAACAATTCTGCTCTATGTATGCATATATACCGACTTTATGTCCTAGCATATATACATACATACATATATACCTACTTGCCTTCTAAACTTCCTACAAAATAATTGTATTCATATGTTACTACATCCATGCACGTTCATACATTCAAGCATACATATACATATGCGCGAGCACAGCGCTCCCTTCTTGCTTCCGTGTACTTTTGTCTTTCACCAGTCGATATTCCTAATATTGTACTTATAAAAACACAATACTTTGATAGACGCAAAAGCAACAGCAAGCACAACGCGATGGCCGCTTTGCCACCACACATTCTAAAATGTTCTAGAACACAACAAAAACACATACATACCTCACATGCGCATGTCGCCCAAAGCTAAAATCTAAGCCTAGCGACTACAAAAACAAAATACATTCGTAGACGCAGTCGCAGCGGCCATGATTCTATCAGCGACGGCGCTGAACAATTTAGATCAAAAACAAAAAACTTCATTCATAAGTTCGAGCTCATATTTCAATTTCATTCATAAAACGAGCCGCCCATATGCCAATTTTCGCGACCATCCGAAAATAGTCAATATTGGAATATTTCGCGTCGAATTGAAATTATTTGCCAATATTTTGTAAGTCTTGAATTTTTGTGATGTCGAGTGGCCGGATATATGTGTGCACGCTTCTATGTATGTAAATATGTGTTCCAACTGCTCGACAGCCGCAGCTGCTGTGAGTCAAGTGTTCGCAAAAGCTACAGTAATAGGCACAAAAAAACGACAAGTAGTATATGAAAAAGTTCTGGCCAGGACATTTCGATACTAGGGAAAATTTCTAAACCATTATTTTTAGTTCTCGCGTGGTATATAAATATAAAGTTAACATATTCCTTTACGTATGTGGTTCTCCGATTGATAAAAAGTGCACAAAAGCATATGCATATTAGCAGCAAAGAAATAAACTTACTGTAAAATAAGAGTGCGGTTGTTTTGTAGGCTACTGTGCAGACATTCAGCCTTCCCATGAAGCACAAAGTGCCAAACATTTAATATTGAAGAAATCACTGAAGCTTCTGCGAGTTGTGTTGATGTGCAGTATTGTTCATAACAAAAGAGACCGATGTCTCAAAATTTGTAACCAAAATTATAATATAAGTATTCATATACCAAATAATAAATTACACTTCATAAAAAAGGTCTAAAAAGGTATCTAAGTATATTATGGGGCAGTTTTGTTTTCGCTTCATAATTCATAATTTTGGGCACAATGCTGTGCCTTTGAATGCGCGCGGATTCCTTTTTAGCGAATCGTGTGTGAACAACCGCATATGTATTGTAGATATACCGTATTTTCCTGAAGGGTAAGGAGTAGGCGGCCACAGCGAATGGTTGTTGTTCTTTACATGCCCTGTGTCAAGTGTGCGCAGAAGCTTGTGTTCTGGGTTTGTTAGAATGGTGGTAGTTTGTACATATATTTATACACATATGTGAGTATGCGCGTTAGGCTTCCTGGATGGATATTAGAATATTTTCTCATCAATATGTGTATGTAAGTAGTTGAGATTTGACTGAAGAGATTAAATATAGGAATGCATATTCATATGATTGCCTTTATGGCTGTTTTACATATAAATTAATTCAAAAGAAGTATGAATAATGTTATATAGAAAATAAATTTCTAAATAACTGGTATTAGAAAAACCTGAATACACTATTTTAAATCAATTTCAATTAAACCAAATATAAAAAATGAAATAAAAATATCGAACAAAAAACTGTGCACAGGACTTGAACCTGAGTCAAATATGAGACGATGTACTACATACACGACACGTCTTTCACGATTGAGCTAAACTACAATTATTAATGATCTTTTCTAAATCACTCATTTATTCGATTCGTACTTTTATATGCACATATTCTGCATTAGTTGAAAGTTTGTATGCGTAATTATATGAATATGCATGTGTGTATGCGCGTTTGGCTTTCTGGACGGATATTAGAATGATATTTTCTCTTCAATATAATTTGGATTTGATGAAATAGATTATAGATATATGTACATATTTTCTGTTTTGATTGATTTATATAAAAGTCAGGTCATATCCAGTATGAACTATTTTATACCGAAAAGAAATTTCGATTTATAAAATAAAAAAAAACAGTATTTTAAAGAAATTTTAATTAAAATAAACTCAAAAATTTTACCAAACTTTCCTGGTTTGAATTGTAAAATAAAATGTGAAAGAAAAAAAAATATGACTTCAGGACTTGAACCTGAATTATATACGTGCCAAAAAAAACAAAACGAATAACTCCGCCGACTTTAGCTTCTGCACCACAAACTAACTGCCGCACGGCCTTCTTAATCGCAAATTTATTCGCTTCGATTTCCTCAGTAGTGTGCCGAAAAATCTTATGAACTTCCTCAGTAGTATGGTAAACGCAGAAAAAATCTGAATTTCTGTCCTAGCGTGGTAAGTAAATATAGAAACCCTCCACTCGCGTCACTCGCGTGGTAAATATCTGCAATTCGCCACTCGTGAGCAAAGTTGAATTTGAAATGACCTTATTATGAATCTACAAATTAGAACTGGAAAAAAGCTCGTTTAACATTTGCTCCTTCTCATTGCATTAACATTCTCTGTTATGAATCTACAAATTAGAACTCGAAAAAAGCTCGTTTAACATTTGCACCTTCTCATTGCATTAACATTCTCTGCTATTACAATACCAAGCATCCACTGCTATGCCTCGTTGAATAAAATCAAAACAACCAATCAGAAAAATATCAAGCAAAATTATTTTTACTAATTTTTTATCTCAAAACTGTTTTTGAAATTTGCATTTGGGTCATAGTTGAACAGCTTGTGCGGATTATGAAGTCTAGAGTGTGCTATAAATAGTGGGAAATAGGAAAAACTAAGATTTTTTAGATTAAATTCAAGCAAATATTCGATTATTAGTGACGAATGAGAGTGGTGGCGCGGTCCGGGGGCTGTGGGAAGGGAGTTCCATCATAAAAACATGCCTATAACCTTCATTGGGTGAAAATATGAATGTATAAAAATTTTTACGTCATTTGGTGTTGTCGTTTCGTAGTGATGCGCGGACAACGTACATTCACCTTTATAGTACATTCACCTTTATAGTATATCATATATTTCTCAAAATTAAAATATACAATATGCATGTAAGATAATATATTTCGTTCTTTATTCACGGAATTCAGTATTATAATAGGACTATGAATAAGTTCGTGCGGTTTTTTTTCGAAATTTGAAACTTTATTGACGTAAAATGGTTACAAATTTAATATTCAAAATATTGTCCATCGCTTACTACTACTTTTTCCCATCTTTCTGGCAATTCACGGATTCCCTTTGTGAAAAATTCGGTCGGTTTTGCCGCAATCCACGAATCGATCCATTTTTTGACTTCATCGTAATTACGGAAGTGCTGGTCAGCCAGGCCATGTTGCATCGATCGGAAGAGATAGTAATCGGATGGCGCAAGGTCTGGACTATACGGCGGGTGGGGTAGGACATCCCATTTGAGCGTTTCTAAGTATGTTTTGACCACATGTGCAACATGTGGCCGAGCATTGTCATGTTGCAAAATAACTTTGTCGTGTCTATCGGCGTATTGCGGCCGTTTTTCTCGCAGTGCTCGGCTCAAACGCATCAATTGTCGTCGGTAGACATCCCCCGTAATCGTTTCATTCGGTTTCAGTAGCTCATAATACACAACACCCAGCTGGTCCCACCAGATACACAGCATAACCTTCAGGCCATGAATATTCTGCGCCGACGTCGATGTTGAAGCATGGCCAGGGTATCCATACGTTGCCCGACGTTTTGGATTGTCGTAATGGACCCACTTTTCATCGCCAGTCACAATTCGATGCAAAAAACCCTTTCTTTTGTGCCGTTGAAGCAGTTGCTCGCATGCCATAAAACGGCGTTCAACGTCTCTTGGCTTCAATTCATACGGCACCCAATGGCCTACCTTTCGGATCATTCCCATGGCTTTTAAACGTTTGGAAATGGTTGATTGATCAACTCCCAAAGTTTTTGCAACCTCTTCTTGCGTTTGAGCCGGATCTTGATCGAGCAATTCCTCCAATTCGGTATCCATGAACTTTGGCGGCGCACCCTCGCGTTCTTCGTCTTCCAAGCCAAAATCACCACTTTTAAAGCGTGCAAACCACTTCTGGCACGTTCGCTCAGATAGAGCATGCTCACCATAAACTTCCACCAAGATACGATGACTTTCGGCTGCTTTTTTCTTCATATTAAAATAATGAAGAAGAATTCCCCGCAAAAACACATTATTTGGCACGAAATTCGACATTTTCAAGTGTGGTAAAAATATTGTTGTTTACGCTTCAAATAAAAAACTTATACTGACGTTTGTGCCTTACGACAGAAGCTCTCCAATGAATGTTTGGAAATGTGGATCGATGGAATAATAATCAAGTTACGCCATCTGTTGTAAAACCGAAACGAACTTATTCATAGTCCTATTAGTTGAAATATATAGGTAATTAAAAAGATGAAGAGGTCGGGTAAACCACGGTTTGGTACGGCACGTTTGTTGAACAACTGAAAAAGAATGACTTTAGATTAGCAAATGCGCGCACACGAAATTAATGACTTGACTCACCGACAACTTAAGGTGAACTCCTCTCTGCCTACTCTACTACATTCGGCCATTCGACAATATCATCCGTCTCGGACAGATCGAATTCATCCCGTTTCCACGTACGACGTCTGTCAAAGTTTTCTTTGTATTCTTTCTGAGCGTATACGATTTGTCTTCTTACATTTTCTCTCAGACTGTCACGATTAGCTATTAAAATATCGGCTGCTTCACTTTCCACCATATTATTTATGTTGACATCCATTGGCGTTTTCATTTTCACACCAAACATTATTTCAAATGGTGTGTATTTCGTTGATTTATTGATGGTACTATTGATGACCCTTTGCAATTTGCCAACGTATTTATACCAGGCTTCAGTACGATCTGCTGACAACTTCGAAATAACATTTATAACAACTCGGTTCAATCGTTCGACTTGGCCATTGCCTCTCGGAACACCCGTTGTTGTCAGGACGTGTTCTACTTTTTCTGTCTGACACCAGTCCTTAAACTCCGTGGATGTAAATGCTGGCCCCTTATCACTGATAATGCGATGCGGTGCTCCAAACATGTTAGCCCATTCCGACATTTTTCTGATTACCTCTTCTGCAGGTGTTGTTTTTGTAGGGTACAACCAAGTAAATCCATCAACAACGATTAAAATATGCTTGTACAATTTTGTTGTTGCATCTAAAGGTCCAAGGTGATGTGGAGTGTTAGCAGTGGCGCATCTCCCTTATCAATGATATGCATTTCCCCTTCTTGTTTCCCAAGCTTCTTGTTGAACAAAATGCATTTGATACAATTTTTAATATATTTTTCAACTTTTTGGCGTAAATGTGGTATAAAATACCTTTGTTGAACCGCATTAACTGTTTTATCAACCGCAAAGTGCCCTTTTCGTGCTCTTCTCTAATAATTTGTTGCTCCATTAAACGTGGTACAGCAAGCAGTGGTAAACCATTTTGAATTTTGAACAAAATACCATTTTTAACAACGTAACCTTCATAATCTTGCGTTTGTAAAATTTGCTTCACGGCTTTAAAATGTTCATCGCTTGTTTGGGCTAGGCGTAGTCTAGCACTTATTTCGTCAAACATTAAAACACTCGCTGGTGCTCTACTCAAAGCATCCACGAGCTTCATCAAAGTTCCTTTACGGTGCTGTATAACATATTTATAATCTTCAAGATATAGTATCCAACGTGTTACGGCGCGTGGTAACTCTTTTTTAGTAGTAGTGCTCTTAAACGCTTGGCAATCTGTGACTAATTTAAACTCTCGTCCCAGAAGATAGTGACGGAATTTCTGGACAGCATAATATGCAGCTTTTATTTCAAGGTAGAAGCTATGTAACTTACTTTCTTCAGCAGTATTTTTTCTACTCCAATAGTATATAGGATGCAGCTTTCCATCGAATAATTGCAAAAGAATTCCTCCAAGACCATCCTTCGACGCATAGGTATGAAGCTCCGTTGGTGCTGACGGGAAAAAGATACGCAAACCTGATTGACTAGTTAGTATGTCTATTACTTTTTCAATGGCTGTCATTTCTGCGGTGCCCACTACGAATTTGGCCTCCTTCTTCAATAGGTCTGTGAGTGGTTTGGTGATTACAGCATAATTTTCAACGAATTTCCTAAAGTATCCAAATAGTCCTAACATTTGTTGCAGCTGTTTCATGTTTTTAGGCACTGGGAACTTTCGTATGGCAACACATTTCTCTGTATCAGGCGAAACACATCCGTTTTTTATTAATAATCCCAAATAAACTACATCGTGTTTTAAAAACTTGCATTTTTGCCTTTTAATATGGAGACCATATTGTTCAGCCAAACTTAATACTTTCTTCAACATCTCTATACCTTCTTTTTCACTCTTCGAGGGCACTATAACCAGAGAATGTTAATGCAATGAGAAGGAGCAAATGTTAAATCAGCTTTTATCGAGTACTAATTTGTAGATTCATGCTAAGGAATTTTCAAATTCAACTTTCCTCACTAGTGGGGATTGCATATATCTACCACGCAAGTGGAGGGTTTCTATATTTACTTACCACGCTAGGACAGGAATTCAGATTTTTTTTTCGTTTACCAAACTACTAAGGAATTTCATAAGATTTTTCGCCACACTACTAAGGAAATCGACTTATTTCATGCCCACAGCGAAGCGAATAAATTTGCGATTAAAAAGGCCGCGCGGCAGTTAATTTGTGGTGCAGAAGCTAAAGTCGGCGGAATTATTCGTTTTGTTTTTTGGCACGTATTTAATTCAGGTTCAAGTCCTGAAGTCATATTTTTTTCCTTGCACATTTTTTTTACAATTCAAACCAGGAAAGTTTGGTAAAATTTTTGAGTTTATTTTAATTAAAATTTCTTTAAAATACTGTTTTTTTTGTATTTCATAAATGAAATTTCTTTTCGGTATAAAATAGTTCATACTGGATATGACCTGACTTTTATATAAAGCAATCAAAACAGAAAATATGTACATATGTCTTTAATCTCTTTCATTAAATCCAAATTATATTGATGAGAAAATATCATTCTAATATCCGACCAGAAAGCCAAATGCGCATACACACATACATATGCATATAATTACGCATACAAACTTTCAACTAACGCAGAATATGTGCATATAAAACTGCGAATCGAATAAATGAGTGATTTAGAAAAGTTCATTAATAATTGTAGTTTAGCGCAATCGTGAAATACGTGTCGTGTATACAGTACATCGACCCATATTTGACTCAGGTTCAAATCCTGTACACACTTTTCTTTGTTCGATATTTTTATTTAATTTTTTGTATTTGGTTTAATTAGAATTGATTTAAAATAGTGTATTCAGGTTTTTCTAATACCTGTTATTTAGAAATTTATTTTCTATATAACATTATTCATACCTCTTTTGAATTGATTTATATGTAAAACAGCCATAAAGGCCATATGAATATGCATTCCTATATTTAATCTCTTCAGTCAAATCTGAACTACTTACATACACATATTGATGGGAAAATATTCTAATATCCATGGATGCATCCAGAAAGCCAAACGCCCATACACGCATATGTATATAAATATATACAAACCTTCAACGAACGCAAAATGTATGCATATAAAAAACAACAACTGCGACCGTCTTCTTGTCCGTCAGTGAAAAGATGGGATATGTATACCCTATGAGCAAAAAGAACCGGGAAGGTGATGTTGACTGTTTTCTTCGATTGCCAAGGCATAGTCCACCAGGAGTACCTTCCATCGGGCCAGACAGTCAATAAAGAATATTATTTATCCGTTTTGAAGCCTTTGAGAGATGCTGTATGTTGCAAACGGCCGGAAATGTGAGCAAACATTCTTGGATTTTGCATGATGGTAACGCGCCATCGCACCGATCAAAGAGAATACGACGAAGGAGCTGAAGGCCATGTCGGCCTGCCGGGGGTGTTTGGAGGACAGGGTTAAACGTTGGCACATGTGTGTTGCTTCAGACGGGTCATATTTTGAAGGAGATAATAGAAATTTGCCTTATATTTAACTCTGTTTTGTTTAATTTAAACATTCCCGGTACTTTCTGATCATAAGGTACATATATGCGGCTTTGCGGACAGAAATATGTGAGTCGCTGGAGTTGTTCAAGGAATCTAAGTCGCATTAACTCGCGACTGTCGCACAGTTAGAAGACATATTTACATACATATAAGGGTGAATACATACATACGGAGCCGCGGCCACTCGTCATGACAAAAATTTAAGATTTATCAAATATTGGCAAATAATTCCAGGCGAAATATTCCAATATTGACTATTTTCGAATGGTCGCGAAAATTGGCATATGGGCGGCTCGTTTTATGAATGAAATTGAAATATGAGCTCGAACTTATGAATGAACTTTTTGTTTTTGTTCTAAATTGTTCAGCGCCGTCGCTGATAGAATCATGGCCGCTGCGACTGCGTCTACGAATGTATTTTGTTTTTGTAGTCGCTAGGCATAGATTTTAGCTTCGGGCGACATGCGCATGTGAGGTATGTGTTTTTGTTGTGATCTAGAACATTTTAGAATGTGTGGTGGCAAAGCGGCCATCGCGTTGCGCTTGCTGTTGCTTTTGCGTCTATCAAAGTATTGTGTTTTTATACGTACAATATTAGGAATATCGACAGTATAACATATGAATACAATTATTTTGTAGGACGTTTAGAAGGCAAGTAGGTATATATGTATGTATATACGCTAGGACATAAAGTGGGTATATATAATATACATACATAGAGCAGAATTGTTTTGCACTTGTTAGGAAGAAACTCGTTCACTAGTGCGTATGTGTATTTGATTTCTTGTAAGAATGTGATGTGCTGTGACATGTGTACATATGTACATAAGGCAAGGTTATTGGGCATACATGCATATGTGCATATGTATGAAAGGAAGATGATGTTCTTACGCTTGTGCATTATTGTTTTTCATATACAAATGTACATACATACATATGTATGTAAATGCTGTCGAATACATAAACTATAATTTGACATACAATATAAAATAAGTGTTGATTTATCTTAAACCGGTTTATTTTCTGAATGCAAATACCTCCTATTGACATTGTTAAAATATTTAATTAAATTTAACCGCTTCCAATTCTTAAAATAAAAAGACCACCACGTTTTTATATATCATCAATTTTTATTTCAATTATTTTCTTCTTTTACGACCCGTCACCGCAGAAAATCATATACGAATTGAACGCGTCTTAACCGACAAAATCAAATTCAAGACAAAGAAATAAGAACATAAGTCCCGCTATAATTCATATATATGTATACATAAAGAGTCTTAGGAATTAGGTATTTATGTAATAAAATCAAAGCCTACTATGTATTAATACAAGCTATCTCGTTTTAACCAAAGCAATTAGTCTTGTTCATTTTGCATGTCACTGCAACAAACACACACATACATATGCGTACATATCACATGAATTTATATTAATATACATATAAGCGTAAGGAAACTTACATTAGGTTGTGCCATCACAATAAAGCGATGTTTGTTACAGTGACTTCAACACACCTCCTCAAAATTAACTAGAAACAGAAGTTATATGGAAACATACAAATATGATAACATTAATGACTAAACTAAATGTTAAGCGGTGGCAGGTCGAGTACTCTGGGAAATCATACAATTATGGTCCAACATTTGTTGCATGGATTGGGAAAACCCAGTAAAACCCAATCAGACCAATATACATAGTTCAAATCTAACAAACTTTAAATCATTAAGTAATTAAAAAAAATATGTAAGTATACAAAAGTTTAGTAGTTTAATAACTATAAATATATATTTAGTTGTAATAAAAAGAGTTTAAATCATCAGTCCAAGTTGATCTGTTAAATCGGTAAATCGTGGTCCTGGTAATGGTTTGGTTAAAATATCAGCCAATTATTTACCTGTAGGAATATACTCAAGAAAAATTAGTTTTCTTTCAATTTGATCTCTAGAAAAATGATATTTGATATCGATATGTTTAGTTATTTTATGGTACGTAGGATTGTTAGCAATACTAATACATCCTAGATTGTCTTCAAATATTTTTATGGGTTGCTCATAGTCTAATTTAATACTATTTGCTAGTGATTTCAACCACATAGCTTCCCTAGTGGCCTCAAATAACGCCATATATTCAGCTTCAGTCGTGCTGCAACAGAATTTTGTTTCTTCGTATTCCTACAAATAAGACATGAGTCGAACATTTTGAATAAATACCCTGTAGTACTTTTTCTATTGTTTTCAATTCCGGCCCAGTCGGAATCGACATAACCAGTAAAAATGTTATCAAAATCTTCATTTCTTACAAAAGTTAGTTTTAGATTAATTGTACCTTTTAGATACCTCAAGACCCTTTTTAGGCACTGCCATAGTTCTTTATTATTCTTATTCGTATATCTACTTAGTATGCTAATTGATGTACTTAAATCAGGCCGAGTACATAACATTATATACATTAGGCATCAAATTAAATTTCGACATGGCGCATTATATATTTCATCTGAATTTAAATTGTACAACCATCCATGCCAAATTTTTCCAAGACTTTATTGATATAAGCCGATTGACTAAGTTCAATTTTATTATTTTGTCTACTAACTTTTATTCCGATAAAATGTCTAATTTCAGCTAAATCAGTCATTCTGAATGTACCCATTAAATAATCTTTAAACCTTGACATTGTTGCTAAGTCGTATGTTGCTATGACTAAACCATCGACATATAATAATAAATAAATATTCTTCTTTACTTCAGATATATCCAATAAATAAATACAGTGATCTACTTCTGAGCTAACAAATCCAATTTCTTGTAATGTCTTTTCAAACATTTCATACCAACATCTAGCTGCCTGTTTAAGACCATAAATTGATTTATTTATTTAGTTTACACACTTTATCATCTTCGCATGGTACCCCTTGAGGAATTTTCATATAAATTTCCTCTTTAAATTTTCCATTTAAAAATGCCGTTTTCACATCCATATGATGAACTTTCAATTCAAATTGATTCGATAAAGACAGAATAATTCGAAAACTTGATATTCTTGCTACCGGAGCAAAAGTCTCATCATAGTCAATTAAATATTTTTGTGTAAAACCGCGAGCAACAAGTCTAGCTTTGCATATTACAGGGTTACCCATTTCATCATTCTTGATTGTGAAAACCCACTTACAATCAATAATATTTTTATTTTTCGGATTATCAACTATAATCCATGTTTCATTCAATATATGAGAATCTACTTCTGCTTTAATTGCCTTTTCCCATTTTAATCTGTCATGCCTGTCTTTTATCTCATCATAATTGTTTGGTACATCAGAAAAAGACATTTGTGAGTATAGTAGGCAACTATCCAAATCCAAAAATCTGTAAGATTTTGGTGGTTTATCTCTCAGCCTATCACTTCGTCTCACTTCAATATTGTCCTCCATACTTTCATTCTGGGATTTAGGCTCATCTTCTTCCTTACTTTCTTTCAGGAAATTATCATTTTGAAAGTCACCCTGTTCATCTTCCTTACTTTCATTCTGGAATATTCTATTTTCCCTACTCTCATTCGGGACATTAGTTTTCATATTTTCATTACTTTCATGCTGTGATTCATTTTGCTGATCCATACTATCATTCTGGATAGACCAACCACTTTGAGGGCTTTCAACTTCCTAAATCTCTGTGTTAGTCATATTAATTTCATCTACAACTACATCTCTGGCTACAGCAAACTTATTTTCCTCTAACACCCATAACTTATAACCATTTGTTTCGTAACCAACAAGTATACATTTTATAGATTTTTCATAAAATTTTCTCTTTCTTGTTTTGTTGTGCATATAAACTGTAGAGCCAAAAACTTTCAAATATTTTAAGTTTGGCTTTCGACTATGCCACATCTCAAAAGGAGTTTTTTTCTTATCATATAGAGCATTACTTGGGGTTCGGTTTATTAAATAAGTAGCTGTCAACACAGCTTCTCCCCAAAAACATTTATCTAATTTTGTTCCATTTATCATAGCTCGTGCCTTTTCAGTTATAGTTCTTATCATACGCTCAGATACACCATTCAGTTGTGGTGTATGCGGAATTGTTAAATGGTAGCTTATACCCTTTTCAGCACAATACTCTCTCATCTCATTTGATAAATATTCCCTACCATTATCGACATACAAATTTACTAATTTTAGATTAAAATGATTTTCACTTTTTGCAACAAAGTCTTTAAAATAAGCAAACACAAACGTAACAAGTATGCTACACAATAATGTGTATATTGATCAACAAAAACTACGTAGTAATTTCTACCATCAACTGTTGGAGGCGTAATCGGACCACATACATCTGAGTGTATTATAAACAATGGCCTTTTTATATAGTCCTTATCTTTAAACTTTGAAAATGGCAATCGTGCTTGTTTCCCTTTTATACAAGCCTCACAGACATCATTATAAATTTTTATACTATCTAATAACTCAGTATCCTCACACATTTTATTTCGTTTCATTTCTATTAATTTCCCTTTACTAATATGACCTAATCGTTCATGCCACAATTGGTATGAGCTTTTATTGATTTTGTCTGTTATAAATGGTCTACAACAAACTTCAAATTCTATAACAGGAATATTAATAGAACACATACCTTTAAACAGTACCTCACCACCTTTTAATATTTCCACACCTCCTGTCGAAAATACAACCTTCATGCCGGCATCCGTCATTTTATTTACCGATAGTAAGTTTTGTGGAATATTCTCACAGTATAAGACTTTTTTAAGCGTTACATTTGGCTTCCAGGAGTTTTTCATCTTCATCGTGCCCATAGCTGTTTCATATATTCCTCACTCTTGGCAATTGCAATTTTAATTGGCTGTTCCAACTCAGTACAGTTTAGCAGTAAACTTTTATCATTTACCATATGGTCGGATGCACCTGAGTCCAAAATAAAAAATATATTTTTCGAATTTTTATTTTCGTAGTTGATTACAGTTTTTAACATGAACGCGAAACCGGTATTAGATTGGACAGCAGCAGTAGCAGCCGTCTGCACTTGCTTAGCTTTATCTTTATTTTGATTGTTCTGTTGCCTTTTGTATATAAAGCAGTCTCTTTTAATATGCCCGATTTTCTTACAATGGTGACATTTTAAGTTAACCTTTTTATTTGCTTTAAATTTAAAATTATTTTTTATTCTGGTTCTTCGTCTTCCTCTGATACGAAATTTCCAGATAGAGTATTTTTCCCCATCGAAGGGTTTGATGTTCTTTTTTAGTTTTTCCATATTTTTTTTTTTACCATACCACCTTTTTTAATTTATTTCTTCAACCGAACGCAACACTTTCTGTAATAAAGCCAGACACAAGATACGACCACAATTTGTGTCTGGGCCCATAACCTGTTAAAATATTTAATTAAATTTAACCGCTTCCAATTCTTAAAATAAAAAGACCACCACGTTTTTATATTTCATCAATTTTTATTTCTATTATTTTCTTCTTTTACGACCCGTCACCGCAGAAAATGATATACGAATTGAACGCGTCTTAACCGACAAAATCAAATTCAAGACAAAGAAATAAGAACATAAGTCCCGCTATAATTCATATATATGTATACATAAAGAGTCTTAGGAATTAGGTATTTATGTAATAAAATCAAAGCCTACTATGTATTAATACAAGCTATCTCGTTTTAACCAAAGCAATTAGTCTTGTTCATTTTGCATGTCACTGCAAGAAACACACACATACATATGTGTACATATCACATGAATTTATATTAATATACACATATAAAGGGTGTTTTTTTTAGAGGTTAGGTTTTCAAGATGAAATAAAACGTATATAATTTAATGTTATGGCCAAGAATTTAGCTTTATTATAAAGATAAGGGTTTGCCATTATGTTTTAAAAATGATTTCGGGCAAGTGGCCGCCGCGGCTGGCTCGAATAAATTCCAGCCGAGAGGCCCAATTTTCGACCACTTTTTGCAGCAATTGGGGCCGTATGTCAGCAATAACGCGCCGAATATTCTCTTCCAAGACGTCAATCGTCTCGGGCTTATCTGCGTAGACAAGCGACTTCACATAGCCCCACAAGAAATAGTCCAGCGGTGTTATATCGCACGATCTTGGAGGCCACGCCACAGGTCCACGGCGCGAGATAATGCGCTCACCAAAAGTTTCCTTCAATAAATCGATTGTTGCGTTGGCTGTATGGCATGTAGCGCCGTCTTGTTGGAACCAAAGGTCGTCCACATCAACATCGTCCAATTTAGGCACGAAAAAATCATTAATCATGGCTCTATGGCGCTCTCCATTGACTGTAACATTATGGCCGGCTTCCTTTTTAAAGAAATATGGACCAATGATTCCCTCTGCCCATAGAGTACACCAAACAGTGACTTTTTGAGGATGTAACGGCGTCTCAGCAATGGCTTGTGGATTATGTTCACTCCAAATGCGACAATTTTGCTTATTGACATGCCCATTCAACCAAAAGTGAGCTTCATCGCTGAACAAAATTTTCTTGTGAAAATCGGGATCGGTGGCCATCTCGTTTTGGGCCCATTCACCGAACGTGCGACGCGCTTGATGGTCGTTCGGCTTCAATTCTTGCACGAGTTGGATTTTGTAAGCCCGCAAACCAAGATCCTTCCGCAAAATCTTCCATAAAGTGGATGGGCACATCTCCAATTGCTGCGCGCAATGGCGGATGGACTCATTCGGGTCTTCTTCGATACTCTGCTCCACAGCAGCAATAGCGTCTTCGGTGCGCACTGTACGACGTCTCTGAGGATGCGTATTATCCACTAGAGCAAACGTGGTGCGAAACCGATCCATGGTTAATCGAATAAGTGACTCTGATGGACGATTATGTCGACCGAATATTGGACGCAGTGCGCGATGCGTCGCGCGAACCGAACCATTATTTTCGTAATAAATTTGCACGATTTGCAAACGTTGTTCAGGTGTAAGTCTATTCATTATGAAATGGCAAACCAAACTGAGCATAAATCAAGTGACAGCTGTCAAAACGACCATCTACGAAAAAAGTAGTGCCAACTTGAAAACCTAACCTCTAAAAAAAAACACCCTTTATAAGCGTAAGGAAACTTACATTAGGTTGTACCATCACAATAAAGCGATGTTTGTTACAGTGACTTCAACAGACATGTACATACATATTATGTACATATAATGTCATATACCATCATTTATGTACATATAGAGTATATGTTCATTTATGAATGTATGTAATGAAAAACTTCATGAATTACTTTCAGAATTTATTAAAACTTATTCGCGTCTCGCGCATACATATCTACGTAGACATCACAAACCTTTTGTTCACAACGCAGGCGCAGAAATAAACGTTCTGCGTATTTATCCTCCCCACGTGACTCGCCATCAATTCTCGGCGCAAATTTTTTTTTTCGTTTTTAAATTTTTTTTTTTTAATGTAATCGTAAAAAAATTTGTAATAAATTTTATGCATCCGCTTATCATTTCAAAAGTAACAAAATGGTAAAAATATAAGCAGTCGAAGAAATAAACGCACCGCCTATTTTTCCTCGCCAAATGTTAGACTCGATTTCAATTCCCGGCGCAAACTTTTTTTTATAAATTTTTTTTTTTAATTAGTTTTTTTTAATGTAATTGAAAAAAAAAATATGTAATAAATTTTACGTATTCGCTTATTATTTCAAAAATACGAAAATAGTAAAAATTTAATTGGTTTAATGTCGAGGTGAGAAATGTGTCTATAAACTCGGTGTGGTAAATTTCCTTACTACAAATCTTTCAAATCTCAATAGTACTAAAAAAAGCTCACAGTAACATTTGCACCTTCTCATTGCATTAACATTCTCTGCTATAACGTCATCCATGTACATTTGCATAACATTTTCTCTAATCAAATTACGAAGGATGTGGTTGAAGAACCGTAAAAACATAGCCGGTGAATTACAGAACCCAAACGGTGCTCTGTTGAATTCATAAATACCATCGCGAGTCACAAAAGCGGTGTACTTCTTTGAACTCTCTTCTATTGATAAATATGCTTGCGCCTTCTAACGCTTCAATGACTTCTTCCATGAGTGGAACTGGGAAACGATCTTTTTGCACTATTTTTTTCAAGTCTCGGAAGTCTACACACAATCGTTTTTTACCATCTGTTTTATCGACTATGGCAACTCGACTACAATATTCGGAACTCGACGGACGTATTATTTTCTTTTGCAGCCAGTCTTCAACTTGCTCGCTTACAACTTTCTGTTCTGGCAATGGTAGTCTCTTCGGTAAATGTCGAATAACTTTATCTTCTGACAACACAATTTTCATACTCATTGGGCTTGTCACTTCAGTTTTAGGTGAATACTCTTTAACAATATTTTCTATTTGATTTTTGTATTTTTTTGGCACTTCTAACTCTTTATTTTCAATCGAAATATTGTGAATCCAATTTTCATTTTCCGAAAGAAATTTTGTAAATCTATAACCACTTCTATCATAAATGTATTCGCATTTTCCGATAAAATCAAAACCTAAGATGACCTCATACTTAGACAAATTGTCTGGTACAACCAAGAAGCTATGCGCACAAACAAGGCTATCAACAGTAATATTCGCTTCACACCTGCCGATAGCAATCACCTTTTTATTTCCATAACCCGAAAGACTGTCACTACATTTCTTTAACCCTTCATTAGGCACGTGGTCTACAATGGTAGACCACGTCTTTTCAAAGTCGTGCAACTCCTTAAATTTGTCTCTTAAATTACCTAAGCTTTTTAATAGCTGTTTATAATTAATCTCTTTATCCAATTAGTGCATTCAGTGCGGGTTTGACGTACAGTTGTAAATTTTATCAAGGTCTGAACAGTGCTGGTCTACATATGTAGACCACGTGACTAACGACGTTACTTTTTCTTGCGGCAATATTACTTGATTTATTAAATATTTGAATTAAGTTCAGTTAAGTTTTGCTTATATTTTTTTACAAGAGTGTGCTAATTTAATTAGTTTCAGATAATAATAGGACTATGAATAAGTTCGTGCGGTTTTTTTTCGAAATTTGAAACTTTATTGACGTAAAATGGTTACAAATTTAATATTCAAAATATTGTCCATCGCTTACTACTACTTTTTCCCATCTTTCTGGCAATTCACGGATTCCCTTTGTGAAAAATTCGGTCGGTTTTGCCGCAATCCACGAATCGATCCATTTTTTGACTTCATCGTAATTACGGAAGTGCTGGTCAGCCAGGCCATGTTGCATCGATCGGAAGAGATAGTAATCGGATGGCGCAAGGTCTGGACTATACAGCGGGTGGGGTAGGACATCCCATTTGAGCGTTTCTAAGTATGTTTTGACCACTTGTGCAACATGTGGCCGAGCATTGTCATGTTGCAAAATAACTTTGTCGTGTCTATCGGCGTATTGCGGCCGTTTTTCTCGCAGTGCTCGGCTCAAACGCATCAATTGTCGTCGGTAGACATCCCCCGTAATCGTTTCATTCGGTTTCAGTAGCTCATAATACACAACACCCAGCTGGTCCCACCAGATACACAGCATAACCTTCAGGCCATGAATATTCTGCGCCGACGTCGATGTTGAAGCATGGCCAGGGTATCCATACGTTGCCCGACGTTTTGGATTGTCGTAATGGACCCACTTTTCATCGCCAGTCACAATTCGATGCAAAAAACCCTTTCTTTTGTGCCGTTGAAGCAGTTGTTCGCATGCCATAAAACGGCGTTCAACGTCTCTTGGCTTCAATTCATACGGCACCCAATGGCCTACCTTTCGGATCATTCCCATGGCTTTTAAACGTTTGGAAATGGTTGATTGATCAACTCCCAAAGTTTTTGCAACCTCTTCTTGCGTTTGAGCCGGATCTTGATCGAGCAATTCCTCCAATTCGGTATCCATGAACTTTGGCGGCGCACCCTCGCGTTCTTCGTCTTCCAAGCCAAAATCATCACTTTTAAAGCGTGCAAACCACTTCTGGCACGTTCGCTCAGATAGAGCATGCTCACCATAAACTTCCACCAAGATACGATGACTTTCGGCTGCTTTTTTCTTCATATTAAAATAATGAAGAAGAATTCCCCGCAAAAACACATTATTTGGCACGAAATTCGACATTTTCAAGTGTGGTAAAAATATTGTTGTTTACGCTTCAAATAAAAAACTTATACTGACGTTTGTGCCTTACGACAGTAGCTCTCCAATGAATGTTTGGAAATGTGGATCGATGGAATAATAATCAAGTTACGCCATCTGTTGTAAAACCGAAACGAACTTATTCATAGTCCTATTATTATGTCTGATTCAAAAAAAAAACGATTGGAAAGCAGCAAAAATCCGCTCTCCGAACTATCAAGTAGTGAAGAAAGTGCTATGGATGCTAAAGAAAAAGCTTACATATTTGGGAACTGTGAGAAAAAATAAACGCGAAGTTCCCAAAGAATTCTTTCCCAGGAAGAATCGTAAAGAAAAGTCAAGTATTTTTGGTTTCCAAGAAAATTGTATACTAGTGTCGTACTGCCCAATAAAACCGGTCAGTGATCCTGATATCATCTATGCACCATGATAACGCAATAGATGAGCAAACAAATGATGAAAAAAACCAAGTGATTTTCTTGAAAAATGCGCTTGGGAGCTCATTCGACCACAAATTGAAGTTAGATCAAAGAATCCTCGACTACCCATGGAAATGAGGCAGCGAGCCCACAACCTTCTTGGCATCCTAAGCATTGCACCACAACCCACTCAATCACCAAGTAACTATGTCGGACGTTGTCATATTTGCCCTCGCAATATGAACAAATCATCCCGAAAGTCGTGTACTAAATGCGGCAGATTTCCTTGCAAAAATCATATGAGGGAAAGTTGCACGGAATGTCTCAGTGAGGAAATATAAGCAGTTTTCAGAAACCATAACATATAAGTTTTGTACTGAACTTTTATTTTTTTATTTAAAGAATTGAATTTTACATATTTTTATTTTAAGTTTTACGAATAATAAAAACTCTTTTGTAAATCGTCCATTAGTTATAAGAAAAAACTTTTATGAATTGCAATAAATGTTAAAAAACACATACATTCACGTTTTTATTGAATTTACAGAAGATACACAAATATTTTAGTGAAAATATTAGTTTATATTCCTCACATTAAATCACAGAATATACTTATGAAGTATTATTGAGAAACTCAAATGAATAACACTTTTAGTCATAATATTAAAATGGTCTACGATTGTAGACCACGTGCCTAACCACGTTACAAAAATCCACGTGCCTAACGAAGGGTTAGAGAACAATTTTTTTGCAACCGTTTGCTCAATTATAGAAATTTCTGCACCGCTGTCGATTAGGCAACGAACTTTTATGTTGTTAATCTGTACAGTCTTTTGCATGTTTTGGTGCTTCTCAACTCATTATTTTTTTGCGTACTTGATGGGCAATTTTTGGATATGTGCCCCGTTTTATTGCACCCAAAACATTTAGTTTGTTCTTTGCATTCGCTTCTTTTATGGTCAGTAGACCCGCAATTATAACAATGTTCTTGTTTGCTCTTTTTGTTTTTATTACTTTCCGTTGCACTAGAATTTCTACCATTATTTGCTTTTGCAAATTCGTTTCGTTTCTATTTGTTTTTCATAAGCTTCAAGCATTGCTTTCAAGTCGTCAAAGCTCTTGGCAGCATGTAAAAAAGTTTTGTTCTCTGCTTTTTCATTTATTCCATCAATAATGTACCTAATGATCGAAGGGTAATCTACTTTGCCGAACGTTCCTAACCGTCGCATGTGTAACATATACTCATGCATACTTTCTGTACTCTTTTTGCGTCTCTCCAGCAAATGTTTGTGTATGTCGGCACTTACAAAGTCTCGGCGAAATTCTCGATCAACTTCTTTTCTAAGAGTATCATAATCAAAAACAGAAATTGAATCCACGAACAGTTTATCGCTCCATTTCAGAGCTGCTGCACATTTCTCAAAATTCTCGAACCAGCTCTCCACACGAACCGGTGACTAACCATCGAAATCTCCGATTACACTATCAACGTTTTTTGTTGAAATTGCTGCTTGCTTTGTTTTTTGCTGCTCTCCTTCCTTCTGCAACTTCAACGTTAGAAGTTTTATTAGGTCGCCAATTTCAGTCATTTCTGCTTTTATTTTATTTTCTGATGGTTCGTCGTTGGTTGCGTCGAGAAAAACTTCGTCGTCGACTTCAAACTTCTCTTTTATATTTTCTTCCAGTAAATCGATCTCTTCTGTTGCTGACCTTTTTGCCCTTGCTATTGCGCGCTGCTCTCGGCTTGTTGGTTTTGTCACGTGCAAATTGGATTCGCCTTTTTGCAAAGACATACATTTTACCGTTTATATTTCATATCAAAATATATATGCTACTTTTAACAACTTTTATGATTTTAAGCAACTTCAACTTAACCTTCCCAGAAAGTGTTTGTTCAACTTTAAAACACAATTAGGTCGACTTTAATAAAAATTAAAACTGCACGGTATTAGATTTTCCGAATTGGTTTTTTCAACTTATTAACCAAATTTTTATCAACTTTTATTCGCGACGGTTGAGCCGCCAAATGTAAGATAATATATTTAGTTCTTTATTCACGGAATTCAGTATTATAGTTGAAATATATAGGTAATTAAAAAGATGAAGAGGTCAGGTAAACCACTGTTTGGTACGGCACGTTTGTTGAACAACTGAAAAAGAACGACGTTAGATTAGTAGATGCGCGCACACGAAACTAACGACTTGACTCACCGACAACTTAAGGTGAACTCCTCTCTGCCTCCTCTCCTACATACATATTATATATCTATACTATAAGGGTGAATGTCTGTACGTTGTCCGCGCATCACTACGAAACGACAACACCAAATGACGTAAAAATTTTTATACATTCATATTTTCACCCAATGAAGGTTATAGGCATGTTTTTATGATGGAACTCCCTTCCCAGAGCCCCCAGGCCGCGCCACCACTCTCATTCGCCCCTAATAACCGAATATTTGCTTTAATTTAATCTAAAAAATCTTAGTTTTTCCTATTTCCCACTATTTATAGCACACTCTAGACTTCATAGTCCGCACAAGCTGTTCAACTATGACCCAAATGCAAAGTTCAAAAACGGTTTGAGATAAAAAATTAGTAAAATAATTTTGCTTGATATTTTTCCGATTGGTTGTTTTGATTTTATTCAACGAGGTATAGCAACGGATGCATTTAAAATTACATTCGAAAACCAATTTCAGAGACAGGGAGTTGAATTATTTATTATTTCAGACTTGGCGTGTCAAAAATAAATAAATTAAAATATTACCTGAAAAAAGCATTCGTGTCAACCAAATAACCGGAATGAAAAATTATATATATATTGATATATGAATGTAATGCAGATTCAAGACCCAACTACTCAAACTATTCCGTATCGTACACTCTTAAAAATGGATCGAAGATAAATGTAAAGAAGAAAATATACATTATCAAGACAATCCACTGGGGCAAAAAGAAAGAAAGATGCAAGATCAAACGAGAGTGAACAACGACACGAAAACAGACTATCATGCTTGAGAGAAAGAAAAAGAGATGTGGAGAACGCTGAAACAAAAACAAATCGTGAAAATAGGTTACAAGAATTTATAGAGCGTGTACATGTCCTAAAAAATCGTCAAATTACATGACAGCGCCATACTCGGATGGAACAAGATCGTATGGCACTTCTTGCATCACGCAGAGATTTTAATTTTGATATGCATAATGCAGCTTTTAATTACGACCCAACGTTGGACTATAGTTCACATCCAAATATTACTATTGGTCTAATGGATGTGATTTGCTCACATTGTAATGCAAAAAAAATTCTAAATGAAGCTCCAGGAATGTGTTGCTGCAACGGAAAGGGGTCGCTACCAACACTTCGACATCCACCTGAGCCATTATTAAGTTTGACGTCAGGAATGTCTGACGAGTCTAAACGTTTTCTACAAGATATTCGCAAATACAACTCTTGCTTCCAAATGACATCTTTCGGAGCAACAAAAGTAATAACGGAAGCAGGATACATACTGACGTTTAAAATTCAGGGACAAGTGTATCATCAGCCGGGATCATTGTTACCTGAAGCGGATCAAACCCCGCAGTTTTGCAAATATATTTCACAGGAAATAGCGACATTCAGACAAATCAACAATGTGGCAATATTCCAGGTGTGAATCGTCAAATTTTTGGAGCATTGCAACAAATGCTACAAATGTTAATTTAGCTGGCGCGTCAAGAGTTTGCAAGTTATAATTGCAATTTTCGGAATAAAAAGCATGCAAAAAGCTGCCCAATCAATAACGTTTTATTATTATTTTATACTGTACAGGTGCTTAATCTTAGATAAATTTATGTCTAATTAGTTCATAGTCTTTATTTTTGATATGAAATGTGCTCCATAATGTATGCATAGAGAAAAAAATATATCCTGAAAAAATAAAATTTTTCAGAATATCAACTGAAATTTTAATATTTGAGACCTCTGCTGGCGACAGAAGGTATAGTTCGATTGGGCTGAAACTTGGCACACACTTTATTAGTCTAACAGGGCAACTTTTCCGCACTGTTAGAATTCGATCCTAAAAAAAAAAATTTTTTCCGCCCACTCTATCCTGCATGTCTTTTAAAAGGTGTTGGCAGTCATACTTCTTCTAAGCTAATCCAGTGGACGATATAATTATTGGTATTATGTTCACTTCCCTCGCTTTCTACATCCGTTTTAGTTCTATGGCCAAAGCTGCATACTTTAATATTTTGGTGGAGTATGTGCTTTGGATGTTGCGATTAAGAAGCACCGCTATATGAATTATTTCTATTGTTTTATTTGTCTTGTCGAACAAGATAATGTCAGGTTTGTTGGCAGCTGCTGCTTGATCTGTGGATATAAATCTGTCCCAGTACAGTTTAAAATTTTCAGTTTCCAAAATTGCCTTTAGCTCATATTAAAATACAAGACTTCTTCTTGTAAGAGACCGTGTTTTATCGCAAGTTGTTGGTGGAGGATCTTTGCTATATTGTTATGTCTCATACATATTCACGGGGGGGCAAGTACGCTACATCCCGAAATTAAATGGTCGATTGCTTCACCGTAAATGCCGCACCTTCGGCACCTATCTTCTATTGCCTCGCCATGTATCGACCTTCGGAAATTTTTTGCTGGAATAACTCGGTCCTGGATAGCGATTGCGAAACCTTCTGTTTCAGAAAAAAAATTTCCTCTTTTCAATCATAAATTGGATGATTGTGCGCCTATCCATTCGAGTAAGTCAAAAGAGGTATGGCCCAGGTATTAATTGCTTTGCATTTATTTCCACTGTTCAGACCAGTTTTTAATACTGAAAGCTGTCGTGCCTCAAATTTGCTAATGAGGCTTTGCTTTACTAGCGTGTGGTTGATTCCTTTAAGTTGCAGAAATCCTAAGATTCGCTGCTATGCAAGTTGTCTATAATAATATGTTGATCTACTGCATAGTTTTCTTGGGTTTTATCAAGCTTAGATGTATTATTTTGCATTTATCTGTTCCAAACTCCATTCCTAAGTCATCACTGAAAGCTTTGGTGACATCTATCAGTTCATGAAGCTTATGCTTTTTGTTTGCGTAAATTTTCAAGTCATCAACAAATGTAAGATGGTTGAACGTGTGCTCTCTTATTTCTGTTTTGAGTGTAAAGCCGTTTTGCTTATGTGTAAGAAGCCTGCTAAGTGGATTGAGACCAATGCAGAACCATAACGAGCTTAAGGCATTCCCTTGGAATATACCACGTTTGATTGAAATCTGTTTCGAAACAGTTCCATTTAGAACCAGTTTTGTATTCCACTTGCTCATTAAGCGGCCCAAGAGGGCAACAGTGGCAGCATCGATTTTGTATATTCTTAATATCTCTAATAGGTAATCATGCGGCATTGAATCAAAAGCTTTTTTGTAGTCAATAAACGCGACGCTTAAATTCCGCCTTCTTCTCAGAGCTACTCCTGTGATAACAGTGTCTATAATAAGCTGATCTTTACAGCCCATTGTGCGCTTCCTGCAACCTTTCTGTTCTTCACATAAAATGCTGTTACTTTCACAGTGTTCATATATTCGGTTAGCGATAATTTTCGTCAAGAGTTTGTATGTCGTGCTCAAGCATGTAATTGGGCGGTATTTTGCTGGATCAGCAGATGGTGCGTCCTTTGGAAGAAGATAAGTTACTCCGGCAGTGAGAAATTCTGGGATAGCAGCTATATTTTTCAGTAGCTCGTTGTAGCATCTTGCGAGTGCTTCGTGCATTACTGAGAGCTTTTTAAGCCATATGTTGTGTAGCTGGTCTAGGCCAGGGGATTTCCAGTTAGCTGAAGTACATATATTATTCTTTATTTCTTCTGCTGTTATGTCGTAGAAGTGCATTGGTGCAACGTTATCCGCTTTTTCTTTTTCTTTGGCTAACCAATTCGCATCAGCATTGAAGAGTTTTGCTTGTGCCCATATTTTCTCCCAAAACTGCTCTAACTCTTGTTGTTGTGGATATAATGTCTGAGATTCTGCATTGCTGTTTTGTTGCAGATTTCTATAAAAGCTTTTTTGATTTTTGTGGAAAAGCTGGTTTTCCTTCCGCCTCTGATTACTTTTGAGGTATCTTCTTAATCGCTTTGAGTAAGCGGCGAGTTGCTGTACTTTCCTATCAATTATCTCTGATAATTGGTCAAGACCCACAGTCTGAGGCTTAAGCGGCGCGATGATACTAGATACATGCCTTAACAACCTTTTATATTTAGCCCCATTTTTAAATGAAATAAGCCTCCCTATAGATTCTCTTAGACCGGCAATTCGTGTTTCGAGTCTTCTTTGCCACCTGGGGACTACTGGCGTTTTTTGCGTTGTTTTATTTTTAAATGTCTGTACCTTTGGGTGCTTCCCCAGTAATCGTACAGTAGTAAGAGCAGAAACATAAAAGAGAGTGTTAACATATTCCAAGTTGGTGATATTGGCGACATATGCTGGCAGAATTTTCGAGTTAAGTGTTTTAACCACTTCGTTTAATTTTTCCGATTCGCCTAATCGGGGTATCCTTGGTCTTAGCAAAGGATCCATACCTTCATAATTCGCCAGATAATTAAGGAAAATATCTTTCACCTCCCGTTCTTCATTAGTTTCTGGACCATCGCTTTCAATACTTTCATAGATCAAGTTAAGTTCAGGTTGTACGTTGGTAAATTCCGCTAAATCTTCAGACTGTGGGTTGCGTGCCTCGGTTATCTCTGGTGTTATTTCTTCGTCGCTTCCTTCCACTCCTCGTAGCTCGTTGCGTATTGCACTTTTAATTTCCTCTTGCTTTTCTTTTCTTACATATTCGTGTTGGAAGATTGCTTTTTTTCTTGTAGCAAGGCTATTTTCGGTTAGCTTCCCATTCAGATGTCTATATCTTCTTAGAAACAGGTCTAGCATTCTCTCACGATAGGTCGTCATGTGCTCCGGTTCTTCACAATTTGTGGAAATGTAGTAGCAGCGCAGGACATATTCATTCATTTCCGTTGTCCATTGAATACGCTGTCTAACACGGCCTGCTCTTGTGGTCCCAAGATTAACTTGAGAAACACTTGTCGCAGTGTTGGGGTTTTCGTGTTGTTGTTGTTGTACCACTGGCGACTCCGCTATCTGATGCCGATGAGCAGAGCCCTCGCCGGCAGCCGTGGCTTCTGCCGACACTTGAGCGAATATCCTCGCTCGGCTGCAATCATTAGATTCCTCTATAATGCGGCTCTCCGTTTTTCGAAACGGGTAATTGCATTTTAAACCTTCTGCCAGGTGGTTTACAGATTTCCTTCTGGGTTAACTGTGTCCTTCAGACATGCATTCACACAGCCGGCATGTTAGGCATTTTAGCGGTATGTTTTCTTCTTCGCTGAAACTTCGGAGCCGTGGAGTCGTTACTTCCAGCACCCCTCGGTGAGGGATGTCCGTGCGGGGTCGTGACTAGGGGCCGCGGGATTGTCATGCCCGTCAACTCTCTAATGAGAGATGCCCTTGCGGGGCATTATTTTTTTTTATTTTATTTTATTTTATTTTATTTTATTTTATTTTATTTAATTTTTATTTTTTTTAATTTTATTTTATTTGGTTGGTTGGTTGGTTGGTTTAAGGGTGAGTCCGTTGTGTTGCCCTAGAGCTCATTATATTGTATGATTTCCCCACCTAACCGAGATTTTTATTATAGATTTTGGCCAAAGATATTAATTTGTATCGAGAATTTGATGAGAGATTCGGTTTTCAGGTCCGAGAGTACTGAAAGATTGTCAATTGTTGGAGAGCCTAGAGGAGCGAGTCGACTTCTGGCTAGACCGGGACAACTGCACAGCAAATGCCTGCTCGATACTTCCTCATCTTCGTCCTCGCAGTATCTGCACAGGTCGTTTTAAGGAACCCCGAGCCGACGTGCGGGAGTGCCCAAAAGGCAGTGGCCGGTGATAAGAGATATTATATGCCTTAGTTCATGTTTCGAAAGACTTATAAGGATTTTTGTCTGTTCCAGATTGTAGGATGGCCAGATTTGTCTGGTCGTAACGCAAGTAGTTTTCACTCGCCACCTCCGATCAGCAATGCTGTGAAATTCTCGATCAATGATCATTTCACATGTTGAGAGCGGAATGTGGATTGTGGGTAAGTTACTAACATTTGATTGCGCAGATCCAGCTCTTGCGAGCTCATCAGCTTTGCAGTTACCTTCGAATCCACTGTGACCCGGTATCCAGATAACTTGGACAGAATTCTGAACACTTATTTCGTTAAGAGATAAGAGACAGGATCGAACCGCATCTGAGTGGGTATAAGTTGAGCTGAGTGCTCGAACAGCCGCTTGACTGCCAGTGAAAAAGCGGATATCCTCTAGTGATATTCTCTTTTCTAAGATAGTTTTCGCAGCATACCAGATAGCGCATACTTCCGCTTGGAATACACTACAGTATTCGGGTAATCTAAATGATAGATTGATGTGAGGGGAATTGGAAAAGATTCCAAATCCCACTTTACCGTCTTGTTTTGAACCATCTGTATATATAATCAGAGGGCCATCGATTTCTGTAAGATTTGTCTTCCATTGTTCCCTAGTTGGGAGTGAACAGGAGAATAGCAAGGGTGGTGATGGAAGTCTTACATGATAGTCTATGTCGGAAGAGATAACAGTGTTCCTGTTCAGTATGACTGAATGGCCAAGATACTTATTCCATTTCGATATATATTAGCATTCATGCGTGTCGCTGCTTTCGCTGCAATCGCTTTGCCCGCCAGATCGATAGGGAATAAGTGAAGCAACATATTTAGAGCCTTAGTAGGTGTTGTACTTAGGCGTCCTGTTATCAGGAGGCAGGCTGTTCTTTGGACTCGATCAATTGTGACTACTCTACACCGTTTTTCGAGTGCTGTTCGCCATACAACCACACCGTAGAAGAGCATCGGTTTGATGATCGAGGTATATATATATCCAATAAATGATCCGAAGTGAAAACCACCAGGTTGTGCCTATAGCTTTTTTACAAGTACAAAGAGCTATGAAAGCCTTTTTACATCTGTTTTCAATGTTCGATTTCCAACTCAACTTCCTATCTAGAATAACTCCTAGATATTTAGCTGAATTTGATAGAAGTAATGATTCCCCCTTCAAAGTTATTGTTTGCAGTGAAGGAGATTGTTGTTTCCTATTGAAGAGAACAAGATCTGTCTTTGCTGGATTCGCATTTAGTCCGTATTCGGTGCACCATTTTGACAGAATATTGATTGAGCGTTGCATGAGCTCAGTGAAGGTATTCAGGTGTTTGCCTGACACACAGAGAGCAATATCATCTGCATAGGCTACAACCGTGCAGCCTGAGCGAGATTCCAGAGAAGGGGTGAAAGTACTCCGCCTTGAGGAGTGCCTTTGACGGCGTACATTCTCATGAGGCCTAACCCCAGCTCTGAAGTGATTATTCTGTTTTGGAGCATTTGTTCGATCATCTTTCGGATGGAGTAATTAATACCCAATTTTGCAATTTCAGACAAAATAGCTTTGGATTCAATATTATTAAAAGCACCTTCTATGCCCATAAATGACACAAGAGAGTTCTCCTTATTGTGAAGGGAAGTTTCCACTGTTTTCACCAGTGAATGAAGTGCCGTTTCAGTCGATTTCCCTTTAGTGTAGGCGTGTTGTGCCTCAGAGATCAACTTAGTGTCAAGTTGGGTTTTGATTTGCTCATCTAAGACTTTTTCAAAAGCCTTTAAGCAAAAAGAGGTTGGGCTAATGAGCCTGAAATCATTTGGTTTGCAGTGTGAAGGCTTCCCC
Organism: Anastrepha ludens; assembly: GCF_028408465.1. Taxonomy (NCBI): domain Eukaryota; kingdom Metazoa; phylum Arthropoda; class Insecta; order Diptera; family Tephritidae; genus Anastrepha; species Anastrepha ludens. Next base: position 75,359,108 of record NC_071503.1, on the reverse strand, counting down.
GTTTTCGGAATAAATACTACTTTCTTTCAAATTGTCGGAAGGTAAGAGAGATTTAAACACTTGTTAAAGATCCTTGTTAACCAAGGCAGAATTTCTAGTCCTTCTTGAAGTTCTGCTGGAATGATGTTGTCAGGACCTGGTGATTTAAATTTTTTAAAACTTAGTATTGCTGTAGAGATGCTACTAGAGCTGATTAGATCTAATCTATTCCCATAATTACTCTGAAGAGTGCTGGGAAGTGCAGGTAAGTTGGCAACACAGCCTAGAAAGTGAGATTCTAGAAGTATTCTAAGTGTGTGGTCATTTGAAGTAGTCCAAGCTCCATCTTGAGTCATGATAAAACTGGGAGAGACTGGGTTTGATGCAAGAATCTTGCGTAGTCTGCTTACTTCTGAAGTGTTCTTTAATTCTTGAGTGTATGATCGCCAGGATGTGCGTTTTGCACTTCTGGCAGCTTTCTTAAAGTCTTTGAGACATTGTCGATATTCTTCCCATTCGTCTGTTATTTTAGATTGGTTAAAGAGTGTCCGAGTTCGATTGCGAAGATCTGAGATTTCTGGAGTCCACCAAAAAGGTTTATGCTTACCTCCTGTTTTTGTCAGGGGACAAGATTGTCGTGCTGCGCTTTGGCACGTCTTCGTTATCATGTTGACAGCGTTTTCGATACCGTTTTAATTTGCCATTTCAAACTGCCTAATGTCAGGAAGTCTGTTGGCAAGATGTTCTTTATATTTGATCCAATTCATACCTTTTTTGCTAAGGTACTTCATAGGTTTTGCCGTTTCGGCTTTTATAGTGAATGTTATATAATACATATATTGGTGGTCGGAAAAAGGGTACTGTTTATCAATGCTCCAATCCTGCACCAGTTGTGTACATGATTCGCTAGCAAGAGTAATATCGAGTACCTCTCTTCTAGACGAGTTAAAAAACGTAGGGACATTACCTCTATTACATATATCAAGCTTATTCGCTAGAATATAATCAAAGAGTTGCTCACCTCGTGTGTTGTTGTTTGTACTACCCGAAACAATATAATGTAAATACATTAGCGTCTGCTCGAATGATGATGCGTTTCTGGTTCAGATGCGCCGTATTGACGAGCCTTCTCACTGCTTCAGGAGGAGGCCCCTCCGCTGTGTCGTAAGGCATGTAAGCCGACACAATCCAAATCGAGCCGTGGACAGCTTCAACCCCTATGGCAGTGGTGTCAGCATTGCTAAAGGGAAGAAGAAAAGCATTCGTATGTTTTCGAATGAGAATACAAGAGCGCGATCTGACGTTAGCCTCACCTTGTCGTTTGATATCCAAGGTTCTTGGATGAGAATGATGTCTTCTCTGAGGTCAGAGAGACGAAGAATGAGGGCTGCTGAGGCAGCCTTAGAGTGATTCAGATTAATCTGCAGCACAGTTAGATGAACATTCAATGACTGCGGCGTTCGCGTCATCACCGCTATCTAAAAGTCTATCCTCGTCATCGAGTTGAATATTGAATAAGTGTCCCACAAGTTCGCTGTTCAATTCCGAGTCGGACTCAATAGTGGAAGCATGTAAGAGAGGCTTATCGACATCCATCTCGGGGGCCGTCGTAATCTCTTCGCTGGGTGCGAGGTCCAGATGGTAGTGGTGATGAACCCGAACGCCACAATCCCCTTGCGGTCGTCCAGTGCTTGAACGCTGTCCTGGTCCAGGAGCAGCGTGACATGTCTGGAGTGTCCTGAAGGCTCTTTCGACCTTAACTACCCTCCAGTTTTCGGTGGGTAGGTTCAGGTTTCCGATCTTCAGTAGCTCCAGGATGGTTTCCGAATCGGGGGGCTCTCGAGGTATTCTTGCTCTGCCGCGTGGTTTGTTGGGAATTTCGCTCTTATTGACGAGTTTATTTAATTTAATTTAATTTTTTTTTTATTTTATTCTATTATATTTTATTTTATTGTATTTTTTTTTTTGTTTCTATTTTATTTTTTTATATTTAATAGGACTATGAATAAGTTCGTGCGGTTTTTTTTCGAAATTTGAAACTTTATTGACGTAAAATGGTTACAAATTTAATATTCAAAATATTGTCCATCGCTTACTACTACTTTTTCCCATCTTTCTGGCAATTCACGGATTCCCTTTGTGAAAAATTCGGTCGGTTTTGCCGCAATCCACGAATCGATCCATTTTTTGACTTCATCGTAATTACGGAAGTGCTGGTCAGCCAGGCCATGTTGCATCGATCGGAAGAGATAGTAATCGGATGGCGCAAGGTCTGGACTATACGGCGGGTGGGGTAGGACATCCCATTTGAGCGTTTCTAAGTATGTTTTGACCACTTGTGCAACATGTGGCCGAGCATTGTCATGTTGCAAAATAACTTTGTCGTGTCTATCGGCGTATTGCGGCCGTTTTTCTCGCAGTGCTCGGCTCAAACGCATCAATTGTCGTCGGTAGACATCCCCCGTAATCGTTTCATTCGGTTTCAGTAGCTCATAATACACAACACCCAGCTGGTCCCACCAGATACACAGCATAACCTTCAGGCCATGAATATTCTGCGCCGACGTCGATGTTGAAGCATGGCCAGGGTATCCATACGTTGCCCGACGTTTTGGATTGTCGTAATGGACCCACTTTTCATCGCCAGTCACAATTCGATGCAAAAAACCCTTTCTTTTGTGCCGTTGAAGCAGTTGTTCGCATGCCATAAAACGGCGTTCAACGTCTCTTGGCTTCAATTCATACGGCACCCAATGGCCTACCTTTCGGATCATTCCCATGGCTTTTAAACGTTTGGAAATGGTTGATTGATCAACTCCCAAAGTTTTTGCAACCTCTTCTTGCGTTTGAGCCGGATCTTGATCGAGCAATTCCTCCAATTCGGTATCCATGAACTTTGGCGGCGCACCCTCGCGTTCTTCGTCTTCCAAGCCAAAATCACCACTTTTAAAGCGTGCAAACCACTTCTGGCACGTTCGCTCAGATAGAGCATGCTCACCATAAACTTCCACCAAGATACGATGACTTTCGGCTGCTTTTTTCTTCATATTAAAATAATGAAGAAGAATTCCCCGCAAAAACACATTATTTGGCACGAAATTCGACATTTTCAAGTGTGGTAAAAATATTGTTGTTTACGCTTCAAATAAAAAACTTATACTGACGTTTGTGCCTTACGACAGTAGCTCTCCAATGAATGTTTGGAAATGTGGATCGATGGAATAATAATCAAGTTACGCCATCTGTTGTAAAACCGCACGAACTTATAAATAGACCTATTATTATTTTTTTTTTAATTTTATTGTACAGTACAATCGTGATAGTCCGACATTTCTTAATCCGACACGTTCGGTAATCCGACAACCTCATAACGTCTATGGATGCAATTGGCATTATTTTATTTTGATCAGTCGTAGCAGAGCAGCGGGGGGATTGTGTTTTGTTTCCCGGTCACAACGTATTTGTCATTAAATTTGAACGACGCCAGTTCTCTCGCGATTTCTTACGGTGTTGATGTGATTTTTTTCTGTCTTTTCGTGTCATTAAATGGAACCTTCGGTAGTCCGGAATATTTGATAATCCGACAACGAGTCGGTCCCGCATGTGTCGGACTATCACGATTGGACTGTGTATTAATATATTTTATTTTATTTTATTTTATTTTCTTTTATTTTATTTTATTTGAGCATAAGCCATCTCGGCTATTGCCGGAGATTACACATCCCGGATAAAATTTTCAGGGGATTGTGCTCTGGTGGAGCGTAGTCCAAGTACTACGCCCATGCGATTACGATTACTTAAATATTTAAAAATCTACGAACTATTGCACATGTGCCCAGTATGGTCGACTTCTGCATGTCTTCTAAAAGGTGTTGGCACACATGCTTCTTCAAATTTTTGATTAGGTGCTTAGGCACTAATCCAGTGGAAGATATAATTATTGGTACTATATTAACTACCCTCGCCTTGTTTTTATTTTAATTTATTTTATTTCATTTTATTTTATTTTATTTCATTTTATTTTATTTAATTTTATTTTATTTGAGCTTAATCCATCTCGGCTATTGCCGGAGATTACACATCCCGGATAAAATTTTCAAGGGATAGTGCTCTGGTGGAGCGTAGTCCAAAAATCTACGAATTATTGCACATGTGTCCAGTATGGTCGACTTCTGCATGTCTTCTAAGAGGTGTTGGCATTCATACTTCTTCAAATTTTTTATTAAATGCTTAGGCACTAATCCAGTGGACGATATAATTATTGGAATTATATTCACTTCCCTCGCTTTGTACATCCGTTTCAGTTCTATGGCCAAAGCTGCATACTTCGATATTTTGGTGGAGTATGTGCTTTGGATGTTGCGATTAAGGGGCACCGCTATGTCAATTATATTACTTCGATTGTTTTATTTATCTTGTCGAACAAGATGATGTCAGGTTTGTTGGCAGCTACGGTTTGATCTGTGGAAATAAATCTGCCCCAGTACAGTTTAAAATTTTCATTTTCCAATATTGCCTTTGGTTCATATTTAACTAAAATACAAGACTTCTGCTTATAAGTGACAGTGTTTTATCGCAAGTTGTTGGTGGAGGATCTTTGCTATATTGTTATGTCTCATACATATTCACGGGGGGGCAAGTACGCTACATCCCGAAATTAAATGGTCGATTGCTTCACCGTAAATGCCGCACCTTCGGCACCTATCTTCTATTCTATTGCCTCGCCATGTATCGACCTTCGGAAATTCCTTGTTGGAATCACTCGGTCTTGGATAGCGATTGCGAAACCTTCTGTTTCAGATGATTGTGCGTCTATCCATTCCATTTCGAGATCATGGGGATGGGCACCGTGTATTGTTTTTGCCTTCCATGTTGCGATCATTTCTGCTGGGGATTTAACCCCCTCAAGTACTGGGAAATACTGCTCCATCAGACTTAGCGGGGTAAAGCCATTATCTGCCATAGCGATTGCTTTAAATATATGCGACTCGCTGCTTTGCAAATATGTACGTAGCTTTAAGGTTTGCGAGAAGTGTAGACGCGCTATATTGAGGATTCCTCTCCTACCAACGTTTCGAGGAAGCGATATTCTTTCCACAGCGCTTTGAGGGTAATGGCTTTGGAACTTTGTTAAAGTGGTGCGTATCAGCGTTCCAATCCGAAGGATATCTGTCTGACACCATTTTATTACTCCAAACGAGTAAGTCAAAAGAGGTATGGCCCAGGTATTAATTGCCTTGCATTTATTTCCACTGTTTAGACTAGTTTTTAATACAGCTTTTAGTCGTGCCTCAAATTTGTTAATGAGGCTTTGCTTTACCAGCGGGTGGTTGATTCCTTTAAGTTGCAAAGTAGCAAATATTTAAAAGTTTCGCTGCTATGCAAGTTGTCTATAATAATATTTTGATCTACTGCGTACTTTTCTTCGGATTCATCAAGCTGACCTCTAATCAAGTCTATTATTTTGCACTTATCTGTTCCAAATTTCATTCCCACGTCATCGCTAAAAGCTTTAGGGGCATCTATCAGCTCATAAAGCTTATGCTTTTTGTTTGCGTACAGTTTCAAGTCGTCAACAAACATGTGTGTCTATTATGGTCCACTTCTGCATTAGATTGGGCCGAAAAAAAATTTTGTTTAGGATCGAGTTCTAATAGTGCGGATATGTTGCACTGTTATACTAATAAAGTGTGTGCCAAATTTCAGCCCAGTCGAACGATATCTTCTGTGGCCAGCAGAGGCCTCAAGTTTTGAAACTTCAGTTTAAATTCTGAACAATTTTAATTTTTTTGAAAATAATATTTATTATCATATCGGTATATGTTAAATACAAATTTTCTATGAGAAGGCCCACCGAAACAATTTAATTCACTACACTCCACTCTGTTTGTTTGATCAAGCAATCAGTAGCTCGTCCTTGTACTGCGAGTTGAATTGAAGTTACAGCAATTACTTGGTCTATTTTTTCTTCCGCTTTATTCGAAAGATATCGTATAAAAGCATTTAATTATAATCTTTTATTAGAAGTTTATATGACGACAATGGCATTACCCAAATTGTCCCTAAGCCAAACGTTTAATTGCCCATTGTTTGGAACTCCTAAAGATTTGCCAGATAATCAACTACCAAGTTATGAAGATGTAATGAGATGTTGTTTTTTTCAAAGGCGGGAACTGGGAGTAGATTTAGGAGGAAACCGAGAGCCGGCCTTTTCTATCATAGCCGGACAAGTTGCCAAGAAAATCATTTGTATTTATAACAAGGCTTCTATCCCCACAGTTTCACGTTCACGCGTAATATACATGATAAATGAGTATCATAGAAAGTACAGAGAAATTAAAAAGGGTTTGTATTCTGCACATAGAAGTCCTGCTTTGAAAAAACGTGCTGGTGACATTAAGGCGAATGCTTCCCGACTTTTTGATTGCTCATGTCCAAGAGAAAAACAGTTTCTCAAAAAGAGCAAGCTTTTCTGTCAGACCAAAGAGCTGCTCGTATAGGCCGTATCGGAATAGTGGGCATACCTGAAACAAAGAAACTTATAGAAAGGCAACGACGCCGCGATGAGATGACCAAGCAAATTACTAATAAAAAATTATGTGGTCCACAAAACTATCCCTCTTGCTCTACGTTCGGCTGCAATATATCGGAAGTGAATGATGGTTCAGAAAGTGGCACCTTTAATTCTGATACTAGTCAGCCGAACTTATTCATTGGTTTTGATTCTACTCTACTTCTCAAATGCGTATGAGATTACAGAAAAATAAGCCAGCGATATGGCGTTGGTGATAGAGGAACAGCAATGCTTGTTAACTCAGTACTTAAAAATGTTGGTTTGATCTCTTCCGAATCACGAAACCTCATAACAGATAAAAAAAAAATTGGACGCGAGAAAAACCTATTGCGCCGAGAACTACAACTCAAAGATCGCGTCAAAGCCGTTGCTACAAAGGCAACATATTTTGATGGTCGAAAAGACGACACGTATATTCAGCTCAACAGGGGAAACCAATTCTACCGTCAGGTGATAAAGAAGAACATATTTTGATTTTATCTGAGCCTGGATCGCAATATTTAGCTCACGTTACACCGAAAACAGGCAGCGCTGTGAATATTATTATGTTATTTTTTATCAATATTACAAAATGTGGACAAAAAAAAAACATTTGGTAAAGATGAAATGAATTATTGCTTTAAGTTTAAAAACCGCAGTGTTTTCTTGAAATACCTTTTATATTATTAATATTTTCCAATTTTACAAAACATGAAAAAAAGAACAAAACCAGTTAAAAAAAAATAAGTAAAAATTAAAAAATAAATAAAATTAAAAAAAAAAGAAAAAAAATAGGAACCCAAAGGGCAGCAACCTCCACGTGGAGGGTTCTGGGCTACAAAAATATTTATGTATTCGTATTTTCGCAAAAAAAAGCAGGCAAAAAGCTGCACAATCAATAACGTTTTATTATTATTTTATACTGTACAGGTGCTTAATCTTGGATAAATTTATGTCTAATTAGTTCATAGTCTTTATTTTTGATATGAAATGTGCTCCGGAATGTATGCATAGGAAGGAAAAAATATCCTGAAAAAATTAAATTTTGCAGAATATCAACTGAAATTTTAATATTTCAGACCTCTGCTGACGACAGAAGATATCGTTCGATTGGGCTGAAATTTGGCACACACTTTATTAGTCTAACAGGGCAATTTTTCCGCACTGTTAGAATTCGATCCTAAAAAAAAATTGTTTCCGCCCACTCTATTCTGCATGTCTTCTAAAAGGTGTTGGCAGTCATATTTCTTCTAAGCTAATCCAGTGGACGATATAATTATTGGTATTATGTTCACTTCCCTCGCTTTCTACATCCGTTTTAGTTCTATGGCCAAAGCTGCATACTTTAATATTTTGGTGGAGTATGTGCTTTGCATGTTGCGATTAAGAAGCACCGCTATATCAATTACTTCGATTGTTTTATTTATCTTGTCGAACAAGATGATGTCAGGTTTGTTGGCAGCTGCGGTTTGATCTGTGGAAATAAATCTGTCCCAGTACAGTTTAAAATTTTCATTTTCCAATATTGCCTTTGGTTCATATTTAAAATACAAGACTTCTGCTTATAAGAGACCGTGTTTTATCGCAAGTTGTTGGTGGAGGATCTTTGCTATATTGTTATGTCCATGATATATTCACGGGGGCAAGTACGCTACATCCAGCAATTATATGGTCGATTGTTTTACCGTAAATGCCGCACCTTCGGCACCTATCTTCTATTGCCTCGCCGTGTATCGACATTCGGAAATTTTTTGTTGGAATAACTCGGTCCTGGATAGCGATTACGAAATGTTCTGTTTCAGAAAAAAGAGGTTGTCTGTAAAGTCGGTTTACTGACGATAGTTTAGCGTGACAACGTCATAAGAAAATACTGATGTAAGGCTTGCAATTTTCAAAACAAAATTTTAATTTTATTTGTTTGATAGATATTTTTTTTTATGGATATAGAGGAGGAGGTAAATGGAATTGCAATGGAATAGGTCAATTTACATTTACACAAACGTCAAAAATGACGAAACATTTATCAAATTCATGAAAGATATGTTCAATTTCGATTGTGCATCAGACGTTAATAAGTCAACAACACTAAGAGGCACCATCATCGATTTGCCTTTTTCAAGGCACTTTACACTCGAAACACTCCCTTTCATTTCCTACTTTTTCTATCATCGTCCTATACTCAACAGAGAAATGGTTCATTACCATGCACACAGGAAGAAGTCATATGCAAGTACAAGTATGTGAATATATATACAAATGCGCATATACATACATATACATACATATACACAAGTAGGACAGAGCCAGATGTCGAACGTTGCCGAACGCGGGGCCGATTGTGCTCTTTGTCGTTCGTTCCGCGCTCTCGCTTGCAGTTCAAGTACATTAGCTTACATTTGATTGCGTACGGAATAGATTCGTATGTTTGATATGTCCATATGATTTGTATGCATCTTTACATATAGATTTGTTCTTTTTGAAAATTGCGCGAAATTGTATATGTATATGCATGTTTATATAGGTATGTGCTGAATATTACCATAAATTTTTTCCTTCACATATAATAAAAAAGATAATAATAATAACATTAAAACTACAGGTATTATTAACAAACTTGGTTTTATTTTAAATTCAAATTAATAATAATCAATAAGAAGGCATATGCAAATACAAATACGTGAATTTATATATGTACATATGCGCATATACATACATATATACGCTCACTTAAGTAGGAGAGAGCAAGATGTCGAACGTTGCCGTTCGTTTGCTTTGTCGTTCGTTCCGCGCTTTCGCTTGCAGTTCATTCAAGGTAACGACAAATGAGCAAGGTAACGACGAATGAGCTAGGTAACGACACACTTTTTCGTGCGTGCAGCCGGCTAAATCGAATTATAAGACGTTATCACGTCAAAAAATGTCCTCTTTTCAACCATAAATTGGATGATTGTGCGCCTATCCATTCGAGTAAGTCAAAAGAGGTATGGCCCAGGTATTAATTGCTTTGCATTTATTTCCACTGTTCAGACCAGTTTTTAATACTGAAAGCTGTCGTGCCTCAAATTTGCTAATGAGGCTTTGCTTTACTAGCGTGTGGTTGATTCCTTTAAGTTGCAGAAATCCTAAGATTCGCTGCTATGCAAGTTGTCTATAATAATATGTTGATCTACTGCATAGTTTTCTTGGGTTTTATCAAGCTTAGATGTATTATTTTGCATTTATCTGTTCCAAACTCCATTCCTAAGTCATCACTGAAAGCTTTGGTGACATCTATCAGTTCATGAAGCTTATGCTTTTTGTTTGCGTAAATTTTCAAGTCATCAACAAATGTAAGATGGTTGAACGTGTGCTCTCTTATTTCTGTTTTGAGTGTAAAGCCGTTTTGCTTATGTGTAAGAAGCCTGCTAAATACGTTGAGGCCAATGCAGAGCCATAGGGGGCTTAAGGCGCCTCCTTGGAATATACCACGTTTGATTGAAATCAGTTTTGAAACAGTTTCATTAAAAACCAGTTTAGTATTCCACTTGCTCATTATATTACCCAAGAGGGCAACAGTGGCAGCATCGATTTTATATATCTATACTATAAAGGTGAATGTCTGTACGTTGTCCGCGCATCACTACGAAACGACAACACCAAATGACGTAAAAATTTTTATACATTCATATTTTCACCCAATGAAGGTTATAGGCATGTTTTTATGATGGAACTCCCTTTTCACAGCCCCCAGGCCACGCCACCACTCTCATTCGTCACTAATATCGAATATTTGCTTAAATTTAATCTAAAAAATATTAGTATTTCCTATTTCCCACTATTTATTGCACACTCTAGACTTCATAATCCACATAAGCTGTTCAACTATGACCTAAATACAAAGTTCAAAACGATTTGAGATAGAAAATTAATAAAAATAATTTTGCTTGATATTTTTCTGATTGGTTGCTCTGATTTTATTCAACGAGGCATAACAACGGATCCCAGGTATTGTAATATTATGGTTATTAATGAAAAATTATTTTCTATGAAATTATTGTTTGTAATTCTTTTATATAATACATATCTTAAATCCCTCAAAACTACTCCTACGCGAGCGGGGCCGCGGGTTAAAGCTAGTATACAATAAAAGCACAGACTGGGAAATTTTCTGAAAAACTATTAAAACCACAATTGACTGTAATGTACCACCTACAACTGAGAAACAAATCGACAGCGCTATTGTGTTTTTCCCCAACGCAATCATTCATGCAATAACCTTATCATATAGCAGTCAAACACATAACCAAAAGAAAATACATTCCGGAATACATTAGACATAAAATAAAACTTAAAAAAAAAAAAACTAAGGAAACAAAGGCAAACAAAGGCAAACAAGAAGACATGCAGAGGACAAAATAATCTTAAAGAAGATAACTAAAGCTATTAAACCATTGTTAAGGGATTTTGAAAATAATACAACCTTATTTGTCAAGTTTCGACTCTACAAAAAATTACAAATTCTCACTATGGAAAGCGACGAAGGACATTAACCTTCTACAATCCAATAAACACGCAACAAAATAACTTATCTGATGCATTTTAATTCAAAGATGGAATAATCAAAAAAGTGCCCATACATGACTTTGTGACCAAAATTAAGAATATAAAGAACAACAATTCTCCAGGACACGACAGACTTGGAAGGTTTCTGAAATAATTGCTCTGCCAAAACAAAATAATGATGCTGTCAAGTCAGATTCTGGCAAACTTTGTAACAAAATAAATAAAATAAAATAAAATAAAATAAAATACTGAAAGCGATAGTCCAGAAACTAATGAAGATCGGAAGGTAAAAGACATATTCAATAATTATCTGGCGAATTATGAAGGTATGGATCCTTTGCTAAGACTAAGGATACCCCGATTAGGCGAATCGGAAAAGGCTAAATTTAAGCGTTGCGTTTATTGACTACCAAAAAGCTTTTGATCCAATGCCGCACGATTACCTATTAGAAATATTAAGAACTAGCTTTAACCCGCGGCCCCGCTCGCGTAGGAGTAGTTTTGAGGGATTTAGGATATGTATATAAAAGAATTACAAACAATAATTTCATAGAAAATAATTTTTCATTAATAACCATAATATTACAATACCCGGCATCCGTTGTTATGCCTCGTTGAATAAAATCAGAACAACCAATCAGAAAAATCTCAAGCAAAATTATATTTATTAATTTTCTATCTCAAATCGTTTTGAACTTTGTATTTAGGTCATAGTTGAACAGCTTATGTGGATTATGAAGTCTAGAGTGTGCAATAAATAGTGGGAAATAGGAAATACTAATATTTTTTAGATTAAATTTAAGCAAATATTCGATATTAGTGACGAATGAGAGTGGTGGCGTGGCCTGGGGGCTGTGAAAAGGGAGTTCCATCATAAAAACATGCCTATAACCTTCATTGGGTGAAAATATGAATGTATAAAAATTTTTACGTCATTTGGTGTTGTCGTTTCGTAGTGATGCGCGGACAACGTACAGACATTCACCTTTATAGTATAGATATATAAAATCGATGCTGCCACTGTTGCCCTCTTGGGTAATATAATGAGCAAGTGGAATACTAAACTGGTTTTTAATGAAACTGTTTCAAAACTGATTTCAATCAAACGTGGTATATTCCAAGGAGGCGCCTTAAGCCCCCTATGGCTCTGCATTGGCCTCAACGTACTTAGCAGGCTTCTTACACATAAGCAAAACGGCTTTACACTCAAAACAGAAATAAGAGAGCACACGTTCAACCATCTTACATTTGTTGATGACTTGAAAATTTACGCAAACAAAAAGCATAAGCTTCATGAACTGATAGATGTCACCAAAGCTTTCAGTGATGACTTAGGAATGGAGTTTGGAACAGATAAATGCAAAATAATACATCTAAGCTTGATAAAACCCAAGAAAACTATGCAGTAGATCAACATATTATTATAGACAACTTGCATAGCAGCGAATCTTAGGATTTCTGCAACTTAAAGGAATCAACCACACGCTAGTAAAGCAAAGCCTCATTAGCAAATTTGAGGCACGACAGCTTTCAGTATTAAAAACTGGTCTGAACAGTGGAAATAAATGCAAAGCAATTAATACCTGGGCCATACCTCTTTTGACTTACTCGAATGGATAGGCGCACAATCATCCAATTTATGGTTGAAAAGAGGACATTTTTTGACGTGATAACGTCTTATAATTCGATTTAGCCGGCTGCACGCACGAAAAAGTGTGTCGTTACCTAGCTCATTCGTCGTTACCTTGCTCATTTGTCGTTACCTTGAATGAACTGCAAGCGAAAGCGCGGAACGAACGACAAAGCAAACGAACGGCAACGTTCGACATCTTGCTCTCTCCTACTTAAGTGAGCGTATATATGTATGTATATGCGCATATGTACATATATAAATTCACGTATTTGTATTTGCATATGCCTTCTTATTGATTATTATTAATTTGAATTTAAAATAAAACCAAGTTTGTTAATAATACCTGTAGTTTTAATGTTATTATTATTATCTTTTTTATTATATGTGAAGGAAAAAATTTATGGTAATATTCAGCACATACCTATATAAACATGCATATACATATACAATTTCGCGCAATTTTCAAAAAGAACAAATCTATATGTAAAGATGCATACAAATCATATGGACATATCAAACATACGAATCTATTCCGTACGCAATCAAATGTAAGCTAATGTACTTGAACTGCAAGCGAGAGCGCGGAACGAACGACAAAGAGCACAATCGGCCCCGCGTTCGGCAACGTTCGACATCTGGCTCTGTCCTACTTGTGTATATGTATGTATATGTATGTATATGCGCATTTGTATATATATTCACATACTTGTACTTGCATATGACTTCTTCCTGTGTGCATGGTAATGAACCATTTCTCTGTTGAGTATAGGACGATGATAGAAAAAGTAGGAAATGAAAGGGAGTGTTTCGAGTGTAAAGTGCCTTGAAAAAGGCAAATCGATGATGGTGCCTCTTAGTGTTGTTGACTTATTAACGTCTGATGCACAATCGAAATTGAACATATCTTTCATGAATTTGATAAATGTTTCGTCATTTTTGACGTTTGTGTAAATGTAAATTGACCTATTCCATTGCAATTCCATTTACCTCCTCCTCTATATCCATAAAAAAAAAATATCTATCAAACAAATAAAATTAAAATTTTGTTTTGAAAATTGCAAGCCTTACATCAGTATTTTCTTATGACGTTGTCACGCTAAACTATCGTCAGTAAACCGACTTTACAGACAACCTCTTTTTTCTGAAACAGAACATTTCGTAATCGCTATCCAGGACCGAGTTATTCCAACAAAAAATTTCCGAATGTCGATACACGGCGAGGCAATAGAAGATAGGTGCCGAAGGTGCGGCATTTACGGTAAAACAATCGACCATATAATTGCTGGATGTAGCGTACTTGCCCCCGTGAATATATCATGGACATAACAATATAGCAAAGATCCTCCACCAACAACTTGCGATAAAACACGGTCTCTTATAAGCAGAAGTCTTGTATTTTAAATATGAACCAAAGGCAATATTGGAAAATGAAAATTTTAAACTGTACTGGGACAGATTTATTTCCACAGATCAAACCGCAGCTGCCAACAAACCTGACATCATCTTGTTCGACAAGATAAATAAAACAATCGAAGTAATTGATATAGCGGTGCTTCTTAATCGCAACATGCAAAGCACATACTCCACCAAAATATTAAAGTATGCAGCTTTGGCCATAGAACTAAAACGGATGTAGAAAGCGAGGGAAGTGAACATAATACCAATAATTATATCGTCCACTGGATTAGCTTAGAAGAAATATGACTGCCAACACCTTTTAGAAGACATGCAGAATAGAGTGGGCGGAAACAATTTTTTTTTAGGATCGAATTCTAACAGTGCGGAAAAATTGCCCTGTTAGACTAATAAAGTGTGTGCCAAATTTCAGCCCAATCGAACGATATCTTCTGTCGTCAGCAGAGGTCTGAAATATTAAAATTTCAGTTGATATTCTGCAAAATTTAATTTTTTCAGGATATTTTTTCCTTCCTATGCATACATTCCGGAGCACATTTCATATCAAAAATAAAGACTATGAACTAATTAGACATAAATTTATCCAAGATTAAGCACCTGTACAGTATAAAATAATAATAAAACGTTATTGATTGTGCAGCTTTTTGCCTGCTTTTTTTTGCGAAAATACGAATACATAAATATTTTTGTAGCCCAGAACCCTCCACGTGGAGGTTGCTGCCCTTTGGGTTCCTATTTTTTTTCTTTTTTTTTTAATTTTATTTATTTTTTAATTTTTACTTATTTTTTTTTAACTGGTTTTGTTCTTTTTTTCATGTTTTGTAAAATTGGAAAATATTAATAATATAAAAGGTATTTCAAGAAAACACTGCGGTTTTTAAACTTAAAGCAATAATTCATTTCATCTTTACCAAATGTTTTTTTTTTGTCCACATTTTGTAATATTGATAAAAAATAACATAATAATATTCACAGCGCTGCCTGTTTTCGGTGTAACGTGAGCTAAATATTGCGATCCAGGCTCAGATAAAATCAAAATATGTTCTTCTTTATCACCTGACGGTAGAATTGGTTTCCCCTGTTGAGCTGAATATACGTGTCGTCTTTTCGACCATCAAAATATGTTGCCTTTGTAGCAACGGCTTTGACGCGATCTTTGAGTTGTAGTTCTCGGCGCAATAGGTTTTTCTCGCGTCCAATTTTTTTTTTATCTGTTATGAGGTTTCGTGATTCGGAAGAGATCAAACCAACATTTTTAAGTACTGAGTTAACAAGCATTGCTGTTCCTCTATCACCAACGCCATATCGCTGGCTTATTTTTCTGTAATCTCATACGCATTTGAGAAGTAGAGTAGAATCAAAACCAATGAATAAGTTCGGCTGACTAGTATCAGAATTAAAGGTGCCACTTTCTGAACCATCATTCACTTCCGATATATTGCAGCCGAACGTAGAGCAAGAGGGATAGTTTTGTGGACCACATAATTTTTTATTAGTAATTTGCTTGGTCATCTCATCGCGGCGTCGTTGCCTTTCTATAAGTTTCTTTGTTTCAGGTATGCCCACTATTCCGATACGGCCTATACGAGCAGCTCTTTGGTCTGACAGAAAAGCTTGCTCTTTTTGAGAAACTGTTTTTCTCTTGGACATGAGCAATCAAAAAGTCGGGAAGCATTCGCCTTAATGTCACCAGCACGTTTTTTCAAAGCAGGACTTCTATGTGCAGAATACAAACCCTTTTTAATTTCTCTGTACTTTCTATGATACTCATTTATCATGTATATTACGCGTGAACGTGAAACTGTGGGGATAGAAGCCTTGTTATAAATACAAATGATTTTCTTGGCAACTTGTCCGGCTATGATAGAAAAGGCCGGCTCTCGGTTTCCTCCTAAATCTACTCCCAGTTCCCGCCTTTGAAAAAAACAACATCTCATTACATCTTCATAACTTGGTAGTTGATTATCTGGCAAATCTTTAGGAGTTCCAAACAATGGGCAATTAAACGTTTGGCTTAGGGACAATTTGGGTAATGCCATTGTCGTCATATAAACTTCTAATAAAAGATTATAATTAAATGCTTTTATACGATATCTTTCGAATAAAGCGGAAGAAAAAATAGACCAAGTAATTGCTGTAACTTCAATTCAACTCGCAGTACAAGGACGAGCTACTGATTGCTTGATCAAACAAACAGAGTGGAGTGTAGTGAATTAAATTGTTTCGGTGGGCCTTCTCATAGAAAATTTGTATTTAACATATACCGATATGATAATAAATATTATTTTCAAAAAAATTAAAATTGTTCAGAATTTAAACTGAAGTTTCAAAACTTGAGGCCTCTGCTGGCCACAGAAGATATCGTTCGACTGGGCTGAAATTTGGCACACACTTTATTAGTATAACAGTGCAACATATCCGCACTATTAGAACTCGATCCTAAACAAAATTTTTTTTCGGCCCAATCTAATGCAGAAGTGGACCATAATAGACACACATGTTTGTTGACGACTTGAAACTGTACGCAAACAAAAAGCATAAGCTTTATGAGCTGATAGATGCCCCTAAAGCTTTTAGCGATGACGTGGGAATGAAATTTGGAACAGATAAGTGCAAAATAATAGACTTGATTAGAGGTCAGCTTGATGAATCCGAAGAAAAGTACGCAGTAGATCAAAATATTATTATAGACAACTTGCATAGCAGCGAAACTTTTAAATATTTGCTACTTTGCAACTTAAAGGAATCAACCACCCGCTGGTAAAGCAAAGCCTCATTAACAAATTTGAGGCACGACTAAAAGCTGTATTAAAAACTAGTCTAAACAGTGGAAATAAATGCAAGGCAATTAATACCTGGGCCATACCTCTTTTGACTTACTCGTTTGGAGTAATAAAATGGTGTCAGACAGATATCCTTCGGATTGGAACGCTGATACGCACCACTTTAACAAAGTGAGGAAAGAATATCGCTTCCTCGAAACGTTGGTAGGAGAGGAATCCTCAATATAGCGCGTCTACACTTCTCGCAAACCTTAAAGCTACGTACATATTTGCAAAGCAGCGAGTCGCATATATTTAAAGCAATCGCTATGGCAGATAATGGCTTTACCCCGCTAAGTCTGATGGAGCAGTATTTCCCAGTACTTGAGGGGGTTAAATCCCCAGCAGAAATGATCGCAACATGGAAGGCAAAAACAATACACGGTGCCCATCCCCATGATCTCGAAATGGAATGGATAGACGCACAATCATCTGAAACAGAAGGTTTCGCAATCGCTATCCAAGACCGAGTGATTCCAACAAGGAATTTCCGAAGGTCGATACATGGCGAGGCAATAGAATAGAAGATAGGTGCCGAAGGTGCGGCATTTACGGTGAAGCAATCGACCATTTAATTTCGGGATGTAGCGTACTTGCCCCCCCGTGAATATGTATGAGACATAACAATATAGCAAAGATCCTCCACCAACAACTTGCGATAAAACACTGTCACTTATAAGCAGAAGTCTTGTATTTTAGTTAAATATGAACCAAAGGCAATATTGGAAAATGAAAATTTTAAACTGTACTGGGGCAGATTTATTTCCACAGATCAAACCGTAGCTGCCAACAAACCTGACATCATCTTGTTCGACAAGATAAATAAAACAATCGAAGTAATATAATTGACATAGCGGTGCCCCTTAATCGCAACATCCAAAGCACATACTCCACCAAAATATCGAAGTATGCAGCTTTGGCCATAGAACTGAAACGGATGTACAAAGCGAGGGAAGTGAATATAATTCCAATAATTATATCGTCCACTGGATTAGTGCCTAAGCATTTAATAAAAAATTTGAAGAAGTATGAATGCCAACACCTCTTAGAAGACATGCAGAAGTCGACCATACTGGACACATGTGCAATAATTCGTAGATTTTTGGACTACGCTCCACCAGAGCACTATCCCTTGAAAATTTTATCCGGGATGTGTAATCTCCGGCAATAGCCGAGATGGATTAAGCTCAAATAAAATAAAATTAAATAAAATAAAATGAAATAAAATAAAATAAAATGAAATAAAATAAATTAAAATAAAAACAAGGCGAGGGTAGTTAATATAGTACCAATAATTATATCTTCCACTGGATTAGTGCCTAAGCACCTAATCAAAAATTTGAAGAAGCATGTGTGCCAACACCTTTTAGAAGACATGCAGAAGTCGACCATACTGGGCACATGTGCAATAGTTCGTAGATTTTTAAATATTTAAGTAATCGTAATCGCATGGGCGTAGTACTTGGACTACGCTCCACCAGAGCACAATCCCCTGAAAATTTTATCCGGGATGTGTAATCTCCGGCAATAGCCGAGATGGCTTATGCTCAAATAAAATAAAATAAAAGAAAATAAAATAAAATAAAATAAAATATATTAATACACAGTCCAATCGTGATAGTCCGACACATGCGGGACCGACTCGTTGTCGGATTATCAAATATTCCGGACTACCGAAGGTTCCATTTAATGACACGAAAAGACAGAAAAAAATCACATCAACACCGTAAGAAATCGCGAGAGAACTGGCGTCGTTCAAATTTAATGACAAATACGTTGTGACCGGGAAACAAAACACAATCCCCCCGCTGCTCTGCTACGACTGATCAAAATAAAATAATGCCAATTGCATCCATAGACGTTATGAGGTTGTCGGATTACCGAACGTGTCGGATTAAGAAATGTCGGACTATCACGATTGTACTGTACAATAAAATTAAAAAAAAAATAATAAATATAAAAAAATAAAATAGAAACAAAAAAAAAAATACAATAAAATAAAATATAATAGAATAAAATAAAAAAAAAATTAAATTAAATTAAATAAACTCGTCAATAAGAGCGAAATTCCCAACAAACCACGCGGCAGAGCAAGAATACCTCGAGAGCCCCCCGATTCGGAAACCATCCTGGAGCTACTGAAGATCGGAAACCTGAACCTACCCACCGAAAACTGGAGGGTAGTTAAGGTCGAAAGAGCCTTCAGGACACTCCAGACATGTCACGCTGCTCCTGGACCAGGACAGCGTTCAAGCACTGGACGACCGCAAGGGGATTGTGGCGTTCGGGTTCATCACCACTACCATCTGGACCTCGCACCCAGCGAAGAGATTACGACGGCCCCCGAGATGGATGTCGATAAGCCTCTCTTACATGCTTCCACTATTGAGTCCGACTCGGAATTGAACAGCGAACTTGTGGGACACTTATTCAATATTCAACTCGATGACGAGGATAGACTTTTAGATAGCGGTGATGACGCGAACGCCGCAGTCATTGAATGTTCATCTAACTGTGCTGCAGATTAATCTGAATCACTCTAAGGCTGCCTCAGCAGCCCTCATTCTTCGTCTCTCTGACCTCAGAGAAGACATCATTCTCATCCAAGAACCTTGGATATCAAACGACAAGGTGAGGCTAACGTCAGATCGCGCTCTTGTATTCTCATTCGAAAACATACGAATGCTTTTCTTCTTCCCTTTAGCAATGCTGACACCACTGCCATAGGGGTTGAAGCTGTCCACGGCTCGATTTGGATTGTGTCGGCTTACATGCCTTACGACACAGCGGAGGGGCCTCCTCCTGAAGCAGTGAGAAGGCTCGTCAATACGGCGCATCTGAACCAGAAACGCATCATCATTCGAGCAGACGCTAATGTATTTACATTATATTGTTTCGGGTAGTACAAACAACAACACACGAGGTGAGCAACTCTTTGATTATATTCTAGCGAATAAGCTTGATATATGTAATAGAGGTAATGTCCCTACGTTTTTTAACTCGTCTAGAAGAGAGGTACTCGATATTACTCTTGCTAGCGAATCATGTACACAACTGGTGCAGGATTGGAGCATTGATAAACAGTACCCTTTTTCCGACCACCAATATATGTATTATATAACATTCACTATAAAAGCCGAAACGGCAAAACCTATGAAGTACCTTAGCAAAAAAGGTATGAATTGGATCAAATATAAAGAACATCTTGCCAACAGACTTCCTGACATTAGGCAGTTTGAAATGGCAAATTAAAACGGTATCGAAAACGCTGTCAACATGATAACGAAGACGTGCCAAAGCGCAGCACGACAATCTTGTCCCCTGACAAAAACAGGAGGTAAGCATAAACCTTTTTGGTGGACTCCAGAAATCTCAGATCTTCGCAATCGAACTCGGACACTCTTTAATCAATCTAAAATAACAGACGAATGGGAAGAATATCGACAATGTCTCAAAGACTTTAAGAAAGCTGCCAGAAGTGCAAAACGCACATCCTGGCGATCATACACTCAAGAATTAAAGAACACTTCAGAAGTAAGCAGACTACGCAAGATTCTTGCATCAAACCCAGTCTCTCCCAGTTTTATCATGACTCAAGATGGAGCTTGGACTACTTCAAATGACCACACACTTAGAATACTTCTAGAATCTCACTTTCTAGGCTGTGTTGCCAACTTACCTGCACTTCCCAGCACTCTTCAGAGTAATTATGGGAATAGATTAGATCTAATCAGCTCTAGTAGCATCTCTACAGCAATACTAAGTTTTAAAAAATTTAAATCACCAGGTCCTGACAACATCATTCCAGCAGAACTTCAAGAAGGACTAGAAATTCTGCCTTGGTTAACAAGGATCTTTAACAAGTGTTTAAATCTCTCTTACCTTCCGACAATTTGAAAGAAAGTAGTATTTATTCCGAAAACGGGGAAGCCTTCACACTGCAAACCAAATGATTTCAGGCTCATTAGCCCAACCTCTTTTTGCTTAAAGGCTTTTGAAAAAGTCTTAGATGAGCAAATCAAAGCCCAACTTGACACTAAGTTGATCTCTGAGGCACAACACGCCTACACTAAAGGGAAATCGACTGAAACGGCACTTCATTCACTGGTGAAAACAGTGGAAACTTCCCTTCACAATAAGGAGAACTCTCTTGTGTCATTTATGGGCATAGAAGGTGCTTTTAATAATATTGAACCCAAAGCTATTTTGTCTGAAATTGCAAAATTGGGTATTAATTACTCCATCCGAAAGATGATCGAACAAATGCTCCAAAACAGAATAATCACTTCAGAGCTGGGGTTAGGCCTCATGAGAATGTACGCCGTCAAAGGCACTCCTCAAGGCGGAGTACTTTCACCCCTTCTCTGGAATCTCGCTCAGGCTGCAAGGTTGTAGCCTATGCAGATGATATTGCTCTCTGTGTGTCAGGCAAACACCTGAATACCTTCACTGAGCTCATGCAACGCTCAATCAATATTCTGTCAAAATGGTGCACCGAATACGGACTAAATGCGAATCCAGCAAAGACAGATCTTGTTCTCTTCAATAGGAAACAACAATCTCCTTCACTGCAAACAATAACTTTGAAGGGGGAATCATTACTTCTATCAAATTCAGCTAAATATCTAGGAGTTATTCTAGATAGGAAGTTGAGTTGGAAATCGAACATTGAAAACAGATGTAAAAAGGCTTTCATAGCTCTTTGTACTTGTAAAAAAGCTATAGGCACAACCTGGTGGTTTTCACTTCGGATCATTTATTGGATATATATATACCTCGATCATCAAACCGATGCTCTTCTACGGTGTGGTTGTATGGCGAACAGCACTCGAAAAACGGTGTAGAGTAGTCACAATTGATCGAGTCCAAAGAACAGCCTGCCTCCTGATAACAGGACGCCTAAGTACAACACCTACTAAGGCTCTAAATATGTTGCTTCACTTATTCCCTATCGATCTGGCGGGCAAAGCGATTGCAGCGAAAGCAGCGACACGCATGAATGCTAATATATATCGAAATGGAATAAGTATCTTGGCCATTCAGTCATACTGAACAGGAACACTGTTATCTCTTCCGACATAGACTATCATGTAAGACTTCCATCACCACCCTTGCTATTCTCCTGTTCACTCCCAACTAGGGAACAATGGAAGACAAATCTTACAGAAATCGATGGCCCTCTGATTATATATACAGATGGTTCAAAACAAGACGGTAAAGTGGGATTTGGAATCTTTTCCAATTCCCCTCACATCAATCTATCATTTAGATTACCCGAATACTGTAGTGTATTCCAAGCGGAAGTATGCGCTATCTGGTATGCTGCGAAAACTATCTTAGAAAAGAGAATATCACTAGAGGATATCCGCTTTTTCACTGGCAGTCAAGCGGCTGTTCGAGCACTCAGCTCAACTTATACCCACTCAGATGCGGTTCGATCCTGTCTCTTATCTCTTAACGAAATAAGTGTTCAGAATTCTGTCCAAGTTATCTGGATACCGGGTCACAGTGGATTCGAAGGTAACTGCAAAGCTGATGAGCTCGCAAGAGCTGGATCTGCGCAATCAAATGTTAGTAACTTACCCACAATCCACATTCCGCTCTCAACATGTGAAATGATCATTGATCGAGAATTTCACAGCATTGCTGATCGGAGGTGGCGAGTGAAAACTACTTGCGTTACGACCAGACAAATCTGGCCATCCTACAATCTGGAACAGACAAAAATCCTTATAAGTCTTTCGAAACATGAACTAAGGCATATAATATCTCTTATCACCGGCCACTGCCTTTTGGGCACTCCCGCACGTCGGCTCGGGGTTCCTTAAAACGACCTGTGCAGATACTGCGAGGACGAAGATGAGGAAGTATCGAGCAGGCATTTGCTGTGCAGTTGTCCCGGTCTAGCCAGAAGTCGACTCGCTCCTCTAGGCTCTCCAACAATTGACAATCTTTCAGTACTCTCGGACCTGAAAACCGAATCTCTCATCAAATTCTCGATACAAATTAATATCTTTGGCCAAAATCTATAATAAAAATCTCGGTTAGGTGGGGAAATCATACAATATAATGAGCTCTAGGGCAACACAACGGACTCACCCTTAAACCAACCAACCAACCAACCAAATAAAATAAAATTAAAAAAAATAAAAATTAAATAAAATAAAATAAAATAAAATAAAATAAAATAAAATAAAATAAAATAAAAAAAAATAATGCCCCGCAAGGGCATCTCTCATTAGAGAGTTGACGGGCATGACAATCCCGCGGCCCCTAGTCACGACCCCGCACGGACATCCCTCACCGAGGGGTGCTGGAAGTAACGACTCCACGGCTCCGAAGTTTCAGCGAAGAAGAAAACATACCGCTAAAATGCCTAACATGCCGGCTGTGTGAATGCATGTCTGAAGGACACAGTTAACCCAGAAGGAAATCTGTAAACCACCTGGCAGAAGGTTTAAAATGCAATTACCCGTTTCGAAAAACGGAGAGCCGCATTATAGAGGAATCTAATGATTGCAGCCGAGCGAGGATATTCGCTCAAGTGTCGGCAGAAGCCACGGCTGCCGGCGAGGGCTCTGCTCATCGGCATCAGATAGCGGAGTCGCCAGTGGTACAACAACAACAACACGAAAACCCCAACACTGCGACAAGTGTTTCTCAAGTTAATCTTGGGACCACAAGAGCAGGCCGTGTTAGACAGCGTATTCAATGGACAACGGAAATGAATGAATATGTCCTGCGCTGCTACTACATTTCCACAAATTGTGAAGAACCGGAGCACATGACGACCTATCGTGAGAGAATGCTAGACCTGTTTCTAAGAAGATATAGACATCTGAATGGGAAGCTAACCGAAAATAGCCTTGCTACAAGAAAAAAAGCAATCTTCCAACACGAATATGTAAGAAAAGAAAAGCAAGAGGAAATTAAAAGTGCAATACGCAACGAGCTACGAGGAGTGGAAGGAAGCGACGAAGAAATAACACCAGAGATAACCGAGGCACGCAACCCACAGTCTGAAGATTTAGCGGAATTTACCAACGTACAACCTGAACTTAACTTGATCTATGAAAGTATTGAAAGCGATGGTCCAGAAACTAATGAAGAACGGGAGGTGAAAGATATTTTCCTTAATTATCTGGCGAATTATGAAGGTATGGATCCTTTGCTAAGACCAAGGATACCCCGATTAGGCGAATCGGAAAAATTAAACGAAGTGGTTAAAACACTTAACTCGAAAATTCTGCCAGCATATGTCGCCAATATCACCAACTTGGAATATGTTAACACTCTCTTTTATGTTTCTGCTCTTACTACTGTACGATTACTGGGGAAGCACCCAAAGGTACAGACATTTAAAAATAAAACAACGCAAACAACGCCAGTAGTCCCCAGGTGGCAAAGAAGACTCGAAACACGAATTGCCGGTCTAAGAGAATCTATAGGGAGGCTTATTTCATTTAAAAATGGGGCTAAATATAAAAGGTTGTTAAGGCATGTATCTAGTATCATCGCGCCGCTTAAGCCTCAGACTGTGGGTCTTGACCAATTATCAGAGATAATTGATAGGAAAGTACAGCAACTCGCCGCTTACTCAAAGCGATTAAGAAGATACCTCAAAAGTAATCAGAGGCGGAAGGAAAACCAGCTTTTCCACAAAAATCAAAAAAGCTTTTATAGAAATCTGCAACAAAACAGCAATGCAGAATCTCAGACATTATATCCACAACAACAAGAGTTAGAGCAGTTTTGGGAGAAAATATGGGCACAAGCAAAACTCTTCAATGCTGATGCGAATTGGTTAGCCAAAGAAAAAGAAAAAGCGGATAACGTTGCACCAATGCACTTCTACGACATAACAGCAGAAGAAATAAAGAATAATATATGTACTTCAGCTAACTGGAAATCCCCTGGCCTAGACCAGCTACACAACATATGGCTTAAAAAGCTCTCAGTAATGCACGAAGCACTCGCAAGATGCTACAACGAGCTACTGAAAAATATAGCTGCTATCCCAGAATTTCTCACTGCCGGAGTAACTTATCTTCTTCCAAAGGACGCACCATCTGCTGATCCAGCAAAATACCGCCCAATTACATGCTTGAGCACGACATACAAACTCTTGACGAAAATTATCGCTAACCGAATATATGAACACTGTGAAAGTAACAGCATTTTATGTGAAGAACAGAAAGGTTGCAGGAAGCGCACAATGGGCTGTAAAGATCAGCTTATTATAGACACTGTTATCACAGGAGTAGCTCTGAGAAGAAGGCGGAATTTAAGCGTCGCGTTTATTGACTACAAAAAAGCTTTTGATTCAATGCCGCATGATTACCTATTAGAGATATTAAGAATATACAAAATCGATGCTGCCACTGTTGCCCTCTTGGGCCGCTTAATGAGCAAGTGGAATACAAAACTGGTTCTAAATGGAACTGTTTCGAAACAGATTTCAATCAAACGTGGTATATTCCAAGGGAATGCCTTAAGCCCGTTATGGTTCTGCATTGGTCTCAATCCACTTAGCAGGCTTCTCACACTTAAACAAAATGGCTTTATACTCAAAACTGAAGTAAGAGAGCACACGTTCAACCATCTTCTGTTTGTTGACGACTTGAAACTGTACGCAAACAAAAAGCATAAGCTATATGAGCTGATAGATGCCACTAAAGCTTTTAGCGATGACGTGGGAATGGAATTTGGAACAGATAAGTGCAAAATAATACATTTGATTAGAGGTCAGCTTGATGAATCCGAAGAAAACTACGCAGTAGATCAAAATATTATTATAGACAACTTGCATAGCAGCGAATCTTATAAATATTTAGGATTTCTGCAACTTAAAGGAATCAACCACACGCTAGTAAAGCAAAACCTCATTAAAAAATTTGAGGCACGACTGAAAGCTATATTAAAAACTAGTCTGAACAGTGGAAATAAATGCAAGGCAATCAATACCTGGGCCATACCCCTTTTGACATACTCGTTTGGAGTAATAAAATGGTCTCAGACAGACATCCTTCGGATTGAAACGCTGATACGCACCACTTTCACAAAGTTCCAAAGCCATTACCCTCAAAGCGCTGTGGAAAGAATATCGCTTCCTCGAAACGTTGGTGGGAGAGGAATCATTAATATAGCGCGCCTACACTTTTCGCAAACTTTGAAGTTACGTACATATTTTCTAAGCAGCGAGTCCCATCTATTTAAAGCTATCGCTATGGCAGATAATGGCTTTACCCCGCTAAGTCTGATGGAGCAGAATATCCCAGTACCTGAGGGGGTTAAATCCCCAGCAGAAATGATCGCAGCATGGAAGGCAAAAACAATACACGGTGCCCATCCGCATGATCTCGAAATGGAATGGATAGACGCACAGTCCTCCAATTTATGGTTGAAAAGAGGAAAACTATTTTCTGAAACAGAAGGTTTCGCAATCGCTATCCAAGACCGAGTTATTCCAACAAGGAATTTCCGAAGGTCGATACATGGCGAGGCAATAGAAGATAGATGCCGAAGGTGCGGCATTTACGGTGAAACAATCGACCATATAATTGCTGGATGTAGCGTACTTGCCCCCCGTGAATATGTCATGAGACATAACAATATAGCAAAGATCCTCCACCAACAACTTGCGATCAAACACGGTCTCTTACAAGCAGAAGTCTTGTATTTTAAATATGAACCAAAGGCAATAATCGAAAATGCAAATTTTAAACTGTACTGGGACAGATTTATATCCACAGATCAAACAGCAGCTGCCAACAAACCTGACATTATCTTGTTCGACAAGACAAATAAAACGATCGAAGTAATCGATATAGCGGTGCCCCTTAATCGCAACATCCAAAGCACATACTCCACCAAAGTATCGAAGTATGCAGCTCTGGCCATAGAACTTAAACGGATGTACAAAGCGAGGGAAGTGAATATAATACCAATAATTATATCTTCCACTGGATTAGTGCCTAAGCATTTAATAAAAAACTTGAAGAAGTATGACTGCCAACACCTCTTAGAAGACATGCAGAAGTCGACCATACTGGACACATGTGCAATAGTTCGTAGATTTTTAAATATTTAAGCAATAGCAATCGCATGGGCGTAGAACTTAGACTACGCTCCACCAGAGCACAATCCCTTGAAAATTTTATCCGGGATGTGTAATCTCCGGCAATAGCCGAAATGGATTAAGCTCAAATAAAATAAAATAAAATAAAATTAAATTAAATAAAATAAAATTAAATAATATAATATAATATAATATAAAATTGAATTTAACAAATTAAAATGTATATTAAGTAATTATTAGACATATAAGTTTGAACTTTCAAATAATTGAAATTAAATAACTAAATATGTAAACTATACTTAGGCTTAATATTAATTTATATATATATATATCTACAATACTGTTTCTCACTTTCCTTACTTTTAGCTTTTTACTTTCGGTCATTAACTTTATTTCTACAGCTATACTTTCCGCACTTCTTATTTCTATTTACCTTCCTATTTGCTCACATATACTCTCTCTAATTGTCCACTTACTGATCTTTCGTTTCTGCTATTCCTTTAATCTTAGTTTTAAGCAGTAATATAAGGGTAGAACGTAATAAAGAGTAGCACTTTTTGAATTGTTCATCGAACGTGTGCGGTGTTCTTTTTTTAATTCGGAACCATTAATTCGCGCTTCCCTAAATAAATTTTTTAAAATAATTTAAATATCTTTACAAACTAGTGAAGATTTATCATAGCGCCCGAGCAGGGACAGTAGCGTGAAAGTGAACAAATACTTACAATATAAAATAAAAATAAATAATAAAAATAAGCAATCATTTTGTGAACATATTTAGTGAATCTAAATATGTAAATAAATACAGAAATTATTTCCAAAAAATATTAAACATAGGTATAAGAAAATATAGGTGCTAATATAGTGCAACCAGAATATTGCCTGCGCGTTCGGTTGACAAAAAAAAAATCGTCTCGCCATTTAAACTTAAAAAACAGACAAACAAATACAATAATAAATTAAAGAAGTATATACATATGTATATGCAAGTTAACGTGTCCCGCAGGACATCGTTTAAAAAATTAAAGTTGCGGGCCAACAACTTGGCCCGTTAAGTTATACTTACTTTCGGGATCCTGGAATTAATTGTCCGTTCTATGCGTTTTACAGTTTACTTTATTGTATTCCTGATTATTAGCTGGTTGAAGATTACCGTTTAAAGCCCACTGGTTCAAGACTGCCCGCGCGGCGGCACACTCAGAACCTTTTATACTAAAACTAGCCTTATTCCTACCCTAACTCTGCTGACACAGCGGTTCCCACGATGTTGTGTATTTCGGGTGAAGTTGCTGTCTGCCGGATGCGCGTGTGGATCACGTTGCATTAAGCAGACGCACTGTCAGCATATTTCAATACACGGGTGTGCTTCTGCTGCAGGTGAGCGAGTTAACTGTGGTGTTAACTGCCCCCCCTCTAAATATCTGCGTCCCGCAGATTGACATGCGTATTCCGGGAATCGTCGGGTGTCTCCTTTGCGTAGGTAGCAACAGGCATCGGAATGGTAGGTTGGCGTATCGGAGGGAGGTCAAGGCTTGCTGTTATCTTTCTCCAAATCCAGTAGGAGACCACGGCCAATATGCAAATAAAAAAAGCGTCAACAGCCAAAGAGACATGGAATCTCTGGCCCAGTTTGCCCAGATGGTTGATATTCGTCATGCTCAACTCGTGAACGTATTCTAGACTTGGTTTAAATCCTTGGCTTTTCACGTTGGTAACCGCTGCTGGCAATACCTGCGAGCTCTGCGATGCTCTGTTAGAAAAGGTTTCGTTCTTCACCCAAATTGTCTCATTGCTAAACTGGATGAGGAACGTGTCGTTAAGGACGCTCTTGCGATTATCATTACGAACAGTCCCCTGAAAGTTGGTTAGAAATAATGTACCTTCACTAATTAATTCGATAGTTTCTCCATTTTCAGGTTCGAAGTGGCATTCAGCATCACCCCCCTTAATTAGACGTGCCAGGCATCCATCTTCGGGTAATCTTTGCAGATGGCTCATCTCGCAGATCGTTGAATTTTTGATCGAAGGACATTCACTTATTATGCCGTACGTTTCTTCCTTGCTGACCAACATTTTCGTGTAGTTTGCCACTACCCTCATACCTGCATGAACCGCAGCTCTTGTCATCAGAAAGCGGAATTCATCTGTTCTGACCTTAGGGATTGCGAGTACATAAAGCAGCAGAGAGCCGTTTGAAAATAAGGAGGGCTTCGCATATTCAATTGCCTCAATGGCATTTTGGTAGGGTAAAGCCTCTTCTTCAGAAATTAGCTGATGTAACTCAACCGGGTTTAAGAGGTTGGTGTTGACTATGCCCGACTTTGCCATTTGACATGCGCGTACTACCTCACTTATTTCTTCCTTGAGGATCTGTATGCGGTTAAGCAGTACGGTTTCAGCAGCCGTAGTGCCAACCTCTTTCCCAATGGTGTTCACGTAACGTGTCATCTGATTGATCTGGTTCATAGATTCCCGAGTGGCATTGAAGAGTTCCTCATTTATTTTAAATTGGTGGTTGCTGTTTGCGATTACATCATCCTGACTTCTGGGGATTGTGTCCCAGTCTGTTGCGTCAGGCGAGCCGGCAACCCATTTCCAGGCCGATCCAAGCCAATTGATTGACCGGATTTTACGGGGTTTAGTGGCCCGAAGTTCGGCGAGGCGTTGGCTAATGTGGTTCAAGTTGTATGCCGCAAAGGATTTTGCGACATCATTCCTCATGCCCTTTGCAGCCGTTTCGAATTTCTCCAATGCTTCACTGAAGAGATTCAAATCAATCTTATGTATCAATTTAAAATGGCCATTTACTATCCAGCCTTGACCTTGATTTATCGCTTCCAATGGGGCATCGTAGCCGAAGATGTTGAATCCGCAAACGCAGGGGATTACGAGTAATCTAGCTTGATAAAATTTTCAATAAAAATTTACAAATTTTCTTAGTGTGGCAATAAAATAACATAACAAAAATCGGTAACTTCTTGTTTCAGCCTTAAGCTAATATTGCCAGTTGCGCGTGTTCTTTTCTTGAAAGCAACCTGTTCCTAATCAGAATATCCTTTGAAAGGAAAAGGGAGAAAAAGCATTTCATCGTTTATATTAAAACAAGTGGCTTTTAGGAAAAGAGGAGCGTTACATATATGGCAAAAAAATATTTTTTTTTTTTTTTTTTTACAATTTACAACGCTTTACATTATTTGAATATTGGCAAAAAAATTTTTTTTTTTTTTTTTTTTTTTTTGTTTTTTACAATTTACAATGCCTTACATTATTTGAATATTGGCAAAAAAATATTTTTTTTTTTTTTTTTGTTTTTTTTACAATTTACAATGCCTTACATTATTTGAATATTGGCAAAAAAATATTTTTGTTTTTTGTACAATTTACAACGCCTTAGATTATTTGAATATATTTGGCGTATTTTTTTCCTTTTTTTGATTAACAGTTTCTTTCTCTCTTTTTTCTTAAATATAAAAAATTGTTTCATATAAAAATATTTGTTTTTCTTCTTTTTTTTTTTTTTAAAGGGTTTTAATTATCACCCCATTTTTGTACGAGCCAGCGAAGGAAAAAATCCGTCAAAAAAGGAAAGGAAAGATCGGTTTCATATATTTTTTACCTGAGTCTTATGGATCCTTTTCCCATTGTTCGTTGTTACCGTGACCCTATTATCTTTTCCTACGACTTCCTTTTTGTACAGTGGCCGTTGTTTTGCTTTTATTTGCTTATTCCTTACGTACACCACGTCGCCCTGCGAATATTCCCTAGGGTGGTCCCTTTTTCTATTAATTCGCGAATTTCTTGATTCCTGATTTTTCTTTATTTGACCCCTTACCTCATTGAAAACCTTTTCCTGAAAATTTCTTATCCCCTGGTAGTTTATTCTTTGTACCCTGTTAAAAAATATGTCGCTCGGTTTATGCTTTGTAATGGAATGAATTGAATTGTTGTACCGATCAGCGGCTATGTATAGTAACTCCTTGGGGCTGGTGTTGGGTAGTTCCTTTTGCAAACAGCGGTATATTTCAATAATAGTGGAATGAAGCCTCTCGACCTGCCCATTTACTTCACTTTTTTGAATGGGGGTCTGGTAGAGCCTGATTCCCAAACTTCTTACATAATTGGATACTAGAGGGGTGACGAATCCTCGTTCGTTGTCTGTAACTATCATCCGCGGGACCGTAAAATAGTGAATTACTTTTGCAAATTTGTTTCGCAAAAGTACGGCCGACCTGTCCTTAATGTGGAAAAACTTCGCAAATTTGGAGAATTTATCTAGACAACTTAAAAATTTCTCCCCGCTAATTTCGAAAATATCAATGTGCAGGATATCGCACGGATGTTTGGGTATGGGTGTATCTTTTAATTTTGGGACGAAAGGATGTCTGTCATATTTATTTACCCGGCATATTTCGCAAGCTTTAGTGAGGTTTCTTATCAGGCTCGCCATTTTGGGGAAGTAGTACCTTTCCAGAATTTGTCCTTTATTTTCCACCGGGTTTCTATGAGCCCGCCTGTGCTCTTCCTCTATTATTTTACAAATTCTTTCTTCATTCGCCACATCTTCTACCAATCTTTGCGTTACCCTAATCTTGTAATAAAGGAAGTGTTCGAGGTACACATCTTGGAGAAGCTGTAGCCGGTTCTCGGGAATTTTGACACCGTTGATTATATTTGGACGTAGCCTTTCTTTCAATATCCTTACTAAAGTGTCGCGATTAATATCGGCTAGAGTCACATAATGGCGAGTGTAACCCTCGTGTGGGTTCTCAACACTAAGGAGTTCCCGTCCCTCTCTTATCACGAGCTGATTCTTAAAAACATTCAAGGGTGCCTCGAC
This sequence comes from Anastrepha ludens, assembly GCF_028408465.1. Taxonomy (NCBI): domain Eukaryota; kingdom Metazoa; phylum Arthropoda; class Insecta; order Diptera; family Tephritidae; genus Anastrepha; species Anastrepha ludens. The sequence goes on along the minus strand of NC_071503.1, from coordinate 75,327,248 downwards.
GTGAATTATTAGATCGGAGGCGTCTTGTTCAGCGCTGTGGACAGTTTCTATTTCACTTGCGGTTGCGGTGGTAGAGCCCCTAGCGGCGGTCATTGTTCTGGATGTATCTGTTGCTCCTTCACTAGCCGTTTCGGTATCGGAGCCACTAGCCAACACGTGAAGTCCTGTTGTGTCCTGTTTCCGACCTTTGATCCTGGATAGGGCATCTGCCACATAGCTTGATTTACCGGGTGTGTAAATTAACTCGTGGTTGTATTCCTCTATCCGGGCCTTCCATCTTTTTAACTTCGCGTTATGGTTTCGGTTTCCTAGAGCGAAGGTCAGCGGCTGATGATCGGTATAAATTTTAATGTTTTTTGCGCCATATAAGTAGGAACGCAGGTTGTCCAATGCCCATACAATGGCCAGCATTTCCTTCTCATTTGTAGCATAGTTTTCTTCTGTCTTGCTTAGCGAGCGAGAGATGTACGCGATTGTACTGTCCTTTCCAACCTCACCTTGGGACAAGACAGCGCCTATTGCAAAGTTAGAAGCATCCGTAGTCAAATTAAAAGGTTTCTGAAAGTCCGGGAAAACCAAAATATCAGCCGAAACGAGTAGCTCCTTTAGATCAGCAAACGCCTTCAACGCAGCGGATTCGAGCTTGATTTTTACCTTTCTCGACTGGTTAGCCTTTATTTGGGCGTTTTCTCCTCGGGTTAGACTTGTCAATGGCTTAGCCACCTTTGCATAGTCCCGAATGAATTTTCGGTAGTACGACGTCATTCCTAGGAAACGCTTTAGATCCTTAAGCGTTTCGGGAGGATCCAATTCCTGAATGGCTCTTACTTTTTTTTGCATCGGGCTTAATCCCGTCAGGAGTGATGACATAACCAAGGAATTCTACGCTAGTCTTCATGAAATGGGTTTTTTCCAGATTAACTTTTAGGTTTGCACTCAGCAGCCTTGCAAAGATCGTGCCAACATTTTCTAGGTGCTCTTCTTCACTTTTTCCAAAAACTATGATGTCGTCAATATACACGTAGCAGATCTTCCCAATATATTCTTTGAGAACATCGTCTATCATGCGTTGAAAAATGGCAGGGGCGTTCTTTAGTCCGAATGGAAGCCTAAGAAATTCAAATTTTCCATTCATCGTTGAGAACGCAGTTTTTGGTACGTCACACTCTTTCATCGGAACCTGGTGGAACCCGGAAGTTAGATCAATCGTTGTAAAGTATTTTGCAGCACCTAAGCTGGCAAGAGTTGCATTTATATCCGGTATGGGGTATGTGTCGGCAATTGTTACGGCGTTTAGGCGCTTGAAGTCAACCACCATTCTATATTGCCTTTCTCCCGAAGGTTTTGGCTTTTTGGGGACAATCCAGATTGGGGAATTGTATGGACTTTTCGAAGGACGAATAATCCCTTCCTCAAGCAATTCCTCGACCTGCCTTTCAACCTCCTCTCTCATGCAGGCAGGATATGGGTAACTCTTGGTGTAAATTGCCTCTGCCGTTGTCGTTCTAATCTCCGCCCTCACTGTCACTTATTGGATCAAAAAGTTTTTCGTGATTTTTAATGATCTGTTGCAGTTTTTCCTGCGCCCAAGTTGAAATGTTGTTATCGGAAATTTGGTTAATTTGCCCGGAAGGTTTTTCTAAAAGTGGAATTCTAATATTAGGTTTCAAAATTAGCACATTTTCCTTGCGGTCTATTATAGCCTCCAGTTCCTTTAGGGTATCATCGCCAATAATACCATCAAAGGAAACGAGACCCGGCAGTACGTAAAATGTTATAAAGGTATCGTTTCCCGCGCGTTGGAAAAATCTGCCACTAACTTCCTCAGTGATTTTTATGCGCCCTCCGGCTGAACATACGAAAAAAGGCTTCCTAAGTGTCTTACTGTTTAGGGAAAGGGTTGAATTAATGAAATTTTTATTTGCGCCAGTGTCTACAAGAAATTTCAAGGGAGTACCGTCGTTACTCACATACTCTATGTAAGGTAAGCTGGATAGGCTCCTGTCATAAAATTCACCTGGTCTTCCACATTATCCTCTGCTACTTGAGCATACTCTTCATCAATTGCCTCCATATGGAACATCCTCTGCTGTTTCTGGGGGTAATTATCTGAGCCGAATTTCCTTTTTAACGAGAATCCTTGCTGAGGTTTATTCGGGAAACTCCGACGAGTTTGTGCAGAAGGATCCACTTCCATTTTTTCCACTGGTCGATATATTTCCGGTTTTCGGGTAAATGTGCGGTTCTGGAAGGAACCACTCTGCGGCCTAAATCCGAACTTATTACTATTTCCTGTGGGTCGAAAGTTACCGCTAAACTTCGAAACAGATGGGTGAGGCTTAGAATTCCCACTCATGGTATTCATGGGAACAGTCACCGTATTTCTAATTACCGCTCCATGCACAGGTTGATTCCTGAAATTCAAATTTTGTATGTCCAAACAAGCCGTGTACGCTTCAGGCAGCGATCGCGGTTTTTGGACTATTATCATACGAGAAAGGTCGCCATTTAACCCTCTTATGAAGACATCCAGCGCTCGATTCCGGTACGTTTCCATTAAAGCACCCACAGTTTCGGCAGAGTAATTCTCGGTTTTTAATTTGTTAATTATTAGAGAAAACTGATGGTTTACGCGTGCATAAAATTCGTCTAACCTGAGACCACCTTGCGTCAACTGGCCCAACTGGTGCTCCAAGGTGCGTATGTCCCTTTTATCTGCATAATGTAGCGACAGGCAGTTTTTAATCCCTGGCCAGTCGTCCTCGGAAATATTGTGTGAAATTAGAGCGGAGTCAGCATTTCCCCTAACTTTCCCCCTAATACTTTTAAGGATGGCCCTATATAGAGGTCTTGCCTTGATGATTTTATAATCATCAAGGATTCCCTCCACTGATGTCACCCAGGACACGTATTGGGAAGGGTTTCCCTCGAACACCTGAAGATCCCTAACTGAATCCGGTAATCTACCAATCTCCCTTAAGTCGTCCTCATTCACCGGCCCCTGTAGAGGAATTTCAATTGGTGCTGCCACGGGCCCCCCCACGGACGCTGCCTCAAGCTGGCGAATGCGATATTCGGCTTTTTTCAGCTCAGCCATGAGCGCGCCCACAGAGCCATTTAATTCAGTAACAGATTGGGTTAAGGAATCCATAATTAAGTAAATTGACTCACCGACTTTTATTTCTACTCCTTTTCAAACCTTTTCCTCTTCCTTCGCTGCTTCTGTCACTTTATTCTCTTCTGCTTATTTTTATCGCACTTGTTGTTTTGCTTAATTCAACTCACAGGCTGATTGATTGCATCGAGATATCCAAAATGTTGAGCTAGAAATGCGAAAGTATTAGTATTTTGTAAAATATTTTTTTATTTTTTATTTTATTTTATTGGTTAAGGTCACGGAAGGGACGCGGGAACCCTTTTTAGTCGTCCTACAATCAGATTGTAGGCAACCTACTTAGGACGCTTCCTTCACACGATTCTCGGAAGCCTAAACAACTTTTAATTTAGCTGCCAGAGGCCAGAAATAGTTGGCGTGTTCCCATGTGAACGACAACGTGCACCCAGATAGGGCGTATCCAGTCCACTGGCTGCAGCTGCTTTATCATGCCGAGATCGTTGACGTTACCCAATTTACTTATAAACATGGCTGTAATTACACTAGCCAATTAACATTTTTCCTCTTTTTTTTTTTTTTTTTTTTTTTTTTTTTTTTTTTTTTTTTGATATTTGCGAATCCGGGCAAGGAGTCGAACCTTGTGCCAATGGCACCCACCAATTCGCCACAGATTTAAAATATGTAATTTTTCTCAAGCATCTTTTTGTATTCTTTTTTATTCTTTTTATATTCTTTCCTTCTGACGAGGAGTCGAACCTTGCACTATGAATGTTTCACAGTGCCCACCAATTTGTCAGGGATTTTAATACATCTTCTTTTATCCTCGTGAGTAAATTGCCAGGAGGGTCCCCCCGTAGGTAGTGAATCGCTGAGCAATATCCTCCGAGTTTTATATTTATTTATCGCAGTAGTGCAGTTATAAGTAGTGTTTTATTTAATTTACAAATTTTAGAAAATTTTTTCATCCTCGTGAGTAAATTGCCAGGAGGGTCCCCCCGTAGGTAGTGAATCGCTGAGCAATATACTCCGAGTTTTATATTTATTTATTGCAGTAGTGCAGTTTATTTAGTTCACAAATTTCCTTTCATCCTCGTGAGTAAATTGCCAGGAGGGTCCCCCCGTAGGTGGTGAATCGCTGAGCAATTTACTTCGAGATTCATATTCATTTTACAATTAATTTTTTTTTTTTCTTTTATTTTCACTTTTTTTCCCTTTCCACTACACCATAAGGACTCCCTTGCGGAGATCCTTATTAGGTACCCCATCTTTGAAAAAAAAGAGGGGTCCCTGCTCGGGCGCCAGTTAACGTGTCCCGCAGGACATCGTTTAAAAAATTAAAGTTGCGGGCCAACAACTTGGCCCGTTAAGTTATACTTACTTTCGGGATCCTGGAATTAATTGTCCGTTCTATGCGTTTTACAGTTTACTTTATTGTATTCCTGATTATTAGCTGGTTGAAGATTACCGTTTAAAGCCCACTGGTTCAAGACTGCCCGCGCGGCGGCACACTCAGAACCTTTTATACTAAAACTAGCCTTATTCCTACCCTAACTCTGCTGACACAGCGGTTCCCACGATGTTGTGTATTTCGGGTGAAGTTGCTGTCTGCCGGATGCGCGTGTGGATCACGTTGCATTAAGCAGACGCACTGTCAGCATATTTCAATACACGGGTGTGCTTCTGCTGCAGGTGAGCGAGTTAACTGTGGTGTTAACTTGCATATATAAACAAAAACAAGCAGTGCAATAAAATAAACTAGTGCAGTCAATTGAAAGGTGCAGTGACAGTCAGCCCCCCAAAATAAAAAATTCATCTATCAAAAAAAAAAATAGTTTCAAATATAAATAAAATATTATATACATAAAATATATATGAAACAAAATATTTATATACGCAAAAAAAAAAATTATAAAAAAAAAAAAAATTAAAAATTTAGAATTTTGTTTACGGAGGGAAGTAAAACTTTGGAGCTGTACTTTAACTCACCGATTCATCAACCATCACCACCATTATCCACCGTTATATAGGACAACACGGGAAATAGGAATGACCTGCAACTGCGTGGCCTACCAAAGGGAAGTGGAGGCTGGAAACAAACCAATCCATGTTAAACAGGTATTGAGTGCGAAAAATTGAAGTCAGAAATTGGTTTTGATCGAAATTATTACAGTTGCTACTAATCGTCTCACAGGTTACAAGGGCTTCAACAACAACTCCGCCTGTGGGAACGGCAAAAGCAGCAGAGTATCGAGCGGCAGCGGCTACATTTATGTAGATATAATATAAGTAGGGTAGAAATAATTATAAACTTCAGTTTGTTACTTGTTTTACTCTTTCCGATATTAAAGAGTTTAACTGGCGCCCGAGCAGGGACCAGCGCGCGCAAAGTACTCAAAGCACGAAAATCAAAAAGTACGACTACGCGAACCGTCGTGAGTGATGAACTAGAAAAAAAAGTGAATGAAAACGACAAATAGCGTGAGACGAAGGACCCCAGTACAAAAGGAAAAGGAAGTTACCAAAGCGCCCAATAACATCCACATGTAGCACTGGACATTAATGTAAGATTACTTTTAAGATATTTTTAACGAAAAAAATAGTGTGAAATAAAAATTAGTTTTTAAAAAAAAAAGGAGTGAAAAGAATATTTTGTATAATTTGAATATCTTAAAGAATAAAAGAGTGAAAAAAATATTTTGTAAAAATTCGAGGAAAGAAAAAATAGATATTTTTAAAGAATTAAATAGTGAAAAGAATATTTCTAAAAATTTTGAGAAAAGAAAAAAATATATTTTTAATACTGAAGAAAAAGCTAAATAGTGGAAAAAAATATTTGTAGAAATTGGAAAAAATATATTTTTAAAAAAATTTAACAAGAACAAAATAAATAGAAAATGCCAGGGACCGCCGACGAATTAGTAGAGCAATAAAGTCAGCTCAGGATAGAGTATGGAGATTCTAATCCAGACAACCCGTCCACCTCCAACCATCCTGGTATCGAAAGCATTGTGAGAGAAGTACTTAAAAATATGAGTACTCCAAATCTTATGGATTTTAGTGAGCCGAACTACGAAAAAGTGTACGTGGATAGATCTTTACACTCAAGACAAGTAAACTACTAGAACAGACTTGTTAATAACCAAAATAGTTTCGCACCAAAGCGTCCCCTCTCGACCCAACAAGCACATCCACCTAATAAATTGCAAAGAACATATCACACCGATACGGTAGCTCCAGATACAAACAATTACCAAATACAGGCAGATCCAAATCAAATATTTAGAAACACTTTTTATTCAAATAATTACGAAGGACAACAGAAAAGACCAGTGGAGACCAACATTAACTTTATGACAGAGGATAGGCAGGAATATGATGAAATCAAATATATCGAATGTGATACAATTCATTTTTTAAGGTTAACGCCATTTTCACTCCCATACTATGAATTCACCGCTAAGAGTGGAGATGCTTCCTAATAGCATCCGATCCTGACCAGAAACTCACTTACACCACAATCGTGAATGGTGAAATCCGCACCACAAGGGACACACCCGTCTATTCCAAACCTTATCCTTACCCAATGGCGCTTAAGGAAGAAATCGAACGACAAATAGAAGATCTTCTTGATGATGGTATAGTTAGAAGATCAAAATCCCCTTACAACTCACCCGTTTGGATCGTTGACAAAAAGACAGATGCATACGAAAAAAAGAAATACCGAATGGTGATCGATTATCGAAAACTCAATGCAATAACCATTCCGGATAAATACCCTATAACAGAAATTAACGAGGTCCTAGCAAACCTCGGAAATAGTAAGCAGTTTACGGTTATCGACCTGAAAAGCGGTTTTCATCAGATACTACTTCGAGAGTCCGACATAGAAAAGACAGCATTTTCCGTGAATAACGGGAAATACGAATTTCTGCGACTGCCATTCGGACTAAAGAATGCTCCGTCGACATTCCAAAGAGCTCTGGACCATATCCTCCGACAACACATTGGCATCAGGTGCTATGGCGGTGATTATATTCGCGAAAACTGAAAAAGAGCATCTGAATAATATCGAGTTAGTATTTAGAATGTTAGAAAAGCTAACATGAAAGTACAGTTGGATAAGTGCGAATTTGCAAAAGATGAAGATGAATTCCTAGGATACGTCATTACTCCCACAGGAATAAAAACAAATCCCAAAAAGGTAGAAGCTGTAGCACAATTTCCAGTTCCCCGTAATTTAAAAAAATTAAGGTCCTTTTTAGGAATGTCCGGATACTACATATAGGAGATTCATAAGGGATTATTCACAGATAGCTAAGCCCTTGACCGCACTCCTTTGAGGCGAAGCCGGCAATGTATCAAAAAGACAACCTAGGAAAATAAATATAGAACTTAACAAAGATGCGATCGAAGCATTCAACAAGAAAAAATTCATTTTGGTATCAAGAGGTATTACTCTGGTTCATCCAAATTTTGACAAGGACTTCGAACTCATAACGGACGCATCTCATTTCGCCATCGGGGCAGTCCTCTCACAAGACAATCGACCGATAACATTCATTTCAAGGACACTCAAAAAGACCGAAGATAATTATGCCACAAATGAGAAGGAAATGTTGGCCATAATTTGGTCACTAAATTTTGTAGATATAAGTAGGGTAGAAATAATTATAAACTTCAGTTTGTTAAAAAGGCAACTCAATTAAGAGCATAGCTCCCCAAAAAAATATTGTTTTACTCTTTCCGATATTAAAGAGTTTAACTTACATATACTGCCTATGAAGTGAAAGATACAGTGGGACCCGAGGGAGAGGAACGTGTTTGCGAGTACTATTTTTCGATCTATTTTCGGGTTTTTACAAAAAAAAAATCAAACGAAATTACGGTTTCTTAACTCAGCCGTAATATTTTCAATGTATTTAAAAAAAAAAATTTTTTGTCGACAATACAAATTGTCTCAATTGTTCGCTCCTTGTTTTCGCTCTCGTTTTCATTGTTTCTGGTCAAGTTTCAGCTATTATATATTTCAGTATTTAGCGTTTTTGTGCTGACAAACTTTCAAAACCGTTTTTGTTTTACAAAAACCACAAGATAAAGCAGCGAACTTCAATCGGAAAACATGAGTAAGCCAAAGTCGGATATTTCAAGTCTCTCTCTAAGTAAGGAAATGATGGACTTAAAGTCTTTAAAGTGCCACAGAATTGTTGCAAAAAACAACATAGGGCGCATAAAAACGGGTCTCTTTGAAAAGACTATGTCGCTAAATCCAATCGAATTTGAGTGCCGACTCGACATATTGAACTCCCACAGAGAAAAACTCGGGAAGTGTCAGTCGAAAATTGGGGAAGTCGACGAAGATACATTACCTGTGGAGAGTTAGAGAACTTAATTGTAGAATCAAAGTCCATTATATAGTCCATTCTGGCCAGAAATAAATCACCTAAATTCAAAGGAGAATATTCCGAAATTAAAAACTGTATGAATCTGTTTGAGAGTTTTATGCACAATGATCCCATAATCCCGGATATTGAAAAATTTAATCATTTAGCGTCATGTTTATCCGGTGAAGCCTCAGGCACAGTGAAGTCCTTACAAATGTCGGAAGAAAATTATCCAAGGGCGTTGGCAAGTTTGGGAAAGGTTTATGACAATAAATGTCTGATATTTTTTAATACAGTGTCAAAAATTTTCGAACTATGAAAAATCCAAAGGTTTTCTGCGTCGACATGCCTTCACTGTGGTTCTAATATTTATTTTAAAAGCTTGCCCAAAATTCCCAGCGCTTACTGCACTTAAAGATTTGAGTTCGCAAAATCTATTTCCTTGTGCATAAATTGCTTGCGCAAGGGGCATACGGTCTCACAGTGCAAAGCAGATCGCAGTGGTGTGTGCAACCGATCGCGTCACACTATGTTGCATCAACATCCGATCTCCTTTGAGACCGAGCCGCAACTTTCGACTTCACAGGTCATGCATATTAGCAGCCTGCCTGACCGAGCTACGGCTACAGGCGTAGTTAATTCAAAGACCAGAACCGGTGTTTACGTCCAAGCGAGAGCTCTACTTGACTCCGGTTCTCAAGTCAACTTTATGACCGAAGAGCTTGTGTAAAAAATGCGAATCCGGAAAGAAAATTTCCCTCTAAATATAGTTGGAATTGCCCATTCGAACAAAAAGGTCCAGGGCAAATTAAAAACATATATAAAGACCAGGATCAACGGTTTTGAATTTTCGGCGGACTTTTCGGTAATGCGTTCGATATCAACCAATCACCCAGATCAGACTGTAAACTCAAATGACTGGAAAATCCCACAAAATATTGAACTAGCTGACCTAAGTTTCTAGGAAATAGACATACTTTTAGGAGTTGAAATCTTCTTTGATCTGCTATCGGTGGCTTAAATCAGAACCAGCCCAATGCTGCAAAAAACAATGCTAGGTTGGATAATTTCAGGCAAGTATGTCACAAATAATAGCTCCAGTGCCCAAGCAAGTAGCACATTATGTCAATTTGAAGAAAGTGTTGCTAGCATTGATGCTAGGGAATTGGAGGAAATTCCTGCACACGTAAATTCCACACGGCTAACTTCAGAGCAGGCTACATGTGAGGAATCTTTTTCGAAAGCCCCACAGGTTTTACCTTGTGGAAGGCATCAAGTCAGACTGCCTTTCAAAACCGACCGTAAATTACTCCGTCACTCGTATAAAACCGCAGCTCAGCGGTTTCTGGCGCTGGAGAGAAGGACGCCGAAAAATCCAGTACTTTGTAAAATGTACCTGGACTTCAGGCATCTCGAATTGGGGCATATGAGTCCAACAAATAATCGACTCCCGAGTGAGCAGCACTATTTCATTCCGCACCAGTGTGTGTTAAGACCGCAGAGCACAACTTCCAAGTTGCGCGTAGTTTTCGATGCTTCGAGTCGCACATGAACACAAGTTGCGTTGAATGAAACCTTGATGGTCGGATCGATCGTTCAAGATGAGCTTTTTTCGACACTCCTTCGCCTCCAATTGCACAAATATGCCATGACTGCCGACATCACGAAGATGTATCGCCGAATCTTGGTGCACGAAGACGACAGGAACTTCCAGCTCATAGTGTGGAGACAGGATCCATCGGAGCATTTGAAAATTTACCGACTAAAAACCGTGACATACGGCACTGCGCCTGCACCATATCTTGCCACACGTTGTCTACAAATGCTAAGCGACACAAATAAAGCCAAATATCTACCAAATATCGGTTACAAAGTCATTCGGAATGACTTTTACGTCGACGACCTATTAATAGGGTCCGACAGTATGGATAGTCTCTTCCAGATACGACAGGAAGTAAATACAATTTTAGAATCAGCAGGCCTGAAATTAGCAAAGTGGTTTTCCAATCATAGAAACTCATTGAATAGTGAGAATCTCCGAAAATTATTGCAGCTCAGCGATACTGACTCTACCAAAATGCTGGGAGTCCACTGGCAGCCGAAATAATGCATTTTTCGCTTCATTCTGGAAGATAATTTGAAGGAGCTCTTTCTTCCTCTTGGTTTACTAGCCCCGCTAGTTACCAAAGCTAAAATCTTATTACAAGAGCGTTGGATTCAAAAGCTTAACAGAGATGAGTCGATTCCATTGCGGTTACACACTAGCTGGCAAAAATTTAAAGCCAATTTGTTGCAGCTTCCATCAATTAGCATTCCTCGGTATGTAAATACAGAGTCGAGTGCCAGCTGCCAAATTCCTGGCGTTTCCGACGCTTCAATAAGAGTGTATGGCTGCTGCGTATATATACGTAGCCAAACCGCAAGTGGCACGCTGCTTACTTCAGAGTCTAGAGTGGCTCCGCTGAAGACTAAATTTCTTCCGCGTTTAGAGCTCTCGGCAGCCCATCTTCTTGCCAAATTATGCTCAAGAATTTCACCAATGTTGAGTCGACCAATAGCACAACAAATCTTCTGGACAGACTCCGAAATAGTTCTGCACTGGATTAAAATGCATTTACCATCGTTGCAAACTTTCGTCGCAAATGGAGTGTCCGTAATCTAAGTATGTCGTGGCGTCATGTGCCCACAAAACAAAATCCAGCGGATCAACTGCCTTGGGGTTGTAACATGGACGAATTGGGTAATTCAATATGGTTTAGTAATCCACAGTTCCTCCTAGAAGACCCTGCTACATGGCCTCAAAATGCCAACTTCAGTCTCTCTCCTGAACAAGAAGCACTCGAGAAGAAGATGAACGCAATTACGTTAACCGCAATCAATGCCACAACAAATCCACTTCTCGAAATATTTTAAAGGTTCTCATCTTACAGAAAAGGGCTTCGGATTTTCGCTTGTATACTCAGATGGCTTCGAAAAATACGACAGCGAAAGGCAGAATCTGAAATAATACCCACGGCAAAGGAATTACAATTGAGTTTCCTTAAAATCGTTAAAATAATTCAACATTTTGAATTTAGCGATGAAATTAATAAATTATCGAAAAATACCGTACTTCCCTCAAGCTTGCAGAAATTAACTCCATTTCTGCATGAAAACTCGGAATCACCATTCTCGTTTAAACTAATTCGAGTAGGTGACCGTTTATTAAACACGCCACTCCCCTATGATGCTAAGTTCGCTTTGCTATTACGCAAATACTCGCAGTTTGTGAAGGCATATATCCGGTTCCTACATTTTCGTAATAACCATGCCGGTCCAAAGGCGTTGGCAGCGCTTCTGCGAGAAAAAATATGGCTAGTAAATGCTCGAGAAGCCTGTAGTCGAACTGTAAGAATGCATTCACTGTTTTCGTTATAAGCCAAAATTGCAAGGTCAGATTATGGGCAATCTACCCGCCGATCGGTTACGCACTCAACGGCCCTTCACAATACGTGGGGTAGATTATTGGGGGGCCCATTCACAAAACCTTAAAAATTCGCGGTCGCCCTCCCGTGAAAATGTATATTGCCATTTTCGTGTGTTTCGCTTCAAAGGCAGTTCATCTAGAACTTGAAACTGATTTAACTGATGGTAAATTTATTTTCGCTCTCAAAAGATTCATTGGGCGCCGAGGGTGCCTTTCTGGCACAGAAGCTGGAGATTCGCCAATACGACGCCGACGAAGGATTCATCTTCGCCTTCATACCTCCGAGGGCAGCCCACTTCGGCGGCCTGTGGGAAGCAGCAGTGAAGTCGGCCAAACATTTGCTGGTGCGTGCCGTGGGCAACGCGCTGTTAACAGCCGAAGAAACCGCAACGCTTCTCCTCGAAATAAAAGCAATGTTGTACTCCCTACCGCTCGCACTACTCAGCAATAACCCCAACGACGGCGAGGCGCTAACGCCAGCGCATCTGCCAATCGGTTGCCCCTTGCGGGCTTTGCCACCGAAGAAGGTGTTTGCTCTCTCAAACAAAAACGAAGAGCTACGTTTTGGAGCTTCAGCAGCGCAACAAATGGGTGCACCCGCAGCGCAACGTCCAACCAGCAAAATTCGCGTCGCAGACACCGCAACTAGGTCAAATGAAGTGAGACGCCCTATCCACAAAAACGCCGTGCTACCGGTGAAAAACAAAAATTGAATGCTGTTGGACTCCTTTAAGGTGGCCGGTGTCAAGCCAGATTCTGGCAAACTTTGTAATAAAATAAAATAAAATTGAATTTAATAAATTAAATTTAATATTAAGTAATTAATAGACATATTGTTTGAACTTTTAAATAATTGAAATTAAATAAATAAATATATATAATTATCTACATTTCATTCTTACTTTTCGCTATTTACTTTCAGTCATTAACTTTAATAGGACTATGAATAAGTTCGTGCGGTTTTTTTCGAAATTTGAAACTTTATTGACGTAAAATGGTTACAAATTTAATATTCAAAATATTGTCCATCGCTTATTACTACTTTTTCCCATCTTTCTGGCAATTCACGGATTCCCTTTGTGAAAAATTCGGTCGGTTTTGCCGCAATCCACGAATCGATCCATTTTTTGACTTCATCGTAATTACGGAAGTGCTGGTCAGCCAGGCCATGTTGCATCGATCGGAAGAGATAGTAATCGGATGGCGCAAGGTCTGGACTATACGGCGGGTGGGGTAGGACATCCCATTTGAGCGTTTCTAAGTATGTTTTGACCACTTGTGCAACATGTGGCCGAGCATTGTCATGTTGCAAAATAACTTTGTCGTGTCTATCGGCGTATTGCGGCCGTTTTTCTCGCAGTGCTCGGCTCAAACGCATCAATTGTCGTCGGTAGACATCCCCCGTAATCGTTTCATTCGGTTTCAGTAGCTCATAATACACAACACCCAGCTGGTCCCACCAGATACACAGCATAACCTTCAGGCCATGAATATTCTGCGCCGACGTCGATGTTGAAGCATGGCCAGGGTATCCATACGTTGCCCGACGTTTTGGATTGTCGTAATGGACCCACTTTTCATCGCCAGTCACAATTCGATGCAAAAAACCCTTTCTTTTGTGCCGTTGAAGCAGTTGTTCGCATGCCATAAAACGGCGTTCAACGTCTCTTGGCTTCAATTCATACGGCACCCAATGGCCTACCTTTCGGATCATTCCCATGGCTTTTAAACGTTTGGAAATGGTTGATTGATCAACTCCCAAAGTTTTTGCAACCTCTTCTTGCGTTTGAGCCGGATCTTGATCGAGCAATTCCTCCAATTCGGTATCCATGAACTTTGGCGGCGCACCCTCGCGTTCTTCGTCTTCCAAGCCAAAATCACCACTTTTAAAGCGTGCAAACCACTTCTGGCACGTTCGCTCAGATAGAGCATGCTCACCATAAACTTCCACCAAGATACGATGACTTTCGGCTGCTTTTTTCTTCATATTAAAATAATGAAGAAGAATTCCCCGCAAAAACACATTATTTGGCACGAAATTCGACATTTTCAAGTGTGGTAAAAATATTGTTGTTTACGCTTCAAATAAAAAACTTATACTGACGTTTGTGCCTTACGACAGTAGCTCTCCAATGAATGTTTGGAAATGTGGATCGATGGAATAATAATCAAGTTACGCCATCTGTTGTAAAACCGCACGAACTTATTCATAGTCCTATTATTTCTACAGCTATACTTCCCGTTCTTCGTTCTTAAATTAACTCGCGCTTCCCTAAATAAAGTTTTTAAAATAATTTAGATATCTTCACAAACCAGTGAAGATTTTACAGATGCCAACAAGCCTTCATCATACAGGCTGATAAGTTTCTTGCTTATTTTGTCGAACAATTGATTTATTGATTTATTTTAACAATTGATTTATGACCCCTAATACAGCTTGCGACATCATTCCCTCTCATTAATTTGGCTTTCGGCGAAAACATTCAACGATGAAACAGATACACGAGTAAGAAAAAAGATACAAAACGAAATTGACAACGAAAATTATTGTGTTGCGGTCTAACTTGACTTGGCTAAGGCTTTTGATAGTGTATGGCATCCCGGACCAGTACAAAAATTAAAAACATACTTCCAACTTACTTCCTACTTTTGCGGAGTTAACTTAGTGAAAGATAGTTTTATGTTAAATATCAAGACGAATATTCTGATGTACTACATATGGAAGCAGGTGTTCCACAAGGTCAGTCTTATATTTTATCTATACATATGATATGCCCTGCCTAAGTGACAATAGCATGATTGCAACCTTTACTGAGGATCTATAAAAAAAAAAGATAAACGTTGCCACAAATAAACTACAACAGCTGCTTAAATCAACGATGAGTTGGTTGAATATATGGGAAATAAAAATTAACATAGATAAAACTATCCAAGTAATAACATACACACCAACAAAAAGTGTGATCGGCAAATAGTGGCTATAAATAATAAAACCATTAAATATGATACAAAAGTCAAAAGCACATACAGTAGAGCGCCGATTATCCGAAACAATTGGTGCAGAGGGTGTTCGGATAATCGATTTTTCGGATAAACGACCATTTGCGAAATTCCAGTTCTTTGTTGAGGGTAGGGTAATAAAACATGTCATTGGATTAGGAATACATATTATATATGTTATGCTTTTTAATGATACACTAGAGTACAGTATATATTATGAATAGTCACATACTTATTTAAGTAGGGATTGCACACACGGTACATAAATACATATGTCTAAACATTTTTTAATAGTACAAAACTAATCTAAAAAAAATGTCGAACATATTTGTTTGCTTAAGTTTTGAGACTCGTTTTTTTGCCGCCAAATCTCTTAGGCGTTTTAAAGACTCGAATCGCATTCGTCTTGGTGTCCCAACCATTTAATAGCAGTCTCAAATCATTTAAAGGCTTCTTCATTGGACGGACATTTTTCAGCTGAGACGATGTCATCCTGATTTCGTCTTCATCGTCGTCATCTTCAGAAACTTGAACCTGTGCTATTATATCGTCGTCTGTCAACAATTCGTAGCCAGGATAATCCTCGTCAAATTCTAGCCATTCATGCACGTTTTCTTGGTCACATTCTTCAAATCATGAAACCTCCTTCATCAACTCAATCATTTCTGAAACAAAGTTTTCATTTGTTGGTTCTTCAGATGTAAGGCTAGTTTCGGACTCAACTGCTGGAAAAAGCTAATTCCAGGATTTCTTTAGAGTAGTCGCTTTGACATAAGCCCACGCGTCTGCTGCCATGTAAACAGCATCCTTCAAGTTAATACCTTTGTAGATTTCAAGAATTATTTTATCTTCCTCTTGGCCGATTAGGACACTACGAAGCAACGCTTTTCTGTAGTAACGTTGGAAGGCTTCGAAACATTGGGTGGCAAAAAAATCACCTTAAATTTTCCATCTTCTCTTTCAAGTGAAAGGTTTGAGGGATGACTTAGAGAATTATCAATCACTAATAAAACATTTCCAGTGACTCCAGTTTCTATCTGATGTTTTTTAACCTCTGGTATGAACATACCGTCATACCACTCGATAAATACTTGAGTGTCCATCCTGAAATTAATGAGAGATTGCCCAAACAAAACTGTCGGCGTCGGATGCGCGTTCGTTTCGCGGCACGATAACACCACCGACACTGTTATATTTAGGAACTGCGATACTAACTTAAATTCATAAAGCGCGTGACAGAAAGCAAGTACGAGTATGTACATATGTACATGGCTGTCAATACCTATGAATCATGTTCTAAATAAAACATGCTATCGGTGAAGTCACGGATAATGCCAAAATCATGACGTTCATCATTTCTGTTAAACGTTTCTATTTCATTTGTACATACTTTTTTTTATTCTTTACTAGCGTACCCTCGCCCGCTTCGCTAGACGATAAATTCAATGATTTGCTGAAAGAGAATAAAATTAATACGAAACAAAGCTAATTCTTTGATACAATTTCATTCGAACTTTATTGTAACACTTTTTGGTAGACAACGTTTTTGGTTTTTTCATCTTCGCGTGAATAATGACGATGGTTTGCCAACTCGTGAGCAAGCTACATACAATTGTCCATGAGAAAAAATTGGGTATTCTAAATTAATACCGCACATTTGTAGAGACTGTCCTTGCGCCTTATTAATTCTCATAGCGAAGGCAAGGCGAATAGGGAACTGCAAACGTTTGAAATTGAATGGTAAATCCGCCGGAATCAGTGGAATTCAGGGTATCAAAATGTCTTCTTCTTTGTACTTCCCTTTCAAAATTGTTGCTTCGATAACGTTACCCATTAGCTTCTTCACAGCGAGTCTGGTACCGTTGCAAAGTCGGGGCACATTACTATTGCGCAGCATAATAATCGGTGCTCCAATTTTTAATCGTAAATTATGAGGTGGTAAGCCTGGCAAATCGAGTGAGTTTAAGAATTCAGTTGGATAATTTACGACCGCATCTTGATCAGTAATAGTGTCCATTGACTTATACGCAACTATGTCACCAGGTATTTGATCTAAAATAGCTGAATTTATATCATTGACGTCCTTATTTTTCCCAGCTAAAATTGCTCTTTCGCTGAGTCAATCATGGTTTTTGTAATGTTGAACTATGTTTGGAAATACACTCTGTATCAATGCCTCTTTAGACTGTGCAAAAGTGCAGAAATTGTTAGGCAATGTTATCATTCCTGTTGTTTTTGAAAAAAGGTTTATTTTTTTTGGTTAAAAAGTGTTTTTTGAAGTTTTGAAAAACACTTCGCTCTAACAAATTTCTTCTCAGTTAATTGCTGAAAATTAAATATTTTGAAAAAACTATTTTTTTTTAATTTAACGTTTTTGAGAAAATTTTGTTCTTGAAAAAATTTCATACTTTTGTAAAAGTTTAAATTGATTTGTTAAAAAAGATTTTTTTCCGCTTTGAAAAACACCCCCTCGAAAAAATGTATTCTCTATTAATAGTGGAATATGAAATGCTTTGAAAACACCATTTTTTTTTTTAAATTTTGTTTGGTTTTCAGAAAATTTTGTTTTGAAAAAATTTCATACCCTTGAAAAAGTTTTATTTTATTTTATTTGTTTAAAATGTTTGAAATTTTTTTTTTTGTAATTTTAGAAAAACACCTCTTCGAAGAAATTTCTTTTATCTTTTTGAGGAAAATTTGGTTTTGAAAAAATTTCATGCTTTCGAAATTTTTTTATTTTACTTTATTTCTTCAAAATTTTTGAAAACAATTTTTTTATAATTTTCGAAAAACACCCCTTTGAAAAAATGTTTTCTATGTGTCATAGTGGTATTCCATTAACTTTTAGGATTATAGTCAAATACTTACAAATATCTACGCTTTCACAAATAGGAACAATAAACAAATTTCCTCAAAACCAAAAAATTTACTTTTTTTCTAAAAAAATTCTAAACAAACAACGTAATAAATTTAGAATTTTGTGTTCACGATAAAACAGTATTGTTTTTATTGTATTAACTGAAAACCAAAATGTTGCAAAAAATCAAAACAAAACTAAATTATTTTTTTGTGTTCATTTGGTCCATATGTTCCATAAAAAGTTGATATGGTAAATAATATGCAGGGTCTGATACACGCAAATTTCCATTGACCATTATAGTGACAAAATTATCGATCACCAATTCCAACAGGATTTCAAAATCAGAGTTGGAATGAGTTGTCGTGTGGTGGACTTCTGAAAAAATGAGAAATAAACAAAATAAATCTAAAAATTCGAATTCCAACTTTATCTTGTGCATGTTCTTATTACCTTTGAATTTTTCCAATGAAGCACCATTCATTTTAAATTTTCCAAGATATTTTTTTATCATTTCGCGTTTCTTTCCTTTTTCATTCGATTCCAACATTTGTTCATAGCCGAAAACATCGTTTGCAAACGCATTCATTTCCATATAGAATTGGTCAAAGAAAGCATTGCTCAATTGAATTGAAACATTATTTTCATAAATACTTAGGACCTTAACTAATGCACCTTGGTACATACCTAACGCAGATATTCATCGCGACCTTGACATCGATACTATTGATGAAACAATACAAAGCGCTAGCAGAAGACACATAAATAGACTATTAACGCATACAAATCCTATGATGAGAAGACTACCAATTAAAGAAAAATCTACCCAAAGTCGGCTTAACCGTCAAACACCAACAGATCTTGCAAAATCCTTGTAATCAATTGTCAACTAATCGTATATGTCATTGTTTGTTAACCACTTGTTTTTAAATAATATGTATATATTTCTTCTAAATGAGCTTGGGGGCATTGGCCCTTCAATATCACTCTCATTCCATCTTTTTGTAAATCAAATTACTTATTGTCTAACGACAGGTGTAATATTTTATGGAAGAAATAAAAAAAAAAAAAAAAATTTTCATTCGAATCATTATTATTATTATTATTATTATTAAATTTGTATAATAACAAGTTATACAAACATAAGAAGGCAGCAGCACTAGCAGCATGGGCCATCGGCTGTCAGATAACAAAAAATGTAAATGTACTTTAAATAAGGTCTAACGTTAAGTAATTATCATATTTACATGCTTATAACTAAATAAAATAAACAAAGGTACATGTTAGATCCGTCTTAATAAGTCGTTGGCTTTTAGAAATTTGTAGACAGTCAGTATATTACTTGCAGATGGCTCTTTAAGAAAATCCAGTGCAGGAGAGGATCCAAAGAATTGTTGTCTGGAGGTGTATAGATTTCGACAAGATTGTAGAATATGATCTAAGGTTGCGGTTTCATCACAAAAGGGGCAATCGGCTGGCAGCGTACGTTGGAGGAGGTGTGCATGTGTGAGAATAGTGTGGCCCAGGCGTAGGCGCGAGTACGGTTTGAGAACTTTTAATGGCAGATCGGAAGGAAGTGATATCTTTGATCTAGATGGATTTAAGAAAGCGTAGTGGTGTTGGTAGTTTTTCCAGTTATCTAACAGATAAATGCGCCGTTGTTTTGTAATCTCTAGGAGGATGTCACTTTTAGAGTAGTATTTATGAAGCATTGACGGTAGAGTAGAAACGCTTCTAGCTGCGGCATCAGCGTTTTCATTACCGGTAATCCCCGAATGTCCTGGAACCCACATTAGCCTAATTTTGTTTGGATAGCTTATGAGAATATTTCTAATTGTATTTATATGAGTTTGATCGTGTGTTGGACAACCGATGGCATTGATGCATGATTAGCTGTCTGTGCATATAATTATTTTGCCTTTAATTTGTTTGGCATAAATGGAGGCTTCTAACAATGCCGCTGTTTCTGCTGTAAAAGCAGAGCATATTGGGTGCAAAAAACCATGTTTGATCGTGTCCCCGTTTTCCTTTGTGACGGCAAAAGATGTTGAGGTTTGAGTTTTTGATCCATCTGTGAATATAAAATTCCATCCCTGTTTGGAGTACTTTTCTTTTTCGGATGTAAACAGTGCTTTGTAAATTTCCTTCGCTGTATGTTCTTTTGGTCGGTGCAGCATGTTAATAGCAAATGGAATATTGCGTATCGTCCATGGAGGTTGCGTTTCAGCTGTGCGGTAGCGAAGGGTACCCGGCAGTTCAAGTCTTCTTTGCAAGCTCAAACATTTGGCTACAACCGGGGTAATTTTAGGACTCCTCTTTCTTAAAGATGCGTTTCTGAAATCTTTAATAAGATTGACATTGTAGGTGAAAAGTAGTTTTGGTAAAAGTTTATGAGTACTGTCTTCGATCCGATCTGGAATCCTTGGCAAACCTGTTTCCGCAAACAAGTTTCGAAGTGGTGTAGTTGGGAACGCTCTAATGCTCCTGCGTATCGCAGAGTGATAAGGCGATGATATTTGGCTAATTGAACGTTTATCAGCGTTTCCGTATATAGGAAGGCCGTAATCGATTTTTGATAGGATGAGTGCTCTGCATGCATGAACAAGTGAAGACGGATGTACAAAAGATTTCTTAGAAGATAGGTATTTAATTATATTTAACCGTGTCATAATACAATCTTTTATGTATTTACAATGTTTTTTAAACTTATACTTAGAGTCTATAATTACACCTAGAATTTTTATTTCTTTTACTGGCATTAGGGAATGGCCAAAAAATTGTGTTGGCAACCCAGAGCAACTAGATTTTTTGCAAATGTGCAAAGTTTTAGATTTGTCGAAAGAAATTGATGTGCCTGAGGTTGAGGACCATGTCATTATGACTCGGAGAATGCTTTCGAAAATACGCGAGACTGAAAGAAGATTAGCATTTTTCGTGAAAAAGAAAACATCGTCGGCGTAGAGCTGACATTCTATACTGGGATAGTTCGCTGACAGCTTGGCAATTTCATCGAACGCTATTATAAAAAGAAGCGCGGAGAGTGGAGACCCTTGTGGCGTTCCATTCTCTAGATTTACAATAATTGAGGCAAAACCGTTTATTCTCACTCTGCATTTTCTGTTAGTGAGAAAGCTTTTAACAAAGTTTATAATTTTGGAACCAACCTTCAACTTAGTTAATTGTTTCAAAATGATATGCACTCCAATTCGGTTGAAAGCCTTTTCCAAATCGATTGCTAGAAGTGAAACATGGTTTCTTGACGAGAGTGCGTTTGTGACGACATAGTCAAGGTGCAAAAGAGCATCAATTGTGCCACTGCCTTTTTTATATGCTACCTGGTTAGAACTAATAACTTTGTTGTTCTTAATATACCACATCAACCTATTTGCAACCAGTTTTTCCATTAGTTTACCCTGGCATGATAACAGAGAGATGGGCCTATAGCTTTCAACAGAAGTAGGAGGTTTATTGGGTTTCAAAATTGGTACGATATAGGAAGTTTTCCGCGCTTGAGGGTAAAAGCCGTAATTTAGGATTTGGTTATACAAATTAGTTAGTCTGTATTTCATGCAACTGGGTAAATTTTGAATCATAGGATAAGAAATTCGATCAAGCCCAGGAGTTTTACCTTTCACGGTAGAGAGCGCGAACTCCAATTCATCAGTAGTGATTTTCGATTCGATTGTCCTGGCAGCAGGTGATAAATTGTTTATAATGTTTGCTTGGTCGTTTAGACAGTTGTATTTTGCCGAGCAAAAGTTGCTTGAAAAGCTGGCGTCGTTTGAGTTAGAAGCGTAGAAGGAGGCAAAATAATTGGCTATTTCGAGTGGAGAGCTGATAACGCCATTTGTGGAGTTAATGTGGGCGAAAGTTGTTTGCTTACCTGAACCAGTGAGCATTTTAATATCATGCCATATTTTTCGGGGCTTAGTGTTAGGATTTATGCTAGCCGTTAACTCTTCGAACTTCTTACGCTTGGCATTTTTGGCGGCGCACTTAAAAAGAGCATTTGCCTTTTTGTAGCTTACCAAGTTTGAAATAGTGCGAAAGCGTTTGTATTCGTGCCATTTATTCTGTTTGTTTTCACGAAGTTGGGATAATTGAGAGTTCCACCAAGGAATCCTTTTCTTACTGCTTTTTGGTGAAGTTTGTGGTATAGTGTGATGTGCTGCTGTTCGAATAATTTTTGAAATATTGGCTGCCTCTTGGTTGACGTTGCTAGAAGCACGTAAAGTTTCACACAAATTAATACATTTAGTGCTAAATTTCGCCCAATCGGCTGATTCTAGAATGAACTTAGCGTTTGACTTAAATGTGGATTGGGTTTGGGCATTTAGTTGGATGGTGATCGGATAATGATCGCTACCGTGAAGAGAGTTAGAGACTTGCCATGAGCATAGTGGTGCAATCGAAGCAGAACACAAAGTTAGATCGACAGTAGTGAAGGAATTCCGGGTGGAGAAGTGTGTTGCAGATCCGTCATTTAGACATATAAGGTTTGAGGACATTAAAACATCTTCGATACATTCGCCTCTTGAGTTGGTATACGCGGAACCCCAAATTGTACTCCAAGCATTGAAATCCCCGCCCATAATTAAATCAGAAGGAAGTTGTTTTATGATTCCTAAGATATCACTCGAAACAATGCGTTGTGTAGGGTGGATATATAGGCCGACAATACCAATTTTTTTAGGCAAGTCAACTTCTAGCGCTATGAAGATACATTTGATACGATTGATATTTGTTTGTGTGGAATATTGCGCCTAATTAGTATCGCAGTGCCTTGTTTATTTGTATTAATACTGGGCAATTGTGAAAGTAACCAATATATTTCCTTGGTGTATGTGGTGCGTAATTGTGAGGAAGGTGAGTTTCGCTTAAGAGAATAATTGCAGGTGAGTAAGAATTGATGAGGATTTCAAGGTGAATATAGTTGTTGAAATAGCCATTGATATTCCATTGTATAATTGAGAACATAAGGATAGAAAGAAAGGAAAGTGATCTAAGTAGAGAGAAAGATTAAGCAAGACTTGACTACGTATCAAAGTTCTGCGAGGCAGAGCTGAGCGAGTCGTCTGAGAAGGTTAATCTGAGCTGACGCGTGGTGAAATGTCATTTGTCTTAGTGAGAACTGAGACAGTAGACATTTCGTCATCACAATCTGAGGTGAGCTGTGTCTGAGAAACGGAATCATAGTTGTTAGTATAAATTGGTTTAGTACTCGTATTAAGAATGTTGAAAACTGTTGAATTTATATTGTTCGAATTTGGAAATGAATACAAAGGGGGATTATCGTTCTTTGTACTTGTTTTTGCGATAGAGTCAGCTGAGAAGCTGGTTTTTAGAGGAGGGTGTGTTAAGGGAATGAAAGAGGTAGTAGAAGCTATAGAAGTAGAAGAATGGGATGATATTGAATTTTGTGTTGCTATCGATTCTTTAGGTGTTTGTATAATTGAATTTTTGGTTGAGGGGCTGTGTTTGCGGTTATTTGAGAATATGTGGGATAGGAGGAATTAGTGGAGACGGTGGCAAGAGGAGACTGGGTTGTTGTCGAATTATTGGTAGTTGTCAATTCTTTGCTTTGCATGATTGTGCTTTTTGCAGAAGAAGTGCTTGCGATGATTTGAGAAAATGTTGAGGCGGAGGGTTTAGAGGTGGTGGAGACATTATATTTTTTTGCTGCTTCGCGCATACTGCATTTATTTATTGTTTTAATTTTTAGTATTTCTTTAGCTTGTACGAACTTTGGACAGTTGCTTGCAAATGATGGGTGGTCGCCAGCGCAGTTTGCGCACATTGTTCTAGAACATTCGGACCCTACATGTGGTGGTAGGCTGCATATGGCGCAGGTGGAAGGATTTTTGCAGTATTTTAAAGTATGACCAAGTAATTGGCATGACTTACATCGCATTGGGTTTGGATAATATGGACGAACAGAAACTTTCCTCCAGGCGACGTCGATTTTTTCTGGCAGAGAGTAGCTGTCGAATGATAGAAGTATTGCGCCAGTTGGAATTAGAGTGTCTTGTGACTTCTTTTGGAATTTGTATGCAGCGATCACGCCATGCATTTTTAAGCCATCAACGATTTCTGAATCGGTTAGGTTGTTTAAGAAAGGGGCAAATATGGTGCCTTTCACACAGTTTAAATTTGTTTGATAAGTTACATTAATTAAACATATACCGGGAAGAAGTTTTGAAGACATGAATTTCTCAGCGATTTTTTTATTCTTAGTAAGCACTAAGAGGCTTCCATCACGCAACTCAGAAATGGAAATTATGTCCTTGCTGATAGCTAATATAGCTTTGTGCACTGCAAAGCAGGAATAATTGGATATTGGTTTTTTTTCTTCACTTGATTTTATCACAATAAATTTAGGATCGTCTGTTTTCGCAAAAACAATTGGAGGTAGTTCGGGGTATGATTCTCGCGTTTTGTTGGGTTTTTTACGCTTGCTATGAACACCAGGGGAAAGTAGGGCGAACCTATTTTCCCTAGGTGGGGATGCCCCAAGGGGCATTGTTTCACACCTATATAATAACACTAAACCCTCGGATATCACTCGCGTAAGCAACTGTACACGGACAATTTAAGTTAATTTATTAATGTGTTTACGTAGGTAAACGAATATGAATGCAAAGAGAGTACAACTACTACACAGCGGAAGAGATAGTGACCGTACGCAACGAATGTTAGTCGGTGACTGTCATTCGAATCATTTGAAATTTCTGTATACAATAACGAAAAATTCAAAAAAAGTTGTACACATAAAATGAATGTCGATTCGAAACTTACTTTAATCTACGAATCGAGCAAGTTTTGTTTTGTACAATATTTCCATTTTTTCTTTTTTTTATATGAAGAAAATATTTAAAAGAAATTTTTTTTTGCTAAAAACCTTCCTCTAGTGGATCCCTATAATATGAAAAAAGAACGAATAAAATTGGCCTCGTATCGGCCCAAAAAAATGCGTACAAACGAACATCATTTCATTTTTATATATATAGATATCCGAAAAAGGCGTCATGTTTCCTTTCGGTTAACCGACGTTTCGGATGACCGGCTTTCGAATAATCGATGCTCTACTGTACTCGTACTTCAAATGAGAAATTAAGTCAAAAACAGATTCAGACAAGTCTACTGGCTACTACGAAACGACTCCCGACTTTCACTTGCTAATAAATTGTTAATCTAAAAAATAACTTATATAACTCCAATCTGGAAACATGGCTTTGAATTATGGGGAACAGTAAACAAATCAAACCTTAAAATAATGCAACGACTACATACAATAATCTTAACGACTATCACAAACGAAGTCTGGTACATAACCAATGACGACATACACAGAGACCTTAAAATTAAATTTATTGAAGGCGTCAATCGAGAATGCAGCACAAATTATATTCACAAGCTACTAACACACACAAACGAAGAAATGCTGAAAACTCCACATACAGAGCTGCAAAAACGAGGACAAAATGCAAAACTATCCCAGCTATAGTCAGCATCTTTAAAATATATGTTGTAGATACCACCTATAATTCTTATGTGAACCTTTTTTGCCTTTTATGTCATATAATAATTCCTATATGTATTTATCCGCTTAAATAGCTCAGCCGGCAGTCCGTCGGCCCCGCGGCTTTGTTGTTCTTTAGCCACGTTATCGCTATTCACGGTCGGGTAGCGGAACGACAACTCCACCGCCAACGATTTTCTGTATCGGAATCTTCACATTCTCTGTGACAATTGCAGCTGTCATGATTTAACAAGTTCGAGAATTGTTCCCTCCATAATTTAAGCACGCTCTGGAAGTCCGTCACCAGATCGACGTCTTTGTTCTTACAAGAAAACGCCCGATCTTGAAACTTTTGGTAAGCCGCCGAACTTTCTGCTAGAATTTTTTGGCGTTGCTCCTATTGGCCAGCAGCTCAAGGTCTTCGAACTCGTATTTCGTCCACTTGTTTTTTCCTTCTGATGATACGTCTCTCTTCCTTTTTAGCCCTCGGTAGCGTTCCCGTATAGGCAGCATTTTTTCTTTGCCCGGTAGAATGAAATTCCTCGTCGTACCAATTGTTTTTTCGGGCTCCTCGAAACCCGAAACGGCAGCACTTAGAGAACGGGAAATGTTGCTCTTTTGCTTATGCATGCCGGATTGTTGGGCTATACTTTCTGAAAGCAGGAATCAGGTATTGCATACTACCATGTTTCGAGCCACGGTGAAGTCGATCAACCTCTGTCCGTTACCGGATGTTTCGTTGTGAAGATGACTTTTCCAACTGTGGGAACAAATGGTGCATCAACATCGAGTGCAAGGCCAAATTTATGTTAGTGAGAGTTGCAATGGGTCCCATATATTGTACCATTGCCCAGAATTCATGGCACTGACCTTAAAAGCACGCATGCGGCAAGAAAGCAAGCCAATGGCGTGCAAGCTTAAAGTGTAGTGAAAGGTGGCGAGTAAGTTATTATATATATATATAATTGGCGCGTACACCTTTCTTGGGTGTTAGGCCGAGCTCCTTCTAGTATTAGTGGCGTGCGTCTTGTTGTCGTCCCACAAATGGAGGGACCTAAAATTTCAAGCCGAATCCGTCCGATAGATATTTTTATGAGAAGCTTTTTTTTACTTACTAAGATTTAAGTATAGAGTATGCCCATAAATGAGGATTAATAACTGAATTTGAAAAGGTAAATGGATGTGAGCAAGAAAATATTAATAAAGCTAACTTCAACTGCTGTAGTGTACAATATTCAATGTATTTTAATTGTGAGCAAGACCGACCTAGAATAGTGCTGCCAACAGCAATGATTATAGTTGTTTTAAATTGTTCTGAATTGGTAACTATGCGATCGTTGCTAGATTCTGAGGTCCAGATTAATCTAATTACCTATAAATTGCAGCAAACGTATATATATATATACGTTGCGTACACCCTTTTTGGGTGTTTGGCCGAGCTCCTCCTCCTATCTGTGGTGTGCGTCTTGATGTTGTTCCACAAATGGAGGGAAGCCGACTAATGACAGATATTTTTCTGAGGAGCTTATTTGTGGCAGCAATACACTCGGTGGCTTGCCATGGCCTGCCGAAGGGCAA
Source organism: Anastrepha ludens (assembly GCF_028408465.1). Classification (NCBI taxonomy): domain Eukaryota; kingdom Metazoa; phylum Arthropoda; class Insecta; order Diptera; family Tephritidae; genus Anastrepha; species Anastrepha ludens. The sequence goes on along the minus strand of NC_071503.1, from coordinate 75,300,332 downwards.
CAGCTATTAGAAAAATGTTTTTCTTAAATTTGGTGTTTCACCGAGATTCGAACCAACGTTCTCTCTGTGAATTCCGAATGGTAATCACGCACCAACCCATTCGGCTGTATAGTATAGTTTATTTAATTACAAAGAAGTTTATGGGTTTCGAGGGCGAGCCCATAAATTTGGAGTTTTGGGTTTAACCTAAAGAGAGCCAGTGGTATCCTACATTGCCGCCGCGTCCTGTGCAGTATCCATTAGATTCTGAGATAGTTAATTTACAATACTGCGAAGTGAAAATTGTGCCTGTATTACTGGGAGCAGGTTTTGTGGCAAGAAGTATTGTTAAGATCATACGAGACGGTACAGATGGCATAACATTCTTGCAAATGGGGCTGGGTGTGGTAATTTTTGGTGAAAATGCGCAAAAATTTGATGAGCACACAGGTGAGCCAGTTTCAACAATTCAATTCAAAATTAATATAGAGTTAGAAAAATGAATTATGAAATTTTGGGAACTGGATCTAATTAATTAGCACTCGGCACGTACTTCTGAAGAATTTATTGTCACTATACCCCTTAAAAGTTTCAAGATATCGGGAGCTCGAGAGAGATTGCATTACGGAGCTTTTAATATTTAGAAAAGCGTATAGAAAAAGAGCCTGAATTGAACACGCAATATAATATATAAGTATTATATAATATTATGTTTATGCCAGAAGAAGGGGCATATGCAGTTAAATAATGAGCAGTCGCCTCGTGGTCAGTTTGTCTACGAGTATTATATGTATAAGTATACTGCATCACTGGGTGGTTAATAAGTTCCGTGTAGTACTAAGGGAGAACTGGTTGACAGTGGATATACAAGTATATGGTATGACGGCATCAGCATACATATAAGCTGTAAGAGCAGTCATACAGGGTGCTAGAGAAATATCCAAAAGGGGCGATGTTAATGACACGTACAAAGATGCATTTGGATGGTTTTGAACCTCGCAGATGGAAGTCAAATAGCATAAAACTATTGACAGCAATGCATGTCGGGAAAGTAGAAGACTTGGTTCAATTTGATCATGATGCAAGATTGCTAGGCAGATGAGTACACATTTGCTGTAAAATTACCCAGTTCGGAGCATGCTATAACCAATTATATAATTGCAAACTGTGTGGCGCAATTATTCGATCCAAATGGCTACATTTCTAGTGTGACAGTTGCGGGATTTTGTTTAGGGTTATGGTGTATGGGTGAAGAGGGCAATGGGTTGGAACGCGGTATATTGTACCCTGTGGACAAATACACTTGTGGTATTGCTTTGCTGTGAAAATATGTCGAGAGATTTTAAAACTTTTGTAGCTAACCGCGTTTCATCGATACAAAATAATTTTATGGCAAGAAGTGGGAAACATTTCAGCACTGCAAATAATATAGCTGAATTATTAAGCTGGCAAAAAGTAGGAATAGTAAAGAGGCTCAATTTTAAATTAAAGTTAATGTGGTAAGAACTTTTTATGAAGACCCAGAGATTTTTGTTCTTAAATATATTGCCATATGTGAAGCGATTCATAGAAATTGTTAAGGCTAGATTAACGACTCGACTTGTGAGCGGTGGAGTATTTGTAAAAGAAATCACAAGAAAAGTATTTCTTTAGAGAGGAAACATTGCTACGTAATGATGGCAGGTTGCCGGACCATAGAAAGACAGAATCGTTTCGGCCGATCCTAGACAGAAATAGAGTGTTAAGAGTTGTAGGCTGACTGACTAGGCAGAGCTGTGGTTGGTTGAGGTGCTGTCTGGGTGACACGCCCTAGACTTAATTAGCACAAAAGTTGCCATTTTGGTACACCACTAGTAGAACCACTGCCATTTTTTAGGTAAGCCATCTTGACTTGATTAAAAATCTACCAATGTCAATCGTTCCTGCAATTTCTACCAAGTTGTTCATTGAATATTTTCCCATCTATCATTTATTTTCTATTTTCTATCTCTGCTTCTATCGTTATACGGCTATGTCATCTACCTAACATGGTCTCCGATAGGCCAATGGTCGATTATAATCGATAATATTCGATAATAATAACAATATAATCGATACAACAATATATATAATCGATAATAATAACAACAATAATTATTGTTGACGTAATTCTAAAGATGTTTGTTCTTGGCTTTCGTAACAGCTTGTCATTTCTCAACTAGTACTCTGGCCACGTTTCCTTCGTTATTTGGCTGGTATCGGTGTTGGTTGGAATTGCAAAAAGATCTCCCTTTTTTATGTCTTGCCAGCTCATCAGTTTCCTAAAACATTTAATTCTTCTTTGCATTGTCTGACAATTTTTGAATCGGTTGTTGGTGACTTTATAGTTAAGATAACTGCTTGAATATCCGTAAAAATACATACTTCTGATAGTTGTTGTGGATGATTTCTGATTATACTCCAAGCATTCCTTATCCCAATGACCTCTGCTTGAATGATGCTGTTATAATTCGCCAGGCGAAAGGACTTGGAAGTTTCGAGATCTTTTGCATATACACCGCGCCGGCGTCGCAATCCGTGCGGTGATATCTTCCTTGACTACTGAATTTAGCTCCCATTCCTTTCGCGTGGGAAATATTACCCTAAATTCTAGTCTGAAGCTTAGGGTAGCAGTAATGTAATCTGATGAATTGCCGTTTAGCTTCCGACTATCAAGAATAGTACTATGACTAAACACTCTAGCATTCTAAGAACCACCCTGTTTGATTCTGAAGGCGGTATTTGCTGCTGTTAGTCGTGATTGCATATCTATTGGTAACAGGGTAAGTAGAACATTCCGTGCCTCTGCTGGACATGATTTCATAACTCCAGTTATTCCTGCGCAGGCTGTTCGTTGCACGCTATTTAACTGTCTAATGTTGTACTGTTTGTGTAATGCAGACGACCATACTAATGCTCCGTAAGTGAAAATCGGCCTTACTATGGCGGTGTACGTCCAGAGTGCGAGTTTAGGCTTTAAACCTAAATTTCTACTAACAACTCGTTTGCACGTATTATAATAAGCTGAATAAGCTTTTTCTACTCGCTTTTCTACGTTTGGCCTCCTGTTCATTTTCGGATCTAGCACTACTCCTAGATACGTCGCTCTGTTTGAAACCCTCTAGCATTTCACTAATAGTGGAAATATAGGGTTTTCCAATAACAGGTGTTATTGGTGAATGGATTGCGCTATCGAGAGATGATTAACGACTTTTATCACCGGAATTTGATGGTATTGATCTGGACAACGTTTATTTTCAACAAGACGGCGCTACGCTCCACATAAGTAACGAAACCATTGATCTTTTACGGGAAAACTTTCCGGACCGCGTTATCGCTTGAAGAGGTGATTAGAATTGGCCAACGAGATCTTGTGATTTAACACCTTGTGACTTTTTTCTTTGGAGCTACGTGAAATAAAAGGTCTACGCTAACAGCCCAGGGTCGATTCAAGACCTCAAATATGGAATTCAAGAGGCTATCGAGTAATCGGGCAACCACTTTGCACTTCGGTTATGGGAAATTTCATGAAAAGGATATTGTCCTGTAAGCGTGATCGTGGTGGTCATTTGCCTGATGTTATTTTCCGAGTAAAATTTTGTTTAACGATAAGGCCCATTAAAGTGGGGAGAAGATCCCACCCCGTGAAACACCTCTGCTCACAATTTGGTTGAACCTAGCATCTCCGCTTGATGCGAGAATAATTTTGTTTTGAAGCCTACATCGAATCCATGAAGAGTGAATTTACGCTTCATATAAGTGTGCTGCTTTACTAAAGACTTAATGTTTATATCTAAGATTTTTTCTAGTGTTTTAAGGAGGAAGGAGGTAAGACTAATCGGTTGGAAGGACTTCGCTGCCTCATGTTTCTTCTTACCCATCTTGGGTATGAATTCTACCATTACTCTTCTCCAGCTCTCTGGAATATATGTTAGGCGAAGGCATGTTTTGAAGATGGAGGCAGATCTACATGTGATTCTGAAGCTTTTGAAGCATAATTGGTATGATGCCATCTGGACCAGCTGATTCACATGGTTCAAAACTTTTTATTGAAAAGGCTATCTCCTACTGAATCTATCTCGCCTTCTGAGGGCTTCTGGACAGTCCAGCATCTTGGCATGTAAATAGTTGGGTTCGCACCCAGGAAAGTGCCACTACAGTTTCTAGTGATTCCCTGGTAGAGCTTGTCAACGCTCCAGCGTCACTTCTAATTAAGGTAGGTTAATTATGTAGAGTGGTCTTTAGACAGTATCTTCTAAAGTTTTCTATTGAACTGCAATACGAATGCCAAGATTCAGCTTTAGCTTTCTTCTATTTTTTCCGTTCCTCATGGTTTGACTGACGAATACAGGTCACATAACATTCGTTCAAAACTGACCTCATTTTGTCTCTGAGATTTGTCAATTTATTGTTCCACCACGGTGCAGATTTGTTCTTAACGACACTGATCGGCCGTGGAGTGTATCCCTTCCCTAGTTTGCTATTCGACACCATAGCGAATTCATCTCAGTTTGTTCTTCTCGGTTTTCTAAACATGGAGGAAGTGTAGGATCTGCCTGGGAGGTTGGATAGTATAAACCAGGTTGTACACACTGTTGTTGAGCCCCATGATTTGACTATGGTTTATCTAGGGCTCTTGTATTAAGCTAATATGTATATCTTCCTCGCTGAAAAGGATATCTAAACTGATAGTGGCTGCTTTTGAATGTTTCATGTCAATCTGCACGAACCTAAATATTCTTATTCTCGTAGGCGATGTTTACGCCATCAGCAGCTGACCCGAAAATCCATAGAGAATTGCTCTGAATCAAACTCCGGTTGAGGAGTCAAGTACGTAGCTCATTACGATTCGAGAATTCCCACATCGATCTCCACCTAATTTTGCTGAACAGACTGTGGTGTTTTGGTATTCTGGGACCTTGTTGAAATGCCTTGTGACTGCTAAAGCTTCGCCTTGTTGCTCGTCCCTTGTAGGGATTGGCATTGCCGCTTTCGTGCTTGGCTGCCTGCGTTAGTAGTTAGCGCGGGTGGCGCGTTCGGAAAGCTTCTTGTACTCTCCGATCGCCGCCTCGTACCTGTGCTTGTCGATTTGGTATCGTTCATGTACGGTACCGGCTGCTGCGTTCTTGGCTATTATATCAAATATGCAGACAGTCTTCTGGTACCGTTGCTTCATGATCATGCCCAAGGACTTCTTTTTTTTCTGTGGCCTTCTAGGGGTGAGCTTTGTGCCATCTGTGTATACATGGATGGGCTCACCCGGTCTTACATCGTCTAGTTCCCGCTCTTACTTTGAGAGTAGGAGGCCTCGAAATGCCAGCTAGGATTTGGGCGTAGCCCTTATCTGACCACTTACTTAAAGTGTTCATTCTAATTGCCGCACTGCGTACAACATATCTTGCATGCAGATCTACGGAAAGAAGATTTAATGTCGTATTTAATGCTTTCGATGGTAAGCTTGTCATTGCACCGGCTATGAGATGAGAGTCTTTGAACCTGGTCAACCCTTTTAATGTTCACACCCTTCTCAACCCAATACAATATTAGAGAACTGGCCTAACTACCCTTATGTACAGCAAATCCCCATTTTTCCCAATTAGCTTTCGGCAGGAGTACAACGCCGTCATTTCTTTGCGTACTTTGTCGGCGACTGTGAGCTCTCAATTTAGCTTCCTATCATCCAGTGCAAGGCCTAGATATTTTGGCTTTTCTGTTACGTAGGTAGGTACGTGAAATGGTTGAAACACCAGTCTGGCACTCCCCAAGTAGCTCTAAAGCGCCGTTTTGATATGAATTTATTCATTTAGCAAGTGCAGAAATACAAGGTTTTTTACAGACTACATAGAACTAAGAGAATTTGTTAGAATTATATATGTAGGTATATGTACATATTTGTTTCGATACTATTTAAAGAAATTATTAAGTGATAATTTAAACTTAAGTTAAGATAGCGATAAATCAAAAGCCAAAGAACTTGAAATATGGTTGAACTCATTCAAAGTTCTAATCATAGACGCTTTCGAGGCATAAACAGTTTTAACGCGCTCTAGGAAGAATAAGTTTATTCTCAAATTAGTAATTTCATTAGGAGTATTTAGACGAAGAACTAGTTTTTATAAAATATGAGGTAGAGATTAAATGCTCTGACTTAGAAAATGACACATGAGAGCATTTCTTAATATTTAATTGAAGTAGATCCCTATCACACCATGCCACGACGTTATTGAGGTCGGTTTCGTACAGTTTTAAAAGTTTTTAACCCTAGAACACACACCCAGAAAATACCACGTAAACACACACCCGGGATACGTTTGCACCCGGGACCTTATTTTGCGGTTTTTTTAATGCTTATTCAACCGATTTTGAAATGTATATTTCAATATATAACAAGTATTTTGTCTTTTGTTTCATTCGAATATTCCTACTGGTTCCAGCGATATGGGCAAATAAAGTCAGGACATGCAACAGTGGATTTTTGTTTTTGTTGTTGTCCTGATAAATGCAAAACAAAATAATATAATTTATAATAATATACTTGTAGAGTAACAACGAATACACATTTTGGTTTTTATTTCATTGAAATATTCTACCTGGTTCAAAAGATATGTGCAAAAGTATGGTACGTAGGTAGCAAATACACTGGTATAACTGGTTTTTGTGTTTTATATACAGCTGCAAGGGTTGTTTTCACACGAGGTGTTGTTATAAATGCTGCCTGTTGATATTTTCATTATTGTTTTGGTGCTCAAAAGTGTAAGAAGTGAAAATATAAGTGAAAATAAATATAACTGAAACTATAAATAACTGGATACGAAATGACTTCAAGAAGAAACGAATATTTATCAAGTACAGCATATAGAAGGTAAAAAATGTAAAATAAGCAACAATGTAAACATATACTAATTTTTTTTATTATGCAGGCTAACTGAGGAACAGCGAGAATCATATATACAATCTTTATTTGATGAAATTTGTGACGATGACGCTCCCTATGACTTTGACTCAGAAGATGAAGAAGAAATTCAATTCAATGACATTGAAATTGCTGATGACGATGCTGAAGTTTCGCAAAGTGCCGCAGAAGTATTACCTGATTATGCGGACTATGAGGATGATGAAGAAGACGATGAAGAAGAAGAAGTAGAAGAAAATAATGAATTACCTGCTAGTGGCGAAAAATTTGTTGCACGTGATGATACTGAGTGGATGAAAGAACCAAATGTAAGTCGTCAGGTACTCAGACAAAATATTATAAGAGAACGTTCTGGACCAGCTAGATGCACTGAAATGTTGTCAATAGAGCAAACATTCAAATGTTTCATGAAGGTTGAAATGGCTGATATAATTATGTGCCACACAAATAAGTTAGCAAAAGAAACTTATAATGCTTACAACAATGCGCATCCAAACACAACTCCTAAGTCATGGACGCCTGTGTCAATAACAGAGCTGTATGCATTTTTTGGCATACTTATTATGACTGGTGCGAACCATAGCAATGGAGAACATGTTCGAGATTTATGGAGCGTCAAAAACTATCCTTTATATCGCGCCACAATGGGAGTCAACCGTTTCTGTTCGATATTGCGGTTCCTAAGACTTGACGATAAAAACACTCGTGCAACACGCTTACTAACTGATAAAGCAGCACCGATCAGTGAGTTGTGGACGATGATGAACAATAATCTTGCTGCACATTACAAGCCCAGCTCATGCTTGACGATTGATTAACAATTATTTCCTTACCGTGGACGCACACGGGTTACGCAGTACATACCGTCAAAACCTGCTAAATATGGTGTCAAGGTTTGGTGGATTTGCGATGCCACAAATGCATATCCACTGCATGGACAAATATATACTGGCCAAGCAGAAACTGGTAGGGAAACGAACCAAGGCGAACGAGTGGTGAAGGATTTGTCTGCCAAATACCAAGGAAGTAGCCGAAACATTACAATGGACAATTGTTTTACGACCTTGCCAGTTGCAGAACTGCTTCTCACCTGGAAACTCACGATCGTTGGAACTTTGCGCAAAAACAAATCATATATTCCTCAAGAAATGAAGCAGAACAAAAACAGGACAATTGGTTCAACGACATTTGGCTTCAAAAATAATGTGACAATGTGCTCTTATGTTCCCAAAAAAAATAAAGCAGTAATTTTGCTTTCGACCATGCATAATGATGCTGAAATAGCTGACAGTGGGAAACCTGAAATAATTGAATATTATAATCGTACCAAAGGTGGTGTTGATCGAATGGACCAAATGTTTGCGGAATATCCAACACAAAGACAAACAAAACGATGGCCACTAGCGATGTTCTTCAACATGTTGGACATTACAGCTCTTGCAGCCTACATTGTCTACGATTTGAATAACTCTATGTTGCCTTGGAGAACAAACAACAGGCGTAAGCAGATCCTGCGCAGCTTGGCTGAAGCATTGTGTATGCCCATTATTGAAGCCAGAGCCATAAATCGTCAAGTGACGCGAAATTTTTCGACTAAAATTGCTATTGAAGCATATTTCAACCGACCGCTGGAATCAATGATGTCAACAGCAGCATCAACATCTGCCGCAGCGCGCACGCCAAAACCTGTGTCCGGATCTTGCTATTTATGTTACACACAAGAGGAAAAACGCCGTAGAAAAACCAGAAAGCTGTGCGCTAAATGTAGGAAGCCAATGTGTCTTGAACATTCGATCACATCAACAAATTGCTCTATTTGCCATGATTTTCCTTAGATATAAGATGCATTTTTATAATTTTTATAACAAAAGTCAATAATATAATGTGTGAAATGAATATTTTTAATTTTTCAAATAACATAATAATATAAAAAATGTTTGTTTTTGATTATTATGAGGACTTTTACTATTGGGGTACAAACGTATCCCGGGTGTGTGTTTACGTATATAATGTGTTTGGAAGGCTGTAGCTCCTGAACCAATGGTCCGATCTGGTTCAAATTTCGAATTTGAACTCAAAACTAAATAATCTTCCTAGATCCGAAGTTAGCGGTATAGAGGTATAGCGGTTCAAAAGTTACAACACTTCAAAGTTGATGTTGATACATTTGTACCCGGGTGTGTGTTCTAGGATTAATTCACCTGCATATAAAAGAAACTCTGAGAAATTAAAACATTCAGATATATCATTAATGAAAATTACAAAGAAAAAAGGGCCCAAAATGCTGCCCTGAGTGACAAGGGAAGAAGCTATAAAAAAGAAGATGCGTTATCGACAACAAAAAGGAAAATGGAGTGGAACCCAAAATTTATTAGTTTGGAGATTATGGTTGAGTGGCAGACTTTATCGAAGGCCTTGGAAAAATCCGTATAAACTGCATCAACTTGAAAGCTATTATTGAAAGCCGACGCACAAAACTCTGAGAAAACAGCAATATTAGTAAGAGTTGAGATACCAGCCATAAAATCATGCTGATTACTTGATATATTACGTTTTACAACGAAGTATAGTTTTTGATTTACAATATACTCAAAAAGCTTTGAAATCGTTCAAAGTTTGGAAATAAGTCTGTAGTTTGCGATGCCATTTTTATTTGAATATTGGTGTGGTAGAAGTAACTTTTCAAGCATCTATGAATTGTTCACAAGCTAACAATTTATTAAAAGTTAGCACAAATGGATAGGCAAAAGCAGAGAATTTTTTTACAAAAAAAGATGATAGCCCATTAACATCTACTTGCTATGAAATATCTTCAACCAGAGAATGTTAATGCAATGAGAAGGAGCAAATGTTAAATGAACTTTTTTCGAGTACTAATTTGTAGATTCAAACTAAGGTATATTAATTTCAAATTCAACTTTGCTCACGAGTGGGGAATTGCAGATATTTACCACGCAAGTGACGCGAGTGGAGGGTTTCTATATTTACTTACCACGCTAGGACAGGAATTCAGATATTTTCTGCGTTTACCAAACTACTAAGAAGTTCATAAGATTTTTCGGCACACTACTAAGGAAATCGAAGCGAATAAATCTGCGATTAAGAAGGCCGCGCGGCAGTTAATTTGTGGCGCAGAAGCTAAAGTCGGCGGAATTATTTTGTTTTTTGGCATGTATTTAATTCAGGTTCAAGTCCTGAAGTCATATTTTTTTTCGTGCACATTTTTTTTTTACAATTCAAACCAGGAAAGTTTGGTAAAATTTTTGAGTTTATTTTAATTAAAATTTCTTTAAAATACTGTTTTTTTTGTATTTCATAAATGGAAATTTCTTTTCGGTATAAAATAGTTCATACTGGATATGACCTGATTTTTATATAAATCAATCAAAACAGAAAATATGTACATATGTCTATAATCTATTTCATCAAATCCAAATTATATTGATGAGAAAATATCATTCTAATATCCGTCCAGAAAGCCAAATGCGCAAACACACATACATATGCATATAATTACGCATACAAACTTTCAACTAACGCAGAATATGTGCATATAAAACTGTGAATCGAATAAATGAGTGATTTAGAAAAGTTCATTAGTTATTGTAGTTTAGCGCAATCGTGAAAGACGTGTTGTGCATGCGTTACATAGTCTTATGTTTGACTCAGGTTCAAGTCCTGTACACAGTTTTCTGTTCGATATTCTTATTTCATTTTTTATATTTGGTTTAATTAGAATTGATTTAAAATAGTGTATTCAGGTTTTTCTAATACCTGTTATTTAGAAATTTATTTTCTATATAACATTATTCATACTTCATTTGAATTAATTTATATGTAAAACAGCCATAAATGCAATCATATGAATATGCATTCCTATATTTAATCTCTTCAGTCAAATCTGAACTACTTACATACACATATTGATGAGAAAATATTCTAATATCCATGGATGCATCCAGAAAGCCAAACGCGCATACACGCATATGTATACAAATATATACAAACTTTCAACGAACGCAAAATGTATGCAGATAAAAAACAACAACTGCGACCGTCTTCTTGTCCGTCAGTGAAAAGATGGGATATATGTATACCCTATGAGCAAAAAGAACCGGGAAGGTGATGTTGACTGTTTCCTTCGATTGCCAAGGCATAGTCCACCATGAGTACCTTCCATCGGGCCAGACAGTCAATAGAGAATATTATTTATCCGTTTTGAAACCTTAGAGAGATGCTGTGTGTTGCAAACCGCCGGAAATGTGAGCAAACAATTCTCAAATTTTGCATGATGATAACGCGCCATCGCACTGATCAAAGAGAATACAAATCGGCCTGCCGGGGGTGTTTGGAAGACTGGGTTAAGCGTTGGCACATGTGTGTTGCTTCAGACGGGTCATATTTTGAAGGAGATAATAGAAATTTGCCTTATATTTAACTCTGTTTTGTTTAATTTAAACATTCCCGGTACTTTCTGATCATAAGGTACATATATGCGGCTTTGCGGACAGCAATGTGTGATTCGCTGGAAGTCGCATTAACTCGCGACTGTCGCACAGTTAGAAGACATATTTACATACATATAAGGGTGCATACATACATACGGAGGAGCGGCCACTCGACATGACAAAAATTTAAGATTTATCAAATATTGGCAAATAATTCCACGCGAAATATTCCAATATTGACTATTTTCGAATGGTCGCGAAAACGAGCCTTATGAATGAAATTGAAATATGAGCTCGAACTTATGAATGAACTTTTTGTTTTTGTTCTAAATTGTTCAGCGCCGTCGCTGATAGAATCATGGCCGCTGCGACTGCGTCTACGAATGTATTTTGTTTTTGTAGTCGCTAGGCTTAGATTTTAGCTTTGGGCAACATGCGCATGTGAGGTATGTGTTTTTGTTGTGTTCTAGAACATTTTAGAATGTGTGGTGGCAAAGCGGCCATCGCGTTGTGCTTGCTGTTGCTTTTGCGTCTATCAAAGTATTGTGTTTTTGTAAGTATAGTATTAGGAATATCGACTGGTGAAAGACAAAAGTACACGGAAGCAAGAAGGGAGCGCTGTGCTCGCGCATATATGAATGAATGTATGAACGTGCATGGATGTAGTAACATATGAATACAATTATTTTGTAGGAAGTTTAGAAGGCAAGTAGGTATACTCGTATATGTATGTATATATGCTAGGACATAAAGTGGGTATACATGCATACATAGAGCAGAATTGTTTTTGCACTTGTTAGGAAGAAACTCGTTCACTAGTGCGTATGTGTATTTGATTTCTTGTAAGAATGTGATGTGCTGTGACATGTGTACATACATAAGTCAAGGTTATTTGGTCATACTTGCATATGTGATATGATGTTCTTGCGCTTGTGCATTATTGTTTTTCATATACAAATGTACATACATACATATGTATGTAAATGCTGTCGAATACATAAACTATAAATTGACATACAATATAAAATAAGTGTTGATTTATCTCAAACCGTTCTTTTTTTCTGAATGCAAATACCTCCTATTGACATGTACATACATATTATGTACTTATGTATATTATCATATATCATCATTTATTTACATATAAAGTATACGTTCATTTATGTACATATGTGTGTAATGAAAAACTTCATGAATTACTTTCAGAACTTTATTAATATTTATTCGCGTCGTGCGCATGCACAAAACCTTTTGTTCACAACGCAGGCGCAGAAATAAACGCTCTGCGTATTTATCCTCCCCACGTGACTCGCCATCAATTCTCGGTGCAAATTTTATTTTTTTTTTTCGTTTTAAAATTTTTTTTTTTTTAATGTAATCGTAAAAAAATTTGTAATAAATTTTATGTATCCGCTTATCATTTCAAAAGTAACAAAATGGTAAAAAAATAAGCAGTCGAAGAAATAAACGCACCGCCTATTTTTCCTCGCCACATGTTAGACTCGAGTTCAATTCCCGGTGCAAACTTTTTTTATAAATTTTTTTTTTTTTAAATCGTTTTTTTTTAATGTAATTGAAAAAAAAAATTATGTAATAAATTTTACGTATTCGCTTATTATTTCAAAAATACGAAAATAGTAAAAATTTAATTGGTTTAATGTCGAGGTGAGAAATGTGTTGTGTGTTGAGGTGAAAGATGTGTGGTGTTTCTAATTTTTGTGTGGGGAAAAGTCAGTGAGGTGCCTATAAACTCGGTGTGCTAAATTCCCTTACTTCAAATATTTCAAATCTCAATTGTACTAAAAAAAGCTCACAGTAACATTTGCACCGAGAATTGCATTAACATTCTCTGCTTCAACAGCTAACTGGAGAGAACCAAAATTAACAGAAGAAGCAGTACCATCTCTTTCATATCTAATTGTTTCTGACGCTGGTATAAAATTGAAACTGAGAAAGACCGCGAAAAGGTTAACAGCTCCTTAGTAGAGGAAGCGTAGTTGAAGAAGACATCCAAGGAAATGCTAGAGCAGGACTTCCTGGATTTTACATATTGCCAGAACGCTTTAGGATTCTTTTTAATTTCATCCTCAAATCCTCGAACATAATTATACTGTAGAATTGTACAGTGCTTAAATTTTTAGTAAAGCACAAATATTTATCTCTGTGAACTTTGGTATTAGATAGTTTAAATTGTTTAAAACATTTGTTCCTCAAATTCTTAAGCTTTTTTAATTTTAGTGCACACCAAGGAATTTTATAGGTCTTGCTACTAGTCGGTCGTACATATTTACAAAAAATACCATACGTTTTCGTTTTAAAAATAGCATAGCAAGTTGACAGATTAATTCCAGCAAATAGTGAGTCTCAATCCAAAATCGCAATTTCAGTATTAACAACACTAAAATTACACCGTTTAGGGCAAAAATGTTAAGTAACTTTGTCAGCACTTTTTCTCCTATAGCGGTAGAAGTCTAAGCGAATAACAACCGGTCTATGATGATTGCCAGCATTCGATATTGAATGAAAACATTCACTAAGTGAAGATTTTATATTGTCGCTTATGAAAACTAGATCCGGAATTCGAATAAGCTTTTTAGCACAGTTATTAATTTGCATAAGATCTGAACTTAAAAAGCTATTAACTAGGTAAGATTCCGAAAAGCAGCTAATGTTTTTAACAAATAAAGCACAGTTATTATCGACATATGACCAGGCAATATTAGCCAAATAAAAATCGAAAAACAGAAGTTGCAGCCAGAATGAATACTCACACGGGCTGTTACATTTTCAACATGCATCTTGCACAAATTATCTGGACTGCCAGTGGAATATAACTAGCACAGACGTTAAGATTTGATTTCCCTTGTACCAGGATGCAAATCTGATCCAGAAGTAAGTCCTCGTTGTTTAAATGCACCAACGATGATCGATACTGACACCAAATACCTATTAAACTATTAAAACGCCTCCACCCCTGGACAGTCTTGTTTTTTTTTGGAATCTCGGTCTTTTCGGTACACATCAAAAAGGCTCGAATCAAACCATTCATTCTCATTAAATTCAGCATTTAACCAAGTCTCAACAAGAACATATGTGTATGTCATAGTCCAAGTGAGCACTCTGGTTAAATAGAGCCTTAGACTTAAGTCCTTAGAGACTTTGAAAGAATTTCTTTGGCAACGCAATCTGTTATAGTTTTACCAGAGAACGTAAATTCATAGAGAAGGCGCAGTCCCGGCCCGTTCCTCATTTTGGGCTCTAACAAAACACGGGTAAGAAATTCAAATCAGAAATTACTTCACCACAAGTTAACAGTAGGAAATTAATTAATATGGCTGCCGGAGAGAAATGAGAGGGAGAGAGTGATACGCAAGTGTGAAAAAATGTAGTTTACATTTGCTTGCGTACAGAATAGATTTGTTCATTTGATATGTCCATATGATTTGTATGCATGTTTACAGATTTGTTCTTTTTGGTTTTTTTATGAAAACTGCGCGTAATTGTATGTATGCATGTTTTTTTACATATATTAGCATAGGACATATGTATATTAGGTTTATATGAAAATTGCGCCAAATATTGGAAAAAATGTATGACTGTATGACTTTTTGATATATGTATGTACTTCTATTCAAAATGCAAAATGGCAAGAAAATACCCAAGTTAGGGATCAGAAGCGCAACGATAAACTAAAAAAGTTGTCGTACGTTGTAGGTCAGGATCCAACAAGGTGAGTTGCACAGGTCCTTAGGGTAAGTAAAACCAGCATTTTTTATTGTTTATTCTAATATGTATTTATTTATATTTATACTTATTTTTCCTATTTTCCAGATTTTTTATTTTTCAGGTTTTTCTCCATCTTTCAGATTTTTCTCTATCTTTCAGGTTTTCCTTATATCTTCTTTTTCAGGTAGCCCCTGAGCCTAGATTTTTAAACCACTAAAATTTTCACTTAATCACGATGGATTGAGATTAGTGTTTTAAAAATCAGGCAAATCGCCATGACTTAATCGACGTCAATATCGAAGTAGTGTGAGAAATTATTATAATAAATTACAGTTTCGTAATTCGTGCTTTCGCAATTTTATATTTCTTTTTTCATTTCAGGAAATGTACAATAAATACCTATTATTTATAGTATTGTAATATATATATACTATATATGAGTAGTGAACTTACTTGTTGATAAAAATAAAAAAATACCAGTCTAACGGTTAGACGCGATAGAAGTGAAACCTTCCGTAAAAAAAACTGAGAGAGAATGAGACGAAACCAGAATTAGGAGCGGGATAATTATAGGTTCATTATAATATTGCTATAAAGTTCATATTTTATTTTCTTCATTTTATTATTATTCATCCTCAATGTTTTCAATTTCAACAAATGATGGTTTCACATATTTCTCCCACTTTAAAAAAAACTGAGAGAGAATGAGACGAAAGCAGCATTAGGAGCGGGATAATTATAGGCTCATTATAATATTGCTATAAAGTTCATATTTTATTTTCTTCATTTTATTATTATTCATCCTCAATGTTTTCAATTTCAACAAATGATGGTTTCACATATTTCTCCCACTTTAGAGAGCTGAACAGACAGTGATTCTAGTTGCTGTGTATTCAGATCTATCTGTGGAGTTACAATACGAGCACCGTCATTTTGATTATGATATATTGCAACATCGCCTGCAATTGCGGTAAATATATTATATAAAAATGAAAATATTTACGAATATAAAAATAGGGACGCAATACAGCACACGCGGTTGCTATTATGAGCGTCGTAACGCGTATATTACACAGACGTACTAACATACACACAAACATTCGTAGGACGCTTTGCAAGCAAGTATTAGGTAGGATAGTATAGGTATACATAATGCCTTCTCGCTCAACGTGGCTCCGTAATACGCAGGCGCGCACCCATACGTACTAGCATAAATACAAACATACATGCGTATGACGCTTGAGCTAAATACCAAAGAAAGTAATAGGCAGTGTAGTATACATACTGCAATACTCACTATACTTGCGTGGCTCAGCAGTACGCAGCCACTCACATATACATACGTATATCAACATATAACGCTTCGTAGTGTCGCTTTTTCGTTTCATCGAGTCTCAAATCACTCCCAACGATTCTAAAGAAGTTTTCACTTCAAAAATAGAAATTAAAAAAACTAGTGTTTCAATTTTCTTAACGATAATAATATTTGGTAAATAAGCTAAATCAAATGAATATCTGCATATGAAAAATCGTTCATATGGACGTGCAAAAGCAAACACGCATATACATAAATACATGCATACAAACTTCCATAGACATACATACATATGAAGCTGCGAGCACTTGCCACAGAAAAAATATTTCGATTTGCTATTGCTGTCAAGAACTTAGAACACATATTTACATAAGTACATATATTGATGCATACATATGTACAATATTGACTATTTTCGAATGGTCGAGAAAATGGCATATGGGCGGCTCGTTTTATGAATGAAAGTACTTTGCTCGTAAAAATATGAGCAATGAATTTGTTTTTGTTGTGCTTTTTAATATTTGAAACTGTTCAGCGCCGTCGCGGTTTTGGAAGCATACGCATGTAGAGGCATAAAGTAAGTATGTGCGGTTATATGTATAGTATATACGAATATGCATTGTTTGCTTAGAATAGAAATATTTACGTACATATGTACATTGTTCCAACATATGTATTCATATATGCATACATACATACATATGTATATGTTAACGGATACTGTTTAGATGAGTTTTTTTGCATATGTTAGAAATATGTTTGCATACGTTTGTCTATTTGCTTTGAATTCTTTATATGTAGATACATATGAGCTGCGTTTTGAGGCAGGTCAAGACTTTTTTCTGCCCCCATGAATATGGATGGTAGATGTTATATCTATTCAACACTTTGTAGTATATGAATATACATACATATGTATATAATAATTTAAAAAGGACACGTATTGTTGAATACTAACCCTTGATGCAAATGAATGGTTTACAAAGCCGATTTTTTATGTGGATATTTTGAAATAATTTTGATAATACACTTAATATCAATACAATTTAGTTAATTAGATACTTAAAATTTCACATTCATGCATGCATATACTTAGAATTAATTTATTCGTCTCACAAGAAATAATCCATTTGCGCATGCAAAATGCCGACGGCAAATAAGCATGAAAGAAAAACGTACAAGTCTGCTATTATTTTCTCTTGCCTAACACCAAATCATGGCATTTTACATTTCAATGCAAACGCTATATTTATTTCTGTCGACTACGCTCCGCTATGTTAACTCTCTTCTGTGAAATAATAAAAATTTCTTACCCGCGTTTTGTTAGCATTTGACATTTAACCTGCTCATTCGTTCCTGAGCCTTCTCTATTAATTTACGTTCTCTGGTTTTACTGGTATAGAAGCTTCTTTCCGAAAAAACTCAAACGGGCGTATGGAATGAGAAGGAGCAAATGTTAAATAACATTTTTTCGAGTACTAATTTGTAGATTCATAGTAAGGCGGCCGCCGTAGCCGAATGGGTTGGTGCGTGACTACCATTTGCAATTCACAGAGAGAAAGTCGGTTCGAATCTCGGTGAAACACCAAAATTTAGAAAAACATTTTTCTAATAGCGGTCGCCCCCCGGCAGGCAATGGCAAACCTCCGAGTGTATTTCTGCCATGAAAAAGCTCCTCATAAAAATAACTGAAGTTCGGAGTCGGCTTAAAACTGTAGGTCCCTCATTAGTGGAACAACATCAAGACGCACACCACAAATAGGAGGAGGAGCTCGGCCAAACACCCAAAAAGGGTGTACGCGCCAATTATATATATATATGCACAATTTTTTTTGTTCAAACCAGGAAAGTTTGGTAAAATTTTTAAGTTTATTTTAATTAAATTGCTTTTTTTCTGTATTTGATAAATGGAAATTTCTTTTCGGTATAAAATAGTTCATACTGGATATGACCTGATTTTTATATAAATCAATCAAAAAGAAAATATGTATATATAAACATGCATATATTTAATCTCTTTCGTCAAATCCAAATTATATTGATGAGAAAATATTATTCTAATATCCGTCCAGAAAGCCAAACGCTTATGCACACATACATATGTATATAAATACGCATCCAAACTTTCAACGAACGCAGAATATGTGCATATAAAACAGCAAATAGAATAAATTACTGATTTAGAAAACTTCATTAGCAATTATAGATTAGATTATCATGAAAAACGTGTCGTGTGCGTACTATATCGTCCCGTATTTGACTCAGGTTCAAGTCCTGTACACATTTTTCTTTGTTCGATATTTTTATTAAATGTTTTGTAATTGTTTTAATTAGAATTGATTTAAAATAGTGTATACCTGTTATTTAGAAATTTATTTTCTATATAACATTATTCATACTTCTTTTGAATTGATTTATATGTAAAACAGCCATAAAGGCAATGCATTCCTATATTTAATATCATCAGTCAAATCTGAACTACTTACAGTGAGTCACAGTCAAAGTGAGCCACACTTCCTACTCATCAGATTTAGTATAAATTTGTTTAAAAATACCACAGATTGGAAAAAAGGTTTATGTGTTTTTATTGTTTGAATATTAGCTTCAATAATTCATCGCTTACATGAAGAACTTTCTTTGTTTATTATAAAAAAATTAACAAAAACTAAAATAATTCACAAATCTATCTCACAGTGAAAGTGAGCCACCTTAGCTGAACTGAACTTAAATAACAAATTAATACTTTGTTGGGCCACCTTTGGCGGAAATAACAGCTTTTAGACGTCGGGGCATTGATTCTAATAACTTACAGGTATATGTGGAAGGAATTGCACGCCACTCGTCTTGAAAGGCATCTAAAAGATTTTGTTTTGAAGAAATGCTATGTTTCCGCAGGTTTTGGTCAAGACGGAACCATAAGTTTTCAATTATATTTATATCTGGAGACAGCGGTGGTACTTCCAATACGTGGGGGCAGTTATATATTGTAATAGATATTCCCGCGCAACAAACGACTTGTGTTTAGGATCAATGTCCTGGTAAAAATAGAAGCCGCCTTCGCTCCCTAGTTTTTCGACACTTGGCTTAAGATTTTGCTTCAAAACGTCTATATAAACGTATTTATCCATTATGCCTGGAATATGTTGAAGATTTCCAGTTCCACCATCTGCCATGCAGCCCCAAACCATGACGGAGCCTCCGCCGTGCTTCATACTGGGAGTTAGGTTTTTCGGCTGAAACTCAGTGTTTTTTTGTCGCCATACCATCTTCTTACCGTCAGAGCCAAATAAGTTAAATTTACTTTCGGCTGTAAAGAGCACTTAAAAAAATATTATTATAGCCTCTACGTTGCATTATACCGTTATGAACCTTTTGCCAGAAACTCATATCCTTGTAGACATATTTCAGCGCAAACTCCAACCTTTTTTTCCGATTTTTGCTGCGAATAAATGGCTTGTTTCTGGCCGTACGACCATTGTAACCATGCTTTCTGAGAACTCTTTTTACAGTTTCGGGGTTAACGTGGATATTTAGCTGCTCCCCAACCATCTTCGTCAATTTTGGAGCACTAGGATGAGGATTTTTCTTCACTTCCCGCAAAATAAATGCCTCGTCCCTTTCTGCAAACGCCTTTTTTTGCTTTCTTTCTGCTTGTTTCCTACTCTTCTTCCTCTAGTAAAGCGATGTATGATGTGCTGGACAGTTCCTCGACTTTTATTCACATATTCCGCAATTTTTCTTTGGGATTTTCCTTTTTTAAAAAGATGAATTACTAACTGTCTAATTTCAACACTTGTTTTTCGACCCATCTTTATAACCCGCTTGATTATAAACAACTAAAACACTCAGAATAAGATGCAAGCGAAAATTAATATCCAAAAATACATATCCCGTTATTTTAAAAGATACAATGTTAGGGGGCGTCCATAAATTACGTGAGATGTTTAAGGGGGGGAGGGGGTCGAGTCAAATCTCATCTAATCTTACGTTGGAGAGAGGGGGGGTCTCGGCAAATATCACGCAATTTTTTTTCTGATTGAAACAAAAAAATTGTACATGCTTAAGATTTAATCTCAAGCGTAATCGTAGTATGATTAAGATCATTCACTAATTCGTTCGAAAGAAAATAATTTCATTCATACTTCGACGTTATACATTACTACTGTCAAACCACAATATTTGTTTTATACCAAATAGCTCAATTTAATCTGAATTTGCGGTACAGTGTAGCCCGTTGGTTGTTTTCGCGCCACTATGAGCCGAACGCCCTATCACTCAGGTTGACGTTTGACAATTCCGAACTTTAAAGAACATGACGGAAAATCATTTGCTCCATTTCTAATACGCCTACCGCTGAATGCCTTTATCAGCACGCCTATTGATCTCTATTGCCCAAGTATACGTGATGATTTAGAGAAAATATGCTGCAGTACATGCGGTATTTACTTCGCATTTATCACAAGAGCTGCAGAGCACAGGAGAGCAGCTCACATTGCACCAGCTAAGCAAGCGCGTATGCTCCGCAAAGTGCGACCCTCACGGATTGTCACAAGACGAGCTAATGAGTTACTGTGCGCAAGCGTCAACGGCTTAGAGTGGATAGATCAGAACGCAGTTGAAGGAGCAGATGATTTTACTGAAAATCATATGGACATGTTGGTCCCAATAGTCTCTCTTGAAACCGCGCATGATTCTCCATGGACTGAATTAGAGTAGATATTCTTTTTTTAATCGCAGTAGTTACGATTTAAGTCTTCTACTGTTAAATTTTTATTACACTTATAACTCTCAGCAATATTGATTACTAGTCTTAACTAGTCGTAAATAAAAGCACGAAGCAAATTTTTTTCCTTTTTACAATAACAATCCAACGCGTTTACATAAGAAACCCACATTTTGAAAAATCTCACGTGAGATTGGGGGATGGGGGAGGGGGTTGAATAAAATCTCACGACATCTCACCAGGGGGGGAGGGAGGGTCAGAAAATTGAAAAAAACACCTCACGTAATTTATGGACGCCCCCTTAGATGGCTCCCTTTGAGTGTGACGTCAGTTTGTGCGTTTGTTTTTGTTCTTCATTATTACTCTTACTTCGGCAGCAAACAAACAGAAAAAATACAGTTAGATTACACAAGCATGCTCACTTGATAAAGTTGACAAAAAATAATGGGTGTTTGAAAGTATTTACAAAAGTTGTTTAAACAAATATCTTCAAGGAATTGGTGGCTCACTTTGACTGACATACACATATTGATGAGAAAATATTCTAATGTCGCACAAGCTTCTGCGCACACTTGTCACAGGGCATATAAAAAACTAAAACCATTCGCTGTGGCCGCCTACTCCTTACCCTTCAGGAAAATACGGTACATCTACAATACATATGCGGTTGTTCGCACACGATTCGCTAAAAAGGAGTCCGCGCGCATTCAAAGGCACAGCATTGTGCCGAAAATTATGAATTAAGAAGCGTAAACAATACTTCCCCATAATATACTTAGATACCTTTTAGACCTTTTGTATGAAAGGCAACTTATTATTTGGAATATGAATACTTATATTAATGTCGAGTGTTATGTATTAAAGCTTTGAAATAAAAAGCACATATTGATTGAAAAATTTTGGTTAAAAAATTTGAGACATCGGTCTCTGCTGTTATGAACAATACTGCACATCACCACAACTCGCAGAAGCTTCAGTGATTTCTTCAATATTAAATGTTTGGCACTTTGTGCTTCATGCGAAGGCTGAACGTCTGCACAGTAGTCTACAAAAAAGCCGCACTCTTGTTTTAGAGTAATTTTATTTCTTTCCTGATAATATGCATATCCTTTTGTGCACCTTTTATCAATTGCAGAACCACATACGTAAAGGAATATGTTAACTTAATATTTATATTCCACGCGAGAGCTAAAAATAATGGTTTAGAAATGTTCCCTCTTACTGTAGCTTTTGCGAACACTTGACTCGCAGAAGCTGCGGCTGTCGAGCAGTTGGAACACATATTTACATACATAGAAGCGTGCATACATATATACGGAGCCGCGGCCACTAGACAACACAAAAATTCAAGATTTACAAAATATTAGCAAATAATTTCAATTCGACGCGAAATATTACAATATTTTCGGATGGTCGAGATCGGCTCGTTTTATGAATGAAAGTACTTTGCTCCTAGAAATATGAGCTCGAACTTATGAATGAATGTTCAGCGCCGTCGCGACTAAAATAATCATGGCCGCTCCGACTGCGTATACGAATGTATTTTGTTTTTGTAGTCGCTAGGCTTAGATTTTAGCTTTGGGCGACATACGCATGTTGTGGCATGAAGTGAGTACGCTGTGTTTTTGTTGTGTTCTAGAACATTTTAGAATGCGTGGTGCCAAAGCGGCCTTCGTGTTGCGCTTACTGCTGCTTTTGCGTCAATCAAGGTATTTTGTTTTTGTAATTGCAATATTCGGAATATCGACTGGTGGAACACAAAAGTACAGGGAAGCAAGAAGGGAGCGCTGTGCTCGCGCATATATGCATGTATGTATGAACGTGCAAGTTAACGCCTCCTATACCACACACCACTAACCCAGTATGTAAACAATTAACCATAGATTAATAGCGCAAGCCACTTCCCAAATAAATAAACAATAAATATAAGCACTTACCATTAGCGAAAGTGTCAAACATGTCATTGACACTTTGTTAATGAAGGAAGTGGACATCACATATCACGTATGGTCCGCTTTCAATAGAATTAAGACATACTAACCTAAGATTTAAGCTTCAGATTCTGTATAAATATGGGAATTAATAAAGTTTCGGTTCAGTTTTTGATCCGGTGTGCAACGATCTCACAATGTGTTTTAAAAAAGCTTTTGCTATTTAAGCAAAAGATAATTGGCGATCCTGCCAGGAGCGATTTAAGTTCTGGTGGACCAAATAAAAGTTGTGTACTATAATAGCCTGTAAAAAGGCAGTGCATAAATGAAATAAATAAGTACCCCTAATTCGGAAAAGGGAGAAAAAAATTTAAAGACTAAAAAAAAAAGGAGAAAACTAAAAAGTATCCTAAGTCTAAAAAATAATAAAACAAAAAGAAAAATTTAAAAAAAGGAGAAAACCAAAAAGTATCCTAATAAAACAAAAAGAAAAAATTAAAAAAAAAGGAGAAAACCAAAAAGTATCCTAATAAAACAAAAAGAAAAAATTTAAAAAAAGGAGAAAACCAAAAAGTATCCTAGTCTAAAAAAATAATAAACCAAAATATCGAGCAATTCTACAAAATATAATAATTCTACAAGGAAAAAAGCAAAGGAGGAAAAACGCACTCAATAGAGGGAAAATCACTGTATGCAAACATCTTTAGCAAGCAAACACCAAGTTGGACCTGAAGGGATCTTCCAATAATGAGTAAGAAATTAAATAATTTTTAAGAATTAAAAGTTGTAAATTATTAATTAATTAAGAATAAATATAGCATATGGGGAATAGACCTAGTAGCTTAGGTAACGAGAGATTACACTATTGTGAAAAGTGTAAAGAAAACCACAAAAATTGTGTAAAAAATAAAGAAGGGATTAAAAATTTTTCAAATTTTACCAAAAATAAAGCTGGAAGAGTTGAGAAGTAGATTTGCAGATATGTCTATAGTGAATAATAACAACAGCACGTTCAATATGGATGTTGTGTCGCGACTTATAGCTGCTAGCACCGCCTCGCTGCGTAGCGAGGTAGAACAAGTTAGACGTCAGTTGCAGGCTTTAAGTAATTCCGACAATGTTGCTGAATATGCAACAGAATCAATAGATTCAACGATCAATTGTGAGGAAAGTTTAGATGTCATAAAATCTCTTCCTGAATTTCGAGGAAAAATCAACAATTAATATATGTTAGCTGGCGCGAGGCTGCTAACAATTCAATGTCATTGTATACTAGGGGAAGCAAAAAATATTTTGCTGCCTTGACTATCTTGCGTAACAAAATTACGCAGGACGCTAACAATATTTTAACGAGCCACGGTACGGTTCTTAATTTCGATGCAATTCTGAGTAGGCTAGATTTTGCCTTCGCTGATAAGAGGCCGTGTCACATAATAGAACAGGAAATGAGTGTGCTTAGGCAAGGACCTGGTACCCTAATAGAGTTCTACAACGAGGTCAATAAAAAACTGACGTTATTAATTAACAAAACGATAATGACGCACGGAACGAATTCCGCAATTACAAAGGAGCTTAATACCAAAAACAGGGAAACAGCTCTTCGAACTTTCATTACAGGTCTTAACCCTCCGTTGGACCGGATCCTCTTCACGTTGGCACCACGTGGCTTACCAAATGCTCTTGCCAAGGCGCAGGAGCTCGATGCCAATCAAATGCGAGCACAATTCGCATTGCATTTTTCAAGGAGTAATAATAATAGTAGTAATAATAATACAATAAACAGAAACGCTCCTCGGGCGTTCGTAGGGGTGCGAATTTTCTGAACAATTTAAGGTATCCACCAAGGAATACCCAAGCAAATGAGGTCAAACAAAATCGTCCAGAGCCAATGGACGTTGATCCATCATTACAGATCACAAATAGGCCCAAACCGGTACAAACGTACCAGCAACAGGTGAGAGGCAATAGAAATAATTGGCAGACCAATTATAATTATCAGGCAAATGCTGTGCCAAAGAGGTCGAATGATAGTGCGCAAATAAGTACGCAACCTCAACAGAAGGTGCAAAGAATTAATAACATGGGAGAAAACCATTTTTTAGAGTAAGGTCTGATTTGCCCTACATTGTCAAGACGGATAGGAAGACGGGGCAAATCTTCAAAATCTTAGTTGATACGGGAGCAACAAGCTCATATATACGGGCCGGGCTCTATGTAAACAAAAATGTTTTAGAAAATAAGAAGAGGGTAAGAACCATTCATGGTTCGACCATCATAAACTTTTTCCATAATATCAATTTATTTGATGTTCAGGAACGATTTTACGAGATTGAAAATTTGGAAAGTGATCTCTTAATTGGAATCAATTTCTTGAGTAAAATCGAGGCCAAGATTGATATTCCAAATCGGGTGTTGATCTATGGTAATAACAAAACAGAAAAAATTCATTTTCTTGATGATTTTGATATACCAAACCTCTCGGGACAAGAAGGTCCTGAAACGTCTGTCGAAGATGTTATCAATAAACCAAAAGGGAAAAATAATGAAAGAAATACCAAAAACGGTGTGAAGAAGATTAATCAGAAACCAGTAGGGAAAAAAGGTCAGAAGGGGCCTGCCAAAAATTATACTAGAAACAAAAAAAATAATAAAAATTTGCAAAAAAATAAATCGGAAAACCTAACTCCTAAAACTTTTGCTGAGGTAGATACCGCGAAAATAAAAAAATTTAAAAATCAAGATAAGAATGAAGATTCCCAAATTGGAAATTCATTGAATAATTTAAGGTCGGAGTCCTCAAAGATATCCTTTGAAGTAGATAGGAAAGGGGAGTCGATCGAAGGGTTGCAAAATAAGGTGATTGAGGAAATTTCAATAACACATAGTGATGTTAATTTAGATTTACCTTTTCGTACCGACGTAAAGGCGGAAATACGAACTTTTGAAGAAAGGCCAATTTGGTCAAAACAATACCCTTACCCAATGTCAGTGAATGATTTTGTTAATAATGAGGTTCAAAGCCTGTTGCAAAAGGATATAATTAGGGAAAGTAAAAGTCCATACAATTCTCCAGTATGGGTGGTTCCAAAGAAAGGAGTAAATGATGACGGAAGTCCTAAATTGAGATTGGTCATCGATTTCAAAAAAATTAATGAAAAAACCACATCTGATAGGTACCCAATGCCTAATCCAGAGGTTATACTTTCGAATTTGGGAAAGTCTAATTATTTTTCTACAATAGATTTGGAGTCTGGATTTTACCAGATATTAATGAAAGAAGGTGATATAGAGAAAACGGCACTTTCGGTAAATAACGGGAAGTACGAATTCCTACGAATGCCGTTCGGATTGAAAAATGCACCAAGTATTTTTCAACGGGCTATGGATAATGTATTAAGAGAATATATTGGAAAGTTTTGTCACGTTTATGTCGACGATGTTATAATTTTTTCAAAAAATTTGGAAGACCATAAAAAACATTTGAGTTTGGTAATTAATATATTAAGGGAGGCTAATATGAAAATATCCTCTGAAAAATCTAAGTTTTACCAAAGAGAGGTGGAATTTTTGGGATATATAGTGGCAAAGAATATAATCAAAACGGACCCAAGAAAGGTTGAAGCCATACAGAATTATCCTATACCAAAGACATTGCGTCAATTGCGGGGATTTTTGGGGCTGACAGGCTATTATAGAAAATTTATACACAATTACGCGGTTGTGGCAAAGCCATTAACTAAGCATTTGCAGGGGGAAAACGGAAAAATTTCCCAGTATTTGTCAAAGAAAAAGATAGTTAGTCTAGATCAAGACGGAGTGGCTGCTTGTGAAAAATTGAAGAATTTACTGGCTCAACAGGTTGAATTGACACAACCTGATTATAACAAAAAATTTGTTTTAACAACCGATGCATCAAATGTAGCTTTGGGTGCAGTATTGTCACAAGAGGGAAAACCTATTGTCTTTATATCAAAAACATTAAATTCTACGGAGCTTAATTATGCTACAAATGAGAAAGAGTTGTTCGCAATAGTCTGGGCTTTGAAAGCATTGCGTAATTACCTTTACGATGTTAGTGATCTGGAAATACACACTGATCATCAACCTTTGTCATTTGCGATTTCGGAAAGAAATCCGAATATTAAGATTAAGAGATGGAGATCATTTATTGAAGAATTTTCTCCAAAAATTATTTACAAGCCAGGTGCAACCAATGTCTTTGCTGATGCATTGTCGAGACAAATGCTTAATAATTTGACGAATTCCGAAGAACATAGTGACTCCAGTGATTCGTTAGCGGACACACAACATTCTGCTGAAAGCAGTGATGAATATCAGATTCATGAAACAAAAAAGCCATTAAATCATTTTAAGCAACAAATTTTGATAGATAACGGGGCGAAAATAACCGTGTTAGAGACAATTTCTTATTTTAATAATAAACGATTTTTGATCGAATACGACATACCGGAAAATATTGTTGGAGTTTTAAAAGAATATATTAACCCAAAGTTGGTTACGGGAATATATTGCTCACCTGAGGTGCTTTACGAAATAAAGAACGTATTGAGGGAGGCATTTCCAACTGTAAAATTTTTTCATACGAAATTGTTCCCAAACGATATTACTAGTAGAGAGGATCAGCGAGCGATTATTGAGCAAACTCACAATAAGGCACATAGAAATTATAGGGAAAATTTGGCCCAAATTAGGCAACAATATTATTGGCCATTGATGATAAAACAGTTCAAGCAATATGTAAAAAATTGATACATATGCAACAGTAACAAATAGGAAAGGCACCCAAAACTTATTCCGATAGGAGAGGCACCTATTCCGGAAAGAGAGGGAGAACAACTCCATATTGATATTTTTTTCGCGCAAAAATTAAAATTTTTAACTTGTATAGATTCTTATTCTAAATATTTAATTGTAAAATATATTGGGGATAAGCTTAATTTGGAGGAAAAAATTTTGGAACTTCTGCAAACATTTCCAGATGTTAAAAGTATAGTTATGGATAATGAACCAGGTTTAAGTACGATACAATTCAGGTCTTTAATGGAAAGACTCAACATTCAAATCTATTATTGCACACCACGTCATAGTACGAGTAATGGTCAAATAGAAAGGGTTCATTCCACACTTATAGAAATATCTCGATGTTTAAAAGAGGAACACAGTTTAGTTAGCGATTTCGAATCAATTATGAGGGCGGTGCAGCAGTATAATAAAACTATACATTCAGTAACAGGTAAACAACCTTGTAATATTTTGTTTAATAAAGAGAAGCATGAGAATATAAGGGATATATTAAGAAATAATCAGAAAAAAATGTTAGAATACCACAACAAGAAAAGGCTTCAAATATAAAAAGCAGATAGTAGTAGACAATTTAGGAAATAAAGTTAAAATACAAAACAGAAACAGAATAATTCACAAAGATAACATTAAAGTTTTCGGAATTTAAAATTGTACAAAAAAGTAATTTAATAGTTGTTTACATTAAGTATCCAAAAGTAAAAAATGTTTGTAAATTGTATAAAGCAATAGCTGTAGCGCAAAATGATGGAAAATTGTTGATTGAAAATGAAATAATAAAATGTGGAGATAAATTTTATTCAGTCAAATTTTGTAAAAAGGAATTAAATAATGCTTTTTGTATGATAAAAGGAAATAACACATGTTTGTCCGATATGTTAAATAATAAACATGCCAACTGCACAAAAATAAATGAAGCAAATGAATCAATAAATATTGTAAAAGATGGTGCTATAATAGCATCAGGAAAGCATAAAATTAATAATCACACTATAGAAGGAGTTTATTTGATAACTTTTCAAGATGGTGTTATAATTGACAACAGTAAATATGAAAATCCTACAGGAAAAATTTTAGGATATTTAAGGGAAGGAAAATTAAAATCTTTTTTTGTAAATAAATACATTGAAACAAAAAATATTGATTTAAAACTAAACAATGTTAATATACTCACACCATTAAAGCAAGAAATAAAACGAAGTCCTGGTTGGTGGACATTTACCACTTTAATTGTAATAATATTATCTGCATATTTTGTCTTTAAATTTATCATATACATTAATCTAAAAATTAAATTAAAAAATGCAAAAAAAAAGAAGAATTATTATTGCAATTATCAGACAGAATTAATCACTTAACAGCTTTATATTCGAAGACGGGACGCTTCGATTTAGAAGAGGGGGAGTTAACGCCTCCTATACCACACACCACTAACCCAGTATGTAAACAATTAACCATAGATTAATAGCGCAAGCCACTTCCCAAATAAATAAACAATAAATATAAGCACTTACCATTAGCGAAAGTGTCAAACATGTCATTGACACTTTGCTAATGAAGGAAGTGGACATCACATATCACGTATGGTCCGCTTTCAATAGAATTAAGACATACTAACCTAAGATTTAAGCTTCAGATTCTGTATAAATATGGGAATTAATAAAGTTTCGGTTCAGTTTTTGATCCGGTGTGCAACGAAGACTCACAATGTGTTTTAAAAAAGCTTTTGCTATTTAAGCAAAAGATAATTTGCATGGATGTGTAACATATGAATACAATTATTTTATATGAAGTTTAGAAGGCAAGTAGGTATGTATGTGTGTATGTATGCATGCTAGGGCATAAAGTGGGTATATATCAGTGCTGTCCATCCCATAGATCAATTAATCACACGTATTCTTACTCTCCATCGTTCAGTCGTTAGCGAACCAGCCATAGATGACTAGATGTGAAACTCTTTTTCTCGTGAGAGCGCTGAAAAATGTGCATTTTTTATAACATTTTCCAATATTGCCACACCGGTAGAAACATGAATTGGGTATCTTTGAACCAAAGGTCTGGAATTTTTAGTTTCCACACCACCATTGAGGTTAGTATTTAGTGTGCGGTTGCCCAATAGCCTTATATCACTCGTAAACACCTACATATACTAAAAATAAGCACAATCCGTATGAAATATGTACATAAAAAAGCCAAAAATTTAAAAATTTATATGTAAATGAAATTATTTAAAACTGAAAAACAAAAGTAATTTAATAATAATAAAGTAATGAACACGAAAAACATAAGTTATAATTAAAAACATGACTTTTTGCGATTTTTTAATAAAACACAGAAATTGGGTAATAAAAAAAAATCTCAAACAACGAACAGAATAAGTTAAAGCAAATTACCTTGAATTTTAGTAAAATATATCAAACACAAATTCAGTTCCCTTACCTATGCTTTTCAACCATAGAATATTTACGTATATACAAATTTACATAAGCCAACACACAGTTTTCAATAAAATTACATTATGTACATAAGACTAATGAAAAGTAGGAGTCGAAAAGGATATAACGAGCTTTGGATTCTACAAACTCACTTAAATTCAAATTATTACATTTCAATTGAATTAATTTTAAGACAAATAATTATAAACATTTCAACACGTAATTTCTCCATTAAGCAAAAACGAACTGTTTTCGTCTGTTATTTTTGGCGCGTTTCTTCTGGCAGTCTGCCATTTCGCCTATCAGCTGTTCAAAATCCCATAATGTGTGAGTGCTGCCAAGTTTTGAAACGTGCTCATGGGCGCGCTCTCTCTCAAAATGAATAAGTTTCACATCTAGTTATCTATGGAACCAGCAACGATTAAACACCAAGTTTGTCCGCGACGCTTAGTGTATGCAATACAATGCCCTGTGAGAACTTTTTTATGCTAGATGGTGTTTTTGTTAAAAACATTTGTCTAACAATTTTTCAAAAAATGAATCTTGATACAGAGCTAGTTAAAAATATACCCATATCATATTCATATGATATTATGAGTTACACAACGTTCCAAATTTTCTACTCCAATCCAATATTTATTTATTTTGGTTTAAATTTCCTACTGGGCTGCTCCCATTCTCTCGTTCTCACTTATACACTCACATTTTTCATTCTGGATAGCACTGGTATATATACATACTAAAGGGCTGCACAAATACATTTGAATAGCCCAACAAGACATTTGTTGGCAGGGCATTTACTTACTCTCTAAGAAACCGATCAACGGCAAGACAAGTAGTAAAACGTTTTTCAGTAAGAGCGCTTCAACTTTTTTTTTGAATAAAACACAAACGGTTTGACTTTTTTAACACATTTTTTTTTATTATCGAGTTTGAACATATACATTTAAGTATGAAATTCGATTTTTTTTGCATGACCACCGCGTGCACGTTTTACGAAGTCCAATCGTTGAACCCAATTTTCGACCACTCTTTTGCATAAATCGGCCGAAATTCCAGCAATTTCGCGTTCAATATTGGCTCTGAGCTCACAAATCGTCGCCGGCTTGTTACTGTAGACCAATGACTTCACATAACCCCAAAGAAAATAGTCTAGAGGCGTCAAATCACACGAGCGCGGTGGCCATTCGACCGGCCCATTTCTGGAAATAATGCGCTCATCGAACTTACTCTTCAACAAATCAATTGTAGCGTGTGCTGTGTGGCTTGTGGCCCCGTCCTGTTGAAACCACATGTCTAAGTCCATACCATTCAATTGCGGCCAAAAATAATCGTTTATCATGTCGCGGTATCGATTCCCATTCACAGTAACGTGGCGATCGTTCTCGTCAACGAAAAAATATGGGCCAATTACGCCGCCGGCATGTAAACCGCACCAAACAGTGATTTTTTCGGGATGCAACGGTGCCTCATGAATCACGTGTGGATTGCTTTCTGCCCAGTAACGCATATTTTGCTTGTTGACAAAGCCATTGACCCAAAAGTGAGCTTCATCACTGAAGATGATTTTTCGACTTTAAACTTTCTTAACAGAACACGCATTTTTATAATAAAATTCAATGATTTGCAAGCGTTGCTCAAGTGTAGCGTTCCATGATGAAATGTATACTAATGAAGTTTACAAATGACAAGCGAAAAATAAAAAATATTGCGTCGTTCGCCCTCCCTATTGGAAAAAAGTTGAAGCGCACCTATTGAAAAACGCCTTACTTGCCTTGCAAGCGACAATTACATTGCCTGAAAAGTATTCGCAAGTACAGAACTCTACTTGCAAGTTGTTTGGGATATGTCGCACATCGTTACAATATCCATAAATGAGCAGATGAGCACAGCTTGCAATTGCAGGCTATGTGGTAAAGGTTCACAAAATTCTTGGAAGGCTATGTGACCTTTTTCAACTTTCAACTAACCATATGTACCCAAACCCAAAGTAGGTAGGGTATTTTTTGATGAAAACTCCTTTTAAAGGGGTTAAAATATGTTTATTAATGTGTTGAAATTTGTTAAAAATATCCTTGAAAGGGGCAACAGCACTGAGGCAATTTTTTGGAATTTCCCTTTTAAACACAACTGACTACTTTTCATGTGTGTATCTATTTCCAACAAAAAAAAAATAACATCATTGGTCATGTGAATAAAACATTACCTGTTCTAGCGTTGACTGTTTTCGTACAGTTTTATAAAAGCATAAAATGAATTCGGATATTCATATTCAAATTCTAATATGTGTGTATTTGTAGGCAAAATGTTTAGCTGCACATTCTGTCGATCTATCTTTTTTATTTGGCTGTTACTCTTGAAAGGAATTCAGTTCTATTTCTAAATTTATTTTAAGAAAATTCTATTTGTTTGCTATTTTCTATAGTTAATACATAAAAGTTATATTCTTGTATTAATCTTAATCAAGATCTTGGTCGATTTTATCATAAAACTATAATAGCATAATAGGCAAAAGGTGGTTGAAATGTTTGATACATACTAGGTATGCATGATAGAAACGTGTTTTTAAATCTTCGAAAATTACTTATGTACTTGCATTTTTTTCTTCGCCAATAGATCGCAAGCCAAGAAGTCTGTTTATAATATTTCCATTTTTAATGTATTGTACTGTTACCGCCAAATAAGTTTTCCTTAAAAAATTATCTGTTCAAAGATCTGTTGTCAGTCCATATCCATGAAACTTGCAATATCCCAGGTCGGCTCTAACATTGTTAAAATATTTTCGTACATATATATTTTCTATCTTTCTTGATATTGTAGTCGCATGCGGCAGCGCGCTTTGCACATTGATATACTGTTCATATGACCCACCAAGATGAGCAAAATATTGCAATAATTTATGTAGCCCACTGTCTTCAACTATTTTGTATGGCCTGCAGTTCTGTATGACCCATTCAGTTATAATTTCCAGTGCTTCTTGTTTACGTTCTGCGCTTATATCCACTTTATTGATATAATATTTTTGCTGTTACTGTTTGTTGAATAATTTATAAAGCACTTGTGTTTCAATAAGTTCGAGGTTGATTTTTTGCAGTGCTTACATATATTGAAGCACGTTTCGCACGCCACAATATTTGGAATTTTTTAATTTACTTCATTAACAACTATTCCATATACCTCCCGAGCTTTGCTTTTTCCAGTAACTTTAGACATTTTCAATTCGCCTCTAATAATTTTTTCTCGTATGGCACTATTATTTAAACTGCTATTAAAACTAACGTTTGTAGCAGGTGAATCACTGGTAAATGACTGCAAATATTAATACTTTAAAAGAAAAGAAACAAAATATTTAATAATATACTTACGCTGCCAAGTTCCATATTGTTAATTAATACTTATGAAATTTCAATGGTCACAGCATGTGCGGTATCAGTTAACCCGCAAACAAACCTTATTGTAAATACACAAGTACTTGCGAGAACTACAAGTAAGCATGTATTAATTTTTGTAATCGCTGTTCTCTAGTTCGAGTATATGGTATTCGTGATCAGACAAGACGCGTACACAATTTACTTCAACAGAAAAAGTACAATTAGTATAATATTTATACTTCCAATGCAGAGTAGCGGCCTTGCGCGAAGAGAGATTTGTATTCTTCTTTGAGTAGAGTACAATGCAAAGAGTACTTGCAAGCGTAGAAGAAGCAAATATATTTTTGCAGCCCTTTAATACATACACACCTGCATAGGCTTTAGAGCAGAATTGTTTTTGCACTTGTTAGGAAGAAACTCGTTCACTAGTGCGTATGTGTATTTGATTTCTTGTAGGAATGTGATGTGTTGTGACATGAGATTAAATACATAAATAAGTCAAGGTTATTTGGGCATATATGCGTATGTACATATGTATGAAAGGAAGATGATGATCTTGCACTTGGGCATTATTCTTTTTCATATACAAATGTACATACATACATATGTAAATGCACGTAGATACATATGTATGGAGGTCACGCTCCCCAGGGATCGGGCGACTAAGCTGGGCTCTAAGCTACCGAGGGGGTCGGCAGGTTGCGGATAGCCGGACGGCCTGTAGTACCAGGTTAGTTGCGAATAAGTCCTAACAAATAAGCAGCCCCCGACACTGAGCGGCAGAAACGGAGGAAGCGGTCTAAAAGCTAGCTAATCCGAAGAGGTTTCTGTGACAAAGGCGAAACGACACCGCCTTTAATAAAATAAGTGTCCCCTCACCATGCAAAGGCATGGTGAAAATACAAAAATCCACAAGCGACTGACTCATATTGGGCGGCTCCCTGGTCAGCGTCTGTCCCCCATGTAAGTGGCGGCTGCTAATTTAATACGATCTACATTAAGACCGAGTCCAGTAAGGTCTTAATTACGATATACTAGAAAATGTTTGGAACATACTGCCACGAGCTGACGGCTACACTATTCTATTTCTTTAGTAAGCAGAGTGAAATCTAGCTGAAATGGCATTCAGGTTAATGGTGCAGCCGCCCCCACCCCGTTAAAACTATGGAAAATCTCTAAGAACGCTCCATATCCCGTCGCCATTAAGTGTCGACGTAGGTCTAGATGTAACATTCCTAGTTAGCACTGATTCGGCTCTGAACTTAGGCTCTCATAAGGAGCCTTCGTCAACCCTCGCATGGCCTCCCTGCTTGCAAAGATAACCATGGAATCATGAACAAGTGTCTACGCACCGGGATAGGGATAACGGCTTACGAGTTGGGGTCCAAAAAACTATGAATACAAGCAAAGACAATATAAACAGCCTAGAAGAAGTTAAAATAGCAGCAATTAATCCATCATTGGATCTGCCAAAAGAGACTGCAGACGGCAGTAACAGCAGCGGGGAGCTGGTAAAAAAACCCTTTCAAAGGAGCTCGAGACTGGCTCATTCGCCTCCGTTGATTGGAAGAACCCGATCTGCGTCACCATGCATGCAGTACAGCAGTGTCGCAAAGGAGCCAACAACAGAAGAGCTCAACCGCAGCATCAGTGCTAAAATTAAAGAGCTAACGGAGATGGTGGAACTCCCGAAACGTAATATCAACCAGCCAATGCGTTATCTGGTTTCGAGCATTTCGGAGCTCCATAAGAAGTTAGAAAGGTCGATTCTGACTTCCAGAATAAGGATGTTAAAAAGGACCAAAAGTGTGGTACTCGAAGCAAAAAATTAATGCACGCAAACATCGCCTCTTATAAAGTGCGTCACGGATGGTACGCCAAAGAGATGTATAGACACAGTCGCTGCACGGAAAAGCCCGGCAAAAAAGAGCAAAAGTGACCGCGATGGAACACTGAAGGCAACGCCGGTAGCAACAAAAGAGCAAGCCAGCTCCGAAGGATGGAACACGGTAATAAATAAGAAAAACCGTAAAGGAAACAACAATAAAAGTCCAAAAATAGACGGGAAACAAAGAGACGAAGCAAACACGAGGGGAAATCGCAGGCGACAGAGACCGCCCCGTAAAGACGCGATCGTTGTGAAAAGCGTTGGCAATGTCTCATACGCTGACATTCTGAAACGTGTGAAAACAGAGCCATGTTTACAGGAGCTTAACACGAAAGTATATGGGGTTAAGAAAACTGCAAATGGGGACTTGCTACTGGTGCTTGAGCGATCATCTGATCCAAACACTCTGAAGATCAACGAAGCAGTTAAAGCTGCCTTTGGAGATGTAGTTGAAGAAAGAACACTAACTGAACTACGCCAAATCGAAATTCGTGATCTAGACGAAATCACGACGAAAGACGAAGTCCAGCCAATTCAATGAACTAAATGTGCCTTTGTCTGCAGTTGCTAACTTGCGAAAAGCTTATGGTGGGACGCAAACGGCGACCCTTAAAGTTACACCAGATATCGCCACTAAGCTTACAGCAGCAGGCAAAATACGGATTGGCCTAGTTATCTGCCGTATTAGAGAAAAACTTGACCCGAAAAGGTGCTTCCAGTGCATGGAGTACGGGCATGTCGCAGCGAAATGCAAAAGTACGGACGACTTCACCAAGTCCTGCATTAAGTGCGGCAGTAAAGATCACCAGGCGAAGAGTTATACCCAAACAGCAAGTTGCTTAATTTGCAGAAACAAACAAATAAGCGACACCGCACACGCGATGACTAGCAACAAGTGCCCTTAATATCAAAGAGCACTCAAAGAAACGCGGCATAAATGAAGTTTCTCCAACTGAATTTAAATCACTGCGAGAAGGCTCAAAGCCTGCTCGAATAGTCTGTACGAGAGCACAAAATAGATATTGCAATACTCAGCGAACCCTATAAATACGGAAATGGGAATGATTGGGTATCCGACACAACAGGAAAATCGGCTATATGGAATTGTGGAATGATTAGGTCACGAATGACGAATATAAACGCAACACGTGGCTATGTACGAGCCCGTGTTGGTAAGCTGTTTGTTTACAGCTGCTATCTTCCACCTAGCTTAACCCTAGCGGAAGCCATACACGCACTGGAGGAACTTGCACATGACATTAAAGATCATAGTCCGGTCATTGTAGCTGGCGACTTTAAGGCTTGGGCTGTGAACTGGGGATGCCCTCGAACCACCCCTAGAGGTAAAGCCCTTTTAGAAGCGTTCGCTATGCTTAACATAGCGCTTATGAATACCGGGAACCAGCAAACATTCCAAAGAGCAGGGAAAGGGTCAATAATCGACCTGACATTTATTAGCTCTAGCCTCGTGAGTAGTACGAGATGGTCCCTTAGCCAGTATTACACTGGTAGTGATCACCTTGCAATACTTAGCGTTATAGGCAAACATGATAGGCCGAAGTCATCTAACTCGTACGAGGTCAGATACCGGGTTGGAACTTTGGACCCGAAAGTGTTCGAGATAATGATGGCAAATTTTACACCTACTGGAAATGCGGATGAAAAAACTAACCAAGTCATGAGGCAACTCACTAAAGCATGTGATGCAGCTATGAGTAAAACAAGGCCTAATAAAAACCACAGAGAGCCCGTTTACCGGTGGACAGAAGAAATCTCTGCAGCACGCGAAGAATGCAATAGAGCAAGAAGAACATATCAGCGGTCGAGAGGTACGACCAGCTTTGAAAGGAACAGACTCCTATTTAAACAAAAAAGGAAAACGCTAAAAAATGCAATTAAGAGCAGCAAGCGCCAGTGCTTTCAACAACTATGGGATTTGCATACCAGCTGGTGATAAAAAAACAAAAGGCTTTAAACCGCTGCCCACGACGTGCCCGGTTATTCTGCGCAACGTGGTCAACATTGTTCCCCCGACAGCAAGGCATCGCAGCCAATGCTGCCAGCTGTATGGAAGACGATGGAAATCGATGCCTGGCCAACGCTGACGAAATTTTGCACATTTGCAAACAGATCAAAGGCAATAAGGCACCCGGGCCCGATGCGATCCCGAATGAAGCTCTTAAGTTGGCAATCCAAAAGCATTCAGAAATCTTTGTGGATGTTTAGAACTCCTGCTTAGAAGAATGCACATTCCCGAAAGAGTGGAAACTGCAAAAGCTAGTGCTAATACCAAAAGGGTCTAAGCCGGCGGAAGATCCCTCAGGCTACCGCCCATTATGCTTACTGGACACGGCAGGGAAAATATTGGAGAGGCTAATTGTAAATCGCCTGGAATCTTCCATCGATAGTGCCGGAGCGTTATCGCCGCACCAATATGGCTTCCGTAAAACACGCTCTACCACAGATGCTGTTATAGCGGTTAAGCGCATTGCTCACAAAGCGATTGAAGGTTCTCGCTAGCTCTACGGAGATAAAGAGTATTGCCTAGTCACAACGTTAGATGTAAAAAATGCATTTAATACAGCAAACTGGGGTAAACTCCTAAATGCGCTGGAGAATTTCCGAGTCCCAGCCTACATTCGGAAAATCGTCGCAAGCTACTTCACTAACAGAGTGCTGCAATACAAAACCGACGAAGGAATGAAAAGGTACAGAGTAACCGGAGGAGTACCACAGGGGTCTGTGATAGATAGATTTCTACCTGACCCAAAAACTTAGTGGGCATGGATGCTTTAAGGCTTTTCCGCATAGATTTAAGCACGAAGATGACCCGTACTGCACCTTTTGCGACTGTCTAGTTGAAGATGCAGAACATGTTTTCTTTGTCTGCCCTCGTTTCGAGCTGGAAAGAGTAGAATTGAGTGATAGGGTGGGGAAGCCAATAATGGTTAGCAACCTAGTAGATATCATGCTTGACTCAGAAGAACTTTGGTCCGCTGTCAGTAACATGGCAAGGATAGTAATTACCAAGCTGCGTCGCAATGAACAACAACACAGATTGTTACGTAGAGGCAATAGGCCATACCCCCTCCCGTGAAGTAGTACCTAGTAATACTTAACGGTATTAGTAATCACCAAATTGCGTCACGCTGAACATCAGCGCAAATTTTCATGAAGAGGCAATAGACCGCTCCCCCTCCCGTGAAGTATTACCTAACGGTCGTCCCGCGGGAGGGAAACGGAGCTGGGGTATTCGCTTATTATTTCAAAAGTAACCTGTTAGACTCGATATCAATTCCCGGCGCCAATTTTTTTTTTCATGTTCTTTTTTAACCCTTAACTGGTATCGTAAATTTGACTAACGAAACTAATATCGTGGGGGCCGCGCGGCCCCCTATTAAAATTAGATTCTAGGATACAAATGTCTACAATTTTTTTCAAGAATTATTTTGATAGGACAAATAACAAGCTTGTTTTATGAAATTAATAAGTTTTTATTCATATACTTCTTTTAACTTATTTACTACAAGAGATCACAAAATTTGGACAATTTTTTTGTATTTTTTTCTCACCACTATAAAAATAAAAAAAAAAATATTATTTCGAAAGTCTTTAGCTAACATATGCATGTTTTCTTATCACTACATATTATAAAACAAAGTCGCTTTTTCTGTCCCTATGTCCCCTTATACGCTTAAATCTTTAAAACTACGCAACGGATTTTGATGCGGTTTTTTTTAAAGATAGATTGATTGAAGAGGAAGGTTTATGTCTATATAATGTGAAGAAATATATAAAGGGGGCGTGGCAATCGGTCAAAATGTGGCAAAAAAACATAATTTTTTTGTTTTCACGGCCATAAATCCTAAACGAATCAACCAATTAAAATGAAACTTTCTTGAAGTTTAACTTTGAAATATTTACTTTCGTTCTGCATCAAAAAAAAAAATTGATTTATTTGTTATTTAACCAAAATTGTTTAAACAAAAGCAGCTCTTTTTCCAAAAAAAGCTGTTTGTGTGTGTGTTCGCTGCCAACCGATTGAAGCAACAGGCGTTAAGCGATAATCTCACCACACCTCATTAATGTTGAATTACATCGTATGGTGACGTATGTATGTATGTATTTACGAATCGCTCGCATTATTTCATTTCGGACATATGTACATATGTATCTATGTATGTACTGAATTCCATGTAATTATATGTACATACAATTTTACAGCGAAATAAAACGCTATTTTCAGGTTCTATATTAGTAAATCGCACATAATTAAAATACAGTTTTTGAATAGTTTTTATTGATTCGGAGCGCGTTTAGTTTGCTATCAATTCCATACAATAACATTTTTTGTCATTTACTTTTTACGACAACTAATAGCTTATTTTCGAAGCGATTTCAACAAATGGGTACAACATTAATCCTTATTCAATTAAATACCTTAAATACATTGTTGTTTTCATATAGATCTATGTATATGGCTCTTTACAGCATATAATTAAAAACAATATTTTTCAAGATATTACAACAGTAATTAGTAATTGAGATCTACCGGTAAAATTGCGTTAGCTGTTGCGTCATCCGGCATTGCCGCTACTCTTTTGGAAAGAGTCTTTTGGAAAGAGGCCGAACCACACACTCTACAATGAAGCACCCGCTGAAAATCGCCACCGATGATGATAACAGCGTCTGTAGTGTTTCTAGACGAGCAATACAGGAAAATTGATGCGTGACTGCTCATTAATAGTCTGGGACGAAGCTACCATGTGAAACAAGACGTCTGTGGAAGCAATGGATAGGACAATGCGCGATTTGCGCAACAAAAATGCACCTATGGGTGGATGTACAATTCTGTTCTCAGGAGATTTCCGTCAAATCCTACCAGTTGTGACTCGAGGAACACGTGCTGACGAAATAAATGCTTCGCTAAAAAGATCCCACCTTTAGTCGTATGTCAATAAATTAGAGCTTAAAACTAATATGAGGATTTCGTCATCTTCACGTGAGAACAGGCTATTTCCAGAGATGCTGCTAAAAGTTGGCAATGGAGAATTAACACAAAGTGAGGGAAGGATTAACCTAGAAAACCTTTGTGTTTTGATAGACAACATCCAAGAGTTAGTCAACAATGTCTATCCAGACATTGATAACATAAGTTATAAGACAATATCTTGGTTTAAAGAAAGAGCTATTCTGTCACCAACTAACGAACAAGTAGATAAAGTAAATAACTTGATTATTTCAAAGATTGATGCGCCGACGAAAATATACTACTCGGTCGATACTGTTCTCGATTTGGAAGAAGCTGTTCAATTTCCTACAGAATTTCTTAATTCTTTGAAACCGTCTGGACTCCCTTCTCACAAAATGGAGCTGAAAATAGGTTGTCCTGTTATTTTATTAAGAAACCTAAGTCCACCTAAACTTTGCAATGGCACGCGTTTGATGGTAAAATCACTGAAAACTTTCATAATAGAGTGCACAATACTCACAGGATGTGGTACCGGAGAAGATGTATTGATTCCCCGAATCCCTCTGATACCATCGGATCTACCATTCCAATTTAAACGCTTACAATTTCCGGTAAAGACATCTTTTGCAATGACCATTAATAAATCTCAGGGTCAAACCTTCAACGTTGCAGGCTTAGATTTGAGTGTTGACTGTTTTTCACATGGCCAACTGTATGTCGCTCTTTCAAGAGTAACCTCTAGAGAAAACATGTTTGTATTGTCTAATGACAAGAAGGCTATGAACGTTGTATATAAAGACATTCTGTAATATAGTAATTGTTGTAAAAATAAAATAAATACATATGTAAAAATGCAAAAAGTTAATATGCAAAAATGTAGGGTATGAATTTAGATATCCCAAAGATAGCAGGAAATCTTCATGCTATAAAGAAAGGGGAATTGTTTTACTCCAAATTTAACGCGTGCGGGCCACGGGCAATAATGAATAAGCCAAAACTATTGGATCGATTTTAATCATTTTTTCAGTGAGTGACATAGGGTATATATTTTATACCCGTGCGAAGCTGGGCGGGTTGCTAGTCTATATATATAAAAATGAATGCCATTTTTCGTTGAGACTTTATAACTCAAGAACGGGCTCACCTATCCAAACCAAATTTTTAGGCTTTGTTTGGACTATTCAGTAGATGGTTTGTGCTTTGAAATTTTAAGAATCGGATCCCAGGGCCTCGAGAAATAGGCCAAAACGTGAACCCGGGTAACCCTAGGATGTGTTTGTACAATATGGGTAGGATATGGAAGCTGTTGATGATTTCTATAGTATAGAGTATTTTTCATACCGTTCCGTGACTAGGGTCTCGAGATATAATCCAAAACGTGGACCCGGGTAACCCTAGGATGTGTTTGTACAATATGGGTAGCAAATGGGAGCTGCTGATGATTCTATAGTATAGAGTATTTTTGATGCCGCTCCGTGACTAGGGTCTCAAGATATCGGCCAAAATGTGGACCCCGATAACTTAAGGATGTATTCGTACAATATGGGTAGCAAATGGGAGCTGTTGATGATTGCTATAGTATAGAGTATTTTTAATGCCCCTCCGTAACTAGGGTCGCGAGATATAGACCAAAACGTGGACCTGGATAATCCTAGGATGTGTTTGAACCACATGAGTATCCATCGTAAGTTGTTGATAAATGCTAATGAAAAGAGGACTTTTCTTTTCGCTGGGTAACTAAGGACTCCAGATATAGACCAATTGGGAACTCGCCTTCAGGTTAAGAGATTGCATTCTTATGTACTACAACCAGTTAAAATGGTATATTCAATCACATAACAATATATTCTTTTTACCTGAAGGCGAGTTCCCAATTGCAAAATCAGAAACAGAGAATCGGCCGTTGGAATGTATCAAACAACTTTTTTATTGTACTTACCTTTCTACTTCCACTCATTTCGATGTAAGAATAAGCACAAAGTATTTTTATTTGAGAATGGCACATTTTGTTCGTGCTTACATTTTGTGTGAAGAGATATGTGAACGTAGACACACATGTTAATCAGCATGTTAAAAACAAATCAAAACAAACCTCATTACTTATTTCCTTCATTTCAATTTATCATCAAGCTGGTTCGTTATTGCCATACCCCGACGCTGATTATCAATTTTTGCAAATTTATTTTATTGGTGATGAAAATCGTGAATTGGATCAACGTTGTGCAATTGCTTTGAATACAAGGCGAGAAATTATTTGTGAGCTACAAAGGTTTTTCCATCAACATAACGCATTAGTTCAATTGTTCAAAATTGCTCTCGATCGTATGCCATCTGATAATCACAAAATCGAAATAAGGGCTGATAGAACACCTTTTGGAGAGCATGAAAGGCGATTCAATGCACCGACAATTGATTAGGTTGCAATTGTAATTCGTGGTGATCAGTTTCAATCGCGTGATATTATACTTCATCGTAGAAATGAGCAATTGCAACGTGTTTCGGAACTTCATCGTAGTTACGACGCATTACACTACCCAATATTGCATTGGAAAGGTGACGATGGCTACCATATCAATATACCAATGATTGATCCACGAACAGGTAAATAATATTTTCAGTGTGTTGACATTTCATCATTTGTAGAAATTTCTTAAGTCACATGTTCCACTTATTTTCATGTTTACATGTACAGAAAAAAGTTAGTGCGATGGATTTTTATTCTTATCGATTGATGGTTCGTCCACAAGAACAAAATTATATCTTGAGATGTCGTAAACTATATCAACATACATCGTTGATATGTATGCCAAAATAGAAACAGAACGTCTTAATTTTATTCGTTTCAACCAAGCAAAATTAAGATCTGAACAATATATTCATTTGCAAGATGCGATAGCGAATGATGCTAATATTAATGACATCGGACTTTTAACTATATTGCCATCTTCGTATATTGGTAGCCCACGGAATTGAACGAATATGCACAAGACGCAATGTGTTATGTACGAAAATACGGTCGACCGGATCTGTTCATTAAATTTACATGTAATCCGCAGTGGGATGACATCAAAAGCAATTTATTTGCAGGACAGTCGACAACCGATCGTCATGACATTACTGCGCGTGTTTTTCGGCAAAAATGTAAAGCACTTATGGATTTAATTGTGAAATTATATGTAT
This sequence comes from Anastrepha ludens, assembly GCF_028408465.1. Classification (NCBI taxonomy): domain Eukaryota; kingdom Metazoa; phylum Arthropoda; class Insecta; order Diptera; family Tephritidae; genus Anastrepha; species Anastrepha ludens. The sequence continues at coordinate 75,256,612 of NC_071503.1, read as the reverse complement.
TTGGGGAGGTGCGTTGCCATATGTACTCCATCGAATGCCAGAATTGGCTGGTACATAAAATAACTCCGGATCAAATCGATAGCCTTATATCAGCTGAAATTCCTAACCACACTGCTGATCCTAAGTTATTTCAAGTTGTCGTTAAAAACATGATACATGGACCGTGCGGTGAACTAAATGTGAATTCACCATGTATGATTGATGAAAATTGTTCGAAACGATACCCAAGGCAATTTACTTCAGACACAATAACGGGCAATGACGGATATCCGTTGTATCGACGTAGATCACCTAATGATAATGACAAAATGGCAATCATTAGAATGCATAACCAAGAAGTTGAAGTTGATAATCGTTGGGTGGTTCCGTATTGTCCATTATTATCGAAAATATTCAAAGCTCATATAAATGTGGAATATTGTAATTCTGTCAAATCCATTAAGTATATTTGCAAGTATGTAAATAAAGGGAGCGATATGGCTATTTTGGTGTTGCTGGTGATAATAGAAGTGATGAAATTACTCAGTATCAAATGGGTCGCTATATTAGTAGCAATGAAGCTGTCTGGAGGATTATGTCGTTTCCAATGCACGAAAGACATCCTGCGGTTGTTCACTTGGCTGTGCATCTTGAGAATGGCCAACGTGTTTATTTTAATGTAGCAAATTTGTTGGAAAGAGCAGCGCAACCCCCAGCAACTACGTTAACAGGTTTTTTCAAATTATGCGAAACTGATACATTTGCGATAACTTTGTTATATTCTGAAGTGCCTCAGTAGTACACATGGAATGTGTCTTCGAAAAAATTTCAAAGACGTAAACAAGGAACAGCAGTTCATGGACATCCTGGAATTTTCCAAACAGATGCAATTGGCAGAATATATACAGTACATCCAAACAATGTTGAGTGTTTTTATTTGAGATTGTTATTAGTTAACGTGAATGGCCCAAAATCATTTCAAGAATTGAGAACAGTCAACGGTCATTTGTGTGAAACATACCGTGAAGCATGCCAACTTTTGCATTTGTTGGAGGATGATGCACATTGGGATTCAACACTTCATGATGCATCTATTTCGGCTCATCCTCAACAAATACGAATGCTGTTTGCCGTTATATTATCAACATGTATGCCATCAAATCCACTTGAATTATGAAACAAATATAAACATAATATTGCAGAAGATATTTTAATTCGTATGCGTCATCATCCAAGAAATCCTGATTAGTTGATAACTTTGGAAATGTACAACGAACCTTTGATAATAATTGAAGATATGTGTCTACGGATTGCAAATAAAACATTAGTACAATTGGGTATGACCGCACCAAATCGTGACATGCATATTCGGTTTGATCGTGAATTGCAACGTGAGCAGGAATTCAATTCTAATGATTTGCGTTTATTTGTACAATCGAATATAACCAAAATGAATATTCAGCAAAAACATGTATATGACACAATCATGCAAGCTATTTCCAATAATGCAGGTGGGTTATATTTCTTGGATGCACCTGGTGGCAAAACCAAAATCCAAAACGTTCGTTATATCACTGATTTTAGTCACTATTCGATCGGAACAGAAAGTTGCATTGGCACTTGCATCTTCGGGAATTGCTGCTACATTATTAGAAGGTGGTCGGACAGCGCACTCTGCATTAAAATTGACATTGAACGTACAGGTGATTGAAACTCCAACTTGCAATATTTCAAGAAATTCTGCTATGGCAAAAGTTCTGTGATTAACGTCAATTATTTTATGGGATAAGTGTACAAAGGCGAATAAAAAATTACTAGAAGCATTTAATCGAACAATGCAAGATTTACGTGGTAACCAACAGCTTTTTGGTGGTGCTTTGATATTACTGTCAGGGGATTTTCGACAAACATTGCCTGTCATTCCTCGGTCAACTCCTGCTGATGAAATAAATGTCTGTTTGAAGTCATCAGCTCTTTGGAGATATGTACAAAAATTGCCACTGAACATTAATATGCGTATTCACCTACAAAATGATCCAGCTGCCCATGAGTTTTCAAAACAATTGTTACAAATTGGTGATGGCAAAATACAAATCGACAGAACCAACGGATTGATTACTGTACCGAACAATTTTTGTACAATTACGAAATCGATAGATGAATTGATTGAATGTGTTTTCCAAATATTCTTCAGAATTACAGAAATCATGATTGGTTGAGAGAACGCGCCATTTTAGCACCGAAGAACATTCATATCAATGCCATTAATTTTCAAATTCAAGCAAAACTACCAGGTGTAGTCACGACATATAAATCAATTGACAGTGCTATGAATCAAGATGAGGCAATGAATTATCCAACTGAATTTTTAAATTCATTAGAATCGGCTGGTATGCCACCGCATTGCTTGAATCTGAAAGTGGGTTCTTTGATTATATTATTGCGAAATATTAATCCACCAAAACTGTGTAATGGCACCAGATTGGCAGTGAAAAATGTATTGTCAAATTTGATTGGAGCTACGATCTTAACTGGTAAATCAAAAGGAGAAGTTTGTTTAATACCGCGTATCCCTATGATTCCAACTGATATGTCATTTGAATTCAAACGATTACAATATCCTGCGCGTTTATCATTTGCGATGTCCATCAACAAAGCTCAAGGGCAAACACTTAACGTTTGTGGTGTGAATTTGGAGGAATCATGTTTTTCACATGGCCAACTTTATGTTGCCTGTTCCAGAGTCGGTACCCCCAGGCGTTTGTTTATTCATGCTCAAAATGGAAAAACCAAAAATATTGTTTATTCAAATGTTTTGGATTAAGTTTTAAAATAGCTAGCAAATAATTAAATAAATATATATTTTTTTTTATAAATGAGTTTGATTTAATATTTCACTTTATACGTAGCGAAGCACGTACCGGGCCGCTAGTTTCTTATAAAATCAACTTTGAAAAAATAAAATAAAACATAAGTATTTCAACGTATTAGAAAAAAATCAACACAAAATTATAAACCGAAGAGTTTAGGAACATTATAAGTGGACTAATTTCAGTCTTGACAACTATCACACAGTACTTTTGTGCTACTGTGCAATTTGCAAATGAAATGCTTGCAATTATTGCATTTTGTAACAAATTTCCCGTCTTTTTTTCTATCACATAAGTAACAGCGCCCTCTTTTTAGATCATTTGGGCTCAAGGTGGCAACTTCAGGCGTGGAGTTAGTCACAGATGCTGCAGTTATATTATAAGATGCTACTAAACGATCAATCTTTTCTCGCAGTTCTCGTGGGTACATTGAATACTCAGCTTTCCGATTTATGACATGTTCTTTTATTAATTCCATCCCAGCTGATTTTATGTAGTTCTTCCTTTTCATTTTTTTTTCAGTATTTGAACTTTTCCATAACACATAACCGTTCGCACAAGCAATATTTAGCATTCCAGCAAACACTACACTTGGCCAACGTCGTGTTCTGCGAGCTACAGAGTAATTAGCGCACTTTTGGTCTAAAGCATCAACTCCACCTTTTGTCGAATTGTAAAACTCTATTATTTCAGGTTTCCCAGATCTTTCATTGACAGTTTGGTCGTGGTGCATTGAAGAAATCATTATTACACTCTGATTCTTTTTCGGTACAAAAGAAGCTAGTGTTTTGCTCGCCGTAAATCCAAAGATAGTTGTTCCAGGTTGACGTTGTTTATTTGGTTGAAATTTCACGTTTATTTTTTCTCAATGTCCCAACATAAGTCAAATTCTTTTCTACCAGCTCCACTGAAGAAAACCAATTATCTGCTGTTATATTTCTGTTTGATCCAAATATTGGAGTAGCTAACTGTAGTACGGATTGTGTAGGTATGGATTGTAGACACCTGGTACGATCATGCTGTTTCCCAGTATATATGAAAGCATTATATAAATAGTGAGTCTTAGCATCACATAGGCATAATATTTTGATGCTATATTTAGCTGGCTTTGATTTCATGTAAACCCGGAAAAACATCGGCCTCGAAATGGACATAACATTTCGTCAGTGGTTATATGTTCCGAACAACTGTAATTCTTTTGACAATTTTCTATAAATCTGTCAAACACTTCAGAAATCAATGCCGCCCGATTTACAGTCTTTCGTTCCTCCCTTGATGCAATATCATCAAACCGTAGATTTGCCAAAATGAACAAAAATCTTTTCAATGCCATAGTTGTTCTAAAAATTTCGCGACCAGTTCCGTCTGTGGCCCACAAAGATTCTACATCTTCATGTCCAGATTTGAATACTCCGGCCAGTAACATAAGACCTATAAAAGCTTTCATCTCCGTTTCAGAAACATGATTTGTCCAAAACGCCACTGTGGAATACTTTTCTGAACTCTCTGTAATATTTTCGTTTGTATAGTTAGTTATAATTTGTATAATATTACCATCTATAAGTAGTTCAAATGATTCTTTGGTAGTCATCTCATTGTTTGACGCTGCTGGACCAATCAATCCAGGTCTTTGTCTAACGATGTTATGTTGACGAGTTCGTGAAGCTACTGGTGGATTTTTAGACCATTTGTATTTATTTTTTCCATAGTAACTGCTCTGACTCGGTCCTGCAACAGGTTCATCTTCACTCTTTGAAGAACATGCTTCAAGTTCTGGACTCAGATCCTTACTGCTATCTGAGTCTTGTGTTGGCGGCTCCTCACAATCGCTAATTCCATCATTGTGACTGATTTGTTCTTCTAGATGGCCACCGAGTACTGATTCGGAGTCAGAATCCTCGTTCAATATTTCTTCTATAGTCCTATTACTCAAAGGTCTCGCCATCTTAGCAAAATAACTGTAAAACAAACAAATAAGTTAAATAAAATATTTACTAAAAACTTACGGAACTGGTATAGTGGGGTCCGCACGGACCCCGCAACGTACGTAGCTCCGCTCTGGTAAAAGCTTCAGCGCCGAACGTCCGACACCCGCCGCGTGTCGCGACGTAATGAGATTACTCAAAATGGCAGCCGCGTACTATGCGAAGTTTTTAAGAAATTCAAAAAAATAAAACGCGTGGGGTCTGCGCGGCCCCCACGATACCGGTTACGGGTTAATTAATTTTTTTTTTATGTAATCGAAAAAAAAAATTGTGTAATAAATTTTACGTATTCGCTTATTATTTCCAAAATAGGAAAATAGTAAAAATTTAATTAGTTTAATGTCGAGGTGAGAAATGTGTTGTGTGCTGAGGTGTTTATGTGTGGTGATTTCAATTCTTGTGTGGGCAAAACTCAGTGTGGTGTCCATAAAGTCGGTGTTCTAAAATCCCTTACTATAAACCTTTCAAATCTCAATTGTACTAAAAATAGTTAACAGTAACATTTGCTCCTTCTCATTCCATTAACATTCTCTGGTAGTAGCAGCAGAGAATGTTAATGCAATGAGAAGGAGCAAATGTTAAATGAGCTTTTTTCGAGTACTAATTTCTAGATTCATACTAAGGGATTTTCAAATTCATCTTACCGCACTAGAGGGGATTGCATATATTTACCACGCAAGTGGAGGGTTTCTATATTTACTTACCACGCTAGGATAGGAATTCAGATTTTTTCTGCGCTTACCACACTACTAAGGGATTTCATAAGATTTTTCGCCACACTACTAAGGGATTCGACTTATTTCATGCCCACAGCGAAGCGAATAAATTTGCGATTAAGAATTCCGCGCGGCAGTTAATTTGTGGTGCAGAAGCTAAAGTCGGCGGAATTATTCGTTTTGTTTTTTGGCACGTATTTAATTCAGGTTCAAGTCCTGAAGTCATATTTTTTTCCTTGCACATTTTTTTTACAATTCAAACCCGGAAAGTTTGGTAAAATTTTTGAGTTTATTTTAATTAAAATTTCTTTAAAATACTGTTTTTTTTGTATTTCATAAACGGAAATTTCTTTTCGGTATAAAATAGTTCATACTGGATATGACCCGATTTTTATATAAATCAATCAAAACAGAAAATATGTACATATGTCTTTAATCTCTTTTATCAAATCCAAATTATATTGATGAGAAAACATTATTCTAATAGCCGTCCAGAAAGCCAAACGCGCATACACACATACATATGCATATAATTACGCATACAAACTTTCAACTAATGCAGAATATGTGCATATAAAACTGCGAATCGAATAAATGACTGATTTAAAAAGTTCATTAGTAATTATAGTTAAGCGCAATCGTGAAAGACGTGTCGTGTATGCAGTACATCGTCCCACATTTGACTCAGGTTGAAGTCCTGTACACACTTTTCTTTGTTCGATATTTTTATTTAATTTTTTGTATTTGGTTTAATTAGAATTGATTTAAAATAGTGTATTCAGGTTTTTCTAATACCTGTTATTTAGAAATTTATTTTCAATATAACATTATTCATACTTCTTTGAATTGATTTATATGTAAAACAGCCATAAAGGCAATCAATCATATGAATATGCATTCCTATATTTAATCTCTTTAGTCAAATCTGAACTAACAGGTGGCGCTAAAGTAATCCTCCTATCAGAAAAAGCTATAAATCTTGCGATTGGCCCCTAATGTCAGTTCTGTTTTGACATTTGTGTAGTAAACACATGCGAAATACACGTTAATAAACAATGTTACGCTACACGGCTCCAGAACGCGGAATATTGCTGACTATTTATTTGACCAATAATCGGTCGGTGACTTTGGCACAACGTGAATTTCGTCGCAGATTTCCTCGCCGTCCAACGCCTACTGGTGAAACACTGCGACGTTTAGCCGCTCGCCTCGAAGAGACTGGCACAACACGAGATGCTGCCAGGCGTGGCAAACCCCGGAGTAGCCGTTCTGCTGAGAATATTGCTGCTGTAGCCGAGGATGTCATGGAAGCGCCGTCGACATCGACCAGACGACGTGCCACGCAAATGGGTATCAGTCGACGGTCTTTACAGCGAATTTTGGTACAAGATTTTAAGATGTTTCCGTACAAAGTCCAGACGGTGCATCAGCTGTTAGCTGCTGACCGCCAATCGCGTCTAACTTACGCTCAAGCCATCCTTAATCACCACCAAGAGGAAGATGATTTTTCATCAAAAATAATCTTGAGTGATGAGGCCCATTCCCATCTTAGCGGGTACGTAATTAAGCAAAATTTACGTTTCTGGGGCACTGAAAATCCGCGTGTAACCCACGAAGAGCCATTGCACCCGCTCAAAGTCACTGTATGGTGTGCTGTTTTCGCTGGAGGAGTCATCGGACCTTTTTTCTTCGAAGACGTCGCGGGCCGAACGGTTACTGTGAATGGTGAGCGCTACAGAGCAATGATCAACGAGTTCTTTTTGCCGCAACTTGATGAATTGGGATTGGAAAACAAGTGGTTCCAACAGGATGGTGCAACGGCACACACTGCACGTGCCACAACCGATATGCCGAAGGATGCATTTCCCGGGCGCCTAATCTCCCGTTTTGGCGATTTGCACTGGCCAGCAAGATCGCCTGATTTGACCGCTCCAGACTTCTTTTTGGTGGGGCTTTTTGAAGTCGCGGGTTTATGTCAACAAGCCTCAGACTCTTGCAGCTCTTAAAGACAATATCCGTCAAGAATGTGAGGACCTATCGCCGGAAGTTTTGGCCAAAGTGATGGAAAATCCCATAAAAAGGGCTCAAATGGCAATCAACTGTGGCGGCGGCCATTTACATGACATCATATTCTCGACTTGATGTAAAAAAAATTAAAAGACCAAATAAAAATAATCCACAAGAAGAATCAAAGTTTTTAATTTTTTTTTTTTAAATTATAGCCAAAAAACATCGCAAGGTAACTTTTGCGCCACCTTGTACTTACATACACATATTGATGAGAAAATGTTCTAATATCAGAGAATGTTAATGCAATGAGAAGGTGCAAATGTTACCGTGAGCTTTTTTTAGTAAAATTGAGATTTGAAAGATTTGTAATAAGGGAATTTAGCACACCGAGTTTATAGACACCTCACTGACTTCTGCCCACTATTTTTTTACTATTTACTATTTTCGTATTTTTGAAATAATAAGCGAATACGTAAAATTTATTACATAATTTTTTTTTCAATTACATTATAAAAAAAAACGAATTAAAAAAAAAAATTTATAAAAAAAAGTTTGCGCCGGGAATTGAAATCGAGTCTAACATGTGGCGAGGAAAAAGAGGTGGTGCGTTTATTTCTTCGACCGCTTATTTTTTTACCATTTTGTTACTTTTGAAATGATAAGCGGATACATAAAATTTATTACAAATTGTTTTACGATTACATTAAAAAAACAAAATTTAAAAACGAAAAAAAAAAAAAAATTTGCACCGAGAATTGATGGCGAGTCACGTTGGGAGGATAAATACGCAGTGCGTTTATTTCTGCGCCTGCGTTGTGAACAAAAGGTTTGTGATGTCTACGTAGGTATGTATGCGCGCGACGCGAATAAGCTTTAATAAATTCTGAAAGTAATTCATGAAGTTTTTCATTACATACATTCATACTCTATATGTACATAAATGATGGTATATGACAATATACATAATATGTATGTATGTACATGTCAATAGGAGGTATTTGCATTCAGAAAATAAAACGGTTTAAGATAAATCAACACCTATTTTATATTGTATGTCACTTTATAGTTAATGTATTCGACAGCATTTACATACATATGTATGTATGTATGTACATTTGTATATGAAAAACAATAATGCACAAGCGTAAGAACATCATCTTCCTTTCATACCTACATATGTACATATGCATGTATGCCCAATAACCTTGGCTTATGTATGTACATATGTACACATGTTACAGCACATCACATTCTTACAAGAAATCAAATACACATACGCACTAGTGAACGACTTTCTTCCTAACGAGTGCAAAAATAATTCTGCTCTATGTATGTATAATATATATACCCACTTTATGTCCTAGCATATATACATACATACATATATACCTACTTGCCTTCTAAACTTCCTACAAAATAATTGTATTCATATGTTACTACATCCATGCACGTTCATACATTCGTGCATATATGCGCGAGCACAGCGCTCACTTCTTGATTCCGTGTACTTTTGTCTTTCACCAGTCGATATTCCTAATATTGTACTTACAAAAACACAATACTTTGATAGACGCAAATGCACCAGCAAGCGCAACGCGATGGCCGCTTTGCCACCACACATTCTAAAATGTTCTAGAACACAACAAAAACACATACATACCTCACATGCGCATGTCGCCCGAAGCTAAAATCTAAGCCTAGCGACTACAAAAACAAAATACATTCGTAGACGCAGTCGCAGCGGCCATGATTCTATCAGCGACGGCGCTGAACAATTTAGAACAAAAACAAAAAGTTCATTCATAAGTTCGAGCTCATATTTCAATTTCATTCATAAAACGAGCCGCCCATATGCCAATTTTCCCGACCATTCGAAAATAGTCAATATTGGAATATTTCGCGTGGAATTATTTGCCAATATTTGATAAATCTTAAATTTTTGTCATGTCGAGTGGCCGTGGCTCCGTATGTATGTATGCACCCTTATATGTATGTAAATATGTCTTCTAACTGTTCGACAGTCGCGAGTTAATGCGACTTAGATTCCTTGAACAAATCCAGCGAATCACACATTTCTGTTCGCAAAGCCGCATACATGTACCCTATGATCAAAAAGTACCGGGAATGTTTAAATAAAACATAACAGAGTTAAATTTCAGGAAAATTTATATTATCTCCTTCAAAATATGACCCGTCTGAAGCAACACACATGTGCCAACGTTTAACCCAGTCCTCCAAACACCCCCGGCAGGCCGACATGGCCTTCAGCTCCTTCGTCGTATCCTCTTTGATCTTTTTGATCGGTGCGATGGCACGTTATCATTTCGCAAAATCCCAGAATTGTTTGCTCACATTTCCGGCCGTTTGCAACATACAGCATCTCTCAAAGGCTTCAAAACGGATGAATAATATTTTTTATTGACTGTCTGGCCCGATGGAAGGTACTCATGGTGCACTACGCCTTGGCAATCGAAGAAAACAGTCAACATCACCTTCCCGGTTCTTTTTGCTCATAGGGTATACATATTCCATCTTTTCACTGACGGACAAGAAGACGGTCGCAGTTGTTGTTTTTTATATGCATACATTTTGCGTTCGTTGAAGATTTGTATATATTTATATGCGCGTTTGGCTTTCAGGATGCATCCATGGATATTAGAATATTTTCCCATCAATATGTGTATGTAAGTAGTTCAGATTTGACTGAAGAGATTAAATATAGGAATGCATATTCATATGGCCTTTATGGCTGTTTTACATATAAATTCAAAATGAGTATGAATAATGTTATATGGAAAATAAATTTCTAAATAACAGGTATTAGAAAAACCTGAATACACTATTTTAAATCAATTCTAATTAAACCAAATACAAAAAATTAAATAAAAATATCGAACAAAGAAAAGTGTGTACAGGACTTGAACCTGAGTCAAATATAGGACGATGTACTGCATACACGACACGTCTTTCACGATTGCGCTAAACTACAATTACTAATGAACTTTTCTAAATCAGTCATTTATTCGATTCGCAGTTTTATATGCACATATTCTGCGTTAGTTGAAAGTTTGTATGCGCAATTATATGCATATGTATGTGTGTATGCGCGTTTGGCTTTCTGGACGGATATTAGAATGATATTTTTTCTCATCAATATAATTTGGATTTGTTGAAAGAGATTAAAGACATATGTATGTATGTACTTCTTTTCTGTTTTGATTGATTTATTAAAAATCGGGTCATATCCAGTATGAACTATTTTATACCGAAAAGAAATTTCCCTTTATGAAATACAAAAAAAACAGTATTTTAAAAAAATTTTAATTAAAATAAACTCAAAAATTTTACCAAACTTTCCTGGTTTGAATTGTAAAAAAAATAATGTGCAAGAAAAAAAAATATGACTTCAGGTCTTGAACCTGAATTAAATACGTGCCAAAAAACAAAACGAATAATTCCGCCGACTTTAGCTTAATCGCAAATTTATTCGCTTCGCTGTGGGCATGAAATAAGTCGATTTCCTTAGTAGTGTGGCGAAAAATCTTATGAAATTCCTCAGTAGTTTGGTAAACGCAGAAAAAATCTGAATTCCTGTCCTAGCGTGGTAAGCAAATATAGAAACCCTCCACTCGCGTCACTCGCGTGGTAAATATCTGCAATTCGCCACTCGTGAGCAAAGTTGAATTTGAAATGACCTTAGTATGAATCTACAAATTAGTACTCTAAAAAAGCTCATTTAACATTTGCTCCTTCTCATTGGATTAACATTTTCTGCTAATATCCATGGATGCATCCAGAAAGCCAAACGCGCATACACGCATATGTATATAAATATATACAAACCTTCAACGAACGCAAAATGTATGCATATAAAAAACAACAACTGCGACCGACTTCTTGTGCGTCAGTGAAAAGATGGGATATGTGTACCCCATGAGCAAAAAGAACCGGGAAGGTGATGTTGACTGTTTTCTTCGATTGCCAAGGCATGGTCCACCATGAGTACGTTCCATCGGGCCAGACGGTCAATAAAGAATATTATTTATCCGTTTTGAAGCCTTTGAGAGATGCTGTATGTTGCAAACCGCCGGAAATGTGAGCAAACAATTCTTGGATTTTGCGTGATGATAACGCGCCATCGCACCGATCAAAGAGAATACGACGAAGGAGCTGAAAGCCATGTCGGGCTACCACCGGGGCTGGTTGGAGGACTGGGTTAAATGTTGGCACATGTGTGTTGCTTCAACGGGTCATATTTTGAAGGAGATAATATAAGTTTTCCTGAAATTTAACTCTGCTAAGTTTTATTTAAACATTCCCGGTACTTTTTGATCATAGGGTACATATATTCGGCTTTGCGAACAGAAATGTGTGATTCGCTGGATTTGTTCAAGGAATCTAAGTCGCATTAACTCGCGACTGTCGAACAGTTAGAAGACATATTTACATACACATAAGGGTGGATACATACATACGGAGCCGCGGCCACTCGACATGACAAAAATTCAAGATTTATCAAATATTGGCAAATAATTCCACGCGAAATATTCCAATATTGACTATTTTCGAATGGTCGGGAAAATTGGCATATGAGCGGCTCGTTTTATGAATGAAATTGAAATATGAGCTCGAACTTATGAATGAACTTTTTGTTTTTGTTCTAAATTGTTCAGCGCCGTCGCTGATAGAATCATGGCCGCTGCGACTGCGTCTACGAATGTAGTTTGTTTTTGTAGTCGGTAGGCTTAGATTTTAGCTTTGGGCGACATGCGCATGTGAGGTATGTGTTTTTGTTGTCTAGAACATTTTAGAATGTGTCGTGGCAAAGCGGCCATCGCGTTGCGCTTGCTGTTGCTTTTGCGTCTATCAAAGTATTTTGTTTTTGTAAGTACAATATTAGGAATATCGACTGGTGAAAGACAAAAGTACACGGAAGCAAGAAGGGAGCGCTGTGCTCGCGCATATATGCATGGATGTATGAACATGCATGTATGTAGTAACATATGAATACAATTCTTTTGTAGGAAGTTTAGAAGGCAAGTAGGTATACTCGTATATGTATTTATATATGCTAGGACATAAAGTGGGTATATATACATACATAGAGCAGAATTGTTTTTGCACTTGTTAGGAAGAAACTCGTTCACTAGTGCGAATGTGTATTTGATTTCTTGTAAGAATGTGATGTGCTGTGACATGTGAGTTATGTATTAGCCCACTCCATTCCCAGAACACAACGCACATCCAGATATTCAACTTAGCCCAATTAGCCAGAAAGTGCAGGAGTTATTGAACTCACTAAACTCCTAGTAAGCGATTTCACGTAAAAAATTAATAACTTCTTTTTGTCAACTAAACATCCGGTTTCGCAACCGAAAAACAAATGCAACGTCTCCAGTTTCAATTAATTGTATGTAGAATAAGTCTAATCAGCAAATCGTATTAAACTCCAAGTTAAGCAATCTATGTAAAGGTTTCATTTTAATTGTGTTGAATAAAGATAATCAGTTGATTCTTGCCACTGAAATATACACGTCGCGTTTTATTTGACTTTATTATATTTTGTTTATCAAACCGCGCAATCGGTTTATCTAATTGGCGCAGTCGGTAGGATCCTTTTTTTAAAAAGGATTCAGTGATTCGAACCGAAAAATAAATAAATAAATTAAACGGAGTGCAAAAAAAAAATTTTAGAAATAAATGTATACATATGTATATATCGGCCGACCGAATAAAAAACTAAAAATCAGTTAAGTATAAAATCAGTGCAGTGTAGTATAGAAAGCCCAACTACAAATAAGTTGACGAGCGGCACTGAATTTGAATTTGAAGAGGTCGAGCCAAGGAGCACCAGGAGATTTGGTGGCTCCTAAAACACTCAGGCTAAAAAGCCCATTGTATTTAAAGCTCTGGAAAGGGGGTAGATAGTCAAGGAGGGAGGGAGAAAAGTATCAGAGAAAGAGATAGGAAAGAATAGAGACAGAGATAGAGATAGTTAGTCCTGTGAGAATTTTCCAGATTCTTTGGCAAATCTGTAAATATCCTCCAGTTTTAGAGAACGAATATTACTCATTCCCATGACATCGGAACCCAATACCCGTAGTCGCGCTCTAGCAAAGGCAGGACACTCACAGAGAAAGTGCTCAGTGCTATCCGCCTCCTCCAAGCATGACAGGCATACCGGGTCCTCGATGATTCCAATGGTGGTCATATGCTGTCGAGGCCTTCGAGCAACAAATATTACTAACAGCTTTATACAGCCCACCCAGGCATCAACTAAAATCTGAAGATTACGTATCTCTCATCGAAAGATACAAAGGACGTTTTATTATAGGAGGCGATTTCAACGCTAAGCACGTACATTGGGGGTCTAGGCTTACAACCACAAAAGGGCGCGAAATGTTTAAAGCCATAAGACAAAGAGGTTGCGAAATAGTTTCAACTGGCAAGCCAACATATTGGCCTACAGACACCAACAAAGTACCTGATTTCATTGACTTTTTTGTCTTCAAAAATATTTCCGCAAACCTTCTTTCTATTTCCGAAGGCTTCGATCTGAACTCTGACCACTCACCGATCCTTTTAGAAATATCAGGGAATGCGGTACTAAATAAAACGTCTCCTCGTCTATTTAATAACTTCACCGACTGGCAGTACTTCCAACTACAATTACAAGCTGTAGTGGTAGACACCGACCGTATCGTGACTACTGATGATCTTGATGATGCCGTGCTTCAGTTCACGCAAATAATTCAAAACGCAGCTTGGAACAGTACGCCCCAGCAAGATGTCACATCAAACAAGAAAAAGTACCCATCATATATCAAGTTGCTGATAAATAAAAAACGAAAACTTAGACGTCGTTGGCAGCAAACCAGATGTCCTGAGGACAAATTGAAACTCAACCAAACAACAAAACAACTACACGTTCAAATTCAGATATTCAAAAATGATAATTTCAATCGATTTCTTAAGAGTCTCACATCTGATAAATCCACAGACTACTCTTTATGGAAGGCAGCAAAGTCATTTAACCGACCGATAAAACACATAGCACCCATCAAAATAAACGACACCCAATGGGCAAAATCCAATGAGCAAAAAGCAAATTTATTTGCAGAGAATCTTTGTAAAACCTTCTATGCCAATGATGGATCTGAAGATATTGACATCTCGTCAAATTGGATTGAAAGCGATGTCAGCATTGAGCCAGTTAGTAACGAAGAAGTAATGAGCGAAATTTTCAAAATGAAAACGAAAAAAAACGCCTGGTTTCGACCTCATAACTGCAGAAATTCTTCAGAGATTGCCCAATAATTGTATTACTTGTCTGTCTCAATTGATTAATTTGTGTTTTTTGTTAAAATATGTTCCTATGTACTGGAAGACAGCAGAAGTAATTATGATTTTGAAAGCCGGAAAATCGCCAAATGATGTGTCTTCATACCGACCTATTTCTCTGCTACCAATGCTGTCCAAACTTTTTGAACGACTGTTACTGACTCGAATGTTGCCGATTATAGAAAGCAAGAGAGTTATTCCAACGCACCAATTTGGCTTTCGAAAAAATCACTCCACTATCGACCAAGTTCACAGGGTTGTTAGAACCATAGAGTGTGCGATAGAGGAAAGCAAAGTTTGCGCAGCGGTGTTCCTTGACGTCTCGCAGGCGTTTGACAAAGTTTGGCATACGGGCTTGCTCCACAAACTAAAATTGATTTTGCCCAGGAATTATTGCGAAATCCTTTCTTCATACCTTCATGGCAGATACTTTCGTGTCAGACTTGACAACGCCTATTCATCATGGCAAAAAGCACGCGCGGGGGTACCTCAAGGAAGCATCCTAGGCCCTCTCTTATACCTCTCGTACACGTATGACTTACCGGTTCACGAGCAACACGTTACCGCAACCTTTGCAGATGACACGGCTATCCTAGCAGTTGGAGAAGTGATCGAGACTACAACGACGAAATTGCAATCAGCGGTGAGTTCTATTGCAACATGGGCAAAAAAATGGCGTATCAAATTAAATAATTCCAAATCAGTTCACATTGTATTCGGCCTGAAAAAAACAATTTACAAGCCAGTCTACATAAACAACGTAAATATACCGTACGTCAACGAGGCAAAATATCTTGGTATAACCCTTGATGCTAAACTGCGTTGGAAGGCGCATGCCAAGAAAAAGCGTGAAGAGCTGGAATTAAAAACAAAAAACCTTCTTTATCTTATTGGCAGACACTCTATTCTGTCAACGAACAACAAACTACTGCTATATAATCAAATACTCAAACCGGTCTGGACGTATGGCATTCAGCTATGGGGATGCTCAACCGAATCTTGCATGACTATTATCCAACGATTCCAAAATAAAGTGTTGCGCAACATCGTCAATGCTCCATACTATGTGAGAAATGTCGACCTCCATCGCGATCTTGGTATCTTACCCATCACTGACGTGGCGAAAAAGTACGCCATGGCTCACAGACAACGTTTAAGTACACATGTCAACGCTGAAGCATTGGCTTTGCTTCAGCCAAATACTCATCGTCGGCGGCTCAAGCGTAGAACAGTTTTAGACCAGATGGGCACCCAGTAGCAGATGTACCTTATATATTTATACATTCATAATGAATTTATGAATATTGAGGCATCTTAGTTTTTTCCTATTTTAATATATATGTTCTATGAAAATTGCTCGTTAGTATCTTTATCTCGTTTTACTAGTTGTAATTTCTAAACGTTATTCTGCTTATACTTTAAGATGCGTTAATAAAAAATAAAAAAAAAAAAAAATAAAAAATATGCTGACCTCATGGGTTGTGACCTGTAATGATGCCGACCATCAACCGAATGTCTTTCCTTCTAAGTTTTAGTAGAAAGTTTGACAGTTTTCTGTTCGGACTTGTCACAAAACACTTTGCAGTTCTGAAGCGTTCTAGACCGGACCATCGATCTTTATGTAGGTTGCCTACATAATCGCTGATCCAATTCTTGATTCCTGCTGGACTGATTCCGATTATTGGCTCTGGCCCCTGTGGGGCCACACCTGATCCATGGTTAGTCAATTCGTCGGCAATTTCGTTTCCTTGAACACCGGAGTGTCCCGGAACCCATATAAGTACAAGCCTATTTTGTCTTGCGACAGAATTGAGCTTCTTCTTACATTCTTGAACAATCTTTGAGGTTTGCTTCGCGCTCTCCAGGGCCTTCAGTGCAGCCTGACTGTCACTGAAGACTCCAATCTGTTTCCCGCTCCATCTCCTCTCGATTATCCATTCGGCTACTTTTAGGATGGCAAACACTTCTGTTTGGAAAACAGTTGCCATTCCCTCCATAGCACAGTGATACTTATTACTATCGTTTAAGTACCATCCGGCTCCAGACCCTATTTCAGTCTTGGACCCATCGGTATAGAAAATATCCGTCAAACCTCCCTGCATGCATTCTGGATTGCTGGAATCTGACATCAAATTTCCTTCCAAATGAAACTGTGGGTATCAGGTCATCTTTAGGTGCCAAAAACAGTGTATACTGCTCCGACAGCAACTTAAAGATTTCTCTGTGTCCCGAAGTTCCATCTTCGTGCCAGAAACCATATTTATGGAGTCTACACATTGCTTTTATTGCTTCCTGTTGTATCTTAAGATCCAGGGGGAGCAAATTAAGCATAGCATTTAGGGCATCACCAGAGGTTGTACTCATGGCACCCGTGATGCATAAACATACACTTCTTAGCAGCCTATATAGTTCCCGGATTGTGGACTTAACCATGCTCCGTCGCCACCAGACCACAGAAGCGTAAGTGATGATTGGTCTGATAAGTGCCGTGTATATCCATAGGACCACAGCAGGTTTTAGACCCCAAGTTTTGCCAAAGGCTCTACGGCATCGCTGAAAAATCTTCAATGCACGATTCACCTTCAGTGAAACGTGTGTCTCCCAGGTCAGCTTCTTATCCAAGATTACTCCTAGGTATTTAACTTCGTTGGAAAGACCAAGTGTCACACCTTTCAGTGTTGGAAGACTGAGTCCATCCAATTTCCGTTTTCTCGTAAACAAGACTATGGTTGTTTTGTTCGGATTAACGGAAATACCTTGTCTCATGCACCAATCACCGATTTTGTCAAGAATCCTCTGCACTTTCGTGCAAAGCCTGCTTAAGGATTTATCCGATGTTAGGGCACAGACGTCGTCCGCATATGCTTGGACGTGAAAGCCGAGTTCCTGCATCTCCGCTAATAGGGAGTCTACGACGAAGCACCACAGCAGCGGAGAAAGAACACCCCCTTGGGGACATCCTTGCTTGGCCCTGACTGTGATTTGCTCGTCGCCGCTCCCACCAGCGGTTAACAGCCTCTCAGAGAGCATGGAGTATATCAATTTTATAATGGCTTGATTAACTCCGTGTCGTTCGGCAGAAGAACATATCGAGCCGAAAGTGGCATTATCAAAAGCCCCCTCAATGTCCACGAACACGCCCATTGTGTATTCGTCAGCTTCCAGCCCAGCTTCAATCGTGCTAACAAGATCGTATAAGGCTGATTCACATGATTTTCCACTCTGGTAAGCGTGTTGATTTCTACTAAGTGGACTTCTCGGCAATACCCCCACTCGAATATGTTTCTCCACCACTCGTTCCAGACTTTTCAACATGAACGATGTCAAACTGATTGGCCTAAAACTTTTTGCTAGGGAATAGCCATCTTTTCCTGGTTTTGGAATAAATACTACTCTTACGCGTCGCCATTGGGATGGTGTATAACCAAATGCAAGACAGGCTGTGAAGATCCTTTTCAGGGCCTCAACCAGCCTGTCTCCTCCTTTTTTAAGCATTACTGGATATATTCCGTCAGGTCCAGGGGACTTAAAGTTCTCAAAGGAAGATAAGGAAAACCTTATCGATTCCCTTGTCACTATCCGACTAGCAATATACCAGCTGTACCTAGAGGTTCCACCGTTGCCACCGTCATTGTTCATGCCACTCTTAGCTTCAGAGAGAGTTCTACTACCCGGAAAATGGGTTTCGAGTAGAGCATTAAACGTTTCCGATTTGGAAACGGCACTAAACAAAGGACAACTCAGCCTGGCATCAAGAATACAGCAGAGATCAGACAATTACGACGAGGCAAGGATGGCGAACGATAACACCCAAATGCCACCGGCGGATTTATTGGAACAATTGGCCATTAGAGAGCGCCAGTTGGAACAATTACAGAAAGCTTATGTGCAACTCCAGGCTAGCAACACCAAAACACCGTCCTTGGTTGTTTAAAACCATAAACCACCTGGCAACGTTCACAGGAACAGGGGATATTTCGATAAATTCATTCTTCAGCAGCGTCGAGTATCTACTCCAGTCAATACAAGATCCAGAGTTAAAACGAGAATCCACCAGGACGATATTCTATAGGACAATCCAAGGAGAAGCGAAGGATGCAGTGATCAACGTGCCGGAACCCGACAACTGGGAGTTAATTAAAACAACCCTAAAACTAAGATACCGACCGGACACTGAACCACACCAAATTTACAGGAGGATCTGCGACCTAAGAGTAAACACGGAACCAACAACAGAGCTACAGAAATAACAACTCAGGACAATTTAGGCAAAATAATACATAGCTAAATGAAAGAAGCAACAATTCGGGAAAAGGAAAACAAAATCAAAACTATCAGCAATCAGGTTCACACCAATCCAGACAGTATTGACCAGGAAATGCAGAACCAATGGAAATTGATAATTTAGAAGCCTACCAAAACAGGAACAATGACAATGACCAATATCAGGATGACGACTACAACGACAACAACGATTCAAACGATCAGTACAGTCACCTTGCAGAGTTTAATAATACTATTTTTTTTATGAAGCAGCCTCGGAATGCCTACCATTAATAGAATTAAACATAAATAAAGAAAAATATGTAGCATTGATAGATACAAGAGCCCCTTTAAGCCTAGTAAATGACCAAATCAACGGGTACAGAAAAATAAAATTAAACAGACCAATTCCATATAGTACGATAAATAGCAAAGACATAATAGAGCATGAAATTCATACGACAGCACCAAAAGAATTTAATTTACCAAGTAATGCAAGAGTTCGTTGGAAAGTAGTCCCACTGACAGGAAGAAAGTACAGTTTTATCATAGGCATAGACCTATTGAATTTTTTAAACGCGTTTATCAATATTGAAAAAAAAGTTTTAACACTAAATCATAAAGAAAATTCAATCATAAATAATCCGTATCAGTACAAAGAAGTGTGTACATTAGAAAGCAACGAAGGAAGCCTCGATAATCTACAGCTAGATCATTTGAACAAAGAAGAAAAAAAAAGAAATGGAAATTATTATGCAACGTTATAGTAAATTATTTTTCAAAAAGGGAGACGTATTGATTAGTACAACAGAGATAGAACACGAAATACGCACAACCACAGACGAACAATAAAATTCAAAACTCTATGGGTATCCACCACAACATGCGGAAGAAGTAAGGAGACAAATAAAAGAAATGACGGAGCAAGGTATAATAAGGAAAAGTAATTCAAGATATTCAAGCCCTTTGATAGTAATACCGAAGAAAATAGACAATTCAGGCAAAAAGAAATATCGAATAGTAATTGATTATAGAAAGTTAAACGAAATCACAATTGACGATAAGTTTCCAATCCCAAACATCGATTCAATTTTGGACAAACTCGGAAGAGCCCAATATTTTACTACGCTAGACCTGGCCAAGGGTTATCACCAAATCTTGGTTAAGGAAGAAGATAGAAAGAAAACAGCATTTCTAACGCCACATGGTTTATATGAGTTTATAAGAATGCCATTCGGGTTAAAAAATGCCTCGGCTACCTTTCAAAGGTTTATGAACGAGATTCTGAGAGATCACATTAACAAAAAATGTGTTGTATATCTAGATGATATACTCATATTTAGCACATCATTACAAGAACACATTCAGGCCATTAATGAAATTTTCCAAATCCTGGAAGAGAAAAATTTAAAGATTCAAATAGATAAATGCAATTTTATGAAAAGAGAAACGGAATTGTTGGGTTATATTTTGACAAAGGAAGGTATTAAACCAAATCCTAACAAAATAGCCATTATAGAAAAACTAGTACTGCCTCGGACAGAAAAACAGATAAAAAGTTTTCTTGGTATAACAGGCTATTACAGAAAATTTATTAAAGATTATGCTAAAGTAGCACAACCAATAACAAAATATTTAAAGAAAAATGTGAAAATTAATAGAAAAGACCCAACTTATGTAGAAGCATTAGAAAAATTGAAACATATGATCAGTTCACATCCCATACTTAGATTTCCCAACTTTGATAAAACATTTACACTTACGACTGACGCGTCCAATTATGCTGTAGGTGCGGTGTTATCCCAAGAAAGTCACCCAAATTGTTTTACATCTAGAACTCTTAATAATCACGAAAGGAATTATTCGGCTACCGATAAGGAATTTTTGGCAATTCTTTGGAGCGTTAATTATTTTAGACCCTATTTGTATGGAAGAAAGTTTAAAATATTGACCGACCATCAACCCATAAAATTTTTACATTCGAAACATAAAGGAAAATACATTTCGCCTAGACATCAAAGATGGCTGTTGAAACTAGGAGAGTACCAATTTGAAATTGACTATTTAAAAGGAAAAGAAAATAGAGTAGCAGACTTTCTGAGCAGACTCGAAGACAATAACTACATACAAGATAAAAAAGATGACATACAGAACGTAAATAACGACAACGTATCAGATATAAATATAATAGCAAACATAGAGGATAAAGAAGATAATGTGTCAATAGAAACAATACATTCAGCTGAAGAAAATTTACACAATCATTTTTCTTTAAAGGATAATTAATAAGTACAAAACACAGATAATAATTACAAACTGCAAAATAGAAGAAATTAAAACAATACATGGTAAAAGAATAATTTTTATAGCCAAATAAGACTCCCCAACGATGGGTGAGATTTTTAAAAAATATATAAACAAAGGAAAAATTGGAATCTATTCGGAACTACCGTACCATGAATACAATATAGTACAAGAAAAATTAATAGAAATGTTTTCAGACGACAAGCAAATCTATATATATAAAAATTAAGCCGAAAAAAGTGTGCATTTCTCCGGGGTAATCTCAGCAACACGTGTAAATAAAACAATGAAAGTTTCGCACATTGTTGGTGTTGTTTTGGCAAAGGTTTCTGTGAAGTTTGGTTGAAATTCGATAACGCGTGCGGGTGCGGTGCGTCGGTTAAGTGAGTGTATTTTTGCTATTTGCCGCACGTATTTTTTGTATCGCACATAGCATTCATTAGAATTGAATACATTTTGGTCGTGTGTGTCTAGGCCGATTATTATGAAATTTGGTATATACAAGTTACGGATCTTGGGTCCGTTACACTAAAAAAAATTAAGGGCCAGCTGCCCAGGAAAGAAACACTTATAATTCTTTTGATAGTTCACAATTATTTTTATTCTACACAAATTACTTAATCTAATGCAGCTAACCCGGAACCCGTCTCAAACTCCACTAACTGGACGTGGTGACGGTCGCTTACTTTACACCTTCCTTCCCCAGCTGCGGCGCAGTCGTTGTGTAATTTGTCTGAGACCGGACTTGGCCTTGACTTCCCACGGGTGCGTTATTGAATGTAATTGTGCAACAGGTAACGTCTCCTGTTGCGTTGCATTGCGAAATTGAAATATGCTGACACTGCGGCACGTGTAGCGAGCAGCCGTGGGAGCGTCGCAACAAATGCGACTGCAGCGTGTTAACTCTTCCCCCTCTAAAGATCTGCGTCCCGCAGATCATGATTTGGAGAGGTGACCTTTTTTGGTCGGTTCCGAGAACTTGATTGCAGTATCGACATATTCAGCTCAGGAAGTTTTGCTCCAGTTGTTAGCTTTCTCCAAATTAGCAAAATGAAGACCATTAGCAAAATAAGTCCTAGGGCTTCGGATGTTGCAAACCAGTTGGTTTTATCTTTCAGGTAACCCAAGAGTCGTATGTTTCCGGAGGTCATCTCGTGGACGAGATTGAGATCCACAGCCAGGCTTCTATTCGTTATGGTGGACAACACGGGTGGGAGCACCTGCACGCCTGAGCTGCTAGTACTCCAGTAGGTTTGGTTATTTATTGTAATAGTCTCGTTCTCCATCTGCAGGATATAAGAGCCAGACAAGTGTTTATGTGTTTTACCTGACCATATGCTGCTGTTGAAATTATCCAAGAATATTGTGTCCTCCTTGAGCACCTCAACCGTTGTTTCCGTGCCAATTACGTAGCGGCAACTTGTTTGCCCACCCTTGAGTAGACGTGGTAGACATTCATCTTCGGACAATAAATCTAGGGCTTCCTGCTTGCAGACCATGGCGGTGGCGAGGTGGAGACAGCTATTTTTAATACCATATGTCAGCTGTTTATTATATTAATTAAGATTGTCTTGTACTTCAGATCAACTCTATGACCATCCTTCAAAATAGAGCGTGTGATCAAGTGATTAAACCTCGTTTGAGCCACCTTTGGCATGGACAGCACGTAAGGTAGAAGAGTGCCGTTCGTGTAGATTGATGGTTCACTATATTCGATGGCTTCGACGACGTTACTGTACGGAAGGACTTCGATTTCGCTTATTAGGCTATTTATTTCCTCTTTATTCAAAAGATTGCTGTTTGCTACGCCTGCTTTGGCCATTTGACATGCCCGTATTAATTCACTAACGTCATCCTTGAGAATCATCAATTTGTGCTGTATCTCCTGTGAAAATTTGGCTTGGTGGGTACGTCCCAGGACGTCATTTGTGGCCGTTGCAATCCCGTTCACGACCTGTAATAACTCTTCAGTTTTCTTGAAAATTTCAGAGTTTACCTTATACTGTAAATTATTGTTGTCTATTATTTCATTTTGGCTCCGCAGGACTTCATCCCAGTCTAAAGCATCAGGTGAGCCAGCAATCCACTTCCAAGCTGACCCGATCCAGTTGATTGAACGCTTTGGTCTTTTGGCTGTAGGACCCTTCAGCTCTTCAAGTTGAGTTCGAATTTTTTGTAACTGATAAATGGTGACATCTGTAATTGGATCGGTCTCGTTCGTCCTGGCAGTTTCATATTCTAGCCGGTTTGCAACCCTCTCGTAGCGCATTAAGTCGATGATGTGGACCAGTTTGAAGTGTCCGTTGATTATCCAGCCGTACCCATCACGAACAGTTAGAACAGGGGAATCTAGGTTGAATACAACATATGCTTGTGCGTTTGCACAGAGGCAGATTCTACAAATTAAATTACAAAATGTTAACTTAATCCTAGTTTATTTTCCACACAGTTTACATTTTATAAATTGAATTTAGACTAAAACACTAGTATTTCTCTTAAGTAATGTTTACACATTTGGTTGGAAATTACGAAAGAGGGAAATTTAAACGTAAATACCAATTAAACAATTAAATAGAATGCAATTGATTTTTAAACTTAATTATAGCTACTTGAAATTTATTGTAGTTACAACCTTCGAAAACATTTCTCCATTCATTGGCAATCAAACTTAGTAATAAGGCTTTAAATTTCTAATACTATTACTAGTGAGTGGAGTCTGGGAGGCTAAGGGTTATCGGAAGTTCGTGACTCAGGAAGTGATGTTAAGAGTGGAACTTTCTTTGACAATTATTTTTTAGTATTTTATTATTGGTTAGTTTCATTAGTAAACGTTAGTAAGTTAGACTAATTTTATCCTTTTGGAATTGTAGTAGTTTCTGTAGATTAATAAGTTAGTTTCATTTATTAGTTTTAGTTAGCGAGTTAGTGATATTCTTTATTTTTTTCTTTAGGAATACTTTCCCGTTTTTTTTTTTTTTTTTTTTTTTTTTTTTTTTTTTTTTTTTGCGCTTTATAGCGTTTATTCGTGTGCAATTCATGGCAGTTTTATTTCTATGGTCTTAAACCTTTCATATTTCCATCGCTTTTGTTTGCCATGGCACAATTTTATTTGTCGTTCTTTTTTTTTTTTTTTTTTTTTTTTTACCATAGGAATACAGACGTAAACTCAGATGACATTGGAAGGCTCGCGGTTATCCCTTTTAGCCATAAGCGTTAATGATTGCAAATGGCCTACTCATGGCACGAGTGACTTCACGTCAATTAAAGCCATAGCCTTTTGGTGGAGTTGAACCACTTCGATTGTCGTCACTCGAACCATCGAGTAAACTGGAATTGAACCAATATGACTTGATCGAATACAAACAAAATTTGTACCCAAACGCCTGGGACTTAAGGATCTATGCATGAGTTTTTTGTCTCTTGACCCATGTTGGTTGAAATATTCTTGACATTTTTTTGTCTCATTTGTGTGTGGGATTACCCACTTTGGATAACATTAGTATTTTTTTATATTACTAGACATTTCATTTGTCTGATTTGTGGAATTTTTTCCCACTTTGCGTGATAATAGTCGCATTTCTATTTTCAGCGACAGCTTCTTTTTTATAAAGCGGTTTCTTTTTGCTTTTAATTTGTTTGTTGGCGATAAATAATTCATCACCACTATGAAAATTGCGAGGGGGCGAGCGAGTTTTATTATGTCTTGTATTTCTACTTTCTTGTTCGTGTAATAGAAGGGCTTTTACGTCATCATTAGTATGTTCCCTAAAGTTTGTCAATTCTTGGTAATTTATTCTCGCAGTTCTGTTAAGGAAAATATCAGCGGGCTTCCGTTTTGTTACCGAATGTATTGTATTATTGTACCTGTCTACCGTTATGGCAACGCGCTCTTCGGGTGTTAATCTAGGAAACTCAACGCAAAGGCAGCGATATATTTCAATCAGAGTGGAATGTAATCTCTCGACTTGACCATTGGCCTCACTTCGCTGCGTTGGCGTTTGGTAAACCTCTATTCCTAAGGATCTAATATAGTTTAATACAAGTGGTGTCAAAAATCCGCGCTCATTGTCCATAACTAAAGCCCGTGGCACTGTGAAGTAGTGCAGCGCAACTGTTAGTTTTATTCGCAAATGGGTGGAAGATTTGTTTTTTATTGGAAATAGTTTGGCAAATTTTGTAAACTTATCGATGCAACTCAAATATTTTTGTCGCTCTATTTCGAAAATATCGATGTGTAGGATCTCACACGGATAACTAGGAATTGGGGTTGGCTGAAGATACGGTTTTGAAGGGTGCCTATCATACTTATTTAATTTACATGTTTCGCATTGACTAACATACTCTCTGATTTGCTTGGACATAGCTGGAAAATAGAATTTTTCAAGGATTTGTTCCCTGTTTTCGCGAGCATTTCGATGAGCACGTTTGTGTTCTTGCTCGATTATGTTGAATACCCTATCAGCAATCGTTACATCCTCTACTATGCGTTGCGTGATCCTGATTTTGTATCTACTGAAGTTATTAACATACGCATTTTGCAAATTATGAATTGAACCTTCAGGTATTTTAATTCCATTTATTACGTTTGGGTTAAGATTCTTTTTGAGAAGAGGCACCAGGTTTTCACAATTTAGTATGGGCATCGTAATAAAGTATCTTTTATAGCCCCTATGCGGTTCTTCGCTACATTCGCAACTCGCCCCCTGCCTAAGTATTATTTGGTTCCTAAACACGTTTATGGGTGCTTCTACGTGTGGTATGAGGTCTGAGCTATCCTGTTCGGCAGAATGCATAGTACCTTCCGATGCAGTATCTGTATCAGATGGTGCGTCAGCTACAGTACCCGATGGCTGAGCAACGATTGAGTCTGTGAGTGCGTTCACTTCCGTCTTAAGACGGGAGAGTGCATCGGCGACCACATTCGTTTTTCCTGGTTTATAAATTATTTCACAATTATACTCCTCTATTCGAGCTTTCCATCGCTTGAGCTTTGCGTTGTAGTTGCGATTACTCACTGAAAAGGTCAGCGGCTGGTGGTCTGTGTAAATCTTAATTTTCTTTGCACCATACACATAGGAACGTAGATTGTCAAGTGCCCAAACAATAGCGAGGAGCTCTTTTTCATTCGTGGCGTAGTTCTCTTCTGACTTATTCAGGGATCGCGAAATATACGCTATAGGTTTATCTTCGCCTATCACCCCTTGTGATAGAACCGCACCAATAGCGTAGTTCGATGCGTCTGTCGTCAGGTTGAAGGGTTTGGCGAAATCTGGGAAGGCTAAGACATCAGCAGACACTAAGAGTTGTTTCAAATCATGGAAAGCTTCCAGAGCCTTCTCGTCAAGCTCAATTTTTACTTTTTTAGAGGCGTTGGCTTTTACCTGTGCATTTACCCCTCGTGTGAGGTTGGTCAAGGGTTTAGCGACCTTGGCATAGTCCCTAATAAACTTCCTATAGTATGAGGTCATACCAAGGAAACTCTTTAAATCCTTCAGGTTTTCTGGAGGTGAAATCATTTTAATTGCTTCGACTTTTTTAGGGTCAGCGCGTACTCCTTCGGGAGTAATTATATAGCCAAGAAATTCGACTTCTTTTTCAAAAAAACATGTTTTTTCAAGATTAACTTTGAAGTTCGCTTCTAGGAGTCTTGAAAAAACCTTCTCAACATTATCCAGGTGTTCGTTTGGGTCTTTGCCAAATACGATGATGTCATCGATGTAGACATAGCAAATTTTGCCAATGTATTTCTTCAACACATCGTCTATCATTCGCTGGAAAATAGCGGGCGCATTTTTTAGACCAAACGGTAAACGGAGGAATTCATATTTCCCGTTCATCGTAGAAAAAGCCGTTTTAGAGATGTCCGAGTCTTTCATTGGTATTTGGTGGAATCCAGACGTTAAGTCTATTGTCGTGTAGTAATTCGCCTGTCCAAGGCTGCAAAGGGTCGCGTTTATGTCAGGAATTGGGTAAGTGTCAGCGATCGTCACTGTATTTAGTCGTTTGTAGTCGATCAGGATGGTTCCATGTGTAGAAGTCCACGCAAGTGGGGAAAGTTACTGATCGCCATTCACTTGGGAGTGGCCAGGACGATTCTTCTACATATGGTTCAAGCAGCTCACAACGGCCGGGACTAGCCCACGTATCCTCTGGGTAGCTTCCGAACACCCATTCGGGAGTGAGCTAACGTGAGAAGGCGAAACATTCCAGGATAGCTGGTTGTGCGCTGGGTTTGGGACCCGCCACTTAAAAATCCCCCCCAATGAAAAGAACTGCAAAGCCTCGGATGAGAACTGCCTTTACTGATGACGACCCCTGCAAACGAAATAAGGAATATGATTTGAGGGCATGCACCTGGAATGTCCGGTCCCTTAATGGGGAAGGTGCCTCTGCCCGGCTGGTTGATGTCCTCGTGAGAATAAAGGCTGACATCACTGCCATGCAAGAGATGCGATGGACGGGGCAAGGTAAGAAAAACATAGGACCTTGCGACGTCTACTACAGCTGCCATGTAAAGGAGCGCAAATTCGGTGTCGGATTTGTTGTGGGAGAGAGACTTCGTCGCCAAGTACTGTCGTTCACTCCGGTGGACGAGCGTCTCGCAACAATCCGCATCAAAGCCCGTTTTTTCAACATATCGCTAATTTGCGCCCACGCCCCGACGGAAGAGAAGGACGATGCGACCAAAGATTCCTTCTATGAGCGCTTGGAACGTTCCTATGAGCGCTGCCCCCGCCACGACATAAAAATCGTGCTTGGCGACTTCAACGCCAGGGTGGGCAAGGAGGGAATTTTTGGTCCCACAGTCGGAAAATTCAGCCTGCACAACGAAACATCCGGTAACGGACAGAGGCTGATCGACTTCGCCGGGGCCCGAAACATGGTAGTCTGCAGCACCAGATTCCAGCATAAAAAAATCCACCAAGCTACCTGGCTGTCTCCTGATCGAAAAACGCGAAACCAGATCGATCATGTTGTGATAGATGGAAGACACGCTTCTAGTGTATTAGATGTACGTACGATCCGAGGACCCAACATGGACTCGGATCATTACCTTGTTGCAGCCAAGCTGCGTACCCGCCTCTGTGCAGCAAAAAACGTACATCTACCTACGCAAAGAATGTTCGATATCGAAAAGCTGCAATCACAACAGACAGCCAGAAGATTCGCCACTCGACTCTCACTCCTGCTCTCGGAAAGCACTGCCCAACAAACCGGCATGCGCGAGCAATGGAGCAACATTTCTCGCTCCCTACGTACCGCCGCCGAAGAAGAAATCGGATTCCGGCGAGCCCGAAAAAACAATTGGTACGACGAGGAATGTCATGCTGCCGCAGAAAGAAAGGATGCTGCCTATAGAGCCACGCTGCGATCGGGCGCAACGCGAGCCATGTGGGATCGCTACAGAGAGCTGAAAAAGGAAGAGAGACGTATTATCCGGCAGAAGAAACGAGAGGCCGAAATACGTGAGTGCGGGGAGCTAGAGATGCTGGCCAATAGGAACAACGCCCGAAAATTCTACCAGAAAGTTCGGCGGCTTACAGAAGGTTTTAAGACCGGGGCGTTTTCCTGTAAGAACAAAGGCGGCGATCTGGTGACTGACGTACAGAGCAATCTTAAATTATGGAGGGAACACTTCTCGAACCTGTTAAACGGGGACAGCTGCGCATGTCATAGAGAATGTGAAGATCCCGATACCCCAATCGTTGACGGCGGAATTGTCGTTCCGTTACCCGACCATGACGAGGTGAGAATAGCAATATCACGGCTAAAGAACAACAAAGCCGCGGGCGCCGACGGACTGCCGGCTGAGCTATTCAAACATGGCGGCGAGGAGCTGGTAAGGTGCATGCATCAGCTTCTATGCAAAATATGGTCGGATGAAAGCATGCCTGCCGATTGGAATTTAAGTGTGCTTTGCCCAATCCATAAGAAGGGCGATCCTGCAATTTGTGCCAATTACCGCGGGATTAGTCTTCTAAATATCGCCTATAAGGTTCTAGCGAGCGTACTGTGTGAAAGGCTGAAGCCCACCGTCAACCAACTGATTGGACCTTATCAGTGTGGCTTCAGACCTGGAAAGTCTACCATCGACCAAATATTCTCAATACGCCAAATCTTGGAAAAGACCCATGAAAGGAGAATCGACACACACCATCTTTTCGTCGACTTCAAAGCTGCATTCGACAGTACGGAAAGGAGTTACCTGTATGCCGCGATGTCTGAATTTGGTATCCCCGCAAAACTAATACGGCTATGTAAGATGACGTTGCTCAACACCAACAGCGCCGTCAGAATTGGAAAGGACCTCTCCGAGCCGTTTGAGACCAAACGAGGTTTCAGACAGGGTGACTCCCTGTCGTGTGACTTCTTTAACCTGATGTTGGAGAGCATCGTGCGAGCCGCAGAACTTAATCGCTCAGGCACAATTTTTTATAAGAGCGTACAATTGCTGGCGTATGCCGATGATATTGACATCATCGGCCTTAACAACCGCGCTGTTAGTTCTGCCTTCTCCAAACTGGATAAAGAGGCAAAGCGAATGGGTCTGGTGGTGAACGAGGACAAAACGAAGTACCTCCTGTCTTCAAACAAACAGTCGGCGCACTCGCGTATCGGCACCCACGTCACTGTTGACAGTTATAATTTTGAGGTTGTAAAAGACTTCGTCTATTTAGGAACCAGCATTAACACCGATAACAATGTCAGCCTTGAAATCCAACGTAGAATCTCTCTTGCCAACAAGTGCTACTTTGGACTAAGTAGGCAACTGAGCAGTAAAGTCCTCTCTCGACGAACAAAACTAACACTCTACAAGACTCTCATCATGCCCGTCCTAACGTATGGCGCAGAAGCTTGGACGATGACAACATCCGATGAAGCGACGCTTGGAGTGTTCGAGAGAAAGATTCTGCGTAAGATTTTTGGACCTTTGCACGTTGGCAACGGCGAATATCGCAGACGATGGAACGATGAGCTGTATGAGCTTTACAACGACATAGACATAGCGCAGCGAATAAAGATCCAGCGGCTTCGTTGGCTGGGTCATGTCGTCCGAATGGATACAAACGCTCCGGCTTTGAAAGTACTCGATGCGGTACCACCTGGTGGTAGTAGAGGAAGAGGAAGGCCTCCTCTGCGTTGGAAAGATCAGGTGGAGAAGGACTTGGCTTCACTTGGTGTGTCCAATTGGCGCCGGTTAGCACGAGAAAGAAACGACTGGCGCGCTTTGTTAAACTCGGCCAAAATCGCGTAAGCGGTTATCGCGCCAATTAAGAAGAAGTCGATCACCATTCGGTACTGTTTTTCCCCGTTCGCCTTTGGTTTTTTAGGCACTACCCATATTGGTGAATTATAAGGACTCTTTGAAGGCCGGATGACACCTTCCTCAAGCAGCTCATTCACTTGTTTTTCAACTTCGTCCCTCATACACGCTGGGTACGGGTAGCTTTTACTGTATTTTGGTTCGGAAGTTGATGTTTTTATTTCAGCACGGATATTTGTCTCTACGAGCTCATTGCCATTTAAAGGTTTAAAGAGCTCCGAATATTTTTTTAATAAGGTTTCGACCTTCCGATGAATTCCCAGAGGCAAATCCTTGCCTATTGTAAAATTGACATGGCAAGACGTGCGTGCCTTGAGTGGAATTTTGTAATTCCCTATTTTTAGTAAGTTATTTTTCCTATCAATTACCGCACCTAATTCTCTCAAGGTGTCGTCCCCAATGATCCCGCAGAATCCACTTAGAGTAGGTAATACAAAGAAATCAAATTCAGTGGAGTTCCCAATGCTTTCAAATAATTTTACTTGTACCTTATCTTTTATTGGCACAGTACCCCCCACAGATGCCACACTAAAAATTTTCTGCACTGAAGGATCAACCTCCATCCTCTCAACTGGCGGACGCGACGTGGAACTTTGGATGTCATCTCTTGAAAAAGGACGATAATTTTTTGGATATTGTGCACGCTGCTCTTGAGCGTGCCATGTAGGTTTTGGTGGCAATTGTGGAGGTTTGATCCTATTTGGGGAGTAAGGGGTGCTCGGTAAGTTGTTTATAGGCACCACCACACGATTGCTAGCCGTGGAAGAATGAATTGTAAAATTTCTAAAGTCGACGTTTTGGATCTCTAAGCATGCCGAGTAAGCTTCCGGCAATGTTTTAGGACGCTGTATAAGCATCATTCTCGACATTTCCCCATTCAACCCGCGTATGAATACGTCTAGCGCACGGTTGCTGTAAGTTTCAACTAAAACTCTTACTGTTTCGTCCGTGTAGGACTCGGTTTTTATCTTATTAATTATGAGATAGAATTGATGATTCACCTTCGCGTAGAATTCATCAATTCTCATTCCCTTTTGCTGAAGTTGATGCAACTGGTGCTCAAGGGTGCGAATATCCCTTTTATCTGCATAGTGCAGAGAAAGGCACTCTTTGATTTTCGACCAGTTGCTATCGAAAATGTTATACGAAATTAGTGCGGAATCAGCAGCACCCCTCACCTTTTGTCTAATGTTCTGTAAAATTGCCCGATATAGGGGCTTACCCCTCACGACCTCGAAGTCCGAAAGGATGACTTCTACCGAGTGCACCCAGGACACGTAGTGGACAGGATTCCCATCAAAAATCTGCAGCTCCTTGACACAGTCAGGGAGTCGACTGATGTCCCTTATGTCGGCTTCCGTTTTAGGGGCTTGTGCTACCATCTCTTCACTGGGTTCCGTCTGGTCATTGGCGGTTGGTGTAAACATCCTGGAGCTTATTGAGTCCAGGCGGGATACCCGTCTTTCGATGGTGTTCATTTTTTCAAGCAGGGCGTTAACTGCCCCCGTTAAATTTGTTACCGTGGCCCTCAAATCTTCCATCTTTAAAAGAAAATATAAAAGGAAATGCTTAAGTCAACTTACGCAAGGATACACTCTAGTTTCATCAGCGCCTTTATTGTATGTTCAGCGTATTGTAGCTCTCCTTGGCCTTACGCCCTATGATCCTTTAGTTTTTTGCTGAGCAGGTTTATCAAAAACCCTTTTTCACTTTTTTAATTTTGCCAATCGATTTTTTATTCATTTTTATTATTATTTAATACACTTTCTTTTATTTCATCCACTCTCACTTTTAACACTCCTGGGTCCCTGCTCGGGCGCCAGTTACGGATCTTGGGTCCGTTACACTAAAAAAAATTAAGGGCCAGCTGCCCAGGAAAGAAACACTTATAATTCTTTTGATAGTTCACAATTATTTTTATTCTACACAAATTACTTAATCTAATGCAGCTAACCCGGAACCCGTCTCAAACTCCACTAACTGGACGTGGTGACGGTCGCTTACTTTACACCTTCCTTCCCCAGCTGCGGCGCAGTCGTTGTGTAATTTGTCTGAGACCGGACTTGGCCTTGACTTCCCACGGGTGCGTTATTGAATGTAATTGTGCAACAGGTAACGTCTCCTGTTGCGTTGCATTGCGAAATTGAAATATGCTGACACTGCGGCACGTGTAGCGAGCAGCCGTGGGAGCGTCGCAACAAATGCGACTGCAGCGTGTTAACTTACATATATATATTTTTCCACGGTGAAGGTTAGTATAATATGCTTATTGATTCCACTCGTCACCAGGTGGCGCTGCCGAAGGCCAAAACGAGGACCCGGGTAACCCTAGGATGTGTTTTTACATTGTGGGTATCAAATCAAAGCTACTGATGAGTGCTTTAATACAGAGTATTTTTTATATCTCTGAGTGACCAGGGTCTCGAGATATAGCCGAAAAGGTGGACCAAGGTACCCTTGGATGTGTTTGTAATATACAATATGGGTATCAGATGGAAGCTGTTGATGAAAGCTTTTAAGTGAAGTAATTTTTACTGCCCGTTTCCGGGATAAAGAAAGGAGATGGAGCTGGAGATGGAAGAGGAAAAGGAATAGCTACAGGAAGAGGAAGAGCAAGAGAAAGAGGAAGACCACTTATTATTAAAAATAAAAAAAAAAATTTTAAAATGTTACATATATGCTTATTATATAAACGTTAATCTGAAGTCAGTTATAGTGAAAAATTCACTGTATCATTGCCGTCGTGATTGGTGATCGTTTCCTTAATTTTTTGCAGAAAGGTTATGCTAATATGAGATATTACCTATATCATTCATATATTTACGTATTATCTATGTACTCACAAATATGTACTCACAAATATACGGTTGATATATTTGCTATGTCAGTTTTTTTACTTCGCCTGGAAAAGTTTATATAAATTTAAGAAGAGTAAATAGAACTTATTTTATATCAGACTTCACGCAAAAAAGTCATTTGCACCTGAACATATAGCTGGGTTAAAGCGAGTGGGAATAGAACAGTTCTCTTCTTCTTCTCCGCTTTTTCGCACACGTAATTGTATGGGATGAGTGCACGATGGCACATAAAAGGTCACTGGAAGCGCTTGATAGGACATTACGAGATTTACCTAGTAAGAATGAAATGTTTGGTCGCGCCTTAGTGCTGCTGGCAGGTGATTTTAGACAAACACTGCCTGTTATTCCTCGAGCAACTGTAGCAGATGAATTGGCTGCATGTTTGAAATCATCATATTTGTGGAGACATGTTCAAACACTCAAACTAACTACAAATGTACGTGTTCTAATGCAAAATGATCCATCAACTGCTGAATTTTCACAGCAATTATTGGATATTGGAAATGGCAAAGTTCCTGTCGATAATTTTACTGGCTTAATAACTTTACAACCAAACTTTTGTCAAATAAGTCAAACGAAAGCACAGTTAATTCAAAGTATTTTCCCAAATTTGCCTTAAAATTACAAAAATCATGATCGGCTTAGTGATCGAGCCATCATTGCTGGCAAAATCAAGATGTGAATGAAATGAATGCGGCTATTTTGGCTAACACACCAAGTCCAGAACAAACATATCGACCCGTTGACACTGTTACAAATCAAGATGATATTGTAAATTATCCCACTAAATTTTTGAATTCCCTTGATTTACCTGGATTACCGCCACACATGCTAAACTTGAAAATATGAGCACCGATTATTATGTTGAGAAACATAAATCAACCACGACTATGTAATGGTACTCGATTAACAGTTAAGAGATTGATGAATAACGTCATTGAAGCAACAATTTTGAATGGAAAATACTCTGGTGAAGACGTTTTAAACCGCGAATACCAATGATACCATCGGATATGCCGTTTGAATTCAAACGTCTTCAATTTCCTGTTCGCCTTGCATTCGCGATTACTATTAATAAGTCACAAGGCCAAACTTTATCAATTTAAGGTATTGATTTAGAATACCCATGTTTTTCTCATGGCCAACTTTATGTTTCATGCTCAAGAGTTGGTAAACCATCGGTATTGTTCATTTATTCAACAACGCATGGAAAAACGAAGAATAACTATTGTATACCAAAGAGCATTACAATAAAAAAAGTAATAAAGTAAATCACATCAAACGTTTTTTAATTGCTGCTACTATTTAAAACTTCTTTCATTACTATTCATGCGCGAGAATTTTTATAAAATACACACAGTATTTTTCGGCTTAATTAAATTAATTAATCTAGATTCTTTTAAAGACGACCAGCGGAACGGGCGGCTTTCGCTAGTAGAATTCATAAAATGTACATTTAGAGCTCAAGACATTGAATACGAGACAGAAGCAGTCAAACAAATATCGTTTTACCACGTAAGAGAAAGTATGCATTCAGGTATTCAGGAAACTTACAATCAATTAAAAAACAGAATATACTATCCAAAACTATTAGAATTGGTGCAAGTGGTTATAAACCAATGTGACTTGTGCAAAGAAATTAAATATGATAGGAAACCTATAAAGAACAAGTTCAAGAAAACAGAAACCCCATCAAATAAGAATCAAGTTATCCATATAGACACATACGTAGTAAAAAATACACATTTCTCAACAACTATAGACAAATTTTCCAAGTTTGCAGCAGCATACTCATTAAATGATAGAAATCACATGACCATAGTAGAACAATTGGAAGAACATTTCACAAAAATAGGAAAGCCTGATAAAATCATAGCTGATAATGAGTTTAACTCAATCAGAATTAAAGAATTATTAATGCAAGAAGGAATAGAGTTACACCTAACTAAACCAAATAGTCACACGGGACATTCAGACATAGAAAGACTACATAATTCATTGGCAGAAAAATTTAGGGTAACACGTAAAACAGAAACATCAAACATGTCAAGAAAACAGATAATCCAAAAAGCCGTAAGAAATTACAATGACGATATCACTCTACAATTAAATGCACGCCTAACGAAGCTCAAAATAGTGGTGTATGCGAACGTGAACGGTCGTGTTTTTTGATTGCTCCGCTATCGAAGTTTTAAATATGATCCTAAACCATCATAAATACGAAATTGTGTAATTTTATTTGCGAGACAGTGACTCTATTTTAATAAAATTATTCTTCTTGGCTATTGCATAATATACTGATCTAAAAATGCCGTGTCTATGTGCCAACAAAGTTGAGCGTACACAAGACAAAGTGCAGTGCGACAAGTGCAATGACCTTTTTCATTTAAATTGTGTCAACCTACAACCTGTTGACCTTGAATTCTTGCTTAAATCGGGTAAGCAATTCATATGTGATAAGTGTGCCGCTGCTCGACGACAATCCCTTCGAGCACCATCAACTCCCATTAACCTGGATGACGAAATTGCCACTGCTGATAATGTACCTGTGAATCCAGCTAATCTAAGTACACAATTATCACCACATCAACAACTGCCGAAATCAACATCAGCTGATGACGTAAACAATTTAGATATCAGTCTGAATACAATTATCAGAGAAATTGCTGCACTGAGATCGGAAAATGCTCGTGCGATGGCTGCAATTAGCTCTCTCAAAGTGGATAAGCAGTTGCTGATTTCGCAAATAAGTGATTTGTGTGCAGAAGTGAAGGAGTTACAAAAACATCAAACGGTTGATGTCTCCTCTGCTCTGGTACAGCTAACCGCTGAGGTGAAAGACCTTAATGCTTGTGTTCTTGCATGTGAGTGTCATGCAAGGAACACAAAAAATGCGAAAAGCAAATCGAAGAGACAGGAATCACTATCAGTGACTGCTGCTACGTCGCCTGTAAACGTGCCTATTGTTGCTGCTCCGCATGGTGAGACTAATTCGTTTTCCTCTGCTTCGCACTCTCATGCTGCTGCTGGTGATGCGCCGCTCTCTTATAGCGCTGCTGTTACTAATACAGCTAAAGTGAAGCTGACGCCAATTGCTGCTGCTGCTGCTACTACGTCCGTTCTCCCATCAACATCAACTTGCAGAAAAGCGTCGGCATTGCCGACTTCTCTTGCACCTACATCAAATCGTACACGTGAATGGAAAACCGTAACTAGAGCTAATAGGAAAAAGCTTAAGCAACCTTTAGTTATTGGTTCAAACCAAAATAGTGAATTAAGTGTAGTTCCTAACATGAAGTGGCTGCACATATCGTCCTTCTCAAACACTGTGACAGCTGCCGATATTGTTGATTATGTTGCGAAACATGCAGAAATTGACCGCAAATTTCTTTCCTGCTATATGCTTATCAAAAAGGATACCCTCGTAAAGGATTTCAAGAAAATCAACTTTAAGCTAGGCGTATCTGAATTTTCCTATGATAAGCTTTTAAATGCGGATATATGGCCTACGAACGTAAAAATTCGGCCATTCACTTTTTTTCAAAAAGACGTCACTCCACCTCTAATTCCGTAACTTCTGCAGCTAACTCCATCGCTAGTAATAAGTTATTAAAATTGTATTTTCAAAATATATCTGGACTTCGGACTAAATGCTCCACGGTATATATGAAAAGTTCTTTCTTAGATTTTGATATTTTTGTATTCGTTGAATCTTGGCTGAATGAAAATTTCTTCGACTGTGAAATTTTTGACCTCAATTTGTACGATGTTTTCCGTAAAGACCGTGACCCTGTCAAATCTGGATGTTCCAGAGGAGGTGGTGTTCTCATTGCTGTTCGGAGAAAATTTCGGGCATCATTGGTTACACTTACCAACTCTGACACACTCATCGATCAGCTTTGTGTACGTGTTTATGGCTCATCTGGAACAGTTTATGTGTGTGCATCCTACATTCCGCCGAATAGTCCGGATCATTTATACTTTGCACATTCTGACAATGTTGTGTCATTAGCATCAAGCATAGCTGGTGACAGTCATCTTTGTGTCCTCGGTGATTTTAATTTATGTCGCCTGAATTGGTCCCCACTTAGAAACTCGGCTGCTTTTATGGCTTCTAATGTAAATTCTTCAGCCGAAATGCATGTCGTTGATAGCTTTTTAAGCATTGATTTATCACAAATCAATGGTTTTTATAATAGCCTTAATAGAATCCTAGATCTAGTGTTCATTTCAAATAACATCAACTACACATTGTCTGAAGGCATTGCTCCCATATCTTTAACTGATAAACATCATGTTCCTCTTTCTCTTGAGTTGGAATTTTATGAGTTTTCTGAGGTATCCGATGAGCCTAACATCAAATTTAACTACAACTTATGCGACTTCTCAATTTTTAACGAAATTTTATTAAGTATTGACTGGGGTAATGCCTTCCACGACAATGATGTTACCTCTTGTTTTCATTTTTTTAAGACTAAGGTTTCTGAGCTCTGTTTGAAGCACATTCCTATTTATCATAAGAAAGTATATAAGTCACCTTGGCATACCAAACGGCTTAGGCACCTAAAGAATCTAAAAAACAAATTCTCTAAACTGTATAAAAGGTCTGGAGACCCAATACACTTCTCAAAATTTCAATGCCATTTAAAAGAGTTTAACTGTTTGAACAAGTTCTTATATAGAAATTAAATCTTGAATTTCGAAAACAATATTATTTCGGATTCGAAGGCCTTTTGGCAATTCATCAAATCAAAAAAGTCTTGCTCAATGGTGCCAAACAATGTTTTTTATAATGGTAAATATGCAAATTCTGCCATAGAATCTGCCAATTTATTTGCTGACTTTTTTTGCTCTAATTTTGAACCCGACCTAGACTCCGATTCTAGTTTGCCCTCTAATAGTTTTTCACCTCTAAATTTTGGGACTTTGTACCTATCTGTTACTGATGTCGTCAAGGGTATTACGAAGCTTAAGTCTACAACGAAAACTGACTCGGATGGCCTTTCGGGCATTTTGCTGAAGAATTGCTTGTGTCTCGCTGAGCCTCTTACAATTATATTCAATAAATCGTTGTCCTCTGGTATCTTTGTTGACGACTGGAAATTTACTTCCATTACGCCTATATTTAAGAGTGGAAATAAAAACGATGTTAGCAATTACAGACCGATTTCGAAGCTTTCGTCTGTCTCAAAACTTTTTGAGATAACAGTAAATGATAAGTTATATTTTGCTGTCAAAGGCCTAATATCTACCAACCAACATGGTTTCGTTGCAAGTCGCTCCACTGTCACTAACTTGTCTATTTTCAATGATTACTGCATTTCAGCCTTCCAGAACAGATCTCAAGTTGATGCAATTTATACAGACTTCTCTAAAGCGTTTGACAAAGTATCGCACCGAATACTCTTGTCGAAGCTTGCATCATTGGGTATACACTCCACTTTTTTGTCTTGGATCAAATCATATTTGTCCAACAGACACTGCGTTGTAGCCGTCGATAATACGACATCCCGTGCATTTATTGCATCCTCCGGTGTCCCACAGGGAAGTATTCTAGGACCCCTCCTCTTTATACTCTTTATTAACGATATTGGTTCTTGCTTTTCATTTGCAGAACACTTGTTGTATGCTGATGATCTTAAAATATTTGCGGTGATTAACAGTGTTAGGGACTCTGAAAAGTTGCAAACCGACTTGCACAATGTCCGGAACTGGTGCTATTTAAACCATCTGTCACTAAATATTAGCAAATGCTTTCACGTAAAATATGCTAAATCAAACAACACTTTGCATACTTCGTATAATATTGCTGGCTTACCTTTGCAATCCGTTGAGGAAATTAAAGACTTAGGCGTTATTTTCGACTCTAAGCTGAATTTCACCAGCCATGTTAACCACGTCATAAGACGATCATATGCGATGCTAGCATTCGTTCGCCGAAATTGTTCTGCATTTACCAACCCACACACTCTCAAAACATTGTATTGTGCTTTTGTTAGATCAAGATTAGAGTATGCCGCTATTATTTGGAGACCGTACCAAATAGGTCTGTCTAATCGGATTGAGAGAGTGCAGAAAGTCTTTCTTCGTTTTGCGCTCCGATCTTTAAACTTTTCTGAACCTGTACCATCGTACCGCTCTCGATGTTTACTAATTGACTTAAAACCACTTGATAGCAGACGGTCTATTCTATCGTGCTCATTTATTATTCGTATTATTTCTGGATCTATTGATTGTCCTTCCCTCTTAAGTAAAATTCAATTTAATATACCCAATATGAGGCTCCGACAGTACGAAACCTTTAAAATTGGCTTCTCGAGAACCAACTATGGGATGAATGCTCCGATTCCTAGGGCATGTTCAGATTTAAATATGTTTTTCAATTCTTCTGGTGCTGATTTTACATGGCCGTATGGCATCTTAGTCAATCATCTTAAATCGTTCTTTTCTTAGTAACTAATAAACTATTGTACATTAGCTTAATATAGTCTGTAAGAATGTATCCATTCAAAGACAATAAATAAATAAATAAAATAAAATAAAAAAAAATAAAATAAAAAAATAATAAGGTAGAACTGACGAAAATTAAAGAAAATATAGAAATTGCTAAGAAAAAAATGTTAGAAAAAATCAAAAGTAACAGAGAAAATTATGAAGAAAAACGAGAAGAAGGGTTTATAAAGAACTATAAGGCAGTCAGACACAAAGAAGTTCCAAAATATAAAAAAGCAAAACTAAAAAATATTGTCCCAAAGAATATTAAACGCGCCTACAAATTTACAGAAGATGCTAATGATGACAATATTAATTCTGACAACAATGAAGACAATGCAAGGAACGTTGACGACTCAGCAAATACTTGGCCAGGACGGGTACGCAATAATAGACACGAAAAACCAAGACATAGTTACAATAACAGACATAGTAGTACACATAATCAATTTAGAAGACATCGACGACATTTTAAATGACTCAGAAAACAACATAAAATTGATAAACACTGATAACAGACATATATTACAGACACAGTTAACAGAAACAAACCACAAATTATATACATTATATGGAAATCATACACGTAAAAGAAGAGGATTAGTTAATGCAGTAGGTAGTGGTGCAAAATGGTTATTTGGCACAATGGACGAAGAAGACAGAAAAATAATAGAGAACCATTTATCAAAATTCAAAGAAAACATGCAAGAAACAGATGAGTTATTAAATAAACAAATTTATATTAACACATATTTTAATGATACAATCAATTACAGCAAGCATGTAATTAAGGCAGATAGAAAAACAATAGAAAGTCAACTGAACGCAATTAACAAATATGAAAATAATACAAACCAGGAGAATTTGTATTACGACCAACAGATTAAAATACAGTTAATAAGAAACAAAATAGAGCATTTACAACAGTGGTCGCCAACCCGTCGATCGCGAGCTACCGGTAGCTCGCAAAGGCAATTCTGGTAGCTCGCGCTGCTGACGTTGCAAAAAATCCAAAAGTCTG
Organism: Anastrepha ludens; assembly: GCF_028408465.1. Taxonomy (NCBI): domain Eukaryota; kingdom Metazoa; phylum Arthropoda; class Insecta; order Diptera; family Tephritidae; genus Anastrepha; species Anastrepha ludens. The sequence goes on along the minus strand of NC_071503.1, from coordinate 75,215,448 downwards.
AAAATCATACCAGTATTAGCAAATTTCAGAAATTTTCATAATAAATAGATAAACAGCGGCAACACTGTGGTAAGCGATTTCGCGCCGACAAACACGACGCGAAGTCGCGTCTCCGTTCTAGGATCGGCTGGAACCGATTAGCGTGTTCGAGAATTTTTTGGCTTTATATATACGCAATGCACGTCGACATTGCGCTCAGTTTAATACTGAATGGCATTATCAACGATCTGCGTGCAGCGGTTGGGTTAGAGTTCGAAACATTATGGCAAGCAGTAGTAAGAAGGCGAAGACATACCATTTCCATTCGGAATGGGAAGAACAATACTTCTTCACAGAAGTTAAAGGCAAAAGTGTTGGTTTGTTATGTAATACATCTGTGTCAGTTCCTAAAAAAGGAAATATTGAGAGGCATCATAAAACTGTACATTCGAATTTTGAGAAGGCATTCCCGTTAAATTCTGCCACCAGAAAAGAAAAACTGAAACATTTAAAAGTCCAGTTAATTGGACAACAGTCAATATTTTTGAAAACAATCGACAAAAATAAGGCTGCAACTGAAGCATCTTATCGTGTTTCCCAGATAATTGCACAAACGAAAAAACCTTATGAAGACGGGGAAATCATAAAACAAGCATTTTTGGAAGTTGCAGATTCTTTATTCGCCAACTTTAGAAATAAAGACGAAATAGTGTCTGCTATAAAATCTATGCAACTTTCTGCTAATACAGTGATGAGGCGAGTAGAAGTAATGAGCAATGATATTTTTTTACAGTTAAGAAGTGACTTAGATAACTGTATTTATTTTTCACTGCAACTGGATGAATCAACAGATGTAATATAGTTGACACCTCATAGATGGCCATATTTGTCAGGGTGGCTTTTAGTGATTTTACAATTAAAGAAGATCTTTTGAAGTTTGTTCCACTTAAAGGACATACTACTGGGCTAGAGCTGTTTTCTCATTTAAAAAATCTCATCTCTTCTGAGAAAATTCCAATATCAAAAATGGTAGGCCTGACAACTGACGGTGCTCCAGCTATGGTGGGTTGTGATAAGGGGCTCGTATTATACATCAGCAAGCATTATGTGGAAATTTTCTAAGCTTGAACCACGTTATGAAACTGGTGGTGAAAATTGTGAACAAGATTAGAGCTCAAGCGTTACAAAGAAGATTATTTAAAACCTTGGCTGATGAAATTGACTGTCAATCCGGAGAGCTACTTCTTCACTCTGAAGTGCGATGGTTAAGCAGAGGACGAGTGCTCAAACGTTTCAATGATGTCCTGCCTGCTATGCTCCAATTTTTCAAATAACGCGATGAACCGATTCCTGAACTGGAAAATTCGACTTGGCTCAGAGATTTTGGTTTTCTTGTGGACATTACAGAGAAATTAAATGAGCTTAACTTGCAGCTTCAAGGCAGGGATAAAGAATTAGCGGAAATGATTTCTGATATAAATGCATTTATTACAAAACTTGAATTTTGGGAACAAAACCTAAAAAAGCGCGATACTAAGCATTTTCCTATTCTTTCCGAAAAGATATCCAAAAATCTATTAGAGCCCTATGACAGTAAATATCATATGGAAATAGTTTCTAACTTGAAGGAAAACTTCAAAAATCGTTTCAAGGATTTCAGCAAAATTGCTTTAGTGACGCAATTTGTTGTTTCACCCTTCATGGACATTGATATACAACAGTTTGCAACTTGTGTTATGAACAACTTTGGCGAAGACATTGCTGTGACAGAAATGGAACTGATTGCTTTTCAAAGTGACTTGACTTTAAAATCTTTAGGTTCAAATACAAAAAGTATATGGACTTTAGTAAGTAAAGATAAGTATTCAGTTTTATGTCGTGTTGCGTTGAAAGTGAAAGCGTTATTCATTTCAACTTATTTGTGTGAATCTTCTTTTTCCAATATGAAATTTATTAAAAATAAATACCGCAATCGGCTTACAGATATACATTTGGATAACTGTATTCGAATGACTGTATCAAATTATACTGCAAATATTAAAAAAATTATCGATGAGTCAGAATGTCAACTTTCTCATTAAATATGCTCTTTTTAACTGCCCATATTTTATTTATACAATAATGTACTATTACTGTTTTGTTGTTTTTTTAAGTCGCTTGTGATTTGGCATTATGACTGCAAAAAATTTTGTTACGATTGATAGGTGTGAACATGGATGTAGTTATGCATAAGTATAAGCACTATAAGTCCTAAGTTTATTATATATAGAACGTATATTAGTAAAATAAATACATGTATTGTATGTCAAATATAACTGTGTATTATTTAATTTATGTTGGCTTGTGCAAGTAGCTCGCTGTTTATTTCAAAATTTTGAAAGTAGCTCAACACATTGAAAAGGTTGGCGACCACTGATTTACAAGATAATGTTGCATCTGCTGGATATAATATTGTACACCCCAGCATATTAACTGATAATGAGATCCAAAAATACAATATAAACTTCAACAAACTCAATCATCTTAATATAGCTACAGCAGTGCTTAGAAATAATTTATTGATATTTGCAATAGAAATTCCTACAAGCTTCATCACAATTAAAGTTCAACGAATAATTCCAGTACCTAATAATGAAAAATTTGAAATAAATCAAAAATCCGAAGCTATATTTAAGTACAAAAATGCTACTTACACATATGAAACAAATAAAAAATTGAAAGAAATGAAAAACAGCAAATATTGTATATTCAAAAAAAATTGTGAATTGATAAAAAGAGAAGAAATGGATATAATAGATGCTTTCCATTTCAATTCAACCGGGCTATTCGGGTCATGTTCTTCGATTTCGATGTAACTTAAATATGTTGCTCTCTGGTCAAAATAATGAGACACGTATTTTTTTGTTCGCCCGAAAAAAATTTTTTTCAAGAGTTATCGGCAATTTTGTTTTTCGCCTCAAACTCGATTTTTTTTAATTATATAAGAAAAAATTTTTTTTAAATGCCCATAACTTAGTCAAAAATGAACCGATTTTAATAATTCTGGGTTCAAAATGATCGTAATTACTTACACAAGCGACTTCATGTAGAAACAATTGCAAAAAAGGAGTTGAAAATTTTTTATTTAGCAAAAAAGAAAAAAAATTTAAATTTTTTCAAAATTCAATATTTCAAAAAGCGTATTTTTTTTTTTTTTATAACTTTTTCCAAATCAAAAAAAACATCTCAAACTTTAATTGAGCTGCATGCCTAGTAGCTAAAATGAGTTGTTTTTGAGTAATGAATTTTTGAGTAAACACCCTGTTTCGCACTTTTTGTTTTTTGCAAAATAAAAAATTTTCAACTACCTTTTTGCAACTATTTCTACATGAAATCACTCGTGTAAGTAATGACGATCATTTTGAACCCCAAATTATTAAAATCGGTTAATTTTTGACTAAGTTATGGGCATTTAAAAAAAATTTTTTCTTATATAATTAAAAAAATCGAGTTTGAGGCGAAAAACAAAATTGCCGATAACTCTTGAAAAAAATTTTTTTCGGGCGAACAAAAAAATACGTGTCTCATTATTTTGACCAGAGAGCAACATATTTGAGTTACATCGAAATCGAAGAACATGTCCCGAATAGCCCTTTTGAATTGAAATGGAAAGAATCTATATAAGAAAATTTTTTTTAATTGCTCATAACTTAGTCAAAAATAAGCCGATTTGAATGATTCTGGGTTCAAAATAATCGTAATTACTTACACGAGCGACTTCATTTAGAAATAGTTGCAAAAAAGTAGTTGAAAATTTTTTATTTTGCAAAAAACAAAAAGTGCGAAACAGGGTGTTTACTCAAAAATTCATTACTCAAAAACAACTCATTTTAGCTACTAGGCATGCAGCTCAATTAAAGTTTGAGATGTTTTTTTGATTTGGAAAAAGTTATAAAAAAAAAAAAAATACGCTTTTTGAAATATTGAATTTTGAAAAAATTTAAATTTTTTTTCTTTTTTGCTAAATAAAAAATTTTCAACTACTTTTTTGCAATTGTTTCTACATGAAGTCGCTTGTGCAAGTAATTACGATCATTTTGAACCCAGAATTATTAAAATCGGTTAATTTTTGACTAAGTTATGGGCATTTAAAAAAAAATTTTTCTTATATAATTAAAAAAAATCGAGTTTGAGGCGAAAAACAAAATTGCCGATAACTCTTGAAAAAAAATTTTTTCGGGCGAACAAAAAAATACGTGTCTCATTATTTCGACCAGAGAGCAACATATTTAAGTTACATCGAAATCGAAGAACATGACCCGAATAGCCCGGTTGAATTGAAATGGAAAGCATCAATAGAAGTTGACGAGGAGACCATGGTAATCAAGAATGCAAACAATGAAAAATTGTATCAAAACTGTAACAATAAAACAATACAAATTATAAATAATACTTTAATACATTTCGCAAATTGTACAATAGGTATAGATAACAATTATTTTACTAACACTTATGAAATAGAAAACGAAAAAACATTATACGAAAAAACGAGACAAGTGCAAAATTTTACAAAACAAATAACCTTCGAAAACATAGGGCTTTTCAGTAAGAGCGCTTCAACTTTTGAACTTTTTTGAATAAAACACAAACGGTTTGACTTTTTTAACTAATTTTTTTTTTATTATCGAGTTTGAACATATACATTTAAGTATGAAATTCGATTTCTTTTGCATGACCACCGCGTGCACGTTTTACGAAGTCCAATCGTTGAACCCAATTTTCGACCACTCTTTTGCATAAATCGGCCGAAATTCCAGCAATTTCGCGTTCAATATTGGCTCTGAGCTCACAAATCGTCGCCGGCTTGTTACTGTAGACCAATGACTTCACATAACCCCAAAACGGGACGGCTTGTTAAATGGACCGTAAAATGGCCGTAATGCTCTTAAAGTAGCAGCAACAGAACGATTATTTTCATAAAAAATTTGCACGATTTGCAATCGTTGCTCAAGTGTGCAGCGTTCCATGATGAAATGTAAGTTTTTAATTCGAAAGTCGAATTTTGTTTTTTAAAAAAGGTCGGAGCTAATGCACCGCTTTATTGGACTCCAGATTAAGACTAAAAGTTTATTTTCACAATTCTATTAATTATAATAAGTTTTACAATATTAATGCAAGTATTGCATTTTTATTCTTTGGATAAATTTACAATCTTAATGCAAGTATTGCATTTTTTATTCTTTGGAAAAATTTACAATCTTAATGCAAGTATTGCATTTTTTATTCTTTGGAAAGAATTGCCCAATTAGTGCCTGCAGGTCATTGTTCTGTTATTTGCATTTCCGGCACGCTTAAGAAATAAATTGCTTACCTAATGTCTACGACTTGTTTGTCTTATTAAATTAACAATTAAGTAAAAGCAGCAAAAGCAAAGGAAAAAGAGAAAATAAATGTAGCGCGTGTTAACTCCTCCGCATTTAAAAACGAACGTCCTCGTGCGTCTGAGTAGGATAATCTTCAGGATGTGGTTCGGGTTGTTGGAAATTTTTAACTGTTACCTCTTGTAATGGGGCCCTTTTGAAAAATTCGGAGACGTGTTTGGCCCCTCGCTTTGGGCCTTTCGTTGAAGTTAGTTTTAGTACCCCGATTGCCATTAGAGTTAAAGTTATACCAGATATCCCAAAATTAACTATTGATGTTGTTAACCCTTTATTTTTTAAAGTCTCGATATAGTTTATGTTTTTTAGGTGAAGTTCTTTCATCATTTCCAGGCTTAGCAATTCTTCTTCGGCCGTAAGTGTTGCATTTGGTTGTAGAACTGCAGGAAGGGGTTTTCCGCTGGAGATTTCTTTAGACAGAAATGTTTGGTTGTTTATTATAATGGTGGAGTTATGGTACTGGATTGCGAATGATCCAGTTAAGTTAATCTTCTCCTTGTCGATGTGAACGGTGTCGTTAAATCGATTTAAAAGTATTATTCCTGGGAGGACTTCTAGGACAGTGGGAATGTGTTGGTTGTTAATCGTAATGCAGCTAGGCGATCGGCTTTTGAGTAGATGAGGAATGCATGTGGAGTTACTGATGTCTACAATATTTTCCTTTGTACAAATTTTAATTTCATTATGTTCTTTACAGTTGCTTTTCTTTCCAAAGATTTTATTTTGACATCTTATAATTTTTTCAAATGGTATTTTATATAATCTATTACCTTTCTTTATTGCTTTTATTAATAGGGATTCACATAAATTGTTGTCAGTTATTGGGATTTCAATTAAGTACACAATCTTAGAATTACTAGAGGCTATCTTAACGTTACTGAATTCAAATGCCTCTTCTATATTAGTGAAGGGAATATTATTTTTCTCAATAATTTCTTTTATTAGTTTCATTTCAACGTTAGAAAATATATATGAATTTACAATGCCGACTTTGGCCCAATGTATTGCATAATTGATATTTATGATTTCATCTTTTATTAATTGTAGCTTAAATTTAATGTTCACGGCCATATCATGCTGAACATCTTCCTTATCTTTTAATATTTTAAATATTTTATTTGACACTTCCGTTACATTATTTATTCTTCCGCGCATTGCTCTATTTATTATTAATTGGTTATTGTTATTTTCAAGTAAATTGTTTATGTGATTTTCTAACATAACGAGATCTTCGTGATCCGGGCTCCCTGTGAGCCATTTCCAGGCGGTACCAATTGCGTTTATGGATCTCTTGTTTACCTTTGGCTTTAATCTACTTAGGAAACTTTGTATTTCGGACATTTCATGGAGCAAGAAGGGGAGTAAGGAATTGTCGGGAGTTATTTTGTGTTTTATCGTGGAGTTGAGTTCGTTCAAAGTCCTTTGGTATTCGTCCGTGTCTATTGTATGTATAATTTTGTAGGTGCCATTTTGGATTTTGGTCCATCCTGTATTAAAGGTTGCAAGTTGTGAATTTGTATAATCGAGGATACGGAACTCGCCTGTGGCGAGTGGTATTATTAATCTGAAAGCAATAGATGCGTTAAGTTCTAATATTACTCTTGTGTACGGTTCGGTCTTTTTCTGTTATAACTACACTAGATTTGTCTTCCTTTACTATTTCCTTTTTGTACAATATCTGTTAGTAAGTTTTGAGCCTCTTCTTCTTCTTCTTAATTGGCGCTACAACCGCTTACGCGATTTTGGCCGAGTTTAACAAAGCGCGCCAGTCGTTTCTTTCTCGTGCTAACCGGCGCCAGTTGGACACACCAAGTGAAGCCAAGTCCTTCTCCACCTGATCTTTCCAACGCAGAGGAGGCCGCCCTCTTCCTCTGCTACCACCAGCTGGTACCGCATCGAATACTTTCAAAGCCGGAGCGTTTGTATCCATTCGGACGACATGACCCAGCCAACGTAGCCGCTGGATCTTTATTCGCTGCGCTATGTCTATGTCGTCGTAAAGCTCATACAGCTCATCGTTCCATCGTCTGCGATATTCGCTATTGCCAACGTGCAAAGGTCCAAAAATCTTACGCAGAATCTTTCTCTCGAACACTCCAAGCGTCGCTTCATCGGATGTTGTCATCGTCCAAGCTTCTGCGCCATACGTTAGGACGGGCATGATGAGAGTCTTGTAGAGTGTTAGTTTTGTTCGTCGAGAGAGGACTTTACTGCTCAGTTGCCTACTTAGTCCAAAGTAGCACTTGTTGGCAAGAGAGATTCTACGTTGGATTTCAAGGCTGACATTGTTATCGGTGTTAATGCTGGTTCCTAAATAGACGAAGTCTTTTACAACCTCAAAATTATAACTGTCAACAGTGACGTGGGTGCCGATACGCGAGTGCGCCGACTGTTTGTTTGAAGACAGGAGGTACTTCGTTTTGTCCTCGTTCACCACCAGACCCATTCGCTTTGCCTCTTTATCCAGTTTGGAGAAGGCAGAACTAACAGCGCGGTTGTTAAGGCCGATGATGTCAATATCATCGGCATACGCCAGCAATTGTACGCTCTTATAAAAAATTGTGCCTGAGCGATTAAGTTCTGCGGCTCGCACGATGCTCTCCAACATCAGGTTAAAGAAGTCACACGACAGGGAGTCACCCTGTCTGAAACCTCGTTTGGTATCAAACGGCTCGGAGAGGTCCTTTCCAATTCTGACGGCGCTGTTGGTGTTGAGCAACGTCATCTTACATAGCCGTATTAGTTTTGCGGGGATACCAAATTCAGACATCGCGGCATACAGGTAACTCCTTTCCGTACTGTCGAATGCAGCTTTGAAGTCGACGAAAAGATGGTGTGTGTCGATTCTCCTTTCATGGGTCTTTTCCAAGATTTGGCGTATTGAGAATATTTGGTCGATGGTAGACTTTCCAGGTCTGAAGCCACACTGATAAGGTCCAATCAGTTGGTTGACGGTGGGCTTCAGCCTTTCACACAATACGCTCGCTAGAACCTTATAGGCGATATTTAGAAGACTAATCCCGCGGTAATTGGCACAAATTGCAGGATCGCCCTTCTTATGGATTGGGCAGAGCACACTTAAATTCCAATCGGCAGGCATGCTTTCATCCGACCATATTTTGCATAGAAGCTGATGCATGCACCTTACCAGCTCCTCGCCGCCATGTTTGAATAGCTCAGCCGGCAGTCCGTCGGCGCCCGCGGCTTTGTTGTTCTTTAGCCGCGTTATCGCTATTCTCACCTCGTCATGATCGGGTAGCGGAACGACAATTCCGTCGTCAACGATTGGGGTATCGGGATCTTCACTTTCTCGGTGACATGCGCAGCTGTCACTGTTTAATAGGTTCGAGAAGTGTTCCCTCCATAATTCAAGATTGCTCTGTACGTCGGTCACCAGTTCGCCGTCTTTGTTCTTACAGGAAAACGCCCCGGTCTTAAAACCTTCTGTAAGCCGCCGAACTTTCTGGTAGAATTTTCGGGCGTTGTTCCTGTTGGCCAGCATCTCAAGCTCTTCGCACTCACGTATTTCGGCCTCTCGTTTCTTCTGTCGGATAATACGTCTCTCTTCCTTTTTCAGCTCTCTGTAGCGATCCCACATGGCTCGCGTTGCGCCCGATCGCAGCGTGGCTCTATAGGCGGCATCCTTTCTTTCTGCGGCAGCATGACATTCCTCGTCGTACCAATTGTTTTTTCGGGCTCGCCGGAATCCGATTTCTTCTTCGGCGGCGGTACGTAGTGAACGAGAAATGTTGCTCCATTGCTCGCGCATGCCGGTTTGTTGGGCAGTGCTCTCCGAGAGCAGGAGTGAGAGTCGAGTGGCGAATCTTCTGGCTGTCTGTTGTGATTGCAGCTTTTCGATGTCGAACATTCTTTGCGTAGGTAGATGTACGTTTTTTGCTGCACAGAGGCGCGTGCGCAGTTTGGCTGCAACAAGGTAGTGATCCGAGTCAATGTTGGGTCCTCGGATCGTACGTACCCTGGCGTTGAAGTCGCCAAGCACGATTTTTATGTCGTGGCGGGGGCAGCGCTCATAGGAACGTTCCAGGCGCTCATAGAAAGAATCTTTGGTCGCATCGTCCTTCTCTTCCGTCGGGGCGTGGGCGCAAATTAGCGATATGTTAAAAAAACGGGCTTTGATGCGGATTGTTGCGAGACGCTCGTCCACCGGAGTGAACGACAGTACTTGGCGACGAAGTCTCTCTCCCACAACAAATCCGACACCGAATTTGCGCTCCTTTACATGGCAGCTGTAGTAGACGTCGCAAGGTCCTATGGTTTTCTTTCCTTGCCCCGTCCATCGCATCTCTTGGATGGCAGTGATGTCAGCCTTTACTCTCACGAGGACATCAACCAGCCGGGCAGAGGCACCCTCCCCATTAAGGGACCGGACATTCCAGGTGCATGCCCTCAAATCATATTCCTTATTTCGTTTGCAGGGGTCGTCATCAGTATAGGGAGGTCTCATCCGAGGCTTTTTTAAAGTTTTCATTGGGGGCGATTTTTAAGTGGCGGGTCCCAAACCCAACGCACAACCAGCTATCCTGGAATGTTTCGCCTTCTCACTTTAGCTCACTCCCGAACGGGTGTTCGGAAGCTACCCAGAGGATACGTGGGCTAATCCCGGCCGTTGTGAGCTGCTTGAACCATATGTAGAAGAATCGTCCTGGCCACTCCCAAGTAAATGGCGATCAGTAACTTTCCCCACTTGCGTGGACTTCTACACATGGAACCATCCTCCTTTGAGCCTAGTCTTTTATTTATTCGCACGTAAATAATGTCACCTGGCAAATATGTTTTCATTGGGGTCCTCTTCCGATTGTGCACTTCTAAGTCTTTTGCTTGTTTTTTCCTAAGTGCTTCGATATTTTCCTGCCGGGCCTTCTCGTACTGGTCAGGATTTGTAGAGAATATATCCAAAAAATATTTCTATCGGTTTCTTCCCTGTTGTCGAGTGGACTGTGCAATTGTACTCGTATACCGATCTGTCCAAAATTTCTAGGAATGTTCTATGGATTCGTTCCGCCTTTAGGCAGCGCGCAATTTCTGAGAGGGTTGAGTGGAATCGTTCCACCTGCCCGTTTACTGTGCTTGTGTAAGGAGGTGTCTTGTAGATTTCTATTCCAAGTTGATCCTCCAACATAAAACATAAGGAGGCTGAGTTTAATGCTTTTTCGTTGTCTACTACTATCATTTTTGGTACGCCGAATGCAAAAATTATCTGTCTCAGAGGTTCCCTAATATCTTCCGAAGCTCTGCTTTTTATTACTCTAGCTTGGGCATATTTGGAAAATTTGTCGACTGCAGTAAGAACTAGATTTTTCTCTGTGTTATAAATGTCAATATGCACTATTTCACCGGGATATTTCGGAATGGGAGTTTCAAGCAGCTGTGGCTTATTTGGATGCCGGTCATATTTATTCTCCTTGCAAATTTTGCATTGTCTGACTAGAATTTCTATTTTAGCACTCATTTTTGGAAAGTAAAATTTTTGTAATAGTTGGATTTTATTTTCCTGTGCATTCCTATGGGCGCGTCTGTGTTCTTCTAGCATTTCTATTTCCTGTCTGGCTTCGTCTGTAAGGTCCTCGACTTTGGTTTGGGTAAAACGTATTCTGAATTTAGAAAAATGAAGGGGGTATAATCGTTGGATTCTTCCCATGATTGGCTCTGAGGTAAAAAGTCCGTTTATTACTGAGGGATTTAAATAACGTTTAAGAATTGAAATTAGATTTTGTTCATCGTAATCTTGTTGATTAAAAATGTGTCTATGGTATGTGGGGAAGGGTATTTTGAATTGGTAACTATTTTCGTCGCCATTTAGGAGCCAAATTTGGTTCTTGAAAGCATTTATAGGTCCTTCTACTGCTGGGATAAGATTGTGCGCCGAACTTTCGTCACTATGTTGCGTTCCTGTCAATGAATTGATTTGTGATACTTGTGGCGGTCTTGAGAGTGCGTCGGCCACAATATTGGTTTTTCCTGGTTTATAGATTAGCTCGTAGTCATACTCTTCTAATCTAGCCTTCCACCTTTTCATCTTACTGTTGTGGTTTCTGTTGCTTAGGGCGAAAGTCAGTGGCTGATGATCCGTAACGATTTTAACCTTCGCGGAACCGTAAAGGTAGTTTCTCAAGGAATTCAGCGCCCACACTATCGCTAGCATTTCTCTTTCGTTTGCTGCGTAATGCTCTTCGGCTTTAGAAAGAGTTCTAGAGATGAAAGTTATTGGCTTGTCGTTTTGCGATAGTACGGCTCCAATTGCGTAATACCCTGAAAGTCCTAAAAAGGATCGGAGTTCTTTTAGAGTTTTAGGTATTGGAAACTTTGCTATTGCGTCGGTTTTTTGTGGATTTGTTTTGAGGCCTTTTTCGGATATTATAAATCCTAAAAATTCCACTTCTGTTTTTAGGAATTGACATTTGTCAAGTTGTACTTTTAGATTTGCTTTTTCTAACGTATCGAAGATTTGTTGGATGTCATTAAAGTGAGTTTCCTGATCTTTACTAAATATTATGATGTCGTCGATGTACACGTAACATCTCTTTCCTATATGGTTCCTTAAGATGTCGTCAAGAGCTCTTTGAAAAATTGAAGGAGCGTTCTTGAGACCGAAAGGTAGCCGGGTAAATTCGTATTTACCGTGATTTACCGAAAAAGCTGTCTTCTCTATATCCGATTCCTTTAGAGGAATCTGGTGGAAGCCGCTCTTTAAATCGAGTACTGAGAAGTATTTATTTCTTCCTAGATGTGCTAGTACTCCATTTATTTCGGGTATAGGATATCTGTCCGATATATATTAGTTACTAGGTTCAATTTTCGATAGTCAATTACTATGCGAAATTTCTTCTCTCCTGGAGTGTCTGGTTTTTTTGGTACTATCCATACAGGTGAATTGTATGGAGACCTTGAAGGTCTTATTATACCATTTTGTAGCAAGTCTTTGATTTGTTTCTCTACTTCCACTTTCAGTGACATAGGGTACGGATAAAATTTGGTGTATATTGGTCTGTCCGTGGACGTCCTTATGCTTCCTTGTACTTTCGTAGTGTATGTCAGTCTTTCTTCAGGTTCGGTAAAAAGTTTGGGAAAATTCTTCGCAATTGCGTTAAGTGTGGTCTTCTGTCTGTCATTTAGGTGGTCGGTCTGTATGTCTATTGCGTTAATCGATTGTATGGTTTGCTGTTTTATTTTAATCCTGACTCTATCTTGTATTGTCATATAATTGTATTTTGTGTGGATTACCGCCGAAAGTTGCTTGAGGCTGTCATTGCCTAAGATGCCGTGGAATGACTTTAAGGAGGGTAACAAAAAAAATTTAATTTTTAGATCGGGTATTCCGAATAGACTAACGTTGGTGTGGTGCGTAATTTTTATTTTTCCAGCTATAGTGTTAGCAAAAAAGGGTTGGTCATTTGGGAGTGAATTGGGTACAATAGAGGGTTGCATATAATTCTTGTTTGAGCCCGTATCGATCAATATTTTTAAAATTCCTCCTTCCTTCGTTTTACATTCAAAATATGGAAGTGAGGAGTTTGCTAATCTAAAAAATGGATGTCCCAAAAATCCTCTGCAGCATTGTCGTCTGTACCGTACTGTTCGAGAGTTTCTTGCACGTTGTAATTGTCTTGTCTAATTTCGTCGTGTTGGTTTGCATATTCCAAATCTTGTCGGTATGCAACACTGTTGCATTGTTCCGCTTCTATGTTAAAGTTTCGTTGTCTTTTTTCCATATCTTGCTGGGGAGGTGGTGGTCTTTTCCCGTGAAATGCTAGGTTTTGTGGTGGCCTATTAATGTAATTGACCCTTCTCGTCTGCATGCTCTGGTCGATGTCCATTGGTTCAGGTCTTGGCATAGGCTTTGGTGCAAAAGGTCTAGGTGGTGGCAGGTGTCGAGGTTGAGAATTGAAGTTTTGTTGTTGTGGGAAAAAATTCTGGGGTCTTTGCCAGTGCCCTTGTTGTTGAGGTGGGATATAGGAGGGTGGGAGTGTTTGTCTCTGCATTGGTTGATTCCAATGGGCAAGGTGTGGGTAAAACGGTTTCGGTGCGGCGTGGGGCTGTGTGGGGAAATTCCTTCGTAGATTTACAGGTGGTTTCCTACTGACGATATTTGCTCGGTAGGTTTGATTCTCCAATTTGAGGCATAATTGCAGAGCCTCTGGAAGGTCTGCTGGTTCTCTTATCCCTAGGAGTCTCGGAAGGTCACCATTGAGACCTCTAACGAAGGTATCCAACGCTTTGTTTCTATACGTGTCTACAAGAAGTTTCCGGGGTTCTGATCCGGCTTCTAAACAAGAAATTTTGTTCAGGATCAGAGAGAGGTTTGAATAAACCTTCTGATAATATTCGTGTATGGTTAGATTTCCCTGAGTCAGTGAGGCCATTTGGTACTCTAAAGTACCTAGGTCTCGTTTGTCGCCGTAATGCGTTGTGAGACAACGTGAAATCGCGGTCCAATTTAAGGGTGTGCTGTAGGATTCCAGCACAATGTCTGCTTGGCCTGTAATTTTGTTTCGTATGGTGTTTAAGATACCAAAGTATTTATGTGAGCCTCGCATTGGCTCGTACAGTTGTAGAACTCTATCGACACTTTTCTTCCAGGATCCGAATTCACCTGGGTCCCCTGCAAATTCTCGCAAAGAACGCACAACATCAGGAATTTTGTCGAGTTCACTGATTCCTTGGGGTCCTATGTTAACAGGTTCGTCTACCTCTATAACGTTCCTAACTGCTAACCTGTCGTCTAATATTCTATTGACCACTTCTGTTATTTGCCTAACTATGCCCCTATTTTCTTCGTTTTGGAGATTTGCACCTGGAGGGATTTGACCTAGAACCGGTGGTCTTATCAGATTGCTTGGATTACTCATCTTCGCAATTGGACACGATTATTTACGCCTTATAATTTAAATAACGGAAATGTCAAAATTAACTTGTATTTAGGTTTTGTCTTGATCCAGAATTGGATTTCTTTATCTTATTCCTAACTTTCAAATTATTTTTATTACACTTTAGTTTTGTCGATTAAATATTTTCTATAGTTCTTGGTTTGAACCTTACAAATTAGAACACGCTTTTCGTACCTATGCGAAAAATTAGTTAAAATATATTGGAATACACAATGGATCACTTCTTATTTAATATCTCTAGTTATTAATTTTATTATTTTGTAAATTTAAAAAGGTTTAATTTCACTTAATGTAATAACTCACTTCTTATTTAATATCTCTAGTTATTAATTTTATTATTTTGTAAATTTAAAAAGGTTTAATTTCACTTAATGTATTTAGTTAAATACGCTGACTTACAGTAGGAGTAGCATTGAACTACTCTTCCCTCGCTGGCTGCACGGATGAATTCCTTTTTGGTCGGCTAGACCTACTGCGGCTCCTGCTGCAACACTTCGATGCGAGGTGGTCTCCGGACGGACACTAGAGAGCCTGAGTCTTCTGGGAATCCTGTATGACCAGTCGGAAAATAGGATTGGTGCCGTTGGGAAGTCAACTTTAATTTCTTCCTTTCACAGACACTTTTAAACACTTTACACTTTTTCACGACTGGTCCCTGCTCGGGCGCCAGTTTTTAATTCGAAAGTCGAATTTTGTTTTTTAAAAAAGGTCGGAGCTAATGCACCGCTTTATTGGACTCCAGATTAAGACTAAAAGTTTATTTTCACAATTCTATTAATTATAATAAGTTTTACAATATTAATGCAAGTATTGCATTTTTATTCTTTGGATAAATTTACAATCTTAATGCAAGTATTGCATTTTTTATTCTTTGGAAAAATTTACAATCTTAATGCAAGTATTGCATTTTTTATTCTTTGGAAAGAATTGCCCAATTAGTGCCTGCAGGTCATTGTTCTGTTATTTGCATTTCCGGCACGCTTAAGAAATAAATTGCTTACCTAATGTCTACGACTTGTTTGTCTTATTAAATTAACAATTAAGTAAAAGCAGCAAAAGCAAAGGAAAAAGAGAAAATAAATGTAGCGCGTGTTAACTTGTATACTAATGAACTTTACAAATGACAATAAAAAATATTGCGTCGTTCGCCCTCCCTATTGGAAAAATGTTGAAGCGCACCTATTGAATAACACTGTGGAACAAATTCAGGTTAGCAAAAATTAGGTCCATTCTGAGAGTGGCGGGTGAAAATAGAGGCGAAATTAGAAGACCTGTATCGCGCCGTTTTTTTATGTTAGTTCGAATTTTTTTTTAATCGGCCTTCGAAGTTTGCAGCCAAATGCCGATTTTCAGTATATTGTTTCATAAGTACCACAAAAATTTTCGAAATCAATTTTGCTCCGATTTCGAACTTCGAAGGCCGATAGTCAGTTGATTCTTGCCACTGAAATATACACGTCGCGTTTTATTTGACTTTATTATATTTTTTTTATCAAACCGCACAATCGGTTTATCTAATTTGTGTACATACATAAGTCAAGGTTATTGGGCATACATGCATATGTACTTATGTATGAAAGGAAGATGATGTTCTTGCGCTTGTGCTTTTCATATACAAATGTACATATATTGCTGCTTGGAGCGACATCTCATTTTTTGACCAGAAGCATCACACAGAGAACGTTCATGTATAGAGAAGTCTCAATGACAGGAAAGTATCCATTTTCGAGGGGTACTCGTCTCGCGAAGACTTTTTCCCCACAGACACATTTTTCACCAAAAGTTAACAGCGGAAAAGGCAATTCGTAAAATTTAACAGCAAGTGAGTATTATTAACAGCAATTAGCAATATAAGATATTATTAGAAAAGTTTGTGTGAGAGGCGTAATGTATTTGACATTACAGGTGCTTTTTTTTGTGATTTATTTCGCCCTTTGGAATGGGTGGATAGGTTTTATTGAGGGTGAGGTTTGCTAATTTGTAACATTAGAGTTTTGAAGGAGGAAAGTGGAGGAAGTTAAGAAATTTAAATTAATTTTTGAATGTAAATGATATACAAATGTATGTGCATATATTGTGCTAATTTATTTGATATATGTATGTGCATATATAAATATGTATATGTATAAATATATATAAATGGGAATTATATGTTTACTAGCTTTAACCCGCGGCCCCGCTCGCGTAGGAGTAGTTTTGAGGGATTTAGGATATGTATTTAAAATAATGACAAACAATAATTTCATAGAAAATATTTTTTTATTAATAACCACAATATTACAATACCCGGCATCCGTTGCTATGCCTCGTTGAATAAAATCAAAACCACCAATCAGAAAAATATTAAGCAAAATTAGTTTTATTAATTTTCTATCTCAAACCGTTTTTGAACTTTGCATTTGGGTCATATTTGAACAGCTTATGCGGATTATGAAGTCTAGAGTGTGCTATGTTATAAATAGGAAAAACTAAGATTTTTTAGATTAAATGAGAGTAGTGGCGCGGCCTGGGGGCTGTGGGGAGTTCCATCATAAAAACATACCTATAACCTTCATTGGGTGAAAATATGAATGCATAAAAATTTTTACGTCATTTGGTGTTGTCGTTTCGAAGTGATGCGCAAACAACGTACAGACATTCACCTTTATAGTATAGATGAATTATTATATGTTTATGAATTATTATATGTTTATAAATTATTATATGTTTGTAAATTATTATGTTATGAAATAATTCTTTTTAATAGGACATGACGATGACCCTACGTACAGCTGTACAATGCCGAAGAAGCAACGAAGCTGTTGCGTGGTAGGATGCTTTGCGGAAAAGGGTCACACGTTGTACGCCTTTCCTCGACGCGGAGAGGCTCGAAACAGTTGGGCCCTGGCTTTCAACGTGCAACCAGCAGATACTGACAGGCTATATGGTTGTAAGCGCCACTTTAGTCCAGAGCAAGTAACTCGTTTTAAAGGTTTAGATGGGGCTGTTCCATCTTTAAGATTAGAGCCAGTTACTAGAAGTCGCTCACCTAGTACTGGCTCTGATTGGGTTTGCCCGCCCGTTACTAAAGTGTACGTAAATCGTACAGTAGGTGTAGGAAACGATCTTACATTAGAAGAATTCGCAAAATATTCCATGCTAGAGGAAACAAGGCAGGTTCCCAAAAACAAAAACATCTGTGAGGACTTAGAAATCACTAGCAGTCGCGAACGATTTGCTCAGGTTGCTCGTTTTTATCGGAGCAATGAAATACAATTAAAAAAAAGAGTTGAGGAGTTAGAAGCAGAGAATGAGAAGCTATAGCAAAAATATAAATATTTGTGTAGTCGTGCAGTACTTGCGGAAGAATCTTCAAGCAGTGATGCTATAACTTTCGCAAGAATGATCGTCAGTGGCCAAAAAAATCGTTATAGCGAGGAGGAAAAGACATTGCCCCAAAACATCAATTATATGCCCTCCAAAGCATATACGTTTATGCGTGACGATCTAGGTTTTGCTTTGCCCCATAAATCATCCCTTTCGCGTTGGCGCCCCATCAAATATGTTGTTCCGGGGTTCGATGCCAATGTCTGCAATAATTTAGAAAAAATTGCTTCAAATATGTCCGACATCGAACGCATAACCGTTCTATTATTCGATGAAATCATCATCAAGTCGGACTTGAGCTATAATAAAGCTAAAGATGTTATCGATGGGTTTGTAGACCACGGGGAAGGTCAACGCGAAAACAAAATTGGGAATAAATGTTTATTTTTTATGGTTAAGGGATTGTGCTCCAAATGGAAATATGTGTTTTCGTATTATATCTCCAGTGGTGGTATACGTACGGAGACATTGATCTCCATTTTGGGAAAAAATATCGTACAACTAAAAAAAATGGGGTTAAATTTGAAAGGTATAGTTTGCGATCAAGGGCCCACCAACAGTAGTATGTTTAACACTTTAGGGATTTCTGAGAAGTTCCCCTTTTTCCTGAACGAAGACACAAAGATTTTTTGCATGTTCGATTATTGTCACTTGATAAAGTCCGTCCGAAATACGTTGATGAAATATGACATCTTAACATCAGATGGAGTGACAAGCTTCAAGGTGATCAAAAAATTGTTTGATATAGATCAAATGAATCCCCATTTTAAAATTTGTCCGAAACTAACGGAGGCCCATATATATCCCAGTTTTATGGAAAAATGAGCGTTTCACGCGCGACTCAGGTCCTGAGCAATTCGGTAGCATCTGGTATCGACATGGCCTTGACCCAAAATTTATTAGGCAGTGACGACTACGTGATAAAATGCGCTAAGCCCACACAGATGTTTGTTAAAAAAATGAATGATCTCTTTGATGAATTGGATGCAAAAAATTTCCAGTCGAAAAATCCGTGAAGTGCATCGAAGGTTTCCGCATAACGATGTTAGCGATGCAAAAGTTATGCGAGGAACTTTTTATCGAGCAAAGCTCCCTCAAATTTATTTTCACCGGGAAAATAAACCAAGATGCGTTAGAAAACTTTTTCTATCGCATAAGAGCTAGTCAGGGTATGAATACCCATCCAACAGCTCACGAAATTCAATACATAGTTGCGCGACTGATCTCAACGAAAATTTTACGCCAGAGCTTTGAGAAAAAAGGTTCAAACTGTGCTGATGATGACGATATAAATTTAGATTGGAATATAGGCCCCGAGGATCGTCATCTTGAGACAGAAGTAGGAGACCAGCGAAATGAGGATCTCGTGTTTGAAGAGATTGATGGGGAAGACTTAAATTTTGCTGAAGAAAGTAATGAAGCTGAGGTACAAGTGCAGCGTTACTTCACTGGCAATGGTATTTACCAAAAAGTGCTGTACAAGCTCAAATGTGAAAAACCCACGCCATGGTGAAAACAAAAGGAGAGCTGAAGTTACATTCAGAAGCCCTGATTAGATCCAAAAACTTCACGGATGACAGCGATTTAAGGCTTGTCAATCCTGAAGACAGGGTTTTCGAAGTGTGTCGACTCCAAATGGTGTGGTACCGTCAGCTCTTCGCAAAATATGCCCACATTGCAGGTCTTAGATGTTTAATGTTGTCCGCTTTAAAAGAAAAAACACAAAAAGTATTTCCCGACTGGCTTGTATATTAGAATCTGGCGAATGTAGAGATCATCGCGTGAAGCTATTAGATTTTCTGTTAACTGTCCTTTTATTCAAGAATGCAAAGTGGCTCTTGCAAAATCAAGTCAATAGTGTCAAAGAAAGAAAACTCCAAAATAAATTAAAAAAGCTGTAGTAGGTTGTAAGCCAGGGCCCCACGAAAAGAGATACACCGTTCACACAGGTAATTAATAATCTATTAGCTATCTTTTGCATATGATGATACCTATTCTTTTATTTCAGGGTTTTCCACTTTTCTGTATTTCAGGTTTTTTTTATTTATATATTCTACATGTATTTTCCGTTTCGGGTTTTCTCTATTTTTTAGTCTATTTTACAGGTTTCTTTTTTATTTTTTCTTCTCTTTCAGTTCAATTTCAGTTCTTTCAGTTTAAATTTTTTCTTAATCATGATGGATTGCGAGTAGTGTTTTAAAAATCAGGTAAATCGCAATGACTTAATCGATGTCAATATCGAAGTCGTATGAGAAATTGTTATAATATAGTATGAGAACAATTTCGTAATTCGTGCTTTCACAATTTTATATTTTTTTTTTTCATTTCAGGAAATGTAAATGCCTATTATTTAAGTATTGTAATATATATAATTACATATTCATATAAGAGTACTTAAATTGCTTCTGAATAAAAATAAAAAAATTAAAATAAAAAAAACTATTGTAGTATTTCATTTTCATAAGGATAATAATATTTATTTGGTAAGAGGAACTTAAAGAAACATATACCAATAATATAATTCGACAGGATTTCATTACAAAATCAATATATTCGTTCAGCTCAATAAAATAAATATCAATGGACGTGCAAAAGCAAACACGCATATATAGTACAAAAATACATGCATACAAACTGCTGTGGCTGCGAGCACTTGCCAGAGAAAAAATATTTATTGCTGTCGAGAATTTAGAAGAAATACATACATATTTACATACATATATTGGTGCATACATATGTACGGAGCCGCGGCCACTCGACTTGACAAAAATTGAAGATTTACCAAATATTGGCAAATAATTCAACGCGAAATATTACAATATTGACTATTTTCGAATTGACGAGAAAATTGGCATATGGGCATATGAGCATATGACCTCGAACTTAGTGTTATAGAATATTTTGGATTTTTCAGCGTCGTTGCGACTAAAAAAATCATGACCGCTACGCCTGCGCCTATGAATGTATTTTGTTCTTGCAGTCGCTAGGCTTATAATTTTAGCTTCAGTGCTTTGTGTGTGCTATTGTATGTACATACATATGTGCATACTAATAAGCTAGTTTTGCTGGGAGTCGAGAGTGTATCTATATACATATATGTACGGACATACATATAATAGGGCATCAAGTGTGCACACTTACTGAGAATTGCCTTTGCATTTGTTATGCTGAAAACAGTGAAGCCCGTAAACGCAATTCCGAGTAACGCAATTCCCAGCTGTTTCAATCAAACTAATGAGAACCCCATGTAAACGAAAAGTTCCTTCCTTCCGTATCGTAGTACCGTAGATTTTATTTCACGATTATTAAAAAAATTCCGTAGTTTTGACCCAGCTGATTGCTCTCTCACCACGCAGTGTTGCCAAGCAGTACATTTCGAAATAATTTACAAAATAAACTTAGAATTTTTGTAATAATTTTTGTTAAAATAGCTTAAAAATACTGTTCAATAATGTTAATTATAGATAAATGAACTATTTGCATTTGTTGGTTTTTGGCTTTGGTTTATTAAACAATGAAAAATTGTAACTGATAACGCGGAAGTGTGAAAAAGTGTGTAAGCAAAAATATCAATGGCAACATTGTGTCGATACAAGCAGATGCATATGCATATATATTTATAAATTTGTGTACAAACACATAAAGCACGGAAATGGCGCTGAATGATGAGCAACTTGTATCCCTAGTGCAAGATAAAAAGGAGCTCTACGACAAGAGCAACCCTCTGTATAAGTTGCAGGGAAGAAAAGCCATGATATGGGAACAGATGGGAAAGGAGCTGGGCACAAGTGGTGAGTGGGAGCTATATTTACTAGTATTTAATATTTCATAACAAAGTTATTTTAAAGGTGAGGTATGCAGACGGAGGTGGTTAGCTCTGCGCGATCGCTATGGCAGAGAAGCCAGAAAATCGGAAGCACTATCAGGCAGTGGAGCAGACTACCAGAGGCCGTGGTATCTGCTTAAAAGCATGTCGTTTTTAAGGCCGGATGTTATTCCTCGACCGTAAGTATAGTTGGAATATTTTTATAAAGCGATAATTAATAATGTTTTTTTAAAGAATTAGGTGCTCACAAAATGTGTGCCCAGCAGTACCCTCGCTTACGCCTTCAACTGCTACTACTACGCTCTCACCGTTGCCAATAGTGCCAGAAGAAGAGTTTTTGGATGATGTAGATCCACCATTCCCATCAACATCAGCGACATCTCCACCCCAGTCACAGCGAACTAGCGGAAAAAAACGGGACAGAAGTGCTGAGGTGGAGAATGGCATCTTGGAAGCGATCGGTCTGTTGAAAAAGAGATGCCTGGAGAAAGAAAACAGACCAAACAACTCGGCGGACTCCTTCGGTTGCATGATTGGCTCAATGGTTGCCAAAATGAGTGCAGCTAAGCAAGCCCGGGCCATGCAAGGAATCCTCGACGTTATATTTAAAATACAGCAGGAGCCGGAATGAGGGATTTTTTTTAGTTTGAATTTTTTTTGTATTTTTATCTTAGTTTGAATTTTTTTAATTAAGCTTTATAATTCGTTGAATGTTTTTTATTTTTATCTTTTATTTCATTTTTTTAAGTTTACTTTTAAGAATCTTGGAATTGAATGTGAAATATGAATGCTGTGATTTTTTAAATATATAAACTTTGTACCTGAATTTTGAAAAAATAAAAACTACTTGAAGAATGAAAATATTTCCAAATATTTGTAACTGCATAAATTTACAATTAGACTTTATATTTGTAAGTATATTTATATATATAAATTGCATAACTAAAAGTTCGTAAATAAAATTCATAAATAAATAAACATAAATAATAAAATAATTCATTATATTTATATTTGTTTCACTTCACATGTCTTTCAATTTTATATGTAGGGTCCGCCAATGGAAAGGTCTATGTCATCTTGGTATGGTAAAGCTCCTTCATTTATGAAATAGTCAGCAAGCCTATCGCGGATATTAAATGCATTTGTTGAGGCTCTCCGAATTGTAGTCCGTATACGTGGTAATGACGATTCACTATTAATTTCTCGTCGCCATTCCCCACGATGAACGATGTTGCCTGGTTCTTGTCGATCAACATAATTTTCAGGGCAATACCAACGATTGTGATCGTTTAAAATTATAAAATTGTGTAAAACAATGTAGGCCAGCACTTTTTTTTCGCAATTTTTAGGGTCACATTCAATCGTGGTGCGAAGAATTCTCCATCGCGCCGTTAATATTCCAAAGCTGTTCTCTATTACTCTACGCGCTCTTGAAAGGCGATAATTAAAAATCCGCTTGGTTCTTGGTAAGTTAAAACCGGGATATGGACGCATCAAGTTTGTTCTCAATGGGAATGCAGCATCACCAACGAAAAAATGTGGTAATGGTTGGGGCGATTCCATAGATATACGCGCGGGAGGCGGTAGTGGCAAAGTATTTTGCATCAAGTTCTGTCCAAACGATGAAAGTTGAAAAATCCCTGTAAAATATACATATGTATTAGGTGAAATAACTTATTACATTTAAATTTTATTACCTCCGTCACTCTGACTACCATAACTCCCGATGCTTACTGCAGTGAAAGTATACTTGGCATCACAAACGGCCATCAGAACGATGCTAAAGAATTTTTTGTAGTTGTAATACATCGAACTTGACTTGGCTGGACATTTGATTGCAACATGCTTGCCATCGATTGCACCAACACAATTTGGAATGTTCCACATATCAAAAAAATCCTTCGCAATATCCCTGTACTGGGATTCTGTAGGTTCGCTAACGTAAACTGGAGAAAGTAGCCGCCAGATAACTTCAGAAGTTTCCTGTATAATTTCGCGCACAGTCGTTGCACCTAACTTATAACTCCATGCAATGCTCTTCACAGATACACCTTGTGACAAATATCTAAACAACCAATAAGAAATAAATATTAATCGACTTGAAGCCTCGCTTTCTCAATATGCATACAGCAAAACTAAAGATAGTCTTTCCTCAGGACCAATCCGCTGTTTTGGCTTCCTCAAGGAACTGCTCACTAATTTTAAAAGCAGCTCATACACAGGCGGGGACATCCTTGTGTGTGAAAACAATTCATCAGGCTCCAATGTTTTCATTCGGCGGAACACTTGGATTTGATAACCACTTGTGCCCCAATTCCTATTTAATGGCCGAACTTTATACCTTCTGCACTTTTTTTGGTCCTTGTATTTTTTATATAAAATATATAGTTGAAATAAATTCAGAAATAACTCGCAAATTTCGATGTCTTCTTCGTCCATTTTGTCACTGATGTATTTTGTAAATATTGTTTGTATGTATGTAACCAACTAAGACAGCTGTTATCTACGGGAAATAGTTTTGCTCAGTTTTGTGCACGGTAAAGGCATGCGGTAAGGAAATTCCGTGCGGGCTTCACTGTTTTCAGCATTAGACAGCAATTCGGTCACAACAATATGCCAATACGTGAGGTAGGTCATGGTTGCTTCAGTACATTGAACTTTTGCTTAATTGTTTCTCACATGTGTATGTACATATATATGTACATACATACATATGTATGTAATTAGAAACAGTTTAACAGATTTTGTTACTGATCGAAATATACATACTTCGGTAACATACGAATATGCTTTTTTATCCTATAAAATATGTAAATATGGAGGATATTCTGGGTTTGTTAAAATTATTGTTTTATTTACATATTTTGAATATCAAAACTTTTTTGTTCTTGTAGTCGCTAGGCATAGAATTTTAGCTTTGAACGACATTCGGAATTAAAGGAATAAAGTGAGTGCCCTGCGTGTGCGGTTGTATGTACATGCATATGTGTATATTAATAAGCATTGTTTTGCTTGAATTCAATTCACATATTTATATTTGCATATGCCATCTTCCTGTGTGCCTGGTAATGAAGCGTTTTCTATAAAGAATTTTTTGATTTGATCAATTGAACGTACATAATTAGGGCATCAAGTGTGTATATACGCACATGCAAATACATACGTCGATGCATATGCAGATGAAATTGTTTTAGCATTTGCAGGAATTCGATCATTCGAATATTTACTCCCTAATTATTGCATGAAATATGATAGGCGATGCTCTTGAGGTAGGTCATGTTGCTTCAGTGCATACATATGTATGCGTACAACACTATATTTATTAAATATGCATTAGAACTTAGTTATCCCATATATGTATGTAAATACGTTTCTTTGAAGTTTTCTTTAATTTCTTTTAAATTTCAAAGTTTTATACTATCTATAAAATGCATACATACATATATTATTCCATGTAATAAATCTAAATTGAAAAAAATTTCGTTTGCAAAGGAACAAATGAATGCATATTCAAATGTAAATATGATAAGGTGGTGCGTGTGCACGTATGTACCTAACTCTATAAGAATTGAAGATGCAATTAAACTTTTGCACAAACATAACTAACATATATTGATATACATAGATATACATCAATGTATGCTCTATGAATTCTTGTCTAAAATTAATTTCGACTCGAAAAATTACACTGTGGAACAAATTCAGGTTAGCAAAAATTAGGTCCATTCTGAGAGTGGCGGGTGAAAATAGAGGCGAAATTAGAAGACCCGTATCGCGCCGTTTGTTTATGTTAGTTCGAATTTTTTTTTAATCGGCCTTCGAAGTTTGCAGTCAAATGCCGATTTTCAGTATATTGTTTATATGGTTTTTTGGCTATAACTCGTCGACTAATTGATATTTTTTCAATCTGTAAAAGCCAAATTATTGCTAGAGACCTGTGCAACAATTACAATTTTTGAAAAAATTGATTTCGAAAATTTTTGTGGTACTTATGAGGCAAAATGTTGGAAAAATTATTTTTTTTTATGTTTTTTGAAAATATTTTCAACAAAACTAAGTCTTTTTTGCATTTTGTGTGATCTATAATATGCTTCTCAGTTTCTTAAATAAATGTAATTTGTAAAGAAAATTACGGGATTAAATACTTTGGCAGCTACTTAGACGAAAGTCACAAAATGTTCGAAAAATTAACGTTTTCCTTATTATTTCTTAATATCTGGCAAGCAACTCATTGTTTTTCGCTTTTTTTCTTATCTAAAATATAGTTTTCAATCCATCACATAAATATCATGGAAAAGAATATAGTATCAGTCGAAAATTTGTGCGATATAAACACATTCATTACATAAAACTAATGTAAAAAAACCCAAAATTCCTGGTAAACACATAGTAATTAAAAATCCCCAAAACCATTAAATAAATATCGATTTCGGTAGAAGTAATTAAAAAGGGAAGTTTCAAGAATTAGGAACATTCCAAAAACAATTAAAGAAAAGGAAATGCTAAGTATGGATTAAAAAAGGGATTTTCCGAGAAGAAAGCATGTTCCAAAAATAATTAAGGAAAAGGAAATTCCCAGAATACAATTAAGAAAAGGAATTTCCAGGAACAATCAATAGCTATTAAAATAATATTTGTAAACATTTGTGTTGAAATTTCAATGATTAAAACAACAGTTTAATTAAGTGTAATATTTATTGATTAAATAACGGTTATAATGTATTAAAAAAGAAGCACGCAGTGCTCTTAGCAAAAGTCGGCAGACAACTGAAAAAAACAAAATTCCATTTCCCATACTATGACCCCCACAATATTCATACCGACAGGAGAGGGGGTCCAAATAGTCCGGTACAGGTATTTCGGCGAATTGTTTACTACTTGCATTTGCCATGATCATAATCTACTGGCATAGCGACATTTAAGCACGTTTTGCGACTTGTAGACCTTATTGTTTACAACTTGTTATTTCAAGAGTGGAAACTTTCAAATTACAACAGCATGAGAACTAAAAAATTTAACAATCTGCATGCGAACTAATTTCAAAAATAAAGATTCAGTTAAGACTCGAAACTCAGCCGAAGCTGATGTCTTTTAATTTTCGCTCGGTCGTGATAAAATTTGCTATTCATTCTTTTGGAACCTAATTCATTTTGTGAGTGATTTAAGTTAAGTGTATCAGTTTCATAAAAATAACAAAAAAAAAAGATTCTATAATATATATTGTATTAAAAATGTCGGAACCAACATGTAAAATGAACCATTTTTGTAATATTTGTGGACGTTTCATAGTAAGCGATGAAAAATGCGGCAAAGTGACTGATTCTTTTTTGGAAATCTATAGACAATATTTCTCGCAAGAGTTTATCAATGACGTAATCTATGCCCCTAAAAAAGTTTGCTTTAATTGCTATTCAAGTCTTATGCAATGGAAAAGTGAAAAGAAGAAGGCTATGCCTTTTGGTGTACCAATGATGTGGTCAGATAATAGCCCACATCAAGAAGAAAATTGCTATGGATGTACCAACTACAATAAAACTTTGAATAGAAGGAAAACAAAGAATAAAACTTATGTAGCAGTGTCAAGTGTCCAATTACCATTACCGCACTCAGAATTCGTTCCAGTACCAACATACCGAAGTACTGATCTTCAAACAGGTATCAGTACTACAACCACCGCTGCTACACCCATGGATTTCTCCTCAGAATTCAACCCTGGTGAAGGTACATCCTATAAAACATCAAAGGACCCAATCCTAATAACACAAAACCAATTGGATGGAATTGTTGCAAATTTGTGTTTGACTCAGAAAAAATCAGAACGACTGGCTTCATTTTTGAAAGGAAATAATTTGCTGACGAAAGGTACAAAAGTAACAGCATATCGAAAACGCCAAAAAGAGTTACAAAAGTTCTTCAATGTCAATGATGCAAAAAATTTCGCTTATTGCAACGATATTGAAAAGTTAATGGAGGCGATAGGGTTAACCTATAAAAAAGATGATTGGCGTCTCTTTATCGATAGTTCACTAATCAGCTTAAAAGTTGTGCTTTTGCACAAGACAAATAGAATGCCTTCTGTTCCGATTGCGTATAGCACTGACACTAGTGAAACTTTCGATAAATTGAAAGACATTCTGGAAGTAGTCAAATATAACGAACACCAATGGCGCATTTGCTGCGACCTCAAAGTAGTTTCCTTGATTATAGGCTTAACAGCATCTGGCCGTCCAAAATATCCGTGTTTTTTGTGCGATTGGGATTCACGATACGGAGAAGGTATTAAAGGAAGAAACCAGTACAAACAACATAACTGGAGTAGTCGAATTGGGCGAAAATGGCCTAATGACAATAGGCTACACGAAAGTCTTGTTCCTGAAATGAAAATTTTGTTGCCGTTGCCCCACATTAAACTTGGCATTGCTAAAAATTTTTTGAAATGTATCGCAAAAAGACCAGCAGTATTCAACCGCTTGAAAGACATTTTGCCAAGACTAAGTGAGGCCAAAATTCAGGAAGGGGTTGTTAATGGTCCCGACATACGGAAACTAATGAGTCGTTAAGATTTTGAGCAAGTTCTGACAGACCGAGAATTAAATGCATGGCTCGCATTGAAAGCAGTCATCAAAGGACTTTTGGGTAAAGAACGCGAAGAAAATTACAGGCAATCTGTTGCAAACATGTTGGCAGCTTTCGCTGAAATTGGGGTTAATATGTCATACAAAATTCATCTCTTGCATCAGCATCTTGAAAAACTCGCTCAACAGTTGCCAACTGAATCTGATGAGCAAGGCGAACGTCATCACCAAACTGCGCTTCCATTTGAAATAAGGTAACTATAGAGTGTGCATATTTTGAATTCCTAGATTTTTCTAATATCTTGGTCAGAGTGCACAATTTAAACATGTTAACGATTGAAAACTATTTTCGTTTCAGGTACAGAGGAAAGAAATCTCCAGATGCGATACTCGCTGAAATTTGTTGGTGGTATAAAAACACCTTTGAAGAAGAGGAAGACGAGGAAGAAGGAGAAGACACAGATGAAAATCCAGAATATCTGTTAGACGAAATAATCGATCTCTCTGATGATGATGACGATGACCAAGACATTAGAGAGAGCAGTGATGTTGATCCACAGCCGCCTGCTAAACGGCAGCTGGCCAAATTATTAATTTAATTTATTTTATTTTTCTACTTAAAACTTTTCATTATTAACATTTCAAAATTATATTTTTTTCCATATTTTTATATTTTCTTTTTCTATGTTTCTTCAAAACCAACACTGAACAAAATTGGTAAATAAAAAATGAGAAATAAATTAATATTAAGCTCAAAAAACGCAAGTTTTGTATTATGACTGCATGCCTAAAGCGCAAATTATCGACTAAGACAAATTTTTTTTAAATGAAATTCAATAAAGAAACTGAGAAGCATATTATAGATCACAAAAAAAGTAAAAAACACTTAGTTTTGTGGAAAATATTTTCAAAAAACATGAAAAAAAAATTATTTTTCCAACATTTTGCCTCATAAGTACCATAAAAATTTTCGAAATCAATTTTTTCAAAAATTGTAATTGTTGCACAGGTCTCTAGCAATAATTTGGCTTTTACAGATTGAAAAAATATCAATTAGTCGACGAGTTATAGCCAAAAAACCATATAAACAATATACTGAAAATCGGCATTTGACTGCAAACTTCGAAGGCCGATTAAAAAAAAATTCGAACTAACATAAACAAACGGCGCGATACGGGTCTTCTAATTTCGCCTCTATTTTCACCCGCCACTCTCAGAATGGACCTAATTTTTGCTAACCTGAATTTGTTCCACAGTGTTTTTAAACATTTTTATGAAGTTTTTATGTATGTAAATATGTCTTCTAACTGTTCGACAGTCGCGAGTTAATGCGACTTAGGGTGCGTGCAAATTTTGTTTTTCCTTACTGGAATAACATTTAAAAAAAAAAACGTGCTTCAGTTGAAGACGGAGTAAAAACTAAACTTTATTCTATAAATTCCCTTATTTATATCTTTACAATTTGTTTACTTAAATCTATGTGTTTCACAATGATGGTTTGGCATTGCATCAGCCTGGTCAAAGAAGATATCAATTTCATTTTCAATTAATTTTTATTACACAGCAGCATAATGCTGAGCTGGCGGATTTGTAAGATGCAAAATATGTTTTCTCAATTGTGTTTACATTTAGCATTGTAATGGGGTAAGTGGTCTGCCGTTAACTCCCCCTTCTCTAAAATGAATCGCCCTCGATTCAACGATTTCTTTTGATATATTAGAATATTTATGTTATTTTGCAACTCAAAATATAATTTTTCTTGATTTCTTTGGAACTTTTCTTGCTTTTTCATTTGTATAAACAATATCAATTTATGAACTGTATATGCTATTATTGCCAGTGACATGAAGGTCAATAATGACATTGATTTGGGATTTTCAATATACGAATTTCCAATTTTTTCTAAGAAATTTATGTTAGTGAACTTTAAAGTGTCGTCATTTGAGTTTACAAATTCAAGTATTTCATAATTTTTAAAATGATTTTGTTTTATAAATTTTACAATTTTTCCTGTGGGGTTTTCATATGTTTTGTTATCTATATTCACACTTGTAATATATTAAAAGTTATTAAATATGTACCATTTATTACAATTTTATTAACTGTATGTTTCCCTGAAACTAATATAGCCCCATCTCTTATTTTATCTATTTGTTTATTATTTTCTTTGATTTTAGTGCAATTAGCTGGCTTTTTATTTAACAAATTTATAAAACATGTATTTTGTAATTTTTGCTTACAAAAAATATTACTTATTTCAATTTTACATTCTTCAATAGATATAAATGTGTTATTACATAATGCTACTTCATTCTCAATTATTAATTTCCCATCATTTTGTGATATTGGTCTGGTTTCAAATAACGTACAAATATTATTTATTTTGGGATATTTAATATACAATATAATTAGATCTGATTTTTGTATGATTTTAAATGTTGAAACGTCTAATAAGTCTGTCAAGGTTACTGCTTGTAATTCGTTCTGAATTATTTCTCTTGTTTCATCTGTATGAAGTATATGTGAGTTTAATATTCCTCCTTTTGCTAATGTAATAGGACTATGAATAAGTTCGTGCGGTTTTTTTCGAAATTTGAAACTTTATTGACGTAAAATGGTTACAAATTTAATATTCAAAATATTGTCCATCGCTTACTACTACTTTTTCCCATCTTTCTGGCAATTCACGGATTCCCTTTGTGAAAAATTCGGTCGGTTTTGCCGCAATCCACGAATCGATCCATTTTTTGACTTCATCGTAATTACGGAAGTGCTGGTCAGCCAGGCCATGTTGCATCGATCGGAAGAGATAGTAATCGGATGGCGCAAGGTCTGGACTATACGGCGGGTGGGGTAGGACATCCCATTTGAGCGTTTCTAAGTATGTTTTGACCACTTGTGCAACATGTGGCCGAGCATTGTCATGTTGCAAAATAACTTTGTCGTGTCTATCGGCGTATTGCGGCCGTTTTTCTCGCAGTGCTCGGCTCAAACGCATCAATTGTCGTCGGTAGACATCCCCCGTAATCGTTTCATTCGGTTTCAGTAGCTCATAATACACAACACCCAGCTGGTCCCACCAGATACACAGCATAACCTTCAGGCCATGAATATTCTGCGCCGACGTCGATGTTGAAGCATGGCCAGGGTATCCATACGTTGCCCGACGTTTTGGATTGTCGTAATGGACCCACTTTTCATCGCCAGTCACAATTCGATGCAAAAAACCCTTTCTTTTGTGCCGTTGAAGCAGTTGTTCGCATGCCATGAAACGGCGTTCAACGTCTCTTGGCTTCAATTCATACGGCACCCAATGGCCTACCTTTCGGATCATTCCCATGGCTTTTAAACGTTTGGAAATGGTTGATTGATCAACTCCCAAAGTTTTTGCAACCTCTTCTTGCGTTTGAGCCGGATCTTGATCGAGCAATTCCTCCAATTCGGTATCCATGAACTTTGGCGGCGCACCCTCGCGTTCTTCGTCTTCCAAGCCAAAATCACCACTTTTAAAGCGTTCAAACCACTTCTGGCACGTTCGCTCAGATAGAGCATGCTCACCATAAACTTCCACCAAGATACGATGACTTTCGGCTGCTTTTTTCTTCATATTAAGTTAGTAGTAATAGTTTGCAAAATATTTTGTAATTCATATATTATCATTTTAATTCTCTGTTTACGTATTATTCTTTCTTGCGAAATTCCTGTGATACTGTTTACTAAATTCGTTAAACGTCGTATTTCATTAAGTATTTCAGAATTTGTCGTTAGTTGTTTATTGCTATTTTCAATTAAATCATTAATTTTATTTGAAATAAAAATGTAGTCGTCATGGTCAGGTGTGCCTGCTATCCACTTCCATACTGTACCTATTTCATTAATTCCTCTCTTTGTTCTAGTTTTTTCCAATTGAATTAAAGAAGATTCTATAATTTGGAGTTCTGATTCTATTTCTAGAAAGTCCGATGTAGAATAAGAATGTTTTTCTTTTTCTTGTAAAAAATATAATTTTTCTTCATTATATAAAGTTTCATAATATGTTAAATTTGTAACATGGAAAATGCTTCCAAACGATTCGTATAGCAATGGTTGTTCATTCTGTATTAAATTATATTCGTCGTTTGAGTAATTGATTATGTCCGCCTGGATGAGAGTAATAAAAGGTATGAAAAAATACCCCAAGTACATTTCCTATAAAATAATATAAAAAAAAATTTTAACTTTTAATGTTATCCTTATGTATTATTCTGTTTCTGTTATTAATTACTACCTTATTTGCTAAGTTCTCTTTTACTTGTTGTCTCTTATATCTGGGCTTTAACTTATTTCTTTCACCTACAATTTTTTCATATATTACCTGACCAGAGTGGTATTCCTTATTTAATCTATTTTTGTTATGAATCGCAAGCATTTTCTTTTGCGCCTGCTCAAGAGTATCATGTAATTTTTCATGATCTATTTTATTATGAAAAATATCTGTTGGTCGGAATTTTGTAACGGAATGTATTGTAATATTATATTGTTGTGCAGCTCTTAGAACTGTTTCTAAATCACTTACTATGTTGTATTCCTCTTTTATACATCTAGCTATCTCTATTATCGCAGAATGAACTCTTTCAATTTGTCCATTAGTAATACTATGCCTTGGATTGCAAAAATATATTTCAATATTTAATCTTTGCATTAACGATTTGAATTGAGGTGTTGTAAAACTTGGCTCATTATCTAACGTTATTCGTTTCACATCTGGGAAAGTTTGAAGAATTTCTAAAACCTTTTCCTCAATATTAGATTTGTCTTCTATATTTTTTAATATTAAAAATTTTGAATAAGCATCAATACATGTGATAAACTTCAACCCCTGAGCATAAAAAATATCTAGGTGAAGCTGCTCTCCCTCTTTTTCTGGAATTGGAGCCTCTTTTATTGGAATTTTTTTCGGATGTCGATCATATTTGTTCCTATTGCACGTTATGCAATTGCGTACATATTCCTTCATTTTCTTTCTCATTTCTGGCCAGTAGTATAGTTTTTCTATCTGTTTTATATTTTCATTGTAATTTCGATGCGCTCTGTTATGGGTTTGCTCAATTATACCTGCTTGATCTTCCCTATTTGGAATGTCCATAGGAAATAGCTTAGTATATACAAATTTATTTTGAAATGTTTCTTTTAGAGGTCGCTGTATCTCATACAAATCCTCTACTGTGCAGTGTATTGCTGTTACCAATTTAGGTTTTATGTATTCTTTTAAAATAGTAAGTAGATTCTCAACTGTATCATATTCAATCAAATGTCTTTTTCTTCCAAAAATTTCTATCATTTCATGTATAGTGAACCTATTTTTACATAATATAATTTGTTGTTTAAATTGATTTACAGGTTTGTATGTTTCCTGTATTTGATCATTTTCGCTACTTTCCGCTGAATGTTCTGATTCACTTGACAAATTGTTTATTTCAAGGCGTGATAATGCATCAGCCACAACATTCGTTTTGCCTGGCCTATATACAAATTTTGGAGAAAACTCCTCAATTAAAGCATGCCATCTTTTCATTTTAGAATTCGGGTTGCGCGTAGATAATGCAAATGTTAACGGTTGATGATCCGTGTGAATTTCAAGATTAGTTACTCCATAAAGATAATTACGAAGATTCTTCAGTGCCCATACAATCGCAAACAACTCTTTTTCATTTGTAGCATAATTTCTTTCTGTCTTATTAAGAGTTTTGGAAACAAAAGTAATGGGTTTATTTTCTTGAGAAAGGACTGCGCCTATTGCAACATTCGATGCGTCAGTAGTTAACACAAACTTTTTTGAATAATCTGGTTGCGTCAATTCCATTGCTGATGCTAAACTTTTCTTTAGCTTTTTAAAAGAAGATATCCCTGCTTCATCAATTTTCACTAATACCTTTTTTGACATATTTTTAGAGACTCTGCCATTTTCTGCGGATAAGTATTTTGTCAATGGCTTTGCAATCGTTGCATAATCTTTAATGAATTTCCGGTAATAACCGGTAACACCTAAAAACCCCCTTAAATCCCGTAAACTTTTGGGTAGCGGGTAATTAAGCATTAATTCAATTTTATTTGGATCTGTTTTAATTGTATTTTGAGCTATAATGTAACCCAAAAATTCTATTTCAGTTCTGAAAAATTTAGATTTTTCAAGAGAAATTTTCATATTAGCGCTTCTTAATATTTCAATTATCATTTGCAAATCCTTCATATGTTGCTCTAAACTTCCTGAAAAAATTATTATATCATCCATATATACATGACATGTTTTTCCTATTTGATCACGCAATATATTGTCCATTGCTCTTTGAAATATTCTGGGAGCATTTTTTAGACCGAAAGGCATTCTTAAAAATTCATATTTTCCGTTATTAACGGAAAAAGCTGTTTTTTCTATGTCATTTTCCGACATTAAAATCTGGTGAAAACCTGACTCCAAATCAATGCTTGAAAAGTATCTTGATTTCCCTAAATTTGACAAAATTATATTCGTATCCGGGATGGGATAGCGATCGGGAATAGTATGAGCATTCAATTTTTTGTAATCTATCACCATTCTAAATTTTGGTGAACCGTCGTCGTTAGTACCTTTTTTTGATACCACCCAAATGGGTGAATTATAAGGACTTTTACTAGGCCTTACAATATTTTCATTCAATAATCTTCCAATTTCTTTATTTACGAAAGAATTCACAGACAGAGGATATGGGTACTGTTTACTCCATATCGGCTTTTCATTTTCTGTTCGTATTTCCGCTCTTACATCTGTTCTAAACGGAAAACTTGTATCAATATTTGCGTGTTTTTCCACTATTCTCCGCTTTATTAAAATTCTAAATTCCTCAAGGTTTTTACCCTGATTTCTCCTTTCTGGAGTTTTATAAGCTCTTACTAAGTGAGAGTCTTCACTGTTTTCATCAAAACTTTCATTGACTGCCTGATCTGAACCTTTTTCAGTTTTCATGGAATAGTTATCCCTTATATTACCTGAATATTCATCAGCTATTGCTTTAGGATCTTCAGGTGCCAAAAACAAACATTTATATGGCATACTTTTACCGGTAAATCCCTCGGTATATGCTGTAGAAATTTTCTGATCCACAGTGTTTATTTTATAATTAATTTTTTTATTATTTTTTCTTTTCTTATTGCCGGTATTTTCTTCGGCGGGCGCCTTAGGATCCTTTTGTCCCAAGGGGTTAAAATTTTCTTTTTTCTCATTTTTATTTTCATACTTTTCTTTTTTGTTGCAGGTACTATCATCTGCTGGCGCCTTAGGACCTTTTTGTCCCAAGGGGTTAACATTTTCTTTTTTCTCTGAGTTTACTCTTTCTTTATGGATGTTAATATTCATACTTTCATCCACCTTTTCGTTCTCATATTTTGTTTTGTAAATTATTTTGTTGCTACGTATATCGATACGTGCTTCTATTTTCTTTAAAAAATTATATCCTAAAAGGATGTCCGAATCCAAATTATCTATTTCATAGAATACTTGTCGAACTCCGAATAAATTTATTATATGGTAATATTTTATAATAGAATAACCATTTACAGTTCTCACTTTTTTATAAATGGCTAATTCATTTCTATTTTGATATACTCCCTGCTTAATATAACAAGAAGTTGCTCCGGTATCTACCAGTGCTTTCAATTCTTTATTGAGTTTTTTATCATAAACTATGATGTAGGGGAGGTCGTTCCCCTTTTCCCTAAAAAATGTTCTTCATTTAAATTGTTTATTTTAGGAGTTTTTCCTTGCGGTCGAAAGCTATTATTACTTTCTCTTCGTCTCTTGAAGCCTTGCATATGTTGGTTCTGAGACCCTGAACTTTGTTGAGTAGTATTTAACCCATTGCCTGAACTACTTGTCTGGGGTTTGTTATTCTGATTAAAATATCTGCCACCTTGTTGACCAAAAGGGTTGTAATTCTTATTGTATGACCTGGAGACAGATGGATCTACGTCCATTGGTTCTGGTTTTGGTACGTTATTTCTTGTTGGGAACCTCAAATTATTATTGGGATAATTTGTTGTCCTAGCTCTGCTTCTTTCATTTGCAAAATTTTTAGCAAATAATGCCCTTTGGTTGTTTGATTCTAGTTCCTGTGCTTTTGCCAAAGCATCAGGCAAATCCTGAGGATTGAGAGAAAATATTATGTCTCTTAAAGGTGCATTGAGACCAGTTACAAATATTCTTAAGGCATGATCCCTATTCTTTTTATTAAGTTCTTTGGCTATATCGGATGAGCTACTATGAGTCATTATTGTTTTATTTATGAGTAAGGTCAATTTTCTATTGACCAAATTATAATACTCGACAACTGTCATTGATCCCTGGCGTAAGACACTCAGTTCCTGTTCTATAATGTGTATCGGCCGTTTGTCTGAATAAGCAAAATCTAATCGCGCAATTATTGCATCAAAATTCAACACCGTACCATGATTGGTGAGCGTGTCATTCGCATTTTGTGTGATCTTGTTTCGCAAAATAGTAAGGGCTGCAAAGTATCTTCTACTTTTCCTTATATACAGGCTCATAGCATTATGTGCTGCCTCCCTCCAACTAACGTAAGAATTTAATTTCCCTGAAAAATCTGGAAGGGATTTAACAACATCAAGAGATTCTTGGCACTGTATATTTTCGTCAATAGACTCAGTCACATAATCCGTCACCCTACGAGTATCTATCTCAACTTGAGATCGTAATCGTTCAACTTCCTGCCTTAAATTTATTGTGCTCTCCGCAATCAATCTTGTAATTAAATCAACTGTTAAGTCAGCCATTTTTATATCTTATTCTTTTGTTCACTTTTCTTAAAATTTTTCTTAAATAATATAGGGCACTTTTCAATTTTATGATCCCCACTATTTAAATCAACTGTTAAATCAGCCATTCCTATATTTTATTATTTTGAATACTTTTTATTCTTTTGTTCACTTTTCTTAAAATTTTTCTTAAATAATATAGGGCACTTTTCAATTTTATGATCCCCACTACAATATTCACAATATAATAATTTTGAATATTTTATTTCACTGGGAGCATTCCCCATTTACTTATTATATGTATATGGTATAACTTACATATATCATTTTTTATCTTCGGTGCATTTGTGTCTCCTCTTCTGCGAAGAACGTGCTGCGCCAGGAAAATGCTCGCTACAAGGAGCGCTGCCAAATCGGGCAAAAATGTCTTGTCGTTTCTCTCACGGGGAGTTGCTGCAAAAGCTGCAAGCCAAGCCGCTGCTGGTGTTAATGGCAAAATTGTTGCTGTTATTGTTCTTTGCTATTGAGTCGCTGTTGGTAACTTCGCTGAAGCTGCTTAGTTGAACCGGAGCTCGATGCCTGCACTGCGATCACTTTTAAACGCTCTGGAAGTGGAGAACAAGGCCCTTAACGTTGGGCGCCAATTTTGTTTTTCCTTACTGGAATAACATTTTAAAAAAAAAAACGTGCTTCAGTTGAAGACGGAGTAAAAACTAAACTTTATTCTATAAATTCCCTTATTTATATCTTTACAATTTGTTTACTTAAATCTATGTGTTTCACAATGATGGTTTGGCATTGCATCAGCCTGGTCAAAGAAGATATCAATTTCATTTTCAATTAATTTTTATTACGCAGCAGCATAATGCTGAGCTGGCGGATTTGTAAGATGCAAAATATGTTTTCTCAATTGTGTTTACATTTAGCATTGTAATGGGGTAAGTGGTCTGCCGTTAACTTGCATGTCAGAGATGCGATAAGCGATAAGAGCGTCGATAAGAGCGAAGCGTAGAAAATTAATGCATGTATTTTAATAGAAGTGTGCATGTCGGAGCAGCGCGCTAACTCACTCTTCGCTCGCTATCATCGATAAGAGCGTAGAAATTGTAGGTTAGTAATTTCTTCGCTATTATCGATGATGGACACAGAAGATTTTATAAGTGCAGTATTTTTAAAATCTGCAATTTAGGATCAAAAAGATCCAAATCACCACAACAGGTTTATTTTGGATAAATTGTGGCAAGAGATATCCAAACAATTCAATACAACAAGTAAGTGCAATAATATGTTTTCATGTTTTTTATTGAAAAATTGTTGCTCAAATATCAATAATACATAGTAATTAATAAAAATAGTAACAACAAAAATGTACCGTTTACTTTCGTTTGAGCATGTACAAGTACATATTTCTTTTTGTTTGTCGCATTAAAACGGTTATTTTTTTGTTATTGTGTCATTATTTCATATTTATTAAATTGGATTATGACAAAAGTACAGTTTGAATATATTGCGAATATTTTCTGCATTTTGATTCTGTCGCCCTACAACAGTTTGGTTTAATGCAATATTTCTAGGTACTGAAGTCCAGTTTTGAGTCAAATGGTGCTCAATTCCTTCTCTATCAATAATTATATTATGCAGTAAGCAAATGCACTTAATTATAACGTCAGCTAAGGTTGGGTTGGTTTGAATGGTTGTAGCTAAAATTCTCCATTTGGAATAAATTATACCAAAAGCACATTCAACCGTTCTTCTCGCCCTTGACAACCTAGCATTATAATATTCCTTGTCCGCATCTAATTGGTTTCTCCTGTAAGGCTTTAATAAATAAGGTAAAAGTGGATACGCTTCATCGCCTATAATTACAAAAGGTGCAATGATGTCAGAATTTGGTAACGCACAGGCATCAGGAATTTTGAGTCTTCCGTCGGTTAAATATACAAATAAATTCGAAGCCCTAAATGTTCCACCATCACTCTGTTTACCGTAACCACCAACATCAATGCATATAAACTTGTAATTAGCGTCCACTAATGCTTGTAAAACAATAGAAAACAAATTTTTATAATTGTAGTACATTGTTCCAGAATGTGCAGGGCTTTGTACACGAACGTGTTTCCCGTCTATACTCCCAATGCAATTAGGGAAATCCCACAACTTTTTGTATTCCTCCGCAATTTTAAAAAAATCACTTTCGTTTGGAACTTTCATGTGGATGGGATGAAGCACTTCCCATATAACGTTAACAACTTCTTTTACAATTTGTCCAACTGTTGAAGCACCCATCCGAAACGAAAATGCTAAACTCCGAAATGATTGACCAGTTGATAAATATCTTTAAAAACAAATTAAAAAAAAAAAATGTTAACAAAATAAATTTTAAAATTTGCATTGTTGTTTATTTATTATTGTAGTGCCCGTAGTTCGCAATAAATGGAAAGGACTACGTGACAAATATAGAAATACGTTGACAAGCATTTCCAAACCAAAATCTGGTTCTGCTCAATTGGCGGATTACAATGGTTCGTGGCAGTATTTTCATAATCTGTCCTTTTTAAAAGATCAGTTTACTGCCAGGAAATCCACCAGCAACTTGCCAGCGATAGTTGAAGATGAATCTATGAATTCTTTGATGGATGAAATTTTAAATGATGATGAAAGTGAAATGCAAAATTCTATTTCAAAAGAAATGAGAGAAACTGAAGCTCCATCATTTTCACGCCAACCTTTAAATTCTTTCCCAAAACCAGGAAAGGTCAAGCGTTCACAAGAAGGTATTGGAAATGCATTGCTTGAAATGGAAAAGGAAAAACTTCGATTTTTGCAAGAAAAGAGAGCAA
Source organism: Anastrepha ludens (assembly GCF_028408465.1). Lineage (NCBI taxonomy): Eukaryota > Metazoa > Arthropoda > Insecta > Diptera > Tephritidae > Anastrepha > Anastrepha ludens. The sequence goes on along the minus strand of NC_071503.1, from coordinate 75,175,752 downwards.
AAAAAGATGAGGATGATGAAGATCTTTCTTTTTTTAAAAGTTTATTGCCTCATCTGAAAAATATTACTGCATTGCATAAACTAGAATACAGGATGAAAGTATTGCAGCTGACACATGAACTGGTTAATAAATCAATACCTATTCATATTGAATGTAACACTGAAAACACCACGGCTAGATGTGATGACAATGCACAAAACAATGAATATCCGATTTAGATTCACAATATTCTAAATGTTTAAAGTATTTCTTTCTTTTGTTATTTACCAATGAATACGTTAATTTTTCTCCAATAAAATTATTCTTAAGTATTTACCTTATTGTAAGCATCAATCGCTCCTCTTGCAAGATTGGTCTGTTGTGGCAGTTTTGTCAATTATGCTGCAGTCGATCCGAAATTTGAGACAGAATATAATTGAATGTATCGCTTGTCATTCTCATATATTGGAAAAATTTTTTTTCATCCTGTCTCAAACTGTTATAAAGATGGTGAAATTCTCCGAGTTCAAGTCTTTCTTCGTTTATTGGATGCGCTGAAAACTGAGGTTTTTCCCTTACAGCATTATTTAGATGATAATATGCAGCAGTAGGCGTCAACAACAACATAGTTTCTTCCTCTGAATCACTCATTCCGCTGGTCGTCTTTAAAAAAATCTAGATTAATTAATTAAACGTGGTTTTCTCTGGAGAAAAAATACTCACTTGTTGTTTGCTTGAAAATCAGATCAGAAAGAAAGTTTGAGCGCGTCGTTGTTCCGTTCTGCATTTGCATAGATGCGCTCCCCTTTACACATAAACAACAACATCAATCGTATGATACATACACTTCGTCGTGTACGAAAAAGCGGAGAAGGAGCAGATAACTGTTCTATTCCCCTCCGCTTTAACCCAGCTATGTGTTCAGGTGCAAATGACTTTTTTGCGTGAAGTCTGATATAAAATAAGTTCTATTTACTCTTCTTAAATTTATATAAACTTTTCCAGGCGAAGTAAAAAAACTGACATATATTTGCTTCAACCGTATATTTGTGAGTACACAGGTAATACGTAAATATATGAATGATATAGGTAATATCTCATATTAGCATAACCTTTCTGCAAAAAATTAAGGAAACGATCACCAATCACGCCGGCAATGATACAATGAATTTTTCACTATAGCTGACTGCAGATTAACGTTTATATAATAAGTGTATATGTAACATTTTAAAATTTTTTAGAATTTTTTTTTTAATTTTTAATAATAAGTGGTCTTCCTCTTTCTCTTCCCCTTCCCCTTTCTCTTCCTCTTCCTCTTTCTCTTTCTCTTCCTCTTCCTCTTCCTCTTCCTGTAGCTATTCCTTTTCCTCTTCCATCTCCAGCTCCATCTTAAAAGCTTTCATCAACAGCTTCCATCTGATACCCATATTGTACAAACACATCCAAGGGTACCTTGGTCCACCTTTTCGGCTATATCTCGAGACCCTGGTCACTCAGAGATCTAAAAAAACTTAAATTTCAAAAGCAACTAACGCTCTTATCGCAGCTCTGTTGTATACAACACACAAAACTAAAGCTCGACGCTATGCTTTTGTCGCTGCTCTTATCGACGCTCTTATCGCTTATCACAGCTCCGACATGCACGCACCCTTAGATTCCTTGAAAAATTCCAGCTACTCACACATTTCTGTCCGCAAAGCCGCATATATGTACCCTATGATCAAAAAGTACCAGGAATGTTTAAATAAAACACAACAGAGTTAAATTTCAGGCAAATTTATATTATCTCCTTCAAAATATGACCCGTCTGAAGCAACACACATGTGCCAACGTTTAACCCAGTCCTCCAAACAGCCCCGGTTGGCCGACATGGCCTTCAGCTCCTTCAGCTCCTTCGTCGTATTCTCTTTGATCGGTGCGATAGCGCGTTATCATCACGCAAAATCCAAGAATTGTTTGCTCACATTTCCGGCCGTTTGCAACATACAGCATCTCTCAAAGGCTTCGAAATGGATAAATAATATTCTTTATTGACTGTCTGGCCCGATGGAAGGTACTCATGGTGCACTACGCCTTGGCAATCGAAGAAAACAGTCAACATCACCTTCCCGGTTCTTTTTGCTCATAGGGTATACATATCCCATCTTTTCACTGACGGACAAGAAGACGGTCGCAGTTGTTGTTTTTTATATGCATACATTTTGCGTTCGTTGAAGGTTTGTATATATTTATATACATATGCGTGTATGCGCGTTTGGCTTTCTGGATGCATCCATGGATATTGGAATATTTTCTCATCAATATGTGTATGTAAGTAGTTCAGATTTGAGTAAAGAGATTAAATATAGGAATGCATATTCATATGATTGCCTTTATGGCTGTTTTACATATAAATCAATTCAAAAGAAGTATGAATAATTTTGTATAGAAAATAAATTTATAAATAACAGGTATTAGAAAAGCTGAATACACTATTTTAAATCATCTAATTAAACCAAATATAAAAAATTAAATAAAAATATCGAACAAAGAATAATGTGTACAGGACTTGACCTGAGTCAAATATAGGACGATGTACTGCATACACAACACGTCTTTCACGATTGCGCTAAACTATAATTGCTAATGAACTTTTCTAAATCAGTCATTTATTCGATTCGCAGTTTCAGGTATATGCACATATTCTGCGTTAGTTGAAAGTTTGTATGCGTAATTATATGCATATGTATGTGTGTATGCGCGTTTGGCTTTCTGGACGGATATTAGAACGCTATTTTCTCAACAATATAATTTGGATTTGGTGCAAGAGATTAAAGACATATGTATATTACATATTTTCTGAAATACAAAAAAACAGTATTTTAAAGAAATTTTAATTAAAATAAACCCAAAAATTTTACCAAACTTTCCTGGTTTGAATTGTAAAAAAAATGTGCAAGGAAAAAAATATGACTTCAGGACTTGAACGTGAATTAAATACGTGCCAAAAAACACAACGAATAATTCCGCCACAAATTAACTGCCGCGCGGCCTTCTTAATCGCAAATTTATTCGCTTCGCTGTGGGCATGAAATAAGTCGAATCCCTTAGTAGTATGGCGAAAAATCTTATGAAATCCCTTAGTAGTGTGGTAAACGCAGAAAAAATCTGAATTCCTGTCCAAGCGTGGTAAGTAAATATAGAAACCCTCCACTTGCGTGGTAAATATCTGCGATCCTTCACTAGTGAGGAAAGTTGAATTTGAAAATTCCTTAGTATGAATCTACAGATTAGTACTCGAAAAAAGCTCATTTAACATTTGCTCCTTCTGATAACATCAAGATTCTCTGGTAATAGAGGCTCTCTCTTCTTTGTCAGCGCACAGTTCCATTATTTTTGAAAGCAATAACTGTTTATCGGCTTGAAGAGAACTAATTGCAGCTATCGCTTGAGCATTCGCGGATCGAAGTGCAGCGGCGTCTGTCAGAACTCTTTATAGGTTGAATTTAGGATTTTACTTTCTGGGACTGGTTCTGGCACTTGTTATTGCGGTGATATGTTCGCACTCGAAATTTGATGATGCGGGCGTAGTTGTTGACGACGTATCGGTAAATATTACGCTATGATCGTCGCAAGACGGAGGATGGGAGCGGATGGACCTCCGATGGATAGCAGCACAATTTATGCAAAAGAAGTTTTGATTAGAGCTGATTAGAAACTCAACATCAGCAGCAGAAGTGCCCGCACAGCTTACATGAAAAAGTTCACTGCACCGAGCACATAGCATTTTAGCTTAGTTGCGATCAACCTTTAGCTCACGTAAACAGGGAATTTGATGATTTTATTTAACAGCTACTTGATTTGTAAAAAAGAGTCACTGCCTCACGCACGCAACTTTTCAAATTATTAACTGTTAAATTATACAATTACAGCTGAGTAAGCTCGAAAACCTGGGATATGTTGATGTAACGGAGGAGGTTGATGGGACTTAGGTTGGAGCACTCCCCAGGCTGTTAAAAAAATTAAGACCTTAATTGTGTAGTTGCCAAACCCGGATATTAACAGAGAAAGTGCTAGTCTTTTTCTCTCAAAGATAATCACGGCTTCTGCAATAGTGATTAAATGGTAAACCTAGCTTTTCTGCTCATGTGGCGATCGTGCAATGAACTGTAAACACAGCTACGGCAGGGCTTTCTGCATCCTGTGTATTTTACTGGGGCCAAAGGCTGCTAAATAGCATTTTTCCGGATATACTTTCCTACCTTGATTATCCCGACCAAAGTGATAGTATTTTGAGAGATCTTTGCTGAGGGTCACACAATGTGGGAAGATTTTTACCCGATATTGTTATTACAATACCATGGGCATATGCAACTACTTTATTACCATTTTTTAAGGTTTCTGAAGAAAAATTATTGACAGTCAGGTTCTACAGAAGTGGAGAGATTGTCCCATCCTGGGGTGTGTCCGTGGCCGAAAACTTCTTGATGGATGTTTCGCCAAAATATACCCCTATCATTCGCCCGATTAGCATAAGATGATTAAATGAATGATTTTGAGAAGACTCAATTTAAGGCCCTCAGCCGTCTTATGTAAATGTCTCAGATGGATCTCTTATCTTAATATGTAAGCGTCAATACGAAACAGATTTGATGAGAAGATACTCTTTTAAAAGTTCCATAATTGGATGCGATTCAGTCGCTTGAGTAACTAAAATTGTTGCGTGTCGACGTGCCGTTTCTTCTCTACTGCTTCGTCTCCCAGAGAGCTGAAAGTGAGTATTTGTAGGCTATAACGCATGGGCTTCTAGGAGGAACTATGGATTTCTTAACCAGATAGAATAATTCAATTTGTCCACGTTACGACCCTGAGGCACTTGATCCGCGGGATTTTCCTTGGATGGCACATGCCATCAAGTAACTTTTCCCGTAAGCTCTTCTATTATTTGCAAAAAAAGTCTGTAGTAGAGATGGATACGACTATTTCGGAGTCTGTCCAGAAGTTTATATTTTCAAGCCACTCTAGGCTTCATTTTCTTCCCCCAGCTGATTGGTGAAGTACGAGGGGGGTTCAATAAGTACCCGTGTTAGAAATAACATAGTCCCCTTTAAGAAAGAAACACTTCTCCCAACGCTCCGACCAATTTCTTAACCCCTTCAAAAAATAGGATTTGTCGAACTCTCCAAAAGATGGGGAGAATACGGGGGGTGCGGCAGCAATTTATAATGCAATTCATGTAGTTTGGCGGCGATAACTCCGGATAAATGTGTTGGGACGTTATCGTGGTGAAACAGCAAAATACGACCGTGTATCCTTCAATTTTTTGTGAATGCGGTCTAATAACACACTGTAGTGTTGTCCAGTGATCGCTCTTCCTTTTTCTAAAAAACCATGAGAATGACGCCGTTCGCATCCCAAAAAATCGTTGACATGACCTTTTTGGCCGCTGGAACTGTCCTTGTTTGGAGCAGATTCACCGAGAGAAATTCATTGTTTTGATTGTTGCTTAGTTTCTGGTGTGTAATGATGAATCCAGGTTTTATCAATGGTGACAACTCGACGTAAAAATTCCTTCGGATCTCGCTTAAACTGCTCCAAACACTACTTCGAAATTAACAGCAGCCTCCGCTTGTTGTTGCTTGTGAGCAATCGCGGCACCAATTGGGCCTACACTTTATTCATTGTCATTCCGGTTGATACCTATGACCTCTGTTACTTCGCGCACTTTCGTTCGTCGATCAGCAAAAATCATGTCGTTGACTTTTTGAATGATTTCTTTGGTAACCACGTCTGCCGGTAACCACTAATGGGGCAAATAAACAAAGAAGATTCGAAAGGCGTGCCGGAGCTGACAATTTGTTTCGCTTAGTGACTCGTTAACTGGTAAAGTTGACAAACCGGAACAAATCTTCCTTCGGCAACAAATGGATTCCAAGTATTTTTTCGGAGTCTGTGTCATAGAAGTTTAAGGCCTTTTCAGAGCTCTCACAATCGAAAAATGTTGGGTGGTTTGCCAACAACTTAATTAATGTGAATCCTGCTGAGTTTAATATTTCAACTACATTACTTCTAATAAAATCTAGAGACTCCAAACTTTCGGATCCTGTAAGCAGGTCATCGACATAAAATTGTCGGCTGCAGCCAATATAACGCCATTCGCCGTATGCATGGACTGTGAGGTCGAAGATTGCGGTGCAGTTACGAAGGAAGCAGGATACTGGTATAGCAACATGTGAAGCGAACGGTTGCAAACACGACAACGATCTGAACGATCTGAAATAAACAAAGAAGATTCGAAAGGCGTGCCGGAGCTGACAATTTGTTTCGCTTAGTGACTCGTTAACTGGTAAAGTTGACAAACCGGAACAAATCTTCCTTCGGCAACAAATGGATTCCAAGTATTTTTTCGGAGTCTGTGTCATAGAAGTTTAAGGCCTTTTCAGAGCTCTCACAATCGAAAAATGTTGGGTGGTTTGCCAACAACTTAATTAATGTGAATCCTGCTGAGTTTAATATTTCAACTACATTACTTCTAATAAAATCTAGAGACTCCAAACTTTCGGATCCTGTAAGCAGGTCATCGACATAAAATTGTCGGCTGCAGCCAATATAACGCCATTCGCCGTATGCATGGACTGTGAGGTCGAAGATTGCGGTGCAGTTACGAAGGAAGCAGGATACTGGTATAGCAACATGTGAAGCGAACGGTTGCAAACACGACAACGATCTGATTTGCACCCTGAAATTAATTGCCCCTTTCGCAAACAATTTTTGCATAAGGGGACTAATTTAACAAACTCAAATTTCTGCTGAGCAGAAAGAAATTTCACAGTGTGGGAACATCGACTGTTTTGAGTTCGAAGTCATTAAGGCAGATTTTGTCCTTTCCGCATGCAGGAGTTTCTGTAGGCTGTGACTGATTGATAGGTGTTGGTAGCATTATTTAATATTGCCTCACATTCTCCCCATAATGGCAGGTTATCATAATCCAACTGTTCCTTCCACTTCGACCGAGTAAAGGGTCAACATTACCAGATGAATTATGATAGCGTTTGTGATAGCTTTAAACTGTCGAACAGATTTATAAAGTTTTTAAATTCCGAATATTCCCCTTTAAAGGTGCAACAAACGATGTTTCCGCGATTGGCGATTTATTTCTCGCGAATATAGATTTTATGACGGACTTGGTTTCCCATATTAGGAGAAAAAGTGGGTAAATAGTCACCACAAACCTCAATCAGAAAAACGGAAAATAGCTGTTGGACTAGGATGTGGTCATGCCGCGAAAAGATTGTCTACTCATTTGCGTAATAACTGTTAAGAAAGTAAATATTTATCCCGATAGCCAAGCGGCAATTAGGGCTCTCAGTTCGATGACGGTACTTTGGAAATTGATCAGGGGATGCTTGGTTTCACTTTCGATCGCATCCAAATTCTTTGACATAAGGCGCATCTGGGTACGTGGTCATAGCGACATTGCGGGAAACTGCTAAACGGTCGAGCTATCTAGAGCAGGGTATTGTGAGATAGTTTATTTTATTTTTTATTTATTTTCGACCTGTTGCCTTTGTTACATATTAAACATAAGAAACAGAAATAAAAGAATGCATTAATGAACTAAAACTTATCTCGATTTTCATTTTGAATTTTTCTTAAAAAAAATAAAAAAATAAATTAGCTGATTCAATTTACTATATATACAGATGTAAAATGAAGAATAATTTTGAAACTTGCGATCTAGTGAAAATGTAGTACTTTCTGCACTTCGGGTGAAAAAATGACGAAAAAACACTATACCGTTCCACAAGCTTTTGGAAAAATCTAATGAGGTGTAAGAATTGCTTATCCTCTATTGCGGGTTTTGGTCGTGAATATTTATGAGTCATTTCCGACCTATAGTCGACACACATTTTACTTTCCCTTTTGCTTTTGTTTACTAATATCACCGATGCTGCATGTAGTGGCGTACTTCGCCGGATGGTATAATATTATTTTCCAAAACTTATTTAATATTGACGTTAGTTTATCTTATACCGCTTGTCCTCGATTGGCTTCTCTGACGTTAATTCGATTTTCAGTGGCATAATATTGCACTTTGCGAGTGTAGTTTTATCTTCGAAATTCTATTCAATTCAATTCGAAGTTTATCCAATAAGTTATGAATTTCCCTAAGTTCTGTTTCTTGGAGACTCTCGTTAATGCTAAACTTGGCATGCCTATATATTTGTAGCCGCAAAACAACCATTCGTTTGTTCTTACTACAAAGAACCTCTTTACCCATCAATATCTATACTATAAAGGTGAATATCTGTACGCTGTCCGCGCATCACTACGAAACGACAACACCAAATGACGTAAAATTTTTTATACGTTCATATTTGCACCCAATGAAGGTTATAGGCATGTTTTTATGATGGAACTCCCTTCCCACAGCCCCCAGGCCGCGCCACCACTCTCATTCGTCACTAATAATCGAATATTTGCTTAAATTTAATCTAAAAAATATAAGTATTTCCTATTTCCCACTATTTATTGCACACTCTAGACTTCATAATCCGCATAAGCTGTTCAACTATGACCCAAATGCAAAGTTCAAAAACGGTTTGAGATAGAAAATTAATAAAAATAATTTTGCTTGATATTTTTCTGATTGGTTATTTTGATTTTTTCAACGAGGCACAGCCATGGATGCCGGATATTGTAATATTATGGTTGTTAATAAAAAATTATTTTCTATGAAATTATTGTCTGTTTTGAATTTTTCAACGAGGCATAGCAACGGATGCCGGGTATTGTAATATTATGGTCATTAATAAAAAATTATTTTCTATGAAATTATTGTTTGTAATTCTTTTATATACATATCCTAAGTAACTCAATCCCTGTAGGTCCCTCCATTTGTGGAACAACATCAAGACGGACACCACAAATAGGAGGAGGAGCTTGGCCAAACACCCAAAAAGGGTGTACGCGCGGGGACGCGGGTTCAAGCTAGTATACTATAAAGTAAAAGTAAATTGTAAACTGTCTTGAATTCTACAAAAACATTTTTTGTCCTTTTTACAATAACAACTAATACGTATTTTCAACCGTTTTCAGAGCATTGTCTTGGGCAAACCCCAGGTAAAACACTTAACAGACAAAATAGTGGTCTTCGTTCAAACGGTACTCGCGCAAACGGAGGTATAGTTTTGCATTGCTGTATATCAAAGTACCACGTGACCTTTCGAGGCCGTAGCACTGTCAGTCGGTCTTTCACATTATTACTCATTAGCTGGATATGACGGTATAATTCATCCATGTAACCTTAAATCGCTTTGATGGTCCTTCCAGGCGATTCGCCGGTAGTTTCATGTACAGCTGAGCAACAGGCAAACAAGAACAATTTCTTTGGGACTTTCCCACTATTTCAAGCATGTTGTGCGTGTTTTGTTTTTTAATCCCCAACAAGCAACACATCTCATTACATATATACTGCTCACTCGAAGTTCCTTCCTTAATCTGAATGTAATTCAATAGATATTCTAAACCGAGTCCCCCAGTTCTGCACAAAAACGTCAGTAATGGGTTTGGCCTCTTAGTTCCGTAGAGGGTACTTCTGGTCACTTACTATACTAGCCCATAATAGAGGTAAATTAAATAGTATATGTAACCGGAAGATGGTTCTATATGTAGAAGTCCACGTAAGTGGGGAAAGTTAGTGATCGCCATTCACCTAGGAGTAGCCAGGACGACTCTTCTTTATATGTCCAAGCATCCTCTGGATAGTTTCGGAGCACCCGTTCGAGAGCGAGCCAACATGAGAAGGCGAAGCATCCCAGGATAGCTGGCTGTGCGTTGGATTTGGGACCCGGCACATAAAAATCCCCCCAACACAGCCTCGGAAGAGAACTTCCTGCACTGGTGACGACATCTTCAAACGAACTAAGGATAACGATTTGCGTGCCATCATGATCAATTCCAGTTAGATCCCTATTATGTAAAAACCCTTTGTAATCCAAGTAAGCAGAGTGAAATCTTGCTGAAACGACTTGCAGGAAGGTTATCTGTTTCTCCGCCCTATTAAAATCTGGCAGGTCTTACAGAGCATTCAAGGCGCGTAATTTCAATTGACTTTGTGGTTTGGGTTGAGATAACTCCCCATCTGTCCTGGATCGAAGTCTGGCTCTGAACACAGATACCCATAAAGATCTGTGACAACCCTAGTATGGGCTCTCTGTTTTTATAGATAACTATAGGACTTACGGATACTACATACCCGTGATAGCGGCTGTAAGTTTGGCCCTATAAGCATTGAAAAGCCTAACAAAATAATTGAAAAAAACAGCAACAATACGAGTTCTACTGCAGACAAAGACAAAGTTGTACCGCCCTTTAGGAGGAGCTCTGTCATAAGGAGGACCCCTCCAGAAAAATCAGCAACTACAAGTAATACACCGGTGGAATTAACAGATTAAAGTCGTTTAGCGGAATTGATCGAGCGCATGGGAAAGGATATCGACGGACTGTTACAGTTCGTTGAATCACGTCGAAATGCACATGGCGACATCCGAAAAGCGTTATAAAATATAAAATGTTAACACACAGAAGTAACAATACAGCTGAAAATCGATAAGCGCACCACCAGCGTTATGTCTACACCAGCAAAAATAAATGAAACCACGGTGGCTAAAAAAACTGCAACTCTGTCCTCAAAAAAACTCTCTCTCTAGAACTCTCTAAAACTAGTCCTAATACATGGAACAAATATATTGCCAGACCCCAAGAAGAGAAGATCAAAATCTTCACAGAACTCACCTCCTAAGGATCCTAAAGAAAAATGGCAGAAAGTAAAAAGCAACAAAAAAAAGCCTGCAAACGATGGGAAGACCAGCAACCCAGTTCGTCCGTGTTCCGATGTGATCATTATCGGAAAAAATGGTAGTGGTGGAATCCAACGCTATGCTAAGCGAAATCGGCGATAAATTGAGGACAATTAAACCTACGCAAAAAGGTAGGCTACTGCTAAAGCTCAAAAGAAACGAAGTCAATAAATCATCTAGTTGTCAAACTGTTTTCAAAAAAGCCCTGGAAGGTGTTGTAACAGTCAACTTAAGAGCTCATTGCGTCACACTACAATGCAAGGGCCTTGTAACAGAACTGAATTCGGAGGAAGAGTTGCTGGACGCGATAGCAGAGCAAGCACAGGTAAAGAGATAAAAGAGTAAGGTGGTACCCAATCACTCTACATTTCGCTGCACGATGCCAAAAAGGTTCTGGCGCTGGTTCCCTTAAGGTGGGTAAGTACGTTGCCGGGTATCACAGGTCATCTTTCCAAAAAGATGTTACAGATGTTGGTCTTACGATCATGTAGCGACAGTATGTAAATCATGTGTTTGAAACTCTGCCGTTGTTGTGGTGAGGACGGCCACATGAAAGCCAGCTGTAGAAATGCCGAAAAATGCGCACCATGCGATGGAGCACATAAGGCTGGCAGCACAAAATGCCCGCGCTACCACGTTGCAGTACGTGAAATCAGGCGATGAGAATCCTGCAACTCAATGCCCGCCACTACAGAGCTCCTCAGGACTTACTCGGGCAAACAGTCGACGAAATGAAAGTAGACATAGCAATGCATTCGGAACCCTTCGGAGTGCTGAAATCTCACAGCTGGCTAGCAGACAACGAAGAATAAGTAGTAATCTGGGCTGTAAACGACAAAGTTCCTCAGAGCAGAATGTCCACACTCTCGTGGATGAAGTTGGACGACATACTCTTTGTGAGCTGTTATGCAGCTCCAAGATGGTCAATCCAAAAACTCTATCTCAATGACGGCGGCACTAGAGCTAGACTTTAAGGATGAGCGACCGATTCTAATTGCGGGTGACTTCAACGCGTGGTCCAGAGGATGGGGCAGCACGTATACAAACGCAAGGGGGGAAATTGTAGAAGACACGTTTGCAGCAATGGACGAGGTATTGGTCAACACTCCGGGGCGCTCTATAATTGACTTAGCATTTGCCGTTCGTACCACAGTGAATCGCATAAATTTGACGAGTCAATTTATACTCATAGCGTTGACATGGCCGTTGTAAACGATATAAGGACTGTAATGCCAAGGACTGCATCTAAGACAGTCAAGAAAAGATGGAAACAAAAAGATTTCAACGCAATAACTTTTGTACAAGTATGGACAGGCACATACAGTGGCTCAATAAAGAACTCGTACACCCAAGTGATACGGTTTTAAATAAAAAAATATATATTAAAATGCAAACCCAATGCGTTTATGTGTCAGATTTATTTTCATTCTTGAAGCGTGTTTTTCAAGACTACAAAAAACATAAACAAACTTCAATTCATTCGTGCATAGAAAATACAAACATAAAAACTTAGTTAAATACATGACAAAGAAGAACTCAGACATTTATATAAAGTAGAGTTAGGAAAAAATTATTTAAGAAAAAAAAATTATAATTAATATTTAGTCGGCAAGCCTTTATTTTTTCTCACATCATTCAGTCTTCTTGGCATGGACTCGACCATCTTCTTCCATGGATCTTAAAGGATCTATTTTCTCCCACTCTTCTTTAATAGCATCTTCTAGGTCTTTCTTGTTCATTATAATATGATTTTCAGTTGGTTTTCTAAATGTGGCCACACTCGTTCAATTTCATTGATGTCTGGAGATTGTGAAGGTGTTACAAGTACTTTTAGGGCAGATTTACATAAGCCATAGACGGACATCAGGTGCCTTATACTTGAGATCGTTGTGTTGATAGTACTGGAATTAATTTCTCACTTTTCAGCAATTTGGACCCAAATTTTCTTCCATAATTTTTAGGTATAGTTTGTGGTCTATATTGCCGTTAATGAAGCACAAATTTCTACCATTACCAACCCACGCCGTCACGGAGAAGAAGGAAGTTGATGTTGCTGTGAGAAAAATGCTAGCCGGCACTAACGAAAATATGGTTGTTAGGATCACAAAACCCTATCAACGGCAATAAGTACAGGATTATGTAACTCTCGCTACTGAAAGCGCAGAAAAGCTACTCAAGCAAAAACATATCAAAATCGGATGGGTTAGTGCAAGGATGAGAGCTAGCACATCTCTAAAGCGGTGCTTCGGTGCTGGACACTTTCCATCAAACTGCAACCAGACTGAAGCGGAAAAGGTATATGGATCCGATGCAGAGAAACTGGGCACAAAATGAAAGAGTGCACCAAAGAGCCCAAGTACTGCCTATGTACTGATGCTAATCGCAGCGAGACAAAACATATGCCAGGCTCGGGCAAATGCCTGATGACAAAAAAACATACCAAAACATGATTATACCCCAAGGAAACATGCACAGGAGTAAAAATGCAGACCTGCTAATGAAGCAGGAGGAGTTCAAGCTGTTTTGATAAGCGAACAGTATGCTCAATCCGAGAAAGCTTGGATCGAAGACAAGTCGGGACAATTAATCATAGCGGGAGGCTTCAACTCAAAAGCAACCGAATGGGGATCGGCGACAACGAACTCAAGAGGTAAACGAGTGCCGGACATGGCAGCTAGATTAGATTTAGTGGTCCTCAATACAGGAACGACTACGTACCGAAAACTTGGTTGCGAAGACACTACACCTGGCATAACCCTAGCATCAGAAAGCATAGTCACAGTTACTAGAGACTGGAGAGTCCTGGAAGATTACAATGGGAGTTACCAATAATACATCACATTTTTTCATTGAAATGGGAAACCAAGGAGTGCGCTGAAATCGAAATAAAAGTGCACGCTCCTTGCAACTATTGACGAAAATAAAACGACGATCTGTACGAATAGTACAGCAAAAACACTAGTCAAGACAACAATGCGATGCATTACGATAGGTTGCAACGCATCTATGCCTAAAATAGATGAGAACAAAAAAAGAAATGATGTATACTGGTGGACACATGAGATCGCAGAACTTAGAGATATGTGCACCCATAAGCGTAGAAAGTATACTAGAGCCAGAAGATTGAGCCCGGCGATAACGGAATCCGAAGAATAGAAAAAGAGCAGAAAAGAATGGAGGAAACTTATAAGCGGAAGCAAAAAAGACAAATGGGAAGAGCTAAGAATCGATCTAAACAGTAACCCATGGGGGTTGGGCTACAAAATCGTTATGAAAAAGCTAGGAGCCAAATCCATTGTTGCTGAAATGGAAATCGAAGTGGTAAGGAAAATAGTCGACACACTCTTCCCATCACACTGTGATGAACTCGAGTATGAAACAACGGAACCTGTCCCATTCACAGAAGAAGAACTAAAAGATGCTGCTGGAATATAAGCTACGATGAAATCCTTAAAATAGAGATGCCTGAAGATGTGCATTTAGTGGGATACGAAGATGACAGTGCAGCTTTAGTAATGATTTGAGTTCAGCCATGGCTAGAGGACCATGGATTGAAGCTGGCCGCAGAAAAAATAGAGATAATCCTTCTAACCAACAGATGTATTCCATTAGAAGTAGATATACAAGTACTCGATGCCACTTTATCGACAAAAGGAGTGGTCAAATACCTAGGAGTGCAATTAGACACAAAACTAACTTTCTGTGCGCACATAAATCATACTGCTACAAGAGCTGCCAAAGTAATCGGCATGTTAAGTAAGCTCATAGGAAACCTTGGAGGTCTAACGCTGAACAAACGAAAACTTTTAATGGACACGACGAACTCGATTCTCTTATACGGATGCGAAATATGGGCAGATTCGCTAAAAGTGCAATGCCGGCGGAAAACTCTGCAATCTGTGCAACGCACCTGCGCTCTCAGAGTGGCTTCTTGATACAGAACAGTATCTGAGCCCTATATAGGTATATTCTACAATAGCACAAGAGCGCAAACGGATATGGGAGGCAAAAATCACAGGAATCCCAGTACTACGCTTCTCCGATATTAGAATTCAAACGCTGACACTTTGGCAGGCAAGATGGAACTCTGAACGGTACGGTAGAAGGACAGCGAGACTAATATAAAAAAGTGGGTGGAAAGAAAGCTCGTTGAGGTTAACTCTTACCTCACACAGTTTTTGTCCGGACATGGATCCTTTCGCAAGTATTTGTGACGAATGGGAAAAGTAAGCTACCAAACTGCATATATGGAGATACTGAGTTTGACGATGCGGAACCCACCTCTATTAAATGCGAGAGGTGGAACATAGAGAGAACAGGTATGCAACAAGCTATTGGTGTATTTCCATCTGAAGAAAAAAAAAGAAAAAATGATGATAGACGAAGAAAAATGGAATGCCGCCGCAAATTTCGTCGAGGATATTATCCGAAAAAAGAGACGTTAAATGGAAACTTAGGCTGAAGAGCATTGAGCATAGGTTTCTCAAAACAGGCGACCCTGGACGCAGGGTGAGTAAGTAAGTGTCCTTCTTAGTACGCCGTCTTGGCCCTCTACCTCGAAGCAATGCGGAGGTATATTTTTAGTGGAATCACCACACACGTAGTAGCGACGGTTAATATATGGTGCGAAAGCATTTTTAACCTAACATCACTGCCAAAAAAAAATAAAAAAATATTATCGACCCACCCCATGTTTAACTGTCGGGCGTAGGTTTTTTTTCCAGCAACTCTTCATTCGGTCTTCTCCAAACATATGACTGTCCATCTGACCTAACTATATTAAAATTGCTTTCATCTGCAAATAAAATGTGCTTCCAGAACTTCCAGAATTCGAAACCCTTATCCCCATTACGCTTTGCGAATTTTATTCTCTTGTGTCAGTTACTCTCGTTGAGAAAAGGTCGTGCAACTCTTCCATTATAATTATTCTTTCGCATCACTATTTGTATACTTTCAAGATTGCAGTTAATATTAAGGCGTTGGGCGACTTCTGTTCCGAGCTTAGGAGCGCTCAAATTAAGACTTTTCTTAACTATTCACCGCTCATCTGCATCAACAACAGTTTTGGTCATCCCGATTTCTTCTTATTTTCCAAGGATTTTGTTTCTTTGCAACGTTTCATCACGCCGTATAGAGTCGAACGGGGTCTATCCACTATTTCTGCTGTTTCCCAAACGGTTTCATCCTTTTCATGATGACTAATAATTAAATACTAGGATCGCCCGTACGTCGAAATTTCGACGTTATTTGACGTTATATAAATACGGAGATCAAAATTTAGTCATACCTTTTTTTAGTATTTATAGCTGAAACATATATAAATGGATAGCTTATGTTGAAACTTTTTACATGATCTATGTGAATAGATGTAGCAAAATTAAATGTGAAAAATATTCCGTTTTACCTGTATTAAGCGATCCTATATTGGTCTATTTCAAATATCATAATTTTTTTATTCATGAATTGGAAACATTTAATTTCATGTATTACGGAAAAAAAATTATTTTTTTTGAAAAACCATAATAAAAAATAGTCATTAATTAATTCATGACCATCATAAATTCTGAATGAAATTTATAATAGTATGCATTCACAATAATATAGCAATGTTTCTTATTTCACCTTCACATTATTCGTTTATACGTTTCAACATTTAGGTATATGTGTATGGCAACAGGGCTGGTTGTAACAAAAACTTAGCAATAAAGGCTATATAGCATGTATATACATACATAGCAATATTGTTTTGTATTTCATCTTCACACTATTCTATTATGCGATTATATACATAATATATATAGTAATTTTCAAACAAACAACTATGCTGCCATTACAGTGCGACTATATACATATATGTAAAAATATATTTCTCCCGCTCCAACACACTATTAATACAGGTAAAATAGTGTGATTAATTTTACCTGCACCTATTCACTTATGTATCTATTTTAATACATTGTGCAAACCGTCTCCACATATGCTATCCATTGGTATCATATATGTTTCAACATTTTTCTCTAACTATAAATACTAAAAAAAAGTACGACAACATTTTGCTCTCCGTTTTAATATATACATAGACTTTTTACGCTTTCCACAGTACTACCGACCACTATGAAATATATCTAGGGTGCTTTGTTCAGCTGCATGAGAAGTTTTAATATCGATAACTATGGTTTGACAGTGGCAAACTGTGTAAGGTTTGGTGTTTTTGGAAGATGGCTTGATTAGAGTAACTGATTTCTTCTTCTTCGATTCGGCTTTGATTAATAAATGACAGTAAAATGGGATGACTGAAAGTTATTGTTGCATTGGGTATGCGCGACGAACCAAATTTATCTATTTGCCATTTATTCCATTCTTCTTTTCTCTTCCTTTGACATTTCTAATTTTAAAAACGTTGTTGTTGCTCGAATGTCAACACCTTGTATATATACACCTTGCTTCCACAGAATACTTCCAATACCGCAGAAGACGCCGAAATGTTGATTTGTCATCGGTCTCAACTTGTTGGCTTTTGCCTTTCGAAAACGTAGTAAATTTTACGTAAGGATCTTCGCTTAGGTATCTATAAAATACAGCATGCGCAAGAGTTGAAGCCATATGCTCCTTGCTTTCTTTACAGTTTTGTTGATTGTGCTCCTTTAAATTTATTATTCAGATCTATTGGTAAATGTAGTCAAAAATTGGACTCATCAAACGGAACATGTAACTCGTAGCCGTGGCGGACGCAAGCTGCATATCATACCCAAAAACAGACACCATGAAATTATCAACCAGTTTATAAGAAAAAAATAGTCCTTTCAATAATATTTCAGTTTTGTATTATCATTTAAAATTCTAAAGCTCTTAAAATACACCGTCTACATTTCCATTTCATTTCATTTTGTTTCGTTTATTTCAAGTCTAAAATATAGTAAAGTTTTTTACAGACCTCTTAAACGTAGTATAAGCTTAAATTATTAAAGATAGTTAAATAAATAAATTCTAAAATCTCCTTTCTTCACACCGAAAAGTCAAGCGGAATAGAACTCGATATCCTATTGAGATCTCTTAGTGCGCGGGTAAGTCTCTTAATACGCAAAGAATTTGCATTATATTTCTAAAATGAAATCAGGGATATCATTAACAAATATTATTGTAATTTATGCCAAAACATGCTCATGCAAATCTGCCTTGTCGTATACGTAACATCTCAGCAAATTGCTCTCTACCTCTGCGCAGTACTCATACACACCGACTTACCTCAATACCTTCGAATTATTATTATTAATTTTACATGAACCTATTCACTCATGTATCTATTTTAATACATTGTGCAAACCGTACGCTATCCATTGGTATATGTTTCAACTGTTTTCTCTGACTGTAAATACTAAAAAAAGGTACGACAAAATTTTGCTCTCCGTATTAATATATAGATCTGACTTCAATTGAGCTTTGTCAATGCTCTCTACCTATGTTTACAATTTGGACTTTTGTTGAACAAAAAACGAATAAAATTGTATTTTAATTTATTACGTTTGGTTCCTTCTTTGCACTGCTCTACCGAGGGCAAGTTTATTGTGAGATTCTCCGTTTTAAAGTGCCAAACAATCGCAATATTGCCAAATGTCCGACTTCTTTTCTTACACCAACTTTGCTGCCTGATACATTTTTTATAACAATATTTTTTGCTAGCTATATGTTCCGAAAAAATTGTAGAAAAAAAAACTAGGTTTTTAAACTTTATAATATATGTAACAATTTATTTATGTTTTCGATTGCGTGGCCGTGCTTACACAAGTTGAACTGCTAATGTCAATTCGCGAATATATGCATATATATATATGTATGTGCATATGTAACCGCATTAGACTAGCGAAAAGAGAAGCAATGTTATGTGTATATATGTTATGCTAAGGAAATGCCTGCGTATGCTTTGTATATTTGTATGTCGTCAAACAAAAGCGAATATAATAAGGAATGTGTAAAATTAATAAATAATATAACATAGCATTTTAAGGTGACCAGCTTATGGCAGAAATTATAAATATTGGCTATGATTAAGAAACTATTTTGTAGATTGTGGAACAGGATTAGCTGCTGCTCCGAGCATCCTCCCCCCGTTGAAAGGTCGTGGCTTTCAACAGAAGCATTTACAGGAAGGACGCACAGCTTATTGATAGCTCTACGTGTAATACTAGTAGGCGTGCGCAAGACGTGCAACATCGTCAGTTCCAGTGATGATTTCGACTACCCGTGCCAAAGGCCACTTCAGTGGAGCCGTGTTTTCCTCTTTGATGCACACAATGTCGTTGACCTGGATGCTAGACTGAGGCGTCCGCCATTTAACTCGCTGCTGTAGAATAGTCAGGTATTCTTGACTCTAACGCTTCCAGAAAATTTGTTGAATGTAGGATACGCGTTGCCATTGGTTGAACAGGTTGTAGTTCAGTGACGTAAGGTTAGGTTCAGGGAAAGCGGTTGGTGGGCCACCAATCAAAAAATGACCTGGCGTAAGTACATCAAGATCCTCTGGATTCTCTGAAAGTAGAACAAGGGGTCGCGAATTTATTATAGCTGTTATTTGACATACCAAAGTACGCAATTCGTCAAACCCAAGAATTGAGGATCCAACTGAACGATATAAATGCTGTTTGGCTGTTTTAACCGCTGCCTACCATGGGCCTCTAAAATGCGGCGAACGAGGGGGTATGAAACGCCAATCAAATCCATTGCTAATGCAGTAGTTATTAACTGAGCTATGATGACTTTCATTGAGGACTAAATTTCTCAAATCTTTTAACTCGTTTCTGGCGCCCACAAAGTTTGTGGCGTTGTCTGACCAGATGCAGCTAGGTATGCCGCCTGTAGCGGCAAAGCGTTCGAGAACGCCTAAAAAGGCGTCAGTAGAAAGATCTTTTACTAATTTTATCCAAATGGCCTTTGTTAAAAAGCAGATGAAGACACTCAAGTAACATTTTTGTGGAGATTTGTTGCGTATTTCACATTTATAATAAAATGGGTCACAATAATCTACCCCAGTTATCATAAAAGCGCGTGTAGCCTATGGGCCAAAACTGCATGCGAAGAGAAGCGAGCAAAGACTGTGGACCTGCATGGTGGTACTTACGGTGATAATATGTTATTATGGCGAATGTCAGTGGGTGATTGCTTGGAAGGATGCATGGATGACGTGCTTCGAAACTGAGCGTTGAATGTCTTAGCCTGCCACCTACACGAATAAGGCCAAAATCATCTAAAAATGGCGATAGCGAAGCGATGGGGCTTGAGGCATGAACAAACTTATTGTTTTTTAAGGCCACATACTCGGACCACAACTGCGCCATTTGAACGATGCGAATCAACAATTGAGTACCCCGGTGAATATCCTCAAACCTGAGTTGCGAAGTTCTTGGTGAGATTCTGCTTGTTATAAACTTGTTTACATATCCGAAAATACGTTGCATCTTGCCAAACGAATTTATGTAATATATATAAAAGATAGTGTTAAGTCGGTTCGATCATTTGACAAGAGCAACAACACCTTTTGTCCAAGTTCTATAATTTTAGTTTTAGGTGCGCGAAATTGGGGCCAAGTGTTGTCAACCTCTCGCAAAAACGAAGGCCCGATCCAAAGTGGTGATTGTGAAAGTATCGTTGGTGAGGCTCCCTTCGACAAAATGTCAGCAGGGTTTAATTCTGTAGGAATGTAATGCCATTGCATACCCTCTGTAAGTTGCTGTATCGCGCTTACCCGCTTAAATTTAGATGGCTCTTCCCGCAGCCATGAAAGCACAATCGATGAATCCGACCAACAGTGAAAGCGGCCGGCGACAAGTTCCATTTTGAATATCCCATTTACTAATTCCGCAAGCAAGGCAGCAGCGCAGAGTTCCAGTTTGGATACCGTAAGTATCTTCAAACGGCTTCCAGATCAAATCCAATGCCTTGGTGATGTCGCTGCCGTCATTAAACTTAAGCAAGTCTTGTTTACCAGTATCAGGAATATTACGAAGAACATCTGGGCTATTATTGGAACACCATTTTCTTAGCTGGAAGTTACCTCGAGCGAGAATATTCATTGTTTGTCGTTTGATTGCTTCTACTTCTTCCAAAGTATCGCCACCACTTATCAAGTCGTCCCGTAGAAGTCTCGAATGATGGTTTGCGAGCCAAGTGGATAAACTGAGGATTCATCCGAGGCAAGTTGGGGCATTGAACGAATCGCTAAGAACGCTGCAGATGTAGTTCCATATGTTACGGTGTCTAATTTGTAGATATTTAAGTCATCTTCAGGAGAATCACGCCACAATATACACTGGAGCATGCTATCCGGGTGGTAGATCCGGACGCATCTATACATTTTGCAGATGTTTCCAGTGAGTGCAATCGGAATCGTGCGAAAACGAATTAGAATACTGAAAAGTTTTGGGAAGAATTGTTGGTCTGAGTAAATCATTAAGTGATAAGCCTGACATTGTAGCTGCAGAACCGTCAAAGACAACTCTTAATTTTGTTGTGGTACAATACTTTCGTCTTTAATGATGCAATGATGCGGCAGGAAGTATTTGCACTCATGGATAGCCGATTTTGGAACTAACGGCATGTGATTGAGGTCACGATACTCTTACATGCCCAATATTTTGCCTTAAGCTGAGGATTACGTACGAGTTTTCTTTCTAGGTTTTGAAATCGGCGTCGAGCTTGTGAGTATGACTCACCTAAGGAATCTAAACTTAGCTTTGTTGGAAGGCGAACCAAATATGCGCCTGAGGCTAAACGAATGAAATTTTGCCTGAAATGCAACTCACAGTCAAGCCCCTCTTTAGAATTTTTAGAAATCGGTTCAACGACATGATCGATCTCCCAAAACTGCCGGACTAAATCATCTAGCCGATCATCAGCACTGATATCTGTAGTTGAGCTACTACTTGCTACGAATGTTGAACGTTTGGGGGCCTCTTGCTTACCACCAGACAGAACCTGAAGCCCGCAACTTCAGAACTATATCAACGGAGCACCCATTCGTCGAAAAGCTTTCATCTCCAATGCCGAATATAGGGGTATTCCCAACTCCGAATATTTTTTTATACCTATACACGGCATGCCTTTCCATGCGTAAGCAACCCGACTTACCTCTGTCATACAGACCCCTATGTCTGCTGGACACAGTGAGAAGTTGAAATTGAAGTTTAAATAGGCCGAGCCAAGGAGCATTATATTTAGAGCTTTGGACAGAGGGTAGATAGTCAAGGAGGAAAGGAAAAAGTATCAGAGAAAGAGATGGGAAAGAATAGACACAGAAACAAAAGTAGTTAGTACAGTGAGAACTTTCCAGATTATCTGGAAAATCTGTAAATATCCTCCAGTTTTAGAGATCGAATATGAGTAATTCTCGCGACATTAGAAACCAAAACTCGTAGCCTTGGTCTAGCAAAGCCAGGACCCTCACAGAGAAAGTGCTCAGTGCTATCCATCTCCTCCAAGCAAGACGGGCACATCGGGTCCTCAATGATTTCAATGGTGCAAACCCTCGGTTGCGCCCTGTAATAACTCCGACCATCAACAGAACGTCTTTCCTTCCAAGTTTTAGTAAAAAGTTGGACAGTTTTCTGTTCGGACTTGTCACTTTGCAGCTCTGCAGCATTCCAGAACGGGCCATCGCTTTCTATGTAAGTTTTATACATAATTACTGATTCATTTCTTCATTCCTGCTGTACTGATCCCGATTATTGGCTCTGATTCCTGTGGGGAATTGCTGATCTACAGTTGGTAAATTCCTGGACAATTTCATTCCCTTGAATCCCGCAGGGTCCTTGAACCCATATAAGTACGAGCTTGTTTTGTCTTGCGACAGAATTAACTTTCTTCTTACATTCGTGAACAATCTTTGAGGCTTGCCTTGTGTTCTCCAGAGCCTTTAGCGCAGCCTGACTGTCACTGCAAACTCCAATCTATTTTCCGCTCCACTTCCTCTCGATTATCCATTCGGCTACTTTCAGAATGGCAAAAAATTACGTTTAGAAAACAGTTGTCACTCCCCTACAGTATAGTGATACTTATTACTATCGTTAAAGTAACATCCGGCTCCAGACCCTATTTCATTCTTGGACCCATCGGTAATAAAAATATCCGTCAAACCTTCCAAATGAAACTACGAGTATCAGGTCGTCTTTAGTTGCCAAATACAGTGGATACGAGTACTGCTCAGATAGCATCTTAAAGATTTCTCTGAGTCCAAAGCTCCACCTTCGTGCCAGAAACCATATTTATGGAGTCTACACATTGATTTTATTGCTTCCTGCATAGCATTTAGAGCATCGCCGGAGGTTGTATCCATCCGTAATGCATAAACATACACTTCTTTGCAGCCTGTATAGTTCCTGGAGTGTGGATTTAACCATAGTCCGTCACCACCAGGCCACAGAGGCGTAAGTGATGATTGGTATGCTAAGTAATATATATCCATAGGACCCACCGGAAAATGAGTTTCGAGTAGAGCATTAAGTGTTTCCTATTTCGAAAAGGTATATGAACCATTAGGTTTCGAATGGAATCCAGCCTTACTGAGCGGTCTAGATGAAGTACCTTACAAAGTCTTGTTTCTTATATTCTCTCCATGTAAGTGGATGATTGGTCCAGTCCTATTCTGTTTAGGTTTTTAAAGACTTGTTAAAAAGTTTTCTGGGCCGTACACGAAGCTTGTCTACTTTGCCTGCGTGGGCACAATTCCTCAAAGCAATTTATTAAAGTAACTTCTAATTTCTCTTCAATCATTGGCTGGAATTTAGAATAATGTATATTGGACAACTTTTGGCAAACTATTATGTCTTTATTGATGAAACTTGGTGGAGATGTTAGTGAGGTGTTAAGGAACACTCTTTATAACTCCAAATTATTCAGGAAATAATATTTAACTTCATAATTATTTGCCTTCAAATTGCCTTTTGGAACTTACTATAATTTGCCACATTACATTATATATTTTTTAACACTTCACTAAAATTTACTAAATTATACACTTACACGCGTGTTTTTACTTAGTTTTATCCTTATATTCGAATTATTTTTATTAAAATTAAATGCAAATGCATTTGTCCATACAGTCACTTTCCAATTTTAAACGCGAATAAGAAGAAGATTGGAATGACAACAGTATGGTGTTGCTGGATTCCTGCAAATAAAACAAAAATATGAACAAAAATTAAGTATTTAAGTTTAGTGTTAATGATGTGCCTCCTTACTACATACACGCATATGATGTTTTAATTTTGGGTTCAATGGTTTTAACACAGAAAGGAGTTCTACGCAAAAATACTGTGGATTGCATAGCCGGAGTTGGACTGATGAGGGTTATTTGTTTGAAGCGCAGCCGATGGCCGCCCACGCGAAAAGGAGTTCTACGCAAAAATACTGTGGATTGCGTAGCCGGAGTTGGACAGATGAGGGTTATTTTTTTGAAGCGCGGCCGAAGGCCGCCCACGCGATAAGGAGTTCTACGCAAAAATACTGTGTTAATTAATTTAATTTAATTTTAATTACTTTATTATTTTTTGTGATACGCTTAATATCATTGTTTTTAAGTTTAAATGAGTTGTATGTTTTTTTTTTTTTCAAAAATATTTCTCCACTTAAAATTACAGCAGAAAATACTGCTGTTTTACAATGAACCTTCCACTGAACATCCCTGCATACGAACTTCGTTTTTATTTCAGGTGTATGGAAACACCAACTTTTCGCTAAATTAGAGAACTTTAACACTAAATTACTTAAAAACTATAAGCCTCCGCCAGGTTAGGTTTTCCGTTTTAAGATGGGGATACGCCCCTCTATCCCCCACTTTTAACCTTTTTTTTCAAAGCGATATACATTATACTAAAGTTTTCCCCAATCATTTCTATTGATTTGAGTTGTTTTCAGGTTTGGTAATCGCTCTGTTACAAGCTCACCCCACCTGGTGAAGTCCGCATTTCGAGTACTCCTACCAGAAGGTATTGATATTGTATCAATTCCCAGTCGGATTCCGATAAGACGTGTGCAAGCAATCACCTCTCACAGCAATCACAGCCCACTATTAGCCCAAGATTATTGGATTCTGCATACTTGACTACTTCTCTTAGCTCCCTTGAAGGAGGTGGCTGTAAAGAGTAGGGTAAGTAGGCCGAAACTACGATAGCTTCGACATAGTTATGAGACTGAGTATATTTACGCTTTGTCCTCCACCTTATCCTGGGCGCGAAAATGGATTTGCCTCAGATGTAGAAGAGGACAACATCCCTACTTCGACTTCATCATCTTAAGAGAGCAAAGATCGATACCCAACACCAGGTGGAAACCCTTATCCGAAAAGGTAGCTGATTTCTTCCTAGTGCACGAGTATACTCTCCAGACAGTCGTGTCAAGATCTTAGTTTTCAGCACGGATGTGTGTTAGGAGTTATGGGGAACTACAGGAGGGACTCTTAATCTAGACACTCGCTCGTACCAGCTTTACTACTTCCTTTTCTTTCTTTGCTACTTCCAACAAGAATGAACTTGCTGGTATTTTTGCTATCCCCTTTTCCAGCTATTCTCGGGAAAAAACATTTGAACAGTGCACTTTACAGTGCCTTCCAACACGCTTTTACCCTTGAAAGTCGGCGCGTCTTTCGACTCACCGATAGCTTTCCAAAGATAGCTGTCAAGATAGTTTTGTTGCCCTTTTGACAATAGACCGTCTTGTTTGTCGGCATTTATCTCTACCGTCATTACCTTTGCTGCCATTCTCGGGAATGGTTCGCCAAACGTTGACGGAAGAGTGTCAATCGGCATTTGAGGCCCTTGAGTATTTGCCTTATCAGGTAAAGGCTTATCTACCTTGGATTGGGTCGAAGGTGAAGGCATTTCCAACTTCTCTCAACTTTCCTCCTCTTTGCCGTTTTCCTCTTCCCAGTCTTTGGCACATACCCCGTTTCGTTTCCGGAAGAGTGCAACGCTACAGAGGAATCCTCTGTTTTGCTACGCTTTCCGTTTCCATTACAGTTGTCTAAGTTGACGGAGCTTAAGTACTAGGCTTAGCTAATGCTTCGGCTTTCTTCGCTATTTGTTCGAATCTCCAATAACTTCAGTATTTTTAGTACTTACCTGATTCGTACCAAGTTTAACCGTTGGCAAAGACGTAATCGGTACCAGAGATCTATCTGAGTTCACCATCTCCACATCCTCCACTACTTGTTCAGTTGCTTCGGATCGTTTCGACGGCGGTGTATTGCTCTCACCCAGTCGGCTCTCCTTTGACATAGACGATGTGCCGTTTTTTACCACTAGTAGTGCGTTTTCTCCGGAGCCCTGGGTGTTATTTCCGGTCATAAGGAAATGTGGGGAACGGCCCTGCACATCCGATGACCGAGCCGTCGATTGCTCGACGGGAAGATTTCCCAAAAGTTGGTTATCTCGTGCAGAGAGGTCCTTGTTTAACCTCCACATTGTAAGAAATAAATACATTTTATACCTTCTACCAGGTCGTCGGGTGGCCACCGATTCCGCCATTCTGCGGATGGGTGGATACTCAATTCCTATATGGAGCCTAAGTTCGTGGTTAGTAAATATCCATAACATGGGGTTAAATCATCACTTAAGCCTGAGCCCTGTGGCAAGGACACCGACACGATAAGGTGGGGAAAGGTACTGGAACGCATTATCTGCGAACGTATGCAGGAGCATCTAGAAGGCTCAACAGATCTCCCAGAAAAGATCGGGAGGATCGGGACGAAAGTTCTGCGCTGTGATCGTTTTACACGTTAAAAATGTTTTTAACTCGCAAACTGGCCTAGCATCATCATGACCCTCAAAGGTTTTAACATACCCGCCTACCTTGGCCACATTATCAGCAGTTATCTGAGTGACCGCTTTCTGCAATATGATCATGTTCGATGTAGTTCTGAAGGTGAAGCTTACGACAAACGTAGGCTATGATGTTGCCCAGGGGGTTGGTTAGAGTGGTGATTCATCCAGAATCCAACTAGCGCTTCCGCACCATTTTGTTGCCACATCCTCGTTACCAAATTGTTAAACAGTTATGTACAGCAAGACTATATTCAGTCTGTGCGGTTTAAGAACCTTATTAGGTTGTTGACGTTTAAGCCAGATAGTTGCTCGAGACTCTCGAACAGCGGTTTGCCCAGGGTTAACATTCTGTCCTTCCATAGGGCAGGGCATTCACAGAGGAAATGGAAGATCGTTTCCGTTTTCTCCGGTTGTTTACAACTGTGACAGTATGTGTTGTGAGGGATGCCCATTTTGGCGGCTTGTTCTCCGATAGACCAAAAGCCAGTTATGACTACCGTTTGTCTACAGGCGTCCCGTCGTTTCATGTTTATCAATGTCGACGACTGCTTGAGGTTGTAGGAGGGCCATAACGTCCTGCTGATTTTGCATTTCGTCTGGTGTCTCCATCTACCATCTGCGATTCGAAGGTATTTTAGGGAAATTGTATTCTTGACCGCACCAAATGGTGTGAAAACCGGTACTGCAAGAACGGTATTCATGGCAGATCCCCGTCTTGCCAGTTCATCGGCTTTTTCGTTACCTCCTATGTTCCGGTGTCCCGGGACACAAATTAAGGTTACTTTATGGTTTTCCCTCAAGGGGGTGAGGCTATTCCTACTTTTTTCCACCACTTTAGAGGTTGTTGTAGCCGAGTCCAGTGCCTGGATTGCAGCTTGGCTAACCGAAAGAATAGAGATATTGCCCGTAAAAGAGAAATCCGTGATTAGTAGCCTACAAGCTTCCCCAATTGCCAGTACTTCCGCCTGGAAGACACTGCTGGTATTAGGGAGACGCACAGATTTCTCAATTTTAAGTCTGTGAGAATATATACCAGATCCAACACCGCAGCCCATTTTACTGCCATCGGTACAGACTGTAGTGTCGAAGTTGTTTAGAGAGATTCCCTAATTCCATTCTTTCCGAGATAGAAAGAGAGTGGCAAAATTCCTATTGAAAGTTACCATCGGGACGATGTAGTCAGCCCTCACCGTGATTAACTGAGCTTGTCGCAATAATAGAATTACCCCTAGGTACCTTGCACTTGGTGATAGTGAAAGAGTTTGTGCGTTGATATTTGGTAGGGTAAAAGTTGGTTCCTTGTATCTGGTGGTAAAAAGCATGAACTCTGTTTTACGTGGGTTTAAACTTAGACCACATATTAGCTTTGATGATCCTGGTTTCTAGCATAGAGATGACCCCGTTAATAATACATCTGTCCACATCTAGGTCTATCAACGCCCGTTGGATGGCATCTGTACTAACTTTGTTAAAGGCGCCTTCTATATCCGAGAATGCTGCCATGGATTACCTCGTGAAGAGCTGACTCCGCAGATTTGCCTTAAGATACGCATGTTTTGCAGTTGATATACCAGAGCCCTCCAAAGAGCTTCTGAGATATATATCCAAAAGTATTTCAACGGTTTTTAACAGGAAAGACGAAAGACTGATTGGCCTATAGTCCTTCGCTGATTCATGTCCCCTCCTGCCTATTTTTGGAATGAACACGACCTTGACTAGTTTCCAACTATCTGGAATATGACCTAGGTTTAAACACGCTTTAAAAATTTCCTCGAGCCATGGTAGGATACAGTCCAAGGTTTCCTGTAACATCATCAACACCGTGAGCGGCTTCCACCTAAACTGCCGTCACATCCTGTGAACAATATGATGGGATTAAAAATATGTTTTAGTGTTTTTTGGCTATAATACATGATCAAGGATTACCTTGAGTTCGCTTATAGTACAGATTGTAGTTTCTTTCCGGGAACCCCTTCACCTCGTTGCTCCGCACCCAGGGTTCCTAGGTTAAGGCTATGTCATGGTTCTCCTCCCCTAGGAGAACGATTAGGTTGTCTGTTGCAGTCTGTGAATGCTGCAGGTTAATTTGGGCAACCTTTAAAACCATTTGTTATTGGTTTGCTTCCGCAGGTTTGGCGTCATTTAACTGTATGCCAGTCAGCAGTTCGCTAGTGCCGTCGACCTCATCCTGCTCCTCCTTCGGATTCGCAGAACGGAATATCTTCAGCTGGGCCTTCCGTATGTCAAACCGAAGTTTATTGCCCAGGTGGTAGTTGATAGAAACCTTGACCACTTGAAGGAAAAGTGCAACGAGGGCTTAACGGGGCAAAGTTAGATTTATCCGGTCACATAAGCGAAGCAGTTCTAATAAGTGCTGAAAAGCGAAAGTCCTTTGAGCTGAACATAGGTACTCATCGTATAATCCCGAAAAAGGCGATCAAATATCTTGGGGTCTGGATCGACACAAGAATTTTTTTAGGCCCTGACGCGACTTCTCCCTAATACAGGAGGGTCCTAGGAAAATCGCAGAGGACTACTGTTATTGGTTGCTGACTCCATATCTCTTTATGCAGCACCTATCTGGGTGAGAGCCAAAGAGTCTAAGCTACGGAAAGTCACCCAGGCACACAGGCAAGGCACGCTGCGTATAGCTTCCGCGTATAGAACGGTGTCTGATGATGCAATCTGCGTAATAACTAGAAAGATACCTCTGGACTTATCGGCCCACAAAACAAAAAGCAACAGAACGACTGCTGACAATAGGCCGGTGACAGCAGCGGTGGAATGAGTCATGAAGCGGACGTTGGACGTACAATCGCATACCGCGTGTTGATGAGTGGTTAATGAGAAAAAATGGAGACACCGACTATCACCTCTCACAGTTGCTCAGCGGACATGGATGTTTTCAGGAATACCTGCAACGTTTTAAACTGGCAGATAGCCCTTTCTGTCCAAACTACCCGAATACTGACGAAAATGCAGAACGCGTCATGTTTTATTGTGACCCCTTCAGAGACGAACGAGCTTTCCTCGAACAAGCCCTGGGTAATCAACCATACACCAGCTCTTACGAGATATGTGCGCAACCAGCGGTAAGTGGGAGGCAGCCCAAAAGTTCCAACGTAAGATCATGACGCGACTTCTCCATATTGATTTGGAGCACAAATCGATGCAGAAACAGTTGCAGCAACAGGAAAGGCGGACAGTTTCAGACGAACCGACGACAAGCACAGACTATTGAGTGAGACACTCAATACAGTATCGTACAGAAGATAAGACGGTAGTGAGTTAATATAACACTACTGCAACTTTTCCGATGTCTCCTTTACTTCGGAACAACCTATGAACACAGTGGGAGTAATTGAGACTATCGGGAGTGTATAGCGTTCATATGCCTGCTGGAGAGGAACCTGATCGCAGGTACCTTTTGTGTCTTCGAGCATAAACGCGGCTCTACCCAGAAGTTATACTTTTGTGGTCCCAGGATAGAGGATTGTTGTACTCGTAGTATTCGTGGGAGCGTGCCCCACATACCATTGGTGTGACGTATCGTCACCGAAGCTACATTAAAAAATAAAAAACAAAACGATGACGATACGTTACCCGTGTGCGAAGGCTCTTAATGCTGATGCTTTCCATTTCAATTCAACCGGGCTATTCGGGTCATGTTCTTCGATTTCGATGTAACTTAAATATGTTGCTCTCTGGTTAAAATAATGAGACACGTATTTTTTTGTTCGCCCGAAAAAAATTTTTTTCAAGAGTTATCGGCAATTTTGTTTTTCGCCTCAAACTCGATTTTTTTTAATTATATAAGAAAAAATTTTTTTTAAATGCCCATAACTTAGTCAAAAATGAACCGATTTTAATAATTCTGGGTTCAAAATGATCGTAATTACTTACACAAGCGACTTCATGTAGAAACAATTGCAAAAAAGTAGTTGAAAATTTTTTATTTAGCAAAAAAGAAAAAAAATTTAAATTTTTTCAAAATTCAATATTTCAAATAGTGTATTTTTTTTTTTTTTATAACTTTTTCCAAATCAAAAAAACATCTCAAACTTTAATTGAGCTGCATGCCTAGTAGCTAAAATGAGTTGTTTTTGAGTAATGAATTTTTGAGTAAACACCCTGTTTCGCACTTTTTGTTTTTTGCAAAATAAAAAATTTTCAACTACTTTTTTGCAACTATTTCTACATGAAATCACTCGTGCAAGTAATGACGATCATTTTGAACCCAAAATTATTAAAATCGGTTAATTTTTGACTAAGTTATGGGCATTTAAAAAAAATTGTTTCTTATATAATTAAAAAAAATCGAGTTTGAGGCGAAAAACAAAATTGCCGATAACTCTTGAAAAAAATTTTTTTCGGGCGAACAAAAAAATACGTGTCTCATTATTTTGACCAGAGAGCAACATATTTGAGTTACATCGAAATCGAAGAACATGTCCCGAATAGCCCTTTTGAATTGAAATGGAAAGAATCTATATAAGAAAATTTTTTTTAATTGCTCATAACTTAGTCAAAAATAAGCCGATTGATTCTGGGTTCAAAATAATCGTAATTACTTACACGAGCGACTTCATTTAGAAATAGTTGCAAAAAAGTAGTTGAAAATTTTTTATTTTGCAAAAAACAAAAAGTGCGAAACAGGGTGTTTACTCAAAAATTCATTACTCAAAAACAACTCATTTTAGATACTAGGCATGCAGCTCAATTAAAGTTTGAGATGTTTTTTTGATTTGGAAAAAGTTATAAAAAAAAAAAAATACTCTTTTTGAAATATTGAATTTTGAAAAAATGTAAATTTTTTTTCTTTTTTGCTAAATAAAAAATTTTCAACTACTTTTTTGCAATTGTTTCTACATGAAGTCGCTTGTGCAAGTAATTACGATCATTTTGAACCCAGAATTATTAAAATCGGTTAATTTTTGACTAAGTTATGGGCATTTAATATAAAAAAAATTTTTTCTTATATAATTAAAAAAAATCGAGTTTGAGGCGAAAAACAAAATTGCCGATAACTCTTGAAAAAAAATTTTTTCGGGCGAACAAAAAAATACGTGTCTCATTATTTCGACCAGAGAGCAACATATTTAAGTTACATCGAAATCGAAGAACATGACCCGAATAGCCCGGTTGAATTGAAATGGAAAGCATCTGCTATTATCAAATCCAATGGTAATCCCCCCAAATACTTTAATTTTATTATGAGTTATCATATATTTCATAGTGTACTTACTTTTATGATATGAGTTTTTATAAAATTTTGTTAAAAATGCCATAGATTTGGTATTTTTTTTTTAATTTTGTAAATATTCTGTATTAAAGATGATTTGTATGTTCTTTTCATGTAAATAAAGCACCATTATATTATAATTTGTGTTATTTAAAAGAATCAATGGCGGAAGTAATGCAGATATATCTAGTGTGTACTTACTTAAGCGAACAACTGTATATAGTTTTGGGCAATTTCAACAATACAACAACTTGTTTCAGCTAAAATTAATTTTTTTTATTACCTTCGTATAGATTAAAGGTTCTTCGAATATTTCGTTTTAATAGAATTTAAGCTGTTTTAACTACTCACTGCCTTAACTACTTAAATAATTTGCAGTACTTATGTAAGTAGGTATTCGAGTAATTGAGACTAGTAGTCACTCACAGAGATGTCGAGGAAATTGTCTAGTAGATCTTCACGGTTGTTATCCATGCTGCGTAGATACTGAAATGCTTCTTCGATGCCGTCAATATAAGGGCGCATGTTGTCAATTGCCATAAGTTGCTGATTATTTTGCTGTGCATTTATAATAGTATCGTTGTTGCTTACAACATTAGCATGTGTTATAAGTGTAGATCCGTTTGTAGTAGACAATGGGGAAGTCACAGTGAATTGTAACCCAGATGGCTGCCCCAGTTGTTCTACGATAACATTTGGTTTTGATGAGTATGAAACTAAATCATTTGTATCGTTCTCGTTGCCATTGATAGGCCCAGGAGAGACACATTTAGCTAATGGGGCCGTTACCGGACAGGTATTGCCGATAGCAAATGCTGAAATCGTGTTTGTTGTAAAATCTGGATGACAGTTCATAATTGTTCTTAATCGTGCATTCGTTTGGCAATTGGAAATTTTAGGAAATTTATCGGAGACTTCATCCAAAGAGGAGGATACAATTATACTTTCGCGCGATGTTAAGATTTCGTCATCGTTGATATAAAGCTGTGAAAAGAAAATGGATGGTATGCTTTACAATAACAATATTAGAACGACACATACATTCTTGATTTTTGTTTAGTCAGAGCTACTCTAAAATTGATGCTTCTTGAGCTTACACTACAAATGGACAATCCTGTATTTTATTTCTGATTATACCTTATTCATTCATAAAAATTCATGACAATACAATATGTTTGCTTTATTGAATCACTTTATTATTTTACTTTTCGTTTACACGTTGCACGCTTAACTTAAGACTGAATGCTCTATGCGGTTGCACCTCTGCTTATGTGCTTGTAAATTATGATGAAAAGAATAATAAGATGGCGCCTATCGTGGTATCGTTACTTTGTTCTCAGCGAATTTGACAATAAGTTTCGTCGTTTTAGCATCAGTATGGTCAGGTTACTATTTTCGTAACTTAATTTAGGACTTTTTTTTGTTATTTAGTCTCGGAGTTTTAGTTCTTTCTTCATGACATTTTTCTATCTGTTCTAATTAAAATGTCTTGTTTATAATTTTGTAAAATATACATTTTTTAATAATTATTTAAATAAATCATTCAGTTTTATTTAGCTTTACTTTTTTTTAACATCTGGTGGCATTGCCCGCGATTGCAGTTGTTGTTGGTGTTCTTCTGCTTTCAGCAGTCAAATCTCTCTCTCGCTATTGCAGTGTTGCCTAGCTTTGTATATAAAAACGCACTAATATGCACGTTTAAAGAAAAAAAATCACCAAATTTTTATTGAATTACTTAAAGAACTTTGTATGCATGACAAATTGTCTTTACAATTTGCGTTTTTTAAATAAATGTGTTTGTGGGTTATGAGTTTTTTGTTAAGAGAACGACTTTTTTGCTATATTTGAGGTTATGTAACCAAATAAGGTACCCTTTTTGTAAAAATATCGTTATGGTATTCAGTATTTTCTGGTATTTTGTTGCTTATTTTAACTATGAATACACGTCTTGATGCCCTATGCCCCACTAAGGATTTAGGACCGGAAGAAATGATTACACCTCTATGGTTTTAATTTGCATTCAGTAAATTCAAACGCTTTTTAATGTGTAAAAAGGGTTTCAATGTTAAGAATAGTTGGGAGAGGGACATTTAATATTCTTGCATAACCTTAAAAGGAAAAAAGCAAAGCAAAAAATTAAATTCACACTTTCAAAATAACAGATTTTATAAAAACCAATACATTTTCATTAACACTAAAATCTTCTCAGAGGGACCTTTTTTAACCTTCTTTTGTTTAATACATTCTTTTTTCACCTATAGTTTCGGTAGCTTTGAATTAAAAAAAAGATACAAACACCAGACTTAAAAATTTTCGCACTTTGGGTATAAAAAAGCACTAAATTTAGTGCGAAGAGCAAATGGTTGGCAACACGGCATAACTTGGAAAAAGTGACCTCACGCAATCTCTCAAGGCTAATTCATGTTATTGATTTAGTATCACATTCGCTCGGTATTTGGTTCCAGTCGGCTTGAGAAGTTTCTCGTTTTGCTACACTGCCCTTCGGCTTAAGTCTGATCGTCCCAATTAGACACCAAATACTTCGATCCATTTTTTTTTAAATCCATTTCTTTATTTATGGAATACACCCAGTGGTGCAACGATTTACTAATAGATACTAAGATACTTAATAATTTAGCCTCTTTATTATCATATTGTATAAGGTGTTTTGTAGATTTTCTCTTGAGCCTGGTAAAGGTTATGGGATTTGCAATTATTTCTGTGGCAAGAGTGCGATTGGAGTCGTGTGTTGTGTGATGTGGCATATTTTCGTATTTCTTCAGTTATTTTGGGTACTTAGAGATCACAATGAATTTGTTCATTGGTGATATAAAAAGAGGCGTTTGCGATCATTCTGAGGTTTTTCGACTGGAATCTTTGAAGTATTTCTATGTTGGAGTTATCTGTAGTGCCCCAAAGTTGAATACCATATGCCCATATAGGTTTCAAGATAGCTGAGTGAAGTGAGAGCTTACTTTCAAGAGGAACATGAGGATTTCTGAGTTTTATTCCTAGAGCCTTCCGTTTGTGACGTTGGTTTGGGGGGTAAAGGTATTATTGAGCTTAACGGGTGAGCAAGTTTTTCGATTTAGTGTAAAATTGACTGGGGAAGATTTTGACTTATTTGGCTTAATACGCCACTCTTTCAACCAGTGAGTTATTTTATCAAGTCCTTTCTGTAGTTCTGACATGGTGGTGGGAGTCAAATGTAAGTACTGCATTGTCGTTCGCAAACGTTTCGACTATTGTTTCTTTAGAAGGTGGTAGATGGTATGTGTATAGCAAGTATAAGATGGGGCCCATAATACTGCCTTGAGGTAGCTGAAATTTCACATAGTGCACACTGTTCCTCGCCTTGTCTGACAAAGAAATTTCAATTTTCCAGGTAGGACCTAATAAATATATAATCATTTATTGGAAGAGTGTCTTTTATTTTATAGAGTAAGCCATCATCCCAAATGCGGTCAAGGGCTTGAGATATAAGATACATAAGAATCTATGGACTTCTTCGATGGTACTGTGTTTTTGCGTGAAACCGAATCGGTGATTTGGGATTATTAAGGGTTTTCCAATAAGAGGAGTTATTTTGATATTCAAAGAAAAATGCTATTTTTTAATATAATTGATCAGATGTTTATATATACCTATTATTCATTATAAAGAGACAGGTATGCTGTTAATAGTGGAAAATAACATCAGGAAAATGACCACCACGACCACGCTTACAGGACAATGAAAATTTCATGAAATCTGCCATAACGGAATTGCAAAGTGTTTGTCCTATGTCCTCGATAGTCTCACGAATTCCATCTTTGAGGTCTTGAATCGACCCCTGTTATTGGAGAGCCCTTAATTTCGGTCTTAAATTATAGGCACCCTTCTTTTGAGAAAAAGGGATTCCATTACTTTAGAGGCAATAGGCTGATGGGCCGATACGATTCGACTTGTTCAGCGATTTCTCCTAGTTTGAATATCATTTTTACTTGAGCTACTCCATTGAGGGAGAACAAAACCAGATAATGTAATTGAGTTTTATATGCACATACGTAAGGAAAGTGAGTCCTTCTTCTGGTAGTTGTTTCAGTACTTATCCTGCTATGAGGTCATATCCAGGGGCATTCTTTTTTTCTAAGTTTTTTTTATCACTTCTTTAACTTCATTTTTCGAGAATCTTTTATGGGTGGGCCCATCTGGTGCGTATGTTCTGCGTATCCTTTACTTTCTGAGCAGTGATTGGAGAGGGTTCAATTTCGTTGGGACAGAACACTCAGGTTAAGTGACGAGCAAATGTGTTTGCTTTCTGTTCTACCTCATCTGTTTTACGCCATTAGTTAGTTTTCATTTTAATGCATGATTGTGCTAGGGTTGGCTTTTTTAAATTGTGTGCTGCTTTTCATAGAGAGTAGTACTTTAAATTTGAGTCCGT
Organism: Anastrepha ludens; assembly: GCF_028408465.1. Classification (NCBI taxonomy): domain Eukaryota; kingdom Metazoa; phylum Arthropoda; class Insecta; order Diptera; family Tephritidae; genus Anastrepha; species Anastrepha ludens. The sequence goes on along the minus strand of NC_071503.1, from coordinate 75,139,455 downwards.
TTGGAAGAAAAAAAAAACAACGAAATGATTTTTATTTTAAACTTTACTTTATTTGATTGTCCAATCTATCTTTTAGATTGCTAATTACAGACTAACAGAACTTATTACAATTGTCTTACTTATACCTTTCGTTATGTCTACCTTGCATATTTGGTCAGCAGGAAATTAAATTATTATTTGCAAATCGATTCTTTGGAATTGTTTTGCTAAAAAAAAAAAATATGAAAAATATTGGCATGTGCCGGAAATGCAAATTCAGCATATGTTAAGTGATGCTTTCCATTTCAATTCAACCGGGCTATTCGGGTCATGTTCTTCGATTTCGATGTAACTTAAATATGTTGCTCTCTGGTCAAAATAATGAGACACGTATTTTTTTGTTCGCCCGAAAAAAATTTTTTTCAAGAGTTATCGGCAATTTTGTTTTTCGCCTCAAACTCGATTTTTTTTAATTATATAAGAAAAAAATTTTTTTAAATGCCCATAACTTAGTCAAAAATGAACCGATTTTAATAATTCTGGGTTCAAAATGATCGTAATTACTTGCACAAGCGACTTCATGTAGAAACAATTGCAAAAAAGTAGTTGAAAATTTTTTATTTAGCAAAAAAGAAAAAAAATTTAAATTTTTTCAAAATTCAATATTTCAAAAAGTGTATTTTTTTTTTTTTTTATAACTTTTTCCAAATCAAAAAAACATCTCAAACTTTAATTGAGCTGCATGCCTAGTAGCTAAAATGAGTTGTTTTTGAGTAATGAATTTTTGAGTAAACACCCTGTTTCGCACTTTTTGTTTTTTGCAAAATAAAAAATTTTCAACTACTTTTTTGCAACTATTTCTACATGAAATCACTCGTGTAAGTAATGACGATCATTTTGAACCCAAAATTATTAAAATCGGTTAATTTTTGACTAAGTTATGGGCATTTAAAAAAAATTGTTTCTTATATAATTAAAAAAAATCGAGTTTGAGGCGAAAAACAAAATTGCCGATAACTCTTGAAAAAAATTTTTTTCGGGCGAACAAAAAAATACGTGTCTCATTATTTTGACCAGAGAGCAACATATTTGAGTTACATCGAAATCGAAGAACATGTCCCGAATAGCCCTTTTGAATAGAAATGGAAAGAATCTATATAAGAAAATTTTTTTTAATTGCTCATAACTTAGTCAAAAATAAGCCGATTGATTCTGGGTTCAAAATAATCATAATTACTTACACGAGCGACTTCATTTAGAAATAGTTGCAAAAAAGTAGTTGAAAATTTTTTATTTTGCAAAAAACAAAAAGTGCGAAACAGGGTGTTTACTCAAAAATTCATTACTCAAAAACAACTCATTTTAGCTACTAGGCATGCAGCTCAATTAAAGTTTGAGATGTTTTTTTGATTTGGAAAAAGTTATAAAAAAAAAAAAAAAATACACTTTTTGAAATATTGAATTTTGAAAAAATTTAAATTTTTTTTCTTTTTTGCTAAATAAAAAATTTTCAACTACTTTTTTGCAATTGTTTCTACATGAAGTCGCTTGTGCAAGTAATTACGATCATTTTGAACCCAGAATTATTAAAATCGGTTCATTTTTGACTAAGTTATGGGCATTTAAAAAAATTTTTTTCTTATATAATTAAAAAAAATCGAGTTTGAGGCGAAAAACAAAATTGCCGATAACTCTTGAAAAAAAATTTTTTCGGGCGAACAAAAAAATACGTGTCTCATTATTTCGACCAGAGAGCAACATATTTAAGTTACATCGAAATCGAAGAACATGACCCGAATAGCCCGGTTGAATTGAAATGGAAAGCATCAAGTAAGTTCAATATTTGTTTAATTAATATGTGATAAAAAGTTCTTTAGCAAATTCAGCATTTGCTAAGCAAGTTCAATATTCTTTCGATTAATATGTGATAAAAGGTTCTTTAGCCATTTCAGCATTTATGAAATGTGAAAGGGTATTGGCATATGCCGGAAATGCAAATTAAGTTAAATTATGAATATTAAGAATTTATTATGCGTATTATAGGTATTACGCTTAAGGGCTTTACTATAACTCCCCCACCTTAGTTTGAGGCTCCGACGAAATATGCAATATAGACAGTTTTTTATTTGTTTTATGTATAATAAATATCGTTAACACTATGATGGTAAGAACAATCATTATGTTTATGCTTATATTTATAAAATTTGATTTCTTTGTTTGATATTGTATTTGTTCGATATATTTTACATGTTTAATTTGTTCTAAATATAATGATTCTAACTTTAAATTTGAAAAAGTTGCATTCGATTTTTCTTTGATTTTTGTTAAAACATCAGGTAGAATAAATTGGTCGTAATATTTTAGTTTGACATTACTAAAAGTTTTGTTCATTGCGCTAATTTCACAATTTTCAAATTTTACTTAAAAGTTTCCGTTTATTCTGATATCAATTTTATTACAATTATGCTCGACTTTGAAGCAGAAGTTTTATAATATTAGTATACCGGGTAAAATTTCTATTACGACTGATTCGTCTAACGTTCGCATATCGCAGTATGCTTCTTCGTAGTTTAATATGTTTGAAATACATTCATTAGAAATTTGAATTAAATTTTTCTTAAGATTATCTTTAACGCTTACATCAAAAATATTGTTTTTGGAATCTATTAGTATTTCGTAGGTATTCAATATAATTGATTTATTTTTTACATTGGGAATTGGCTCAAATATGATTTTCGATAAAATTTCCTTTGAATATTGAAGAATCTGAAGAATTAATTATTACGATACTATTGTCGTGTAAGGCGACGGCTACTTTAATATTTGTGTAACTATCATAGTCATTTATCAAGTCAAGCTCTGTGTTTGTTAGAATGTCCGTGGGAATTATTCCCAGTTTGCTAGAAAATATTATTTGTCCAATATCATCGATGTGGTAAATTTGTTCTATAAATGTTATTTCGTCCTCTATTGTCGCTATTTTATTTTGCATAAAGTCTTTGAATTTATTTAAATAATTTCCAATCAGAATTTGTTTTTGGTTTATGTGGTTGGTAATGCTTTGTATTTGAGAGGATATGAGGTGGTTGACGTAGGTGAGGTTGTTAATTTTGTTTGTCAAGGATTCTTCGTTTTTATATAATGATTTCAGTGAGTTGGTTATTTCTAGTTCATCGTCGTTGTCCATAGTACCTGCAATAAGCTTAAGTCCTTTTCCCAGTGCATTTATCAGTCCTCTTTTCTGTCTAAAGTGTGGATTTAAATTTTCTATTTTTCCTTCTAATAGCACAAAATTTTTACTTATGGTATCTAATAGTGTCTTGGCCTCAACCGTGCCAGCATTAAGTGTTTGTATATTTTCAAAGATTATGTTTAATGTGTCCGCGTAGGCAGTTACGTTGACAATGTGGAAGATTTTGCTATAGCGGTCAATCACTTTTTGTTCTCCTGTTTTGATCGGTATGTATCCATTATTGGTAGTTAAGTCTTGAATGTCGATAGATTGTGCGTAGATGGTCGTTAAAAATGTAATCGTCAAAATCCAGGGTGTCATCTGAAATAATTTATATGGGTTTTCAATGTCTAGCTTTTATTTTGGGGTTATTTGTATCCTGATATTTCTTATTTTGTTTCACATGTGTTTTGTAATATTTTAGTCCGGTTTTAATGTCCTTTAAATGTTCGGTATCAATTATACTGGCATCTATTTTTCTATATCTTCTGTGGTTTTTGCCACCTCTAACTTCTTTTATGGAGTTGGTTGCTTCTTGAATATCAACATCTTTTCTATCTTTATTTAATTTGCTTATGTAGTTTTCTTTTTTCTTCAAAATCAAATCATGGATTTCTTCGTATTTGTCACCATGAATTTTCCCATTTATGAAATCAATTGGTTTAGCTTTTGTACTACTGTGTATCGTGTTGTTATAAAAACCTATTATCCTTAGAATTTTTTCTTCCACCGTTTCATGATGGTACTTTTCGTCATGTCGTAAAAGTCTAATGTGGTCATTAATCGTATTGTGTAATCTTTCAATGTCTGCATTTGATGTATGGTTACTGTTAGATGTGTAATGTATTGTAATATTTTCGTCCTTTAAAAACTGTAGCATTGGCATAGCTTTGAAGCCAAGTTCATTGTCGACAATAATTTTCTCAATTTTACCGTAAGTGTTAAGATAAAGTAATAGTTTGGTTTTGAATTCTGTCCATGTCCTTCCATTAATTCTATAAGCTACCGCAAATTTTGTAAATTTATCAATTATTGTCATAAAAATTTGTTTTTCTAATGTGTAAAAGACATCGATGTGAATGATTTCACGAGGCTTAGAGGGTGTTTCGGTAATTTTATAGGGTATCTTAGGAGGTCTTCTATCATATTTTTCTAAATTACAAACTTCACAATTATTTGTAAATTGCGTTATCCTTAATTTTAGTTTAGGATTGTAGATTTGTATCCTTAATTCTTCGAAAACTGCTTGTATACCTCTATGGTTTTTATCTAAATGTTCTTTTTCAATAATTCCACTTAATTTATTTTCGTCTTCTATATCTTCTAATAAAGTAAAACATCTTATAATTCTAAACTTTTTGTTATTAGAGAAAAATTCCTCGTAAGTAGTCTTAAAAATGTTGTAAAATACGTCATCTATTAGAATTGCATTTAATTGTGCAGGGTTAAAATGAGTTTTAAGTAGGGTAAGAGTTGTATTTCTATCTAATTCCTTAATTTGTATAATTTTCCTTTTATTTTTAAAAATTAACTTGTTTTTTATTCGTACGGATCCTGATGCCATTTTCTTTATAATCACTTGATTTTTAAACAGATTGAATGGAAACGAAGTCTCTTTAATGGTTAAAGGATCGGATTCTAATGCATTTATGTTTATGGGTTCATGTTCAATACGAGAGAGAGCATCTGCGTTACTATTTTTCGTTCCTTTTTTCTATTTTATTTCATAGTCGAATTCAGATAATTTTAATCGCCATCTAAAGAGTTTTGAATGAGTCATGTTAAGGGCTTATGATCGGTTTCGATTAGAAATTTGCGTCCGAAAAGGTAGGGTCTAAAGTATTTAGTTGCCCAGACTATTGCTAGTAGTTCTTTTTCTATAGTGCTGTAGTTAATTTCATGTTCGTTAAGAGTGCGATTCGCGTAACAAATGGGGTGGTTATCTCGTGAAAGTACTGCACCTAAGGCATAATTACTAGCGTCCGTTGTGAGAGTAAATTTTTTTGAAAAATCGGGATATGCAAGAATCGGATCGTGAATTAACAATGTTTTAAGAGTATTAAAGCTTTCTTGATATTGCGGTTCGGAGATATTTATTTTTGCATCCTTTTTTAAATACTTAGTCATGGATTTGACGATTAAAGAGTAATCCTTTATAAATTTCCTATAATAGCCGGTTAAACCAAGAAACTGTTTAATTTTTTTAGGAGTTTTAAGGATTGGGAAATTTTTGACACATTCTATTTTTTTGGGGTTTGCCTTTATACCACTGGGTATCACTATGTGTCCAAGGAACTCGGTTTCTTTTTTCAAAAATTCTGACTTATCCAATTGTACTTTAAGTTTGGCTTCTTTTAAGCGGTTAAAAATTAGTTTAATGGAATCAATGTGCTCTTGCAGAGAAGTAGGAAAAATAATAATGTCATCTAAATAAACGAGGCAAATTTTATTTAAGAAATCTTTAAGGATATTATTCATGAGTCTTTGGAATGTCGCTGGTGCTGTCTTCAGACCAAACGGCATTCGTAAGAATTCATAGTGCCCTCCTTCGACACTGAAGGCGGTCTTGTGAATATCGTTTTCTTCGATTTCTATTTGGTGAAATCCCTTCGCTAAATCGAGGGTGGTGAAGTATTGGCATCTGCCCAATTTGTCTAATACCTATTTCATCGATATTTGGAATTGGATATTTATCATCTATAGTTACTTCGTTTAGTTTACGATAGTCTATTACAAGTCTCCATTTAGCCTTTCCACTGGCATCAGCCTTCTTCGCTACGATCCATATGGGTGCTGAATATGGGGAATTGCTGTGTCTTATTATTTTATTTTCAAGCATTTCTTGAATTTGCTTCTCTACTTCTTTTTTATGAATAAAGGGATATCTATAGGATTTAGTAGAGATTGGGATATTATCAGTAGTCCTAATTTGATGTTTAATCGCTGATGTAAAACTCAATTTGGTATTTTCCTGATAGAAAATATCTGAATATTTGTTTATAACTGGCCAAAGTTTAGCTTTTTCTTCAAGATTAAGGTGCTGAATCCGGATCTGTTCTCTTAGTGGTTTCTATTCCTTTTCTTCGATGATATTAAAATTTGAGATGTCTTCCTCCTGCGTGAATTTGCTGTCTGACTCGGAAGCTAAATCGAATTCTATGTTATTAGAAGGGGCTTTACCTAAAATGACGTGTTCTTCTGTCTTGTCGCCATCTTTGCTTTTGACAAAAAGAGTTAATATGCGTTCTCCAAATTTAATTGTATTATCCGCATAGTTTATGTTTGCTTTTAAAGGCCTTAATAATTCGTTCCCTATTAAACCGTCATAGAAGTCATGGAATTTTGTTATGTAGAACTCGATTGCGTCTAGTCCTGTACCGAATTCTTCAAAAGCTTTAATCTTTGCCTTTTCGTTTAAACCGATTTTGTGTTGCAAGGTATTTATGTAAATGGGATTTATTTTTTGAATCCATTTTGGGTGGCAGATACCAGGATTAAGAATTGAGTTAGTAGCGCCTGTATCCACTATTAGTTTTATGTGTCCTAATTTTGTCTGTACTTTTATATATGGAAGTTCTCCGAGGCGGTATAGTGAACATTTTCACTTTTAGTTAGTTCGTGTTGATTTACATCCATGGGTTCCGGTAATGGAAGTCGGTTGGGTTGGTTATCATCTCCATTTTGAAGGGTGAAGTTTTGCCTATTACGGTTGAAGTTTCAATTATATTGTGGATTTTGACTAAAAGGTGAATTAAAATTCCGTTGTTGGAAATTTTGTCTGTTACGGTTGGAAGTTAAATTATTTTGTGAATTAAAATTCTGGTTCGAATTTCGATAAGGATTATGATTAGAATTTTGTGGATTATAATTTGGGAAGTTTCGCCTGTTGTAATTGAAATTCGAATTATTTTGTGAATTAAAATTCTGGTTACAATTTTGACTAGAACTACGTGGGTTAAAGTTAGATTTGCCTTGCGAATTTTGTAAAGGTTTCTTCTCAACTCTGTTTCGTAAGAAAAATTGTTGATTGTCTACTCGAAGATGAGCGTATCCGGCTTCAAAAAGGATATTCATTGCTCCTGCTAGAGTATCTGGATTTCTACAAGCTAAAATGGTTTTCATAGGTTCGGGGACTTTAGATTTAAATATATTGAGGGCTGTACGTGAGCTATTTTGAGCGACAGCATTCGCTGTTCCTAGTTCTTGTCCAAGGACAAATACAGTTTTATTATTAAGACGCCTAAGTTTGCTCTTAATTTCATCAAAGAAATCTATGCTAGTGGTTTTAAAAACTGTGGCCCTGAGTGAATCGAAAAGTTCGTCACAACTTAATCTATCTCCAAAATTATTTTCGAGTATGTCTTTAATTTCATTCCATGAAATCGCCTGGGAATTTATTTCTATTATCTCCCTAGCTTTTCCCTTTAGTCTGCTTTTAATTATGTCGGAAAATAGTCCTAGTGATAATTCGTCGTACGTTTGAAGCATGGGGTGAACTCTGTCTATTAGGTTTAAAAATGTCCGAAGGTCCCTACTGTCGCCGTTGAATTCAGGGAGGTTTCCTAGGTATTTCAAGGGATCGAAACGTATTTGAGCCATTTTTATGTATATATGTATATATATACATATATATTTTGAATTAATTTATTGAATTTACTTTTAAAATTCTCTGGAGGGTCCCCCGTTAGGAAGTAAATCGCAGAGATTTTTATTAATTTTAAAGCTGGAGGGTCCCCCAAAAGGTGGTGGATCGCAGCTTTCAGGTGTATTATTTGGTTATTGGCTGTACAAGCCGTATGTTATGAGTGGTATTATTATTGTGTTTGGTTATTCCTTCTAGGAAGGAGGGCTTTTCTACTCTGGAGGGTCCCCCGTTAGTGAATCGCAGAGTTAAGCTATGTTATAGATTTGTAAATTAAGAAATTATTGGCTGTACGAGTCGTTTTTAAATTGTGCACTTATTTACACTTGCTTACAGGAATTGAAATTGTTTTCCTATTGCTTTCTTTTAAAAGTGTATATATTAATGATAAAATATAATTTTAAATATGAATATTATAATAGTTTATGCATACATTGCGTACAAATGGTATATCGGTGATATTAGTTCTTTTTTTTTATGTTAATTAAAATTCTTTCTTTGATATTTTTGTTTTATATCTGTCCTGTAGGGATTACTGTGGCGATTTGCACTCGGCACTCCTGTTTTATAGATCAGTGATATGCCTTCACTGTCCAAAACGAGGATGGATATGCCAGGAAAGATATATATGTATATATATGTATAAATTGTATATTCGTTTTTTTCAAATTTCTTTATTTAATTTTATATCTTATTTTTTTTTGTCAATGTTTTTTTTTTTTATATTTAATATTTCTCTAATGAATTAACGTATTAATACCTTTTATCTTTTTGTGGTGTCTTCTTCTTGTTTTATTGCTGTTGCTTACTTGACGCTCTCCTGGCTGATACTGATGATAAGTCTTGTTGGCACTGAGCTGTTAGATGCTTCCTTGGTCGTGTAGCGACTATTTGGTTCAAAAGCCTTCGTTGCGTGGCTGCTTCGTAGGGCTGGAGATATCAATTGCTGATTGAAGTTTCCTTTTCACGGCTTTGCTTATTTGCAGCTGATTTTGATTTCGCTCGTTTGCTGTGGGTTTGTAGATCTTTCTGGAATGTTCGTTGGTACGTGTTGAAATGATTGTTTCACTGTTGTGGTTTGGTAGCTTCCTGTCTTAGTTTTATTCTGATGTCAATGGGGATACACTTCACTCGAGCTCACTGCGTGTAATGTTTTTTTTTTTTTGTTTTTGATTTAGCGAATTTTATTTACTCGTAAAAAGTTTTATAAAAGATTCCTTTTGGGGTAATCCTTTGCTCACTAAAAGTCTTTATGTCCTGTTCGATTTTGGCGATTTGTGCCCACAAAGTACAGGTGTTTATTATTTTCAATTTTTGGTTTTGGCAGTCTTTTGCCCACAAACACAAATGTTTATTATTTTTTTTTTCACCGTTGTGGCAATCTTCTGCAGCAATTTCGCGAAAAGTTCCTTATACCGCACTAAGAATTAAAGTTCACTTATCTATCTTTTTAATTTTGGAATAGATAATCGCGGTATCCTACCGACTGCGCCACTTGAAATTTGAGTCCGTTTGGAAGATAAAAAAAAAACAACGAAATGATTTTTATTTTAAACTTCACTTTATTTGATTGTCCAATCTATCTTTTAGATTGCTAATTACAGACTAACAGAACTTATTACAATTGTCTTACTTAAACCTTTCGTTATGTCTACCTTGCATATTTGGTCAGCAGGAAATTAAGTTATTATTTGCAAATCGATTCTTTGGAATTGCTATAAAAAAATATGAAAAATATTGGCATGTGCCGGAAATGCAAATTCAGCATTTGTTAAGTAAGTTCAATATTTGTTTAATTAATATGTGATAAAAAGTTCTTTAGCAAATTCAGCATTTGCTAAGCAAGTTCAATATTCTTTCGATTAATATGTGATAAAAGGTTCTTTAGCCATTTCAGCATTTATGAAATGTGAAAGGGTATTGGCATATGCCGGAAATGCAAATTAAGTTAAATTATGAATATTAAGAATTTATTATGCGTATTATATTACGCTTAAGGGCTTTACTATAACAAGTAGTCAGCGGCAGGGGTTGCATCAAGTTTGCTGAGATAGTTCTGGAGCTGAGGGTTGTGTTCTTTTTTAAGGAGTTCTTTGAGTTCTTGAGTAAGTGGGTTAAGTGTTTTTTCGTTCTCAGGGTGTCTTCCTCTTTGCCATGTTTTTCTTGCCTGCCGTTTTTCTTTAAATTTTTCTTTTATCTCAAGAGGTATTTGTGTGTGGTGTTGCTTGAAGTTAATGGTAGAAGTAATAAGGATTCCGAAATAAGCCTTTCGCTACACAAAAGTTGACGAAATCTGGTATTTTATTACTGTCAGTGGGCTAATACGTTGGAGAGGCTATGGTGAGGTTAAATTTCGTGATGGCTGCCAATAGTTGGTGACCTTTTGAGGTAGAGAGACGGGATCCTCAATGGGTGTGCTTGGTATTTATTTATTATTTATTTATTTATAACAAATTATACAATAATAAATTACAGTATAAATTAAGAAAAGCGACACTAGCTACGAGGCTTTCAGTCGTATTTTTAATAGAAAAATTGTTAATTTATTTAAGTCCCGTAAATTCAGTGGGATGAAATGAAATGTAAAAAATTATACTGATTAAAACTAAGCTGTTATTGTTATAGAAGAATAAAATAAAATAATACTTTAATCTGCGCTAAATTAAATTTAAGATATCCTGGTTCCTTAAGAAATTGTATATTGTCACGATATTGTCATAGCTAGGTGTGCTCAATGCTTTACTTAGGTTAATGTTGTCAGCGGTTTCGTACTCCTTCGTTACTGGACATTATTTAATCAAGTGCTCCACTGTGTTTGGACCGCCGCACAAAGGGCAGCAGGACTGACTTTTCCTGGTTAAAAGGTGTGAGTGGGTAAAAATTGTATGACCCAGTCTTAGACGAGTATACGGCTTCAAAAAATTAGGGGTCAGACTCACCGGTTAGGATGGCGTTAGTCTCTTTGGATTTAGTCTGTAATAGTGATGTCCTTGCGTTGTCCAGTCTGCTAAATCGACATTACGTCTTTCTTTCTTTACAGGTCCGTTTTGCTTATAACTTTAAGCATAAGTGTAGGAGATTTGTAGACATTTTTAGCAGCCGTATCAGCTGCTTCATTTCCTGAGATTCCAGCATGACCGGGTATCCACACTAGTTTGATTTTGTTTGGTGCTGCACCAAGTGAATTTCTAATCGATGAAATAATTTTGTTCAAATTAGACGGTGATTTGATTGCTGTGATGCATGATTTGCTGTCAGAGCAAATCATATATTTCCCTTTGTTTTTCTTTGCATACTCAACGTCTAGTTCGATTGCCAAGGCTTCAGCAGTGAATATTCTACACATTGGATAAAGAAGCCATTGTGATATTGCGGCTCCATTTTGGTTGATTACGGCCAGGGAGGTGTACTCCGAAGTCTTAGATCCATCAGTGAAAATGAAGTTCCATCCAGATGTTCTATAACATTCAAATGTCTCCGAGAATGTATTGTAGCTCGATATACCGTGTTTGGTGTGTTTTGCTTAGACAAGCTGAGTAAGACATCTTCGAATGATCTGGGGCTAATGAGCCAGGGAGGGAAAGTTTCAACGACTCTTTTCGCTCGGTAAAGAGTTATGAAATTCTCCTTGGCGAAAACGAGGGATGTTGACATAGATGATAGTATCCTCGACTGCGTTTTTCGTAAAATTGCATTGTTGAAGATGTTTGTTAGCGCCATATTTGTGGTGTCGAGTCTCTATTGGGGATACTCGGTAAGCCGGCTTCTGCTAGTAGAAACTTTATTGGTGAAGTTGGGAAAGCTCTAAGGCTTCGACGGATTGCTGCATGATAAGGAACTGAAATTTTGCGGATTAAAGATGTTGCACAGTGTCCGTAGATTGGCAAGGCGTAGTCTATTTTCGATAGAAGTAGTGCTCTGACAACATTAATAAGTGTCGTAGGATGTATATAACTATGTTTGCAGGACAGATACTTAATGATATTTAATCTAGTTGCTAGGGAATTTCTAATATAATTACAATGCGGCTTAAAAGAGTACTTAGAGTCTATAATTAATCCTAGCAACATTAAGTTTTCTTTGGGTTGAATAGCATAGTTGTCTATTCTCAGTGATATGTTGCACGGACTCCTCTTTCGGCAGATATGTAAAAGATTAGTTTTCTCTAGAGCGAGTTTTACACCTGAAGTTATGGACCATAATGAAATATCGTTGAGAAAAATCAGTAAAGATATTTTCAACACAAGATATGTTACTGGCTTTTGTGTATATGAGATGCTTGATATAGTAAATATTATTGTACAATCATTCTATTGGCAACTACCTATGTACAGAAGGTTATGAAAGTGAAGCAAAATGCATCCCACGCTTTTAACTCTAATTTGAATTATTCTATTTGTATCTTAATTTTTGTTATAATTCTGTTCTGAGGTAGTTGACTATGACTGATCGTTCGATTTGCTATTACTTCATTATAGGTCTCTTTGTCATTAAAATTTATTTTCTACTTTTTAGTTCGAATAGCAATAAAAGCGTGTTTTTTAGTTTTTTTAAACTATTTTTTATTTTGGAACTATCGGCCAGTATTGCAAACCGATAGTGTCCTCCAGCTAGAAACCTGTTCCCAATGGTTTTAAACAATTTTGCATACTCCTCTGGTTTGATAGTATGTTTGGGTGGGCTATACACTGTTGATATTGTAATAGGGCCATTTGAAATCTCCACAACTATACGTGTCGCTTGCATAGCTTCTGTGCAAAATTAGTTTAAACTGTTATGCTACATATAACTTTTTATGAGAATAGCAGAGCCGGTGTGGGCATTGTGTGGTATATCTTGTACATGGTCCGGCACTCGAAGTGTAACCAACTTCAAACCGCTTGCGCAGCTTCAGCTGTCTGTTAGTTGACTCAATGACAGTCTAGAGTATTGTTTAAAAGCACGCGGAAGCATTTTCCCGAGAGTAAACGCGAAAAAAGAAAATCAGTTCGTAAACTCAAGCACCTTAAAGTAAATAAAGTCTTTTTTTGTCTATCCATTACTCGTTACAATGATACTGGTAGTATTGCGAAACGTCATGGACCCGGGCATTAAAAGACTACAACGTCTCATGAAATGGTTTAAAAAGTAAAGAAGCGATTTGAGCGAAATTCCCAACGAAGTGCCAATCAAATGGCGAAAGAACTGAAAATATCTGACCGTAGCATCCGCCGTATACTGAAAGATGATCTCAAAGTCAAGCCTTACAAGATCCAAAAGGCGCATGATCTCATACTAAAGCAGCAACAAGTCAGACTTGTGTTTCCTGATGAGAAATTGAGCGATTCGTAAACTCCCAAAACGATGTTGTTTGTTTGACTGACCGTTCATACGAAAATTTGATTCATCGATTGGCCACCAGGAGTGGCCACAGGTAAGGGTTTGGACCGCTGTAATTGCAGACAGGTGCTCTTCAATTGTTTTCATCGAGTCATCAAGATAAATGTGAAATATTATCGGGAAAGTACTCTGGAGGTTGCTTTAAAGCCGTGGGCAGACAAATATTTCGGTAGCTGGCCATGGACGTTTCAACAGGACTCGCCACCGTCTCACAAAGCTGGAGTGAACCAAAAATGGTTAAAAAACAACGTTCCAAACTTCATAACGCCCACACAATGACTCTCGAATTCACCAGATTCGAATATCCATCTGCAAGTCACATTCGGGCACCTTGCGATTCGTTTGCTGCCCATCTCAACATAGCCAAGGTAAAAAGGTGTAATACCGAGCAAAGGTAAATTGATTCTTAATTTTGTATGATTTTCACACGTTTGTTACTTTGAATTGAATAAAAGTAATTTTTCAAACTAAATGTATGACCTTTTTAATTGGTTAAACTTCGACTGCCTCGAGCTCGAATTTGGGATTTGAAAGTAGCTTCTATCTGTAATGAGAGTTTCAGAGATCAGGAGAATAACTATACCGTGGTATTTGAGCAGAGTTTTCAAATATAATATATGTTTTGATGGACCATTGGTATTCGAGATAATATTATTCATGGATTTGGAGGGCTTAACTTCTGAGTCGTGAGAGTAACGAGCGGATTCATCATTGATGAGACTTGCTGCAATACTTTCTTAGAAGCGCGATCATTTCTCGCATTTCCCTAGAGGACTCGTATGTTGCTTCTTTGGGCTGAGGTGCTGAAGGAACATTCGTATTGTGTGGAACATGTTTTACAACTTGTGTGTATGACAGTGACTTTGGGACATATTAAGGTGGTTGGATGACAGTGATCGAACCGGTTGAGGTTTGAGGCTGAGCGGGCTTGGTTTCAACCAGAGTGCGTAGAGCGCTCAAAATTCGCTCCTACTTTTTCAAGCTATCTCCAAAAGCAATAAAACTCATACAAAATATTCTCTGAGTAAATCATTGAAAATATCTATTTTGCGTAAACTCCTCAAACTCTTTTATTACTCATTTGTTTGTATACAAAGAGTGCTGATCGTTCTGTGAGCATTCGCTTTGTTTTCATCCCCCGAGTTTTGTAAATGATGCGATCTTTATTTGAGCTCAAGTTTATATGAATTTATCAATGATAAGTAATTTGATATTCAATATTGTTCCTTTTTGCATTGCTCAATTATAAATATGCATTTCGAGCATACCCTAACCAATTTTTGTTTTATTTAATGAAAGTAATACTTTGCGAGAATAGTGAAGTTTATTTCATTTATTTTTTTAAAATAATTTCAAAGAATTTCAAAAAAAGAAAGTAAAAGAAAATTCATTAAAGTTGAGGTTCATTGAATTTAATGAAAGTCGATTAAATATATTATTTATGACTGATCGTCGTTCGGTTCGTCAAAATCTGTACTTTTGAATAAACTTTCATTCAATTTGATAAACAGCTAGAAAATCTGCCCATTTTTTATACTTTTTACACACGCGAAACACATGCAAACGCAAACTAGCCACAAAAATGCTTTAATAAAAACAAACGGCGATAGAAATTCAAGTAGGAAAAAGTGTCAATATAAAAGAGTAATAAAAATGATGCTTTCAAAGAAATCTCACTGAGCATACAAAATGATTGCTACTGTTGAAGAGGGTTTATCATTTTTAAATAATCTGAGAGGAGAGAATAAGCTAGCGAACACTCAATTCGGTTGATGCTTTCAAAGAGCGCATGTTAAAAGAATGTCGAAAGAGGAATGTTAATAAATGATTTTTTCGCTCTTTCAATAAATAACTGATGCTCTCTTGTTTGGTTTTAAGCAGAAATAAAAACTCAAAACAAAATGCATTGAGTTGAGTTTTTATCAGCTGAATGAGGGATATTTTACTCATCAATGATAAGTGAATATGAACTCTGGTTTCAACTCAACAATGAACATTGGGGGAGTCTTTTTGTGTTTCTGTGTTTAATGTTGAAGATATTTTACGCTATGTGGCCAAACTTTTTAGTTCTTCTATAATTTCTTGGGTGCATATTTTTTAATATAACATTGAAATTTCTCTTTTCTTTAAGCTTATACGTATATAGTTCAGAGCTTTTCTGTTCTAATCTGTTCTAATAAGTATTCAATAGTCCTACAGAATTCTTGTATTTTTACTTGCTTACTGGGCTTTAGATCGTAAGAGCCAAGAGAAGTTTCTGCGAAGAGTTTCATCAACGGTGAAATATTGTTGACTTTGTCAACAAATATTGGTGGAGGCTTGGAGGTTCAGAGCTATGTTCTTCTTCGTGAACTTGCAAAGAGGGAAATCTGCTTTGAGAGAGTTCAGTGCTACCGAGCCAGAATTCATCGAATTTGGCTTGCTTTCGAGAGGTTTTCAGCTTATCTGGGCTATCACGAAGTTTGTTTTTGGTCGAAGATTTTCCAATCGTTACGTGGTGGGTTCTTGCTGGTCGATGGGTAAGGGGCGAGGTCCTGTTGATTATAGAGCAGTTCCAGTTGTTGCTGTAGCTGCTATATCTGCTCCTGTTGCTTGGCTTTGTATTATTTTGAGCTGTTTGGGAGTTTGGGGTTGAGTTGGAGGTGATCGGGAGAGGTGGACTCACTTGTTGTGCAATTTGTTGTTGTTGTGCTGCTTGTTGTAGGATTTGTTGCAAATTTTGCCGCAATTCAGAGCCTTTTGGTTTGTTTTGCTGTTTCTGTTGAAATTGCTTCTGCGGCTTTTGTTATTTTTGGTTTATACTGCCTCCATTATAAAGATGTGTATTTATAATTGGCGCGTACAGCCTTTTTGGGTGTTTGGCCGAGCTCCTCCTCCTATTTGTGGTGTGCGTCTTGATGTTGTTCCACAAATAGAGGGACCTACAGTTTCAAGCCGACTCCGAACGGCAGATATTTTTATGAGGAGCTTTTTCATGGCAGAAATGCACTAGGAGATCGGATTGCCTGCCGAGGGGCGACCGCTATGAGAAAAATGTTTTTCTTAATTTTGGTTTTTCACCGAGATTCGAACCAAAGTTCTCTCTGTGAACTCCGAATGGTAGTCACGCACCAACCCATTCGGCTACGGCAGCCATCCATTAGGAGTATGTTTTTCATTTTTCGGGTTTTGTGCTTAAGTTATTTTTATTTTTTATTATTAGCTGTAAAATGTTCTTTGGCACCTCCGACAAAATACTAAAGTAATGCTTTATTTTTTTAACTTATTTACGTTCTGCTATGAGTCAGCTTTTTTATTGTGCAAAATTGAAGTTTTTTTGTTTTAGTGTTTTGTTTTTTATTATATTTGTATGTCTTTACTATGTTCAGCTATTGCGGCAATGATATTCAACCACGCTATGGGGTAATTAGCACTTTTTCACTGTTTAACGTTTATTTTTTGCACTATTTTAGTTTTGATTTGCGAAAACTTTAGGAATTTCCTCACTTCAGTGGAATGGCCACGTGAAATTCATATGGATTCGATCCAAGTGGAGTCAATTTCTTCATGTACATATATACGATACACCACATCAATCAATTCTTTAATCACCTTGTATGGACGTTCCCAGGATGCTTGCAGTTTTGGAGAAGCACTTTTCTTTCTTTGCGGATTATAAAGAAGTACCAAAATCCTTCGGAGCTCACAGCACGGTCAAATCTATCCTTCATCTTCTTACTCTTTAGCTGGGTACATTGCCTTACATGATGGTGTAATTCATCAATGTCACACTGTAGTGTTTCGCAACGACTACCATCGTCCTTTGAAGAAGTGAAACTTTTGGCGAACGTTCAAACACCACGAAGCCTTAAACCGCCCTCAAAGATGGTCCTTCCATGCAATTGGCCAGCGATAGGCCACCAGGAACATTTGAATGTGTTTATCCCAATTTCGTTGGCACTTTCCCACTACCTTTCGAAAAGGCTCCTCCAGAGTGCCTTTCTAACACTCCATTCAATTGCGGGTATTGTACGTGTTTTCTTAATTCCCAACAAGCAACGCATCTGTTAAAATACTGCTGACTCGAAGTTTCTTTCTTGCTCTGAATTCAACTCAGTAGGTACTCCAAACCCCAGCGGGTCAGGGGTTAGAATTTGCCGGAGGTAAGGTATACCTGTCGTAAGAGGCGACTAAAATCTAGGCAGAGTAAATTCTATACAAATCCCCAATCCAAGGTGGAAGAGCAGATGCCGATGGTTGAGTGGCTAGGGGTACCTAGTCTATGCGAACTTGGAGCGCCCAGGCAAGGCTCCATTTCAATAAGTGCCTTACTGCGCTACGAGGGCACTGCCCCTTTATTCATGGGACCAAGATGGACACAAATAAAACAAATAAAAACAAAAACGAAAATGGCGAGAACAGGCATAACAGCTCACCATTCGAGGACCCAGTACGTTAATCAAGAAAGGAGAACCAGCCCTCAAATTAAGCGAGCCAAGTGGTCGTCAATCAAGACCCCAAAGGCGGGACCCCAGAAACAGAAATATCTTAGGCAAACAGCTTAGGTGTGACCTCAACAGCTGAAACACCTAAACAGCACACCATCGGCACAGGCACAGTCGAACAACCCAATAAACTGAGCAGGGCAGGCAAAAAGAGGCTCATTTACCTCGTTAAAAAAGGGCTCAGCAGAGAGGAGGCATATGCGAAAGCTCTGCTCCCCATGCGTCATGCCCAAATGGCATAAGACCTGGACCAAAGCGGTTTAGGTCGTGTGAACAGACTCCATCAGAGGCTACCTTGAAGAAGGGGGCTAAAGACGATAAACCGTCTACATCCAAGACCGCAGCAATAACAGCAACAGCCGCTGCAAAACAAGCAGCAAACATTGCCAACACATCCGTGAAGAGGCAGTCCTCTGCCTCATATAAGGATATAGTAACAGGTGTAAAAATGACAGTGCTCTCAAGGGACTATTCCAATACGCTCCTAACAACAGAGCAAATGGACTCCATCCAGTACTTTATTCTTGGGAAAATTTTTATTTTTTTTTAATTTTAATTTTTTATTGCAACTAGTTCATAAGTACTTATAAATGACTAACAAGCAATTTAATTATGATAACATTACACAATTTGCACTCATGCATGACATAAATCATTTCTATGGAGGTATGAGATCGCTAGGTTTAATGCGTCTGAGCCTTCGTATTAGCTCGTTTCAAATATTAAATTAAGTGCTTCTTTATTGATGTGGTTTATTAGTATTTCTTTATGGACAACTGCAATCTTTGCGATTTCAGTGTTGACGTAGTTTATTTTAACCCTTCAGAAGGCGCGCTATGAGCAATTTGCTCACGCAATTTTAAAATTGCCAAATTTTCAATGTTTACCGTTATTCCTAGAATAACGGCGTTCAGTACCTCTAAGTAAATGATTTGTCTTTGCAATAAGAAGCATTCGAAGTGTGTAGTGTGAGAATAGAGATCGAAGATATTGGTTTACTTTATATGTGCGGCATTTTGCTCATTGCGCGCCTAACTACGTAAGTATTTTAATATATTTTTTTTTTGCAATAAACGCGTATAATTTCTCTTTATAATTATTTAGGTAAATTTTTTAACAAAATAATGGAAACTAATAGCAAACGTCGTCGTCTGGCAAATGACACCTCACAAATTGCATCTTGGTTGGACGAAATTTTGGATGACGAGGACAACGTGGAAGAAGATTTTGAGGAAAGTGATTGTGAAAGTGAACACACTGATCACCAAAGTGACACAGAACAATCTTCTGATACCGACGCAGGTTTTGATCCAGATGAAAATGTCGAAATGCCGCGAGGAAGGCGGCAATTTTATTTGGGAAAAGATATGTGTACAAAATGGGCTATGGATGTACCCACTCGCAATATACGTACTAGACGCTGTAACATAGTTACACATCTTCCAGGAGTTAAGGGCACAGCGAAAGACGCTATAACCCCTTCACAATGCTCGCACTATTTTTGAAAGATACTTTACTTGAAAAATTTGTAACATACACAAATATGTACATTCAAAAAGTGACTGATTTGTACCAAAGAGACAGGGATTGCAAGGAAACAGATTTGGCGGAGATGAAAGCATTTATTGGAATTTTGTATATGGCTGGATTAAAAAAATTGAACCATTCAAATTTAAAGGAGCTTTGGCTAGATGATGGAACTGCTCCAGATATTTTCAGAGCAACAATGTCGACCAAGCGTTTTTTATTCCTAGTCCGTGTGATTCGTTTCGATGAAACTTCGTCTCGTTTAGCCAGATCCCAATTAGATAACCTTGCAGCGTTCAGAGAAATATTTGAAGAATTTAATGGCTATTGTTCCGAACATTTTATTCCTGGAGAATACTGCACCATTGATGAAATGCTGGAATCTTTTCGAGGAAGGTGTAAGTTCCGAATTTATATGCCTAATAAGCCAGCTAAGTACGGATTAAAAATCAGTGCATTGGTTGATTCAAGGACGTTTTACACTTATAAAATGGAAATATACTGCGGAAAACAGCCACCTGGACCTTATCAGTTAGATAATTCACGTGCTAGTATCGTCAAAAGAATTGCTGCTCCAATATTAAATACAGGCAGAAATTTAACAATGGACAATTACTTTATGTCTATACCCCTGGTTGATGATCTTTACAAAAACTACAGGACGGCAGCTGTTGGTACACTAAGAAAAAATAAGAAGGAAATTCCTCGTCAATTCATTTCGACAAGAGGAAGACCAGTACCTCATAACCTATTTGGTTTTGGTGAAAACAAAACTATTGTCTCGCATATTCCAAAACAGAAAGATAAGAAAATTGTACTTTTGTTATCTTCTTTTCATACCGACGACGGAATAGATGACGAAACGGGTGACAAAATCAAACCCGAAATTATAACATTTTATAACCACACAAAGGGTGGAGTAGATACTGTGGACCAGATGAAGGAAACTTATTCGGTATCCAGAACTACTCGCAGGTGGCCCATGCGACTATTTTTTACAATTATTAATATTGCTGGTATAAACGCCCAGATTATTTATAAATGCAATACCCAAATCATGACACAGAGAAGGTTATTTTTGAAAGAAATTGCTTTGGAGCTTATAAGTGAAAAAATGTATTGAATTTTCGTTTTATCTTTTTATGTTATCAAAAATAGTTTCTAGGAGTTTAAAACTCAAAAATGCATATATCTTAATAAAAATAAACCATTAACCTATAAAAAAAATACTTTATCTTATTAATCTACATAACTTAGGAGCATAATATGTTTATGTGAAAGTGGTGTGAGCAAAATGCTCACGTGCGCCAATTCGTGTAACTTATTAAGGCGCGCCTTCTCGAGGGTTAAGGCCGCGCTCAATGTCTGAACTTCTGCAGTACCATGGAGCTTTGACAATGCACCTAAGGACCTTATGATGGAAGTGTTGGATTTGGTTTTTCGTACTTCGACTGGCGCACCCCCATAGCTGCGCACCATAACTCCATTCTGGCCTTAGTATCTGCTTGTAAATTAACAGCTTGTTTTCTATCGTGAGAGCTGATCTGCTACCCATGAGCCATTGCATGTTTTTGAGTTTGATGTCCAATTCTCGCCTCTTTTTCTTGACATGATCTTTCCATCGAAGTTTGCAGTCAAGTGTCGTACCTAGGTACTTCGCATAGTTTGAGTATGGGACCTGTTGATCATCTACGTATAGTGGTATATGTTGTATTTTAGTGTTTGTGAAAACTACGTGTACAGATTTTGTTTGGTTAAGTTTAATTTTCCATGCATTAGTCCACTGGCAGATCTTATTTAACGCGGTTTGTAATGCGGCTGTCGATTCGTTTTCAGTTTCACCAACTGCAATCAAGGCGGTGTCATCTGCAAACATTGCTGTGACGTAATTAGGATCAGACGGTAGGTCATGTGTAAAGATAAGGTACAGCAGAGGCCCAAGAACGCTGCCTTGAGGTACTCCTGCATTTATTAGTCGAAGACTTGAATAAGCATCATCTTGCTTGACTCGAAAATAGCGATCTGATAAGTACGACTCCAAGATTTCGTAGTATTGCTTAGGAAGTATTAATTTTAGTTTAAAAAGCAAACCTGTGTGACAAACTTTATTGAATGCCTTTGCCACATCGAGGGATACGCCAGAACATATTTTTTATATTTTCGAGTGCTTTTTCTATTTCGTGCGTGATCCTGTGTACCTGGTCGAAAACCAAACTGATGTGTTGGAATTATTTTTTTTTCGTTCTATTATTTCATAGAGTCGTTTAATCAACAGCTTTTCAAACAGCTTTGAGATCTCTGGTAGGAGTGATATACAGTGGAAAGCAAAACTGTCCGGATGTTTTGCATTAAGAAAGAAAGGTAATGAAAACAATACAAATATAGGTATATTATTAAATATATGTATTTTTTTCATTTAATTGAATATTATTTTAAATTATAAAGCACAAGAAAAATAGAAAAAATTAAAAAAAAGCAACAATTCCATTACTCGGACACTTTTGCTCTGATTTGTGTTATATACATTATCACGATATTACTTTGTTAAAATGTAACGGTATTTGTTCCGTTATTTTTTTTGCTTGTTGCTAGCTCGTTGTCAATCTTTTACTCCTGTATTTTTGCATTGTTGTTCGACCTGTGAAGTGATTAACTTGATTTTAAATTCAATAAAACAAAAAATCTTTAAAAAATCTTTTAAATGTGATAAATTTGTTGAAAAATAATAATTCATGCCGCAAATTGCTGAAAAGTTAAATTTAAGTAAATCTACGGTAAATGACATAAAAAAATGATGTAATGTAGCGTGCAATAATAACCAAGGTGGTCGACCAAGACTGCTTTCTGATGGTGATGCCCGGCAGATTGAGCGTTTGCTACATGATAAGGCCATCAAGACACCAAAAAATGCTGCAAAAAGTATTGGCAAGGATGTCAGTTCCTGGACGGCCAGACGCGCATTAAAGAGAATTGGTTTAGTAGCCAGTGTGAAAAAGAAGAAGCCAGCACTTTCCGATAGAAATGTGAAAAGACGTCTTCATTTCTGCAAGGCCCACAAAAATTGGACGGTAGATGACTGGAAACGGGTTATTTGGAGAGACGAAACGAAAGTGAACAGATACCAGTCTGATGGAAAAGAAATTTACCGGATTTTGTTGATGAGAGTGCTTATCCGGCCGAAGAAGTTTTTTTTCAACAAGACGGGGATCCGAAGCGCACGGCTAAATTAGTTTCCACCTGGCTACAAAACCGAACTTTTAGGACAATGGAATGGCCTGCACAAAGTCCAGACCTGAATCCCATAGAAAACTTATGGGCTATTGTTAAGAGAAAGCTGGGAGCATATGAAAACCCTGCGAAAAATGTTGACGAGCTTTGGGGGAGAATACAGCATGAATGGCGAGCTCTTGACTATGATATCATCCAAAAGTTGGTAGAGAGTATGCCAAAACGTATTGAAAGCGTAATTAAAAATAAAGGCCTTTGGACGAAATATTGAGTTGGCAACATTAATTGATTTTAAGCAAATCCCGCAATCAGTGCAAAAGTGTCCGAGTAATAGAATTGTTGTTTCTTAATTTTTTCTATTTTTCTTGAAGCAAGTATATGAATTTTTGTGCTTTATAATTTAAAATAATATTCAATTAAATGAAAAAATACATATCTTTAATAATATACCTATATTTGTATTGTTTTCATTACCTTTCTTTCTTAATGCAAAACATCCGGACAGTTTTGCTTTCCACTGTAGGTCTATACGATGAAACTTCGTGTCCAAGTTTGCCTGGTTTTTGGAGCATAATAACTCGCACGGATGTAGACAGGCTTTCGGATGTTGCCTCATGAGGTGTAAAAATATCAGCTAGATAATCTGCATATAGTTCTGCTTTCTGGGAATTGTTATTAGCCCATTTTCTTTCTTTTATCTTGAGGAGGGCAGTGCATTTGTGGCCTTTTTAAGTACTTTGTGCATTCCCATAAAGAGTAATCCACACGACGATCGTTGGACAATGAATGAAAGTATCGAGAAAAACCATCATTTTTAAATTTCTATATTTTCCGACTAAGGTCTTTGGTATTTTGTTTAGCCTAGTTTTATCTATTGGTGTTCGTGTTTGATGCCACTTACTGCAGCAAGTTGCATTGCCTTATGTAATTCTCTTCCTTTCGTTGTAGTTAGTCTTGAACCCCAGTACACGTTTTTAGCGTTAAAGTCTCCACCCATGATGAATCTATTTTTATATCTTTTAATAGTTTATAATATTGTTCACATTTGATCTGGTATCTTGGGGGCTGTATAGTGCGATAAGCGAAAGGGGTTTTGATCTTAATTAATGATTACTGCTGTAACTTGGAAGTCATCATCAGAAACTTTTTCTTCTTCGAAGTGCTCGGTGCAGCTTTTTATTATTATTGCACTACCACCTCGGGCACAATTGCTTGGATGAATCACATGATAGGTTTCATAGTTTTTAATTTTTATGTATGATTGCGTTGTGAAATGCGTTTCAGATATCATACTGACATCAACTTTTTCGAATTGAGTACAATCTCCAACTCATTTTTGTGCTTTAGTAGTCCATTCGAGTTCCATAGTAGTATCTTTAGGGTTTTAGACATGGTTAGTTTCTGATAAGAATATCTCAAGTTTAGATAAGCGTATTTCCAGTGCTTTATTGAAATCCATTTGCTGATTTAGTTTCTGTAGTATCTGTGCTATTAGTAGTTTTTTGGTTTACAACATGTGCGTAAGTAAGTGGTTTTGGGGTTTGTTTTTTTAATATATAATTGCAAGCCATTGATTTCTCAGAATGCTCTTCATTAATTTGGTTGGATTTCGTTGTATAGGGAGCTGAAAGTTCTTTTTTTTCCTGTCCAACTTTTTGACTGCGCATTTTTTGTAGTTCTTTTGGTACTACACACCCTCTATAACTGGCTGAATGGGCTTACAGTTACAGCATTTTGGTTTTTCTTTTTCGGGTTTATTGCAGTCAATGCTTTTATGTTTTCCTGCACACTTAACACATCTTGGTTGTTTACCACAATAGTTTTGTGTATGACCGTAGAATTGACATAGTTTGCATTGTGGTATCAAATTTGATGATTTTACAGGTTCGATCGAGACAACTGAGTTTAAAATAGTTTTAATTTCATATATCTTTTTTACATTTTCCGTGGACTCGAATGTTAACAGAAACATATCTAAGGGCTCCTTGGTTTTCCATTTTAGTTTATTGTGAGCACTTAGTGCATTAAGTCCTTGTTTTCTTAAATCTTCTATGATTGCTTTAGCTTCACAGGAATGGTGTAGTTTTTTAACTACAACTTTAATTGGCCACGTTTGTTTGTTCTCCAAACTGTACCAGGAAATATTTTTAGTGGAAAAAGTCGTTGATAATTTTCTATAGTCTTCAATTGAAAAAGTGTTGATTTTATATACTCCATTATTCAAGAGTTTTATCGAAAAATTTTCTTTCGACTCAGGTTTTGTTAATGTATATAACTGTTGGTAATTACAATCTCCAGATACCATAATAGGTGGTGGGCGAGAGTTTCCTTTAGTTGGTTTAGACGGCAAGAGGTCTTCATCATTTGCTTTAGAAAATTCCGGAGATGACTCTGCCTTTCTCTTCTTTGCTGGTCTCTTCTTAAAAATCCAGTCGGTTTCGCGAGTAAGTTCTTCCTCATCAGTTGAGAAGTGTGCTATATCATTTATTTGGAAATCCTTTGATTGGACGGATTTAAGTTTCGAATTTTCAGCTTTTAGCTCGATTATTTCTTTTGAAAGGGTTTTACACATTTCTTCAATTTTTTCTAGTTTTTTGGTGAGTTCATTAATAGTGGCTCGATTTTGTGACGTATCTCCACCGACTGGTGGAGGCGTTCTTTGTAAACTCATTTTTATCGATCGTTGATAATGCAGTTTGATATTAATTACAGATTTGATAGCGCATAGATGGCGCGCCACACCAGTAATTTATTTTGATTAACAAGAACAGCTGGCGGCCGCTCTCCCGAAAATGTTTCTGTTTGTTTGTTTTTTTTTTTGTTTTTGTTTGGTTTTTGTATTTTACCTATGTATTTGGTTCTTTGCTGATCACCGCTCCCAATATGATGTCCAGGACGGCTCTCCAATCGCTGGTATCAGTCACGGTAACTTTTGGTTTAATTTAACACTTTAATATTGTTTTAAATAGTTATTTTATCTAGAGAACAAGTCAGGCACGTCCACTCACATACCCGAATGAAATTCGTTACTTCTTGGGAAAATACTGGAGAGAAAGACCAGAACATAAAGCTGGCATTTTTCAGTGCGGTCCATAAAGCAGGATAAATGGTCCTGCATTGTAAGCATGGCGCTTCCGCGGACTGGTTAAAAGCGGCTATCACTGACTCGATACCATGAGAGGGTGCGACACTGTGTACCACAGAGGAATCAAAGATGCCTCACCCACGGATCGCTGTGGATTATTTTTCCAATTACCAGTCCTTGGAAACCCTGAAGATACTAGGCTTTTTGCAGGGGCAAAATAAAGGCCTCCACGTCTACATCTGGCGTACACTAAGAAGAGTTGAAAGAGGCTCAAACATAACACTGGTTCTAGCAGTAGACCAGAAATCAGCAGCCAGTTTGATGGAAAACAATGAAAGGGTAAACTACCGTTTCAGTCAAGCGACTCAAGCTGAAGGCTGAAACCGTCAATTCCGATGCATTGGTGGACAAAATGGAAGCTATGGAGTTAGATGCAGAAAACGAAAGCACTCCATGCAACCCTAACCCGATAGCCAATACATGAAGTGTATCCAGGCAAATCTCTATCACGCTAAGGCCGCATCGGCCGAACTTGGCATGAGGTTTGCTAAGGGAAACTTCAACTTAGGGCTTATACAGAAGCCCTGGTTAAACAGAGGCCATACCAATGGCCACACAGTACCATGATGTGGGCGTAGTCAATCCAAGGGCTGCGCTTATCATAGACACCAACATTTGCCATTTAATGAATTTATGGATTACGATGGCCACAGAACTAGTCGAAGTAGACTTTGATGGAAAGGAGCAAGAAGTCGTTATTGCCTTAGCTTATTTCCCAGGGAAGCCGACTTAGTACCACCGCCAAATATCAAAGGCTTAGTGAGCTACTGTAAGACAAACAACAAGATATTAATCATAGGGTGTGAAGCAAATGCTCACAACACAACCCGCGGAGTACAGACACAAACAAAAGAGGTGAGTTACTTCTAGAGTTTTTAATACAAACAAATCTAGCTATTGTAAACAAGGGCTATACGAATAGAGGTTCTTGACTTGACACTCACAGTAACTACTCACTTGATGTGATCAACAACTGGAGAGTCTCCGATGAGGACTGAAAATCTGAGCATAAACATATTATTTTTAGAATCAAAGGACCAGTTAAGAGCGTAATGCTGTACAGAAGTCCCAAGGCTACTAACTGCAGCAAATACTCAAATTCACTTGAATACAAACTAACCAAAAGCATGCTTCCTATAAAATCGACAGAGGAATTAGATATATCAGCTGCAAACCTGACTGACTCCATCATATCCTCATATCATGAAAGTAGTCCACTCAAGACAAAAACCTTGCAAATTTGCGTCTACTAGCAAGATCAAAATTTAACGACGCAAAGAAATATCAAATATGGCATGAATATTGGAAAGCCCTAACATTGTATAACAAGGAACTGAGGAAATCACAAAGGGAACTCATGGAGAAAGCTCTGTGAGGAACTAAGCGATGTCGCAGCCACGGCAAGAATCCAAAAATCACTGACCAAAGGAGTGACAAATCCAATTGGCACACTAAAGACACCGAATGGTACTTTTACAACCAGTTTCGACGAAGCACTAGAGCTACTTCTAAGAACTCACTTTCCCGACTGTAGGCTTAACGCAACCTGTGTCACTGATCAAGGTCAAAAAATCCTACCATCTACAGAATAGTAAACTACAAAAGGGTAGTGTGGGCAATCAACTCGTTCAAACCTCTCAAATCAACCTGACCAGATGGTCCAGCCCTTGGAGAGGGCACTGTGAAATTAATACAAATTCTAGTACAAATATTCAGATCAAGTTTTAGTTTGGGTTATCATCCTAAGATTTGGCAAGAGGTCAAGGTATTATTCCTACCAAAGGGAGGCAATAAGCTTTCTGAATCTCCAAAATCCTATAGGCCAATCAGTCTCACGTCTTTCATGTCGAAAACGATCGAAAAGCTACTGGACTGTTGCCTAAGAGAGGTGGTTATCTCGATAACCCCACTACATAAAGTGCAATTTGCATATCAAAAAGGGAAATCCACAGTTACAGCACTACACACAATTGTTCGCGATATAGACTTGACTTTTATGGACATTGAGGGTGCATTTGATAACGTGAAATTTCAAGCAATAGAACTGGCACTCTCCAAAAGGGGAGCCGATCCACCAATTATTAAATGGGCAAGCAACATGCTAAACCAAAGGATAATCACAGCCTCTCTGCGGCAAGTTACTCTAAGAGTTACAGCCGCGAAAGGATGTCCACAAGAGGGGTACTATCGCCATTGCTCTGGTCTATCCTGGCTGACGATTTGGTACAAACCCTTAACAAGAAAGGATATAAAACAATAAGGTATGCAGATGACATTTCGGTGATAATTAAAGGCAGTCACGAAAGGAACATAAAGGACTTAATGCAGGATGCCTTAAATATAACCAGGGAGTGGTGTAGAAAAGAGGGATTATCAATCAACCCTTCCAAAACACTTATTGTCCCAATTACCAGGAAAAGGGTTCTAAATATACCCACCCTGTGAATAAATGGAATAGAGGTACCTCTAAAGGAAGAGGTAAAATATCTAGGATTCATCTTGAATAAAAAATTCACTTGGGAGGCCCACCTCAACTCAGTAATAAAAAAGACAACGAAAAACCTTTGGACAACAAAACCACTCTTAGGTAAATCTTGGGGTCTGAACCCTAAAATTACCTTTTGGATTTACACCCAAATGGTAAGACTTTTGCACTATATGGGGCTTTGATATGGTGAGTTAAAACAAATCAAACTACTGCTATATCAAAACTGTGTGAACTACAAAGGCTGGCGTGCCTTAGCATAACAGGGGCCATGAGAACTACCCCAACTGCTGGCATGGAAGCACTTTTAAGTTTACTTCCGCTATATTTAGCAATACAAGAGGAAGCTACTATGTAAGCACTCTCTTTTCATATGAAAGAAAAACTTAAACCAGGAGATCTTACTGGACACCTCAATATCTTGAACAGGGTTCAACATTCAGTATAACCCTGGCGAATGACCACACGGTACCCGTACTCAATTGTATAAAGAAGTTGCTACTCTGCAGCGCCACCTGGTGGCGAGTGGCATCAATGAGCATATTCTACAACATATTCTACCTTCTCTGTGGAAAAATACATGTATGTATCAATTTTTATAATAATCGGTCCAGTAGTTTCTGAGTTCATCGATGACATAGAGACAAACATTCCTTTCTATATATAAGCTACAAGTTTCTCAAAGCCTTGAAGAGCTTCACATTCAAGTCAAAAGTCCTCACAGAGTGTAACAATGCACTCAACAAATTGGCCACTCCTAATCAGGTCTCACTGATTTGGTTACAAGGGCATGAGGGACACGAAGGAAACGGGAAGGCAGACTGTATGCCAAAAAAGGGGCAGAAGAGCTATTTATTGGACTAACCCCATTTTTCGGCTTTAACGAAAATAATATGAAACAGGAAACCAAAAAATGGATCCAAACAGAAATAAGGGAACACTGGAACGGCACAAGCGGGCTTAATCACTCCAAAAAGGTTTTTAACTTCAACGTCAAAAGGGCAAAATCTGCTCTAACCCTAGATAAAAAGGGCCTCAGATTACTCTGTGGAGTACTTATTGGTCACTTTGCCTGTAATAAACACTTTAACACAATAAGGTTATCTAGTACAAGATCATGCAGGCTCTGCTGTGATGAAGAGGAGTCTATGGAACACTTAATCACGAACTGTGAGGCATTAGGCCATAGGAGACACAGAATCCTGGGCTCGAACCGACTATAGGAACTACTACAATTGCTCCCTCCTTAGGAGCTGGTTCGACTCCTCGGTATACTAAATAATTATAATTAAGTAATTAGGGGCGCACAATAGATCATTCTGGTCGCAATGTATATAGGCATGAGCCCAACCCGTACAACCATTACCATTACTCCAAACCAAGTCACACCAAGTTCTGCACAAGAACCTCAGCAATGGTTTTGGCTTCTTGGTTTGGTAAAGCATTATTGTAAAATAATACAAATCCGGCAATTCTCGCTTTTACTTTTCTTCTTTCCATTATTCCATTGTATATATACCATTTCTTTTACTAAATAAAAGTAGTCGTCACCTTACGTTGTAACCACGCGTGCCTTTTTTATCTCAGCTCAACAGGTTATGGGCCTTTTGCAAATTAAAAAAAAAAATGGCGACCGGGGTGTTAAATTTCTCATTTGAGCGGCTACGTAGCCGAGAAAATTTCGATGTCTGGAAGAGGCACGCGAAATCGTACCTGGTGCTAAAAAACTGTTGGAAGGCAACAGAGGCTGACGTACAAGACGTTAAAGAAAAGGATACCGATGAACGGACCTGGCGGAAATTACGCTAGTGGTCGAACCGTGTAATTTTGCACACATAGCAAATGCTAAAAGCGCAAAAGAGGCTTGGGATTCACTGATTATGGCATATGAGGACAGCGACCTTACACGTAAAGTTGAGCTGCTTAGAAAGTTAGTGCAGACCAAATTGGAATAATTTTCTTCTATGCAAGACTATGTCAATGAATTGTTAATGACATCTATTAAAGTGCGTAATGCTAGCTTGAGCATTGATGAAGAGGTCATTGTATCTTTAATGCTTGCGGGATTGCCGAGCGATTACCAGGCACTAGTAATGTCTAAAGAAAATTCAAAATCCAAATTAACTGTCGACAGTTTAAGGGTGTATTGCTGCAAGACGTAAAATTTGACCGAAGCCAAGATTCAACGGAAAATGCCTTGTATTTGAAGAATCACCAACAAAGAAAAGGTGACCGAAATTTTAACAAAAAAAAGTTCAGATGTTTCAATTGTGGTCAAGAAGGCCACATACGTAAAGACAATACAGTCGAAAAAAACGAATGAAAACGAAGGTAAGACCAAGACGGCGATGTTTTCAAATTCGCTATTACCAAATTCGTGCTTTCACTCTCAGAGCAGCAAAAGCTCGTGGTATGTCGACTCAGGTGCAACGTCGCATATGACAAATGCTTGCCGGTTGATTCGAAAGAGAGAGCGGTAGAGGATAGCAGAGAACGTTAATGTATAGAGAAGTCTCAATGACTGAAAAGGAAGCACTTTTCAGGGGTACTTGTTTTGCGCGCGAGGTACACCACAGCCACATTTTTCACCAAAGTTAACAGAAATATGCTCAACTGCTGAAATTTAACAGCCTTTGAGAATTAAGAGCATTTTTTTAGAAACTTTCCCTTTTGTGCCAAAGTTAGGTTACAGGTGCTTTTTGTCTCTTTATTTGCATGAAAATTCATTTTTGAATTTGAATTGATTTTGCGTAATTTGCGCCAAAATTTCCATGTCAAACCAAAAGAGTCTAATGAACTTTAGTTTGAGAAAAACTTTTGATTGACGTCGCGTAATTTTCATTCGTTGTCGATTTTCTGAATTTTTTTAAACTTTTTTTAATTCAAAATGAGCAGAACGTGTCGTTGCGCGAGTGCAATTTAAAAAACCGTGAAGTGAAGTTGTTTTCTTTTCCACAGGACCCAATAGTAGCAGAAAAATGGAGGCAGAATCTGCATATTGCCAGGACGGAACATCTTCCACCCCACAACTCATTTGTGTGTGTAAAACACTTTGAGGCATGTGTTGTGGGGGGACAATGTTTGAAAAAGGGTGCCATCCCCACCCTTCGTTTAGGTAAGTTTTTGCGCAATACATAAGTAGGTATGTGTGTTTTTATATTTCGCTAAAGCGAACCTACAAGAATATCAAACACACATACCTACATACATATGTATTGCATACATTTGATATAATATTAGGGTGGATAGGTTTTATTGCATACATTTGATATAATATTAGGGTGGACAGGTTTTTATTGAGGGTGAGGTTTGCTAACTGGTAACATTAGAGTTTTGAGGCAGGAAAGTGGAGGAAGTTAAGAAATTTAAATTATTTTTGAATGTGTATGTGCATATATTTCATAGAAAATAATTTTTTATTAATAACCATAATATTACAATACCCGGCATCCGTTACTATGCCTTGTTGAATAAAATCAAAACAACCAATCAGAAAAATATCAAGCAAAATTATTTTTATTAATTTTCTATCTCAAACCGTTTTTGAACTTTGCATTTGAACAGCTTATGCGGATTATGAAGTCTAGAGTGTGCTATAAATAGTGGGAAATAGGAAAAACTAAGATTTTTTAGATTAAATCTAAGCAAATATTATTTATTTATTATTATTTATTATTATTAAAGTCAAAACATACAACCATAGGTTATTTTTACAATGATTGACCCTAAGAATAGTTTACATAAAAGGATTAACAGTAAAATCAAAATTAAAATTAAAATTACAGATAGTAGTAAAGAAGTATAAGTTGGAGAAAGTATTAAAAGGAAAGTAAGGTTAAAATAGTAGTAGTAGGAGTAGGGACTAATAGGAAGAGATTTAAACTACATTCAGCAATATTCGATTATTAGTGACGACTGAGAGTGGTGGCGCGGCCTGGGGCTGTGGGAAGGGAGTTCCATCATAAAAACATGCCTATAACCTTCATTGGGTGAAAATATGAATGCATAAAAATTTTTACGTCATTTGGTGTTGTCGTTTCGTAGTGATGCGTTATATGTAGTTTGATGAATTATTATATGTTTATGAATTATTATACGTTTATAAATTATTAAATGTTTATAAATTATTATATTATAAAATTTTTTTTTTTAATAGGGCACGACGATGACCCTACATACAGCTGTACAATTCCAAAGAAGCAACGGAGCTGTTGCGTGGTATGATGCGTGGTGGAAAAGGGTCATACGTTGTACGCCTTTCCTCGACGCGGAGAGGCTCGAAATAGTTGGGCCCTGGCTTGCAACGTGCAACCAGCAGATTTTGACAGGCTATATGTTTGTAAGCGCCACTTTAGTCCAGAGCAAGTAAGTCGGCAAGGAAACAAGGCAGGTACCCAAAAACAAAAACATCTGTGAGGACTTAGAAATCACAAGCAGTAGCGAACGATTTGCTCAGGCTGCTCGTTTTTATCGGAGCAATGAAATAAAATTAAAAAAAAAAGAATTCAAGAGTTAGAAGCAGAGAATGAGAAGCTACTGCAAAAATATAAATATTTGTGTAGTCGTGCAGTTCTTGCGGAACAAACTTCAAGCAGTGATGCTGTAACTTTCGCAAGAATGATCGTCAGTGGCCAAAAAAATCGTTATAGCGAGGAGAAAAAGACATTGGCCCAAAACATCAATTATATGTCCTCCAAAGCATATACGTTTATGCGTGACGATCTAGGTTTTGCTTTGCCCCATAAATCATCCCTTTCGCGTTGGCGCCCCATCAAATATGTTATTCCGGGGTTCGATGCCAATGTGTGTGATAATTTAGAAAAAATTGTTTCAACTATGTCCGACACCGAACGCATAAGCGTTCTATTATTCGATGAAATCATCATCAAGTCGGACTTGAGCTATAATAAAGCTAAAGATGTTATCGATGGGTTTGTAGACCACGGGGAAGGTCAACGCGAAAACAAAATTGGGAATAAATGTTTTTTTTTATGGTTAAGGGATTGTGCTCCAAATGGAAATATGTGTTTTCGTATTATATCTCCAGTGGTGGTATACGTACGGAGACATTGATCTCCATTTTGGGAAAAAATATCGCACAACTAAAAAAAATGGGGTTAAATTTGAAAGGTATAGCTTGCGATCAAGGGCCCTCCAACAGTAGTATCTTTAAATCTTTAGGGATTTCTGAGAATTGCCCCTTTTTCCTGCACGAAGACACAAAGATTTTTTGCATGAACGATTATTGTCACTTGATAAAGTCCGTCCGAAATACCTTGATGAAATATGACATCTTAACATCAGATGGAGTGACAAGCTTCAAGGTGATCAAAAAATTGCTTGATATAGACCAAATGAATCCCCATTTCAAAATTTGTCCGAAACTAACGGAGGCCCATATATATCCCAGTTTTATGGAAAAAATGAGCGTTTCACGCGCGACTCAGGTCCTGAGCAATTCGGTAGCCTCTGGTATCGACATGGCCTTGTCCCAAAATTTATTAGGCAGTGACGACTACGTGATAAAATGCGCTAAGCCCACACAGATGTTCGTTAAAAAAATGAATGATCTGTTCGATGAATTGGATGCAAAAAGATTCCAGTCGAAAAATCCTTCAAAATGTCCGATTAGGCGGGGTAACAGCAAAAAAATTGATAGATTGAATGAACATCTAGATTTTTCTCGGTCATTCAAGTTGCCGGGAAACGCACGCGTGAAGTGCATCGAAGGTTTCCGCATAACGATTTTAGCGATGCAAAAGTTATGCGAGGAACTTTTTATCGAGCAAAGCTCCCTGAAATTTATTTTCACCGGGAAAATAAACCAAGATGCGTTAGAAAACTTTTTCTATTGCATAAGAGCTAGTCAGGGTATGAATACCCATCCAACAGCTCACGAAATTCAATACATAGTTGCGCGACTGATCTCAATGGAAATTTTACACCAGAGATTTGAGAAAAAAGGTTCTAGAAAAAGAAATTTGAGGAAAAGGTTGGAATATAGGCCCCGAGGATCGTCATCTTCAGACAGAGGTAGGAGACCAGCGAAATGAGGATCTCGTTTTAGAAGAGATTGATGTGGAAGACATAAATTTTGCTGAAGAAACTAATGAAGCTGAGGTACAAGTGCAGCGTTACTTCACAGGCAATGGTATTTACCAGAAAATGATGTGCAAGTTAAAATGTGAAAAGTGCACCCACGCCATGACGAAAACAAAAGGGGAGCTGAAGTTGCATTCAGACGCTCTAAAAGAAAAAACACAAAAAGTATTTCCCGACTTTGTAGGATCTGGCGAATGTAGAGATCATCGCGAGAAGCTATTAGATTTTCTGTTAACTGTCCTTTTATTCAAGAATGCAAAGTGGCTCTTGCGAAATGAGGTCAATAATGTCAAAGAAAGAAAACTACAAAATATATTAAAAAAGCTGTAGGTTGTAAGTAGGTTGTAAGCCAGGGCCCCACGAAAAGAGATTCGCCGTTCACACAGGTAATTAATAATCTATTAGCTATCTTTTGCATATGATGATAGCTATTCTTTTATTTCAGGGTTTTCCACTTTTCTATATTTCAGGTTTTTTTTTATTTATATATTTTACAGGTATTTTCCGTTTCAGGTTTTCTCTATTTTTTAGTCTATTTTACAGGTTTCTTTTTTATTTTTTCTTCTCTTTCAGCTAGCACCCGAGCCTAGATTTTTAAAGCACTACAATTTTTTCTTAATCATGATGGATTGAGAGTAGTGTTTTAAAAATCAGGTAAATCGCATTGACTTAATCGATGTCAATATCGAAGTCGTATGAGAAATTGTTATAATATAGTATGAGAACAATTTCGTAATTCGTGCTTTCACAATTTTATATTTTTTTTTTTCATTTCAGGAAATGTAAATGCCTATTATTTAAGTATTGTAATATATATACATATTCATATAAGAGTACTTAAATTGCTTCTGAATAAAAATAAAAAAATTAAAATAAAAAAAACTATTGTAGTATTTCATTTTCTTAAGGATAATAATATTTATTTGGTAAGAGGAACTTAAAGAAACATATACCAATAATATAATTCGACAGGATTTCATTACAAAATCAATATATTCGTTCAGCTCAATAAAATAAATATCTGTATATGAAAAATCGTTCATATGGACATGCCAAAGCAAACACGCATATATGTACATAAATACATGCATACAAACGTACATGCCGCGGCCACTCGACTTGACAAAAATTCAAGATTTACCAAATGTTGGCAAATAATTCAACGCGAAATATTGCAATATTGACTATTTTCGAATTGACGAGAAAATTGGCGTATAGGCATATGAGCTCGAACTTAGTGTTATAGAATATTTTGGATTTTTCAGCGCCGTTGCGACTTAAAAAATCATATGCATGCGGAGGCATAAAGCGAGTGCTTTGTGTGTGCTGTTGTATGTACATACATACAATACATATGTGTATACCAATAAGCAAAGTTTTGCTCGAAGTCGAAAATGTATACATATATGTACGTACATATAATAGGGCGTCAAGTGTGCATACTTACATACATATACATATGTACGTATACGCATATGTGATGAGAATTGCCTTTGCATTTGTTAGACAGGAATTCGGTCACAACAATACGCTAATATGTGAGGTAGGTCATGGTTGCTTCAGTAGATTGGACTTTTGCTTGCGATGCGCGTGAGGTAGGTCATGGTTGCTTCAGTACATACATATGTGTGCGTGCAACACTATATTTAGTAAAGATGAAATTGAACTTAGTTGTCCCATATATGCAAATACGTTTCTTCAAAGTTTTCCTTTATTTATTTCAAATTATTTTAATTAATATTTCATATTATCTAGAAAATGCATGCATACATATGTACATATGTATGTATATTATTCCCTGTTAAAGTTACATTGATTTGAAATGTTGGCGCATATAATAAATATTCAAATCATTCATCAATAATCATTTAGTAAGTTTGTTTGAAAATATAAATTGAATAAATTTTCATTCATCAAGAGAACATATGTAGAAATTAACAAGCAAATTCTTTGCAAAATGCCGTCAGCTAATCGTCAATTTGATTTTCTACAGAAGCAAAAGCAGAGAACGTTATGATATACAGAGAACATTCTCTGTGTGAAGAGCCAATATATCTACAATAGGAAGAGAGAATTCACTGCAATCAGCTCTGTTAAAAGTTTTACCATACCCCGGCCGCGGTTAGACTTCATTTTTGACAATTCACACCATTCGTAGCTCGTGAGAATTCTCTATAATTAACGTTCTCTGAGGATAGTGAAGTAGTTTTGGCAAATAAATAACGAATAACTGTCAAAAGTGTAGGCGACGCTAGCCTAATTCTGAATGTAAGAAATATACAACTTTTAACTAATGTTCGAAACGTAGAGTATGTTCCTAGCTGTTGGGTATTGCGCTTTCTATACTCTTCTAATATATTATAAACACATACATACATGTATGAACATGCACTCATAATGTAGGATTTACTGAATTCCCTTTCTGTATAATATATATTATATATACATATATTCTTTATTTGCCTTACATGAATTGCTGAATACATTACTGTTCATAACTATGCCTATAATAACTGTTTCCTCACTCATTGCTTTTTAGCATAAATTCTTTTGTTCATCAAACCTAGAGTTGGTCATCATACGATCTTTGTAAAATAAAGGTGCGTCCTATGCGTATAATAGTTCATCGAACATGAGAAAGTGTTTTTATTTGTTAAATATATAAATTAAAACTAGCCTTTGCGTTAATCTTTTGTCAGTGCGACAAATGACAAAGCAAAACAAAAGGGTGGTGTTCGAAGGCAATGTCCCCTATTATGAGTTAGATTCGATCTTCGATATTCGCTGGTTGTCGAAGATCGAAAATCGAATGTCAATTTGGTATTATGAGCGGTGCAACTCTATCGAAATTTTCGTTGTTTACCGAATTTAGAGTCGAATGCAATTTTGCTTTCGATTGTGTAGCGTATTGTGGGAAAATTAGTTAAAATGTAAGTTGTTTGCGATTATTTATTATTTTATAGTAACCAAATAATAAACATATATTAATTTTGTTAATTTTATGCAAGTCGAAAGTCGTGAGTACCAAACAGCAATTAGAAAGGCTAATGCGATCAGCCTTTGGAAGAGATGGAAGAGAATCCACAATTCGCAAAAGGGATTTACACAAAAGTTCAAGCAGCAAAAAAATGGGAGGAGTTTACAACGGAGCTGAATTGATTGGGACCACCAGTTAGAACGGCAGCAAAATGGATTAAGGTTGATAATGGGTTTTTTGTGATGTTTGTAGAAATACATTTTTATTTTCCCTTGGCAGGTATGGGCTGCTGAATCACGAATATTTGAATAAGGAAAAGTTATAACAAAAATAAAAAAGAAACTATGGAGTAAAGGTTTTTATTTAATACTTTTTAGTTTTTTCCATAATATTCTAAGAATTTAATTTCTTATGTTTTCTGCTTCTCCCTTATTTGACTCCACTTCAATATTTCCAGCATCATCGTTGAAGGTCTCATCGGATAACTCTTCAGCCGGAAGTTGAACATTGTAAAGCAGACAAATGTTGTGCAAAGGTGCACACACACAAATAATTTGTGTTGCTTTTTTTTGAGAATAGTGGAGAGCTCTTGCCTGCAACAAACATCTTTAAGACTCTAATTGTTCTCTCAATGATACTTCTCGCTTTAGCATGTTGTTTGTTGTATGCCCTTTGTGGAGACCCTTCCTCAGAGTTTTTGAACGCCGTCATTAAATATGGTTTTAGAGCGTATCTAGCATCGCCTGAGACAGACAAAAATTATTAAAAACGGAATTTCAATTGGTGTTTATTACATACCGAAGAGCCAAGTATTGCGACGGCCATTGAGATGCTGCTCCTCTAAATGCGCTTTCAATGGCGACATGTTGAAAGAAATAGAATCATGAGTAGCTCCCGGATTTTTCGCATTTATATAAGTTATTTTCATTCTATGATCACAAACCTAAAATTTACATTATTCACACTGAGATGAATCGTCGAACCACAACTCCGTTGTACTCATTTTCACAAAAAATACTTTTTTAACTTTTAAAAACGTTGTTAACTAAGAATTTAGAAATACAACCGCTTTTTCTTTTATTTTGATTTGCTGTATCAGCTGAGAAAAAATTATCTATTGTAAATGCGTCGAGCGATCGAAATTCACAATAGTCCTATTCTTCAGCGAATGAGCACCATAATACCAAATGAAAATTCGTTCGATCAGCACTTTCGACTACAGTCGAAGATCGAATGTTGCTCATAATAAGGGCCAATATGTGTAATATTTTCGATTCGAAGGAAGAATTAATCCAACAGTGCATGCCGATAGCGATATGTATAAGTTAGACTTCAAAAAAGTTCCAGTTGGAAGAGCAATGACAGCGATAAATAGTTTTGATCTTTGGCATCGTAGGCTAGCACACATTTGTAAACAGAGCATGAAACTAGTACAGAATTCAACAGTTGGAGTTAATTACAATGGCTTTAGACTTCAAAAAAGTTCCAGTTGGAAGAGCAATGACAGCGATAAATAGTTTTGATCTTTGGCATCGTAGGCTAGCACACATTTGTAAACAGAGCATGAAACTAGTACAGAATTCAACAGTTGGAGTTAATTACAATGGCGCAAGCAATGAAGCGTGTATTGTATGGTGTAAGGGTAACCAGACTAGGACAACTGGTAAATCTACTGGAACATGAGTACATAATTTATTGGACATAGTACACTCCGACGTTCTTGGTCCGATTAGCACGAAGTCGTTTAGCGGTGCAAGATTTTTATTGGTTTTAGTTGATGATTTTTCTCGAAAGGTTTTCGCTATACGCTGTTAAAACCACATATCGTCCACATTCATATCTTAAAATTCTGGCCATAAAAAGTTCGTTATCATCTCACGATAGCGAACACTATTTACAGTAACTGCCTGACTGGCCTCATTTTGAAAAAAATACGGCCCAATGATGCCGCCGGCCCATAAACCGCACCAAATAGTCCCTCTTTGTGGGTGCGTTGGTTTTTCGGCAATCACTCTTGGATTATCGATCGCCCAAATGCGGCAATTCTGCTTATTGACGAATCCACTGAGGTGAAAATGTGCCTCACCACTGAAGATGATTTTCTTCGAACGCCCGTTTTCTTAATAACCTTGAATAACTTTAACGCGTTGCTCAATCGTGTATCTTTCCATTTTTCAAATTGAATTGATTTGAAATTGAAAAATGTCAAATGAAATGCACAAACAAGTTTTACGTTTAGGAGTGGTTTACATTCAACATCGGCCCTTAAAATCTAACCACTCTTTATTTAAGAAACTCAAAGAATTCAAGAGCGAAGTCGAAACAGTGTGGCCGTAAAATTAAGGGGCTAAGAACAAATAACGGCACTGAATATTGCAATGAGCAAGTTGTTGAGTGATTGTGGTATTGCTCATCAAAAGACCGCTCCATACACTACCGAGCAAAACGGTGTGGATGAGCGGATGAACCGTACATTGATTGAGCGTGTCATGTGCATGTTGATAGATTCTGGCCTGGAAAACAAATTCTAGGCAGAAGCTGGAAATACAGCAGCCTACCGGGTAAATCAAATACCATGCAGAGGCAATTCTCGAAGTCCGGAAGAAATATGGTCCGGTGTAAAACCGAATCTAAATCATTTACGCATATTTGGTTGTACGGCGATGGTTCATATACCGATTTTTTTTTATTATTTTATTTTATTACTATTGCAGTCTAGTTAACAAAACTAATAAGCAATTAATTTTACATATATTTAATTAAATTAAAACATCTCAAGTAAAGACAAAATTTTATGAAAAGAGATCATGCGGTTTCGTCCTTTTTAATCTTCTCCTGAGGTCATCAGTTACAAGTAGTTTGGCTGCTTCATCATCGATGTGCTGCTGAAGTCTCTCTTTATGTTTATTTGCGAATTTGTGTCTATATTAAGATCCTTATGTAGATTGCAATTACGGATGTACCACGGCGCTCTAACGATGTCGCGTAATATATACGTTATTTTGGAATCGTTGAATGATGTTTTTGTTGCTTTCACTGGTGCAGCCCCAGAGCTGTATGCCATATGACCACACTGGTTTCAGTATTTGGTTGTATAAAAGTATTTTGTTATAAATAGGGAGTTTAGAATGTCGGCCTAACAGCCAATACATTTTCTTGTACTTAAGAATTAACTCCTCGTGTTTTTTCTTGACATGTGCTTTCCATCTCAGCTTAGCATCTAAGGTCATTCCTAGATATTTTGCCGTATTTGCATGCGGTATTGCCGTATTATTGATAAATATTGGTTTATAATTTATATTTCTATTAGTGAAGTCAACATGCACAGACTTGGTTTCGCCATTTTTTGGTCCAATTTTGAATTGAATTTACTGATGCTTGTAACTTCTGAATTGCTTCTAAGTGTTTTTCATCAGTTGCTAATACTGCAGTATCATCGGCAAATGTTGCAGTTGTTGTATTGCTGCATGTGGGTATATCGTTAGTATACAAGAGATACAAAACTGGCCCGAGTACACTGCCTTGCGGGACACCTGTATTAATATCTTTCAGTTCTGAATAGACATCTGCTTGCTTTATTCTAAAGTATCTGCTCGTTAAGTAGGATTTAAAATGTTTGAGTACTGGATTGGTGGAACGGCTTGAAGTTTATGGATTAGTCCCTCATGCCATACTTTATCAAAAGCTTGCGATACATCCAGGAATACCGCAGAACAGATTTATTTTTCTTCCAGTGATTTTTCAATTACATGAGTAATGCGGTGCACTTGATCAATCGTTGAGTGCTCATTTCGAAAACCAAATTGATGGTTTGGTACAAGGCATTTTGCATCTAACAATGGTTTTAATCTTTTTAGTAAGATTTTTTCAAAAAGCTTAGATAAAATTGGTAACAACGATATTGGTCGGTATGATGTCACATCGTGTGGTGGCTTTCCTGGTTTTGAAAGCATAATAACTTCCGCTATTTTCCATTGTTGCGGTACATATTCTAAACGAAATGCAGCATTAATCAAATATGTCAATTTGACAATAGCATTATTGGGCAATTCTTTTAACATTTTCCCTGTTATAAGGTCATAACCGGGTGCTTTTTTGCTATCTATTTTATTTTTAATAGTGCCCTTTACCTCTTTAAAGGAAGTCAAGGGGATTTTATCGATTTTTTGTCGAATAGGATGAGGTATATTTTCTAACTCATCTCCTTCGTTAGGATGAAAAATGTTTTGAAGATATTCGGCAAATCTCTCAGCTTTTTGTTCGTTAGATTTGGCCCAGCTGCCATCATAATTTTTTATTGGTGGGAAATGCATAATAGGCCTTTTCAAGGTTTTAGTTGCCTTCCAAAGTGAATAGTCTGTACGTTTATCGCTCGTTAAATTTTCTAGAGCATCTCTAATGGAGTCATTTTTAAGTGGTTTTATTTCTTTTAGTTGTGTAGAGAGTTTATTGAGTTTGGCTTTGTCTTGTGGTGCTCTGGTTTGTTGCCATTTTCTTCTCAATCTACGTTTACTTTTTATTAGCATTAAAATCTCCCTCGGATAACTATTTCCTTTAAGTCTTCTTTTTATTTCCGGTGTGCATTGCCAGGCCACTTGTTGGATAATTTTGATATATTTTTCGATTTCTTCGTCTAATTTCTTTATCGATTTTATGGAAGCATTCAGATTTATATTTTCCTTTAGAATTAATTTAAAACTTTGCCAGTCGGTTTTATGATTCACGAGTGTGGGTTTGTTTATTTTTGATATTAAGTATTCGCTTAAAGTGAATACAATTGGTGAAGGATCAGAGTTTAAATCAGCGCTTTCTTCTACTTGTAGATAGCTGCAACTGATATTTTTTACTATGAAAAAGTCTATTAAGTCTGGAGCTTTGTTTTGATCTGAAGGCAAGTATGTTGGGCTCCCTGATGAAAAAGTTTCGCAATTATACTGGTTTATTGCACATAGTAACTCCTTTCCTTTCGTTGTTGTCAATCTGGATCCCCAATGCGTGTGCTTTGCGTTGAAGTCGCCACCTATAATAAAGCGATCTCCAACATGTTTGAAGAATACAATATAATCATCTGTTTTAAGTGCATGTTTTGGTGGACAATATAGACTTGCTAGCATTATGCTGTACTTCTTTGTATAAATTTTAATTAGTGTTGCCTGAATTTTTTCCGTTTGATATTTTGGTTCTTCACTGTACTTTAACGTTTCTTTGATGATTATGGCACTACCTCCTCTTGCTGAATTTGATGGATGTATTGTGTGATACAAGTTGTAACCTTTAAATTTTATAAACGACTGTTTTGTGAAATGTGTTTCTGCTATTAAGCAGACATCTATGTTGTTTTCGTCTAAAACAATTTGTAACTCATTTTCATGTTTAGAAAGATCGTTTGCATTCCATAGCATTACTTTGAAGGTATTCAATATGTTTACTTTTTCTTTTGGATACTCCTTTAGATCGTTTAGAAAGATCGTTTGCATTCCATAGCATTACTTTGAAGGTATTCAATATGTTTACTTTTTCCTTTGGATACTCCTTCCGTTATTATATTCTTGTTGTTTTGATCGTTCATCAATATTTGTAATAGCTTCTTCCATATTTAATAGCTTTGACAAAATATTTTGTAAGATTTGACTGGTATCAAAGTTTTCGGTTGGCTGCGGTGCATTATCAGATCGAACTATAGTAGCATATGTCTGTTGTGCTCTTGTTTCTAAATTTTTATTTTCAGGTTCTTTTTCATGCGATTTAGTATTTAAAATATTGCGAGATTTATTTCTGAGCTTTTGCAGTTCCTTGGCAACTGCACATCCCCTATAATTTGCTGGGTGCACTTCTCCAAAGTTGCTA
The DNA here is from genome assembly GCF_028408465.1 of Anastrepha ludens. Taxonomy (NCBI): domain Eukaryota; kingdom Metazoa; phylum Arthropoda; class Insecta; order Diptera; family Tephritidae; genus Anastrepha; species Anastrepha ludens. The sequence goes on along the minus strand of NC_071503.1, from coordinate 75,096,428 downwards.
CATTTTGGTTTTTCAGTTGACAGTTTTGTACAATAAACAATAAAGGTGCTTTTCTCCACATTCTACGCATTTTGGTGGTTTTCCACAATAATTTTTAGTATGTCCATACGATTGGCAGTTCTTACACTGTGGTATTAATGTCGAACTTTTTACTGGTTCTTTGGTTGATTTGAGTGGAGCAAATTTTTTATTACAACTTTAATATCTCTGGATTGCTTATTTTCATATGTGTACCAGGATATATTTTTATCGGATAGTATTTTGGTTACTACTCTGTAGTCATTTACATCAAACATGTTTATTTTGTGCACATCATTATTTAGTAATTTAATATTAAATTCATTTTCCGAGTTATCTTTTATATAAGAATATAGTTTTTGGTAATCACTTACATTTGTCACCATTATAGCGGGCGGACGCTTAGCAATTGATTTTTGCATCACCAATGCTGTTATTGGTTTTGCTGTAGGAGTTTTTTGGTCAGCGTCTTCCAACGTTTCATCAGCTTTTCTCTTTTTAGCTGGCCTTCTTGTTTTTAACACACTTTTATTAGGTCGGGTTATATGTATGTATGAATGTATCTATGTATGTATGTATGTATGTATGTATGTAACGGAATCTTTGAGCTTAATTTTCACTGGCTTCTAAAAATCTGATCGACTTGGAATTTTGCACACCTATCAAGGACCGATGACAATGCAATAATTTGATAAAAGTTTTCTATTATCCTTATTGGGATTGCCAGGATTAATATTTTCTTTTTTTTACTGTGGGCAAAAAGTAAGGGGAATTTGGTTGTAAAATGAAAAATCTTTATTTGTTCTTGTAAATCAATTTCATCCCCTTCAAAATAATCCCCTCTCGATGAAATACACTTATGCCAACGATTTTTTCAATCCCCGTAACATGCCAAATAGTCCATTTCCGGTATAGCCATCAGCACCTTCTTCGATTCAGCTTTTATCTCCTCAATCAACTCGAAACGCGTTCCCCGGAGTGGTCTCTTGAGTTTTGGGAATAGCCAGAAGTCACACGGAGGCAAATCAGGCGAATACGGTGGTTGCGGAACGATATGCGTAAATTTTTGGCGAAATGGTCACGAAGAACGAGTGCAGTGTGAGACGGTGCATTATCGTGATGCAAAAACCAAGAGTTGTTGGCCCATAATTCTGGTCTTTTTAGACGAATTGCTTCACGTAAACGACGCATAACGCTCAAAAAATATTCCTTATTAACAGTTTGGCCGGGTGGAAGGAATTCATAGTGCACCACACCATGACCTTTATTTTTGAACGACTTTGACGTGCTCTTTTAGCTCTTTAGCACGATATTCGCTTGATTGGTCGGTTGTTTCAGGGCCGTAAGCATAAATCCAAGTCTCATCTCCCGTAATGGTGAATTTGAGCTTGTCCTGATAGTCTGAAAACATTGTTTCACACACATCAACGCGACGACTTTTTTCCAAGAAATTGAGAGTTTTCGGTACCAAACGAGATTCGACTTTTCGTAGGCCCAAATGGTCTTTCAAAATGGTTTTCACAGATCCTTCTGATATTCCGATCATATCAGTAAGGTTTTTAACAGTCAACCGACGATTTTTGACCACTAACTCCTTCACTTTATTGACGTGTTGGTCATCTGTTGACGTCGATGGTCGTCCGGAGCGCTCCAAGTCATCAACACGTTCTCGACCCTCTTTGAAGTCTTTGTACTACTTATAAACATTTTTCTGCGACATGGTGGAATCACCAAATGCCTTCTGCAACATTGTAAAAATCGAAAAATGCACTCTTGGTCGTTTGGTAAACACAAGCGTAAATATATTACTGATAATGACATTCACATGAAAGTTGGCCCAGATGCTATTAACAGTGCTGCCAACTCATGAAAAAAGTAACTAGAGCGAAATTTTAATCCCGCGAACTTTGACAAATAAATTCGTCTTACTTTTTGCTCACAGTAGTAGATCTTCTGTAGAAGAGTAAGAAAGACAGAGCTAATGCGCGGTCTGCGCATGCCTGCACTCTCCGAGTTACTCTTACTGATTTTGGGGTCTACGACTTACTCTTTCGAATTCGAACTTGCTCGGGCACGCGGCACTGCAGTACGAATAGAAGGCTGAAACGTTTTCAGGGTAGTTGCATTCTCACTTTGTATAGTCTTTACACATGCGTAGATACTACAAGTCTCATACAGGCAAATTTACTCTATTCAATGATCATATAAGATGAAATAATTTTGATATAAGATGTAATTTTGTTAATTACAATAAAATAATCAAAACATAAATTTTGAAATTATTTTACGGAACAAAATTTTGGCAAATAAAGAAGGAATTTATCATTACCATAATTTCATTTTTAAAATTTTATCGATTAAAGTACAATTCACAACAAAAATGAACTAAAAAAACCAAACTGGAACTTTACATCTCGTTTTGATTGTGTCAATATAATCCACGGTCTCCTTTTTCTGTGCTGAGAGTATCTATTCTGTGTCAAGGCCAATGCTGGCTTTTCTTTGGACATATAGTCGATAAAGAAGAAATTAAATATAACACAATTAAATCGGACTTTAAATCAGTGACTAAATGAAAACAATAATTTTCATTCAGAAAGACAAGGCTCGAACTTCAATCAATGATCTATATGGGAAAAAGTATGTAACATATTGATTATGTCAGTATATTTTGTTGTTACCTCTCCATTTCAGGAGTGGGGTAGCCGTTTCTCAGGCACCCTCCACGAAATAAGTTCTTCATCCCGATTACTTCTTTATCACGGCCGATAACTGCATAGCTTTAGACTCACAGTCAATAAGAAAGGAATTAAATATAACACAAATATATCGAATCATTAATTCACTGACTGCAATGAAAACAATCATTTTCATTCATAATAAAAAATAGTTTAATAAAAAAGACGCTTTTTTGCTAATCGAACTAAAAAGTAGAAAATAAAAAATAGTTTAAAAAAACTAAAAAACACGCTTTTATTGCTAATCGAACTAAAAAGTAGAAAATAAATTTTAATGACAAAGAGACCTATAATGAAGTAATAGCAAATCGAACGATCAGTCATAGTCAACTACCTCAGAACAGAATTATAAAAAAAATTAAGATACAAATAGAATAATTTAAATTAGAGTAAAAAGCGTGCGATGCTTGATATAGTAAATATTATTGTACAATCATTCTATTGGCAACTACCTATGTACAGAAGGTTATGAAAGTGAAGCAAAATGCATCCCACGCTTTTAACTCTAATTTGAATTATTCTATTTGTATCTTAATTTTTGTTATAATTCTGTTCTGAGGTAGTTGACTATGACTGATCGTTCGATTTGCTATTACTTCATTATAGGTCTCTTTGTGATTAAAATTTATTTTCTACTTTTTAGTTCGATTAGCAATAAAAGCGTGTTTTTTAGTTTTTTTAAACTATTTTTTATTTTTAGGATCCAGTCGGTTTCTCGGTTAAGTTCTTCCTCATAAGTTTCATAATTAGCGACAATTTTATCTTTCAATGTCCCTGTATTTAGTGTACCTTTTAAATTTAGATTTTCATCTTTTAGCTTAGCATTATCAGCTTTAAGTTGAAGCATTTCTTGCTTAAGTTGCATACATATTGCTTCAAGTTCAGAGATCTTGTTTTGTAAGAAAATTTCAGATTTGCAATTATAGTAATTTTTTTTGTTTGTTTTGAGCCACACTTGGGTTAATGTCGGCATCAGTTTGCTTTGCAGCGCCACCTAGTGGTGGGGAGCGATTTACGGGCATTTGGGCAAAACTGTTGTATCGACTTATAAAAATCGATGGCAGCACTGCCCTATGTTTGTTAGAAGACGGGGTCAGCTGCTGTATACAGACAGCTGCCCCGATGTGAATTGAGTGGTTTTAATTCCGGAAATGTGTATTCTTTTCCAATTTATTTTTATTGAATGTGTATTTACCTACGTTGTTCCCAACGAATTTGGCTTTGAGGTGGAAATGTAGGCGAATCCTTTTAGCCACGTAAGTAAAATCGTATTTGTAATAGTTTTTTTTAAATTATTTTCAATATATTTTACAGGAGTATTTTCTTTACACCTCTTCCCACCACAACGTATATGTACTCCATATACCGAAACAGAAACGTTTAAAGCTTGATGCAAGTCAGATGAGTGTGTATTGTAGGAGATTGCACTGTTTCTAAAGCATACCGACTATACCGAAAATCTGATTATAAATTTATTACAAGTTGATATGTAACGTTTTTAGAAAATATAAGATAATCTACAGAGCATTCTGTACCAAATTTGAATGTTGATATTGGTGATGCAAGGGAAGATTGTGACATTAACAATTCAGGGGAACAAAATCATAGCGAATTGTCAGATGTCAACAAATCTTCTGACAGTGAATATGATATTCCTGATGAAAGCGAAGTAGCTGTTCAGAATATAGTGAACAACAAGAAAATGTGCCTAGTTCGTCGTTCGGAGCGAATTGCATGGAAGTTAAAAAATAATTTATTGTTGAGTGCAGTGGCTGATGCTGATGATCCTGTTAGTGTTAAAGAGGCTTTAGGTATGGTAGTGCTGAAGCGTTAGTTTCGAAATGAGTTTTTACAGTTAAACGTAATTCTGATGGTTACAAAGCGAGGCTGGTTGTAAAGGGCTGTTCGCAGAAACAGAGCGTTGATTATTCCGAAACCTTTTCACCTGTGGTGAGATACAGTTCATCAAATGGATGCAGTGGCGGTATTCTTAAATTGTGAGTTTCGAGAGGAAGTATAAATGAAGCAGCCTGAAGGTTACGATGATGAGTCAGGCAGAGTATGTCGATTGGTAAAACCTCTGTACGGTTTGAAGCAAGCAAGTAAAGTTTGGAACGATTGGGCTTATTAGAAGTGATGTTGATCAATGCATTTACTATTGCATGAACGATTGCAGGATGGTGTACGTGGCGATTTATGTTGACGACGTCTTGGTGTTCTCCAACGACAAAAAGGCTACGCAGCGTATTAAAAACAAGTTGTCTTTTAGATTTAAAATGAATGACATGGGTTTGGCTTCATCGGTGCTTGGCATGCGAGTACAGCGCGATGAGGTAAAGCAATTAATTAAACTTGATCAATCTGAATATATTTTCAGCATATTGAAGCGTTTTGGAATGGACGATTGAAACGCTGTTTCAACGCCCCTCGACTTGTCGCAAAAGCTTGCTGCAGAAATGTGTCCCAAAACTGAGGACGCAAAGAAAGAAATGGAACACGTTCCATATATGGAAGCAATTGCTTGTCTTCTATATGCAGCGCAAAATACTCGCCCCTATATCAGTTTTGCAGTCAATTTGCTTAGTCGTTTTTCACAAAATCCTGAAAATGCTCATTGGACTGCAGTAAAGCGTGTGATGCGGTATTTGAATGGCACTATTGACAAAGGCATCGTTTATCAGAAATTAGCTGAAGGTCTTACTAGGTTTGGAGCAGTTTCTTCGTTTACGCACAGACAGCGAGCGGTTGCATTGTCATCGACTGAGGCACAATTAATGTCGGTAGTGGGTGCGATGCAAGAAACCATTTAGTTGAATCGGCTGGTATCGGAGTTGACTCCTGGCGTTAAAGTTGCAAAAGTATTATATTGTGACAACAAGAGCGAAGTCCACATTGTTCGCAACAACAATTTTCCCCCCGAAGTAAACACGTAGACATAAAGCTGAAATATATACAAGAAAAGCTTAAAAATAAATCTATTAAGCTGGAGTTCATTCCTACAAGCGACATGTTAGCAGATGGTTTAGGCCGGCGGGCCAATTAAAAGGTCAAAAAAATCGATTTTTTTTTTTCCTGAAATCAATAGCTTAGATATTCAAGAACATGAGACACAAATTTTCAGAGTTAAATTCCAAGTATTTGCAGAGCTACAGAGCCGAGCGTAGTGCGGCGTCGAGCAACCGTGCGCTTATTGTTGTAGTTTGAAGCGCGTTTTCTCGGCTTTTCATTTTCACGATTTTACCCAATTTATGTACACGATTGCAAAAAAACTAAACGAGCTATCCATTTCATTCAAAATGCGTTATCTTAAGTATTGTTTTCTCTTCTATGTGAACTAAAAAAAACATCCAAAAACTTTTTAAGCGACTTTTTTACCCAGCTGAAGAGTTTTTTTTTCCTTGAAAAACCACTTTTTTTCTAATATACCTTCCCCAAAAATTCGAATTTTGCGTGTTTCTCCCAATTTTCTTAGTTCACATCGAAGATAATTACATCAAAATTAATAATCTTTTTTTTTTTGTTTTCAGATGAAAATTGCAAGTTGTATCTTGTACAGAAGTTGGATACTTCAGTGGCAAGGCGCCCTGGGAATCTATTGATAACTCGGCTTACAATATATTGTTGGAGATTGTACAAATTTTTTTTGTTTAGTTCAAATATATATTAAACTATCCCCAAAACTTCATTTGGCTAATTGTTTTTTTTCTCATCCTACAACGCTTCGCGAAAACTACTGAATTTAGGACATCTAATTGGCCCGCCGGCCTTTAACGACAGTGCAATTAAAAATGAATCCAATAATATAAGGATAGGATTGCAGTACGTCTATCTTAATAGAATTGTAAACCTGAAGTAATGTTTATAAACTTAAAACGAAATATGTGTTTTGCACTATGGCCAGATGTTCTATTAAAGGGAAGTATTGTAGAATAATACAAATTTGGCAACTCTCGCTTTTACTTTTCTTCTTTCCATTATTCCATTGTATATATGCCATTTCATTCACTGGTTCACTGCAATTTACCTAGTAAAACAGCTGCTTAATCTTCTCCAGCATTTTAGTAATACCTAGATGACCTCTATTTGGCCCATTAAGGAATTCCTCTAACGCGGATGTAATTCTGAACTAAGGAACTGTAATTAGATTAGGGGAATGATTTCCATTTTAGCTTTCTCATAAGCGATGCACAACTCGCATCAATTATTTTAAGACTAGTCCACTGTACTCAGTGCGCCTTCGTTTTGTGGCTACTTTATTTTGCCATTTCATTTCTAGATAGTCTCCTCCAGCATCTTTCACTTCCGTGATCTTTTACAGGTCAGCATCATTCAATTGGCAAAACTGCCTTAGTCTGATTTCAACTATCCTTCAGATCTCTCGACTTTGGAACAATGCTTACACTCTACCGCACAAAATCGCCGAGAGAGTGCAGGTACTGATAGTGCATCAGTATTCCCATATTGTTCCCCTTCGCGATGATCAATCTCGAATTCGTAATTTTGCAGCTTTTCGATCCACCGGATGCTTGAACTGGAGTAACCAACTTAATGCTGCGTGGTCGGTTCTTAACTAGAAATGTTTTACCCACTCCACCTATTCCGCATGCGCTAGCATCTGTATTCAGATTCATATTCTCTCTAGGGTGATTTGCTATCAGATATTTATTCTCCAAATAAATTTTGCAATTCGCAATAAGGACTTTATCGTTTTTCTGATGTTTTGGGAATAATATTCATTGGAGATTTGTTGAAAGTTTTCATGTTGGCATCAGTGAGCTCGATTATGCTTCGTGGCTGTAGTTGATCACTTTTATTGACTAGATCGATTAATATTTTTTTTGTGAACGGATTGAACCCCTGAAAAATGCTTTATTAATTTATTTTGAATTTCTGCTAGAACTTTAAGCTCACATTGGAAGCCATTTGTGACATTTGGATTGATAACGTTTTTCAAATAAAACATAAGGTCTTCAATGGTGTCAAAACAAAAAATATGACGTCGCGGCTTTTGAAATAGAATTTCTGTTATTTTGATAAAATGATCAGAGCTGTGGATGAGCTGCCAGATAAAGCGAAAATGAGGGACTGGTGATCAGTAAAGATGTTAATAACATATTATTAGTACCATGCAAGTAATGTCGCAAGTTAAGTTAATACGCCCCTACTATTGCCGTTCATTTGTTGCATAGTTTTGTTCTGTAATAGACAGCGTACGAGAAATTATAGTAATTGGTCTTCCATTTTTTTGTTAAAATTGCTCCCAATGCGTTTGAAGACGGATTTGTCGCAAGTTCGATAGGTTTACTATAATCCGGGTGTTGCAGAAAGATGTTCTCAAAGTTTTTTATTTCATTGCGCCAATATTTTCATTTTCACCTCTCAGGTATTTTTTAGCGGTATCATAATAATCAAGTATCGATAAATTAATTACCTTGCCCCAAAATACTCGCTCACTTTCTAAAACATATAAGTATAACGGTCTTTTATCCGAGTACGTTTGCTCTAACCTTGTGATAATTGCCTTAAATTAAGGACCTTAAAAAATGACGACAAGTTTGGCAAATCCCTGCACTAAACCATCCCGGAGGGTGCGGACTGGTAATAGATGCCACAGGTCTCATTTTGTATGCAGACGAGAGGTAGCTAATTAAGGTAAGACTTCACGGGCAAGTGTTCGTTACTCTACAATAGTACAGCATTTGAAAATGTAGTTTTACTATGGTGTGAGGTAAAGCCTGCCGGGACGAGGTTCAGCCTGGCTTGGGACCGGTTTTTAAATATAAACCGGCCGTTAACGTGAGCTTACGGATACCTGGCGCCCTGCGCAGTAATTAGCCTTGCCTGTGTAATTCGAATCTATGCACAGGTGGACATTTCTTCTTCGACACTCGCGGGTCCAATGAATACGTCAGCAAACAATCAAACGAACAAAAATAATAATAATTAAAATGAGCCCGGTTCTTCTTTGAACAAACCGGAAGGAGCAGCAGGCTCTAAAAAACGAGCTGCGTTTAAAATGAGCTCTCAATCGACTAAGACTTGGTCAGAGAGGACCGGCGGCAGCCGCTGGTGCTGGGGCTCAGGCTAAGCTTCCCTCCAGTACAATGGTTCCTCTTGTAACAATCGGAACCAAACCAATTAGTCGACATTCTGCGGCTATGCGGCGATCTGTGAAGATCACGGATCCAACTAAAGCAGGGTACTTGGACGTAGTGCCGTCAATATACTCAAAAGGTTGCACGAAGTACCACCAACAGCGGAGGAGCTGACGAAGGAAGTGAAAGAGTCGATAGAGCAGGCGAAGGATGTGTTGTTTAACTTCACTCTCGAGAAGACGACTACATCGTCAGCTGCCACCAAAAGACAAAAGTCAACAGAAGAGGTCAAACCGCAAGCGATAAGGCTGAAAAGTCGAGGTGTAACGACTAACAAATCGTTTGCGGAAGTGGCGGGAGATCCCGAGGAAATAATTTCCAGAGACCAATGGAAATGGATGTAGGCCACTTTAACTAATATGACGCTAGAAGTGCTGCTAAGCAATCTGGGTTCTCCGCCATCATGTACTGACGCTGGCTGGTATCAAGGCCAAATTAAAATCATATCTCGCGACGACGAAAGTTCGGTAGAGCTATACAAGGCAGTAATAGCTAGAGTCGGAGCAGTTTACCCTGAGGCGAAGCTCGTTGTAGGCGACAAGAGGGATATTTCGTCTCGACCGAGGACAGGAGTATGGATCCCCACACCCTCCGTCCCGGAACAGATAATGTAGACCATAAGTGCATGTAATCCAAGCCTACCAATGGCAGGTTGGAAATTTGTTAAGGTCCTTGATAACATGCTAACAGAAGCCGTCGTGGAGGAGAAACGTTCCAAGACGCAAGTTATTTATTTATTTCCATATTTCGTTTACGAAACAATAAAGATTTTGTTTTTTGGTAAATTACGGTTTTTGCAAGGCCAATCGACCAATTGGCGTCAAAGATTGAAGCTAATGATGCTGAGGAAGATATGGAGGTATGGAGTCCGCTTCGACTTAGAAGGTCGGTGCTGTTCGTCAGGACCTGAGCGGACAGTTAGACTAGAAGGAATAAGTACAAAAACAACAACCGAGCTTAAAGCTGGTTTGAGTAAAACATACATAGAAAAAGAGCTTTTTAGCGACTCACAGGGAGATATGAATATCATCATATTTAATGCGTCTTCATCAAATGAATCTTCACCATAGCAAACAGCTCTGAAACCTAACTATAAGCTAAACATGGTTGATTATGTAGGTAAACAAGTTCTTGTATAATGGTTAAATCTCAACTAACCACATTTATGATTCATAAATATACCAACTCAGTCACAATGAAACAGGCAGATAGATGGAAACAGCTACCGACTATCGTTCTTTTACATGACATATGAAGATCTAGTACCGCCGCAACTGTTTAAAGAACTACGCTGGACAGGGAAGCCTGCATAATAATAATGGGAACGCCCATCACATTACTTGAGAAGCCCAGATAAGAAAGAGCGAGATGAGTCACTCTTAAATTTTAATATATATCTATCAAATTACACTGTGGAACAAATTCAGGTTAGCAAAAATTAGGTCCATTCTGAGAGTGGCGGGTGAAAATAGAGGCGAAATTAGAAGACCCGTATCGCGCCGTTTGTTTATGTTAGTTCGAATTTTTTTTTAATCGGCCTTCGAAGTTTGCAGTCAAATGCCGATTTTCCGTATATTGTTTATATGGTTTTTTGGCTATAACTCGTCGACTAATTGATATTTTTTCAATCTGTAAAAGCCAAATTATTGCTAGAGACCTGTGCAACAATTACAATTTTTGAAAAAATTTATTTCGAAAATTTTTGTGGTACTTATGAAGCAAAATGTTGGAAAAATTATTTTTTTTTATGTTTTTTGAAAATATTTTCAACAAAACTAAGTCTTTTTTGCATTTTGTGTGGTCTATAATATGCTTCTCAGTTTCTTAAATAAATGTAATTTGTAAAGAAAATTACGGGATTAAATACTTTGGCAGCTACTTAGACGAAAGTCACAAAATGTTCGAAAAATTAACGTTTTCCTTATTATTTCTTAATATCTGGCAAGCAACTCATTGTTTTTCGCTTTTTTTCTTATCTAAAATATAGTTTTCAATCCATCACATAAATATCATGGAAAAAAATATAGTATCAGTCGAAAATTTGTGCGATATACACACATTCATTACATAAAACTAATGTAAAAAACCCAAAATTCCTGGTAAAGACATAGTAATTAAAAATCCCCAAAACCATTAAATAATATCGATTTCGGTAGAAGTAATTAAAAAGGGAAGTTTCAAGAATTAGGAACATTCCATGGATAAAAAAAGGGATTTTCCGAGAAGAAAGCATGTTCCAAAAATAATTAAGGAAAAGGAAATTCCCAGAATACAATTAAGAAAAGGAATTTCCAGGAACAATCAATAGCTATTAAAATAATATTTGTAAACATTTGTGTTGAAATTTCAATGATTAAAACAACAGTTTAATTAAGTGTAATATTTATTGATTAAATAACGGTTATAATGTATTAGAAAAGAAGCACGCAGTGCTCTTAGCAAAAGTCGGCAGACAACTGAAAAAAACAAAATTCCATTTCCCATACTATGACCCCCACAATATTCATACCGACAGGAGAGGGGGTCCAAATAGTCCGGTACAGGTATTTCGGAGAATTGTTTACTACTTGCATTTGCCATGATCATAATCTACTGGCATAGCGACATTTAAGCACGTTTTGCGACTTGTAGACCTTATTATTTACAACTTGTTATTTCAAGAGTGGAAACTTTCAAATTACAACAGCATGAGAACTAAAAAATTTAACAATCTGCATGCGAACTAATTTCAAAAATAAAGATTCAGTTAAGACTCGAAACTCAGCCGAAGCTGATGTCTTTTAATTTTCGCTCGGTCGTGATAAAATTTGCTATTCATTCTTTTGGAACCTAATTCATTTTGTGAGTGATTTAAGTTAAGTGTATCAGTTTCATAAAAATAACAAAAAAAAACATTCTATAATATATATTGTATTAAAAATGTCGGAACCAACATGTAAAATGAACCATTTTTGTAATATTTGTGGACGTTTCATAGTAAGCGATGAAAAATGCGGCAATGTGACTGATTCTTTTTTGGAAATCTATAGACAATATTTCTCGCAAGAGTTTATCAATGACGTAAACTATGCCCCTAAAAAAGTTTGCTTTAATTGCTATTCAAGTCTTATGCAATGGAAAAGTGAAAAGAAGAAGGCTATGCCTTTTGGTGTACCAATGATGTGGTCAGATAATAGCCCACATCAAGAAGAAAATTGCTATGGATGTACCAACTACAATAAAACTTTGAATAGAAGGAAAACAAAGAATAAAACTTATGTAGCAGTGTCAAGTGTCCAATTACCATTACCGCACTCAGAATTCGTTCCAGTACCAACATACCGAAGTACTGATCTTCAAACAGGTATCAGTACTACAACCACCGCTGCTACACCCATGGATTTCTCCTCAGAATTCAACCCTGGTGAAGGTACATCCTATAAAACATCAAAGGACCCAATCCTAATAACACAAAACCAATTGGATGGAATTGTTGCAAATTTGTGTTTGACTCAGAAAAAATCAGAACGACTGGCTTCATTTTTGAAAGGAAATAATTTGCTGACGAAAGGTACAAAAGTAACAGCATATCGAAAACGCCAAAAAGAGTTACAAAAGTTCTTCAATGTCAATGATGCAAAAAATTTCGCTTATTGCAACGATATTGAAAAGTTAATGGAGGCGATAGGGTTAACCTATAAAAAAGATGATTGGCGTCTCTTTATCGATAGTTCACTAATCAGCTTAAAAGTTGTGCTTTTGCACAAGACAAATAGAATGCCTTCTGTTCCGATTGCGTATAGCACTGACACTAGTGAAACTTTCGATAAATTGAAAGACATTCTGGAAGTAGTCAAATATAACGAACACCAATGGCGCATTTGCTGCGACCTCAAAGTAGTTTCCTTGATTATAGGCTTAACAGCATCTGGCCGTCCAAAATATCCGTGTTTTTTGTGCGATTGGGATTCACGATACGGAGAAGGTATTAAAGGAAGAAACCAGTACAAACAACATAACTGGAGTAGTCGAATTGGGCGAAAATGGCCTAATGACAATAGGCTACACGAAAGTCTTGTTCCTGAAATGAAAATTTTGTTGCCGTTGCTCCACATTAAACTTGGCATTGCTAAAAATTTTTTGAAATGTATCGCAAAAAGACCAGCAGTATTCAACCGCTTGAAAGACATTTTGCCAAGACTAAGTGAGGCCAAAATTCAGGAAGGGGTTGTTAATGGTCCCGACATACGGAAACTAATGAGTCGTTAAGATTTTGAGCAAGTTCTGACAGACCGAGAATTAAATGCATGGCTCGCATTGAAAGCAGTCATCAAAGGACTTTTGGGTAAAGAACGCGAAGAAAATTACAGGCAATCTGTTGCAAACATGTTGGCAGCTTTCGCTGAAATTGGGGTTAATATGTCATACAAAATTCATCTCTTGCATCAGCATCTTGAAAAACTCGCTCAACAGTTGCCAACTGAATCTGATGAGCAAGGCGAACGTCATCACCAAACTGCGCTTCCATTTGAAATAAGGTAACTATAGAGTGTGCATATTTTGAATTCCTAGATTTTTCTAATATCTTGGTCAGAGTGCACAATTTAAACATGTTAACGATTGAAAACTATTTTCGTTTCAGGTACAGAGGAAAGAAATCTCCAGATGCGATACTCGCTGAAATTTGTTGGTGGTATAAAAACACCTTTGAAGAAGAGGAAGACGAGGAAGAAGGGGAAGACACAGATGAAAATCCAGAATATCTGTTAGACGAAATAATCGATCTCTCTGATGATGATGACGATGACCAAGACATTAGAGAGAGCAGTGATGTTGATCCACAGCCGCCTGCTAAACGGCAGCTGGCCAAATTATTAATTTAATTTATTTTATTTTTCTACTTAAAACTTTTCATTATTAACATTTCAAAATTATATTTTTTTCCATATTTTTATATTTTCTTTTTCTATGTTTCTTCAAAACCAACACTGAACAAAATTGGTAAATAAAAAATGAGAAATAAATTAATATTAAGCTCAAAAAACGCAAGTTTTGTATTATGACTGTATGCCTAAAGCGCAAATTATCGACTAAGACAATTTTTTTTCAAATGAAATTCAATAAAGAAACTGAGAAGCATATTATAGACCACAAAAAAAGTAAAAAACACTTAGTTTTGTGGAAAATATTTTCAAAAAACATGAAAAAAAATTATTTTTCCAACATTTTGCCTCATAAGTACCATAAAAATTTTCGAAATCAATTTTTTCAAAAATTGTAATTGTTGCACAGGTCCCTAGCAATAATTTGGCTTTTACAGATTGAAAAAATATCAATTAGTCGACGAGTTATAGCCGAAAACCCATATAAACAAAAATTCGAACTAACATAAACAAACGGCGCGATACGGGTCCTTTAATTTCGCCTCTACTTTCACTCGCCACTCTCAGAATGGACCTAATTTTTGCTAACCTGAATTTGTTCCACAGTGTTATTGTTGTGCAATCGCGGCAATGGGCATACTTTCATTGTAAGAAATCGTCAAGAGATTCTTCCCATTTTGTGAGGAAATTGAGACCAGTGTAAAGGCATTTCGACTGAAAAAGTCCTAACCAAGTCTGTTCAACTCATAGGATACTTTCTAAAGTCATATTCATGGACGGAATCCAGTGAAGAATTATAGATCTCTTATTAAATATGCATTTCCTGGGTAACACGGAAGAGGCTCTAACCATCAATAGTCCAATTTCAGGTACGGTATTAGGTTCCGATATGCTCGATATTGTCACAGAAGCCAAGAAAACCTGGGCGGTAGAAAAATTTCGTCCACATAAAGCACCGGGACCAGATGGGATATTCCCTGCGCAACTGCAACAGACAATGGGCGACAGTATGAAATGGTTTACAACCATATTCAGAGCGACATTACGACTGAATTTCGTCCCCATAAGTTGAAGGGAAGTTAGGGTAATTTTCATATCCAAGGCCGGTAGGAGCTCGCATACGGAAGCTTTTGTTTCAGACTTCAGATCTATTAGCTTTTCCTCATTTCTATTAAAGTCGTAAGAGCGATTTAAATACACCTTTTTAAAAAAAAGCTTGACATTGTCGCTACTCGCGAGATCACAACATACACACTCTAACGGTTAATCTACGGAGACAACATTAAAGTCACTAGTTCCACAGATAGAGAAATTAACGAGGATAAGGTGTTTTCTCTGGTAGCCTTCTTAGACATAGAGGGCGCTTTTAATAACATCCTAGAAGGAGCCATAACAAATAAAACGACTGATTTGGATATCACCGAGGAACTTCTGAAATTTATCGAACAGTTGTTACTAGGCAGGTTCGTAATTTCGACGTTGGAGCGACCCCTCAGAGCGGTGTACTTTCTCCTCTGCTGTGGATACTGGCAAAGGGTCGATTGTTAAAGGATCTAGAGGAGAGGAGGTGGCCTACACAGATGATGTTGCAACATTAATAAGAGGAAAATTCCCAGATACCGTCTGCAATATAAAGCAAAACGCTTTGAACGATGTATGTCGGGCCGAATCGAGTGATCTTGGGGTAAATCCCAACAAAACAGAACTAATCATGCTCAATAGGAAATAGAGGATATCTGTTCTAAACCACACAAACCCCCCAATTTGTCAATTTTTAAAAACAATTTGTCACGCCTACAAAGTTCTTTATGTAATTCAATAAAAATTTGGTGATTTTTTTTCTTTGAATGGGCATATTAGTGCGTTTTTATATCCAAAGATAGGCAACACTGCAGAAGCGAGAGAGAGATTTGACTGCTGAAAGGAGAAGGACACGAGCAATAACCGCTATCGCGGACAATGCGAACAGATCTTAATAAGTAAAGTTAAATAAATCTGAGTGAATTATTAAACTAATTTAAAAAAATTTATATTTTACAAAATTATAAATACAATTTAATTGGAACAGGGGAGAAAGAACTAAAACTCCGAGACTAAACAAAAAAAAATGCTAAATCTAGTTACGAAAATGGTAATCGGGTCATACTGGTGCTAATACGACGTCACTCTTTGTGAAATTTGTTGAGAGCAAAGTAATTATATGTTCACATATAAGTAGACGATCTACTTTTTCGCGCTTAACTCAAAATCCATAATTAAAAAGCGCGATTTCAGATACAAAATTTCTCTCCCAAAATATGAGATTATAAAGTAATATCAGATAATAACGATACTTATTGACATACAAATCTGTGTTTTCTGTGTTATCGATAATTATTGTATTATTACGAATGTAAGGAGAATATCGCAGTCGATGGAACGATGAGCTGTATGAGCTTTAATAAAGATCCAGCGGCTACGTCGGCTGGGTCATGTCGTCCGAATGGATCCAAACACTCCGGCTTTGAAAGTATTTGATGCGGTACCAGCTGGTGGTAGCAGAGGCAGAGGAAGGCCTCCTCTGCGTTGGAAAGATCAGGTGGAGAAGGACTTGGCTTCACTTGGTGTGTCCAATTGGCGCCGGTTAGAACAAAAAGAAACGACTGGCGCGCTTTGTTAAACTCAGCCAAAATCGCGTAAGCGGTTATCGCGCCAATTAAGAAGAAGAAAAGAAGGAGAAACATCAAAATAAAAACTAAATGAAATGGATGCCTAATAAAATTTTTGTTAAATGTTATTAATTAGGGATTCATTTTACAGAAAAAAGCGTGTAGCCATAAGAGTTTTGTACTCTTATTACTTACTATAAAATGTAATAGTGAATTTCTTATGCGTATTGCTGCCATAATTTT
Organism: Anastrepha ludens; assembly: GCF_028408465.1. Classification (NCBI taxonomy): domain Eukaryota; kingdom Metazoa; phylum Arthropoda; class Insecta; order Diptera; family Tephritidae; genus Anastrepha; species Anastrepha ludens. The sequence goes on along the minus strand of NC_071503.1, from coordinate 75,079,764 downwards.
TTGCAACCTCAGTAAACGTCGCATACGGATTTCCTCCAGCTGTTTATTATTACCAGCCAATTAATTGCGCAATTAAATTAGCTATTCCTTTTCCTTGTATTTTCTTCATATCGTTAATAATAATCAAAGAAACCAAATACACCGAAATATTCCACCAAAATAATTTCTATGAAGAAAAACCCCTCAAAGCTGTATTGAAAGCTCATTGCCAATTTTGCAGGTAATCTGCCATATGTGAACGGGTAGATTAATTTGGTGGGTTTATAGGTGATTAATGCATATGTGAAGGTATTATAACGGTACCACGGTAGTCGTCATCTCATTATTCTTTCCATCATGGCTGTTACTTAGTGTGCCCTGTGCAAAACGCTTGCCGTTATCATTCATTGTTTGTTTTTCATTCATTCATTCTTGCTGTAGAGTGGCATATACAAACGTGGCAGTTACTATCTCTCTAAGCGTAATTAATAAAGTATTTTTTAATAAGAGGTGTTTTTTTGATATTCAACGAAAAATGCTATTTTTTAATATAAATGATCGGATATTTTTTATTCATTATAAAGAGGAAGGTACGCCGTTAATTGAGGAAAATAATATCAGGCAAATGACCACCATGACCACGCTTACAGGACAATATCCTTTTCATGAAATTTTCCATAACCGAATTGCAAAGAGGCTGCCCTATGCCCTTGATAACCTCACGAATTCATCTTTGAGGTTTTGAATCGACCCTGGGCTGTTGGCGTAGACCTTCTGTTTCACGTGGCTCCAAACAAAAGAGTCACAAAGTGTTAAATCACAAGATCTCGGTGGCCAATTGTGATCACCTCTTCGATAGATAACACGGTCCGGAAACCTTTACCGTAAAAGATCAATGGTTTCGTTGCTTATGTGGCACGTAGCGCCGTCTTGTTGAAAATACCTCTTACCTGTAACACCTGTTATTGGAAAACCCTATAAATAGGATATGATAATGAGGAAAATACACAGAAGCGGATTCAATGATCCCTTAAAACTAGTTGGAAAATGGAACAGAGTTTGCCAATACACTAACTTATACATGTGCTTAATATATTTATATAACTGGCGCGTACACTCTTTTTGGGTGTTAGGCCGAACTCCCTCTCCTATTTGTGGCGTGCGTCTTTATGTTGTTCCACAAGTGGGGGGAACTACAGTTTTAAGCCGACTCCGAACGTCAGATATTTTTAGGAGGAGCTTTTTCATGGCAGAAATACACTCGGAGGTGTGCCATTGCCTGCCGAGGGGCGTCCACTATTAGAAAAATGTTTTTCTTCATTTTGGTGTTTCACTGAGATTCGAATCTACGTTCTCTATGAATTCCGAACGGTAGTTACGCAACAACTCCTTTGGCTACGGTGGCCGCTTAATAACTATCGAAATTTATAAATTTGGCATCTCGTATGTTCTGGCGACTTTAGTCTCGATTTGTTTTGTCTTGTACATCAATCGCTTGGTATTTGTTGTCAGTCGGTTTGCGAAGTTCCTCGTTTTGCTACAATAGTTTATAGCCGCAATGAAGATGGCTTGATTTATTAATGTTCAGTAATCTTCTTGTTGAAGCTATTTTTTATAATTTTCTTCGTTCTTTACGTTGCCCAAATATTATTTATGTATTTCGTTATTGGTTTGGTAAGTATTTATTTCATTAATGTTGCGTTTCATGGCTAGGTGCTTTTTAGATTTATAAAGATATTGTGTGATTTTATAAGATTTTTTATAAAATTTTCCGTGTTTTGCAGGCTCCTTAAACTTAACCTCAACCACTGTGAAACCACACAAGATACAGATAACGTTAATGAATAGAGAAGTCTCAATGACAGGAACGGATGGAATTTTAAGGCGTACTCGTTTCGCGAAGACTAATCACCACGGACACATTTTTCACCAAAAGTTAACAGTAAGAGACTGAATTATGTAAATTAGAAGCAAAGAATGTTAGGTTAAAATGACTATATTTGAATTTTTTCCAACTCATCCGAAATTATATACATAATTATGTCTGTCTAAGGGTGCTCTGTAAAACTTTGTTGAGTTCCCTTCAATTGAATAAAAATTCTCTATGGAAAACACTTCATTATCAGGCACACTGGAAGATGGTATATGCAAATTTAAATTTGTGAATTTATGTACATATGTGAACTTCCCACAGCAAAAAATATTACGGTAAAACTCCTCAAGAAATCCAGCGCACATTAATCCACAGCATTGTTTGTACAGTAACCTTCAAATATTTACAGTAAGCTTCAAATATTCTGATTTCAGAGTAAGTTTCTGACCTTGAAGATATATGCATATGTTTTGTGCACTTTTTATCAATTGAAGAACTACATACGTAAAGTAATATACTAATTAATTATTTACCTACTATCAGAGAACATAAAATAATTGTTTCGAAATTTTCTCCTAGTATTGAAAAGTCCGACATAGAACTTTTTGATAAGCTACTAATGTACTTTTCTGCAACTTACTGTATGCTCATGCGCGCACTTAACGCGCAGCAGCTGCGGTTGTCGAGCATTTAGAAAGACATATTTACATACTTATATTGATGCATACATATGTACGGAGCCGCGGGCACTCGGCTTGACAAAAATTCAAGATTTACCAAACATCGGCAAATAATTATACGCGAAATATTCCAATATTGACTATTTTCGAATGGTAGGGAAAATTGACATATGGGGGGTTCATTTTATGAATGAAAGTACTTTGCTCTTAGAACTATGAGCTCGAACATATCAAAGACCTTTTTGAAGATGAGTTTTTGTTGAAAGTGTTCAGCGCCGCCGCGACTATTTTAGGCTGTTCAGCACCATGGCAACTAGAATGATGGCCGCTACGGCTGCGCTTATTAATGTATTTTGTTCTTGTAGTCGCTAGGCATAGAATTTTAGCTTTGAACGACATACGCATTTAGAGGAATAAAGTTAGTGCCCTGTGTGTGCGGTTGTATGCAGATGGAAGTTCAGAACACAAATATGTACGTACACAGGCTAGTAGCACGTAGATACATATGTATGGAGGACGCGCTCCCCAGGGATCGGGCGACTAAGCTGGGCTCTAAGCTACCGTGGGGGTCGGCAGGTTGCGGATAGCCGGACGGCCTGTAGTAGCAGGTTAGTTGCGAATAAGTTCTAACAAATAAGCAGTCCCCGACAATGAGCGGCAGAAACGGAGGAAGCGGTCTAAAAGCTAGCTAATCCGAAGAGGTTTCTGTGACAAAGGCGAAACGACACCGCCTTTAATAAAATAAGTGTCCCCCTCACCATGCAAAGGCATGGTGAAAATACAAACATCCAGAAGCGACTGACTCATATTGGGCGGCTCCCTGGTCAGCGTCTGTCCCCCATGTTAGGGGCGGCTGCTAATTTAATATGATCTACATTAAGACCGAGCCCAGTAAGGTCTTAATTACGATATACTGGAAAATGTTTGGAACATACTGCCACGAGCTGACGGCTGCACTATTCTGTTTCTTTAGTAAGCAGAGTGAAATCTAGCTGAAATGGCATTCAGGTTAATGGTGCAGCCGCCCCCACCCCGTTAAAACTATGGCAAATCTCTAAGAACGCTCCATATCCCGTCGCCATTAAGTGTCGACGTAGGTCTAGATGTAACATTCCTAGTTAGCACTGATTCGGCTCTGAACTTAGGCTCTCATAAGGAGCCTTAGTCAACCCTCGCATGGCCTCCCTGCTTGCAAAGATAACCATGGAATCATGAATAAGTGACTACGCACCGGGGTAGGGATAACGGCTTACGAGTTGGGGTCCAACAACAACAACATGAATTCAAGCAATCAGAATATAAACATCTTAGAAAAAGCTAAAATAGCAACAACCAATCCATCATTGGATTTGCCAAAGGAGACTGCAGACGGCAGTAACAGCAGTGGGGAGCTGGTAAAAAACCCCTTTCAAAGGAGCTCGAGATTGGCTCATTCGCCTCCGTTGATTGGAAGAACCCGATCTGCGTCACCATGCATGCAGTACAGCAGTGTCGCAAAGGAGGCCACAACAGAAGAGCTCAACCGCAGCATCAGTGCCAAAATTAAAGAGTTAACGGAGATGATGGAACTCCCAAAGCGTAACATTAACCAGCCAATGCGTGATCTGGTTTCGAGCATTTCTGAGCTCCATAAGAAGTTAGAAAGGTCGATTCTGACTTCTAGAATAAGGATGCTAAAAGGGTCAAAAAGTGTGGTTCTCGAAGGAAAAAATGAATGCACGCAAACATCGCCTCTTATAAAGTGCGTCATGGATGGTACGCCAAAGAGATGTATAGACTCAGTCGCTGCACGGAAAAGCCCGGCAAAAAAGAGCAAAAGTGACCGCGAGGAAACACTGAAGGCAACGCCGGTATCAACAAAAGAGCAAACCAGCTCCGAAGGATGGAACACGGTAATAAATAAGAAAAACCGTAAAGGAAGCAATAAAAGTCCAAAAATAGACGGAAGAAAAAGACGAAGCACACACGAGGGGAAATCGCAGGCGACAGAGACCGCCCCGTAAAAACGCGATCGTTGTGAAAAGCGTTGGCAATGTCTCATACGCTGACATCCTGAAACGTGTGAAAACAGAGCCATGTTTACAGGAGCTTAACTCGAAAGTATACGGTGTTAAGAAAACTGCAAATGGGGACTTGCTACTGGTGCTTGAGCGATCTTCTGATCCAAAGACCCAGAAGATCAACGAAGCAGTTAAAGCTGCCTTAGGAGATGTAGTGGAAGTAAGGGCACTAACTGAACTACGCCAAATCGAAATTCGTGATCTCGACGAAATCACGACGAAAGACGAAGTCCAGCCAATTCAATGAACTAAATGTGCCTTTGTCTGCAGTTGCTAACTTGCGAAAAGCTTATGGTGGGACGCAAACGGCGACCCTTAAAGTTACACCAGAGATCGCCACTAAGCTTACAGCAGCAGGCAAAATACGGATTGGTCTAGTTATCTGCCGTATTAGAGAAAAACTTGACCCGAAAAGGTGCTTCAAGTGCATGGAGTACGGGCATGTCGCAGCGAGATGCAAAAGTACGGACGACTTCACCAAGTCCTGCTTTAAATGCGGCAGTAAAGATCACCAGGCGAAGAGTTGTACCCAAATAGCAAGTTGCTTAATTTGCAAAAAGAAACAAATAAGCGACACCGCACACGCGATGACTAGCAACAAGTGCCCTTAATATCAAAGAGCACTCAAAGAAATGCGACATAAATGAAGTTTCTCCAACTGAATTTAAATCGCTGCGAGAAGGCTCAAAGCCTGCTCGAACAGTCTGTACGAGAGCACAAAATAGATATTGCAATACTCAGCGAACCCTATAAATACGGAAATGGGAATGATTGGGCATCCGACACAACAGGCAAATCGGCTATATGGAATTGTGGAATGATTAGGTCACGAATGACGAATATAAACGCAACACGTGGCTATGTACGAGCCCGTGTTGGTAAGCTGTTTGTTTACAGCTGCTATCTTCCACCTAGCTTAACCCTAGCGGAAGCCATACACGCACTGGAAGAACTTGCACATGACATTAAAGATCATAGTCCGGTCATTGTAATATAGCTGGCGACTTTAACGCTTGGGCAGTGAACTGGGGATGCCCTCGAACCACCCCTAGAGGTAAAGCCCTTTTAGAAGCGTTCGCTATGCTTGACATAGCGCTTATGAATACCGGGAACCAGCAAACATTCCAAAGAGCAGGGAAAGGGTCAATAATGGACCTGACATTTGTTAGCTCTAGCCTCGTGAGTAGTACGAGATGGTCCCTTAGCCAGTATTACACTGGTAGTGATCACTTTGCAATACTTTGCGATATAGGCAAACATGATAGGCCGAAGTCATCTAACTCGCACGAGGTCAGATACCGGGTTGGAACTTTGGACCCGGAAGTATTCGAGATAATGATGGCAAATTTTACACCTACTGGAAATGCGGCTGAAAAAACTAACCAAGTCATGAGGCAACTCACTAAAGCATGTGATGCAGCTATGAGTAAAACAAGGCCTAATAAAAACCACAGAGAGCCCGTTTACTGGTGGACGGAAGAAATCTCTGCAGCACGCGAAGAATGCAATAGAGCAAGAAGCACATATCAGCGGTCGAGAGGTACGACCAGCTTTGAAAGGAACAGACTCCTATTTAAACAAAAAAGGAAAACGCTAAAAAATGCAATTAAGAGCAGCAAACGCCAGTGCTTCCAAAAACTATGCGAGGATGCTGACAGCAATCCATGGGGATTTGCATACCAGCTGGTGATGAAAAAAACAAAAGCCTTCAAACCGCTGCCCACGACGTGCCCGGTTATTCTGCGCAACGTGGTCAAAACATTGTTCCCCCAACAGCAAGGCATCGCAGCCAATGCTGCCAGCTGTATGGAAGACGATGGAAATCGATGCCTGGCCAACGCTGACGAAATTTTGCACATTTGCAAACAGATCAAAGGTAATAAGGCACCCGGGCCCGATGCGATCCCGAATGAAGCTCTTAAGTTGGCAATCCAAAAGCATTCAGAAATATTTGTGGATGTTTATAACTCCTGCTTAGAAGAATGCACATTCCCGAAAGTGTGGAAACTGCAAAAGCTAGTGCTAATACCAAAAGGGTCTAAGCCGGCGGAAGATCCCTCAGGCTACCGTCCACTATGCTTACTGGACACGGCAGGGACAATACTAGAGAGGCTAATTGTAAATCGCCTGGAATCTTCCATCGAAAGTGCCGGAGGGTTATCGCCGCACCAATATGGCTTCCGTAAAACACGCTCTACCACAGATGCTGTTATAGCGGTTAAGCGCATTGCTCACAAAGCGATTGAAGGTTCTCGCTGGCTCTACGGAGATAAAGAGTATTGCCTAGTCACAACGTTAGATGTAAAAAATGCATTTAATACAGCAAACTGGGGTAACATCCTAAATGCGCTGGAGAATTTCCGAGTCCCAGCATACATTCGGAAAATTGTTGCAAGCTACTTCACTAACAGAGTGCTGCAATACAAAACCGACGAAGGAATGAAAAGGTACAGAGTAACCGGAGGAGTGCCACAGGGGTCAGTGTTGGGCCCACTCCTCTGGAATATAATGTACGATGGAGTTTTGCGTCTCCAACTACGTCCAGGATCCCAAATCATAGGGTTTGCTGACGACATTGCAATCGTAGTCGTTGCTAAATTCCTAAACCAGGCCGAAGCGATTTGCAACCAAGCAGTCGGTATCACAAAAGATTGGCTGCGCATTAGTGGTTTAAGCCTTGCAAACGATAAAACAGAGGCAGTTCTCATCAGTAGCAGGAAAATAGTTGAAACAGCAAATCTCAGAGTAGGGGACCACGCACTAGAATCTAAGCTGTACATCAAATATCTCGGGGTAATGATTGACCACAGGTTGAGCTTTAAACAGCATCTAACATACGCCAGCGATAAAGCAGCGAAGGCTGTAACCGCATTGACACGTATTATGATGAATACGAGAGGACCTAGGCAGGCTTCTAGGAAGTTGCTTAGCAGTGTGGTATCATCTATCTTGCTATATGCGGTACCAGCCTGGGTCGAAGCAACTAACTGCAGCACATACATGAAAGGCATTTAAATCGGTATACCGGTTATGTGCCCTCACGGTGTGCTGTGCATTCCGCACAGTATCGGAAGATGCTGTATTAGTCCTCGCGGGTATGCTACCAGTTAAGCTGACTGCACTAGAATTCGCTGAAATAAAAAAACATCGAACGGATCCAGCACAGCTGACTAACCGAAGGACTGAACGGGAGCGAAGCATCCATACTTGGCAGGAGGAATGGAGGAACTCCATGAACGGACGATGGACATATCAATTGATCCCGAATATCACAAGATGGATAAATCGAAAGCATGGCCAGATAGATTTCTACCTGACCCAAGTACTTAGTGGGCATGGATGCTTTAAGGCTTATCTGCATAGATTTAAGCACGAAGATGACCCGTACTGCACCTTTTGCGACAGTCTAGTTGAAGATGCAGAACATGTTTTCTTTGTCTGCCCTCGTTTGGAGCTGGAAAGAGTAGAATTGAGTGACAGGGTGGGGAAGCCAATAATGGTTAGCAACCTAGTAGATATCATGCTTGACTCAGAAGAACATTAGTCCGCTGTCAGTAACATGGCAAGGATAGTAATTACCAAGCTGCGTCGCAATGAACAACAGCGCAGATTGTTACGTAGAGGCAATAGGCCACACCCCCTCCCGTGAAGTAGTACCTAGTAATACTTAACAATATTAGGAATCACCAAATTGCGTCACGCTGAACAGCAGCGCAGATTTTCAAGTAGAGGCAATAGGCCGCTACCCTCCCAGAATTAATACTTAACGATAAGTAAATACCAAACTGCGACGTGCTGAACATCAGCACAGATTTTCATGAAGAGGCAATAGGCCGCTCCCCCTCCCGTGAAGTATTACCTAACGGTCGTCCCGCGGGAGGGAAACGGAGATGGGGTGGAGTGTTTAGTGGGTGAGTCGAAAGACAAGTCTCACACTTTTCGGCTTTCAATGCTTTTTGCCACCTCCAAAAAAAAAAAAAAAAAAAAAAAAAAAAAAAAAGGCTAGTTACCATAGTATAGCATATGTATACAAAATTTACATACTTAAATTTGCATATGCCATCTTTCTGTGTGCCTGGTAATGATGCGTTTTCTATAAAGAATTTTTTGACTTGATTTGTATGTTATATATGTATATATGCCAAAACACATATATGTACGTATATAGGCTAGGGCATCAAGTGTGCATACGCACATACAAATATGTAGATGCAGAATAGAATTGTTTTAGCATTTGTTAGGCAGGAATTCAATTAATCGGATATTTATTCCCTAATTATTGCATGAAATATGATAATATGATGTAATGTCCCTGTAATAAATGTAAATTGAAAAAATAAAAAATGTAAATATGATAAGGCGATGCGTCGTGAGATAGGCCATTGTTGCTCCAGTGCGTGTGCACGTATGTAACTCTATAAGAATTTAAGATGATATATTTGATATATTGATATACATACATGTACATCAATATACCACAACACTTGTATGCTCTATGAATTCTTGTGTAAAATTAATTTCGACTCGAAAAATTAGTAAACATTTTCATCAAATTTGTATGAAGTTTTAAATTTACTTAAACGCACACAACAAAATGTGAGGTCGTTTTATAATGTATTTTGTTTAAATTCTTTTTTAATTAAATCAACAAACATTAAAGTTACTTTTATTTCGAATGTTGCGCATAATTTAATAATTGTATTTGTTTGCGGCCGCCGCAGCCGAATGGGTTGATGCGTGATTACCATTCGCAATTCACAAAGAGAACGTCGGTTCGAATCTCGGTGGAACCTGAGCGAATGTTGCACCCAAAGCGATCATGTGGCAATTATTTGTGACATCCATGTAAAGAAGCTCCGATTTCGTAAAGAACAACCAAGCATCGTGAATGACAAACTGGCACATTGGACGTTGACGTTTTTAACGAAATGATGCGACCAGCCGTTTACAAAAGGTCGGCAAATGCAATGGCCTCCAGGTGGCAATGACTGAGGTAAGAATGTATATTATTAAGGCGAGAAGGCGTTTCCGAAGAGCAAGAGAGAGACCTCTTTTTGTAGAACATATAACAATATATAAAGAAATTCTGCACGTGCTTAAGGTAGCCATCACAGACAGCAAACGTCACGATTCCTTGAACATCTAGTCCGGATAATAATCCAAGGGAAACAGTGTACAAGATCGGCTCTGAACACAATTCTTCGTAAAGGATTATGTTAACCCTCGCATGGCCTCCCTCTTTACATAGATAACAATAGGATCACATAGGTAACTATGCATACGAATAAAGATAACGGCTCTGAGTGGGGACCCAATAACAAAAACATGGAGCATATTAAAAAAAAAAAACGAAAAGACAAAAATAAATGAAAAGGAAAAGCAAAATATGCTTGCTTCGGAGGACATAGATCCGCTTAAGAAAAACGCACGGTTGATTCATTCACCGGCAAGAACTCCCACGGATAGGACTCGCCGAACCGGAAAGCCACTGAGCATTGCGAACATTGGCTCTTCCGAGAATACGCTGGCAGAGAAAAATACCTGGAAAGGAAAATCTTGTTTAGCAAGCTTGAGGACCAAATCAGAGCCCTCATGGATATGTTAAACGAGAACGAAAGAAAGCGCCGTACCATCTACCAACCTATGAGGGACGCTATATATAATATAAAATCCTTCTATCACTCTGGTGCCACAGTAATGTGACAAGTAGAGATAAGTCACAAAAAGGAAGGCAATGAGACCACGGGTTCACTGCGGAATAACGCATGAAAAGAAGAAGAAGCGAGAAAAATACAACCGGTTGGAAAAGTGCATTTGCCAGCTTCTTCCCACTCAGCCCAGCCGGAGCCAATAAACGAGTTAAAAAACCCCAAAAAAAAAAACAAAAAAGGAGTTATCAATAGCGGGACGAAATTGTAAGGTCCGATGCCATATATATATATATATATATATGGAGTAGGCTTGAAACTGTAGGTCCCTCCATGAGGAGTTTTTCATGGGAGAAATGCATTCGGAGGTTTGCCATTGTCTGCCGAGGGGCGAGCGCTACTAGAAAAAACTTTTTCTTTATTTTGGTGTTTCACCGAGATTCGAACCCACGTCCTCTCTGAATTCCGAATGGTAGGCACGCACCAACCCATTTGATTACGGCGGCCGCCCGGTGCCATAATAATTGAAAAAAAACGGGCAAAAGTTCTTACGTCTGGTTTTGACGATGTGGAGTTGGCAGATGTAACTGGACTCCGAGCAGCATATGTTTGCCAGCTATGAAAGCCAAAAAGGTCATAGAGATTGGCAAAGTCAAGATTGCATGGGTCGATAGATCAAAACAGGGCAGAAAATGTAGTACTGATGGCCACTTCGCTAAACAATGCTAAAACAGCCCAATATGCGTGCTCTGTGAAGCGGAAATAAAGGGGAACTTCAACCTCTTCGCTGGGAGTTAAAGGTGTCCAGCGTTTCGGAGAACTCTGTCAAGAATAGTTCAAATAAATCTAAACCATTGTGAAACTGGTCCAGACAGATTGTCACAGATAGTCAAAGAAATCAAAGCAGATATCGCCATTATAAGTGAGCCCTTAAAGTGCAAAAATGATAGCACATGGACCTACGGAAGCAGGAAATGCGTGGCTATCTGGCTCTGCGGATGACTTGCTTTCCAAGAGGAGTATAGTGTTGGGGAAGGGTTCGTACGTTGCAAAATAAGTGGAATAAATTTTTTCAGTTGTTACGAAAGAACCAATTGGACAACAGAAAAACAAAAACGGTTTTTTCAAGATATTGAACTGGAAGTAACAGGAAAACCGCCTTTAATTATAGCGAGGGTCTTTAACGCCTGGATATCAGAACGGAGTAGTCGGCGAGCAAATAACAGAGGAGAATCGCGTTTTGAAGCATTCGCGCAGCTCCACATTACTATTCTAAATAGCGTGTCAAATGATTCCCTTGCTAGAAAGTTTAAATGGAGTGTGAGTGCGAGCTACACTTATAGCAATCATCTGGCTATTATAATGGATGTTACTGAAAGGGGGCCCAAAATCGCACCCAAATTAAAAGGTCCAAAGTGGAAGAACAAGAAGTTTTATAGCGAAGTCCTTCAATATATGATGGAGCCATTTCAGCCCTCAGATTAGATAAAATAACTACTAAAATATTTAATGAGTTTGAGGACTTAATTTACACTGAAGGTCACAAGTTAACAAATGTGAATATTATACAAGATGAAATAAAAACAATAATCGATAAATCAGCTTACATTAAAATTTACAGATATCCTGAAATCCATGAAAATGAAGTAAATACGCAAATAGCAGATATGCTGGATACATAGTATAGATACATAATACAATAAAGAAATTTTCCTCACCGTCATCGACTAGCACTCTTGTCTTTCGGTTGTGTTTTGTTTTCGCAGTCTAGTGATTACAATCTTATTATTATCTATTATTTTATTATTCATTTTTTTTTTGTACCTGATCACCTTACGGATTTCGGTAAGAAATAATGCCTCCCCCTTCTCGGGGCTAACCAGTTTACCTTGTTTTCGGCAAGCCCTCCACGCAAAAGAAAAAAATCACAAACAATTACGAAGGAGTTGTTTCCTGCACTGTCGACGGTTGTTAGACAAAACCCCAAATATTTAATTGCATGTGCACTTGATACTTCCAAAGCCCTCAGCAAATATTCATGCTTTGCTGTTCACAAGGCATTTAAAAATGTTGGTACTGACATTATAAACATTTCAGAGCTAAGATACTTCAGTATAAAAGTTTCTTAACGGCAAATCCGTACCTTCTGGAGTGATTCTATTGTATTAACCTTTGATCTCTACCACCTGCCTGAGAAAATTGAAGTGTCGAGGTATACAACAATAGTAGACAGTTCTATCCGAATCCCATGCGGTAAAAGAGTTGTCGACTACTTGGCCATACACTCAAACGATCCATAAACACGCTTATATGTGTTAATTACTCACTCCCAACTCACAGCTACAATATATGTCGTGCTCCCGCAAGTTTTGTGCTATGAACTATGCGCGAAGCCATATTTCTACACAAACAACAAACTCCCTTCAATTAAAGAACTCTATTCCTTTCTCCAATATAATAAAGCAATCCTTAACCAACCAACAACAAAACATTCTTTCAAATTAAACGCGTTTCCCAAAATCAAATCAAATTACTATAACAATAATAATGACGAAACTCCTACAACAAACAACAAAATTTCAACAAATAACCTAAGCACTATGGTTGCAAGCAACAACTCACTAGAACTCAGAACTCAGATGATAATCCAACACAACAAAGAATGCTAATCGATGATTTTCTCGCCCTAATGATTTCGATTCCACACGACTTCACCTCTTCTCTTTCTTCTCTCACAACAAACTCTTCAAGCTTTGCTCTTAACCCTGATTTTTTTTTTAAGCTACTATCTCGGAAACAAACTCTCTTAAGGAGGTTTAAATCACGAAGATACTACAATGGAATATTAATAGCCTTCTCAACAACTATGTTGACCTGAATTTAGTTTCACATCAGCTCACTCTTGAAATAGTTTGCCTACAAATACCATAATCACTTTAGCAGTAACCCCAACAACAAAACATGCAAACAAGGTATGGCTCTTTGTGTAACAAAATCCCTCACTCATAAATTTATCCGACTAGCTTCTAATATTCAGTCTGTTGCTGTAGAAGTAGATATAGGTTTTAAAATTACAATTATTACATGTATAATAATAGTGCAGAAATTGAAAATTTTATCAATCCCTTTTTGGATCCTACCATCCTTCTAGGTGACTTTAACGGGTAGAGTCCTCTCGGAGGTCCAATACAATAAATAATCGAGGTAAATATTGGAGGTTGTTATCCTTCTAAACAATTTTAGATATTCTTAACGATACACATTTTTCGACACATAGGAGCTTTTCGTTTTCATTTCTATTTCGTCTTCCTTTATAGCCCCAGGACTAGAATCCAAAACGTTGAGTGATCTGTGCAATAGGGATAACTACCCTATTATTAATTCCCTCTCTATGCCACAATTTTACAGAGTAAAATCTATACCTAAATTTATACAAGAAAGAACTGATTGCGAAACTTTCCGTTCTAACATAACACACATATCAATTAAAAAACCTGAATCTGCTAATGTCAATAAAGAATCTTCTATCAAGTCACTCATAAGTTCAGCGGCGAATATTACTATCTTCCACACTCTTGAACCAAAAAGTTTACGAAACTTCTATGTTGGTCTAATTTGCTCTCCATCTTGAGGAAAAGAAGATTGTCTTCAGGCGCGAATTAAAAGCATCGAAAGAAGATCTGGTCAGATATAAAATGTCTTACTTATTCCTGTCAGCGTAATCATACACTTTTATACTCTCGCTAGAAGGCCCAATATATTTCCCCAAGGAAATTTCCGAAAAATTTGGAATAACTTGCTCAACTATTCACATAGTTCTAACTTTCATCCTGATTTTAGCTGTAAAAATCGAGCGTAGTACCAAAATGTTATCACAACACCTCCCACGAAGCTGTCGATATAGAATCCCGCATAATTTTAGAAAAATTTAACTTAACTCTTTCTTCGTTGTCAGGTAAAGCACCTGATTCTGATAGAATAACGTACAATATCTTGGAAAACTTGCCCTTCCTCTTTAAATTGGGCGCTGCTAATATGTACAATTCGATATTAGAGCAAGAAACATTCCCGCAAGCATGGACAATTTCTGCAATCATCCCTATTCCCAAACCAAACATCATTTCCAATTATAGACCTATATTCTTGTTACCTTGTGTGTCGAAAGTTTTGGATCATTGCTCGTGTCTTGTATGGTTTGCCCAGCAAAATAACTTCTTAAGTCCACAACAGTTTGCATTCCAGAAAAACTTAGGCGTTATGGATCCACTCCTTATCTTCGGAAATTTGCCTCAACAGCGTTGGCTAACAGAAACCATATTTCGGTACTTAGTATAGAGCGTATGATAGAATTTGTTCGCACGTTGTCTTGGAAGATCTTAGTCACTGGAAAGTCGGAGAAAAGTATGTAAGAGTCATTGGATCATATTTATGTAATTGCAAATTCTTCGTGCGTGTAAACCACAACTAGTCTAACATTCTTCCACTTTTCAGCGCAAGCTTTTTTCTTTTCACTGTTTTCTGAATCGCCTAGAAGTACCTTATCGAGGAGCAGCTCGAAGGAGGGTTAGAGCCTTTCCTACTTCTCCTAGCGGAAGCTGGAAGCTCCTACCCTTGTGGAAAGAGTATCAAATAACACGCTGAGGTGTATCCCCAGGATGTATTGCAGAAACAAGCTTTTGTTTGTAAACAAGGAAACAAGTAAAAATGGCCGACAATCAACGATTTCAGTAATTTTAAATCAAGCCATAGAACTGAATATACTTATCTCACCTATTCGCGTGGAAAATCCATCTCATCCAGAATGGGTAATTGGCTCATACACCCGTCTTGGGTGTTAGGCCGCGCTCCTTCTAGTTGTGGCGTGCATCTTGATGTTGTTTCACAAATGGAGGGACCTATGAAGACGCTAAAAATGCAAATAATCCAAATTTTATGAATGCTTATGAAAAACTAAAACGAATAATTACAGAACTACCCAGACTTTAACAAGCCTTTTGGGCTAGCAACAGATGCCAGCTCTTTTGCAATCGGAGCAGTGTTGCACCAAGACGATCTGCTTTGCCAACCGAGTTCTGAGCGACCATGAGTGTAACTATTCTGTCACAGAAAAAGAGCTTTTGGTCATTGTTTGGACCGTTGGATACTTCCGTCCATACTTGCACGAGTTTAAGTTTAATATTACGTCCGATAATTTACCGATCAAATTCAAGTGTTTAATTAATCTACGAAACTACAATATGCTTATCGATTATATTAAGGGCAGAGATAATAGATTTTCTGAGTCGAATCAATCATAAATAAAATTTAGTTGAAATATATAGGTATATATTGCTCAAATTTTACAAACAATATTTACAAAAGAATATTTACATAATAAAGTGGTTAACAGGGTTCTGGCTCAGTTTTTATTCACAAAGACATAGGTAACCGAATTTGAAATGTATAATAAAAAAAAGAAAATTTACATAAGTCGAGAAGATCTTAATAAAAAATTTAGAAGATATTTTACGAAAACATATTAAAAGTTGCAAAGTGGGAATCTATACAGATCTTGATGATCAGATATATAAAATCTTACAAAAAATATTAATTGAAATTCATGAAAATGAGCCAAATGTAAAAATGTATAAATGATTTTACCAAGCAAAATATATGAGTTATGTTGCTGAGACTTTTAAGCAAATTCACATGTACTAGGAAATTAATTAATTTGGCTGGTGTGAAAAAATGTAGTCTACATTAGCTTTCATTTGCTTGCGTACCGAATAGATTCGTACATTTGTTTTTTCCATATGATCGATTGTATGCATCTTTACATATAGATTTGTTCCTTTTGTTTGAAAATTGCGCGAAATTGTATGGATGCATGTTTATATTATATGTATTGGCATAGGACATATGTATATCAGACTATGAAAATTGCACCAAAGTATACGCATGTTTATATACATACATATATTAGTATACAACATATCTTATAAGGTATGTGGTAAATATTACCATACATTTTTTCCTTCATATAAAGCGTTTTTCAGTAAGAGCGCTTCAATTTTTTTTTTGAATAAAACACAAACGGTTTGACTTTTTTAACTAATTTTTTTTTTATTATCGAGTTTGAACATATACATTTAAGTATGAAATTCGATTTCTTTGCATGACCACCGCGTGCACGTTTTACGAAGTCCAATCGTTGAACCCAATTTTCGACCACTCTTTTGCATAAATCGGCCGAAATTCCAGCAATTTCGCGTTCAATATTGGCTCTGAGCTCACAAATCGTCGCCGGCTTGTTACTGTAGACCAATGGCTTCACATAACCCCAAAGAAAATAGTCTAGAGGCGTCAAATCACACGAGCGCGGCGGCCATTCGACCGGTCCATTTCTGGAAATAATGCGCTCATCGAACTTACTCTTCAACAAATCAATTGTAGCGTGTGCTGTGTGGCTTGTGGCCCCGTCCTGTTGAAACCACATGTCGTCTAAGTCCATACCATTCAATTGTGGCCAAAAATAATCGTTTATCATGTCGCGGTGTCGATTTCCATTCACAGTAACGTACCGATCGTTCTCGTCAACGTAAAAATATGGGCCAATTACGCCGCCGGCATGTAAACCGCACCAAACAGTGATTTTTTCGGAATGCAACGGTGCCTCATGAATCACGTGTGGATTGCTTTCTGCCCAGTAACGCATATTTTGCTTGTTGACAAAGCCATTGAGCCAAAAGTGAGCTTCATCACTGAAGATGATTTTTTGGAAAAAATACTCTTAAAGTAGCAGCAACAGAACGATTATTTTCATAAAAAATTTGCACGATTTGCAATCGTTGCTCAAGTGTGTAGCGTTCCACGATGAAATGTATACTAATGAAGTTTACAAATGACAAGCGAAAAATAAAAAATATTGCGTCGTTCGCCCTCCCTATCGGAAAAAAGTTGAAGCGCCCCTATTGAAAAACGCCTTATAATAATCAAAACATTAAAACAACCGGTATTATTAACAACTAGTCGTCACTAATTATAAATTCGGTAAGGTTGATGTTGATACAATTGGTTTTATTTTAAATTCTTCAAATCAAATTTATAGTCCTCAAAGAGAAATGGTTCATATATATGTATATGCTCACTCAAGTAGGAGAGAGCCAGATGTCGAGCGTTGCCGAACGTAGGGACCGATTGTGCCTCTTTGCCTCAGTTGAAGCAAGGTAACGCCGCATGAGCAAGGTAACGCCGCATTTTTTGGTGCGTGCAGCCGGCTACATCGAATTATAAGACGTTGTCACGTCAAAAAATTGTAAAATCTATAATAATTTTCACTACTATCTCGGAAAAAATATGGCTTATTAAAATAAAAGGCAAATACGAGTATAATAGCATAGCTATCGTTTCGGTTTATGCTCCAACCAAAACGCAGTTGAAGGAGTAAAAGATAATTTAGATATTCATTTATTCATTTAATTATCTTAAAATGAATATTTCTTACACTTTATAAAAACAGATTAATGTTAAATAACTAATAATAGTTCTGGAATTTATTTAGTAACAATTTGAAGTTGTTGTTTGTTGAAGAAAAATCTAGGCCAATCCGATTTGAAAGCGAACTAAATTCTCTCACAGTTCTAGATATCGGATCATTGGAACCATATCTAGTTTAACCATCTCTAACAAGAAAATATCATGATTTCTTAAGTTTCCCTGAAGATTATTGATATTAATTTTCTCAAGTAGGGAGAGAATACTCCTTCCAATATATAGTGTTCTTAGATTAATGAGTAAGCACCGACATTTATAGGATGGAATTGGATCAGAGAAATTGAGAGAAAAAAGCATAACCCACAAAAGCTTTTTGAACACGTTCAAACTTATTAATATGACAAGCGTAATTTTTTCTCCGAAAAAAAATAGCTTCGACCACACCAGAGACGTACATAACAACTTTAGAGTATATGGATCAACAAAGTCCGAAGTAAAACGTCGAACAAAAGCAAATACAGAATATGAGTCAAATGCCACATCACTTCAAAGGGATAAACAACGATAGAATCAACAATGTGGTAGGAAGTGGGTATAAGAGAACAATCTTTAGAATAAGAAGCGTACAAAACTTGCTTATAATTAAATTTAACATAACTTATTTCTTTTACACCAAGCAACCACGTTATCTAAATCAGATATACATACATATAAAGAGTCCGCTGTAGTTGCAATCACCGAGTATATCTTTAAATCATCAGCATACAAAAGAAAATTTGAGTTATTAAAAAAACTAGAAATGCCATTAACAAACATTTTAAAAAGTAGGGGATGCAGTATAGATACTTCCACTCTTCTCTACGGCTGCGAAACTTTGAATTCAACATCTGAGGGCATGCAAGCCCTATAGACCTTTATAAACCGATGCATACGCACAATTCTACGCATCATCGGCCCATATTTCTTCAAAGATAAACGACTTTTTGATACCGAAAATTGAAGCCTGTGATCTCCACAGCATTTGGTTCCATCAAGACGGCGCTACTTGCCATACAGCCCCGTGCGTCGTCGTTCCAGTGAGCTATTTATCTCTCGTCTTGGACCAGTAGATTGGCCACCAAGATCATGTGTTATCACATCTTTGGACTTTTATTTGTAGAGTTGTAGTCTACATAAATCAACTTCGATTGAGACATTGGAAGTCAACATTACTAAAGTTATTCACGAGATACCGACCGAGGTCCTCTAGCGTGTCATTCAAAATTAGTGTTTACGGATGGCCGAATCGCGGCGCAGTTGCGGCCAATATTTGAGAGGGATTCTCTTTAAAAAATAAATGTCATGAATATAATAAAGATGAAAAATAATAAACATCGCCCAATAAATTTGAATTTTCGTTGTTTTCTTTTTTCAATTTAATTTCCGATACATCTAAATTGATTATGGTATAAATTGGGATCAAAAAACTCATTGTCGAAGAAATTGTCATTTAACCATGCATGAGAACACAAATATCGTAATCCATGTGTGAACTGAACGCTAAAAGTTGGTTAGATTTAGTTCTAAATCCAGAAACGTTTGAAATTGTTTTGATTACTTTTATTAAAAGTAAAATTACTTATTGCTGATGTGTTGGTGCATCGCACCTTTTCAAAAGAACATAAGTATGAACAAATGTTAAATTTAAAATTAATTCTTCTGAGTATATTTAATTCAGTATGCTTTTTAACTAGTTTATAGCATAACCAAATACTTATATTCAATATCCGCATGCTTCGAAACATAAGTCAGGATGATAGATGTAGTCATTTGAATATGGGACAACTTGTAGCTCATTATTTTTATTGGAGCCCACAACAGGCTTGTTCTATTTTGTTCGACTACTACTAGTTATAGTTTCCCATTAGGAAAACAGCTATAGTAGAGGCATGAGATGAAAATTACGACGAAGCAGAGGGTTACTTTTGCAGGTGCAGTTGAAGTAGCAGTAGTCGACTTTGATGTTAACTTAGCTTTCGCTTCTTTGGAGACAGCACGACCATGCATAGCAGAGGTTTGGGACGCAGGCTTAGATGCAGCAGCAGAGTTCAGCGTATTGTTCTCATTGTCAACAGGCGGACTTCGAACATAAAGAGTGAAGTGATTGCATGATTTACCAATTTATTAGTATTTGCAGTGGCGAGAATATTAGCAGAATTAGCAACAATACTTTTGAGATCATTTACCTACAAGCTTAGTGTGTAAAGAGCGAATTTCTGCAATGTGATCATATGAGTTTTTGTAATAGTTGTTTTTTTTTTTTTGAGACAGAGCATTTACAGCATTAGGCGACCATTTTCTGTTCTAAGCGGAGCTATTTCTTTGATAATACAATAATAAACAATGCAATTTGTTGCTTACTATTATATACATTTGTACTTTCACATTCCTTATTTTTTTACTTCGAATAGATGAGCATCTATCAGCAGAGCAGGCCTTACAAAATAACGGTTTATCAGATGAGAGCACATCTGCTGAAGTAAACCAATACAGTCAAGGTGAAAAAACTCTTAACTTTCATCACACTGCACTTTAGGCTCAGAACCATCAACCTCTTGTCCACACATACACGGCATATTTAGGTTGCTTTATTTATTTAAGTTTAGACTATAATTAGGATTGTCCTTCGTAAAGCTTGAAGTCACTGTCTTATAATGGGGTGAGATAAACACTACAATGCCCTTTCATTGAATAACAAAACCACTTTAGAAAAAAATGCAGAGCGATTAGTGAAACACGTCCGATCGGTGCGATGATTCATCACGTCACATTTCTATACCCAACTAGAAAATGTGGTCCATATGACACGGTAATAATACAAAGGGATTGGAAGGCCAAGATAGGTAAAGAGGTTTTTACATGGCAAGTAGCGTGAGCAAACATGGAACAACGGCGAGCTATTGTGTCATTTCGGTGGAGCCACCATTTTGGTAATCAGCAATACGTATTTTCTCCATAAAGGAATACACAAAGCACTTGACAAATTCCCGGAACAAATTTAACCACTTGTTAATAAATATAGGTTGTCAAAAAAGTCTTGCGGTATTTTTATTGAATTTTCAATTGTTCATAAAATTGGTTATAATAATGCGATTTAAGTCAAATATGCGCCGTTTTGTTCGATGACGAGTTCCCAACTAGATGCCAACTTCATAATGCCCCTCTTATAGAAGCTCGCTTCCCTATTGTCAAAAAACTCGGAGAGCCAATTTTTACAGGACTCTCTAGTGGACAACTTCCGACTACCAAGCTCGTTCGCCATGGACAGAAATAGGTGGTAATCACTTGGTGCGAGATCCGGACTATACGGTGGATGCAAAAGAACCTCCCATCCGAGCTCCCGGAGCTTCTGGCGCGTCACCAAAGATGTGTGTGGCCTGGCGTTGTCCTGATGGAAGACAATTTGGCCTCTGTTGATCAAAGATGGCTTCTTCTGCATGAGTGCTGCATTCAAGCGGTCCAGTTGTTGGCAGTACAGGTCCGAATTGAGCGTTTGGCCATAGGGGAGCAGCTCATAGTGGATGATTCCCTGCCAATCCCACCAAACACACAGAAGAACCTTCCTGGCCGTCAATCCAGGCTTGGCCACCATCTGGGCAGCTTCACCGCTTTTGGACCACGACCGTTTGCGCTTCACGTTGTCGTAAGTGACCCACTTTTCATCGCCAGTCACCATCCGCTTCAAAAACGGGTCGATTTTGTTGCGATTCAGAAGCGATTCGCATGCATCCATACGGGCAAAAATGTTTTTTTGCGTCAAGTCGTGTGGCACCCATACATCGAGCTTCTTTTTGAATCCAAGCTTCTTCAAATGGCTTATAACGGTTTGATGACTCATGCCCAGCTCTTGGCCATTGCTACGGCTGCTACTATGCCGGTCTCTTTCGATCAATTCAGCGATTTTATCGCAATTTTCGACGACAAGCCTTCCGGACCGTGGCGCATTTTCGATCACCTCTGCACCAGAACGAAAACGTTGAAACCATCGTTGTGCGGTGGAAATGGAAACTGTATCGGGTCCATAAACTGCACAAATTTTATTGGCAGCATGAGATGCATTTTTGCCTTTATCGTAGTAGTACTGTAAAATATGCCGTATTTTCTCTTTATTTTGCTCTATGTTTGCGACGCTATAACTCACGAACGACTAAAAGCAAACAACAATTAATCAAACACGTGTTAGCACGTGAAAAGAGCTTTCCAAAAAGCTCTAGCGTGAACCGATGCGACGAATACAACTAGAATTACGCGCTTGCAAAGACAAGCTTGCGGAAATACCGCAAGACTTTTTTGACAACCTATAAAAGGCGTTCAGTAATAGACGTACAAAAAGTACATGCAGAGCTGCATGTCAAAAGCAAAATAAGACAGAGCATATCAACCCTAAACAAACAAAAATGAAGAAAGCGAGTACCATGATTTGAGAATGAGTGTAGATTGGTCATTGATATTAAAAATAAAGTCTGAGAAAAATGGTACAGAACAATAGGTACAAGAGGTAATCGGGAGTTTCACAAAAAGAAGACGACAAACGCTACAAGTCCATGTAAAAGGAAAGAAAATATAAATATTTTTTTTTTTAGTTCGATTAGCAAAAAAGGGTCTTCTTTTTTTAAACTATTTTTTATTATGAATGAAAATTATTGTTATCATTGCAGTCAGGGAATTAATGATTCGATATATTCGTGTTATATTTAATTCCTTTCTTATCGACTGTGAGCCTAAAGCTATGCAGTTATCGGCCGTGACAAAAAAGTAATCGGGATGAAGAACTTATTTCGTGGAGGGTGCCTGTGAAACGGCTACCCCACTCCTAAAATGGAGAGGTAACAACAAAATATACTGACATAATCAATATGTTACATACTTTTTCCCATATAGATCATTGATTGAAGGTCGAGCCTTGTTTTTCTGAATGAAAATTATTGTTTTCATTTAGTCAGTGATTTATAGTCCGATCTAATTGTGTTATATTTAATTCCTTCTTTATCGACTATATGTCCAAATAAAGGCCAGCATTGGCCTTGACACAGAATAGATACTCTCAGCACAGAAAAAGGAGACCGTGGATTATATTGACACAATCAAAACGAGATGTAAAGTTCCAGTTTGGTTTTTTTAGTTCATTTTTGTTGTGAATTGTACTTTAATCGATAAAATTTTATAAATGAAATTATGGTAATGATAAATTCTTTCTTTATTCGCCAAAATTTTGTCCCGTAAAATAATTTCAAAATTTTTGTTTTGATTATTTTATTGTAATTAACAAAATTACATCTTAAGTCACCATTATTTCATCTTATATGAACATTGAATAGAGTAAATTTGCATGTATGAGACTTGTAGTATCTACGCATGTGTAAAGACTATACAAAGTGAGAATGCAACTACCCTGAAAACGTTTTAGCCTTCTATTCGTACTGCAGTGCCGCGTGCCCGAGCAAGTTCGAATTCGAAAGAGTAAGTCGTAGACTCCCAAAATCAGTAAGAGTAACTCGGAGAGTGCAGGCATGCGTAGACCGCGCGTTAGCTCTGTCTTTCTTAATCTTCTACAGAAGATCTACTACCAGAGAATGTTAATGCAATGAGAAGGTGCAAATATTACTGTGAGCTTTTTTTAGTACAATTGAGATTTGAAAGATTTGAAGTAAGGGAATTTAGCACACCGAGTTTATAGACACCTCACTGACTTTTGCCCACACAAAAATTAGAAACACCACACATCTTTCACCTCACACACAACACATTTCTCACCTCGACATTAAACCAATTAAATTTTTACTATTTTCGTATTTTTGAAATAATAAGCGAATACGTAAAATTTATTACATAATTTTTTTTTTCAATTACATTAAAAAAAAACGATTTAAAAAAAAAAAAATTTATAAAAAAAGTTTGCGCCGGGAATTGAACTCGAGTCTAACATGTGGCGAGGAAAAATAGGCGGTGCGTTTATTTCTTCGACTGCTTATTTTTTTACCATTTTGTTACTTTTGAAATGATAAGCGGATACATAAAATTTATTACAAATTTTTTTACGATTACATTAAAAAAAAAAAATTTAAAAACGAAAAAAAAAAAAAAAAAATTTGCACCGAGAATTGATGGCGAGTCACGTGGGGAGGATAAATACGCAGAGCGTTTATTTCTGCGCCTGCGTTGTGAACAAAAGGTTTTGTGCATGCGCGCGACGCGAATAAATATTAATAAAGTTCTGAAAGTAATTCATGAAGTTTTTCATTACACACATATGTACATAAATGAACGTATACTTTATATGTAAATAAATGATGATATATGATAATATACATAAGTACATAATATGTATGTACATGTCAATAGGAGGTATTTGCATTCAGAAAAAAAGAACAGTTTAAGATAAATCAACACTTATTTTATATTGTATATTATGTCAATTTATAGTTTATGTATTCGACAGCATTTACATACATATGTATGTATGTACATTTGTATATGAAAAACAATAATGCACAAGCGCAAGAACATCATATCACATATGCAAGTATGACCAAATAACCTTGACTTATGTATGTACACATGTCACAGCACATCACATTCTTACAAGAAATCAAATACACATACGCACTAGTGAACGAGTTTCTTCCTAACAAGTGCAAAAACAATTCTGCTCTATGTATGTATGTATACCCACTTTATGTCCTAGCATATATACATACATATACGAGTATACCTACTTGCCTTCTAAACTTCCTACAAAATAATTGTATTCATATGTTACTACATCCATGCACGTTCATACATTCATTCATATATGCGCGAGCACATCGCTCCCTTCTTGCTTCCGTGTACTTTTGTCTTTCACCAGTCGATATTCCTAATATTATACTTACAAAAACACAATACTTTGATAGACGCAAAAGCAACAGCAAGCGCAACGCGATGGCCGCTTTGCCACCACACATTCTAAAATGTTCTAGAACACAACAAAAACACATACCTCACATGCGCATGTCGCCCAAAGGTAAAATCTAAGCCTAGCGACTACAAAAACAAACTACATTCGTAGACGCAGTCGCAGCGGCCATGATTCTATCAGCGACGGCGCTGAACAATTTAGAACAAAAACAAAAAGTTCATTCATAAGTTAGAGCTCATATTTCAATTTCATTCATAAAACGAGCCGCCCATATGCCAATTTTCCCGACCATTCGAAAATAGTCAATATTGGAATATTTCGCGTGGAATTATTTGCCAATATTTGATAAATCTTAAATTTTTGTCATGTCGAGTGGCCGTGGCTCCGTATGTATGTATGCACCCTTATATGTATGTAAATATGTCTTCTAACTGTTCGACAGTCGCGAGTTAATGCGACTTAGATTCCTTGAACAAATCAAGCGAATCACACATTTCTGTTCGCAAAGCCGCATACATGTACCCTATGATCAAAAAGTACCGGGAATGTTTAAATAAATCATAACAGAGTTAAATTTCAGGCAAATTTATATTATCTCCTTCAAAATATGACCCGTCTGAAGCAACACACATGTGCCAACGTTTAACCCAGTCCTCCAAACACCCCCGGCAGGCCGACATGGCCTTCAGCTCCTTCGTCGTATTCTCCTTGATCTTTTTGATCGGTGCGATGGCACGTTATCATTTCGCAAAATCCAAGAATTGTTTGCTCACATTTCCGGCCGTTTGCAACATACAGCATCTCTCAAAGGCTTCAAAACGGATGAATAATATTTTTTATTGACTGTCTGGCCCGATGGAAGGTACTCATGGTGCACTACGCCTTGGCAATCGAAGAAAACAGTCAACATCACCTTCCCGGTTCTTTTTGCTCATAGGGTATACATATTCCATCTTTTCACTGACGGACAAGAAGACGGTCGCAGTTGTTGTTTTTATATGCATACATTTTGCGTTCGTTGAAGGTTTGTATATATTTATATACATATGCGTGTATGCGCGTTTGGCTTTCTGGATGCATCCATGGATATTAGAATATTTTCTCATCAATATGTGTATGTAGTAGTTCAGATTTGACTGAAGAGATTAAATATAGGAATGCATATTCATATGATTGCCTTTATGGCTGTTTTACATATAAATTAATTCAAAAGAAGTATGAATAAAGTTATATAGAAAATAAATTTCTAAATAACAGGTATTAGAAAAACCTGAATACACTATTTTAAATCAATTCTAATTAAACCAAATATAAAAAATGAAATAAAAATATCGAACAAAAAACTGTGTACAGGACTTGAACCTGAGTCACATATGGGACGATTTACTCCATACACGACACGTCTTTCACGATTGAGCTAAACTACAATTATTGATGAACTTTTCTAAATCACTCATTTATTCGATTCGTACTTTTATATGCACATATTCTGCGTTAGTTGAAAGTTTGTATGCGTAATTATATGAATATGCATGTGTGTATGCGCGTTTGGCTTTCTGGACGGATATTAGAATGATATTTTCTCATCAATATAATTTGGATTTGATGAAATAGATTATAGTCATATGTACATATTTTCTGTTTTGATTGATTTATATAAAAATCAGGTCATATCCAGTATGAACTATTTTATACCGAAAAGAAATTTCCATTTATGAAATACAAAAAAAACAGTATTTTAAAGAAATTTTAATTAAAATAAACTCAAAAATTTTACTAAACTTTCCTGGTTTGAATTGTAAAAAAAAAATGTGCAAGAAAAAAAATATGACTTCAGGACTTGAACCTGAATTAAATACGTGCCAAAAAACAAAACGAATAATTCCGCCGACTTTAGCTTTTGCACCACAAATTAACTGCCGCGCGACCTTCTTAATCGCAAGTTTATTCGCTTCGCTGTGGGCATGAAATAAGTCGATTTCCTTAGTAGTGTGCCGAAAAATCTTATGAACTTCCTCAGTAGTTTGGTAAACGCAGAAAAAATCTGAATTGCTGTCCTAGCGTGGTAAGTAAATATAGAAACCCTACACTCGCGTCACTCGCGTGGTAAATATCTGCAATTCCCCACTCGTGAGGAAAGTTGAATTTGAAATTACCTTATTATGAATCTACAGATTAGAACTCGAAAAAAGCTCATTTAACATTTGCTCCTTCTCATTGCATTAACATTCTCTGCTACTACTGTGAGCAAAAAGTAAGATGAATTTATTTGTCAAAGTTCGCGGGATTAAAATTTCGCTCAGTTACTTTTTTCATGAGTTGGCAGCACTGTTAATAGCATCTGGGCCAACTTTCATGTGAATGCCATTATCAGTAATATATTTACGCTTGTGTTTACCAAACGACCAAGAGTGCATTTTTCGATTTTTACAATGCCTGATTTGATTGAGCAGAGAAGTGCTATCAAATTTTGTTTGCGGAATGAAATTTCGTCTGCGGAAACGTTTAAAATGTTGCAGAAGGCATTTGGTGATTCCACCATGTCGCAGAAAAATGTGTATAAGTAGTACAAAGACTTCAAAGAGGGTCGAGAACGTGTTGATGACTTGGAGCGCTCCGGACGACCATCGACGTCAACAGATGACCAACACGTCAATAAAGTGAAGGAGTTAGTGGTCAAAAATCGTCGGTTGACTGTTAAAAACCTTACTGATATGATCGGAATATCAGAAGGATCTGTGAAAACCATTTTGAAAGACCATTTGGGCCTACGAAAAGTCAAATTTCGTTTGGTACCGAAAACTCTCAATTTCTTGGAAAAAAGTCGTCGCGTTGATGTGTGTGAAACAATGTTTTCAGACTATCAGGACAATCTCAAATTCATCATTACGGGAGATGAGACTTGGATTTATGCTTACGGCCCTGAAACAACCGACCAATCAAGCGAATATCGTGCTAAAGAGCTAAAAGAGCACGTCAAAGTCGTTTAAAAATAAAGGTCATGGTGTGGTGCACTATGAATTCCTTCCACCCGGCCAAACTGTTAATAAGGAATATTATTTGAGCGTTATGCGTCGTTTACGTGAAGCAATTCGTCTAAAAAGACCAGAATTATGGGCCAACAACTCTTGGTTTTTGCATCACGATAATGCACCGTCTCACACTGCACTCGTTCTTCGTGACCATTTCGCCAAAAATTTACGCATATCGTTCCGCAACCACCGTATTCGCCTGATTTGCCTCCGTGTGACTTCTGGCTATTCCCAAAACTCAAGAGACCACTCCGGGGAACGCGTTTCGAGTTGATTGAGGAGATAAAAGCTGAATCGAAGAAGGTGCTGATGGCTATACCGGAAATGGACTATTTGGCATGTTACGGGGATTGAAAAAATCGTTGGCATAAGTGTATTTCATCGAGAGGGGATTATTTTGAAGGGGATGAAATTGATTTACAAGAACAAATAAAGATTTTTCATTTTACAACCAAAATCCCCTTACTTTTTGCCCACAGTAAAAAAAAGAAAATATTAATCCTGGCAATCCTAATAAGGATAATGGAAAACTTTTATCAAATTATTGCATTGTCATCGGTCCTTGATAGGTGTGCAAAATTCCAAGTCGATCAGATTTTTAGAAGCCAGTGAAAATTAAGCTCAAAGATTCCGTTACATACATACATACATACATACAACCCGACCTAATAAAAGTGTGTTAAAAAGAAAGATGATATGATTAACAACAATTTCGACCATAAAAACAGCAGACAATTAAAGGAGTAAAAGCGCAGGTGAACGTGTATAAGCCAAGAATAACAGTGTATAAACACAAAAATGGTCTGTTAATAGGAAAGGTTGTGATTTTTTTGAAAGGATTCGATTCCTAAACGATGGAAAAAGTATTTTTATGATCTATACAATTTTGAACAGTTACTGCGACAACAGATTCTGAAAACACTGCGAAAAACAGAAAGTGTGTGAAATCCTGGACAAAATAAAATGTGGTAAAGCTCCGGGTGAAGACAACATACGTGCAGAGCTTTTGAGAAATCTTGATATTGAAATGAAGTTAAGTGAGGACTACACAAGCTTGTAACAAGAGTGTGGAGAGGGGAGTATCTTCCAACATCGTAGTTATTCTGCGCTAACACCAACTCATAAAAAAGGTGTCAAACTTGCGTGGGAGAACTATCGCGGAACTACCCTAATAAACGTATGCTACAAGGTATTCTCCGGAATACACAAAGAAGTGTGGTCCATGACAGTGGTCGAAGTAGAATCTCTCAGAGTCTTTAAGAGAAAGATACTCAGGATGATATATGGCCCCAGGGTAGACGAAAAAGGTGATTACATAATACGAACCCACGAAGAATTACTCCAATTTATGCATGGGGAGGACATTGTGAAATTTATCAAAGGTGGATTGGACATGTTCTAAGAATGGAAGACACGCGTGTTGATGATGTAGCACAAACCTAGTATAAAGCGGAGTAAAAGTCGCCCGCGTATGTGACTATTGTACTGTATAGAAGAAGACTTACTAACGCTCGAAGTAACCTACTGGAAATATCTTTTAAGAAACAGAGAGGCCTAGAGAAATAACGTAGAGAAGGCTAAAACCCACCCCGAAGTTTTATGCGGTTATTCTAGCAGGTATATTACTAGGTTGTTTAATAAGTTTTGCGGTTCGATAAAAAAGACACAATTTTAAAGTCCTTTCGCATCATGGTGATAAATCAATTTACAAAATCCCCTTTATTCTTTCGAAAACAATCTTAATTTTGCTGAGAATGTCGCATTTGAATGTGTTTTTGTTTCATTGTTAGAAAATGGGGCAACCACTGTGCACACAGTTTCCTGAAACCTAATACTTCAGTCAAAACATTGCTTATACTGCGCAATGAAATGCCTAGGGCTTCTACTAAATTTGTTTCAGTCACTCTACGATTTTCCAATACGATATCCTTTATTTTTTCTCCGATTTCTGGGGATGTTGCTGTTATTTGGACGTCCTTGACGTGGATCGTCTGAAAGACTTGTACGACCACGTTTAAATTCAACAACCGATCTTTCAATTAGGGCGAAAAGTTTTTATACACTTTCAACATTCGTTAATAAATTTCCTTTGCTTTTAAAGCTTCCAAAAATAAAAAATTCAATCACTGAACAAATAGTGTGACACGTCAATACTAAATGGCTTGTAAACAAAAAATGAATAGACAGATTTAAAAGAAACTTCAAAAGCGTCCATATGAACAGTGTACCAACATAACAAAAAAAATTTGGCCAGTAGCAACGCCCTCTCTTATCGAACCGCTAAACGAATTGTTCAGCCTAATATTTCTCACTAACAGTTCACTATGTTAAGCTCTTAGTTAGTTTTAGGCTAATATTGTAATTTAATTTTAAGATTCTTGTTAAATAAAACACAAGCACCTGCATTTTTACACACATTACTCTTGTTGTACCGATGCTGACGGCGTCCCAAAGAAGAGAGAGCATCAAAAAAAAAAACAAAGCCGCAAGAAGCTTTTGACATATAAAGGGGTTTCCAATAACAGGTGTTATTTTGAATAGCCCGCTATTATCGATAGATGATTAACCATTTTTTATGGACAACGTTTATTTTCAACAAGACGGCGCTACGTGCGCCACAAGCAACGAAACCATTGATCTTTTCCGGGAAAAGTCTCCGGACCGGGCAGCCACTTTGCAATCCGGTTATAGAAATTTTCATGAGGAGGTCATTTCCCTGATGTTATTTTCCACTATTAACAGCATACCTTCCTCTTTATAATAAAATAAACATCCGATCATTTATATTAAAAAATAGCATTTTTCTTTGAATATCAAAATAATTCCACTTATTGGAAAACCCTTTAGATAGAGTTACCATATAAAGTGAATTGATAAAAGTTAAGAAACGTATTTTACCATTAGTAGAGGCGATAGTCGCTACATATGTATAATTCTATTGAAAACTGGGTGTTTGTTTGTTTATATAAATATGTGTAAATGTATTTACATTTTGTTGTTTAAACGCATATTTATATAATGGAATTGAATTTGAGTTTAAGATATTTTACAAACATGCTTTTGCTAACTATTTTAATGTTATAAAAAGTTAAAGGTCATCTTCGTGAATTGTTACATCTATTTTTATACTGCTTTCACTTATCTTGTTCGTTATTTCACAAATTTTTTTGTTTGTTACCCACTCTTTATTTTATATTCAAATATTGCGGTGTTTTATGCATTTCTTTATAATTATGTTTTTCGTGTTCATTACTTTTGCGTTTCAGTTTTGATTAATTTCATTTAAATTTAAGTTTTTGAATTTCTTGCTTATTAATGTATTTAATACTGATTGTGCTTATTCTTGTTATACGTAGGTGTGTACGGGTGATATAAGGCTAGTGGGGCATCGCGCATTAGATACTAACCTTAATAGTGGTGTGGAGACCCAATATACCCAATCAATATTTTGGAGTGGCATTACTGACGAATGTTATAAAAAATGCACATTTTGACCAAGCTGGGTAAACACTGGGCGTTCGCAATCGAAGCGTATTTCAAGGCCAACGATTCGTGTGCAACTGCTCGTCGTAGATTTTGTTCATGTTACAATATTTGACGCTTACGTGAGGCCCCAGTGAAGATTTGTTCTTGGATATGAATATTCCGGGCAATAAGTTGGGTGGCAAACAGCCCTACAAGTTTGCACGATAATCCGCACCAGTCCATGCACAAGAAGGGGCTGCCCTGAGACTTCGAAAAATTATTTCGCATGGAATATTGAGGAAGGATTTTAGACCTCACTGCTTGAAAATTTTATTTATTTATTTAGAAGTAAAATAATTATTGTGCTTAGTAGCTAAAGCACTGACAACTGTGGCCTTTGGCTATACATTATATTTCTTATCTATGTATTTGTACGAAGTTGATGTATGTATGATATATATACACAGATGGACAAGAGTCACCGTCATTTAGTGTCTAGAAGATTATATTATAAAATCTCCCGTGCCCAGAACATAATGGAATAATAAAAAGTAGTATATTTAACAAAAACTATGATTTATTTAATTTCTATTTCAGTTTAAATACAGGGTGGCTGATGAATTTTGCTACATTAAGAAACTCAAATAACTTTTTTTTTAGTGGATGGAATTCATTTATTTTTTTTCAAGTTGAAGGTCATTAAATTTTATTAAATGTAGCTTAACTAGTTTTAAAAATAATTGAATTTAAATGCCCCCCATGCTCGTTGACACAAGTGCGGCGTCTTAGTAAAAAGTTGTTCATTGCTGCTTTGAGAGTTGCGACAGGAATAGCCGCAATTGTTGCCCGAATGGATTGTTTTAGTTCATCCAAATTTGTTGGCTTTGTTTTATAAACTTCTTGTTTACATAAACCCCACAAGAAAAAGTCAGGTGCAGTAAGGTCAGGCGACCTGGAGGGCCAACGAAATTCGGAGTTTCTTGAAATCAGTTTATTGGGAAATTTTCGTCGCAACTCTGTCATAACAGTCTGGGCTATGTGAGACGTTGCCCCATCTTGTTGAAACCACACAGAGTTGAAACGAATTCTCTTTCGGCGTAGTTCTGGATAGAAAAATTCTTTCAGCATTTTCAAATAACGGTCTCCAGTAACCGTAACGGTGTGACCATTTTCTTCAAAAAAATAAGGCCCGACAATACAGCGTGAAGAAACCGCACACCACACTGTCACGCGAAAAGGATGCAATTCCGTCTCGTGGAGTAACTGTGGGTTAGAAGTACTCCATATTCGACAATTTTGTTTGTTCACATTGCCGTTTAAATCGAAATGGGCCTCATCAGACATGAAAAGGCAGTTTAACATGTTTTGGTCTTCTTCCACCATTTGCAGGATCTTCTGGCAAAATTCCAAGCGAATCGGCAAGTCTGCTGCATTCAGTTTGTTAACCATTTGAATTTTGTAGGGAAATAAGTCTAAATCTTTGTGCATTATTGTTTGCAAAGACTGTCGGCTGACACCAAGTTGAGCAGATAAGCTTCTTGTTGAAACCCTTGGATTGCTTTGTATAGCTGCAGCTACAGCAGCGATCGTTTCCTCCGTCCGAACTGGTGGGTTTCGATGATAAGGCCTTCTTGCGACTGTTCCTTGCTCAGCAAAATTATTCACCAGTCTCATTATGGTCCATCTGCTCAGGGGATCGCCGCCAAACATCCGCCTGTACTCTCTCTGTACCAAAACTACGGACTCCAGTGCGTGATAGCGGCGGACTATCCAAATTCTTGTTTGCGTGTCCCAGTTATCCATTTTAATAAATTTTAAAGATCAATCTGCAAATTAAAACAAAAATGGAACAGATAACTTAAAAAGAAAAAAAGTTATTCAATTTTTTTTTGGTAGCGGCTTTCATCAGCCACCCTGTATCTTTTTCTTACTAGCCTAATTTTTGTAAAAATAAAATATTTTTGCCCACCTTTTTGGAGGACAAAAGTCACCATCACGTCAGCTCGGCTTGCCTTTTAAAATAATTTTAACAAAAATTTAAGCCAATCTGACTCCTTTTTTCAATGAGTTCGTTTATTATGGTAGCTTTAAGACTGACCTGTATACATTTTATAACGGTACTTAATTAAAAAATTTTACTGACGCCGCGTGATTGTTAAAAATGAATCAAAAAAGGAAAGAAACCACAATTGCAGAGAGAAAAATTATTTTAAATGCGTTCAATCAAAGCAAGAACATTCGGAAGATATGCTCTTTAGTAAATCGTCCACGCACCACTACTACTGGAATAATAAAAAGATTTAAAGATGAACCAGAGTGCAAATATTTGGCAAGGACGACCGCCGGCCAGTTAAAAAAGAGCCAAAAACTATGTCAACAGAAATTGCTGCATCGATAAACGAAAACACTGGTACGGTTTTTATCCTACGCAGGGCGT
The DNA here is from genome assembly GCF_028408465.1 of Anastrepha ludens. Lineage (NCBI taxonomy): Eukaryota > Metazoa > Arthropoda > Insecta > Diptera > Tephritidae > Anastrepha > Anastrepha ludens. Next base: position 75,046,180 of record NC_071503.1, on the reverse strand, counting down.
TGAATTCCGCTGGTGATAACGCCAGGTCAGCCAGGTCAACCAAACGAAGCGTCTTTCCTTCGCAAAGAGCATTTAAGCAAGGGAATACATTTCTGGGAAAAAGAAAAGCTGCGCTTTGCATTAGCAGAGAAGCATATACAAACAACTGTGAAACACGGTGGTGCTGGAGTCATGGTATGGGGATGCATGTCGGCGGCTGGTGTTAGAGGTCTCGTCTTTGGCGATGAAATAATGGACAAAGGACTTTATTTGAATATCCTTAAAGAAAATCTCCAAAAAAGTGCTCAAAAACTTGGTATTGAATTAGACTATTATTTTCAACATGAGAATGGCTTCAAGCTCACCGCAGAAATAGTTCGCTTGTGGGTCTTGTACACTACTCCCCATACCCTGAAAACTCCGCCACAGTCACCCGACCTGAATCCAATAGAACATTTATGGGACCATTTAGATCGGCACATTCGGGACATTACCTAAAAAAATATGCTTAAGCAAACGCTGCTACAGGAATGGCAGAAAATAAGCCCGGATGTTACCAAAAAATTGGCTCGATCGATGCAGAAACGATTGCAAGCTGTCATCAAAAAGAATGGCAAACACACATCATACTAAAATAGTATTACCACTTAAATTGATTAAGTACTTTATTAAATGACGGTGACTTTTGTTCATCTGTGTAAGTATTGCATACAGTCTGTAAAAATGTGAATTTTGGAGGCAATAAGAGATAAAATGTGGTAAGATTTTAAATTAAAAAGGAGAACATAGAAGAGAAATACTTATAAGATAATTATTTTACTGGTTAGCATAAATTTCCAAATCATATCTAAATAAATGTCATCTTAGAAGTTGGGAATGGGTGGGTAACGTATGGCCATTCTAAGGCGAACAAAAGTCTTGGTTTTGTGACACGCTGAAAGCGGTGAATATAACAGTTTGTTGCCCCAAGGGTTGGAGTTCTTGTATTGATGTTGGTAGTTACTCCAATTGTTACGAAAAATTGAAAGCATATGATGCTTCCAGCCTTAGCCGCCTGATCGGCAAACTCGTTTCCTGAGACTCCAACATGTCCAGGTACCCACGTAATTTTTATTTATTTTCTGTGTTGAGAATATCACGAGAATTATATATGACACGTTGGAGCTGTTAAAAAGTACTTCGACCGTTTATTTAATATACTATCAGTACATACAACGAAGTTTCTTTGATCTTTGGAGGCAAATAATACTGATTCGAGCAATGCAGTTGATTCGAGAGTAAAAACTGAACAGTAGTTAGGCAGAGCTCTGACGGTAAATTTGCACAGGTATCTTTTGTTATAGCAAAAGATGTGGTGTCATTGTGTTTGAAACCGTCAGAAAAAATAAATTCGAAGTCATTCCTCAGTAGCTCGATTGCTTTGTTATAGTATTGTATATATTCAATTGAGATGGTATACTGTCTCAGATGGTTAAGTAAATCACTTACCAGTATGCAAGAAGGTAAAGATCAATGCGGTAAGGTTAGAGTTTTTGTCATAATCGGTTTATACATGTGTTCAAATATTTACATCAGTGCGGACATTTGTTTTCTTACGTTCCAATATATACCATATATCTGTGCTTAAGGAAATAATGAAAATACAACAACCAGCGAAATAGACGCCTTAACCAAAATTGTGCAGATCGCAATACAGTTTGGATCAACAAAAATAATCAAACTAATAGAATAAATACAACAAAAAACAAATAATAATAAAAACAAAAAAAAAATAAGTAAAATTTATCCTGTTATGCCAGTAGAGCGAACACCACCTAGACCGAGTTATGCTCGTATTGACAACAAACTCCCACCGGATAAAAACAATCTCAGTGCGCTCTCTCATACGTGTTTGCTCAGTGCGCGTAGTCAAAAATTGTTAAGTAAAAATGACTCCTCTACCGCCTTAATAGGCAGTCCACAAACGAAAAACGCCTCATCACCTGTGAATCCGGCAGATGCGCTCCCTTGGACTGCTCAATGCACTACCCCAATCACCCCACTATCACCAACTGCTTCTGTCCCCAACAAAAAAAAAATATTCCTATACTATTCCAACTTCTCACTCGGATGAGACATCCACTAAAATGTCTACAACAACAATAACAACACAAAGACAATATATACATAACTACCGCAGTACAGCCACAACAACAACCGTGTATACTACCACAACAGCGATCGCCTCCACAATCGCATCACTAACAACAAACACGCAAGTACTATATGCAAATAATTTAAATTATACCAACTGTAAAGAGCAGCTTATTCAAAAAAGAAATAGTGAAACTCAATTACCAAACAAACAAACAGAAGAGCTTAAGAGCAGCAAAAAACATAAACCCAAAGCACAAAATACAACACAGACAACACTAAAAGAGTACTGGCTGAGTCTAGGCATGGCCCCCCCCCGTCCCGTCATGACTGCCCCCGTCCCGTTAAAACCCTGGCAGACCTCGGGGTACGTTCCAAACTCATCGCCATTGGTGGTGTAGGTGCGGTTGAGATGACTCCCGCTTTGCGTCCGATCTGGCTCTGAACGCATGCCTTATAAAGGTATGCGTCAACCCTAGCACGGCCTCCCTGCCTTGGCACAGATAACCGTGGGATCACTTAGGGACGACTACACTTTTCGAGTTATGGATACCGGCTCCGAGTGGGGATCCAATAAAATAAACACGAACAACAACAACAACAAAAAAAACCAAACCAATAACAAAAACCCGAAGAATTTAGGCGGCAGTGGGGATTCGGAGCCGAACCCCAAGGTCTCCTCACTTAAGGAAAGAGGAGCGGAACCGCCTTCTCTAACCAGCCCCAACCGAGAGGCAGCCCAGGGGGACAAAACAAGAAGGGGCGGAGGGGTGTCGGAGTCGATGCTGAAAGCGTTATCTGGGTGGGGCTCTGGGGGGAAGTCGGAATCGACTTCGAGCACCATCCCAGGGGGGTGAGCGGGAACCCGCTTTACGTAGGTAGACGGTCGCTTGCGGAACCGCCTGCTACCCGTAGTACCAACGCATAGCCGCTAAAATCCTGGAACGCTACGGCAGCCAAAATGCTTCGCAGATACCTGAGAAGTATTTAAGGACGCTTGAGTGGGCCAGGATGATACTTAGTGGGGCAGAGAAAGGCCGAGTGGAAAGGGTGGGTGCGGTACCACCGCCAGTAGAACCGGCAACGCTCTCAAGAGGAGGAAATTCTCCGGCCGAAGAAACCGAGGACTGGGGGCGGTCCGCCGAAATCTTTTAGCGAAGTCGCTAAGCAGGCGGGATCCATCACTCTGGGGGTGGTCGACAACAGCTGGGAAGATGGCGCCATTTCCAGGGACGAGTGGAAAATAGTGGCATCGGCCATCTCTGCGGTGTTTAGGAAGGTGGTAAGGGAAAACCCTGGACCTCCACCGTGCTGTGAGAGTGCCGGGTGGCAGCACGGCACCTTTAAGTGAATTGTGTGTGCCGATGAGCGGTCGGCCACTATGTACAGGGCGGCAGTAGCTCTGGTGGGGGAGGTCTGGAAGGGGGCCAAGCTGGAAGCTGTGGACAAAAAGGACCTACCTCTTCGTCCGCGCGCCCGGGTCTGGATTCTCTCAGAGCCCTCTGCTCCAGAGGATATGGAGGAAATCCTCCGTTACTGTAACCCGAAACTTCCCACGCACAACTGGAAGGTAGTCAAGGTGGAGAAGTCCGAAGGACATTTTCGGCAAGCGCTGATTCTGCTAAATGCAGAGTCCCTCGGGCCTCTCGCTGAAACTAAAGGGATCATCACCTATGGTTTCGAGAAGGTAGCCATGAAGGTTTACCAGACCGATGCCAGGGGTGATGTCTCTGCAACTCCGGTAATGCTGGGAGGGGATAGGCCCACGGTAGAGGAAGCTCCCGTGGAGATGGATGTGGAATCTGTCATGTCGGATGGGGGCAGTGCTGACGACGCCCGCTCTCTAGCGAGGTTAGTCTTCAGTATCGGCCAACTGTTCGACAGGGCGGAGGAGGAGGGGCTTCTGGCCTCGGATAGTGAGGAGGCTGACCTCAGGATGTTGGAGAAGATTATTGAGGATGAAGATTCTTCAAATAAACCTCCAGCACTCTAAGGCAGCTTCCGCTAACTTACTAATCCACCTTGAGCAAGGTGGAGTTGACGTAGTCCTGATCCAGGAGCCGTGGCTGAGCAGTAGCGGTATCTCTGGAATCAGGACGAAAAACTATTTACTGATGGTTCACAGTGGTGCAGGTAAATCAAGATCCTGCATACTCATCAGAAAAGAACTAAAAGCATTCATTTTGCCTAATTTCAGCAATGAGGACATTGTCTCTATAAGCCTGGAGAGCACCACCGGGAGACTCTGGCTGATCTCAGCCTATATGGCGCACGATGACGAGGTGGAGCCACCTCCGTTGCTGCTAAGGGAGGCCCTAGCTGAGGCGAGGCGGAGAAAAATCGACGTCATTATCGGAACCGATACAAATTCCCATCACACTTGCTGGGGAAGTTCGGATATCAACTCAAGAGGTGAGTCACTTTTCGATTTTATTATAAGCGAAGACTTAGTTATTTGCAATAGAGGTAAGGACCCAACCTTCATTACGGCGGTCAGGGAAGAGGTGCTTGACCTCACCTTAGCCTCTTCTACACTAAGGTATCGAATATCTGATTGGAGGGTGCTCTGCGCTCATTCCTTTTCGGATCACAGATACATCCAGTTTTCTCTGAATGAAACCAAACCGAATAAATCCTCCTACAGGAACCTTAGGAGCACGGACTGGGACCTATACTGCAGAAACCTGCAGGTTTTCCTTCCGGAAGCACCGCAAGAAAACGCGGACCTTTCGGAAGAATCTATAGATGTATTGGTGGAGACATTCACCGCTGCGTGCAATAGAGCACTCGAGAGCGCTTGTCCACTAAGACCGCCCCCCAAAAAGGAAAAGCCGCCTTGGTGGACAACCGAGCTCACGGAAATCAGGGCTTCATGTAGGCGGCTCTTTAATAGAGCCAGAAGACTTAAATCTCCCTCGGAATGGGAACTGCACAAAGTAGGACTGGGAATTTACAAGTCCGAAATCAGGAAAGCGAAGCGAGACTCATGGTGGAGATTCTGCGAAAGCGTGGAGGGCTGTCATGAGTTCGCGAGATTCAGACGTATTCTCTCGAGGAATTCCACACCTATGGGGTACCTGAAAGACAGCTCGGGGTGCTGGACCATGAGCAGCGAGGAGTCACTACGGTTACTCCTTGACGCCCATATTCCAACAAATCCGGACTCGCTTAATATCGGCTGGGATAGGACGCATAGCACTCCACACACCCACCACCGCTGGCTGAAAAAGCGACGCCTGGCTGGGGCGATTGACTCTTTCAAACCCTTTAAGTCACCTGGGCCTGATGGCATTATACCGGCTCAACTGCAGAAATCTGCTGAGGTATCTTGTCATTGGCTTCTTCCTATCTACGCGAGCTGCATAGATAGGGGCTACATACCCAGATCTTGGAGGGCTGTGAGAGTAACTTTCATATCCAAGGCAGATAAGATTTCACATGTATCCCCTAAGGATTTCAGACCAATAAGTCTCTCCTCGTTCCTCCTAAAAACCCTGGAGAGGCTGATTGATCTGCACATAAGGAGTGAAATTCCTCGGGGGCGTTTATCGTACGCTCAACATGCTTACTGTAAAGGCAGATCGATAGAGTCTGCTTTGCATATAATTGTTAAGGACATCGAGGTGTCCCTCCATTAGAAGGAGTTCACTGTGGGTGCCTTCCTCGACATTGAGGGGGCTTTAAATAATGTCCTCCCGGAGGCAATCACCAGGTCGCTAGGTAAACTAGGAGTCGGAACCGAACTTATAAGGCTTATCCACACGATGCTTACCGATAGAACAGTCGTGGCAGAATGGGGTGACACCTCTCTCCGCCGGCAAGTGAACAGAGGCACTCCGCAAGGCGGTGTTCTCTCGCCACTATTCTGGGTTGCCGTACTTAACGGTCTGCTGGAGAAGCTGGATGGGAGGAGCTGTAAGGTGATTGCCTACGCGGATGACGTGGCACTTATTGTCAGAGGCAAGTTTCTAGATACTCTGATGGAACTGATGCAGGGTTATCTGAATCTAGTTATAAATTGGACCGCAAATAGCGGCCTATCGATAAATCCTCTGAAGACGGAGCTCGTCTTATTTACGAGGAAATACAAAATACCAAGAGTGCTTCTCCCCTCAATATCGGGCGCTCCGTTGGTGCTCTCTGACAAGGTGAAGTACCTGGGACTCATCCTTGACAGAGGTCTTACATGGAAGCCAAACATTGAGGAGAGAATCAGAAAGACAACAGTCGCCCTGTATGGTTGCAGGGGCGCTATCGGCAAAAGATGGGGCCTCTCGCCTAAAGTCACTTTTTGGCTTTATAACACGATTATAAAACCAATCTTGCTATACGGAGTCCTTGTCTGGTGGAACTCGCTAGAAAGGATGGTATCAGTTAAGAAGCTGGAGAGGGTACAAAGGTCTGCCCTCATTGGAATCAGTGGGGCTCTCCGTACCACTCCTACTCTAGCGCTTAACGCTATGCTGAATGTGGCGCCCGTGGACATTGTAGGAAAACCTACCGCTGCACGCGCCGCAATCAGACTAAGGTGTTCGGGCCATAGGCTAGACTTAAATTACGGACACTCTAGCATTCTTAAAAACTTTCAGTTCATTCCTTTGGTGCTGGACCACTGTACACCCACGCTAGGTCCGAGCGGACCTTTTTCTACTCACACTCCCTCAAGGGATGAGTGGGCAACATTCGGCGGCAAGGCATGGCAAACATGTTCACGGATGGCTCGAAGTTGGACGGAAGGGTTGGTGGGGGAGTATTCTGTAAGGAGCCTATCATCAAACTTAAATTTAGGCTCCCGGACCACTGTAGTGTTTTCCAAGCGGAGGTATCCGCAATTAAGGAAGCGGTGGAGTGGTTGCTCAATTCGGTAATTACCGTTAAGGAAGTAAATATCTACTCCGATAGCCAATCGGCAATTAGGGCCTTGGGCTCGCTGTTCGTGCGCTCGAGATTGGTCGGGGAATGTCTGGCTTCTCTCTAGATTGCACCCGAATACTTCATCATCAGGCTCATTTGGTTTCCCGGGCACAGCGGCATAGAGGGAAACTGCTGGGCTGATGAGCTGGCTAGACAGGGAACTTTGAAGACGGTTTCGTCGCGACATGAGAGAATTGGGGTTCCCCTGAGAACCTGTGGTCTGCTCCTGGAATGATGGGCCTCGAGTCAACTCAGCGAGCGCTGGGCTAGTGCGCAAATGTGCAAGGTCGCGAGATCCTTCTGGCCACGGGTAGATCGGGGACGCTCAAGGAAACTCCTAAGGCTAACAAAGCCCCAGCTCTCAAATTTGGTGGGCATTCTTACCGGACATTGTCCGTTAGGTGTTCACGCCGTAAGACTTGGGATTGCCTCTAGTCCGTTCTGCAGAAGCTGTCTGGAGGACGAGGTGGAATCATCTCAACACCTTCTTCTCAGCTGCCCTGCTCTCGTCTGGCAAAGACTTAGAAACCTGGGCTCTCACTTTTTCGCTACACCTGCGGATATAGCCGGTGTAGATATCATAAATTTGGTGAAGTTCATTAGTAGCTTGTTACGGCTAACTACGAACGCAAATCAGCCCCCGTCGGCGCCGTCGTAAAAATGTGTGGTCATCATCGTTTCTAATCCCAAGGCTCCTTATTCCTTCCCATCTCCTTCCTCCTCTCCCATGTATGGCACCACAACGGACGAATTTCCTAACATTTGTCCAACTGAGCCCTTTAGCTAGGGCAGCCATTTAACCTAACCTAACCTGTTCTCTTTGTGAACTTCACATATGAAAAATCTCCCATTTTCGAAAAATTACCCTAATCGTCAACAAATTTTTTTCCACGTGAATGTATAGAATTTGTTCGCAAAACTGAAAGTGGGGAACAACACTCGATAAAATGTAAGTATTGTTTATTGCTTATTAAGCTTAGTTAAGAATTATTTTATATCACATTAGGTCTATAAACAAAACTCAGTTGACTGTCGTGGTAAGCACTATGGCCGAAAATCCTGAAATAGGAAAGGGCTTTCAAAAAAAAGTAAAGATAAAGTGCTGGCTTTTTGGAAGAAATTGAACAATTCCCTCAATAGCATGGGCCCACCATCAAAATCAATCTCCGAATGGAAAAAGGTGACTATCAATGCAATGTGGCTATGGAAAGTGCTATAATTTATATAGCCATTGCTTACAGGTTTGGATTGATCAAAAACGATGCGTACGAAACAAGGCTGTCGAAAATACCAAAAATACAAAAAAGACCGGAGGAGGACCTTGCAAGCAACATGTTTTTTCTGTATTGTTCTAATGACTGTTCTGTCAATTTTGGATATAACTGCGTCAGTAGCAGCTGCGGAGGGTGTGGAAGATGGCAAGCCTTTTGGTTTGAATGCAACGAAATCAACTGGTAAGCAACGTGAAAATAACAGTAGTGATGAAGACAACAGCTCTAGTGAGGACTCTGAAGTGGAATGTAGTTGCATGGACAATAGCTTGGACGAAAATAGCACCGAAACTGCCGGTGACACGCAAAGGGAGAGTGCTTTGCCTGCACAAAAAACCAGCGAGCAAACTCACAAAAAAATTAACCCTTCGGAACTATTAAACATTGAACTAGATGTTCAAAAAGAAATGAATGACAACGTCAGAAAGGGCTTGGAAATCCAGAGTCATCACTATACTGAAATAGAAGGCCACTTAAAGGAATTAAACCAAGGCCCCGAAAACTTTCAAAATATTCAAAACAGTTTACTAAAGGAAACAAAACGCCGCAATTCGGAAATTTAACGGCTCAGAAAAATTGAAGTTGACCGTAAACTCATACTTATAAACAGCCAAATCAAGGTTCAAAATTTGAAAATACTAGCTGCAAAGAAAAGCTTAGGCATTAATTAGAACGTTTCGAACGTTTTTGTAAAAAAATGAATTTTATGTAATATATTTTTTCAAATTGGTAAAGCAAGATTAACAATAAAGCCGCTTTTGAGCTAATACAAATCAGACATTTCTTTGAAGAGTGTCATTCAATTATAAAAACATGTTGTCATAAATTTACATAAGGCAATTGCCTATATTTGCTCTAATAAGCTTAGCCTCATTGAGGTATAATGAATGCGATTCAGATTCTTCAAACTGCACGTGTTCAGAAATTTCCGGTTGAGAAGCTCCATTTGAAATAAAAGGTGTGTCATCGCACCGATACTTTAAGCATATATTGTGCAACGCGCAACAGACATTAGTAATTTGAGCTGCTTTCTTAGACGAATAATGTAGCTCCCTGGCTCCTAGTACACACCTCCATCTATTTTTTAAGATGCCATTGGTCCTTTCCACAATGTTACGTCCACGTGCATGAACCTCATTAAATTTGCTTTCTGTGGAGCCCTCTTCCGCTGATCTGTGGGGTGTTAGCAACCAAGGCTCCAGTGGATATCCAGCGTCGCCTATGAACAAAATTTGATTTTGGGAGTTACAGATTTCATTATAATTTTACCTAGCAGCCAAACATTTCTAGTGCCTAGAAAGTAATCCTGTTCCATTGAAACCATCAATTCACTTGTATTCCAAATTAATGAGTCATGGCAGGCTCCAGCGTGTGTAGCATTGACGTATCTTATTGCCATTTTGTTATCACATACCTGCAGATAAAATTATTAACATGGATAAAAGGATACACAAATTTTACCAATCTACATTCATACTATAATAACCCTTTCTGTTATAATATAAGTGTTTATTATTTCTAGGGCCTATAATTCTAACGTGTGTGCCATCTATGCAGCCAATAATGCCTGTGATATTAAATTGTTGATGAAAATCCAAAGCAATTTCACGCATTTCGTCTTTAGTAGGCCATTTTATCCACTGATTGCAAAGGCACTCCTCAAAAACATTCAATACTTCAGACAAGACGTGGCTAAAACTTGACTCCATTTGCCTCCCTACTCCTTTTTGGTATGCTCCTTCACCAAAAAATCTTAGAGCAGATGAAAGCTTTAAGACTGTGTCTATTGCAAAACGTTTACGTGCCACTGGCAGACCACTGTGCAATACATCCAACAAATATTTGAACGCCGGCTTATTTATTCTATACAATTGGTGAAAGCTATGTATAAATAGTTAAAACGCGATTATTTATTTGGTATACGAGTATAATTATTTGCATGTTTACCTTGCATTGGGTAATTCAAGGGGATTACACTTGTCGCGTAATATCCTCCTGGACACTCGTTCAGCCAATTGCTGACTGGTATTAGTTTCTTCTTCAATTAAGCAAAGGCGCAAGTAAGCACTAATCATTACAATTTTAATATTTAACGCAAAAATAAAAACGTTTGACTACACAACAGCAATTTTTTCTGCAAAAAATTGTAAACAAAACATGAGTGATGTTCACAATAGCATATTCGAAATTCGAATATAAGGATTGATTCACATGAAATTAACGATACGAATTTTTTGTTCATGGGAAATAAAAAATTCATGGGATTGATTTATTCACATGAAGTTTACAATAAGGCTGAATAATAAAAATAGCATAAAATGCATATATTGCGGGAAAAATCACACAGCAAACTACCGCGGATGTGCGATATATGAATCACTACAAGTCCACAGATATCCGGCACTACGCAAAAAAAGTGTACAAAATGAAAAAGAACAAATGGATAATGAGACAATCGAAACAATCGCAAATACAACACGAGTGGTGCCAGGCATACCATACGCATAGGCAACAACAATCAACACAATACCAAAAGAACAGAATCAAACAAAAAATTACATCGAACATGTTCCAAAAAATAACGACGATATGATCGAAATGATGAGACAATTAATAACCCAAATGAAAAGTATGATGAACATATTAACACTGCTCGTTACCAAACTAGATGAACGAAAGGAGTAAAATTAATTTAGCTATATGGAATGCGAATGGACTTGCTCGCCACGTTCTGGAACTTAAATCATTCTTAATAAATAAATCAATCGATATAATGTTGATCTCTGAAACTCATGCAACTGACAAAACTTTTGTTAACATACCGAACTACGAGTATAATATACATTACACAAATGAACCCGACAACAAATCACACGGTGGGACAGCAATTATTATCAAAAGAAATATTATATACATTGAACTGAAGGTATACAGAGAAAAAACATCCAAGCCACCACAATAGCCATAGAAGACACAAAAAGGCGAATTGCAATATCTGCAGTCTACTGTCCCCCCAAATATAGCAACACAAAAGAACAATACCTGCATTATCTAAAATCGCTAGGGAATCGATTCTTATCCCCAGGAGACTACAATGCTAAAAACATTCTTTGGGGGTCAAGGTTAACAAGTAAAAAAGGGAGGCAATTAATTGAAGCCATTAGAAAAAGTAATAGTCGGTTTATTAGCACAGGTGAGCCAACCTACTGGCCAACAGATACGAAAAAACAACCGGACGTAATTGACTTCTGCATAATTAAAAATATGTCATATGAAAGTCTGACAATAAAATCATGTTTAAAGCTATCCTCAGACCATTCACCATTAATTATGACCTTACTTGGACCTATTGAAATAAAACAATCTCTGGGCCTATATAGTTCTAGAACGAATTGTACTAATGCTTGCCAAATACTAGAACAAAAACTCAAAACAAATATATCACTGAAAACTCAAGATGAAATTAACTCCGCTATTGTATATTTCAATGATAGCGTAATACAAGCAGTTGTTTCCTCTACACCAACACCGAAAATGACAAATAAAGAAAATATTCCAACTTACATTAAACAGAAAATCGGCGAAAAAAGAAAACTCCGCAAAAATGGCAAACCACCAGACATCCAGCAGATAAAACCAAACTTAATAAAGCGACAATTGAGCTAAAAGCATTACTTCTAAAACACAAGCAGAGTAAACTTCGAAATTATATGGCAAACCTGGGAACAGCAGCATCTACAAATTACTCCTTATGGAAGCAACAAAACACATTAATGGCGCTGTAATACATAAACCTCCAATCAAAACAGAAGCCGGCACATGGGCAAAAACAAGCAAAGAAAAAGCCGACACCTTAGCCAGACACTTCTTAGACACATTTAAAAGCGAAATGGGGAATCAAAACATTATCATTAAATCTGATAACATAATAAACGTTCCGCAAATCAAAACAAGAAAGACCACCATAAGCGAAATTAAAAATCAAATAAGACAGCTAAACGATAAAAAAGCTCTAGGATATGATCTAATAAATGGAAATATTTTAAAAGAGTTACCTGAAATAGCATTGCAATTCATAAGAAATATATTTAATTGCATGTTAGAGACTAAATATATTACTTCTCACGACTATGGAAAATTGCTCAAATTGCTCAAATTACCGCCATACCCAAACCAGGAAAAGATGCCACCAAAACTACCTCATATCGACCCATCAGCCTATTGCCAATTTTTTCAAAAGTGTTTGAAAAAATATTGTTCGACCGAAGGGAACCAATTTTGACGGCAAAAAAAGTGATACCAAGCTATCAATTCGGATTTAGATGGCAACACTCAACAGTCCAACAAATCCACAGGGTTGCTAACAAAATACTTAACGATATGAATGACAAAAAATATTGTGTAGCTGTATACCTGGACATTGCAAAAGTCTTTGATAAAATTTGGCATAAAGGACTTTTGCATAAGCTCAAACGAATATTTCCACAAAACTACTTTGAACTTTTGGAGAGGTACATAACTGATCGAAAATTTTATATAAGATATGAAGACAAATATTCCGATATTCTATCAATGACAGCTGGAGTACCGGAAGGCAGTGTATTAGGTCCTCTTTTATATCTAATATACACCGTAGATGTGCCAACTCCGACAACAGATAATATAATGATAGCAACGTTCGCGGATGATACTGTATTAATGGCATCAAACAATGACGAAAAACTGGCGACCTTTACACTTCAAAAATTAATAAACAATACAGTAAATTGGTTTGACGAATGGGGTATAGAAGTCAATAAAGACAAAACTATACAAGTTATATATACAAACAAAAAGACATCAAAAAATAATCTTACCTTAAAAAACAACAAAATAAAAATCTGCCCAGCAGCAAAATATCTTGGAATAACTATTGACGAAAAACTAACATGGAAACAGCATATCCTTAACAAAAGAAATCAAATCAAGAAGAAGTACCGGCAATTAAGTTGGCTAATCGGACGAGCATCAAAACTATCACTTTATAATAAGGTGACTATATACAAAACAATTATTACTCCTATTTGGAAATACGGAATAGAAATATAGGGAACGGCTAAAAACACAAATATTCAGCTCATACAGCGAATACAATCCAAAATATTACGAAATATAACAAATGCTGGTTGGTTTATTTCCAATGAAGCCATATATCGGGACTTAAACGTAGACACTTTCCAAGAAACAATCACAAAATGTAGCACTAAGCATATACAGCGACTGCCAGTCCACCAAAACGAACAAATGCGTAAAATAGTACCGGCAGAAAATATTAAACGAAGATTAAAGCGACGCACACCGACTGATCTATTTAAGATTTACAGTGAAATTACAAAAAAAAAATAATAATAATAATAACAGATGCTTTTTACATTGATAAAAGAACATATAGTAATATACCCTTATTGTACAAAAATTACATATTGTTAATATATAACAGACTGTAAAAAATAAAGGGGAGATAAAAAAAAATGTTTGATGTAGTTCAAGATGCGTGTGATGGTTGATATCGTATAGGTTTTGGTTTTTTGTTGTTGGCAGCATTCTACAGCGGAAAAAAGTGTCTCAGTCTTGCAGCGCAATACTTTTGGTATATGCATCATTGTATCGTATTAGACTCTATCTTAGATCTCCAGCCTTCACAAGAACGACTTTAATAGGTGAGGAGGGAAATGCACGAATGCTTCTTCGGCGGTAGTGTAATAAGGTGATTGTATAAGTTTGAGACAAGCTTTTGCGTAATGTCCGCAAATAGCGAGTCCAAGGTAAATTTTTAATATTAAGGCTTTGTTTACATTTATAAGAGTTTTTGTATGAGCTAATGAATTTTTAAACGATAAATACTTAATAATATTGAATCTTGTAAATAAGCTAAATCTAACTTAAGAACAGTGTTGTTTAAATGTATGCAAGTTTTTTATCAAAAATTACTGCTAGAATTTTGAAAGTGTCAGTTTGTGGGATAATGGTACGAGTATTTGAAAAGGAAAGGGTTGGAGGTGTGCATTTGGGTTCTGGGCAAATGTGGACCGAGTAACATTTGCTAGCCGTCAGTTTGGCTCCTGATGAGATTGACCAATTATATAAATCTTTTAAAATACTTGATCAAGTATTTTTAACTTGGGTGAAATCTTTTCTCTTAGTAAAGTTTAACCCATCTTCACCTCCGCGAAGGCACCTCGTGGTGCGGAAGCTTAGTCGAATCAGACCTTATTAGTGGATGGTAGTGTATTCGCTTAAATAACTACATTCCAGTATTGAGGCAATTCACTCCACTCCGTTTGTTCGGCCTGCGTGCAGACCAAAAATAGCACACTCGCTAATGGAGTGCTCTGGATAGTTGGCGACCGCGGGTTCTATCTAACCTTACCTGTGCACACGTACCTCTGCACAGGCGGATCTCCCTTGTCCGACACTCGTGGGACCAAAAATTAATTCGGAACAAAAGAAAAAAATTTCTTACAAGGAGGTCGGTCCTCCCAAAAAACCGACAAAGGTGACTCCGACCACTGCCCCAACTGCGAGCAAGGTAGTGGTCAGACCGCCGTTACTAGGAGTCAGAGGGGGCTTAAGAGAAAGGGCTGATCCCAGCACGAGTACTGCGGGAGGCATCGGTGGGCGAGGAGGCTTATGTAAACCGGCCTCCAATCGGTCGATAGCAGGAGTTGCGAGGTAAACTCTGTTTAAGGCAAACAATCCCCATCTCACCTCAACATCTTATAGAGGGCGGGGGTCGGCACTTGCATCTAGGCTTAACCGACAGGCTGCCATAGAAGGGCTTAGTACCTCTAGGCAAATTACAAGCGTAGGGCGGAAGGGACCGTCTAAACATGTCCGTTCCTCCAAGCAGAACTATTACGAGAAAAAGGCGGCCAATAGAGTCTTATTTAGACTGGGAGAGGTAGTAATAGACCAGCTAACCGAATACCAGGTAAAATCGCTAGAACGGGCAAAGGGAGTAGTATCCGATTCAGAAAAATCTTCTATCTAAATCGGGTGCTATTCCTAAAAGACAACGGTCTGCAGAGCAAACAATAGAAAGGGTCGCCAAAAAACGAAAGGTAGGTGGCCATAAACATCTTACCTTTAGGGAGGTTGTAGAGGGCGGCGGTGAGATACTGGCCAGCATCGACAAGTGAAAAGAAGAATGGGCTATTCGTAAGGAAAAATGGAGGTGGATTGAGGAGGCTACCGCCGAAGTGTACACCCCGGACCTCCTCCCCTTTGTCATGACGCAGGCTGGTATCAGAGTAGAGCTAAACTCATCGCCTGCGAAGACATTATGTCAGTCACGCTCTATAAGTTGGCCGTAGGTAAGGTGGGAGAGGTTTGACCGGGAGCCAAACTCGTAGCAGTCAGTAAGAATGAAATTCCAAACAGACCTCGCTTGGATTCCGACCAAGCCGATAGAGCCAAATAAAATTGAGGAGATCTTCAAATCCTGCAATAGAGACTTTCCAACCCATAATTGCAAGATAGGAAGAACAAAAGAGTCAGTAGAAGGTAGGATACAAGGGATTCTCATCCTCAATGGAGAATCGCTCGCCCCACTGGCGCAGAAAAATAACGTTTTTAAGGTTCGGGTTTCTCGACGCAACCATTCGAATCTATCGTAGCGGCGAGCCAGCTCACGTAAGGAGACTGACAAAGCCGGTTTGCGTAGCGATACTGAAGAAGGGTTAGTCTACAGCCAAAGCTCAACCGATTCTGAGAAGCTGACCGGTGTGGGGTCGCTGTTCAACGAAGACGATATCCTCGCTGGCACTGAGGGTGGGGAGATCTCGGAGGAGGATGTTGACATCACGATGGGGGAGATTAAAATGACAGATTCAAATGAAACTGATCCAAATCAATCTCCACCACTCTAAACTTGGGTCCGCGTACCTCTCTGCCCGCTTGACTGCCGGTGGACTTGACATAGCCCTCCTCCAAGAGCCATGTATATACGGCAATAAAATCTGCGGTCTCAGAGTGCAGGACTTTAAACTGATTGCCGTACAACGCAGATGCAAGATTCGGAGCTGCAAAAAATAATATCAACATTTTCTTGCTTCCATAGTTTAGTAATGGCGATATGGTGGCGGCAAGCATCGAGCCTGGGAAAACCGGTTTTTGGCTAGCCTCCCCTATATGACCTGCGATAGGGATGCCCCGCCAGATGAGGTTCGTACGCTGGTGGAAGAGGCAGCTCGGAAAAGCCAAGATCTGGTTGTCTCCTGCGACGCAAATGCTCACAACATCCGGTTGGGTAGCAACGACATTAACGCTAGATTTGAGTCACTACTTGACTTTGTTCTAGAAAACAAAATTAGTGCTTTGAATTTAGGCCCAGAGCAGACTTTTGTTACAATGAACAGAGAAAAAGTTCTGGATATCAACCTGGCTTCCTGCATGTTTTCTAACCACGTTAAGAGATTACGAGTTTCAAACGAAAATTCGTTCTCAGGCCATCGGTAAATTGAATTTGAAATCGACACTAGATTTCCCCAAGTTAGTTAGTTCAGAAATACACGGAAAACTGACTGGGGAGCTTACAATAAAAAAGCTTTACTGTCAAAGAGAGCCCCAAAGACCCCACTTCATGTGGGGAGCTGGATTAATTGGTTAATCAGGTAACTACAGCAATGAATAGCTCTTGAATAGCTAGCTGTCCGGTTGCCCAACTCAGAGGGAAGTCTAAACCAACTTGGTGGACCAAGCAACCAATCTCGCTACGCCATAAAATATTATTTAATCTGGCCAAGGCCACGAGACGGTCAGAGGATTGGCAAGCCTGTACGGCTGAATTGAAAATTATAAAAAAGCAGTCAGAACTGCGCAGCGGGAATCTTGGCAAAATTATTGCAAAGGAATTGAAGCAACTTCAGAAGCAGCCACATTAAGAAAAAAATTCAAAGACGCTATGCAACGTAGGCATCTTCAAGGTCAAGGGAATACATGCGCTACGTCAAGTGAGGGTCTTCCGCTAGACACATACTTCCCAGGAAATAAGCCGGTAGAACAAAACGATTCCGCTAATAATGAGACGCAATTCGACATAGGAAGTCTCTTAGTTACAAACGTAAAGATTGAATGGGCTATTAACACTTTTGCTCCTTAAAAATCGCCAGGACAAAACGGTATCTACCCTACAGAACTGCAGAAATCACGGGACATTGTCTCACCGTTTATCAAAATTATCATTAGAAGTTGTCTTAACATGGGCCACATTCGCTTGGCTGGTAGGTCCTCACACCCTAACCCCAAAAACTTCAGACCCATTAGACTAACGTCTTTTCTGCTCAATATTCTAGAGAGAATAATGGATGAATATACTATATATGGGGCGTTGTATACTTGCTCGTCGGGTTAGTGGAAAAAAGCTTATTAGCCAAAGAATTCGCATTGATTGCTTTCGTAGATATAGAAGGCGTCTTCAACAACATAAATGCAAACGCTATAGTAGATTCTTTAGAAGATTTTAGAGTTGAACCACACGTTGTTGCCCTAATATAGGGTGGGCCATGTAAAATTTGCTTTTTGAATTGGCTATAAAAAAAACTAATCAATATTTCTGCAAACTTTTTCTTTTTATTTTGAAGATTGAACATTGTCATTTATGAATGAGAAATAATATCGTTCAAATTACTGGCTTTACAGTAGGCCATTCGATCAACCCAATTTTTAAGCACATTTTCGATTGTTTGGGCTCCAATTTCATGAATGGCAATTCGCATAGTATTTGTCCTTAACGGCTCCCCACAAAAAATAGTCCAACAGGCTTAAATCACAGCTCCGAGGCGGCCAATTGATATCGGAATTCAAAAACGGTGCCAAAAGTTCGAGTGCAACTTTGGCAGTGTGACAAGTTGCACCGTCCTGTTGAAACCAAATGTCGTTCATGTAGTCCTCTTCACTTTTTGGAAACAAAAACTTGTTGAGCATGTCCCGGTATGCTTGCCATTTACTGTAACCGCGGAAGAAGAAGAGGTGGAGTCCTCTCCCCTGCTCTTCGGATTTTGGCGGGAAACTCCCTATTGCTTACCCAGGAAAAAGGGGGTCGCCACGTCAGTGCTTGCGCAGATGACCTAGCAATTGCCGTTAAAGCCAAATATCCTAACTCCCTTACAGATATTCTGTGCTCTAACATGTGCACACTTAGAAGCTAGCTTGAGAGCAGCGGACTAGGTATAAACCCCGCAAAAACTGAAATAATTATCTTTACAGAGTGACATAGGCTCCTTATAAACTCCCGCTGGTTTTTAAGGGTGTGGAGATTCCTTTGAAAGAAAATGTCAAGTACTTAGGACTCGTATAAGACAGGAGACTCACGTAGAAACCTAATATTTGGGAAAGAATAAAGAAGGGTAACGTTGTATTATACATGTACTTGCAAAGAAGCGGTCGGTATTATATGTGGACTAACACCTCGTGTTACACATGGGCTCTATACTTCTATAGTTAGACCAATTATAGACTACTTGTTTGGTGGCCATCTACTCAAAAGTGCTAAAATCATGAGTCAGGTCCAAAAAACAACTTTTTATGCCTCCCTGGTGCTTTCAGGACTCCCCCAAAACAAAACGCTGGAAGTGCTAATCAATTTACCTGCACTAAATTTGGTAAGGAAACACGTGGCCGCCGCCACGGCTTACAGACTCAAAAGTATGGCGCTGTGGAGAGACTGGTGGTTTGGCCACACTTCTATTTTGCACTCTCTCAATAGTCACAAACAAGAAATGGACTACTCTATTCCTAGACTCACCTTCGAAGGGCTCTTCAAGACGAGTATACCGTCAAGAAGGGAGTGACAGACACCAAGGCCATAGAGAAGGGGGGAATGACATTTTTATACAGATGGTTCTAAGCTAGACGATAAAGTTGACTATGGAGTATTTTCGAAGGAATTAGAACTGGAACTATCCGTTCGACTACCAGACTACTGCAGTGCCTATCAGGCAGAGGTTCTACATGTAAAAGAAGTGACTACTAAGATCGAAGATTGCACAGGAATGCCGGGCAGCCCTAAATTATATTAGTGTCGTATTCAAGGTCAGCCGTATTTGGGTTCTGGGGCACAGGGATATTGAGGGAAATTGTAGAGCCGATGAGATAGCTAGGAAAGGTACTCTTTAACTACTTAGTGGTAAAATACCATTGGGATACCTTTGGTCACGAATAAACTAATAATCAAAAACAACTCTATCCAAGAGGCCTATAGACCACGGAGAGCTGACCGCAAATAAACTAGAAAAAGACAAAGGAATTGCTTAGCCTCGCAATAGATGATATCTCGAAGTTAATAGCTTGTAAGGCGTTTTTCAATAGGTGCGCTTCAACTTTTTTTCGATAGGGAGGGCGAACGACGCAATATTTTTTATTTTTCGCTTGTCATTTGTAAACTTCATTAGTATACATTTCATCATGGAACGCTACACACTTGAGCAACGATTGCAAATTGTGGAAATTTTTTATCAAAATAATCGTTCTGTTGCTGCTACTTTAATCCAGATTTTTTCCAAAAAATCATCTTCAGTGATGAAGCTCAGTTTTGGCTCAATGGCTTTGTCAACAAGCAAAATATGCGTTACTGGGCAGAAAGCAATCCACACGTGATTCATGAGGCACCGTTGCATCCCGAAAAAATCACTGTTTGGTGCGGTTTACATGCCGGCGGCGTAATTGGTCCATATTTTTTCGTTGACGAGAACGATCGCCACGTTACTGTGAATGGAAATCAAAACCGCGACATGATAAACGATTATTTTTGGCCGCAATTGAATGGTATGGACTTAGACGACATATGGTTTCAACAGGACGAGGCCACAAGCCACACAGTATATGTTCAAACTCGATAATAAAGAAAAAATTAGTTAAAAAAATCAAACCGTTTGTGTTTTATTCAAAAAAAAAGTTGAAGCGCTCTTACTGAAAAACGCTTTATAACCGGTCATTGGCTATTTGGTAGACTAGGAGTTTTCTTCCATGAATATTGCAGAAGTTGTAGAGATGAGAAAGAGGGAGAACTGTTGAGTACTTCCTTTGCAATTGCCCTGCCCTAACTAAAAACAGAGCAGATTGTCTAGGTAACAACTTTTTCAATTATCTCACAGAGCTGTCTGGCGTGGGGATGGGATCAGTTCTACGCTCAACTTTTTTTTATGCAGTTATGGAGGTTTATTAACCTAAGGTTAATTGGATGTGGAATGCTCTGAGGATCGAGTAAGGAGTTCTGTATGCTACTAAATAAGGTGGAGTTATAGAGGTTAATTAACCTAAGTTTAATTGGATGTGGAAGGTTCTTTAGGATCGGGGGCTTGCCATTCATCGAAGACAATGTTAAATTAACCTATGCGACTGAGATTGCTTTTTCTGCATTTAGAGCTTCGAGAGAAGGGAGAGTTGTAATACGACTCCGAATTTTTATTTTTACTAAGAGTGTTAAAAGCGGTTTGAGTTTTGAGAGTGGTGAGACCAGCTAACCGCATACGCTGTAGCTATGATCTGAAGTTCGAAAACCGGGCATTCTGATTTTTGTATGAAGGAGATATGTAATAGGAGAGTAGATAGGATGTAAGATCTTGAAATGCTTTTTTCTTTGAAGCCTTGAGATCTCGTCTAAATATAGAATTCATTTTTTTAAACATAACCAGATTTGCATCGGACATGTTTTTAACCGTTGTCCATGCACACTGCTTATTTCTTCTAAGTAGGGAAGTTGGGTAGAAAAGTTTGAGTTTGTGGTGCAATATTGTAGAATAGAAAAAATAACAGCTGTTCTGATAATTCGCTTGATTGTGGCGGCTTCAGCGTTACTATTATTCAAGCGCGGCATTCGATTGCATAGATCTAGCGAAACAGAAGAAATTTTTTCCAATTGCCTTTGACTAAAAAAAAAATTTTGATGAAGGCTTTACAAGGTAGGTGTTTGAGTTGAAAAGGGAAGTACAATCGGAAAATAGGCGCTGTTGCGTAACTCGTCAAGGAGCAGAAGATTCTTGGAGCAATCGAAACAGAGAGAAATGGTGATGCGTGGATTAGTAAAAGTTTTATGTGTTGAAAAATGTCATTTTCTAATAACTCTCCTCGTTTGTTAGCGGACTTTGATCCCCAAAGCGGGCCCCATGCATTGAAGTATCCTAAAAAAATGATTTAAGTGGAAAAGTTATTGAGTATATTATTTATATTTCTGCTGGTAAAGTTTTGTTCAGGGGTAATGTAGTAAGATATAATAGTTATTTTAAATTCAATATCAACTTCGACGGTTAGAGCTTGAACATAAGTATGAAATAACGGGCTTAATTTAATGTTGTAGGGGATTCTTTACAAACAAAGGTTGTTGTGGAAGTAACTGAAGAATTTGTTTGGCGAATATAAAGACTTATTGGCAGGGACGTGTGTTTCTTGAAGAGCGATTTTGTTACGGTTATGTTCTTTGATTAATATATTTAAGTCGATATAATTATTAAGAAGTTCCATTGTAGTACAGGGTGGGCCATATAGCGTTTGCTCTTTGAACCACCTATTTTTTTGAGAATGGTAACACAAATGGCATGTCAAATGTGTTCATAATTTACTTGAAGGTTTGACATTTACGAAATGGGAAGTTATACACTTGAACAAAATTGAACGAACTCTACTCAAACTGTGAGAAATTTGAAAAAAAAATCATCTTTTCTGATAAAGCTCATTTTCACATCGGTGGCTACGTCAATAAGCAAAACTGTCTGGTTTGGGGCTCAGTTACTGTAGAGAAGCAAATGCATCCACAACGAGTCACTGTTTGGTGCGGTTTTTGGTCTGGCGGCATCATCGGGCAATTTTGTTTCGAAAATGAGCGAGGAGCCGCGGTTACATTTGGTTTCAACAGGACGGTGCAACTTGTCACTTTGCCAAAGTTACACTCGAACTTTTGGCTACCGTTTTTGAATTCCGATATCAATTGGCCGCCTCGGAGCTGTGATTTAAGCCTGTTGGACTATTTTTTGTGGGGAGCCGTTAAGGACAAATACTATGCGAACCACTCAGCGACGATTGATGCTTTAAAACACGAAATCGAAGTTGCCATTCATGAAATTGGAGCCCAAACAATCGAAAATGTGCTCAAAAATTGGGTTGATCGAATGGCCTACTGTAAAGCCAGTCGTGGCAGTCATTTGAACGATATTATTTTTCATTAATAAATGACAATGTTCAATCTTCAAAATAAAAAAAGGTTTGAAAAAATATTGATTAGTTTTGTTTGTTTGTTTAGTTTGTTGGGGTGTCCGTTGGGCTATTGCAAGTAGAAAGAGATGAAGAGAGAAATGAAAAGATCTGTGAGACGTAGTGTTGTGGGATGAATTGAAGGTGGGAGATAAATTGTTCTATTGAGAGTTGTGTTATGTTAGTTGAGTTAGATGCGTGCGTTAAGTTGGATGAGTTATCAGCTGGGTTCATTAAGTTGGGTAAATTATCGGTTAGAGTTGTTAAAGCAGATGAATTGGACAATCATGGTGGATAATTAACTAAGTTGTTTGAGTGGGATAAATAAGGTGAGTAAGATGAGTTATCGGCTGTTTGCTGTTGTTGTTGAAGTGGTTGAATATTTCTATTGAAATTGTCCTAATTAGCGACCAGCACCGTTTGCCTAGCACTATTCTCGTGTGATGATGTCTTCTGTTTTTTTCTGTTGTTTTTTTTTAAGTCCGATCCATTTTTTGGGATCATAGTATAGCACCAAATTCTTTATCTCGATGTCTGAGATCTCAATAATTTGCTGTAAGAAAGGCTTACCGAAAGAGCGAAGTCTTGCCTTAGCTAGCTCTGTACATACATATAAGTAGTGGAAAAGGCTTTCCTTCACCCGTTCCGCTTGATAGTTTCCGCAGATGGGGTTGAAAGAAGGTTGAGTCTGGCTGCATGATCCCCTACCTTCCAATGCCCTGTAAGGGTTGCAGGGATGCATGAAATGTTTAGTCGAGAGCATCCTAATAGGTAATTCGTCCTGCGGATTTTGTACGACGGCCATGTTTTTCTAGTTATAATATTTACATGTAGTTAATTGCTTCCACTTTCTTTTGGCTAAAGCATGATAGTGTGAAGCAATGGATGCCTTTATTGTGTTGAGTAGGGTGGCGACTGCCACCGTCTCTGCTATTTATTGTGCCGAGCCTTTTCTTGCTAGCTCATTCGCCATCTCATACCCAGTATGTTCCTATGAGCGGGAAGCCATATCAGAGTAATCCCAGAGCTCTTTCCATAATTTGACTGATTATGGTTGCAAACAGTCCTGAAACCATAAGCACTACGTCTTTCGCATACGCCACTGTCTTAATTCCTTTCCGGTTGAATTTGGTAAGGATATTGTTGACAACTAATAACTACAGCAAAGGGGATAAAACCCCTCTTTGAGGGGTTCCTCTATTGACAGAGCATTTTACCGTGCTTCTTCCTACCTCACCGATGATTATTCTAGTTTTAAGCATGTTCTCTACCCATTCGTTGAGAATTATATTATGTCTGTACCTAACATATCAATGGTACTTACAACCTCATGTCTCTGTAGATTTTCCTTTGAGGTAGGCATGTTGGGATGATGAAATTGTTGTGTTTATAATCTTCTCTCTGAGATATACATCCAACAATCGCTCAAGAGTTTTAAGAATCAAGGAGGATAAACTGATGGGTCTGAAATCCTTCGCTGTATCATGACTGCATCTACCAGCTTTGGGGATAAAAATCAGCTTAACCCTCCTCCAGCTTTTGGGAATATGCCCTAGTTATCGGCTGAGAGGGCATATTTATTAATTGATGCTTTCCATTTCAATTCAACCGGGCTATTCGGGTCATGTTCTTCGATTTCGATGTAACTTAAATATGTTGCTCTCTGGTCAAAATAATGAGACACGTATTTTTTTGTTCGCCCGAAAAAAATTTTTTTCAAGAGTTATCGGCAATTTTGTTTTTCGCCTCAAACTCGATTTTTTTTAATTATATAAGAAAATTTTTTTTTTAAATTCCCATAACATAGTCAAAAATGAACCGATTTTAATAATTCTGGGTTCAAAATGATCGTAATTACTTACACAAGCGACTTCATGTAGAAACAATTGCAAAAAAGTAGTTGAAAATTTTTTATTTAGCAAAAAAGAAAAAAATTTGAAATTTTTTCAAAATTCAATATTTCAAAAAGAGTATTTTTTTTTTTTTTATAACTTTTCCCAAATCAAAAAAACATCTCAAACTTTAATTGAGCTGCATGCCTAGTAGCTAAAATGAGTTGTTTTTGAGTAATGAATTTTTGAGTAAACACCCTGTTTCGCACTTTTTGTTTTTTGCAAAATAAAAAATTTTCAACTACTTTTTTGCAACTATTTCTAAATGAAGTCGCTCGTGTAAGTAATTACGATTATTTTGAACCCAGAACCATTCAAATCAGCGTATTTTTGACTAAGTTATGAGCAATTAAAAAAAATTTTCTTATATAGATTCTTTCCATTTCAATTCAAAAGGGCTATTCGGGACATGTTCTTCGATTTCGATGTAACTCAAATATGTTGCTCTCTGGTCAAAATAATGAGACACGTATTTTTTTGTTCGCCCGAAAAAAATTTTTTTCAAGCTTTATCGGCAATTTTGTTTTTCGGCTCAAAATCGATTTTTTTTTAATAATATAAGATTTTTTTTTTAAATGCTCATAACTTAGTCAAAAATGAACCGATTTTAATATTTTTGGGTTCAAAATGATCGTCATTACTTACACGAGCGATTTCATGTAGAAATAGTTGCAAAAAGGTAGTTGAAAATTTTTTATTTTGCAAAAAACAAAAAGTGCGAAACAGGGTGTTTACTCAAAAATTCATTACTCAAAAACAACTCATTTTAGCTACTAGGCATGCAGCTCAATTAAAGTTTGAGATGTTTATTTGATTTGGAAAAAGTTATAAAAAAAAAAAAATACTCTTTTTGAAATATTGAATTTTGAAAAAATTTCAATTTTTTTTCTTTTTTGCTAAATAAAAAATTTTCAACTACTTTTTTGCAATTGTTTCTACATGAAGTCGCTTGTGTAAGTAATTACGATCATTTTGAACCCAGAATTATTAAAATCGGTTCATTTTTGACTATGTTATGGGAATTTAAAAAAAAAATTTTCTTATATAATTAAAAAAAATCGAGTTTGAGGCGAAAAACAAAATTGCCGATAACTCTTGAAAAAAATTTTTTTCGGGCGAACAAAAAAATACG
The DNA here is from genome assembly GCF_028408465.1 of Anastrepha ludens. Taxonomy (NCBI): domain Eukaryota; kingdom Metazoa; phylum Arthropoda; class Insecta; order Diptera; family Tephritidae; genus Anastrepha; species Anastrepha ludens. The sequence goes on along the minus strand of NC_071503.1, from coordinate 75,020,636 downwards.
TGTCTCATTATTTTGACCAGAGAGCAACATATTTAAGTTACATCGAAATCGAAGAACATGACCCGAATAGCCCGGTTGAATTGAAATGGAAAGCATCAATTACTAACAGTACAACTGTAACACATAATTAAATGAAACTGAGTTTTCATTATGGTTTGGTGGAATTTGATTTTTATAAATTGGAATGGCTCCACGGAGTGAGCTAAAACAAATGGGCTAAGCATCAACCCTAATAAAATTGAACTCATCTTATGTACTAAGAAAGGTAGTATTCCAGAGATAACTCATTCGACTCTCGGAGGTACGGCACTGTCATTTAGTGATGAAGCCCGTTACTTAGGTTTAATAATAGACAGGAAACTCAGATGAAAGTCAAATGTCTCAATAGCAATAGCACTCAACTCTTGTAAAAATGACTAATTTGGGGTATTTCCCGCTGTATCGTATATTGGATTTACACAGCGATAGTAAGGCCAATTCTAATATACGGTATGCTAGAATGATGGCTTTAGATAAGATATATCAAAAATGCCATGGTACATGTGCAAACAATGGCAGTCTTTGCATCGGCGGAACCCTTAGGACTACACCTAAAATGATATAAACATCTATACAGATGACTCAAAGCTACATATATAACAAAGTAGGTGGAGAAGAGGAAACAATCAGACAGTGAAGGCTTAGCTAGAAGGAGGCTTCGCACTTTTGGAACTACCTTTTTAACTGATGTAGCGGTTATAGCGTATCTAAAACTAACGAAGCTTTGCTCGTTTATTAAAGCTACAAGATGGTTCAAAATGGACTATGGGCTCCTAAGGATAAGCTCCAGTGGCATCTCAGTAGATCTACGACAGGTCTAAGTGTATCATTGTGACAGCCACCCTACCAACCGACCTACCATCATCAGTTTTGATAACTAACTATAACTTCCTTCATTTACCCAAATTTAGGGCAATCTTTACTAGAAAAGGATGGGACATAACAGTTAGTTGTATGGCCAAGCAGCTGGCAGCTTTTGAACCACATAGAGTTGGGCTAGTAGGATCTTGCTTTGAGGTTTCAATGTTTTCCGGCGGGTTATACCGATCGAAGAAGTACTACCATTTTCTACTTGCTTTCCATCTACGTATTTCATAAATTTTTGAACCGATTTCACACTTTTTTTTTTAAGGTCATCAATGATTTCTTCTTCACTTACGTTATTAAGGGAGCGAGCGTAAATTGTGTCCTTGACTGAGTTAAGGTTATCGTGAAAGATAAAATTGATATTGCAAACTCCAAGAAGTTGCTTGCACGACATACATTTGTTCGTTATGTGGTTGTTCTTTATTCAAATTAGTAGATTCCCATCTCTTAGCTGGATATGTTATCAATTTCAGTACTAATATTTTTTAAAGCTTTATAAATAGCAAAACATGAGTATTTTATTAGTGGTTTTCTTGGATCTAGTGAGGTTGCCACTATAAACCTCGGGCAGTGGTGGAAAATTGTCATTAGAAATAATTGGAAGTGTTTTATGTGTTTTGTTCTTTGGCCTGCTATTTATAAGGCAAATCTGTTATCTCCAAAAGGAGTTGTAAATAAAGAACTGTTAATCCTGGAATCGGTGGGTTGTAAGTTACGCCGTTGATGCTGTTATTGCTGTCTCTATTAAATATGTATCTATATTAAGAAACCTAATACAAAATGCTCCAGATATACTTTCTAGGTGGGCAGAAAAGTTTGGTCTAGGAGTCAACCCAGGCAAAACACAACTCACATTGTTCACTAGAAAACATAGAATCCCTCAGCCAAGTCAATCATGTTCAAGGGGAAGCTCTTGTGATTTCGGAAGAAACCAACTACTTGGGACTAGCCCCTCGTAGGTGCATTTCTCTAGCTTGGGACCAAATGGGAGCGGCATATAACAGGATGGAGTCTGTCACAGTAGATAGAAGTCTCCTTCTTGCACCTTGGGCTCCCCCAATGCTCGGCAGCAACCGGCATTTGCAACTACGGCGCCTTTCGTACTGACTTTCACCGCGTGCTCTCTGAAGGTCATGCGCGAGTCAATTATAACCCGTAAGTATTGTATAGCCGGCTTGGACTGGATGTTGAGACCTCCGAAATATCATGATAGCTCCGGATAATCCTAAGCAGGTACGAAGGCACTCCAAGACCACTCAGTGCTGAAAGAACTAGCGTCCAATTTGCTGAATTGAAAGATTTCTTTATGTCCAACGTTACGACAGCGCAATATTTCATAGAGCCGGATGTACCACCTGTCCTGTTATTAGCCTCGCTCGCTATTTCGACCACCAGTCGAATGGCGTCTACAGTGCATCCTGCTCGTCTGAATCCAAATTGTCGCTCCGCAAGTCTTTTTGGCCCCTCTAGGTATTTCTTCAACCGCCCACAGATGATTTTTTCTACTACTTTCCCCAGTATATCTAACAGACATAAGGGTCGGCATGCTGATGGATCATTTGGCAATTCGCTCGGTTCTAGCAGTAGCACTGAACGCTGTCGCTTCCATCTCCTGGGAAATATACCAAACTTGATACACTCAGGGTAAAGTTCAGCAAAAATTTCTGGACTCGTTTGGACCGCTGCTTTGAAAGCAATATTGGGGACACCATATGGACCTGGAAGTTTTACGTCGCTGATTCTCGTAAGAGTGGTCAATACCTCTTCTTTTGAGACAGTATACTCTTCTGACTGCGGGGGGAGTGATGTAAATCCGTTACCTTTACAGGGCTCTGGGGTGGAAATAGGTAAGGAACCACCTTTCTTAGCTAGACAGGACATATGGGTTGGGAGGTTTTTGGTCCTCTCACTTTCTTCACAACTGTCCTATATGCTTTACCCCATGCGTCGGTAATTACGGAGTTTCTTAATTCAATAAAGCAATGGAATTTGTTTTGCTGTATTGCCTGTTGTAATGCAGGTCGGGCTTCTTTATGAAGGGCCTGCTGAGTAGGATAAAAGCTCTTTGATTGCGATTTCGTCTGTAAACCAATATGCAGGCTCCGGGTTTGAAGTTCCTCTGCGTCTTGGCATCGCTGCATCGCAGGCTTCTTCCAATCGTGGTGGTACCTCTAGGTGGAATCCCCAAAAGTGGCAATCCACCCGCTCCGGCGGCAGGGGCATGGATTCTGGAGGCCCCAACCATTACCCAAGTCTCTCAGCTCTATGAGCGAGAGCGCATCCTGGAGGAGACGGGGGTTGCTATCGCAATCTCCTCTCCATAGAGTCTGAAAAACGTTTCCCTGGTTCGGAGGGCCTGAGTTGTGAGGTCTCTTCGCTGGCTGCACGACCTCCCAAGGAAGCGGGAAATCGAAGAGCATGGCAAGGAGGGAGAGAAGAAAGCGGCGGGCAAGGCTCTTGCGTGAGAAATCCTCATATGGCTCTGCCGGCCCTTCTGCGTCTGTGTCTTCCAAAAGACTTCGATCAGCGGAAGTGACTCACACGGAAGCTACCGAATCCTCGGTGGGCACGGGCGCTCCCAAGCTGTCTCCCTCTCGAGGTAAGCGGAGAGGGATGGTGGCTGAAAGCAATACACTCCCTCCCTCCCCTGCAGCTGCCGCCAATGGCCGAGCCACGACCCCCCAAAGTACGGGCGCGGTCTTGGCGCCAGCCAATGTGGCGGAAAAAGGTTCTGCTGAGCCACGTCCCTATCGGCGCCTTGACAAATGGTCCAGCACAGCTGTCTGCCCGGCGAAATTTTCGTCAGTTGAGGATGGGGAGCTGGACCTTTGCCCAAGCACATCCAAGGGCCCGGCCAAGCCATCCTATAGCGAGAAGGCAGCAGGCCCACGACCTATGGCTGCGACTGCTAAACTGGGGCCTGACCATCAGCTGACGGATGCAGAAATCAAATACTATAAAAGCCGACTGATGCGTCAGGTTATTGTCTCTGGCCCTGAAGCGAACGTGAAGGGCTGTGAGACAAAGGACGGCACCATAAGGGTGAAGTGCGCGTCTCTGGCCAATTTCGAGTGGATCAGGACCGTAGTCAGTAACGTGCACCCCATGGGGACACCTCGCTTCGCAGTCTACAGCAAAGATAGTACATCCCTCAGGAAGGCCATCTGCTGGATTCCGGATCCAGACATGTCTACGGCGGATGTCCTATCCTGTCTACGTGCCCAGAATCCGGGCATCAGCACGAGGCTTTGGCGATTCCTCTCGTAAACCAAGAGAAAAAACAGGGAAGGAAAGGAAGGGGCTGCTTTTGTGGTGCGAGTGGATGCGACCAGTGTTGATGTCATGGGCTCACGGTAGGGGAACCGTGTGAGTTTCTTCTTTGGGACGGTCAGTTTTCACGTCTTTCCCAAATGATTGGCTCGGGCGGTTCTTGTAGCTACCGTCCCTTGACGTTGACGTAGATTAACTTACATCATTCCAAAGCCGCTACTAAGTAGAAAGCTTACCCAGCTGCACACCTTACCCCGCATAACAACAGTGCAAGAGCTCTGGGTCTTTAGGGGCCACATGTGTGGCTTAAGCGCGGTGAAACGGGCCATGTTAATATGTGACAGGAGTTCGAGTAAGCCTAGGACCGGTCTTACAGTATCATCCCATCCCACTGTGACGGGTCTTGAGCAATTCTGTTACCAAGACCTGGTAGCGGCTGAGGTGTGTTACAGAGGTAGATGCGGATGGTCTAAGTTTGTGATTGCATCTTCTTATTTTCCTTACGATGCTCTGGATGGACCACCCCCCGGGAAGACCACCAGTCTCGTGAGGTTCTGTGAGCGGCGCAATCTGGGCCTCTTCCTGCGTGGCGATGCTAATGCCCAGTATACAATCTGGGGCAGCAGCAAGTGCAACGGACGGGGCTCTCAACTATTCGAGTTTATCGCGTCCTCTTGCCTAGACATACATAACAAGGGCTCACAGCCAACGTTTGTAACAGCTAGAAGGCAGGAGGTGATTGATCTCACCCTATCAAACTCAAACATTGGGTGGCCAATCAAGAACTGGAGAGTCCTTGCCGAAGATTCGTGCTCGGACCACAGGTATATTGAGTTTCAGTGTGGTGAGGAAGCACAAATGCCATTGCCCTCTAGAAACCCCAGAAAAACAGACTGACAGAAGTTTAGGGAGGCGTTGCGGGACCTTGACGTTACGCCACCAAGACTTCGAAAAGAACAGGCCATTGAGGCGGCTGTTGAGAGTCTCAACGCTGCCCTAACTGAATGTTTTGAGTCAGCCTGTCCATTTCGACCTCTCCCTAACCGGGCTCCCGTTCCTTGGTGGAATCGAGAGCTCCAGATGTTGAGGCGTGAGTCGAGAAAACTTCTAAAGCGGGCCCTCAAGACTAACCTTGCTGAGGACTGGGAGCGATACCGTGATGTTCAGAAGAACTACAAGAGGCTTATCCGGGAATCGAAAAGAGCCTCATATAGGGCATTCTGCAGCGGTATTGAATCTCTGAGTGACATGGCGAAATTGGTTAGGATCCCGAAAAGGAACCCAACTGCAAAGCTTAGGAAATCTGATGGATCCTTCACGGAGCGGCAAAGTGAGACACTCAGCTTGCTGATGGAATCTCTCTTTCCTGGTAATCAGATAAGCGTCAGCCGGCAACAGCCCTTATTGATAGAGGCAGTTGTCAGAGCTGTTACACCTTCTCGGCATGACTGGTGAATGAGGCCGCCATTCGATTTGTCATCAAATCTTTCGGCGGCTACAAGTCGCCCGGACCAGATGGCATATATCCTGTCCTGCTGAAAGAAGGCGCAGAGTCCGTGACAGCAGCCCTGAAGAACATCTTCTCTTCATGTCTGGCACTGGCCTACATACCACGCTCTTGGAGGATGGAGAGGGTCGCTTTCATCCCAGCCCCAAAAGCTTTAGACTCATCAGCATGACCTGTTTCATGCTGAAAAGTCTCAAACGACTGGTGGAATTGCGCATACGTCAGAAGTCGCTGAAGGCTCACGCTCTGTCAGCATTTCAGCATGCCTATCAGAGTGGAAAATCCTGCGACTCGGCACTGCAAAACCTTGTTGCTAGGGTAGAGCTGGACATCGACAGGAGGGACTACGCTATGGGCATCTTTTTAGACATAGAGGGGGCGTTTGATAATCTCACTTTTCACAGTCCAATGTAGTGTGCTGTCTCCATTGCTCTGGTGCATGGTAATTGTCGTTCTGCCTAAGCTAAAAGGAGTCACAATCCAGCTATCCAAGGATATTAAATATCTTGGAATAATCCTCGATAGTAAGCTTCTATGGAAGCCACAGGTTGAAACGGAGACATTTAAAGTACTGCCAGCTTTCTGGGTCTTTTTCCTAGCAAGGTCCTATGGTTCTTCACGGCTATGATAAGTCCTATTACTACCTATGCATCAGTGGTCTGGATGAGTAGACTCTCTCTCGTGGGAGTTAGGAGGACCTTAGCGAGACTACAACGCACCGAGGCTATATATTGCACCGAAGGTTTTCCGACTACTTCCGGCCCGGCATTAGATGCTCTGATTGGTTTACCACCACTTGTTGCTTTCATCCAAGGAGAGGTATTGGAGGCCATCTGCAGGCTGAAACACAATGGGAACTGGTACGGCCCCTGCCCGGCATTGGAAAACAGAGAAGGTATGGACGTCGATCCAACGATTCTCTCCATGCCCCTTGACTCCATGCCATCAAGAGTCGTACTTGAAAAGAGATACAGTGTAGTGCTGCCAGAGGCTCAGTTGAGGTCAAACTCAGAAAATGAGCCCGGCAAACACTGTTTTCGAATTTTTACGGATGGCTCAGGACCGAGCATGGCTCCGGCTCTGGGGTCTACGTGGAATCAAACGAGACAAAACTGCGCTTTGCTCTTGGAATGCATGTATCTGTGTTTTAAGCGGAGGTGTATGCGGTTGAAGAAGCGATGAACTTTGTTGTGGAAAACAGATGGAGAGGCAGATCTATATGTGTCTGCAGCGACAGCTAAGCTGCGCTTATGGCCTTAGACAGGTTGACATCAGGGGTAGTCGAGTCCTGTAAATCCAGGCTGAACTTCTCTTCTTCTTAATTGGCGCTATAACCGCTTACGCGATTTTGGCCGAGTTTAACAAAGCGCGCCAGTCTCCAGCTTCTGCGCCAAACGTTAGGACGGGCATGATGAGAGTCTTGTAGAGTGTTAGTTTTGTTCGCCGAGAGAGGACTTTACTGCTCAGTTGCCTACTTAGTCCAAAGTAGCACTTGTTGGCAAGAGAGATTCTACGTTGGATTTCAAGGCTGACATTGTTATCGGTGTTAATGCTGGTTCCTAAATAGACGAAGTCTTTTACAACCTCGATTTCATAACTATCTGCAGTGACGTGGGTGCTGATACGCGAGTGCGCCGACTGTTTGTTTGAAGACAGGAGGTACTTCGTTTTGTCCTTGTTCACTACCAGACCCATTCGCTTTGCCTCTTTATCCAGTTTGGAGAAGGCAGAACTAACAGCGCGGTTGTTAAGGCCGATAATGTCAATATCATCGGCATACGCCAGCAATTGTACGCTCTTATAAAATATTGTGCCTGAGCGATTAAGTTCTGCGGCTCGTATGATGCTCTCCAACATCAGGTTAAAGAAGTCACACGACAGCGAGTAACCCCGTCTGAAACCTCGTTTGGTATCAAACGGCTCGGAGAGGTCCGTCCCAATTCTGGCGGCGCTGCTGGTGTTGAGCAACGTCATCTTACATAGCCGTATTAGTTTTGCGGGGATACCAAATTCAGACATCGCGGCATACAAGTAACTCCTTTCCGTACTGTCGAATGCAGCTTTGAAGTCGACGAAAAGATGGTGTGTGTCGATTCTCCTTTCATGGGTCTTTTCCAAGATTTGGCGTATTGTGAATATTTGGTCGATGGTAGACTTTCCAGGTCTGAAGCCTGAAGTCTGATAAGGTCCAATCAGTTGGTTGACGGTGGGCTTCCGCCTTTCACACAATACGCTCGCTAGAACCTTATAGGCGATATTTAGAAGACTAATCCCGCGGTAATTGGCACAAATTGCAGGATCGCCTTTCTTATGGACTGTACAGAGCACACTTAAATTCCAATCGGCAGGCATGCTTTCATCCGACGATATTTTGCATAGGAGCTGATGCATGCACCTTACCAGCTCCTCGCCGCCATGTTTGAATAGCTCACCCGGCAGTTCGTCGGCGCCCGCGGCTTTGTTGTTCCTTAGCCGCGTTATCGCTATTCTCGCCTCGTCATGATCGGGTAGCGGAACGGCAATTCCGTCGTCAACGATTGGGGTATCGGGATCTTCACTTTCTCGGTGACATGCGCAGCTGTCACTGTTTAATAGGTTCGAGAAGTGTTCCCTCCATAATTTAAGATTGCTCTGTACGTCAGTCACCAGTTCGCCGTCTTTGTTCTTACAGGAAAACGCCCCGGTCTTAAAACCTTCTGTAAGCCGCCGAACTTTCTGGTAGAATTTTCGGGCGTTGTTCCTGTTGGCCAGCATCTCAAGCTCTTCGCACTCACGTATTTCGGCCTCTCGTTTTTTCTTTCGGATAATACGTCTCTCTTCCTTTTTCAGCTCTCTGTAGCGATACCACATGGCTCGCGTTGCGCCCGATCGCAGCGTGGCTCTATAGGCGGCATCCTTTCTTTCTCCGGCAGCATGACATTCCTCGTCGTACCAATTGTCTTTTCGGGCTCGCCGGAATCCGATTTCTTCTTCGGCGGCGGTACGTAGAGAACGAGAAATGTTGCTCCATTGTTCGTGGATGCCGGTTTGTTGGGCAGTACTCTCTGAGAGCAGGAGTGAGAGTCGAGTGGCGAATCTTCTGGCTGTCTGTTGTGATTGCAGCTTTTCGATGTCGAACATTCTTTGCGTAGGTAGATGCACGTTTTTTGCTGCACAGAGGCGTGTGCGCAGTTTGACTGCAACAAGGTAGTGATCCGAGCCGATGTGGGGTCCTCGGATCGTACGTACATCTAATACACTAGAAGCGTGTCTTCCATCTATCACAACATGATCGATCTGGTTTCGTGTTTTTCGATCAGGAGACAGCCAGGTGGCTTGGTGACTCTTCTTATGCTGGAATCTGGTGCTGCAGACTACCATGTTTCGGGCCCCGGCGAAGTCGATCAGCCTCTGTCCGTTACCGGATGTTTCGTTGTGCAGGCTGAATTTTCCGACTGTGGAACCAAAAATTCCCTCCTTGCCCACCCTGGCGTTGAAGTCGCCAAGCACGATTTTTATGTCGTGCCGGGGGCAGCGCTCAGAGGAGCGTTCCAGGCGCTCATAGAAGGAATCTTTGGTCGCATCGTCCTTCTCTTCCGTCGGGGCGTGGGCGCAAATTAGCGATATGTTGAAAAAACGGGCTTTGATGCGGATTGCGAGACGCTCGTCCACCGGAGTGAACGACAGTACTTGGCGACGAAGTCTCTCTCCCACAACAAATCCGACACCGAATTTGCGCTCCTTTACAAGGCAGCTATAGTAGACGTCGCAAGGTCCTATGGTTTTCTTTCCTTGCCCCGTCCATCGCATCTCTTGGATGGCAGTGATGTCAGCCTTTACTCTCACGAGGACATCAACCAGTCGGGCAGAGGCACCTTCCCCATTAAGGGACCGGACATTCCAGGTGCATGCCCTCAGATCATAATCCTTAGTTCGTTTTCAGGGGTCGTCATCAGTATAGGGAGGTCTCATCCGAGGCTTTTTTAAACTTTTTTCACTTTTCCAGCTATCCTGGAATGTTTCGCCTTCTTACGCTAGCTCACTCCCGAACGGATGTTCGGAAGCTACCCAGAGGATACGTGGGCTAATCCCGGCCGTTGTGAGCTGCTTGAACCATATGCAGAAGAATCGTCCTGGCCATTCCCAAGTGAATGGCGATCAGTAACTTTCCCCACTTGCGTGGACTTCTACACTCTGACTCCTTAGCTAAGATGGTCTCTGAGGCCAACTTTTTTGGCCCAGAGCCCGTTTTGCCCCTCCCTTCTGCGGCCAGCAAAGCCACGGTAAGCAAATGGGTAACTACCACCCACAAGCGAACTTGGCAGGCTGAGAGAGGCTGCAGTTGCACTAAACTGATGCTACCTGTCATGTCCGATCGAATGTCGCAAATCTTTCTGTCATTAAGCAGAGGGGAGTGCAGACGGCTGGTTGGACTGATGACGAGCCACTTTCTGTGGGCGAAGTACACGCACATCGACCATCTTGGCTCCCTGTCACCAGAAGATCTACTCAGATTTCTTCGGAGATCGGGTAGATTTAAAGAAAATATAAAGGGAATCCAAGGTCTTAATTAATGTCTGAGTGCTGCACTTGCTAGTTGTCCCGACAAAAAATAAAAGAAAAACTGTATCGAACGTGTGGAATCCTGGCGAGTTTAAAAGCGTCAGATCCAGACTAGCAAATGTTTCTTCCAGTATTCTTCCTCTGAGGGTGGTCCGTAGGCTTCCCCCCGTGGTCGACCCCGCGTTAAAGTCACCTGTGTCGAAAATCTGTTTCTATCCGCGTCGACATATCCGCGAATTCATCTAAGGTCATTCTCGGTGGTGCATAGCACCTAACAATGAAAAGGCCGTCTACTGGCGCCCATGTATATCCCTTCGGTGGACCAGCTGGCTTGCGTTGCAGCGCTTTGTTTCCCGGTATCCAGATTGCAGCCCCGTACATTGCATCAGCTAACCAGTTAAAGGTGTCAATAGCAGAACATGGTTCGGAGAATAGAGCGATATCAGCTTTAAGCTCGCTCATATTCCTGCACAATATATCTTGAGCAGTTCTGCAATAGTTGAGGTTATTTTGTACTATGCTCATGCGCGCTTTTTATTGGTTGCCTCCTGGAATCTAGAACATTTTGTGCTCAGTTAAGTGCACCACAGCAATGTGCACATCTTTCTAGGTCCTTGCATGTTGCACCTCTGTGGCCAACCTCCCCGCATCTTCTGCAATGATTTGATATATCAATTCCTTTAAATTTTGTAGCTACATATCAATACTCCCAACATTTGTAGCATTTAATCGAGGATGTTGCTTCCGATAGCGAGCACCGGACCCATCCAACACGGAGATGTTTCAGGTCTAGAACCGTCTTGGCGTCTTCTGCAGGGAGCGATAGGTGTGCTGTCTGCGTACCTCCATACTCCATTTTTGCCAATCTTACTGTCGAGTCTTCTAGCCTCCTGTCTTTAGCTTGTGTCTCTAGGGCATCCAACAGGTCTTCCTTGCTGCTAATATCCGTTACCAGGCCTTTACAGCGAATAGTCATCATGTGGGTCTTCATCAGCACCGATGCGTCTTTCTTAAGTACGCCCTGTATTGCTGCTTGTAGTATACGGGTAATAGTGTTTTTTGTTCTGCTGAGCTCAAGCAAAAGCTCTCCTTCTTGGGTACGGCTCAATGTATGGACCTCTTCCATCAGCGACTTTGTGGTATCATTAGCTTTGACCGCCCGTAGGATATCAGCATATGACATCTTTTCTGATTTAGTCGCAATGAAGATTGCATCAGTTTTCGTCCGAATTATTTTCGTCGAGGGTTTCTGTTTGGGCCTTTTTTGAACCTTGATCCACACCTCCTTCTCGTCCCGTATCGTTGGGGTTATCTCCGTCCCCGCGCCAAGGGACTTTTGCCTTTTAGCAGCCGGGAATTAAGTTTTTCTTTCTCGTTCGTTGGGGCTAGATTTTGTCCTGACTCTCTTAGCGGATTGGCTGATCTCCACTAGTCCTTCTGCAAGGCGAGCCTTCATCTCTTGGGTTGGAGTATTCTTTTCATCCAACCCCCTCCGCCTTTCCTCTTTGCCCATCTCTAGCATGACTTCAGTATGAAGTCATTTAATGATGCTACACCGCCTTAGTACATCATTATGCATATTTCTCTGCGATATGCAGAACTTCTGCAACTCAATAATTTCTCTTCCCAGAGACATTAAGCATACTTTCATCAATTGGGGCTGCAGGGTCACCATCTGCGGTTGGATAAGAGCTGCATCTCCTACTGGTTGTGCCGTGGTTGTGGATGCACCACATTCCATATCTTGTTATGTGCTCAATTCAGCTCTGTCGTCCATAGCCGACTCAATCCCAAAAAAGCTGTCAATGGGAGTACTCCTTGGCGGTGTGTAGCGCTCTCTAGTGAAGGCAGCAATCGTCTTCGGTGTCTCCACGACGATAACCTCTGGATTAATTGTGGTTACACGTACCGGGGATCTCGCTGTTTTTGTGCCTTTTTGAAATGGTGACGGTATCTTGATGTCTGTAGTTATCTTGATGTCTTTAGTTAGGTGCTCCGTTCTTCGCTTCAGAGGATTACTCTTGTTTGGTTGTCTTATATTATTCATAGTTGTTGGGTCTCTCCTTGAGACCGCTTTCCTAGTGCATACGTACAGTCTTTATGACCCTGTGGCTATCTTTGCAAAGCAGGGCGGCCGACGCAAGCGTTGGCACATGACCTTATGAGTGCATGTGCTCAGAGCCGGGTCAGCGTTAATAGGGGGCAAGCTCAACCTAACGTGTACCACCAACAATACACCTACGAGGTGTCAGGCAGGTTTATAGAGTGAGTGCTTTGCGAGTAGCCTGTGCATACCGGACAGTATCCGATGATGCAATTTGCGTGATTGCGGGAAAAATTCCGCTGGATATCCGAGCACGTGAACTAAACCGTCTTTATACATGGCAAGATCCACAACCTACAAGGGACCAAAAGTTGGCACAGCGAATGGCGTCACTTGACGAATGGCAGAGAAGATGGGCTAAAGGCTGCTGGACACACGAGCTTATCCCTAACCTTAACACGTGGTTATGACGAAGACACGGAGAAGTGGATTACTTCCTTTCCCAGATTCTGAGCGGACATTCAGACATTCGGACTTTCAGTATTATCTTCATAGGTTTGGTCTCTCCACTTCACCACTCTGCCCTGCCTGCCCAGAGAATGTTGAAAACGCACGACATGCACTCTTCTACTGTCCAAGATTCGAAAAAGAACGTGAGGAGTAAGCCACTATCTTTGGAAGACAGCCAAGTGAGACTAATTTAACTGGCAGTATGTCCATTTCAAAACATTGCGAGGAGGTTGACTCAGACATACCGATAACAATTGCGGACGCATGAGTTAATGACACACGACCATATCATACGCAGACAAGACACACGACATTACCGCACACTTTGGAAGTTCCATTTACTTCTAAATGGAGTAATGGAGACTATCACCGCCGTATAACCTCCATACGTCATAGGTAGAGAGCCTGGACGCAGGTTTCTTTTGTGGTTGTTATCCACAATCACGGCTCCACCCTCGATGTAATGCAAATGCGGTCCCGGGGTGGAAGTAAGCCGAAGAGGGCAGGTCTGTTTTAGTGGGCATGCCCCACATATCATTAGCGCGACGGCATCACTTGAATGTTTCTGAAATTTTTATCCTCCTCTCCCACAAAAAAAAAAAAACAAAAAGAGTATTTTGGACTAACCATAGATAGGAAATTGACTTGGATGTCATCTTAGAAAGAGTTAGGCAAACGAGAGGAATTGAACCTAAGTTTGCTCATTGGCTTTATACTCCTGCTATCGTCAGACGCATTATTCTATATGGAAATGTTGCCTGCTGGTGTGCTATGCAGAAAAAAACCTATTCTTATTGATTAAAGTAAAGAGATCCGTGGAATTAGCAATATGTGGCGTCATGAAACCTACGCCATCCATGGCTTTGGACATCATGTTACATCTTCCGTTAAGATCTACACGGATGGATCTAAAATGGACACTAGCGTAAGATCAGGGCTATATTGCGAGGAGCTTTTTATCAGTGAATCCTTTAAACTACCGGATCAGTGTAGTGTTTTTCAGCCGGAAATAGACGCTATTTATAAAGCCTTAAGGTGGTAAGAGATAAACAGAATATCATCAGCAGTAATTTGCATTCTACATATTAGACAGCCAGGCTGCCCTAGGAGCCCTGGATACATTCCAAATAACATCAAGGAGTGTCTTACATTATCGTCAATCTCTTAATGGTATGGCTAATCAATATCGTATTATCTTATGCTGGGTTTCAGGCCACAGAGATATACCAGGGAGCTTTAGAGCTGACCAACTTGCAAGAGAAGATACCTGTATGCCAAACATACCTGTCGCACCTTGTAAGCTTCTTGTTATGGATGCACTAATCAATTCTGTAAATCAAAGACGGACTAGTGCCAATACCTGTGAAATTACTGGGCAAACATGGCCAAGGCTAAATCTACGTCTGTCCAGGAATATTATAAAAGTGAGTAGGCTTCAAATTAGAACCTCAGTAGAGCCCTCACACGACATTGCCATAGTTGAAAACAACTCAACACCTTTCTTGCACCTCCTGGCTCTAGCCGATATTTAAAATCCAGCTTATTAATGAATATAAAGGGTGGTTAAGTTTTAAGGGCCGGTGTTGATTTGGAATAAAATATAATTCTTTTTAAAAATTATTATCATTTTTCTTTACCATGATAGTACTGATATGATTCAATAACGCATGGAACAAAATATTGGCCAAGTGGCCGCCGCGGCCTCGGCGGCACACCTCCATCCGATGGTCCGAATTTTCGTTGACGCTGAGGCATAATTGAGGTTCTATGTCGTTAATGCGCCGAATTATCTCATCCTCTAGCTCTTGAATTGTTGCTGGCTTATCGACGTACACTTTTTCTTTCACATAACCCCAAAGAAAGAAGTCCAACGGTGTCAAATCACATGATCTTGGCGGCCAATTGACATCGCCGCGATGTGCGATTATTCGGCCATTACATTTTTCGCGCAAAAGAGCCATTGTTTCGTTAGCTGTGTGACAAGTGGCACCGTCCTGTTAAAACCACATATCGCCCACATCCATATCTTCCAATTCGGGCCATAAAAAGTTCGTTATCATCTCACGATAGCGAACACTATTCACAGTAACTGCCTGACCGGCCTCATTTTGGAAAAAATACGGCCCAATGATGCCGCCAGACCATAAGCCGTACCAAACAGTTACTCTTTGTGGGGGCATTGGTTTTTCGGCAATCACTCTTGAATTATCATTTGCCCAAATGCGGCAATTCTTCTTATTGACAATTCCACTGAGGTGAAAATGGGCCCCACTGAAGATGATTTTTTTCGAAAATTGGTCATTCACTGTTGCCATTTCCTGCAACCATTCTGACCATTGACGACGCTTGAATTGGTCAAGAGGCTTTAGTTCTTGAGTCAATTGCACCTTGTAAGCGTGTACATGCAAGTCTTTGTGCATAATGTTCATCAAAAACGAGCGTGACAGGTGCAATTGTTGGGCACGATGACGAGTTGAGGTGGACGGCCCTTCAACCACACTATCGCAAACAGCAGCAATATTTTCTGCAGTACGAGCTGTTCGAGCATGCAGTGGTGTTTCCACGTCTCCTACAGACCCGGTTTGCTCAAACTTTTGCACAATTTTTCCGATAGTACGCACATTTGGACGATTGAATTGACCGAAAAAATCACGAAGTACACGATATGCATTTTGATTCGAACGCCCGTTTTCATAATAAGCCTTAATAACTTTAGCGCGTTGTTCGATTGTGTATCTTTCCATGGTTCAAATTAAATTAGTCTGAAATTGAAAAATGTCAAATGATATGCAGATAAAAACTGGATGTTTAGGTGTGGTTTACATTCAATATCGGCCCTTGAAATTTAACCACCCTTAAGATAATCTATACACTTAAGGTATCAACGAAATTTTACGCTTTGTCCAAAGCTCAGGATGGTTCAATCTGGAAGGGAAATGTAGCCCAGCCCCTGCGGCTCACAACGGACCCATTTCATGGTCTAAGTGGCATTGCTGTCTCCATGTGCAATGCGGCTGCCAAACATAAACTAACCTATGACATACATATTTACAGTAATAAGTATTGGTATTTATTATATACTTACTAAATCTAACTGCGGACAGCTTGGACCAGCTATAGATTCGTAAAAAATAGCAAAAAAATATACAAAAAGTTTTAAAGCGCACGAAAGCTGTAAGAAATTTGCATTTTTATATTAAACTAGCTATAAGGTTCTCCAATAGATGCGCTTGAATCGTGTCAGTATGTTGCAGTCATGGGGCTAAAGTTATGGGAATATGGAAGGCGCTACCTATCTATATAACTAACGTAATGAGTGGTCATATTGACCCACATTTCTTGTATCTTCGGACGAATGAATGCTGTTAGAAAAAAGTGTATTTTTTTAGAGTAATCGGTATGTAAAAAAAATGTACTGCCACTTGCGACAAAATTTCTCGACTATGCAAATAAAAAGTTAAAAATGGCTGAATTTTTTAAAAAATTACTAGCTCTACCCACCGCGCGTTGCTACGCCACAAATAAAATAAATTTAAGAAAAATAACTTTAAAGAAAAATCAGTACACAAATATTCAATTAATTCTAAACCATTTTATTGTTTTTGTTTATTTCGAAAAAATGGTGACATTACAAATTTTAGTTTCAATTCGATGTTTATTGAAGTGCTGGGGGATACACAATATTTCTTGTTTTTCCGTCTGGTGCGTAGACGAATAAATCAGAAGGTTTTCCGACACATGAGCAAGCCACTTAGAGCTGTCCATGTGAGAAGCATGGATTCTCTAAATTTAGTTCCCACACTTGTAACGATTGTTCCTGTGCTTTGTTAATAGTCATTGCGAAAGCGAGTCGCACCGGGAATTGTAAACGTTTGAATTCGAATGTCATATCTGTCGGGATCATTGGGATACGTGGCAACAGTACATCTTCACCTTTGAATTTTCCAGTCAAAATTGTTGCCTCGATAACATTGTTCCTCACGACGCCATAGACCTGATGATTTAAGACATGCATTAAGTACATCAGCGGGAGTTGAACGTGGTATAATGGGTAGTGTTTCTCGAAAATCACCAGACATCAAAATGAGTGCGCCACCGAAGATCCGTCTGTTTCCTCTCAAATCTCGCAGTGTACGATCGAACGCTTCCAATGCTTTCTTGTGCGACATTGTACATTCGTCCCATAAGATAATTTGACACGTTGGGACTACTTTTCCCATTCCAGAATTTTTGCTGATGTTGCATGTTGGTGCATCAGTGTTCGGGAAATTAAACGGCAGTTTCAATGCTGAATGCGCCGCTCGGCCACTATCCAAAAGAGTTGCCGAAATTCCAGATGATGCAATAGCCAGTGCAATATTATTTTGTTATCGTATGGTTGCCAAAATTAGTAAAAGAAGAAAAGTCTTGCCGGTGCCACCGGGCGCATCTATGAAAAATAGTCCACCCCTTTGTTCTGTGATTACACGCATAATTCTGTCAAACGCAATGCGTTGTTCTGGAATCAACTGCGGAAGATTTTTTCTAACGAATGTCCCCAGTTCGTCAGAATCATAGTGTGTTCCTCGTTGCAAATCACGATCGAAATTGTGGTTTACGAGCATGTCATATTCGTTTCCTCTGTGTACAAAGACATGGTCACACTGATTTTCATGACAATCGGTGGAACGGGGCAGAAGTTGCTACTCTGCTGCGCCACCTGGTGGCGAGTGGCATCAATGAGCATATCCTACAAACCTTCTCCGTGGAAAAATACATATATATACCAATTTTTATAATAATCAGTCCAGTAATTTTTGAGTTCATTGATGACATACAGACAAACATTAATTTTTATATATAAAGATGATCAAGAAATTTGCCTTTTTATTTAACAAATGCCGCGCTTGAAAGTACACACAACAATTCTTTCAACTTTTTTTTGTAATGCAGCGGATGACAGGTGAGCTTGTGCATACGTATGTGATTAAGCGGTCACGTTTAAGCGATGCTTTATTAACTTAAATCAGATATAAAAAAGTGCAGTTACACAAAACTAAATAAACAAACATATACTGTTTAAAAACTAAATAAAACTTCTATGAAGTTTATTATTACAAAGTGAAGTTTAATAAAGAGAAAAAAAAACTACTACAAGTGATATTAACTCCTTAATTAATGAGCGACCACGGCTCACCTTTAGAGCAAGGTCACTCTCTGCAGAGAACAGCAGATATTTTTTATCAGCGAAATGCTCTTAATAGCCAATATTCAGCTGTAGATACAAGCTCAAATGCATTGTTACAACAAAACGCATCAATAATGACAACATATGAAGAGCGGAATGCTCTCTCTAATGTTGATGACTTTGATATGAACAACGAAAGGGATAATAAAGTGGAATGGCAAACTGTGATAAAGAAACGTCGCCAGCTAAGTTCTTGATAATCACAAGCGTTCGAAGCTAAACAGGAAATTGAACTTAATAGACACTACTAGTGCTAGTGCAAAGACAAGCAACAATAACAATGACAGCAGCGCAAACAGGTTTTCCAGCCTACATGATGAATGTGACAATGATAACGTAGCAGAGAAAATCAATGAAGAGGCAACAATAAAACCACCACCAATTATCATACCAAAAATTTCTGACATCAGCGGCATGATTAAGTATTTTGTAAACATTATTGAAAAATCAGAATTTAGTTATAAGGCTTTGCGGGATGGTCAAATTAGGGTAATGGTAAAGTCAGTAGATGCATATAGAACGTTGATAAGTGATATAAAGGGGGAAAAAATTAATTTCCATACTTATCAACTGAAGCAAGAGCGTGCCTATAGGATTGTTGTAAAAAATTTACACTACTCTACTCCGGTAGATGCAATCAAGCAAGAAATAGAAAGTTTGGGGTTTCAAGTCAGGAATGTCAGCAATATTAGAAGTAAATTTACAAATATGCCCTCATGTATGCACTTTGTTGACCTCGAACCAAACAACAAAAACAAAAATATCTTTGATATAAAATTTTTAGGTAATGCCGTAGTTAAGGTTGATCCTCCGAAAATGGTAAGTGACATCGTTCAATGTCATCGGTGCCAAGAGTTTGGACACACGAAATCTTATTGTACAAAGTCCTACAGGTGCGTGAAATGTGGACTTGATCACGCAACTGCTGAATGCGTAAAAACCAAAGACACACCTGCGAGATGTTTTAATTGTTTGCAAAATCACCCAGCGAACTATAAGGGATGTAAAGTGTACCAAAAGCTTGTGAAAAACCCAAATATGCCAGACAAAAGACACACAGTTCCCACATACTCTTATACTCCTCATAACTTTCCTCAATTAAATAATAATCCAGTTTTCGAAAACCAATTTGTCAATCCAAATGTTACTTATGCACAACGTGTTCATAGTAATGCAGGCCAAGAAAACAATGTACTTCAAAAAATTGAAGCATTACTTGCCAAACAACTTGAGCTTACTCAAAGTTTGTTTAATATAATGTCCACTTTATTAGAAAAATTATGCAAATAAATCTTCGTATAGCTATTTGGAACGCCAATGGACTCAATAACCACACCGAGGAAATAAAAATGTTCCTTACTTTAAATCAAATTGATATTTTATTGGTGTCAGAAACCCATTTTACTAACAAAACTTATTTTAAAATTATCGGTTACGATCTCATTTGTGCTTACCATCCAGACCACAAAGCCCATGGGGGATCTGCAATTTTGATTAAGTCCGGCCTTAAATACAAAGGTTTAGAAGAAGTCAGAGAGCATTATTTACAAGCTGCTGGGGTTAAAGTAAAATGTGACGATCAATATCTACGAATTTACGCAGTATATTTTCCTCCACGTTTTAGTGTAAAAACTGACCAATACGTTGAAATTTTTAAACGTTTCGGTTCTAAATTTTTTGTAGGCGGAGACTACAATGCAAAACACCCATGGTGGGGCTCTAGGCTCATTAACCCGAAAGAAAGAGAGCTGCAAAGGTGCATCTCCCAAAAAAACTATACAATTTTGTCAACAGGCACTATCTAACCCACGGGTACCGAGTCAGACACATCCCTAACCCCTAGAAACCACCCCTACCATACCGCAAGCAAGTGTAGGGGTGTGGTGAGTCAGCATACTTATGGTGTGAGACAAAATTTTAAGAAAAATAAGACTCAATTCAAGAAAATTAGTAATCGACTATATCATGTCTATGTTATCTCAATCGATTTTCAGGTGTAGGAAAATTTAGAAACATGAAAATTTCAAAATGCGATATCTCAGCGAAAAAAAAATGATATTTGAGCAAACTCAACGCCATTTGAAAAAAGAAGGCTTGTATTTAAAGATGCCATCCTTTAATTTTGGGTAAAGAAAACATCTGCAAGGCTACATAACCTCAAATATGGGAAAAAAACGGTGTTTTTTGCACTTTTAGGTTAGGATATCTCAAAAACCAGAGCTGATAGAGCAATTCCGAGGCCAGATTTGGATTCAGCGCATCATATACCTTCGGAAATATATAGTCTGGTTTCTGGGTCTGAATGTTGGTTAAATTTTGTCGGCCTGTGTAATGTACGCACTTCGCTAATGTAATGGTTGCTCCGCTTAGCAGCTCAAAATCATATGACTAAATAAAGATAGCGAAAAAAACTTAAGGACAAAAATGTTCACAAAAGAATGCTCTATAAAAAAGCTCTGATGTATATTTTCCATAAAATCAATAAAAAAAAAGTTATTACGCTTGGAAAAAATGCATCCCTTAATTTTTCACGTAATTTTGTTTATAACTTTTTTTATGATTAATTTTACAATAAAAAGTTTTGAATGAAAGTTGTAGATAATATTATTATCTACAAAAAAGTATCTAACAAAATTTTCGTAACTTTCGGAATTCACGAGATAAACGCAAAAACCAGTTGCACCCTTATTTCTAAGATGGCGGCCGCGGGACACAACCCCCGACCCCGAAAACTCAAATTTAAGTTCACAGTGATGGGTTTTACATAATAAAACCATAAACCCGCATACTCCTAAAATTACTTACTTGGCTATTTTTTTTTTTGTCTCTTTTGACTGGACTATACTAAAGCGGCCGATCAAGCGTAATGTCAGCATTAGGGATTCTAATGGGGTATGGTGCAGAAGCGATGAAAGTAAAACAGAGGCTTTTGCCAAACATCTCTATCAAATTTTTCAGCCAAATCTTCCAATTGCCGCCAATGACGATGCGGAGTTCACAAATTTTCTTGAATCCCCATGCCAAATGGATTTTCCGATCAGCCGGATATCAAATAGGAAGTATCTGAAGAAATACTTAGACTAAATAACTGCAAGGCTCCTGGATATGACTGCATTGATAGTAAAGTAGTTAAAGCTCTACCTGAGAAAGCTATTGAACTCCTTACAATAATCTACAATGTCATTCTCAATGTAAATCACTATTCAACACAATGGAAATGTGCTGTTGTTGCTACGGTGCCAAAACCAAATAAACCCGAAAACTTTCTTAAGTCTTACCGCCCCATTAGTTTGCTTGTAACGTTCTCGAAAATATTCGAACGAATATTTTTGAAGAGAATGTTACCAGTAGTTGGGGACCACAACATCATTCCCGAACATCCGTTTGGGTTCAGGGCAAGACCTGGCACACCAGAACGATGCCACAGGGTTGTAAATGTAATTAGGGATGCGCTAGAAAGGAAGCAATACTGTTCTGCAGCTTTTTTAGATGTTCAACAGGCATGCAACAGAGTATGGCATGTGGGACTTCTATATAAAATTAAAAAACTCCTGCCAGCACATTTCTATTTGATCCTTAAATCCTATCTGAGTGAAAGGCACTTTTATGTTAGACACCGAGATGCATCTTCAGAAATATACAATATTAGCGCTGGTGTGTCCCAGGGTAGTGTATTGGACCCCGTCCTATACACAATATTTACTTCCGACTTGCCAATAACAGAAGAAGTGGCTGACGATACAGCCTTTATAGCTTCTAGCGATTCACCTGCAAGAGCATCCACATTGCTGCAAAACCAACTAAATATTTTAGAAATTTGGCTTGATAAATGGAGGATCAAAGTTAACTCCGACAAGTCTACCCATGTCACCTTTACGTTAAGAAAACATAACTGCCCTAGAATATTTTTAAATACACGGTATACAGCTTTGGGGAACTGCTAGCAAATCGAATATAGAAATCCTGCAACGCTACCACTTTGCGTGCTCTTGTTAACGCCCCTTGGTTTGTCACAAGTGAAGCAATACACAAGGACTTAGATATCCCATTTGTAAAGAGTGAAATTCCAAACTTTTCTAACAGATATCTTGCACGACTGTCAAACCATGTAAATACGAATGCTATATGCTTATTAGACTCAAGTAATGAAACAATACGCCTGAAGCATAATCATATCTTAGACTTGCCATTTCTCTAATTTTGCTGAATTAAATTATTTATTCAACACTAAATAAAAAAAAAAAAATAAGTTCGTACATGAAGATAAGCAACTCAATAGTACAAATGAAATTTAATACATTTAAGATATAAGATTTGAACAAATATCGTAATTTTATATGTAGTTTTGCATTTGTGCAAATACTACCGCTGTAAGACCTAAATTGCTGAATATCATTGTATATATTAAGATAGATTGCAAATAAAATATCTACACAAAAAAAAAAAAAAAAACGTTTTTGCTATTAACTTAAGATTTGCAATTTGACTTAATCTTAATAAATATTTGCTATGATTGTCAATATGGACAAAAAAACAACGAGACGAAATTGTCGAAAATGTGACGTAGTGGGCAACGAAAGTCTAGTTCAGTGTAATAGCTCGTACCATTTCAACTGCGTTGGAATAGATAGCAATGTGGCTGACATAAGCTGGAGCTGTGAAAGCTGCCAGAATCATGATGAATTTTCTCCCAACGTTTCCAAGAATTGCGAAGATATCTGATTCAAGAGTCAATCCGCGTCTAAAAGCTGCGACTAATATAGTAACTTCTACCGTCCCTGCTGGTAGTACTCCAACTCCAGTACCCACGAACTTTTCGACCTTGGCTTCCTCAAGCTGGAATTTCGATCCCAGTAAATTAGTTGACAGTCGGCCGCCGTAGCCTAATGGGTTGGTGCGTGGTTACCATTCGGAATTCACAGAGAGAACGTTGGTTCGAATCTCGGTGAAACCAAAATTAATAAAAACATTTTTCTAATAGCGGTCGCCTCTCGGCAGGCAATGGCAAACCTCCGAGTGTACTGCTGCCATGAAAAAACTCCTCATAAAAATGTCTGCCGTTCGGAGTCGGCTTGAAACTGTAGGTCCCTCCATTTGTGGAACAACATTAAGACACACACCATATATATATATAAATTAGTTGAGAGATCGCAACTGCCAACTAAGTTGACACTAACTAAAGAATATACCCCAGCGCTACAGCAATTCGCAACGGGAAGCAGCGCCACCTCTTAAAAGGACATATCGTACAGTCAGCGAAAAGCATTCTCATCGGTGCAGCGAGGGGGTATACGAAACGCTCAAAATACGCAAATGCTATTCAACTCCGACATATATCGAAACCTTCAGATTGAAAAGTTGGAGGAGGAGATGAAATTGCAACAACAATATTTGGACAATAAATATGTACAACATTCTTTCGCCGTATAACGATGCCTTCTCCTTGCAATGGGCCCACACCTGGACAATTAGCTGCAAGGCAAGCCATACCTAAGAAGCTCCCAACCTTTAATGGCGACCCTAAAGAATGTCCGCTGTTTATTAACAGTTTCGGTAAGAGCACCACGGTAGCGATGTGCACCGATGCGGGGAATTTAGTTAGACTACAAGCGAGCCTTAAAGGTAAATCACGGGAGATGGTAAAAAGTTAATTGTTTCTATCATACATGGTGCGAGAAATTAGAGGAACTTATAGAATTTGCACTCTACGTCAGAAATATTTGCGCCACGATGGAGGGATGCCAAATGCTCATGTGTCTACATAACCCACCACTCGTTAAGAAATTGGATGAAAATCACCCCAACAACCAAAAGCTGTACTGCGCAGTTCACCCGAAAGATGAGAAGACTCCGGTAGTGAAACAATACTGTGACTGGTTGTACAATCTAGTTGAAGCAGCCAGTACTATTATCTTTGTAACACCTGTTAAAAGTAGTGTAGTGATGTACATCTGCGATGTATCACTAGTTGTTTTATTTAGAAATTATGAAAGTAAAAATGTAAGTAAAATATAAAATTTAGTTTGTATTCTTAAGAAAAAAAAAACTGATTGATGCACCACTCGTCGTTTTCGTCTTCTTCGTTCCGCCGCCGAAATACAACTTAACTTTCGCTCTGCTGTTCACCAACAGTGATGCCAGACCCCTTCCCACATCTCGGCCATCCTAATGCACATTCGCCTCGAATGTATAGTCATTGATTTCGTTACAAGGCCAAGGTTTCATAAGCTCAGCATAAGTAGATGTTTTCTTTGGACCATCATATATAATTGCATCTTTTATTCCGTCGCCGTTTATAAGGTCCCATGTACTTTGGTTTTAACTTCAAACCACCGCCTAGTTGCGTGCGCTTTATTGCAACTATGTCACCCACTTTGTAAACTGTCGCTGGCTTACGTCGAAGATTGTAATATCGTTTGTTCTCATTCTGTATTTGTAGAATTTGTTGTTTCTCCAGTTTAGGCATTTCATTGCGATCGTCGTTAAATATCTAAATTATCTCGTTATCGATCATCTCCTTCAATTTTACGTCGTATTGTGTACGCATTCTGATACCAACAAGTAACTCGAATGGTGTCGTTTTAGTGCTTCTGCAGTATTTATTAGTAGAATTTATTATTTGCTGAACTTTGCTAACGTGTTTATACATACCACTTGCTCGGCTCGTCTATAGATAGCTTAGACAAAACTGGTATAATTATCGCGTTGAGTCTTTCGACTTGTCCATTAGCTCTCGGGAGACCTGTCGTGACTTTGTGATGTATGATTTTTTCGTCTTCTCAGTATTGTTTGAATTCTTCGGACGTGAAAGCAGAACCTCTGTCAGTTATCATCCTAACCGGATTACGAAACACTGTACTCTGCGCCTGCAATCTTGTTGTAACTTCTTTTGCTGCTATAGTTTTTGTTTGATAAAGCCAACAAAATTTGGTAAAGCCGTCGATTACTGCTAATATGTACTTATATTGTGTGTGCGTTGATTCTAGCGGACCCAAAAACTCTATATGTAAAGTTTGTAACGGTTCTTCTTCTCGAACAATTGGATTCAACTCGCCCTCTTGTTTGCCCTTCTTTCTGTTCGGCACAATACATGGTATGCAAGAACTAAAGTGTTTTCGAATTTTGTCGTTTAAGCAATATTTTTTGGGACCAAATACCATCATCACTATTAAAAAATATATGCTACGAAAATATTATAAAAATATCAGATTACTTTGCGTGTTTGCTTGCGATATACTTACTTTATTGTTTTCTATGACGTGCCCCAAAAAAATCAATTTTCTATATATACATATATATTATATATATATATAATTGGCGCGTACACCCTTTTTGGGTGTTTGGTCGAGCTCCTCCTCCTATTTGTGGTGTGCGTCTTGATGTTGTTCCACAAATGGAGGGACCTACTGTTTCAAACCGACTCCGAACGGCAGATATTTTTTATGAGGAGCTTTTTTCATGGCAGAAATACACTCGGAGGTTTGCCATTGCCTGCCGAGGAGCGACCGCTATTAGAAAAAACTTTTTCTTAATTTTGATCTTTCACCGAGATTCCAACGGACGCTCTCTCTCTGAATTCCGAATGGTAGTCACGCACCAACTCATTCGGCCACGGCGGCCGCCAACGCTGGGATTAGAAATACATATATAAATAGTCTTGCCATAAATTCTGAGACAAATTTTACAATGCATACGGCGATATCAAATTCGTAGAAAAAAGTTCCGTTAGTTTTGGTTTTGTCCGTATTCATTGTCTACCCATAAATTATACTCAGTTTCGTGACAAATTTCGCTTGTTAACAATGGAGTGGCGAAAATAGCATTGCGGTGATTGCATTACATAAATGTGGTCAAAGTGCAAGTAAAATTTACGATTTGCTGAAAAAGATATTCTCCACATAAAAGATATTCTCGCTCAACTGGTCATCGTTTGAAGAAAATTTGACTCGACAGACGCTCTCGATCAGCTTCTTCGGTGGCACGCGGTCGACGGCCATAAAAATATTCTTTTCACAGATGGAAAAATTTGCACTGTTGAAGAAGTTTTTAATAAGGAAAACGACAAAATCTATGCTATACATAATTGTTGTTCCATGGGCTTAGTGTGGCCTCCATCCAGCCTCCGTAATGGTTTGGTGGGGAGTGTCTTGTAAAAACGTTACATCTCTTCATTTCTGTGAAAAAGGTCTTAACCGAGGCAAAAGTGTACCAGGAGGATGTGTTAGAAGGCGTGGTGAATCAGTTGAGCAAGTACTCTCCTCATTGGAGAGCGTTGAATCTTCCAGCACGATTCCACTCCAGCCCATAAGGCAAAAACAATATTTCTGGGTTCATAGCCGCAGAAGATTGGCCGTCACATCGTTTGAAGCCTAATCGTGGAAATGGAAATGGTGACCATTTCGAACGAAAACTAAAATTTTTTTTTTATATTTACATAAATAAATAAAATTAACATCATTAAAAAAGTTTTATAATTTCATAGCTTTAACGAACTTAACTTGTAACAGAATTTATGGCAGGGCTATAATGCCTTTCGGTCAATTGTACTCATCGAAACTGCATAAGTTGGCGGCAAGCACCAATAAAAGACCAAATCCCCTTTAGCAGAAAGAGCCTCAAACATGAACCTTAATCGGATGCTTAAAAGTTTGTTGAAGTTATCTATTATCAGCAGTGCACAAGGACCTACGAATGCAACTATTCGCCAAAAAGAAAGATTCAGCCGTGCATATTACATTTGTCCATTGCCGTTCTGAATTTGCCTTAGCCCATTTAAGTATTTTTTCATGGTGTGATAATGGGAGCAGCGGTTTTTCAGTGTGGTCCGGAATTTGAGGTCTTCTGCACATAAACCTTTTTAAATCGTGTCTTTGTCACAGACAAATCAATGATCTTTTGATGTTGCTTTGGAGAAGTATTTTTTTGAGCCTCGTTCAGGGAAGTCGTATCAGCTGTCTGCGGGGAAGTCGTATCAGACGCCGCTAAATACTCATTTAATTCTAGTGCAAAGGTAACTCTAATTTCTGCTGTCACCTTCTTCTAAATTTCCGGAAGGGTGTGCGTCTCCAGTCTTAAGCTTTCTACAAAGCTCGAAAGGATCACTATTCTTGGCGCTGCTGGAAGCGTCTGAACATTTTTTAAATATACAGGTGCAACTGGATTTCAGGCCAGTATTGTTATTGTGTCTACATTTTAACATTGAATTGTTTTAGCTTTATGATTTCTTTGGCAGTGAGCCACATTCCTCTCTCAGATGCAGGGAGCTCGTACGCACGCACGTAGAGCAGCGCGACCGAATTTAACAGGGGACCCCATGTTGCCGTGGCTCTACAATGCATTATTTTTTACCTAACAAAACCCATTGTATAGGGGGTGCAGGCCGGCTTTTGTAGTTGTCAGCAATTTGAAAAGATTAGAATTGGGCTTTGATTCCTCAATTACATCAACATAGCGATCACTTACTGGCAAGGACGAGCTGGTCCCTAACACTGTGACCTATGGAAATACACAGTTGTCGAAATTGTTGTTGGCCATAACATTGGTGCTACGAGCTATTTGCATGATGCTACATTTGCTTAGGTAAAACGACAGATTAAGCGATCTAGGCACTGCATTAATGGCGTTTCCTTTAATGTGGAGGTTACTTGGAAATTCGTGTGGTGTGACAAAATGACACATTCATCTGCCAACAGATACCGGGACGTGTTTTCATAAGCAGTTGTGTGTAGTTGACTCGAATAAATGTGGAAGAGCAACGGGGATAGAGAACTTTCTTGCGGTAGCCCGTCTGACACAACCATCTTCCTTTTCCTCAGCTTAACGATGCTCTTCAAAAGGAAAATCGCAATCCACATAACTTCTGTCAATCCCAATTGACTCCCACATTTCAAATAGCTTGGCTACTCTCACACAATTGTAAGCGTTTTCTATGTCTAAGGTGAAGAGTAATATTTTCTGATTGCTATTTTTATACCATTTAGTTTACATACATAGCAGGGGATTTGTTGGCTCAGTAAGCAAAGGTGGCTCAAGCTCATTCCAGCTAGCGAGATACAACGAAGGCCGAGGGCTCGCATCTGGATACCAAAATATGGAGTTTGAAGCCAATCAGTTAATTCCCTAACTCCAGGCTCACAACCGCTCAGTGCCGATGGCCGATTGGTCGATCATCAAAGCGTAGGCTCCCCAGAAGCACAGCGTCCTCCTTCAAATCACAGAAGAGAGCCTTGAACCACTGCAAAAAGTGGAAAATAAACTTTGGTTTGGCATAGGGAAGGCCCAGCTGAAGATATTCCGTTCTGCGAATCCGGAGGAGGAGCAGGATGAGGTCGACGGCACCAGCGAACTGCTGACTGGCATGCAGTTAAATGACGCCGAGCCTGCGGAAGCAAAGCAATAAAAAATGGTTTTATAGGTTGTCCAAATTAACCTGCAGCATTCACAAACTGCAATGGACAACCTAACCGTTCTCCTAGGGGAGGAGGACGTCGGCATCGCTTTAATCCAGGACCCCTGGGTGCGGAGCACCGAGGTGAAGAGGTTTACTGGGAACAACCAGATCTTGTATTGTAGCTAAGAAACATTTGAACATATTTTTAATCCCATCATATTGTTCACAGGCTGTGACGGCTGTGGAGGTAGAAGCCGCTGACGGTGTCGGCATCATATTGGCTTCCATCTACATGGCACATGATCGGCCAGCACCACCCGAAGAGGCTCGTCGGCTTGTGCGTGAAGCCAGAAACAAGAACCTGCTGCTCGGATGCGATGCCAACGCGAGGCATGCGTTGTGGGGAAGCTCTGAGACAAACGACCGAGGTAAGTCTTTATATAATTTTAATTTTAATACTAACTTATTGGTATGTAACAGGGGTAACACTCCCAGTTTCACCTTTCCTAGTACGGAGTACTTCAGAGGATGGGAGGAAGTGATTGATGTTACTCTACTGTCTGAAAATAGCTCAGTAAGGGTAGATAATTGGAGGGTATCCAATAAAAGGTCCTTTTCTGATCATAGTTTGATCCTCTACGATTTGGATCTTAAGGTAGATCCACCCCTACCGTATCGAAATCCTTTAAGAACCAACTGGAAGAGGTTCAAAAATGCAGTAAACAAGAGGTTAGAAGAGATTCCTATCCCTCAAATCACTCTCAGGGAAAACCTTGAGAGTAGGGTCATAACACTGGAAAAGGCATTTAGTAGGGCCTACAAAAGGTCCTGCCCCATAAAATTTAGCAAAAAAACTCATCCTCCTTGGTGGAGCAGTGAGCTCTTAAAACTAAGGGAAAAATCTAGATCAACGTTTAACCTCAGCTACTCGACGGGAAATTGGGAATTGTACAGAGAAACCGCCAAAAAAGAGAGCTGGAGGGAATTTTGTTCGTCAATCGAATCCACCAGGGATCCTGCTAGGTTCAGCCGTGTTCTTTCCAAAGACCACTCAATGGCTTCTTGGGTCAAGAAACCTGATGGAACTAGGACTGCAACAGCAGAAGAATCGCTAGAGCTTCTGCTAAACACGCATTTTCCGGGATGCAGCGCTTACGAAAGTGAGAGGGGAAACATTAGGCGGAGCCAATATAGTCCACAGCATCTTGCAAATGAAATTATTACCAAAGAAAAAGTTGCATGGGCAATCAAATCTTTCTCACCCTTTAAATCTCCGGGGCCAGATGGGATCATTCCAAAGATGTTACAGGAAAGCTTGGACTGTATCCTACCATGGCTAGAGGAAATTTTTAAAGCGTGTTTAAACTTAGGCCATATTCCAGATAGCTGGAAACTAGTCAAGGTCGTCTTCATACCAAACGCAGGTAGAAGAGGACATGAAGGACTTCAGGCCAATCAGTCTTTCCTGTTAAAAACTTTTGAAAGACTTTTGGATATGCACCTCAGAAGCTCTTTGGAGAGCTCTGGTATATCAACTGCACAACACGCATACCTTAAAGGCAAATCTACGGAGACCGCGTTTCACGAGGTAATCCGTACAATAGAGGGCTCTCTAGAGAGCAAACATTATATCATGGCGGCATTCTTGGATATCAAAGGCGCCTTTAACAATGTTAGCACAGATGCAATCCAACGGGCGTTGATAGACCTGGAGGTGGACAGTTGCATTAGTAACTGGGTCATCTCCATGCTAGAAACCAAGATCATCAAAGCTAATATGGGTAATATCAACATAACCAAGAAGGTCCACGGGGGCACTCCACAAGGGGGAGTATTATCTCCACTTCTTTGGCTATGTGTGATTAGCAAAATCTTAATAAAACTTGACGGAAGTGGGGTAAAAGTGGTGGCGTACGCTGATGATGTGGTGGTAATGGTGTCAGGACTGTGTCCAAATACGATCAGTGGGATCATCCAAAGGGCGTTAGGCGAGCTTAACTCTTGGGCCACAGGATGTGGGCTAAGTTTAAACCCGCGTAAAACAGAACTTATGCTTTTTACCACCAGGTACAAGGTACCAACTTTTACCCTACCAAATATCAACTGACAAACTCTGTCTTTATCAACCAGTGCAAAGTATTTAGGGGTAATTTTGGACTCCAAACTTAGCTGGAAGTTAAACGTCGAAGAACGGGTAAGGAAAGCAGAAATTGCTTTATATGCCTGCAAACGTATGCTTGGAAGAAGATGGGGTCTTCAACCTAAAGCATACATTATGGCTGTATAAGGCGGTTATACGACCCATTTTATCGTATGGTTCGGTAGTTTGGTGGAAAGCTCTAGGGAGAGAGTACAATACCAAATTACTCGGCAGAATACAAAGATCAGCCTGTGCAATAACGGTCGGTGCAATCAGATCATGTCCCAGAGAGGCTCTCAATGCACTGACACACGTTATTCCAATAGATCTACATATAAAGAAGACGGAAACCATGAGTGCTTTTAGGTTAAATGAAGCGGGTCGCTGGAAAGGAAAAACTTATGGTCACGCTAGTCTATTATCGCGACAAACTCAGTTAACCTCGGCGAGGACTGACTACATCGTCCCGATGGTAACGTTCAATAGGAGTTTTGCCACACTCTTTCCATCTAAAAAAGAATGGAATAAGGGATTCTCTCTAAACAACTTCGATACCACAGTCTATACAGATGGCAGTAAAATGGATTGTGGTGTCTGGTATATATTCTCAGAAACTTGGAATTGAGAAATCTGTGCGTCTCCCTAATACCAGCAGTGTCTTCCAGGCGGAAGTACTGGCAATTGGGGAAGCTTGTAGGCTACTAATCACGGATTTCTCTTTTACGGGCAATATCTCTATTCTTTCGGTTAGCCAAGCTGCAATCCAGGCACTGGGTTCGGCCACAACAACCTCCAAAGTGGTGGAACAAAGTAGGAATAGCCTCACCAACTTGAGTGAAAACCATAGAGTAACCTTAATTTGGGTCCCGGGACACCGGAACATAGAAGGTAACGAAAAAGCTGATGAACTGGCAAGAGGGGGATCTGCCATGAATAGCGCTCTTGCAGTACCAGTATTCACTCCACTAGGTGCGGTCAAGAATGCAATTTCCCTAAAATACCTTCGAATTGCAGATTGTAGATGGAGAGACCAGACGAAATGCAAAATCAGCAGAACGTTATGGCCCACCTACAACCTCAAGCAATCGTCGACATTAATAAACATGAAACGACGGGACACCTGTAGACTTACGGCAGTCATAACTGGCTTCTGGCCTATCGGAGAACAAGCCGCCAAAATGGGCATCCCTCACAACATATACTGTCATAGTTGTAAACAACCGGAGAAAAAAAGAAACAATGTTCCATTTCCTCTGTGAATGCCCTGCCCTATGGAAGGACAGAATGTTAACCCTGGGCAAACCGCTGTTCGAGAGTTTCGAACAACTGTCTGGCTTAGACGTCAACAATCTAATAAGGTTCCTAAACCGCACAGACTGGATATAGTCCTGCTGCAAATAACTTTTAAACAATTTGGTAACGGGGATGTGGCAACAAAATAGTGCGGAAGCGCTAGTTGGATTCTGGATGAATCACCACTCTAACCAACCAACCAAGCAAAGGTGAGGAGTTGCCTGATCTCCCATCGGGCGCGTCCCAGGTGGTGGATAGGGAAACCCTAGCATCATAATAGTGGCCTTCCAAGTTGGGTTAGGTTCCAACACTCGTGTGATGACTCAAAATTGGCATAGAATTAGGGTACCATCCGCGAAACAAACTGGCTAGGGAGGAGTCCCGAACAAAAACCGTAAGGCACTGGCGCTCCAAAATTGTCTCGCTCTCGACGTAAGCGGAGCAAGACGGTGGCTGACAGCAGCACACCTCACTGTCCTGAAGCTCATGCTGATATCCGCACCACGACCCTTCAAGGTACGAGCGCGGTATTGGCGCCAGTCAATGTGGGGGGCGACGGGTCTGTTGAGCCACAGTCTAACCGCCGCTTCGACAACAAATCCAACTCAGCTCTCTTCACGGCGCAAATTTCGTCAGTGGAGGATGACGAGCTGGACCTTCGCCCGCGCACATCCAAGGGTGTTGTCAAGCCATCCTATAACGAGCAGGCTGCTGGCCCACGACCTGTGGCTGTGATGGGAAAACTGGCGTCTGACCATCTCCGGTTGTGAAGCCAACCGTTGTGAAGCCAACGCGAAGGGCTATGAGACAAAGGAAGGCACTATAAGGGTGACGTGCGCGTCTCTGGCCAACTTGAAGTTGATCAGGACCACTCGCCTCGCGGCCTATAGTGAGAAAAGTGTATTACTCAAGAAAGCCATCCGCTGTATTCCGAATCCCAATCAGTCTACAGCGGATGTCCTGTCCTGCATGCGTGCCCAAAATTCGGGCATCAACACGAGGCTTTGGCGAGTCCTCTCGCACACCAAGAGTAGCAACCGGGAAGGAAAGGAAGGGGCTTCTCTTGTGGTGCGAATGGATGAGGCCAGTGTTGACGTGATGGGCTCTCGGTACCGGAATTGTCTGAGTCCCTTTTTTGGTACTGTCACCATCCATACCTATCCCAAATGAGTGGCTTAGACTGTGGTTCCTGTATTTACCGTCCTCTGACGGTGATACAGATTAACTTACATCATTCCAAAGCAGCTACTGCACTTTTAAGTAGACGGCTTACCCAGCTGCACACATTACCTCATATAAAAACAGCGCAACAGTCCTGGGTCTTTAGGGGCCGCCCCTGTGGCTTAAGCGCGTTAAAAGGGGCTACAATATTATATGACAGGAGTTCGAGTAGACCTAGTAACGGTCTTATAGTATCATCCCATCTCACTTTGACGGGTCTTGAGCAATTCTATTGCCAAGACCTGGTAGCCGCTGAGGTGTGTTATAAGGGTATAGGCGGATGGCGGTGATTTGTGATTGCATCTGCTTATTTTCCTTACTATGCCCTGAAAGGGCCACCACCTTGGAAGGCCACTAGTCTCGTGAGATTCTGTGAGCGGCGCAATCTGGGCCTTTTTCTCTGTTGCGAAGCTACAATCTGGAGCAGCAGCAAATGCAATGGGCTGGACTCTCGTCTGTTCGAGTTCATCGCTTTCTCCTGCCTAAACGTACACATCAAGGACAGACAGCCTACATTTTACTGCTAGAAGCAGGAGGTGATTGATCTCACCTTATCAAATGCAAAACTTGAGTCGTCAATCACGAACTGGAGAGTCCTTGCCGAAGATTCCTGCTCGGACCACAAGTATATTGAGTTTCAGTGTGGCGAGGAGGCACAAATGCTATTGGCCTCTAGAAACCACAGAAAAACAGACTGGAAAAAGTTAAGGGGGGCGTTGCAGGGTTTTGAAGTGACGCCAACAAGACTTTGGAAAGAATAGGGTATTGAGGTGGCAGTTGAGAAACTCAACACTGCCTTAGTTGAATGTTTTGAATCAGCCTGTCCAATTAGACCTCTCCTTGATCGAGCTCCCGTTCCGTGGTGGAACCGAGAGCTCCAAACATTGAGACGTAAGTCGAGAAAATTTCTAAGCCGCGCACTCAAGACTAATCTTGCTGAGGACTGGGAGCGATACCGGCATGTTCAGAGGAACTACAAAAACTCTGCGGCAGTATTAAATCTCTGAGGACCAAGCTGGGGTTACTTAGGAAATCTGATGGCTCCTTCAAGAAGAAGCAAAGTAAAACATTCAGCTTGCTGATGGAGTCTCAGTTTCCAGGTTATCAGATAAGAATTGGGCGGCAACAGCGCTACACCTTCTGCGCGTGACTGGTTAGTTGGCAGACCTGTGGTCAATGAAGTCGCCATTCGATTTGCTATCCAATCTTTTGGCGGCTACAAGTCCCTCGACCCAGATGGCATTTATCCTGTCATGCTGAAGGAAGGCGTAGAGTCAGTGACAGTAGCCCTGAAGAAAATCTTCCCTGCATGCCTAGCACTGGCTTGTATACAACGCTCGTGGAGGATGGTGAGGGTCGCCTTCATCCGTAAAGTTGGGAGAGATGACTACACCAGCCCCAAAAGCTTTAGACCTATCACCATGACTTCTTTCATACTGAAAAATCTCGAACGGCTAGTGGAGATGCATATGCGTCAGAAGTCGCTGAAGGTTCACCCACTCTCTCCATTTCAGTATGCATATCAAAGCGCAAAATCCACCAGGCCATCGACAGGAGGGACTACGCTATCGGCATCTTTTTGGATATAGAGAGGGCTTTTGATAATGCCACTTTCCACAGTATGTGCAGCTCTGCCAGTTGGCAAGGTGTAGACCAGGTGCTGGTGAATTCGATTCGTTCAATGCCAGCCATAATAATCGTTACGGTGCGGGTGGAGGAGGCTCTGCTGATATCGTTCGGGGTTAATAGATGCTGCCCCCAGGGTGGTGTGCTGTCTCCATTGCTCTGGTGCATGGTAATCGATCCTCTACGCACAAGCATATGCGGACGATGTTGTTTGGCCCTTCGCTTATGAACATCTGCAGGAAAGTGCAGAAAACTCTGGATCTGATTAACACTTGGTGCTGTGCGAATGGGCTATTGGCAAATCCCACCAAGACTGGTATTGTCCTCTTCACCAGAAGGAGGAAACTTGATGGACTCGTTCTGCCAAAGCTAAAAGGAGTCACAATCCAGCTATCCAAGGAAATTAAATATCTTGGAGTAATCTTCGATAGTAAGCTCCTATGGAAGCCACAGGTTGAAACAAAGACATTTAAAGTAGTGCCAGCTTTTTGGCAGTGCAAAGGTGTCTTTGGAAAAACGTTGGTCTTTTTCCTAGCAAGGTCCTATGGATCTACACGGCTATGATAAGACCTACTACAACCTATGCATCAGTGGTCTGGATGAGTAGACTCTCTCTCGTGGGAGTTAGGAGGACCTTAGCGAGACTACAACGCACCGAGGCTATATATTGCACCGGAGCTTTTCCGACTACTTCCGACGTGGCATTAGATGCTTTGATTGGTTTACCACCACTTTATGCTTTCATCCAAGGAGAGGTATTGAAGGCCATCTGCAGGCAGAAACACAATGGGAACTGGTACGGCCCCTGCCCGGCATTGGAAAATAGAGAAGGCATGGACGTCGATCCAACGATTCTCTCCATGCCCCTTGACTCCATGATATCAAGAGTCGTACTTGAAAAGAGATTCAGTGTAGTGCTGCCAGAGGCTCAGTTGAGGTCAAACTCAGAAAATGAGCCCGTCAAACACTGTTTTCGAATTTTTACGGATGGCTCAGGACCGAGCATGGCTCCGGCTCTGGGGTCTACGTGAAATCCAACGAGACAAAACTGCGCTTTGCTCTTGGCATGCATGTATCTGTGTTTTAAGCGGAGGTGTATGCGGTTGAAGGATGGTTCCATGTGTAGAAGTCCACGCAAGTGGGGAAAGTTACTGATCGCCATTCACTTGGGAATGGCCAGGACGATTCTTCTGCATATGGTTGAAGCAGCTCACAACGGCCGGGATTAGCCCACGTATCCTCTGGGTAGCTTCCGAACACCCGTTCGGGAGTGAGCTAACGTGAGAAGGCGAAACATTCCAGGATAGCTGGTTGTGCGTTGGGTTTGGGACCCGCCACTTAAAAATCCCCCCCAATGAAAAGTTTGAAAAAGCCTCGGATGAGACCTCCCTATACTGATGACGACCCCTGCAAACGAACTAACGACTAGGATTTGAGGGCATGCACCTGGAATGTCCGGTCCCTTAATGGGGAAGGTGCCTCTGCCCAGCTGGTTGATGTCTTCGCGAGAGTAAAGAGATGCGATGGACGGGGCAAGGAAAGAAAACCATAGGACCTTGCGACGTCTACTATAGCTGCCTTGTAAAGGAGCGCAAATTCGGTGTCGGATTTGTTGTGGGAGAGAGACTTCGTCGCCAAGTACTGTCGTTCACTCCGGTGGACGAGCGTCTCGCAACAATCCGCATCAAAGCCCGTTTTTTCAACATATCGCTAATTTGCGCCCACGCCCCGACGGAAGAGAAGGACGATGCGACCAAAGATTCCTTCTATGAGCGCCTGGAACGCTCCTATGAGCGCTGCCCCCGGCACGACATAAAAATCGTGCTTGGCGACTTCAACGCCAGGGTGGGCAAGGAGGGAATTTTTGGTTCCACAGTCGGAAAATTCAGCCTGCACAACGAAACATCCGGTAACGGACAGAGGCTGATCGACTTCGCCGGGGCCCGAAACATGGTAGTCTGCAGCACCAGATTCCAGCATAAGAAGAGTCACCAAGCCACCTGGCTGTCTCCTGATCGAAAAACACGAAACCAGATCGATCATGTTGTGATAGATGGAAGACACGCTTCTAGTGTATTAGATGTACGTACGATCCGAGGACCCAACATCGGCTCGGATCACTACCTTGTTGCAGTCAAACTGCGCACACGCCTCTGTGCAGCAAAAAACGTGCATCTACCTACGCAAAGAATGTTCGACATCGAAAAGCTGCAATCACAACAGACAGCCAGAAGATTCGCCACTCGACTCTCACTCCTGCTCTCAGAGAGTACTGCCCAACAAACCGGCATCCACGAACAATGGAGCAACATTTCTCGTTCTCTACGTACCGCCGCCGAAGAAGAAATCGGATTCCGGCGAGCCCGAAAAGACAATTGGTACGACGAGGAATGTCATGCTGCCGGAGAAAGAAAGGATGCCGCCTATAGAGCCACGCTGCGATCGGGCGCAACGCGAGCCATGTGGGATCGCTACAGAGAGCTGAAAAAGGAAGAGAGACGTATTATCCGAAAGAAGAAACGAGAGGCCGAAATACGTGAGTGCGAAGAGCTTGAGATGCTGGCCAACAGGAACAACGCCCGAAAATTCTACCAGAAAGTTCGGCGGCTTACAGAAGGTTTTAAGACCGGGGCGTTTTCCTGTAAGAACAAAGACGGCGAACTGGTGACTGACGTACAGAGCAATCTTAAATTATGGAGGGAACACTTCTCGAACCTATTAAACAGTGACAGCTGCGCATGTCACCGAGAAAGTGAAGATCCCGATACCCCAATCGTTGACGACGGAATTGTCGTTCCGCTACCCGATCATGACGAGGCGAGAATAGCGATAACGCGGCTAAGGAACAACAAAGCCGCGGGCGCCGACGGACTGCCGGGTGAGCTATTCAAACATGGCGGCGAGGAGCTGGTAAGGTGCATGCATCAGCTTCTATGCAAAATATGGTCGGATGAAAGCATGCCTGCCGATTGGAATTTAAGTGTGCTCTGCCCAATCCATAAGAAGGGCGATCCTGCATTTTGTGCCAATTACCGCGGGATTAGTCTTCTAAATATCGCCTATAAGGTTCTAGCGAGCGTATTGTGTGAAAGGCGGAAGCCCACCGTCAACCAACTGGTTGGACCTTATCAGACTTCAGGCTTCAGACCTGGAAAGTCTTCCATCGACCAAATATTCTCCATACGCCAAATCTTGGAAAAGACCCATGAAAGGAGAATCGACACACACCATCTTTTCGTCGATTTCAAAGCTGCATTCGACAGTACGG
The DNA here is from genome assembly GCF_028408465.1 of Anastrepha ludens. NCBI lineage: Eukaryota > Metazoa > Arthropoda > Insecta > Diptera > Tephritidae > Anastrepha > Anastrepha ludens. Next base: position 74,982,692 of record NC_071503.1, on the reverse strand, counting down.
AAAGGAGTTACTTGTATGCCGCGATGTCTGAATTTGGTATCCCCGCAAAACTAATACGGCTATGTAAGATGACGTTGCTCAACACCAGCAGCGCCGTCAGAATTGGGAAGGACCTCTCCGAGCCGTTTGATACCAAACGAGGTTTCAGACAGGGTGACTCGCTGTCGTATGACTTCTTTAACCTGATGATGTACGAGCCGCAGAACTTAATCGCTCAGGCACAATATTTTATAAGAGCGTACAATTGCTGGCGTATGCCTATGATATTGACATCATCGGCCTTAACAACCGCGCTGTTAGTTCTGCCTTCTCCAAACTGGATAAAGAGGCAAAGCGAATGGGTCTGGTGGTGAACGAGGACAAAACGAAGTACCTCCTGTCTTCAAACAAACAGTCGGCGCACTCGCGTATCGGCACCCACGTCACTGCAGATAGTTATGAAATCGAGGTTGTAAAAGACTTCGTCTATTTAGGAACCAGCATTAACACCGATAACAATGTCAGCCTTGAAATCCAACGTAGAATCTCTCTTGCCAACAAGTGCTACTTTGGACTAAGTAGGCAACTGAGCAGTAAAGTCCTCTCTCGACGAACAAAACTAACACTCTACAAGACTCTCATCATGCCCGTCCTAACGTAATGTGCAGAAGCTTGGACGATGACAACATCCGATGAAGCGACGCTTGGAGTGTTCGAGAGAAAGATTCTGCGTAAGATTTTTGGACCTTCGCACGTTGGCAATGGCGAATATCGCAGACGATGGAAGGATGAGCTGTATGAGCTTTACGACGACATAGACATAGCGCAGCGAATAAAGATCCAGCGGTTACGTTAGCTGGGTCATGTCGTCCGAATGGATACAAACGTTCCGGCTTTGAAAGTATTCGATGAGGTACCAGCTGGTGGTAGCAGAGGAAGAGGACGGCCGCCTCTGCGTTTAAAAGATCAGGTGGAGAAGGACTTGGCTTCACTTGGTGTGTCCAACTGGCGCCGGTTAGCACGAGAAAGAAACGACTGGCGCGCTTTGTTAAACTCGGCCAAAATCGCGTAAGCGGTTATAGCGCCAATTAAGAAGAGAAGAAGTATGCGGTTGAAGAAGCGAAGAACTTTGTTGTGGAAAACCGATGGAGAGGCAAATCTATGTGTGTCTGCAGCAGCAGCCAAGCTGCGCTTATGGCCTTAGACAGCCCCCCAACCCCACCAGGGGTAGTCGGGTCCTGTAAATCCATGCTGTACTATGTCGTTAGGCATGATGCTAACATGGGCCCCGGGACACGTGGGTATCGCGGGTAACGAAGCCTCTGACTCCTTAGCTAAGGTGGGCTCTGAGGCAAAGTTCTTTGGCCCAGGGCCCGTTTTGCCCCTCCCTTCTGCGTCCATCAAAGCTACGGTTAGCAAATGGGTAACAAGATGTTCGAAACTATTACTGTTGCTATTCACATGTTATGATGGTTTCCAATTTAAGTTATTTTTTTGAATTGATTTATTCTTATAAATTTATTTATTTTAGCAGAATTAGGCAGTTCGCACTTTAGTGTTTTCAGACTTAATTGATTTAATTCATGATATAAAAATAGCTTAGTGCGATTACTTTCATTTTTCAATTTGATGGAACCTTTAACTCTACAAACTTATGTATTTATTTCCTCACACAATAATTTTACACTATTATTAAATTTAGTATTACTTATTATCCATATTTCTAACAAGATAGATTGGGCTATACAAAGTTTCGACGCATTTAAATCGCTAGGACTGGATGGAATCTTCCCAACCACGCTCCAAAAACCAAGCCATCTTTTGGTACCATGGTTAAGAACGATATTCATGGAGTGCTTGCGGTTCAGTTATGTTCCTGTATCGTGGAGAGAGGCTACAGTTGTGTTTATTCCAAAAGCAGGAAAAAGCAACCCTCTCTGCTCGATGGAATACATTTCTCCTGAAAATGTTAGAGAAGATTATAGACGCCTACGTTAGAGGCACAATTGCGCCGGAAGAACTATCCAAGGATCAGCGTGCTTACACTAAAGACAGATCTACTGAAACTGCACTTCACTCACTTTTACTAAACATAGAAAAGGCTTTAGAATATAAGGAGTATGTTCTAGGAATATTTCTAGATATATCATATAACAACGTGACGAAAGATGCTATTTTAATAGCTAAATATCAAAGAGGAATTCAAGTTGTAGAGTTGTAGTAGTTGTAGGTTTCGTACCACAATTGAAGTGGATGGATGGCAAATAGCCATGAAGCCATATTACTTTTCACATCTACACAGACGGCTCTCAAGCTTTAGACGGAGTGGGAGCGGGTATTTACTGCTTAAAACTAAGGACTAGGTAGCCTATCGAACTGCCAGACCACAGCAGTATTTTCCAACCGGAAGTTTTTGCTGTGGGGAAAGCCGCGGAGCTAGCCTACACAAGAACAAGAAAGAACTCAATAATTAATATAAACGTGGACAGTCAAGTGGCAATAAAAGCAATAAGCTCATATTGTATTGTATTAAGTCCAAAAATGTTCAACGGAGCAGGGAGGCCATAGCAAGGCTAGCTGCAAACAGTAGGCTGCATATTATTATGGGAAACGAAATTGTATACGAGATAGCAAAAAGTGCTGTTAGACTACAATTTGAGCGAAAGCACGACATACTAAAACCGCTAAATATAATATACAATGAAATGGACGACTACTCGAAAAAGCGAGTGGAAGGTAGGTGGACTAATCTGACCACATGCAACATAGGAAAAGTTATGTGTAGAACTAACGACAAAAAACTAACTCAAATAGTACTTACGCTCTCGCAAAAGGACTGCAGAACTATCATACTTAGGTATGCTAACAGGCCATAATCTCTCGGCTTCACATGCGTACAAGAAAGGGATTGCTAACACGGACAAATGCAGGAAATGCTGAGAGGATGTTCAGGAAACTTTAGAACACCATCTGTGCGTTTCTCCGCATATCTTCGTCTTCTTCTTATTTGGAGCGATAACCGCTTACGCGATTTTGGCCGAGGTTAACAAAGCCCGCCAGTCGTTTCTTTTTCGTGCTATCCCGTGCTATGAAGCCAAGTCCTTCCCTTCCTGATTTTTCTAAAGCAGAGGAGACCTTCCCCTTCCTCTGCTGGTGGTACCTCATCGAATACTTTCAGAGTCACATTGTTATCGGTGTTAATGCTGGTTCCTAAGTATACGAAGTCTTTTACAACCTCAAAATCATAGCTGTCAAGAGTGACGACTGTTTGTTTGATGGCAAGAGGTACTTCGTTTTGTCCTCATTTACCACCAGACCCTTTCGCTTTACCTCTTTATCCAGTTTGGAGAAAGCAGATCTAACAGCGCGGTTGTTAAGGCCGATGATGTCAATATCATTGGCATACGCCAACAACTGTAAGCTCTTGTAAAATATTGTGCCGGTACTTTCCAACATCAGGTTAAAGAAGTCACACGACAGCGAGTGACCCTATCTGAAACCTCGTTTATCAAACGGCTCGGAGAGGTCTTTCCCAATTCTGACGGCGCTAATGGTATTGAACAACGTCATCTTGCGTAGGCGTATTAGTATTGGCGGGATACCTAATTCAGACATCGCATTATACAAGAAACTCCTTTTCGTACTGTCGAACGCAGCTTTGAAGTCAACGTAAAGATGGTGTGTGTCGATTCTCCATTCGGGGGATTTTCGAAGATTTGGCGTATTGTGAATATTTGGTCGATGGTAGACTTTCCAATTGGTTGATGGTGGGCTTCAGCCTTTCACACAATACGCTCGCTAGAATTTTATAGGTGATAGTTAGGAGACTAATCCCGAGGTAATTGGCATAGATTGCAGGTTCACCCTTTTTGTCAGCTGTCACTATTTAACAGGTTCGAGAAGTGTTCCCTCCATAATTTAAGTATGCTCTGGAGGTCAGCCACCAAATCGCCGTTTTTGTTTTTACAGGGCGTTGTTCTTATTGGAAGAGCATCTCAAGCTCTTCGCACTCACGTATTTCGGCCTCTCGTTTCTTCTTTCTGAAAATACGTCGCTCTTCCTTTCTCAGCTCTCGGTAGCGATCCCATATGCCCGAGTTGAGCCCGATCGCAGCGTGGCTCTATAGATAGCATCGCCGGAATCCGATTTCTTCTTCGACGGCAGTACATAGAGAAGGAGAAATGTTGCTCCATTGCTCGTGCATGCTGGGTTGTTGGGCAGTACTCTCTGAGAGCAGGAGTAAGAGTCAAGTGGCGAATCTTCTGGCTATCTGTTCTGATTGCAGCTTTTCCATGTTGAACATTCTTTGTGTAGGTGGATGTACGTTTTTTGATGCACGGAGGCGTGTGCGCAGTTTGGTTGCAACGGGATAATGATCCGAGTCGATGTTGGGTCCTCGGATCCTACGAACATCGAATACACTAGAAGCGTGTCTTCCATCTGCAGACTACCATGTTTCGAGCTCCGACAAAGTCGGTCAATCTCTGTCCGTTACCGGCTGTTTCGGTGTGCAGGCTGAATTTTCCGTCTTTGGTGCCAAAAACTTCCTCCTTGCCCACCCCGGCGTTGAAGTCGGTAAGCACGACTTTTATGTCGTGCCGGGGGCAGCGCTCATAGGAATGTTCATAGAAGAAATCCTTGGACGCATCACCCTTCTTTTCCGTCGGAGCGTGGACCCAAATTAGCGAGATATTAAAAAATCGTGATTTGGTGCGGATTATTGCTAGGCGCTTGTCTACCAGATTGAGCGACAGTACTTGGCGACGAAGTGTCTCTCCCACAACAAATCCGACACCGAATTCGCGCTTCTTTACATGGCAGCTGTAGTAAACGTCGTAAGGTCCTATGTTTTTCTTGCTTTGCCCCGTCTATTGCATCTCTTGAATGGCAGTGATGTCAGCCCTTACCCTCACGAGAACATTAACCAGGTGGGCAGAGGCACCTTCCCTTTTAAGGGACCCGACATTCCAGGGGCATTCCCTCAAATCGTAGTCCTTAGATCGTTTGCAGGGGTCGTCATCAGTATCGGAAGTTCTCATCCGAGGCTTTGTACATGTTTTCATTGGGGCGCCATATAGAGCGCCAAATAATTGCGATCGCCATCGAACGGCTGAATAAGTTTGATATTTTGTATAACCAGTTGTTTGTTTCTCTCCCCATTTTAATGCTCTCTTCACGTAATTTGATTCAGTTAAACAATGCACTTAGTACGTCTTGTTTTTTGTTTCATAAACTATTATCATTGTTGTAGTACTGAGCTTAGTTTCAATTGCATTAGTAGGTTAAATTATGGAACTGCGTGTGCTTTGAAGGTTTTAAGGTATTTCGCGAGAGGAATCTTAAATGAATTCGCCTTGGCATTTCGATTTTCACTAGCCTAGTATTTCCTATTCATGTGTCTTCATCTAACTTTTACGATATAACGTTTTGTGAACATAAGCAAAAACTTTATTATATTCTTTCTAATTTTTTTTTTAATTCTCATTTCTCTAATGTATTTATAAAAACCAGATTGCAATAAGGAAACAAAAAATCTTGTTATCCATTGGCTGGGTATGTTGCCACACGTGATGGTGTAGTTCATCCATGTCACCCTGTAATGTTTCCCAATGGCTATATCCGGTGGTCGAGCGGTACTTCTTCGGAACGCTAAGCGTGATTGGCTAGTAGTTGAATGTGAATGGCCAGTAGCTTATCGTACAGCTGACTGATAGGCCAACAGGAACATTTGGATGTGTTAGTCCCAGTTTCATTGGAACTTTTCAACTACCTTTCGCAAATGCTTCTCGAGAGTGCGGTTGAAATTTTTAACCATTCCATCTAATGGCGGGTTCAAGTGTGTTGTACGTGCTTTTTTCATTCCCAACAAGCAGCATATATCTTCAATTATTGCGGACTCGAAGTTTCTTCCTTGGACTGAATTCAACTCAATAGGTACTCCAAACCGAATCAACCAATTAGGCACAAAAACCTTAGCAATGGTTTTGGTCTCTTGGTTTAGTAGACCACACACGTCTGCCCACTTACGGAAGTAGTCCATAACAACGATCACATGGAGTCTCTTGTTGAAAACGGACCTGCCACCTCCATGGCCCCTCGCTCACATAGTTAACCCGCGTTGTACTGTTGCAACCTTGCACGACTTCTCTCTTTTAGACCTATCGCTGCCATACACTCCACGTAATTTCAAATCCATTATCTGGAATTTTAGTAAAACTGCTGTCTAATATTTTCCAGCGTTGTGGCTAAGCCAAATCAATTATCCATCCACGTCTGCTCCAAGCAGTAGACCCACCCTCGCAACTAGACTCTTGGGAAGCAAGGGATTTCCTGTAGAAAGACAAGCTGATTTTGCTGTCTCCGTCACTCCAGATGACACGGGAGTTCCGGAAAGAGTAACATCGGACCACATGGTTGTTGGTGTTCACCTTTCTGACACAACCACTGCCCTCCGTAGGACCCACCCACGGAAGCATATTAGTCCTTCCAAAATACACTATCGTATCAGGCGATCAGCTTTCAGAGACCCTGGAGAAACCGAAGGACATCAGAGATGCGGATCTGGCGGAGGAACAGTCATACTTCAAAAAATGGGCTGAAGCCTTCGGTACTAAACACCCTGAGAAGGCCAAAATGGACTATGCGCAAGGCAAGCGCAAAAGAACGAGTGAAGGGACATCGGCTGACGCCAAAAGAACGAAGGTGTTCACCACTCAGACAACGAACGTCACGGCAAAGAAATATTTTGCGGAAATACCGTAAAAAGCTACATAATTCATCGCAGTTTCCATGACGGTGCGATCTCGCAAGCTAACTGGGACCTGATTGATAAAGGAGTTTTTAGAAAGCATATAAAAAATCCAGGAGTTCCACCCAGTTGCTTGGATGCGGGTTGGCTCTAATCGCGCGTCAAATTAATATAATAAGGTGTGCCAATCAACGATCGGTGCACCTATATATCCTCGTAATTAATCGCACAGGGGGTTCCCCGTTTTCTCGCCTCGATGGGGTCCACCGAGAAGACATACCCAACCGGCCAAGATCCTGAGCCTAGATATCAGATTTCTACACGATTCCGACGAGTGCTGGCGCTAATTAAACCTTGCAACCCTGAACTACCTACCAACGACAGGAAGATAGCAAAGATGCGCAAAGTGGATGACAAGAGAAGACTAGCTGTGATCATCATTGAATCCTGAGGAATCATTAGACTCCACTCGCCAACCCTAAGTGGATGATAAATTACGGCTTCCAAGCACTCTATGTCTACGGACAGGATGTAGCCAGCAAGACCGCAGAAAATACGATCTCTCGCTGACGAGAACATGGTTGCGTTAGACAACACCGGTGCGGTAGGCGAACTCTTTCGAAGTGTCTCTAGGTTGTTGGTTGGCTGCCATATATCAAAGTATACCAGGGATAGTGGGGGTTGTACAGAACAATCTCCACCACAGTAAGGTGGCCACAACTGAACTCATCCTCTGTCTAGCTGAAAGAAGAAAGTATACCGCCTTCATCCAAGAACCATGGATCGTAAAAGATCAGGTTTGCGTTTTGAGCAGTAAGGAATACAAATTGGTCTATGTCACTGACACATGTAAGCCAAGGTCGTGCATACTAGTGAAAAAATATATTGATGTGCACTTATTGAAACAATTTAACGATGCGTGTAACTCAATCATATGAGTGCAGTCCTGTGGAAGGACGATATGGTTTGCCTCGTCCTACATGACACATGACGCGGAGCAACCATCTCCACCACTAGTGATAAGAAGTGCAGTCGAGGAAGCCTTATGACGTGATATTCCATTTATACGGGGAGCAGATGCTAATGCTCACCATCATATCTGGGGGAGTTCAAACAGACACGAACGCTATAAGTGCATTTTTAAATTATTTGCATCTTCATGTTAGTAAGGGTATCACCTTACTTTTGTGATAACTACTAGAAGGTCAATTATAGACACCACGTATGTCAATGAACGAGGGGCACAATTTCTAAAAGGTTTACAAACAACTCCGATGAGAAAAATAACCGGGACCTCCATGGCGGTCGACGGACACAGCAAACTTAAGAAGGGAATGCAGAACTAAATATAATGAAAGAAGAGCTAACTCGTTTGTGCAAATACTGCCAACTCAGATTTAAGTATTCCATTAGGGCAGCAAAAACAGCTTCTTGGAGAAACTTCTGTGAAAAGATAGAAAGCGTTTCGGAGACCAGTAGACTCCGGAAACTTGTATCAATGAGCCCCCGCTATCCTAGCTACGTCATGAATGAGGATGACAAGTGGAAAGCTTTCAGTGAACTAAAATGACTAATGCAGATGCATTTTCCAGGTTGTCTCTGGAATTAATATCCTATAGTTCACAACGGGAATCCCAAAATAGATTTCAAAACGGAGGATAACATCAAATTTTCCATTGGCAGCATTTAAATTAGCAGGACCTTATGGAATCGTCTTCGCTGATCTGCAACATATATTAGATACGATTGCACCTAGACTCGGGTAAACACCTTCCAACACTGTGTGATCTTCAGCAAAGATCTCTCAACAGACTACCACTTTGGTGTAAACGTCGAGGACTAGAAGTAAGTTATGAAAAAAGCGGATCTGATACTGTTTAGCAGGAGACATAAAACTCCTGCCCTTTAACAAATATTCCTAAGGGGTAATACCCCTCAGAGTAACGCAAACATATGAAGCTAAATGGGGGGCTCACAGTCGTAAATAAAGTACGCAAAGCTATGACGGCGCTGTTCGTTGTTCGGCACCTCGAGAAGGGTGTGAACATTAAAATAGTTGACAAGGTTCAAAGACTCTCATCTGTTCTTATAGCCGGTGCAACGTCAACTGCACCACAATATTAAGCCTCCTTCCGGTAGATCTGTAGGCAAGATACAGTTAATCAAGAACTACTGTTGAGAAAACAAATTCAATTCTTTCAATTCAATCCTTTTTGTACTGATTCGTATTTATTCACAGCATTTAAAGGGAATTAATAAAAAAACTTCAAATTCTTTGGGAAAACAACAACTAAAGCAACAAAAACAAATAACACTCTATATCGACATTGTCAATAAACTGTTTTTACATTTTGCTTTTTCAATTTCTTTAGTATGTGTTGCGCGACTTACTTCGATTTACCGTTATCTCTGCCTTGCATTGATCACTTTGCTGCTTTCGTCTTACAATTCAGTCAAACATTTTTGCGTTCAGGATTTGTTTAAAATGTTTTCGGTAATACGTCAGATAGTTTATAATGTCATAAATCGAGCGGAAAAAGAGAGTAGATTAGAATAAAAGCGAGGAGGTGGGTCTAAAAAATGTGCAGCACACTTGATGATCCAAAAATTGGATCAAACTTGAGAATTTCCTTCAGAACACTTGCAAAGTACCTTAACGAAGAGTGTGGTTTTGTTATCTTTCATGAAGCTGACGCAGTGCCATATATATACATATAAAAGGAGAGTTTTTAAGAGCTATAGGAAAGTTTTCAAAAAAACACACGTAAAACTCAAAAAATGCATGAACTTAACGTTTGCAGATTATTTCATGCAAATGTTGACCGCGACTGCGCTTCAAATGATCCATCCGCTTAGTCCAATTTTGGCATACTCTTTCCAATGTGTCGGCCGGTATCTCACATATAAATGCTTTTATGTTGTCTTCCAATGCGTTAACTCGCCTCTCAACAAGTCCATTGTTACGCGTGCTGTGTGGCATGTGGCACCGTCTTGCTGAAACAACATGTCACGCAAGTCAAGCTCTTGCATTTTGGGCAAAAAAAAGTTGGATATCATTTCACGGTAGCGCTCACCCTACACAGTTACGTTACGATTCGCAGCATCTTTGAAGAAGTACGGTCCAATGATACCTCCAGCCCATAAACCGCACCAAACTGTGACCTTTTCTGGATACATTGGTAGCTATTGAAATTCTTCTGGCTGATCTTCTTTCCAAAATCGACAATTCTGCTTATTTACATACCCATTGATCCAAAAATGAGCTTCGTCGCTGAACACAATTTTTCGATAAAAAAGTGGAGCTTCGCCCAACTTTCGTTCGGCTTCAATTCTTGCACCAGGTGTATTTTGAAAGGCTTCACACCTAAATCTTGCTGCGAACGGCGACGAATCGATAATTGATGGTCATCATTAACACTGGCCGATACAGCTGCGATATTTTCTTCAGTTCGTAGTCTACGTAAGCGTGTTGGTGGTTTGATGTCCAATAATGTAAATTTGGGTCTAAATATAGTCACAATAGCTCGAATAGCCGCTTCAGTGGGTCGATTAAACTGACCATAAAATGGAAGAAGCGTGTGATAAACTTTCTTAACAGAAGACGCATTTTTATAATAAAACTCAATGATTTGCAATCGTTGTTCGTTTGTAAGACGATTCATGGTTAAATTATAGACCAAACTGAAGATGTTTGCCAGTGAAACAAAACACGAAACGTGCGTCAGCTGTTTAAACCAACTGTTTAAAAAGACAATAGCTAAAAAATCTCCCGTTATATATATCTAATTGGCGCGTACGCCCTTTTCAGGTGTTTGGAAGAGCTCCTACTCCTAATTGTGGTGTGCGTATTTATGTTATTCCACAAATACAGTTTCAAGCCAATTCCGAACGGCAGATATTTTTATGAGGAGCTTTTTTCATGGCAGAAATACACTCGGAGGTTTGCCATTGCCTGCCGAGGAGCGGCCGCTATTAGAAAAATCTTTTTCTTAATTTTGGTGTTTCACCGAGATTCCAACGCTCTCTCTGTGAATTCCGAATGGTAATCACGCACCAAGCCATTTGGCTACGGCAGCCGCCAGTGCCATGGTTGGTTGGTTGGTTAGAGTGGTGATTCATCCAGAATCCAACTAGTGCTTCCGCACCATTTTGTTGTCACATCCTCGTTACCAAATTGTTTAACAGTTATTTACAGCAAGACTATATCCAGTCTGTGCCGCTTAGGAACCTTATTAGGTTGTTGACGTCTAAGCCAGACAGTTGCTCGAGACTCTCGAACAGCGGTTCGCCCAGGGTTAACTTTCTGTCCTTACATAGGGCACAGAGGAAATGGAAGATTGTTTCTTTTTTCTTCGGTTGTTTACAACTATGACAGTATGCATTATGAGGGATGCCCATTTTGGCGTCTTGTTCTCCGATAGACCAGAAGGCAGTTATGACTGCCGTGAGTCTACAGGTGTCCCGTCGTTTCATGTTTATCAATGTCGACGATTGCTTGAGGTTGTAGGAGAGCCATAACGTTCTGCTGGCGCCTGGATTGCAGCTTGCAGACTGTGATATCAAAGTTGTTTAGAGAAAATCCCTTATTCCATTCTTTTTTAGATGGAAAGAGTGTGGCTAAATTCCTATTGAACGTTACCATCGGGACGATGTAGTCAGTCCTCACCGAGGTTAACTGAGTTTGTCGCAATAATAGACTAGCGTGACCATAAGGTTTTTCTTTCCAGCGACCCGCTTCATTTAACCTAAAAGCACTCATGGTTTCCGTCTTCTTTATATGTAGATCTATTGGAATAGCGTGTGTCAGTGCATTGAGAGCCTCTCTGGGACATGATCTGATTCCACCGACCGTTATTGCACAGGCTGATCTTTGTATTCTGCCGAGTAATTTGGTATTGTACTCTCTCCCTAGAGCTTTCCACCAAACTACCGAACCATACGATAAAATGGGTCGTATAACCGCCTTATACAGCCATAATGTATGCTTTAGGTTGAAGACCCCATCTTCTTCCAAGCATACGTTTGCAGGCATATAAAGCAATTTCTGCTTTCCTTACCCGTTCTTCGACGTTTAACTTCCAGCTAAGTTTGGAGTCCAAAATTACCCCTAAATACTTTGCACTGGTTGATAAAGACAGAGTTTGTCGGTTGATATTTGGTAGGGTAAAAGTTGGTACCTTGTACCTGGTGGTAAAAAGCATAAGTTCTGTTTTACGCGGGTTTAAACTTAGCCCACATCCTGTGGCCCAAGAGTTAAGCTCGCCTAACGCCCTTTGGATGATCCCACTGATCGTATTTGGACACAGTCCTGACACCATTACCACCACATCATCAGCGTACGCCACCACTTTTACCCCACTTCCGTCAAGTTTTATTAAGATTTTGCTAATCACACATAGCCAAAGAAGTGGAGATAATACTCCCCCTTGTGGAGTGCCCCCGTGGACCTTCTTGGTTATGTTGATATTACCCATATTAGCTTTGATGATCTTGGTTTCTAGCATGGAGATGACCCAGTTACTAATGCAACTGTCCACCTCCAGGTCTATCAACGCCCGTTGGATTGCATCTGTGCTAACATTGTTAAAGGCGCCTTTGATATCCAAGAATGCCGCCATGATATAATGTTTGCTCTCTAGAGAGCCCTCTATTGTACGGATTACCTCGTGAAACGCGGTCTCCGTAGATTTGCCTTTAAGGTATGCGTGTTGTGCATTTGATATACCAGAGCTCTCCAAAGAGCTTCTGAGGTGCATATCCAAAAGCCTTTCAAAAGTTTTTAACAGGAAAGACGAAAGACTGATTGGCCTGAAGTCCTTCGCTGATTCATGCCCTCTTCTACCTGCTTTTGGTATGAAGACGACCTTGACTAGTTTCCAGCTATCTGGAATATGGCCTAAGTTTAAACACGCTTTAAAAATTTCCTCTAGCCATGGTAGGATACAGTCCAAGCTTTCCTGTAACATCTTTGGAATGATCCCATCTGGCCCCGGAGATTTAAAGGGTGAGAAAGATTTGATTGCCCATGCAACTTTTTCTTTGGTAATAATTTCATTTGCAAGATGCTGTGGACTATATTGGCTCCGCCTAATGTTTCCCCTCTCACTTTCGTAAGCACTGCATCCCGGAAAATGCGTGTTTAGCAGAAGCTCTAGCGATTCTTCTGCTGTAGCAGTCCTAGTTCCATCAGGTTTCTTGACCCAAGAAGCCATTGAGTGGTCTTTGGAAAGAACACGGCTGAGCCTAGCAGGATCCCTGGTGGATTCGATAGACGAACAAAATTCCCTCCAGCTCTCTTTTTTCGCGGCCCTGATTGCCTTTTTGTACTGTCTCCGACTTTCTCTGTACAATTCCCAATTTCCCGTCGAGTAGCTGAGGTTAAACATTGATCTAGATTTTTCCCCTAGTTTTAAGAGCTCACTGTTCCACCAAGGAGGATAAGTTTTTTTGCTAAATTTTATGCGGCAGGACCTTTTGTAGGCCCTACTAAATGCCTTTTCCAGTGTTATGACCCTACTCTCAAGGTTTTCCCTGAGAGTGATTTGAGGGATAGGAATCTCTTCTAACCTCTTGTTTACTGCATTTTTGAACCTCTTCCAGTTGGTTCTTAAAGGATTTCGATACGGTAGGGGTGGATCTACCTTAAGATCCAAATCGTAGAGGATCAAACTATGATCAGAAAAGGACCTTTTATTGGATACCCTCCAATTATCTACCCTTACTGAGCTATTTTCAGACAGTAGAGTAACATCAATCACTTCCTCCCATCCTCTGAAGTACTCCGTACTAGGAAAGGTAAAAGTGGGAGTGTTACCCCTGTTACATACCGATAAGTTAGTATTAATAATAAAATTATATAAAGACTCACCTCGGTCGTTTGTCTCAGAGCTTCCCTCGCGTTGGCGTCGAATTCGAGTAGCAGGGTTTTGTTTCTGGTTCCTTCAAGCACCAGCCTACAAGCCTCCTCGGGCAGTGCTGGCCGATCATGTGCCATGTAGATGGATGCAAGTGTGATGCTGACACCGTCAGCAGCTTCCACCTCAACGGCCGTCACATTCTGTGAACTATATGATGGGATTAAAAATATGTTTAAGTGTTTTTTGGCTACAATATGTGATCTAGGATTACCTTGAGTACGCTTATAGTATAGATTGTAGTTTCTTCCCGGGGACCCCTTCACCTCGCCCCAGGGTTCCTGGATTAAGGCTATGTCAACCTTCTCCTCCCCTAGGAGAACGGTTACGTTGTCCGTTGCAGTTTGTGAATGCTGCAGGTTAATTTGGACAACCTTTAAAACCATTTTTTATTGCTTTGCTTCCGCAGGCTCGGCGTCATTTAACTGCATGCCAGTCAGCAGTTCGCTGGTGCCGTCGACCTCATCCTGCTCCTCCTCCGGATTCGCAGAACGGAATATCTTCAGCTGGGCCTTCCCTATGCCAAACCAAAGTTTATTTTCCACTTTTTGCAGTGGTTCAAGGCTCTCTTCTGTGATTTGAAGAAGGAACGAGACGCTGTGCTTCTGGGGAGCCTCCGCTTTGGTGATCGACTAATCGGTCATCGGCACTGAGCGGTTGTGAGCCTGGAGATAGGGAATTAGTTGATTGGCTTCAAACTCCATGTTTGGTATCCAGATGAGAGTCCTCGGCCTTCGTTGTATCTCGCTAGCTGGAATGAGTTCTGAATTTCGCCAGTCGCGTTTGTCAGGAAATGCAATGAGTACTGGTCATCACATTTGATTACCCGGCAACCGCGAACCACTTCCACCGAGTCGAAACCTGGCGATTGACCCTCCGGGTTCGCCATGACATGGGCGACGATTATGGAGACAACCGTGTCTCAATCTCCGACCATTTGTCAAGCACAGGTTTGCCGCGGTTGGAAGTTTCGTCCACCAGTGCCATTTGAAGATGGTCTCGTGCCACCTCACTGAATTGTTTGGTAAGTTTGGGGACAACCGCACCCTGATCTGAGATCTTGTGCTTCTTTGTTGCCCTCTTGTTTTCGTCTTGCGAACGGTTATGTTTTTTGGCTTCTGTCTTTCGGGCGGTTTGGAATACCAGGTATTCGTCCACCACCTTTTGACACCTTGCCTTGTCAGCCTCATCTTTGGGATGAGCTTTACCTTCAATCTCGTTCTTACGAATCCTGCCAAGGATAGCGAGAGACCTCTGATAGAGCTTATACCTTGATGGGCCTTTATTAGCGCGCTTTTGCCCCATGGCTTTAGCGGATGTTGTCGGTTCATTTATGGTTGTGGGCGTGCTGGAGCCAGGAGCTCATCCTCCGAGGAAGATCCGATCCCCAGTTTGTCATGGGTGACCGATTGTTTGTCCTGTCGCTTAGTATGTGTGTCCGTTTATCTGTCTTGTGCTGTGAATGCGTCCGTTTGTCTTTCCGTCACTTTGTCCGTCTGTTTCTCGCCACTATCCGATTTTTGTTTTTTCTTTGGTTTCATTTTTCTGGTTCGTACGGTCACCTGCCCCGCCCAGAGAGCTGCGCATGTCGCCACGCGCGGTGACCAAAGAGTGCCATACTGCACCACAAATATTCACCGAAATCAACACGCAAGAAACCATTGCTGTCTGCACTAAATGTAGAAAAACGTCTGTCTCTTGCTTCGAACCACATTTCCGAACCAAAAGAGTATTGAGGCGACGATACATTTTGCGACGAGACAAAGACGACTAGACTATGGCGCAAGCCCTTGAAAGCTTTGCAAAATCTAAATAAAACTCCCACGGTTAAATTTAGAAAATTTCCGTTATGGTTTGGGAGTGCATTTTAAGTAAAGGAGACTTGGTGTTTTTTGACGGCACAATTAATGTCAAACAGTGTTTAAATATGTTGAGAAAATACTTAGGCAAAGCCAAAAATTTTGGGTTTATCACTGTAAATATACAAAATTTTAATTTTGCCAAGATAACGAGCCAAAGCATAAGGAGCATAATGTGCGGATGTGGCTTCTCTAAAGATATAAATACACAAACAAAGAGTTCCGACATAAACGTATTAAAATTTGTCGAAACCGTATATTGACAGTGTCGAAATAGTGTGTTATTTGGTTTTATTACTTTAATTGTTGTTTTTCCAGGTATTTAAAGGTGTTTTTATTAATTCCCTTTAAGTGCTGGAAATAAATAGGAATCAGTAAAAAGAAAGAAGTCAAAGACAAATAAAGAGTGCTATGTTTCGCTACTGAGGTCAAAATGTTGGATTTACGTATTCTCTACGTCAAAAGTCATTCTTGACAAACTGTACACAGCGCGAGTTACATACACAAACTCAAATGCACACACTTATATAAAAATGGAAAGGTTGACGAATTCATAGAAAAAATAATATTGTAAGTACAAAATAAAATTAAAATAAAAAGAAATTGTAACAGCAAACTCATTTCCGCTTAAGTTCAGAAAACAAAATTATTTATCGGTTGCAATTCCTGGAATTCCGTTTAATTTTAATATAAAACAATTAAGAAATAATGCCAACATTATGCATAAGTAAACAAAAATTGTAAAATATATTTTAAACCAAATTAACAGAAATGGATGTTAACAATAAGTTTGATGTTAATAAAAGAAATGAAAATAAAGTCAGTTGGTAAAGATCCACAGTTGAAACTTGACGGCATTTCGGTTGATTTACTAGTTTTTAGAAACACTCCCAATACGACTAGTTATTAGATTGGCGCAGTCGGCAATCCTTTTTTTCTTTTAGAAAGGAGCGTGAAACGAAATAAATAAATAATAGTGCAATGACGACACAGTTTAAATCGGTATACAACCCACTTATTAATTAAATAACAAACATTTGTTTTGCATTATAGTACAGTAACGACACACGCAAATCGGAACCACTATAAGACAAAGGAAAACTATCGGAAATATCGTGAAAGTGCAGCAAACACTTAGTAAAACCCACAAAAAAAAAAAGTTTTATTTGGCAATAAAAACAAAGGAGATTTGACGAAAGAAGAATGGAACAAATACAACAAGAAATGGCCAACGTGATATCGTGGAACAGCTTGCAAGAAGGGAACAGCAGCTGGAACAACTCAGACTCGCATATGTCGATTTACAACAAAGATGGTGTATTTGGCCTAGACTTAACAAATATAGATAGCTTGTTAGTAAATACTATTACGGAAATAACACAAGGGACGTTATTAGACAAAATTTATTAACAGAGAGAATTAAAGAATATTTTATACATAATGAACCAAAGACGATTTGAAGATACGTGTATAAGACCGGAATACAAGACATATTGGAAAGAAGAAAGACATAGAAATCAGTACCAAAATAAACAAAATTTTGACCGGGCATATTATAATAGGGAATCAATTAATAAGCGACAGTATCAGGATAGAAACAAATGGAATCCAAATTTTTATAGACATGAAGAACAGTTTTAATAAGAAAAACAAAAACAGTACTAATAAAAATAATAATTCTGGAAGATACAGATTTCAAAATAATGTAAGAGATAGCAGATTTTCAGGACAATTTCAACAACTAGGGAACCCAAGACCAAACTCCAACCAAGCTCGTTGGAATCCCCATAGATATAACCAACCAGAACCCATGGAAATTGACAGTGTAGAAATAATTTATGTTGAAAATGTATATGAAAATGTAAATTCTAACATCATCCAGTGCTAAATATTTGTATTAAAACTATTGATGTAGTATCTAATCTGGCAACCATTCATGTACTTGTCAAAACCTGGAAATAAAGTTTAAGTCATTCGTTGTAAATCGATCCACGTATGTTTTTCTTTCTTAAAAGGGCTAATAGCTTGCTAAAGTAGTGGTAATAGTGGTATTTATATCGTGCAAGCCAGAAAAAGGAGTTCCAGTTATCACACAAACGTGCCAAAGCTGAAAGGACGCGAAAACTTCGAGGATTGGGCGTTCGCTGTAGAAAATTTATTAGTTTTGGAAGGCGCTGATAAATTCATCCAAGAAGAAGAAACCGAGGCTGCAGCGGCTGCGGCAGATACAAAAGCACGAGCTAAGCTGATTTTGACGATTGACTCATCTTCATATGTGCACATAAAGGAAACTAAGACTACGAAAGAGTTGTGGGAGAAGTTGCGTGCTTTGTTCGACGATTCAGGTTTTTCGAGAAGAATTAGTTTGCTTCGTCTTCTTATATCCATAAGGTTAGAAAACAGTGAAAATATGACGAATTATGTGACACAAATAGTGGAAACGTCTCAACGTTTAAGAGGAACAGGATTCGCCATTAGCGACGAATGGATCGGTGCTCTGTTGGTAGCCGGTTTACCTGAGCGATTTATGGCTACGAACATTCTGGCATTCAAATAACTACCCACACTATCAAAACAAAATTACTTGATATGGAATCAGTTGATGTGAGTGAAACAGAGCGCAATTCCGCAAATAGCAACAATACTTCAACCTCAAATGTAAACAAAACAAGGAACACAAAAACAGTTACTTGTTATCATTGTAAAAATACTGGTCATTATAGGAATCAGTGTCCATTATTAAAGGATAAATCGGCCAAAGGGTCGGACAAAAACAAAAGTCAAAGTAATGCCTTTAGTGTCGTATTTCTGAGCGGCGAATTCAGTAGAACTGATTTTTACATTGATTCAGGTGCGAGTGCGCACATGACCGCGATGAAAGTTGGTTGATAAATCCCCAGTATTCATCTTCATTTCCTGAAATTATAATTGCAAATAAGATGAAGGTGCCTGTTTTATGTTCCGGTGGCGTAGAAATAACCACAAACTACGATTTTGATATAACAGTAAAGAATGTGTTGTGTGTGCCAAGTCTCACAACAAATCTGTTATCAGTCAGTGATTTGATAAAAAATGGAAACAGTGTCGTCTTTGAAACGAATAAATGCTTAATTAAAAACAATAAAGACAAATTGGTTGCTGAAGCGAACTTAACTAATGGTGTTTACAAATTGAATCTAAAAACACAGAATTGTTTATTATCATCGTCATCTACCATAGTGATTGGGGAAACGTGCCACAGGTGTCTTGGTCATATAAATAGCAATGATATGAACAAAATAAAGCGTTGCAGATTAGTGAATGGGCTGGAGTATCCTGACACGTTCACAATAAGCAAATCAGATTGTGAGATATGTTGTGAAGGCAAACAGTCAAGATTGCCATTCAGTACTGGGTCCCGAGCAACAGATGTACTAGAAATTGTTCATTCTGATATTTATGGGCCAATGGAGACCAAGTCGATTGGCGGTGCAAGATATTTTCTGTTATTAATTGATGACTATACCAGAATGAACTTTATTTATTTTCTGAAAACAAAAAATGAAGTATTACACTATTTCAAAGAGTTTAAGTCCGTGGTGGAGAATTTTCATAATAAAAATATGGGAATCTTGAGAACGGATAATGGTTGGGAGTATTGCAGTAATGATTTTGAGAATTATTTGAAATCAGAAGGCATCATACATCAAAAAACAAATCCTTACACGCCCGAGCAGAATGGGCTAAGTGAGAGATCAAATAGAACCATTGTAGAGAGAGCAAGATGTCTTCTCTTCGATGCTGATTTGGACAAAACATTTTGGGCAGAAGCTGCGAACACAGCTGTCTAATAAAAAAAAACCGGTCAGTAGCCTCAGGCATTGAAAAGACTCCATATGAAGCATGGACTGGAATTAAACCAAACTTAGAACATATTCGTATATTTGGAAGCACTGTGATGGCTCATATACCAAAAGAAAAAAGAACCAAATGGGATAAAAAATCAAAGAAACATATACTAGTTGGTTTCAGTGAGAATGTAAAAGGATATAGAATTTATGATCCAATCAAAAGACAGATTACAACCAGTAGAGATGTTGTGATTAAGGAAAACCCAAAGAAAGGAGAAATAGTTACAATTTCTATAGAGAACACAGATTCAGTGGGGGATTCAATGGTTGAATCTGTGGTGAAATTAGATTATCGCAGTGATGGTAATGTGAGGTACCGGGCAAGGTTAGTGGCCAAAGGTTATACACAGAAAGCTGGTGTGGACTACCAAGAGACATTCTCGCCGGCCATTAGACATTCAACCTTGCGCTTATTATTTGCATTAAGCGTTCAGTTCAATATGGACATTACTCACTTAGACGTTACAACAGCTTTTCTTAACGGATATTTAAAGGAAAGTATGTATATGCATTTACCTGAAGGTTTTCCTGTTAAAGATTCCAGTAAAGTGTTAAAGTTAAAAAAGGCTGTGTATGGTTTAAAACAATCTGCACTGGCCTGGTATCAAAGAGTCGAAGAAACATTGTATAATTTAGGATTTAGCAAAAGTAAATTAGAGCCTTGTGTGTTTATAAAAAATCATAGCAATGGTAAGAAAACTTTTGTTGGAATTTATGTTGATGATTTCATAATATTTTCAAATGATAAGTCAGAAACTGATATTTTAATTGAAGCCTTGGAACAAAAATTTGAGATTAAAAATTTAGGTCAGGTAAAGCAATATTTAGGCATGAGGATTAATATTGATAAACATGCAAATGTAATTACAGTGGATCAGTAGCAATATATTGAGCAATTGATTAAAAAGTTTAACATGTCTGAATGTAATGCAGTTAGTACTCCGATAGAGACTAAATTAAATATTGAGAAATCTGATATTTGTGAAGATCAGAAACTTATAGGTAGTTTGATGTATCTGGCAGTTTCGACACGACCAGACATTGCCTATTCAGTCAGTTACCTCAGTCAATTTAATAATAGTTATTCACATGTTCACTGGAATTATGCTAAGTGAATTTTAAAATATTTGTTAAGAACAAAGCATTATTGTTTAAGATATTCTAAAGAGAGAACAGAACTAGAGGGGTATGCAGATGCAGACTGGGCTAGTGATAGCATTGATAGACGTTCTTATACTGGCATCTTTTTACTAAATCTGCATATGGCTTTGTCAGAGGCTTGTCGAGAGGCCATTTATTTAAGAAATTTAGAATATGAATTAACAGGTTGTTTCAACATGATAATACTGTATAATGACAGCCAAAGTGCATTAAAACTGGCAAATAACCACCAATCTCATAAACGATCAAAACATATTGATGTAAGGTATAATTTTATCAGAGATGTAATAATAGCGGTCTAGTTGAAACTAAATATTTGCCAACTGCTAACATGCCTGCAGACTTATTAACTAAGGGATTGTCAGAAATAAAACACTATAAATTTATGCAAATTCTTGGTATTGTTCCATATTGATTTCCTTTTAACAGTATTTGTATTGTTTGGAATTTTGATATAGTGGGGGTGTTGAAAATGTATATCAAAATGTAAATTCTAACATCATCCAGTGCTAAATATTTGTATTAAAACTATAGATGTAGTTATCAAATCTGACAACCATTCATGTACTTGTCAAAACCTGGAAGTAAAGTTTAAGTCATTCGTTGTAAATCGATCCACGTGTGTTTTTCTTTCTTAAAAATTTATAGTAATCCTCAGATGGCAGGGCACCCTAACCACAGGTTTAGCCAAGATCGCTTAAACTTGGGTAGGCAAAGCACGAAGGATGAGGCACAGAATGCCTGCCAAAGATAAAATTAAATATTGAAAATAAAGAATACGTAGCACTAATAGATACAGGTGCTTAGTTTAATTAATAGGGAAATAAAAGATTTGAAAATATATAATTTGAAATATATATATATATATATATATATATACAATTGGCATGTATACGCTGTTTGGGTGTTTGGCCGAGCTTCTCCTTCTATTTGTGGTGTGCGCCTTGATGTTGTTCCACAAATCGAGGGACCTACAGTTTCAAGCCGACTCCGAACGGCATATATTTTTGTGAGGAGCTTTTTCATGGCAGAAAGACACTCGGAGGTTTGCCATTGCCTGCCGAGGGGCGACCGCTATTTGAAAAATGTTTTTCTTTATTTTGGTGTTTTCACCGAGATTCGAACCGACGTTCTCTCTGTGAATTCCGAATGGTAGTCGCGCACCAACCCATTCGGCTACGGCGGCCGAAATATACCATAACATTTAGTACATTAACAAATAAAGATACAGTAAATTATGAAATACACATAAAAAGCCGGGAGCGATTTCATTTACCTAACAATGCCAGGATTCGTTGGAAGACCACCCCATTAAAAGGGAGAACTTATGATTTCATTATAGGTATCGTTATATTAAACTTTTTAAATGCACAAATAGATATAGAAAAAGGACAAATAACACTAAGTGGAAAAATATCCTATTTTCTTAATAACCCATATAAATTTAATCAAATTTACATACTTGAAACTGGTGATCCTAAATTCGGAAGGATTCAATAAAATCAGTTAAATAATGAAGAAATATATGAAATTAAAAACCGATATAACAAATTACTAAACCGATATAACAAATTATTGTTTAGAGAAGGCAATTTATTAACTAATAAATACAACAGAAATTCAGCATGAAATAAAAATCTTTACTGATCACCAGCCAATTAAATATCTCCATTCCAACTACAGAGGAAAAGACATGTCACCAGCGATGGCTATTAAAATTAGGTGGATACCAATTCGAGATAGAATAATTAAAAGGAAAAGAAAATTGAGTGGCAGATTTTTTAAGTAGACTAGAAAATAGTGAGGACACTATTTCAGAAAAGGAGGGAGATAAAGATTCTGATAGTTTTTCAATTAATAATATTGAAGACGACGTAACTATGGCAACAATACACTCAACACAAGAAGATTTAGGGGATCATTTTTTTATAAAAGAAGAAATCGTGAATAAATATAAAACTCAAATAATCTTACAGAAGAATGTAAAGAAATACATGGGAAAAGAATTATTTTTATTGCGGAATGCGATTTCGAACAGATGGGATATATTTTTAGAAGATACATTTCTGAAGGTGAAATAGGCATTTATTCAGAATTATCAGAGCATACATATACAGCAAAAGTTAATAGATATGTATTCAAATGATGGTCAGATTGACTTCATAAAATCTACCATGAGAGCAAGGGGCATTGAGACAGTGGTTGACGCTATTAAACAAGTTTCATTATATCATATTAAGGAAAGTATGACGTCATTTCACGTGCCCACAAATTATACGTTTCTTTTAAGTGCTCTTTGATAAACCACATTTTTTGTTCTTTGGTCTGACGTTAACACAAACAAAGCGGATGGTTTCCCAACTCGTGAACACGCAACGTCCATGTGAAAAACAATGATTTTCTAATTTTTTTTTTGGCACACGTTCCAATGCTGTTTTGAACATATTAACCACTTAGCGTGAAAAAATGCTTGCAACTGTTCAATAATTCGTCTCTTTAACTGTTGTGTTCCCTGTATATTGCACCGCACATCCAGCTGATCCACCATCGACGAAATGAAATATATTTGCAGAAATTGATGCGGTTCATCTGGTGTTGGCACCACTGAACCATGCAAATGATATATTTGTCCCTGTATCTGTGAGGGCAAAGAATTAAGTTAGAATAATTAATTAATTTATTTTTGAAGAATACGGTGTGACTTCTGATCGTGTGATGGTGTAGTGTGTGGTGTATGTGTATCTGTTATGCATTGCAATTGATTTTGTTGGTGTGAGCGATTGGTTGTGTGTGTTGTATCTTTTACCTTGCAAGTTGGCATGAAGCCGCCTTCTCGAATGATATTAGCTCCAAAGGAAGTCATGCGAAAGCAGTTACTGTGGTGGTGTAAGTAATGGATCCAGTTTGACTTTTCCACTTGCGCTGCACAATCCAGCTTCTCTCTTGAACTTCAACGCATTGCAATATCGGCATACAGTCGTCATTGGTCCAATATCTAAATTGTCATCATCACTGTAGTTCGCAGTGGGATCATATTGGAATGCCAAGCGATTGTATGATGCCAATGATCTTCGTGTGCTCACCCGTTGTCTCAATCGGGCATTTCCTCTTATTATATCTTGTCTTTCTTCGTTTAAGTTCTGTGAATACACTTGTTGCTGGCTTGCATGTCTTGTGCGGCGGCCGATGTTCGCACGCCGTCCTCTCGGCATTTTGGACCATGGACAGACTGGTGAATTTAACCTTAAATGCACGATCCACATAATTTACACAGTTCAACTTACCACCTTAAGGACAAATACCTGCTGTTGAAGTTGAATAAATACGCGTGATTGATTTCATGGTTTCCAATTGAACTGTTAGGAAACGAATAACTTTAACCTCAATTTCACAATTTCACAGTAAATACAATACCGGTTTTAAGTTAGTGTTTGAAAGAACGTACGCATAATAAATGTCACATGAAATTAACTGAGCAGAGTACATGCTATAAACCTCACGGAGCCCGAGACCTTTCCAACGAATGCAAAACTGTGGAAATCGGTTTGTGCGCTTTGGAGTTATAGCGTCAGCAAGGCAAACCCGGGTTATTTTTATATTATATTATAGACTAGCGGACCCTCACCCGCTTCGCTGGGTGAAAGAAAAATATAAATGAAAAGTGTTCTTTGTTTTTTTCTTGTTTCATCATTTAATTCATGCTCGGCCATTATTTTGTGACTTATTCTAATAACAATGTTTTATTTATTTTAGTGACTTACTCTAATGATTGTAAACTAACAACTTATTCTAAAGCCTTCTGTTACACAAAATTTTTGGTTTTATTTTCAAGCGGTGTATAAATATAAAGTAACGATGGTTTCCCTACTCGAGAACATCCTACATACAGTTGCCCATGTCCAAAGCATGGATAAGTTAGGTCAATTCCACATAATTGAAGTGTTTGACCTTGAGATTGTAATAGCAAAAGCAAGGCGAATGGGAAATTGAAGTCGCTTAAAATCAAAAGGCAAATCTGTTGAAATCATTGGAATGCGCGGAATCAAAACATCTTCACCTTTAAATTTGCCTTTCAAAATTGTTGCTTCAATTACATTGTTCATTGTCCGTTTCACTGCTAATCTTGTCCCATTGCATAGTTTCGGCTGATTGATATTTCGCAACATAATGATCACTGCGCCGACTTTCAATTGCAAACGATGTGGTGTCAAGCCAGGCAAATTAAATGAATTCAAAAATTCAATTGGATAATTCACTACATCGTCGGGATTAGTGATTGAATCAATTGATTTATAGGTGACAACTCCATCTGGGATTTGAGTCAAAATACTGGCATTGATTTCATTGACATCGACATTTTTGGCAGCTAATATAGCTCTTTCGCTTAGCCAATCTTGATTTCGATAGTTTTGTGCAATATTTGGGAATACATTTTGCACTAATTGTACTCTTGATTCAGTTACGCTACAAAAATTAGTTGGAAGTGTGATCATGCCTGTATTCTTATCAATTGGCTTTCGTCCATTTCCAATTTGCAACAAATGTTCGGAAAATTCAGCAGCTGTTGGATCATTCTGTAACTGCACACGAACATTAGTAGTTAATGTGAGTTTTTGAACATATCTCCACAGATTAGAAGATTTAAGGCACGCTCTCAATTCATCAGCTGGTGTTGATTTGGGAATAACAGGCAAAGTTTGTCGAAAATCACCGGCCAATAGAATTAGTGCACCACCAAATATGTTTGTGTTATCTCGAAAATCGTTCAGTGTTCTATTTAACACGGTTTTCAGGAAGCATCGATAGGTTGCACAAAAATGTCGACAAAAACTGCAAGCTGGGTTGTATTTGTTGATGATTATAGGTGCAAAATCCGTTGGAATTGAAATCCTACCTGCTCCTTTTCAAAAGTTATTCATATTTTTATATTTCATGTTGGGACAATTTGGAATCAATATCAAAAGTATAATCTCGTTTGAATTTGTATTATGCAAGAGAATAATAAAGAATCTTACGTAAGTTTTTAGCCGATTTTAATCGTTTCCAAGGCATACCACGTGGAGGTAACTTACTTTGTACCATTTTTTTCTATTTTTTTTATGTTTTTTCAGTTTTTTTGTTTTTTTTTCAGATTTAGATTTTTTTTTATTTTTTTATTTTTAGATATTAAGATGTGTTACTATTTCTGTATATATTATTTAGAATTTGTAAACTTAAGTTTGTAAATTTAAACATGCTGTGATGAAAATGTAACGACAACTTTCTTTAACGACTTATAAAAGATGGTTCATCTAGCAAATTTATTTTAAATCTATTCCAATATTTATTGAACTCGCTATGAACTGACTCTCCAGCCTGCTCGGACCATAAACCTAAGCCATCATTATTCAAGAATATGATTGCTTCCTCCAAATGCTCCAGGATAATATAAATTTTTAGTGTTTGAGAAATTTCAGTACTTTTTAAGGCTTCACGGAGTTCTTTTAAATTTTTGTTAAAGTCAGTAAGATCAGCTTTTTTGGCAGCAAAGCACTTTTCAACAATTTTATTCATAGCTTTAAATGCAGCAATATAAAGCTGTAAACGAAATGGTCCTGCAAGCTCGTAAATTTCAGGATCCTGCAATTTATCGGCCTCTTTAAGTAATTTTCGTCATTGATTGCCTTCAAACATATCTCCTTGATAGCTCTTATGAGATATACCTAATTTATTCGGCCACAATAACGCTCTATATTTTCCAATTTCCTCAATTTTTACTATACCGTCCCAGAAAAGATGGTTGACAAACCCTTGTAATAGGTGTAGTTCAGGAGGAATGCACTTCTGAAGTACGTACAAGTTATCATCTTCAGTAGTGCCGTATTCAATGAATAAAGGGTGATTTACTGTACTGCGACATTCTTTAGACTTTTTTTTGTCATTACCCAAGCTCTTGAATTTAAAGTAGTCATCTTTTAAATGCTTGTAGGTCTTTAAATCAAGATTTTTGTCATCACTGCTTATATAATTTTCCTCAATCATTTTATTATAACTTTTTAATTAATTTAATGTGACGAAGCAATAAGGGCAAGGGTAGAAAGCCGTTGCAGTTTGCTGCCCATTGACCAATAGAACGAGCTTTAAATCTCCAACAAATTTAAAGGGTATCTCATTGAGTTTCGTCAATTCAACCAAAATTTTAAAATTATCATAGGTCCCTTTAATCCGAGGCACTATGCCTAATAAAAGCAATTTAAATACACTAGTCAACTTACGTTTATTTGCCATACTTCCACCAGTAGAGTAAGTTAAAACATTTTTACTTTTATCGAAGTCATTTTCTTTCAAGTCGTCTTCTGGAATTGATATTGAAAAAGAAACTTTGAAGAAATCTTTTCCTCCATCTGCCATTACTTTTATTTTTGATTGTTCAATATGTTCAATGTTTCGATTTTCAAAGACAAAGTCTACGAGTTCAGATGCAGTAGCATACACAACTGGTCTCTGTTTAATGCCATCTTGGGATGTTTCGAATTCGTAGAAACCTTCTTTATAAATGTGTTCCAGGATATTAGATTTTTCATACAAATGTTGATTGTAATTCTTGGGAACTGAGTTTCTACCAGCAGAACTACGAATGAAGTTAGCCAATTTTTTCATATCATTTGTAGACGATCCAGTACTAGCTTGGAAATTGTCTAATCCTTCGGCAGAAAATCTTAATTCTTTTTATTTTTTTTTATTAACAGTTACCCGAACCTTCGATCCCAGAGTATTTAACACGAGCTCATCTTTATCTTCGTTATCATTGTTGGATATTTTTTTTTTCAAAATTTTAGTTATTTTTTGGTTCTGCTGTTTCTTGGGTAACTTTTGTACTATATTCAAAACATTCTTA
Organism: Anastrepha ludens; assembly: GCF_028408465.1. Classification (NCBI taxonomy): domain Eukaryota; kingdom Metazoa; phylum Arthropoda; class Insecta; order Diptera; family Tephritidae; genus Anastrepha; species Anastrepha ludens. The sequence goes on along the minus strand of NC_071503.1, from coordinate 74,955,264 downwards.
CGAGCATTAGAACTAGAAGGACCTCTGCAAGAATGTAATATGCCTTTACCTATTTGTTGAAAACAACTGTTACATAACTCAGTAGAAGTTCTCGGTTTAGTTGCCTTTGCCTCATTTTTAGAAAGTAAATCTTTTTGTTGCGAAGTATCATCAAAACACTTGTTTACATCAATATTTGTAGAGAAATCCCTAATTTGACCTCCACCTTTTTTTTGTTTTTTATGACTCGTAACTCGTGCTGTTAGACAGATGTAACAATTACAACCCCATCGTTCTTGTTTCTTTTGATAATTTAAGGTCCTCGTAATTGGTCATAGTTGGACAAGGTCTTTTGAAAATATCATTTCCATATTCATTCATAGTTAGTCGGCAAGAGCTACATAAACTTTTTGGGAATTTACTATTATAAATATTAAATTCACCATTAATGTGCTTTTTTATAACTTCAATATGTTTTTCAGATAGCAAGAAATGATGGGAAGGTTTATTTTGGAAAATAATTTTTTTCCCACAAGCGCATACTTTTTTGCGATTTTCTTCATGATCGCATTTATAAAGCGGATGTCGACTATTCACCCGACTATTCAGCTGACTATTCATTATTAATTAATCTTCTCATATAAGAATTTCTAAAACTAGAAAATACATTTGCCAGAAAACACTAATATTAATAGTTTAAACTGTACTTTTTTATTGCGGGAAGTACTCGACTGCCCTCTGTCACCTAGCGGCATTTATCGTAACTATTATATATAATATAGCTAATAGGACTATCAATAAGTTCGTGCGGTTTTACAACAGATGGCGTAACTTGATTATTATTCCATCGATCCACATTTCCAAACATTCATTGGAGAGCTACTGTCGTAAGGCACAAACGTCAGTATAAGTTTTTTATTTGAAGCGTAAACAACAATATTTTTACCACACTTGAAAATGTCGAATTTCGTGCCAAATAATGTGTTTTTGCGGGGAATTCTTCTTCATTATTTTAATATGAAGAAAAAAGCAGCCGAAAGTCATCGTATCTTGGTGGAAGTTTATGGTGAGCATGCTCTATCTGAGCGAACGTGCCAGAAGTGGTTTGCACGCTTTAAAAGTGGTGATTTTGGCTTGGAAGACGAAGAACGCGAGGGTGCGCCGCCAAAGTTCATGGATACCGAATTGGAGGAATTGCTCGATCAAGATCCGGCTCAAACGCAAGAAGAGGTTGCAAAAACTTTGGGAGTTGATCAATCAACCATTTCCAAACGTTTAAAAGCCATGGGAATGATCCGAAAGGTAGGCCGTATGAATTGAAGCCAAGAGACGTTGAACGCCGTTTTATGGCATGCGAACAACTGCTTCAACGGCACAAAAGAAAGGGTTTTTTGCATCGAATTGTGACTGGCGATGAAAAGTGGGTCCATTACGACAATCCAAAACGTCGGGCAACGTATGGATACCCTGGCCATGCTTCAACATCGACGTCGGCGCAGAATATTCATGGCCTGAAGGTTATGCTGTGTATCTGGTGGGACCAGCTGGGTGTTGTGTATTATGAGCTACTGAAACCGAATGAAACGATTACGGGGGATGTCTACCGACGACAATTGATGCGTTTGAGCCGAGCACTGCGAGAAAAACGGCCGCAATACGCCGATAGACACGACAAAGTTATTTTGCAACATGACAATGCTCGGCCACATGTTGCACAAGTGGTCAAAACATACTTAGAAACGCTCAAATGGGATGTCCTACCCCACCCGCCGTATAGTCCAGACCTTGCGCCATCCGATTACTATCTCTTCCGATCGATGCAACATGGCCTGGCTGACCAGCACTTTCGTAATTACGATGAAGTCAAAAAATGGATCGATTCGTGGATTGCGGCAAAACCGACCGAATTTTTCACAAAGGGAATCCGTGAATTGCCAGAAAGATGGGAAAAAGTAGTAGTAAGCGATGGACAATATTTTGAATATTAAATTTGTAACCATTTTACGTCAATAAAGTTTCAAATTTCGAAAAAAAACCGCACGAACTTATTGATAGTCCTATTACATAATATTGATATACGTATTATATACCATGTATTGAGTATACAACACTTTTACATATCTATTTAGAAAATAACTTTTGATATTTATTCCAAATTGTCCCAACCTGAAATATAAAAATATGAATAACTTTTGAAAAGGAGCAGGTAGGATTTCAATTCCAACGGATTTTGCACCTATAATCATCAACAAATACAACCCAGCTTGCAGTTTTTGTCGACATTTTTGTGCAACCTATCGATGCTTCCTGCCTACCGTGTTAAGGCTTCCAGTGATTTTTTATGAGCCATCGTACATTCATCCCATACAATAATTTCACATGTTTGTAAAACCTTTCCCATTCCAGAATTTTTAGAAATGTTGCAAGTTGGTTCTTCATTTACTTGCATTGCATATTTAATGGTAACTTTAATGCAGAATGTGCAGTGCGACCGCCGTCCAATAAAGTTGCCGCTATTCCAGATGATGCCAAAGCCAATGCAATATAATTCTGTGATCGAATGGTGGCCAAAATTAACGACAACAAAAACGTTTTTCCAGTTCCACCTGGTGCATCTAAGAAGAATATTCTTCCTCTTCCATTTGCAACATTGTCTATAATTGTGTCATATGCCTGCCTTTGTTCTGTGTTTAATTTTGGTAGGTTTGTTGTTACAAATGTGTTCAGATCATTTCGATCATATTCTTTTTCACGTCTTAATTCTGCATTGTATGCGTCATGCATCGGACGATTTGGTGCGATCATACCTAGCTCTCTCAGAGTTTTATTTGCAATCAGCAGGCAAAAGTCTCCGATTTTAATTAATGCGTCATTATATAATTCATCTGTATAATTTTTAAAATTTGGATTTGCAGTAATGCGACGTACTTGATGTAGGATATCTTTTGTCATGTATTCTTGGTAAGTACTCCACAACTCTTTTGGGGTTGCTGGGAAACATGTAGCAATAATGATGGCAAATAGTGTTCTTATTTGGTGTGGAGAACTTGTTGCACAGCATCCATAAGAGTTGCATCCCACTGATTATAATTTTCAAGCAAATTAAATTCTTTGCATGCTTGCTGATAAGTACAACAAAGATGACCATTAACTCGTTTCAAACTTTCGAATGATCTTGGGCCGGGAATATCAACTAAGAGTAAACGTAAATAGAAACATTCCACTTTACTTGGAAGCACAGTGTAAAGTCATCCGATATCATCACCCAAATGAACACCTGGATATCCATTCACAGGTATTCCTCGTTGCCTTCGTACCCAGGACCTTGATGATGCATTCCAAGTATAATATTTAGGAACATTTGAATAAAGCAATGTTCTTGCAAATGAATCTGTTTCACATAAGTTGCAAAATGCAGTTAGTGTTGTTGCTGGTGGTCGTTCGGCCATTTGTTGACCAGTATTTTCAGGGAAATAAACACTTTGTTTATTTTCTAAATGGACTGACAAATGAATAACAGCTGGATGGCGATCATGATCGGAAATGATAATATTCTCCAAACTGCTTCGTTGTTACTAATGTATCTTCCCCTTTGGTAATTAGTAATTTCATCATTTCGATTTACAACTCCAAATACTGCCATGTCACTTCCTTTATTGATATATTTGCATATGTATTTGATGGATTTTACGGAGTTACAACATTCAACATTTATATGTTGAACGGTTATCGATCTCCCCATCTTGACTATTTATTTTCACAGTGACTGTTTTTCCATTATCTTCTGGTGATCTTCTACGGTACAATGGATATCCATCATTTCCAGTCATTGTTTCAGCAATTAATTGCCTTGGGTAGTTTTTTGAACATTTACCATCAACCATACATGGAGAATTTTGATTTAACGTACCACATGGTCCATGAATCATGTTTTTGGTTACAGTAGTATGTAATTCTGGATCTTCATTTATATCTGGAATTTCAGCACATATAATATGATCAATTTTATCTGTGGTTAGTTTTAGTTTTAACCAAATCAAAATATGCGCATGAGGCAAGCCTCCTTTTTGCCATTCCACAGAATACGTGAAACATTGTACATCTCCGTAAACTTAATGATTTACAATGAAATCCATTAGAGACTGTAGCTTTCGTCTAAACACTCTTAATGTCATGCCTATCAGTAGCTGATTGCCCAGTATATAAATGATTCTTAATATCATCCCATTTCGGATTGCATGTGAAAGTTATGAATAAGTCGGGTCGACCATAATTTCTGACATAACACATTGCATCTTGGGCGTATTCATGCATATGCCTTGGACTGCCTGTATACGATGAAGGTAGTATTACCATTTGACCAATGTTATTAACGTTGGTATCGTTGTTAATTGCATCTCGTAAATGTATGTATTCGTCACAGCGTAATTTTCTTTGGTTGAATCTAATGTAATTCAATCGTTCTGTTTCTATTTTCGCATACATGTCAACAATATACTGATGAAATAATTTACATTTTAAAATGTGATTCTCTTGATTTTCTCTTATCATGATTCTGTATGCATAATAATTCATTGCGCTTACAGTTTTTTTTGTTTCTTGACCATTTGCTGGATTTATTTGTTTTCGTATCAATCGAATAACCATCTTCACCACGACAGAACATAAGAGGATATTGTGATGCATCATATTTTCGATGCGTTTCATTAACACGTTGCAGTGTATCATTTCTTCTTTGCAAAACAATATCTCTTGGTTGAAATTCATCTCCAGATATAACAATTGCAACCTCGTTGCTTGAAGTTGGTTGATTGTATCTTCCACGATGTTCGCCAGCAGGCGTTTTATTTGCATCAATTTTAATTTTATGATTATCAGATGACAATCTTTCGATTGTTGTTTTAAAACTTTGCACCAAAACATTGTGTGTGTGTAATAAATCTTGTAACTCTCTCATAATTACTCTGTTTATATTTCTGGAAAATGCACACCGTGCTTCAAGTTCATCATCGTTGTCATTAATGAAATAAATTTGCAAAAATTTTGACTCTTGATCGGGTAGTGGTAGTAATGAACCTATTAAGTGATATGCTTGCCCTTGAATCTGAAAAAAGCCATAATTTGTGTCCATAAAATCTAATGATTCATTAGATGTGTCAGCGAATTTTGTTGAACGTTGAAGTTTATGTATTACCTTGACCGTTGGCATGAAGTTATCGGTTATAATTTTTCCAGCACCAAAAGATGTCATTTGAAAACATGAATTATATGAAGACATTTTTTCAAGAAAATGTTTGGAATCGGGTGATGTTCCCGATAATAATGTAGCTAATGGTTCGGGCGGATATTGTATGTCTGGTGAACGAACTTTTCCTGCAGCGCAACACATGCCTGGTGTTTCAGTTTTGAATTTCAATGCTTGACAAAATCCGCAAATTTTATCCATACTTCCAATGACAACGTATTTGTGAGATGAATAATCAAGTTGTGGACTATATTGAAATGCTGCACCATTCAAATTTACAGAATTCATATTTATTGGCCTATTTTGAGAACGTGACCTAGTACGATCTCTTTGTTGACTTAATCTATCAGCATGATTTTCCTCACTTTCATTTTGTCTGTGATTTTGCACATTTCTATTGTGACGTGTATTACGTCCAATGTTAGCATGTCTTCTACCTCTTGGCATTTCTTTTACCGAATCAAAGTGGTCTTCTTTATGTCGCTCTGAGCTCTTGATTGCTACATTTCTTGTTTTTAAACTGGAATTCAAATTAACATACTGTTAGCGCCATCTTTTAAAAATATAATTGAACTGTGAGCACGCGTTGAAATGAAAGTTACACAGAACAGAAATGGGAAATGATCAGCAAAAATAATATATATTTTTGAAATTTTTCTTGAAAATATCTACGGAAAGTCTCAAAACAATCTCTTTTCTTAAATATCTTAAGAAAAACTTCTAAAATATTAATTATTTTTGCCGATTTCTGTTGTGTGTATTTTTCACACCATTTATTCACTGTTTCACTTGTTATCAATCATTTGCAAAATTAATATATATTTTGCAAATTTTTCGTGAAAATATCGTTGGAAAATGTGAAAACAATCTCTTCTCTTAAATATTTCTGACGCACTTTTTTTATCTCTTTGGTTGATGCCTGGAAACTGCTTCACTTGAACACTTTACCAAATAAAACACTTTCTCGTTAGTTTTAATACTTACTTTCACTATGCACTATTACTGATAACCTTTGGTAATCTTCTAAGAAAACGGCCTTGTTTAAGTACTTTTTTAGCGACGACCTGTTCAGGTTCGTTGAGCTAATGGTTTTGCTTCGGTTATCCCGAAGTGTGGGTGTAAAGAAGAAGTATTTAAGCAAAGTGTTAAGTTAGTCACAGCAGCATTGTGTAACGATTAATTATTGCAGGCGGTCAGCTACAGCTGTGCCTGCTAATTTGTATGTTTCTATTCTATGCGAATGCAGGCGTGCAGCCACTGCTGTACGAATATATGTATATGTATGTATGTTTGCATTCCATTGAAATGTATGTAATGGAATGAAAATTTAGGCATAAATACTGCTGCGTTAACTTGTACATATGTGAGTAAAATGTACGCTCCATGCAACCGTTTACAACAACAACCACACGCGTAAAAAGAACGCTGCCTCGTGTATACTGTGTGTTGACGAAGAGGTAAAGGAAATTTTAACGAAACATAGTTACAAACCTTCTCCACATGTGTCTCTTCAATGTGGCAAAGTTTGGCTAAAATCGGTTAAGCCATTCTCCGTAAAGTTCATCACATCGCGAAAAACGGCTGAACTTTTATACATATAGATGTGATTGAATATACCATTTTAACTGGTTGTAGTACATAAGAATGCAATCTCTTGACCCTAGAACACACACCCAGAAAATACCCCGTAAACACACACCCGGGATACGTTTGTACCCGGGACCTTATTTTGCGGTTTTTTTAATGCTTATTCAACCGATTTCTATGATTTTTTTTTTGAAATGTATATTTTAATATATAACAAGTATTTTGTCTTTTGTTTCATTCGAATATGCCTACTGGTTCCAGCGATATGGGCAAATAAAGTCAGGACATGCTACAGTGGATTTTTGTTTTTGTTGTTGTCCTGATAAATGCAAAACAAAATAATATAATTTATAATAACATATTTGTAGAGTAACAACGAATACACATTTTGGTTTTTATTTCATTGAAATATTCTACCTGGTTCAAAAGATATGTGCAAAAAGGTCGCCAAGGTATGGGTACGTAGGTAGCAAATACACTGGTATAACTGGTTTTTGTATTTAACTATAAATAACTGGATACGAAATGACTTCAAGAAGAAACGAATATTTATCAAGTGCAGCATATAGAAGGTAAAAAATGTAAAATAAGCAACAATGTAAACATATACTAATTTTTTTTATTATGCAGGCTAACTGAGGAACAGCGAGAATCATATATACAATCTTTATTTGATGAAATTTGTGACGATGACGCTCCCTATGGCTTTGACTCAGAAGATGAAGAAGAAATTCAATTCAATGACATTGAAATTGCTGATGACGATGCTGAAGTTTCGCAAAGTGCCGCAGAAGTATTACCTGATTATGCGGACTATGAGGACGATGAAGAAGACGATGAAGAAGAAGAAGTAGAAGGAAATAATGATTTACCTGCTAGTGGCGAAAAATTTGTTGCACGTGATGGTACTGAGTGGATGAAAGAACCAAATGTAAGTCGTCAGGTACTCAGACAAAATATTATAAGAGAACGTTCTGGACCAGCTAGATGCACTGAAATGTTGTCAATAGAGCAAACATTCAAATGTTTCATGAACGTTGAAATGGCTGATATAATTATGCGCCACACAAATAAGTTAGCAAAAGAAACTTATAATGCTTACAACAATGCACATCCAAACACAACTCCTAAGTCATGGACGCCTGTGTCAATAACAGAGCTGTATGCATTTTTTGGCATACTTATTATGACTGGGTCGAACCATAGCAATGGAGAACATGTTCGAGATTTATGGAGCGTCAAAAACTATCCTTTATATCGCGCCACAATGGGAGTCAACCGTTTCTGTTCGAAATTGCGGTTCCTAAGATTTGACGATAAAAACACTCGTGCAACACGCTTACTAACTGATAAAGCAGCACCGATCAGTGAGTTGTGGACGATCATGATCAATAATCTTGCTGCACATTACAAGCCCAGCTCATGCTTGACGATTGATGAACAATTATTTCCTTACCGTGGACGCACACGGTTTACGCAGTATATACCGTCAAAACCTGCTAAATATGGTGTCAAGGTTTGGTGGATTTGCGATGCCACAAATGCATACCCACTGCATGGACAAATATATACTGGCCAAGCAGAAACTGGTTGGGAAACGAACCAAGGCGAACGAGTGGTGAAGGATTTGTCTGCCAAATACCAAGGAAGTGGCCGAAACATTACAATGGACAATTTTTTTACGACCTTGCCAGTTGCAGAACTGCTTCTCACCTGGAAACTCACGATCGTTGGAACTTTGCGCAAAAACAAATCATATATTCCTCAAGAAATGAAGCAGAACAAAAACAGGACAATTGGTTCAACGACATTTGGCTTCAAAAATAATGTGACAATGTGTTCCAAAAAAAAATAAAGCGTAATTTTGCTTTCGACCATGCATAATGATGCTGAAATAGCTGACAGTGGGAAACCTGAAATAATTGAATATTATAATCGTACCAAAGGTGGTGTTGATCGAATGGACCAAATGTTTGCGGAATATCCAACACAAAGACAAACAAAACGATGGCCACTAGCGATGTTCTTCAACATGTTGGACATTACAGCTCTTGCAGCCTACATTGTCTACGATTTGAATAACCCTATGTTGCCTTGGAGAACAAACAACAAGCGTAAGCAGATCCTGCGCAGCTTGGCTGAAGCATTGTGTATGCCCATTATTGAAGCCAGAGCCATAAATCGTCAAGTGACGCGAAATTTTTCGACTAAAATTGCTATTGAAGCATATTTCAACCGACCGCTGGAATCAATGGTGTCAACAGCAGCATCAACATCTGCCGCAGCGCGCACGCCAAAACCTGTGTCCGGATCTTGCTATTTATGTTACGCGCAAGAGGAAAAACGCCGTAGAAAAACCAGAAAGCTGTGCGCCAAATGTAAAAAGCCAATGTGTCTTGAACATTCGGTCACATCAACAAATTGCTCTATTTGCCATGATTTTCCTTAGATATAAGATGCATTTTTATAATTTTTATAACAAAAGTCAATAATATAATGTGTGAAATGAATATTTTTAATTTTTCAAATAACAAAATAATATAAAAAATGTTTGTTTTTGATTATTATGAGGACTTTTACTATTGGGGTACAAACGTATCCCGGGTGTGAGTTTACGTATATAAAGTGTTTGGAAGGCTGTAGCTCCTGAACCAATGGTCCGATCTGGTTCAAATTTTGAATTTGAACTCAAAACTAAATAATCTTCCTAGATCCGAAGTGAGCGGTATAGAGGTATAGCAGTTCAAAAGTTAGAACACTTCAAAGTTGAACTGGATACATTTGTACCTGGGTGTGTGTTCTAGGGTTAACCTGAAGGCGAGATCCCAATTGGTCTATATCTGGAGTCCTTAGTTACCCAGCGAAAAGAAAAGTCCTCTTTTCATTAGCATTTATCAAGCACTTACAATGGATACTCATGTGGTTCAAACACATCCTAGGGCTATCCAGGTCCACGTTTTGGTCTATATCTCGAGACCCTAGTTACGAAGCCGCATCAAAAATGCTCTATACTATAGCAATCATCAGCAGCTTCCATTTGCTACCAATATTGTACAAACACATCCTAGGGTTACCCGGGTCCACGTTTCGGTCTATATCTCGAGACCGTAGTCACGGAACGGTATGAAAAACACTCTATACTATAGCAATCATCAGCAGCTTCCATTTGCTACCCATATTGTACAAACACATCCTAGGGTTACCCGGGTCCACGTTTTGGCCTATTTCTCGAGACCCTGGTATCCGATTCTTAAAATTTTAAAACACAAACCATCTACTGAATAATCCAAACAAAGTCTAAAAATTTCTATTTGTTTTTGAGTAAATATATTGTATAATGTTGTTGGCTTCCCAACACGTGAACAGCCAACGTATAATTGACCATGGGTGAAAACTGGTTCTTCTAAATTCATCCCGCATATTTCTAAAGTTTGCCCTTGTGATTTATTGATAGTTATTGCAAATGCTAAACGAATGGGCAGTTGCAAACGCTTGAATTCAAATGGCAATTCAGGTGGAATCATTGGAATTCTTGGTATTAGAACGTCTTCATTCTTGAATTTGCCAATTAAAATAGTTGCTTGGATAACATTATTCATCAATCGTTTGACTACTTCATTTTGTTCTTGACGTTCTTCTGATGTCGCGTTATTCCGGGCATTTCTCGTGCGCCTATTATTATTTGTCGAACGACCATTATGATTACGTGATTGTCTTGGCATTTGTACTGTAATAAACATGACTGTAATTATAGTATTCTGAGATTTTAAAACATGTTTTTTTTCCATTTTGTGGATTATATTTTCGATGCATATGTGTTTAAAAGCCCAAGTCCACATGGTCAGGAATATTTTATTTTGTTGTGATTTTCTTAAATCATCTCCTTTCTTCTGAAAATTGTTGACAATTTGCATGATAAGACTATTAATTTTTTCATCAAAGTTACGCATTTTTCGAGCACTTCTTTTGCATCCTTTAACAATTTCTTTTGTTTTTTCATTTTTTTACCATTTTTTTCACTCATGGTGTATCGTAGCTTATCGCATATGAACCGAAAAAATAAATCCACAAAACCTAATTTCATTTGAACATTCGGATTTCACATTAAATTCTCAAATTTCGTAAGAAATTATTCACTGTCTCAAAATCCACTCCAAAAAAATTCACAAAAAATGTTTACACTTTGCACTTACGTCTTCTCCTTATGGCGTCCAAATCAGAAAGAAATATTGACACATTGTAACTCACACTGTCAATTTGACAGTTCAGTTTCGCCCCAAGCGTTAAAAAAGTAAACAACATTATGGGTGGTTCAAAAGAACGCTGAACGCATTGCCGATGTTCCGAATTACAACCAAACTTTACGCAACCCATTTTCAATACTTTCTTAACAATGTGTGTAAGTTTGGTTTAATTCGGTGCAAAGACACGGCGGGTCCACGTTTTGGTATATATTTCGAGACCCTAGTCATCAATAGGTATGAAAATTACCCCGTATTAAAGCACTTATCAACAGCTTTCATTTGATACCCATATTGTACATACACAACCAAAGGTTACCCGGGTCCACGTTTTGACCTATATCTCGAGACCGTAGTCATGGAACGGTATGAAAAATACTCTATACTATAGAAATCATCAACAGCTTCCATTTGCTACCCACATAGTACAAACACATCCTAGGGTTACCCGGGTCCACGTTTTGGCCTATATCTCGAGACCCTAGTCACGAAACGGTATGAAAAATACTCTATACTATAGAAATCATCAACAGCTTCCATTTGCTACCCATATTGTACAAACACATCCTAGGGTTATCCGGGTCCACGTTTTGGCCTATTTCTCGATACCCTGGTATCCGATTCTAAAATTTCAAAACACAAACCACATATATCTCTTCAATGTGGTAAGCTTTGGTTAAAATCGGTTAAGCCATTCTCCGTAAAGTTCATCACAACGCGAAAAACGGCTGAGTTTTTATATAGGTATATAGATTAAAAATAAAATATATTACCCAAAACTTATCGAATTAATCCAAATTGTAATAAACCAATGCGATCTCTGTCAACAATTAAAATACGATAGACGTCCAATTAAAAATAAATTTCAACTTACAGAAACACCATCACATAAATTGGTACATATGTAATTAAGGGTAATCGTTTCTTAATGCCCGCAGACAAATTTTCAAAATTTGTGGCAGCTTACTCACTGAACGATAAAAATCCGATTACAATAATCGAACAATTAGAAGAACATTTTGCAAAAAATGGAAAACCATATAAGATTATAGCTGACAACGAGTTTAAAGCAGCACGAATTCAAGAGTTCTTGAGCCAAGAAGGTATTCAACTGCATTTGGCAAAACCCAATAGTCATACGGGTAATGCAGACATAAAATGGATGCATAGTACACTAGCAGAAAAATTTAGAATTTTATACCAAACAAACGAGGAACTTCCGATAAAACAATTAATCCAAAGAGCAATAAGAAATTATAACGATCGTTATCATTCAAGTATCAAGTATACCCCGAATGAAGTTCAATACGGAAAAATAGAGAAAGAAAAAGTTAGGAAGAATCTGGAAAGCACAAAAGAAAGGTCGTACATAAACTAAATAAATACAGAGAAGAAATTAGAGAAGAAAGATATATTAGAAACTATAGGGCAATCAGACATAAAGAGCAACCGAAATATAAGAAAGCAAAATTAAACAATATATACCCATGTAATACGAGTATTAAGCTACCTTTGATACAGCGAACTCAGATACAGGCAACATTAATGACAATACTGATATGGATACTACTGACTAGAGCGATGATGACTACAGAATGGTTGACAGACCAAACAGGATTTATTGATATTTACATAAAAAACCAGGAAATTGTTTGTGAATCGGATATAATATTACATATGATTAACCTTAATTAAATACCAGAGATCATAGAAAATATGACCGAAAACATAAACTTAATAGATGTGGAAAATAAAAATTTACTTCAGACAATTAATATACCCTAGAATTAAATTAATGACATTAATACCAAAACAGAATAGACGTAAACGTGGACTTATGAATGGAATAGGAAGTAAGTCCAAATGGTTATTTGGTACAATGGACATTTCATGCTGCAACATTTTAATCATAATTCTAAAATCTAAAAATTCCAGGAATTACAACCGTTTAATTTTAATATAAAAGAATTGAGAAATAATGTCAACATTATGCATAAGTAAACAAAAATTGTGAAATATATTTTAACCCAAATTAACAGAAATGGATGTTAACAATAAGTTTAATGTTAATAAAAGAAATGAAAATAAAGTCAGTTGGTAAAGATACACAGTTGAAACTTAACGGCATTTCGGTTGACTTACTAGTTTTTTAAAACACTCCCAACACGACTAGGTATTAGATTCGCGCAGTGCGGCTATAAGATTGAACACTTTAAGTAGGCGGTCAACCGTGGACTACGCCGCGGTAGAGTTCTTGCTGGCGTGCCGGAGATTCCCGGACTGGACATGGCAATAATAAAAGCCATGTACAGTGTGATGCGATACCAGGAGATGATATCCACATATTCACTGATAGCCAGGCGGCAATAAAATCCTTCACGAAACAGTCGACAACTTCCTGAAATGCCGCACATCTCTGAACGAGATGGCTTAGTCATTACGCCTTAAGGTAACATGAATTCCTGGTCTTTGTGACATTGAGGGTATTTGCCGAGCCAATGAGCTAGCGAGTCTCGGCAATAAGTTCACTAAGTACACAGAAAATGAGATAGGCGTACTTTACTAACAAGTAAGCTATGTATCTTTGAGGAAATTGTAAGAGCAGCAAATGAAAGATGGAGTAATGAAACCTCATGCAGAATCGTCCAACAATTGTGGCCGACTCTCAATGCTAAACGCACAGAATCTCTACTAGGCCAAAATAAGCATAAGCACTGATTTCGGTTATAACAAGGCACTACCTAAAAGGCAGGTACGCTCAGAAGATGGGTGTGCAAACACATAACTTCTGCAGAAGCAGTTAAGATGAGGAAGAAACGATCCCTCACCTTCTGTCACCTTAATACAATCCCTTAATGAATTGAAAAATCTCAGTTCTGAGTAAATCAAGGATCTTCTAAAATTTTTGAAAAGTACACACTGGTTTCAGAAGAGATAAAGATAAGTTCCCCACGCGGCATCGCAATAGGCTATGCGCCTGAGTGTGTCTCACAGCAGGCAACTGCTTCAACCTAACCTAATCTAAGTGGAAGAAACTCTACGAACTGACAATGGGATAGATAGAATTCTGAATAAATTTGGAAATAGAGGAACATTCTGATGAAAAGGTTTTTAGGAAAAAAAATCTTTTTAATGAGTGCGTAGATAATGATGTGAGCAAAATTAAGAGATTAGGAGACATTAGAATCAGAAATTGTAGCAATGATTCAGGTTTTTGAAGAAAGTGGTAAACTTTGAAACGGGTAATAATTCAAGTGGTCCAATTAAAGTGCGGCAAATAAGTTCTACAACTTCAGTCGATGAATTTACATACAATGAAGTGAAATATTTGAACAAAATTGCTATTCAGGAAAAATCCTTTGTAGCACTAATGTTACAAGAAGACTTAAATGAAATAAGAATTTTTACAAACGAAATTCTTGAGAAAATTGATTAATTTTAGAACAGAGATTCGTACAGAAATAAAAGCTTCTGACAATCTTTAGCCATTAATCAAATGCTTTTGCGAATAAAGAAATTGATGATCTAATAAAAAAAGAGATTATACGACCAAGAATAAGTCTTTATAGTGAGGACTTAAGTTCGAAAAAAATGGCCCGATGATGCCGCCAGACCAAAAACCGCACCAAGCAGGACTCGTTGTGGATGCATTTGCTTCTCTACAGTAACGTGGGTATTTTCTGAGCCCCAAATCCGTCAATTGTGCTTATTGACGTAGCCACCGATGTGAAAATCAGAAAAGAAGAAGAAGACTCACCCCTTTGGAAATAGGTTTTCAATATTTCCCATTTTGGTTCAAGCGTATAGCGTCCCATTTCGTAAATGTCAAACCTTTAAGTAAATTATAAACACATTTGACATGTCATTTGTGTTACCATTCTCAAAAAAAATAGGTGACTCCAAAAGCAAACGCTATATGGCCCACCCTGTATATAGGCACATCAGAATTAAGAATGGTGGTAGGCTTCAAAATATTAAATGATGTAACGATTGCAGACAAATTTACAAAAATCGGATCGATCAAATCTGGATTTCCCCCAAGAAATCTGAAAACTGAAGGTTGAAAAAAAACCAGCGTTCTCAGTGAAGAATGGAAAATACGAATTTTTAAGAATGTGCCAAGCTTTTTCCAAAGAGCCATGAATATCGGAAACATCTAACGTGTGTATGTCGATGACAAAATTTTTCGGGGTCGTACTAAATCTTTAAATCAGGTAATCGATATCCTTAAGAAAACGAATATGAAAATTTCCTTCGGAAAAAGCTATCTATTTCCTTGGAAAAAAGAACTTATGGAAAAGGAATACTACTTTGGGATACATTGTTGCAAACAATGTAATTAAAATTCATCCTCATAAAATTTAATCAATTTGGACTTTTCCTTTACCTAAAAAGATACGTGGACTTCGGAGTTCCAGGAATAACTGGTTATTACAGAAAATTAACAAGGAACAGCAATACCACAGCAAAATCACGAGATACATATGTCAAAATAAAATCAAATTTGGATTGATAAAATATGCTATTTTCACTTTTGAAAAATTAAAACAATTACTTATTAAATAGGTAGAATTACCTCCATCAGATTTTACCAAAAAGTGTATACTGGCAACCGAAGCCTCAAACCTACGGGTTAAGTGGAATAATAAGCCAGGAGGTAAAACCCATTACGTTTATCTCTAATATGAAAAAAATGAAAAGCAACTTTATCCCATAATATTATTATACAACAATATTTTATAAATCAGAAAAAATTAATATAGTCGTGGGTGCCTTACCCAGACAAAATCAAAATAATATCACTGAAGACTCCTCAGAGGCAGAAACGTAACTAGATCCGACAATACGAGTATTATATTAAAATTCAGGAAACTAACAAACCTCTGAATCAATTCAAGCCATATGTTAGATATTACTTAGCAAAGGACGTTTCGCTATACATGAATCTATAAATAATTTGGCAGTTTATTGAAAAAGATACACCCGAAAATTTGAATTTTGCAATGAAATCAAAGCAATACATTGTACACCAGAGAACCTATGTGAGATTGAGGCTAAATCGTAAGGAACGTTTACAAACAAATTTTCGTATGCTACAAATTTCCTTACGGATATACCTGTAGTAAATAAAACAGAAATTGTGAAATTTCTAATAAAAACAAATATGATAGACATCCACAGACAATACCGACAGGTGAGGTTCCAATACCTAAGAAGGGAGAACGAATTACATTGATATATTTGTATTGACTCATATTCCAAGTTTTTGGTTATTAAAGTTAATTTGACGATTAAACAAATTTGGAAGAAATTGTGGAAATTGGGAAATAATAAAAGGTTTTCTTAATGTAAAACGAATAACTAATAACAGATTTCATCTTCGAAAGACTGGGCAGTGCCAACAAAGTGCTTAGGTACTCCACAAGGATCACACATGTTGGGGAGGCTAGCCTGGAGATGTCAGACAAATACAGGTATAAATCAGTCCGTGTTTTGAAACGGGAAGCTTTACCTCTCTGGGCAATTTCCAAGTAGTAGGGACTTTTAGAAGAGAAAATAATGAGATTTATTCTCACAGAGAACAAAACAAGGCTCAAATAAAAAAGAGTCCCGTTAGATGAAGTCAAATGGCACAAGGAAGTTAAGGTGATGGGACGCAACAACGAGGAGTCCTTTGAGCTTCTTACAGCATGGATTCGCAGCCCTGGAGAACTGTGGCCAGGAGGCAAGGTAGATGTGATACCATGAAAGGACGCATCTAAAGGTTGTCTTACCTAAAAAGAAGAATAAGAGCAGAAAATCAAACCGCATCTCGTAAGGGTGGTGCAACAGATTACTTGCTGCTCTTTATGGAGAAGGAGAAAGTGGGGGTTGACCTAATACAGGGGCCATCATGGATCGTGCAAGGCAAAGTCGCTGGCTTTGACAAGCCTAACTGCGCTAAGGCTTCTGGTTTCTACCACACAAGGTAAGTAAACAAATTGTATTCTGGTTAGGAAAAACTTTAATGCCAAATTCATGAAATTTCTGTTCCCGCAGTTTTGCAACGCAAATCTGACGACGGCATTATGTAAGCAGTGCGGGGGCCCTAACCTTCTGCTTACATCAGCATACCTGTCGTTGGACAATGGACCAGGGGAAGAGGACTGGACCCGAAACATGGAACAGCAGCGGCATTATGGAGCACAAATTAACTAACGTTAAAGAACACATTTCCGAATTTTCTGGTAATGGAGATTGCTTTAAGTTGTGGCAAACTCAATTACAAAATATTCAGAGCACTTATAAGTTGGATGACAACAACATGAAAGCACTAATTGCGAATCGACTAAAAGGTAACGCGTTAAAGTGTTTGCACTCTCGTGCTGATTTGCTGATTAAATAACAATGCCTTTCGATAAATTCTTATTGGAAATGAGCTCTCTATTTGAAGAAAAAGCAAGCAAGTTGATGTTGAAAAGAAAGCTTGAAGCCATACGGTGGTTGATTTCTGAATCGTCTGAAGAATATTTTCATGCAAAATTGATTTTAGCAAACAGAATTCTAATTGGAGAAGATGAGTTGGTTGAATACGAGTATTTGGTTGAAGGCATACCAAATGAGGCATTGCGTTCGCAAGCTAAAATGCAAAGATTTCGCAAAAAATATGAATTGTTGGAAGCATTCAGAACAATTCAACTACCAAAGTTCCCAGTAAGAAAAATTACACCGCATGACCTACCAA
Source organism: Anastrepha ludens (assembly GCF_028408465.1). NCBI lineage: Eukaryota > Metazoa > Arthropoda > Insecta > Diptera > Tephritidae > Anastrepha > Anastrepha ludens. The sequence continues at coordinate 74,937,488 of NC_071503.1, read as the reverse complement.
ATGGTGAGCAACAAGTAGCCAGAGTCAACAGGTGCTACAATTGCAACTCAGTTGGACATCTAGCAAATGAGTGCCGCAAATCCAAACGAGAGTGGGGTGCTTGCCATGTATGTGGAGTAGTTGGCCATTATGCAGCAAATTGCCAACAAAGAAAGACCGTTCCAGTTCATCATGTCACCAATTCTATGGAGGATGACGATTTTGTAAGATATATTAATTATAAATTTGTAAATCCCAAACTTTATTATAAAACTTTATTAGATTCACTGATCGATACAGGAAGTCCAATAAGCATTATTCGCCAGAAGTTCGTACCAGATGCATTAATAAATAGAAATAATAATTTAATTTTGAAATACAGTGGCATAAACAAAAGCCCATTATCCATTATTGGAATTGTAAACAGTTTTGTGTTTTTTGACGAAAATGAAATTGAATTAAATTTTTTTGTTGTAACAAATGAAACTATGAGTTATCCTATAATTTTGGGTAGGGATTTTTTAGCTGAATGTAATCTTAAATTAGAATGTAAAGAAAAAGTTTCAAAATGTGAAATCGAAAATGATTCATATGATAAAGAGTGTCGTAAGCTAATAAAAATTGAATCTGATGATACACAGGGTTTTAAACAGTGTAATGCGATAATGCAAGTGGAGGCTAAGAAGTTTGATTGGTCTAAAAAAAATGTCGATATTAATGGTGATGCAAAAGAAAGATTTCATAAAATGTTTCAAGATTGTTATGTAAACTGTAAGCGCCCCGATACGCCAAAGATTAGATGTGAGATGAAACTATTACTGAGTGATGAAAAACCTTTCCATTGCCCACCGAGAAGACTATCTTATATCGAAAAAGAACAGGTTAGAGTTATCTTGGATGATTTAATACAGAACGAAATAATTCGACCTAGTAATTCGGAGTATTCTTCTCCCATTGTGTTGGTAAGAACAAAAACGGGTGATATCAGATTATGTGTAGATTTCCTTAATTTAAATAAGGTAACTTTAAAAGATAACTTTCCGTTGCCTTTAATTGATGATTTGCTTGATTTTCGCTACTAGATTCAAAAAGTGCATTTCATCACGTACACATGGCAGAAGAAACGGTCAAGTATAGGTACTTCTTTTATAACACCTTTAGGCCAGTATGAATTTTTAAAAATGCCTTTTGGCTTGAAGAATGCGCCTGCAACATTTCAGCGTTTCGTCAACCATGTTTTCGATGATCTTATTCGAGCAGAGAAAATTGCCATTTATTTGGACGATATCATGATAGCCACTAGTACCGTTGATGAACATCTAGATATTTTGCAAAAAGTGTTTAATAGGTTAGTACAAAATAAACTGGAATTAAGATTAGACAAATGCGACTTTATGGAATCAGATATACGCTATTTAGGGTATAATATTTCGAGTAAGGGTATACGACCAGATGAGAAGAATATAGAATCTATAGTTAACTTCCCATTTCCAAACAATACAAAGGCAGAATACAGTTTTTTGGGTTTGTGTTCTTACTTTACGAGATTCGTTAAAGATTTTTCGCGGGAAGCTCAGCCTTTATATAAACTCATTAAAAAGAACATTAAATTTACATTTGGTGAAGAAGAACTAACTTGTTTCGAAAAATTGAAAAATAAATTAATTGAGGCACCTATTTTGGCAATTTATGACCCCAGAGATGATACAGAGCTGCATTGCGATGCAAGTTCTCTGGGGTTCGGGGCAATATTATTGCAAAAGAAACGTGACGGAAGATTTCACCCATTTTTTTTCTTCTCGAAAGGTACGACTGAATCAGAATCCAAATATCACAGTTTTGAGCTGGAAGCTTTGGCCATTATTTATGCTCTTCGGAGATTTCGCGTTTATCTACAAGGGTTAAAGTTTAAAATAGTGACTGACTGTAATTCTCTTATGCTAACCTTAAATAAAAAGGAAGTTAATCCCAGAATAGCTAGATGGGCACTTGAATTACAAAATTTTGAATACATACTTGAGCACCGTAATGGAAGTAAAATGTTGCACGTAGATGCCCTGAGCCGCATTTCAAATATCCTTGTACTTAAAGAAAACACATTTAAACAAAATTTATCCATTTGCCAATATAGAGACAAGAGAATTACTGAGATTCGCGAAGAGTTAGAAAATAGGGAAAGCAATGTTTTTGAAATGCGGAATGGCTTAATATACAGGAAATATGGACAAAAAATATTGTTTTATGTACCATTGGAAATGGAGGGAAATAAAATGAAAACGTATCATGACGAAATGGGTCATATGGGGTGTGATAAAGTTTTTAATGCTATAATAAAAGCATATTGGTTTCCTAATATGAAACAAAAAATTAAGCAATATATTTCAAACTGTTTGAAGCGTATTGTCTTCTCACCAAAGAGTGGGAAACATGAGGGGTTCTTGCATAGCATACCTAAGGGAAACGTACCATTTAAAACTTAAACACTCAAAAAAGAAATACGTATTTTTGGTTATAGATGGGTTTAGTAAATTTGTTAAATTATATGCGGTGTGTTCAGCAGGCGCGAGGGAGGCCCTAAACTGTCTAAAATCTTATTTCGGTAATTACAGTCGTTGGAAAGTATTGATATCCGGCAGAGGCAGTGCATTAACATCTAAAGATTTTGAAAATTTTTTAGAAAATAATAATGTAAAACACGTTAAAATCGCAACAGGCTCACCACAAGCCAATGGCCAGATAGAGCGCGTAAATCGTTGTATGGCACCAATGATAGCAAAATTAACGAGTGGTGGCTCTAATTTTAGTTTAGATAGGGTTTTACCAGAAATGGAGTTTTCATTAAATAATACAATTCATCGTAGTACAGGTACAACCCCAAGCGAAATACTTTTCGGAGTTCCTCAAAGAGGGCATGAGTCGATTTTCTAAAAGAAAGATTAGAAGAAGACATGGTGAACGAAAATGATCGAAATGTGACAGAAATTAGGGAAAAAGCAGCAGAAAATATAGTCAAGTCTCAAAATTATAATAAATTATTAAAAGATAAAAATCGAATTCAAAGATTGTATAAAGGAGGCGAATACGTTATGTTTAAAAATTATATAAGTACTCCAGGTGTGTGTAAAAAGATTGCACCTAAGTTCAAAGGGCCTTACAGAGTCTGCAAAGTCCTCCCAAATGATAGGTATTTAATTAGAGACATCGAGGGATTTCAAATTAGCCAAATCCCTTATGAAGGAATATGGGAAGTGGTGAATATGAAGCCTTGGTTAAACCATAATCTCTCTAATGAAGGCGTAATCGGACGATTACAGGTCAGGATGGTCGAACTGTGGCAGTATTGTAAATATTTATATACTTGTGGCATCATTGTAAACAATTACATAATGATTGGCAACACTAGGTGCAGCCATTTTTTTATAAGAGTTAGTCGATGAATAAACGGGTTAAGCTCAAGTTGTCGTGTTTTATTGGTTTGTCACTTAGAATATCAATATATGTAGCCGGAGTAATCATCCCACATACTACGAGTATAATAGGATTAGGGAGGAGGTTCTTGGTATAATCCTAGTATCAAACCCAGTCTGATTAACCGTTGACGACTGGTGTCTTTCATCTAAACGCTCCTTTTCGGATCGCAATAAAATCGTGTACACAGTCGAACAATCTAATTAACTTCCCTATAGGAATCTAAGAACTGCCAATTGGAAAAAGTCTTCTAAGCGTATGGCTAAGTTAGTTCTCCCCTGATGAAGAGAAAGTAACTAACGTCTCCAGCTTGGAAAATAACGTCATTTTGTTGACATCTGGAACAGATGAAGCTTTCGTTAATCTCGTCCAGTAAACAGGCCCAAAAAAAAAACAACCACACAAACTCATGGTGTACCAGGGAGCTCAAGCTACTAAGAAGAAAAACAAGAAGACTTCACAATGCAGCAAAGGCATCAACGACGGCTTGGGACTGCTATCAAAATAGTTTCAATACTTTTAAGACGGAAATGTCGAAAGCAAAGACGGAGTCCTGGATGAAGTTTTGTAAGAATTGGAGGACATAACTGAGTACTCAAGACCTAGAACATGTCTCTTCAAGGAACCCGCAAACCACGCTTTTTGCAAAGACCGGATGTTTGCTTCATAGAAACAGGGCAGGAAACACTTGAATATCTCAGGCAAAGAAACTTCCCTGGATGGCAAGAAAGGGCGAACAATGTAAAATGTTCTACCCCCTCTGGAATTGAGATAGATGGACTTGCAAGAGAGATTATCTGTAAGACTAAGGTGACCCGTGTGGTAAACTCCTTCTAACCCTATAAATCTGGAGAAACGGGCGGAATTATTACTCTGGATATGTGTTAATGTGCAGTGGTTGACTTTGTATACCAAAAATTTTGAATATTGGCTACTCCGGGACATTCCCAGTTGTGTGTTTTATTGATTATTTCGTTTAGTTGTTCTGTTGACACTTCTATGTCATTTTGCTGCAGCAGATCCTTTTGCCTCTTTTATTCCTCATGTATCTAATGTGCTGTGTTGTCATGTTGAGTTGCTGCTGACCACATTTCCTTCCAATAAAGAGTGATTTCTTCCTGCATTTGTTGTATTTAGTTGCTTATAGAAATTTTTTTTCTTTACTTACTAAATAGCTGACTCTTTGTATTTTGCAAATCTAGCAGCATATATGTACTTCCAGTTTCTGTTTTTGGGTGTCGAAAATTTCTTCTATGGGTTTCTTATGTTTCTGTTTTAAGATTTCTAAACGTTTAATGATATTACTTGATCGATTTCCTTTCTTATATTGTGTCAACCTCTCCAAATATTTTCTGAAGTTATTTATTTTGTTCTCAATCCGTATTTGCCATTTTGATTTGCGCCGAGAGTGTTTGTTTCGTGGTAGGGGTTGATGGTGATTTATTATTATTACGGTTATTTCAGATACGAGTTTATGGTATATGTGTATGTGTGGATGTGTTCCATTCTTGAATCATTATGTAAATGGGATGGTAAAATTTGAATAATTATAATTTCAATTATGAAGGGTTTTCCATTCACAAATGTTACAGGTGAATGGATTGCGCTTTCGAAAGACGACAACGATTTTTTATGGCCGGAATTGGATAGTATTGATCTGGGCAACGTTTATTTTCAACAAGATGGCACTACGTGCCACATAGATCTTGTGATTTAACACCTTGTGACTTTTTTCTTTGAGCCCACGTGATATAAAAGGCAGTTTCGAGTTGCAAGTCGTGTCGGCACTATTGTTTTTTTTGTGTGTGTTATTTTTCGTATTATTTAATTCATATTTATGTCAGTGTTCGCCTAATAAGAGTACATGTTTTTATAATTACTGCTTTTTGTATCTTGTGATGTATAATTGGTTTGATGTTGATATCTTTTAAGTTTTTAATAAATGTTTTTGCTGAAATCGCAAATGGGATTGTTTTTGGAGTATTTTGTTTCCATATTCGTTTTATTTCTTGAGTTAGTTCACTATATTGTTCAATTTTTTCTGTGTATGTTGGTATCATAGGGGTGCTGATTTCTATAAAATATGTAATTGTGTTTATTTTATTTATTAAAGCAATAGGTGTGTATTGTATCCGAGTTTAGGGTATATTCTCCACTATCTAAGATGTTTAAAGGGGTATATTTGCTTTCTTTAATATGTTGTTTGTTGGCTATTTCTTTCTGTATTATTTCTACAACTATGTTGTGTCTATGTGTATACTCTGTGCCTGCTAGAATTTGGCATCCTGCAGTTATGTGGCATTTTGCGGCATTTGTCGTTAGTTATAATCGGGTATTTTATTATGTATTTTTACTAAGAATGAATTGATCTTGAACGGCGATTATAAATCCTTCCGTTTCAGGATGAAGCTCTGCTCTATGAAGCCACTGTTAATCTTGTCAATATTTGGGTATTCCATAATGTGTAGGTGTTTGCTATGTAGTTGTTTCTGTGCCCAAGCTGTCTTCTTTTCTTCAACCGTTGTTTGGGTGATTGTTATTTCAGTGTTTTTTAGATTTAGTGGGGTGTAGTGCTTATTTTCAAAGACTATTGCTTTGTGTAGGTCGAATGTGCGGGTGTGGAAAAATTGTCCTAATTTTGAAATGTGGTTATTGTGAAGGTTTTGGAAAGTAATGAATCCTCCTCCTCCTTCTAGTCTTGGTATTGCAAGTCTTTGTGCGCATGAGTTGGGGTGAAGTTTTCTATATTTGGTAAGTTGTCTTCTTGTTGTTCTTTCCAGGTTATCAATATCAGTCTTGGTCCAGTTTATTATTCCGAAGGATTATGTAAATATTAGTATGGAGTACGTGTTGATTGCTTTAGAGAGATTCTAGGAATTTACATAGTTGTGTTTTAAGTATCTGGTTAAGACGCTTTTTGTATTGCAGTGAACGTTGGTTTTGAATAGAGGTGTGGCCTGTTTTTGTACTTTGTTACAATCCAAGATATTTGTACGTTTCACGTTCTTCTATGCTTTCAAGGATTTAATGTTTAAGTCAGTGGGTCAGTAAATTTTCCTTTCTCTATGTGTTGTGCTTTGCATTTCCTGATGCCAAAGCAAATTTTTATATCGTTTGTTATTTGTTCCGTAATTTTTAAAAGTGTGTGGTTTTTTGTGTTTTGCAATTTTTTCGTCTTTTATATTGTATCCATTTGTTGTATTGTTAAGGGTGCTGGAAAGAGGTTTAACACAGAGACAAAACCAGAAAGCTATTTAAGAGTCACCTTGAAATATTCCTTTGTGTAAATTTGTTCTGTTGTTATTGTTTTTGTGAATTTGTGTTTCCATTTATTCATTGTGCTCTGTAGAAAGTTTATTAATTTGGGTGTATTTTGTTTATTTGGAGCACTTTTATTTGCCAGCTAACATATGTGGCACGGAGTCGAAGGCTTTATGGAAGTCTATGTAGCATGAATGTAGATTTCGTTGATTTAACGTGGCTTGTTTCATAATTGTTATTGTTTGAGGTGATGGTTTTATATAGTGTAGCGAGGCATGTTATTAGTCTATAGTTGGAAGGATTGGTAGTTTTATTAATATACTTTTAGGTGTGATATATGTTTCACCTATTGTAAGAAATTCTGGTAGGGTTTTTGGTTCACCTAATGGGGTTTCCAATAACAGGTGTTATTGGTGAATGGATTGCGCTATCGAGAAATGATTAACGATTTTTTTGGCCGGAATTGGATAGTATTGATCTGGACAACGTTTATTTTTAACAAGTGCCACAAGGGAAAAGTTTCCGGACCCTGTTATCATTCGAAGAGGTGATCACAATTGGCCACCGAGATCTTGTGATTTAACACCTTGTGAAATTTTTCTTTGTGGCCACGTGAAATAAAAGGTCTACGCCAACAGCCCAGGGTCGATTCAAGACCTCAAATATGGAATTCGTGAGGCTTCCGATGACATAGGGCAGCCACTTTGCAAATCGGTTATGGAAAATTTCTTGAAAAGTATATTGTCCTGTAAGCATGGTTGTGGTGGTCATTTGCCTGAGGTTATTTTTCACTATTAACGGCGTAGAGGAAGGCCTCTTTATAATGAAATAAACATCCGATGATTTAAAAATCATTAAAAAATAGAATTTTTTCTTGAATATCAAAATAATACCTCTGTTTGGAAAACCCTAAATTAATTTGTTAATTGCTAGTGCTAGAAAATGATGTGCTGAGTAAAATTTTTTGTACCAGAAATTTTGTATGTTGTCTATTCCTGGGCATTTCCAATTGTGGGTTTAATTGATTATGTTGTTAGCTCACCTGTTGACAGTGCGATATTGTGTTGTGGTTGTAGATCCTTTTGTGGGTGTTCCTCTTAGCGAACCCATGTATCTGAATCGTTGTGTTGAGCAGATATTGGCCATATGTTTTTCCAGTAGTTCGATATTTGTTCTTTTGAGGGGGGAATTATTTGCAAGTCTTCTGTAGATGCTAATTTTTTGTAAAAGGTGTTTGATTTGCCACCCCATCATTAAAATTAAGATGATAGTTTACAGATTGTAAGTAGAGTGTTTGGTGAAAGAATTAAAAGAGAAGAAGCAAATTGTGTCAGTTGAGCTAATTGAAGGAAGAACCCATTACTGTCCTGTAAGGACACAACTTTTTTTATTTTATTTTATTTTGTTGCCGCTTTCTGATTGTGTTGATTGACTATGGATGCGACAACTTTGCAGGCTTTAATAACAGCGGCCATACGAACTGCTACGGAACAGACGAAGAGGGAATTTGAAAGTTCAATTGACAGGTTAACAAACAGACTTTCAACACTAGAGACCCCTGCTGCGGTTGTTAAACACGCACCCGTAGCAATCACTGGAAACGTACAGTGTGATGAATCCTTTGTCGTTATCAAGTCGCTTCCCGAATTTAATGGGATACACTCACGATATGTGTCGTGGAGGAACGCGGCTCAGGCTGCGTATAAGTTGCGTGAACCATATGACAGTAGTTCGCCCCACTACCAAGCGGTGATTATAATTAGGGCATGCAACGGGAATGCTGAACTAATCAGCACGTTAAATCAAAAGTATCGCCAGGACGCACTGCGTGTGTTTATTTCGGGATTTAATAGGCCCTTGTGCGATATTTTATCGAATCTCGGCACTACTGAAAGAGTGCTCAGAAGCCTTTGCTGACCCAAACGAGTCCTTACCTTTTAATACAAGGATCATAGGGAGCATAAGAACAACAAATGATGCGCCAGTCTATTCTCGGTTTTTATCCTTATCCAATGGCTGCATCTCAACGGAGAAATTTCCGAGCTCCTCCGTAATACGTAATAACACCTTCCATATCGCCTTATAATAATCCAATATGGGTTGTTGGAAAGAAGGGTCGTACGGATTTAGGAGAACAATAGATGCGTCTGGTTATTGACTTCAGGAATTTGAATAAAAAAACGATCAGTGACAAATACCCAATTCCAGAAATCTCAGCAATCTTGGCTAATTTGGGAAAGTCATCATTATTTACCACTCTTTACCACTCCATGTTTACGTCGATGACGTCATTATCTACTCCAAAGCGAGGATCAGCACATTAGGGATGTTAGGCGTATTCTCATGAAACTTTACGAAGCCAACATGAGAGTTTCGCTTGAAAAATCCAAGTTCATTAAAAGCGAGGTAGAATTTCTCGGGTTCATAGTTTCTGGTGAGGGCATACAAATTTGTCCAGATAAAGTTAAAGACATAAATAAAATATGAGACCCCTAAAACACTTCGTGCCTTACGGTCATTCCTGGGACTTTCGGGATACTAGAAACGCTTGTAAAAGGTTATGCGACAATCGTTAAGCGGTTAACTAAATATCTTCGCGGGGAAAACGGAAATGTTAGTGCTAGTCGCTCTAAAAATATTCATATTCAGTTAGACGAAGATGCGATAAGAGCCTTTAAGAGAATTAAGGAAATTCTCGCTTCAGAGGATGTCCTATTGTTATACCCTGATTTCGAAAAGCAATTTGACTTGAGAACGGATGCATCCTCGCATGCATTGGGTGCGGTTCTGTCAAAAGGTGGCCGACCTATAACCATGATTTCCCGAACTCTTTCCGCTACTGAGGAAAATTACGCTACGAATGAGCGTGAATTATTGGCAATAGTGCGGGCTCTTCAAAAATTGGGAAACTATCTTTATGGTGTTAAGCAGCTTAATATCTACATTGATCATCAGCCTCTTACGTTTGCTATATCAGACAGGAATCCAAACGCAAAACTAAAACGTGGGCGAGCAATTGTGGAGGAGTTTTCCCCCAAATTTTTTTACAAGCCAGGGAAGGATAATGTTGTGGCTGTCGCGTTATCACGTCAGCATATTAACGATTTGGAGAATTCGGGTTCCTCTATGAATGCTGTGGTGCTCAGTGAGGAGTCACTCACTCAAACTATTCCCACGATACCTAATCCGATAAATTGTTTTAAGAAACAGATAATCCTCGAAGAGGGTAATTCACCCTCGAGAACTTCAAAAGTTATTTATAGAACGCAGATGAGACATCACATAATTTACAACAGAAATGAATTATTAAAATCCATGAGGGACTGTATTAGTCCGAGTGCTGTAAATGGACTACTTTTGACAAGGTTTCCTCCGTGAAGTATAATAGGCCAGTTCATACAGTTATAGGGCAAAGGCCTATAGATGTGATCCATTCCATTCCACAAGAATTGCGAGAAGACATAGTTAACAAAATAACCAAAGCACAAGAACTTGAATTGGAACGGTTGAATAGGTGTAGGAAACGAAAGACATATCAGCCAGGAGACGAGGTGTTTATAAAGACAAACAAAAGAATAGGGAATAAGTTGACAAAACTGTATTTAGAAGGGACTTGGGAACTACGGTCGTGAAAATTGGGAGAATGATTCACAAGGCAAACTTGAGGTAACGCGTTTTTTTTCTTTGTTTCTTACCAGATGTTTGCTTTTGATGGCTGTCATATTTAAGTATACAAACACACATTATATATAGATTGCTGCGGGGAAGGTTGCCATTTAAGACCAATACGAAATTTTGATACATAGAACTAACTTGACCAATTATGAAGCTATAGCATCAGACACAGAGGAACTGTATCCATTATCCCCTGCGAAGAAGCAACTTCAGGCAGACGCCGATCAAATCCTTGCCTTGCTGGGAACTCTTAAGGTACACCATCATCATTCGCGTGGTATTAACATCCTGGGCACCCCACTTAAATACATAGCCGGAACACCTGACTTTGACGAATTAAATGAAATAGCTACTAAGGAACGCGAACTTGTAGAGGCTAACGAACGACAGATTACAATTAACACCCGGCTGCAAACAAGAATAAATAACCTGACACGGACAAAAAAAGATTTATTGAATATAACGAAGGCAACGGTAGTGGACTCAGGCCATTTATTTGGGTTGGCCACGGCAAGAAACAGAGCGGTACTTCATTTTTTTTTTCCTTATTAAATATCCTAAAATTTGTAAAAAAGTAAAACCCTTACCGGTAATTCACGATAAAAAAATTCACATTATTTTCCCACAAGAAATGCTGACGATAAGTATGCTATTTAAGAATGCCATACAAAACATTAAAACAAACAAAACGACATGTTGAATTGCATTAAACAACTGTGGCAATAGCGGATGCGCTGGCAGAGGCAATGACGTTTAATTAAAAATTGTAAAATCCCTCCTTGGCTGACTCGCGTCTGTAACCGTTCGTAATATCGGCTACTCCTAGTATTAGGAGAAATAAATAAACGTTAATAAAACCGAAAAAATATTTTTATTTTAAAATGGGTTAATTTATACGAGCAAAGACGTGGTTTCTCGCGTCTCGAACTTGTTACAACGGTTCGCCCTTCCTTTTCTTTTCACCCGACCGACCGCATCAATGTACCCGTTTGACTCTATCTTATTACTTACTCAATGATTGAATAAATAATAATTTGAATTTGAATTTATTTATTACTAGTATAATAATACATTATAATTTACAATAAACTGTAAGTCCTACAGAGACTATTAAAAGTCTGTTCGTAGGCTAGTAGCATTTATAATGACAATCTTACAAACTAAATATAACATTTAATAAGTTTTGTATGTAACATACGTAACATACATTTGACTTACTAACTAACTAACAACAAACTTACTTATATCTAGCGGTTCTATGAAGAACATAAAATAATTTTTTTTTTTTTTTTTTTTTTTTTTTTTATTTTACAATGAAATAGCGCGATATTAACAAATATCATAGGTGTAAATTAGTTTTTGTTAACCAGATTTTTATATCTTTTTTATTTTTGTCGTTAATTACATCATAGGCTTTTAACCTCTTTGGAAGCTGATTAAATATTTTAATGCTATGGTTTATGTAACATTTTGAACCAATACGTAATTTACATTTTATGTGCTCAATTTGTCTATTTCTAGTATTTATTATCCTTGATAGAAAATAATTCTTTAAGTTATTGTAATTTTGTATTAAAGCTGTAAAGTAGAACAACTTTTTTATCGAAAGAATGTTGTTAATCTTTAAGGAATTATCTGTTATTGAGTTTTGTTTACTCTTAAATATTATTTTTAATATTTTATTTTGTACTAATTCAATCCTATTTAGTTCAGATTTGTACGCACCTCCCCAAGCTACGATACCGTAAGAGGTGACTGACTCAAATAGGGCATAATAAATAGTTAATAATTGTTCTTTGTTTAATATATATTTTAATTTGGCAAAAACAAAGATTAAATATCTATTTCGCTTTATTAAATAATTAATTTGAAAATCCCATTTTAACTTATAATCGATTAAAATGCCAAGATATTTAGTGCTTTCAACCCGTGTTATTGGAATACAGTTACATTTACTGTTAGAATCATGATTATGCATAAATATATTATTATTTCCAGGTACAGAATCTTTATAAACTCCAAAAGTTAGAAATACCGTTTTATTATTGTAATATTCACAGATAACTTGTTTTGACACATCCATGTAAATATTTTATTTGCAATTAATTTTGCATTTAATTTAGCAAAGGGCACATATTTTTATTAATCTTTATATGTAGATAAATACAAATATGTACGTATATTTACATACATATACTTATATATACATATAAATATGTATTATATGTTATTTATAATTATGTATGTATATATGTATGTATACACCGTTTATGCTGATGGTAAATTATAGAAAATTTTTATTAGTGTTACATTATCAAATAATAAGACAATAATTTTTTTTACTACCATATATTCCGGATCAAAAAGATATACATAGCTACTATCAGAAGCACTTAGATAATTTACTGAATGTATATCGAATATTTTTAAGTATCATGAGATCATCTATTTAGGAGACTTCAATTTAAGTAATTTATACTGGTTATTTCTTAGTAACAATCTGTTGTCTACCAATTCTAGATCTTATATTTACGTCAAATGATTTAAAAATTTCTTGTGAAGAATGTGATGAGCTTAAATCAAAAAATGCTTTTGCCCCATAAAACATTACTCCTTCATTTTGAATTCTTTGATTTTGATACTAACGTAAATATCCAATCTCAGGAGTATATCTACTCAAAAGTAAATCATGCGGCTATTAACGCCTTTCTCAGTAAAACTAATTGGGAGTTTTTGGACTCTTGCGACAATCCCATTAATTACACAGGGCAAAAAAAAAAAAAAAAAAAAATCTGCGGCAATAATTTTGTTAATGGTTTTCATTAGCACTTGTATTATATATATTGAGTATGAAATTACATTTTTTGAATTGACTCTGGTTCTTGAGATAAACGCAAAGTTAAAAATTACTAAAAAAATTTAAAGTGCCCTCCTACAGTTGCACTAATTTGATTAAACCTAACTACGGTTTCGTTATCTGTTTGCATATTTAGGTACAACACTTTCACTTATTTGCTGTTAGACTCAGAAGTTATCAGTTAGTGTCATTTTTCAGTTTTAAAGAAATTGTTGTCTCGAAAATATGAGTTCGTCAGGAAAACCTTGTGTTAACGATTGCAACAGTTTTTGTTATATATGTGGCAAATTTTGTTCGCAAAAGCAAAGAAAACAGATCACAGAGCTTGTGAAAACAACCTACCAAGCATACTTTGGGATAAAGTATGTACAAAAGAATAAATATTGGGTGCCCAATATTGTGTGTGAGTCTTGTGGAAGTAGGAAAAGCAAATGTGGTTCATGAACCACTGATAAGCCGAGAAAATATTCTTCTTCCACCACTTCACATCAAGCTTGGGCTAATGAAACAGTTTATCAAAGCCCTTGATAAGACCGGTGACTGTTTTAAATATGTGTGTCAAAAATTTAGGTCTTTAAGTATGGACAAATTAAAAGCAGGTGTCTTTCATGGGCCGCAGATCCGTACTCTTATAAAAGACATTGAATTTATAAACCATATGTCACAAATTGAATCTAAAGCATGGCTAAGCTTTGTCTTAGTAGTGAAAAATTTTTTGGGGAATCATAAGGCACCAGATTACCAAAAACTAGTTGATGAAATGCTTCGAAATTTCTGCAGTTTCGTAGCTAATATGAGCAAATTCCCGAAAAACTTGGGCGATTATAATGAGGAACAGGGAGAACGGTTCCACCAGGATATAAAAATAATGGAAGAAAGGTACCAAGGTCGATGGGACTGCCACATGATGGCAGACTACTGCTGGACCTTACTAAGGGATTGTCCAAAGCAAAACCATAACAGAAAAGCCAACAGAAAAACTTTTTTGTAATGTTTTTAAATTATTTAAGTTAACTGCAAATATATATTTTTGTTTTTGTATAATTTTTAATGATATATATTAATAAAAATATTTTTTTAGTGCATATTGGTATTTTAATACTGTTTTTTTCAGTGAAATAGATAATAGTCTTTATCTCAAAAACTAGAGTCAATTTGAGAAATCTAAAATTTTTCTAGTATTCAGCACACTAGTCTCACACAGAATTGACTTAAACCAACCCTGCCGCAAAATGACTGTTCCCCAGTGTTATTATTTGATTTTTTGTCAGAAGTTCACATTTGCAGTATCCAACTGGGTCCCATTGAAACGAATCCAGTTGCGTTATAAGCCACCATGGTTTAATACAAATTTGGCGAATTTGAAAAATCGAAAAAACAAAGCCTTCAAGACTTTCGAATCCAGCAAATCTGAAATCGATCACTTATATTTTCTGAAGTTGAGGACAGATTTCAATAGCCTCCACAACTTTTTGTTTAAACAATTCATTCTTTCTGTAGAAACGAAGCTAAAATCTAATCCCAAAAGATTTTGGCATTTCATTAACTCCAGAAGAAAAATTAATGGTTTTCCAACCAGTTTGGAGTACGATAATATGACTTCCAACAACACCCAGGACTCATGTGACTTATTTGTAAGTTTCTTTCAAAAAGTGTATGAAAAGTATGTCTCTAGGCCAGTTTCATTCTTATCCTCTCCATCTTTAGAAACTGTAAGTAGTTTTGAAATTTGCATTTAATAACCATGCCCAGCTAGATGTGGTATTTACAGACTTCCCAAAGGACTTCTCTTACGCAAGCTCGAACATTATGGAATCAGGGGAAACTTATCACGGGACTCACAGTGGCCCACTGTTATTCAATATTTTTATTAATGCCTTACCGACTGATTTTAAGTTTGCTAACTGCCTAATGTTTGCGGATGACGTAAAACTTCTACTTGAAGTAAGTAAACCATATGACAGCAATAATCGCAGTCAGATATATGTACTTTCGAGCAATGGTGTACAATAAACCATTTATATCTCAATGTAAAAAAAATGTATTGTGATAAAATTTACTAGGAAATCAAACTTTCATCTATTTAACTACAAATTAAATCAAAGTGTACTAAATCACCGTTACGAAATGAAAGATCTAGGTGTTAGTTTTGATGTTAAATTATCATTCTCCAATCATGTTGATTTTTTTGTCTCCAAAGCATTCGCAATTATCGGTTTCATTAGAAGAAACGCTGCTAACTTCAAAGATCCACAGACGTTGAAATAGCTTTATATTGCATTAGTGTAGGTACCCTCTATGTGAACTGTGTTTATTTTCCGCGAATAATTTTTTGTATGCAAAAATCGTACAAAAGTGAAATTATCGGTAAAATACGCACGAACTTATGGACTGACCTGATAGATTCCACAGAGGCTCAAAAGGATTCAAATTGAGCGACTAATGGGGTGTTAGCTGTTTTGGAGCATTTTGCAAGAGACAAAGCTTAAAGATTTCGGTTTTGTGTTTTGGGTGATTATCTTGTTGGAACCAAAACGTTCTTGATAAGCCAAGATTTTCGTCGCTTTGGGTCAAATTTCTTTTTAAAATGTTCAAATACCCCCATTTATCTGTTTGTCGATTCAATAAATTCTAACTGACCCACATTCTTGCCGTCATACTTCCTACACTATAACTTCACCAGCGCAATGCTTGACAAGATTTTGTTTTTAAGTACATTGTCTGACTTGCGCCAAATAATTTCCTTTGGTTTCCGTGTTTTCATATTTTTACCATTTTTAACCCTACGTGAGGCACCCAGGTCTGGCTAACCCTTTTTCTACTTCGGACGTGATTTTGACATATTTCTATGTATTATAGCTAACGACTTGGGCTTGCCAATAGCTTCCTAAAATTTAATTTTCTATCGATTTACGGATATAACCTTTCAAAAAGAATCTTCGAAGAAGAGGAAAGAAAAGGATTAAAAAAGTTACACCTTCGGTTGGGCACCTCAGGCCTGGCTGGACCCCTATGTATTTACATGCATTTGTATGGGAATATGTGGCAAATGCGTCACATTCATAATTAATTTTTAAGTACCGCAGGTATATATTTTTTATTGTTTACCTTTTTCGTGGGGTTTGGCATGCATTGAGCTACCATCAGAAGCAAAAATAATCGATGGTAATATTTTGCTTTGTAAAAAAAAGATTTTTTTCTTTTGTTCTTTATTTTGACACATTTTGAAAAGGGTTGAAGAAAAAAAGTTGATTACAATGAAATTCATGGTAAAATATGAAATGATAAAAATGATGAAAAGCCAAATCTGTAGTTGATACTCTACTCTTCGTAGACTACTACGTTACGAAGTGCCCATTAAAACAAAAGTACTTATCTATAATATCAGTACGCACCAACTTATGTCTGAGAGACTGAGACACAATATTACCAATATTAGATTAAAAATTTAATGACTAAAAGGAAAATTGCCACAATTATAGGAAAGCTCACTACCACTAAATAAAGGAATTTCTCTAATATCTCCTTTATTTGTTATTTTATCTTTTTTAGCATTTAATAAACTACGCAGTGCGACAATTTTCAAGTCATCGGCTCGGACCCAGACCAAACCAATTGCAAATACAATGCATGTACAATAGTAAAACCCCAACTGGGGTTTGGTCTACCGGGTCACAATTTTTTTTACAGTGAATTAAAGTTTCGCAATACTGATCAAATGCCATTTTAAATAATATGGTAAATCCAGTACAAATATTGATTTTTCTTATATTTCGTCTTAAAAGACTTTTAGTAAAATTCAATGATAAATTTTTTGTAGAACATATTAAACCCACCGTTATGTGACTATTTAATCCATTTTTTTCCAAAAATTATTCAAAAGCCCTCTTACACTGGGTATTAAAGGGTTAATGTGTTCTACAAAAAGATTCCTTGGAAAATTTCACTAGGAGTTGTCAAACACATTGAGCACATATAGGTTAAACGTATTTGAAAAAAATTTAACGAAACCGAATGTTTGTATTTCATGTATTCTATTTATATCAAATAAAACTCTGAGTTTGTTTTGGTGGAAATAGAGCTGGGCTCTGAAAAAACCAATCGTTTAATTCATTTAGCTAGTGATGCTGAATTTAAGCTTAGAGACAGGTTTGAAATTGCTGTTTTTTCGGAGGACTTACATCTGAATGGCTATCGCTGTCTAACTCCGCACCTTCGAATACAGCGTTTGACCGCCAACAAATTTCAGCCAACACTGCATCCGGGGCTTTTTCCCTTGTATCTATCATAGTAAAAAGAATACAAAATAATTCAATAAAAAAGAATTGCTGTAAAATTGTATTGTTTCTTAAAGTCATCTTTTTTCAAATGGCAAAGATACTGGATGATATCGTTCTCCATGCTCGTCGGATTCGGTGGCGAGTTGTCTACTAAATTCATCCAAATGAAAATGCATGAAACGAACTTTGAGAGGCATGTTGACTTGAATGCATTCAACATAGTTCGTACATCAGACTTGTAGGTTTCTGATCTATTTTTACCTAGAAAGCCTTCAATAATCATTTTGATTACGTGCCAAGCAATCAACTCAGTGTCTATTAAAACAGCGTTAAATGACTAATATTCATCAGTTTCCTTACATCTGGGCCATTCAGAACACCTATATATGTAAGAAACAGGAATATGAAAACAATATTAATATATAATATTCTAAGCATATTTTACCATTGACTAGTTTAGCTGGGCTTTATCGAGGAAATATTTTTCGTAAACACTCGAATATTTCGACACGTTTAGTTAATGTAAAATGGCCACTAATATAACCAAAGTTGTTATTGTTTCCTTTGCAAACTTCCATTTTAATTAAACAGTTGTCACTTTAGATGATCACTCGCGAATAATTACTGCTCTTACCAATCAAAATCGAGTTATTGGCCCACTTTATTAGTTGATCCAATCCACAACAGTATGCAATGATATTTTATCCTTTCAAACGCATTGGTGCGACGAGTGCAGTCATTAGTTTCAACCATAAATTCAGGAACACAGTCCATAGAATTTCGACTTTTATCACTTCCTTACACAGTTTTTGCATTTTGCTGTTGTTGTAAGATAAATTATGAGCTGTTATTGCAGTATATCCTTTTCTCACTATAGAGAAATGCACACGGAAAACAGTTCGCAAAATCTAATAACAGCTCAGTAAAAACAAAGTTGATATTTACAAACCATTTTTGGGGGGTTGAAATAAAGATACATTTTTAATATTTTCCTATTGTAAACTTTGAACATTTCGGCTTCTTAATCAAGAAAATAAGGCATTAGAAATTTTTTTACTAGGTTGAAGTTGTTTCGGAAGTACCCATTTGTAAATGCTCGTACATATACATACATATGTGTATATATACATAATATATATTTCAAAATTTACATATATACATAGGTGACATATGCATACATACATGCACATAAATATATATGTGAGATGGTAGCCCTGAATCATACTAGTAACACCAGAGAACGTAAATTCATAGAGAAGGCGCAGGAACGAATGGACAGGTTAAATGTCAAAACACATCAAAACGAGGGTAGGAAGTTAACAGTAGAGAGTTAACATAGCGGAGCGTAGTCAACATAGCGGAGCGTAGTCAACATAGCGGAGCGTAGTCAACAGAAATAAATATAGCGTTTGCATTGAAATGTAAAATGCCATGATTTGATGTTAGGGAAAAGAAAATAACAGCAGACTTGTACATTTTTCTTTCATGCTTATTTGCCGTCGGCATTTTGCAAGCGCAAATGGATTATTTCTTGTGAGATGAATAAATTAATTTTAAGTAACGCAATAGCACCGTAGGCCTAAGTAGCTAGAGCGCTCTATCAGTTAGTGTTATATTTCATATTTCTCTAATAAATAATAATAATAATAATTCTAAGTATATGCATGCACGAATATGAAATTTTAAGTATCTCATTGACTAAATTGTATTGAATTTAGGTCTATTATCAAAATTATTCAAATATCATAACACAAAAAATAACTTTGTAAACCATTCATTTACATCAAGGATTATTATTCAGTAAAGTGTTGAATTAATATAACATCTACCATCCATATTCATGTGGGCAGAAAAAAACATGACTTGCCTCAAAAGCCAGCTCATACACCTCTCATACACATCTGCATATCGTCCCCTTAGTATTAAAAGAGCCTATAAATTTTTTGATGTTTTGAGAAAATGAATTTCAAACTTTTTGTCGAAAGTAGCTCTCACTCAAATCTCGTTATGTCTGCAAATATTTATTATTTTTTGACTGACGTTTTGACCCACTTTGTGGAACTAGAATTTGACAAAAGTTTGACGACATATAAAATCGACGATGGAGAATCCAAAAATTCAATAAAAAAATAATAGCCTATGAGCACATAGGCTATTGTTATACTAAGGGGACGATATAAAGAATTCAAAGCAAATAGACAAACGTATGCAAACATATTTCTAATATACATATGTATGTATGTATGTATGCAAAAATCACATTTATTTTTCATGCTTATTTCCCGTAGGCATTTTGCATGCGCAAATGGATTATTTCTTGTGAGATGAATAAATTAATTCTAAATATATGCATGCATGAATGTGAAATTTTAAGTATCTAATTAACTAAATTGTATTGATATTAAGTGCATTATCAAAATAATTTCAAAATATTCACATAAAAAATTGGCTTTGTAAACCATTCATTTGCATCAACGGTTATTATTCAACAATATGTGTCCTTTTTAAATTTTTATATCCATATGTATGTACATACATATATTCATATACTAAATAGATATAACATCTACCATCCATTTCATGTGGGCAGAAAAAAATCTTGACCTGCCTCAAAACACAGCTCATATGTATCTACATATAAAAAATTCAAAAGCAAATAGACAAACGTATGCAAACATATTCCTAACATATGCAAAAAAAACTCATCTAAACGGCATTCGCGTACATAAACATATGTATGTATATATGCATATATGAATACATATGTTGGGACAATGTACATATGTACGAAAATGTTTCTATTCTAAGCAAAACAATGAATATTCGTATATACATACATATAATATAACCGTACATACTTACTTTTGCCCTTACATGTGTATGCTTCCAAAACTAAAATTCTAAGACTAGCGACTACAAGAACAAAATGCAGTCTTATGCGCAGGCGTAGCGGCCATCGTTCTAGTTGACATAGCGCTGAACAGTCGCGGCGGCGCCGAACAGTTTCAATTCTTGTACTGTACAACAAAAACTCATCATCAAAAAATTCATTGATAAATTCGAGCTCATAGTTCTAAGAGCAAGTACTTTCATTCATAAAACGAGCCGCCCATATGCCAATTTTCTCGACAATTCGAAAATAGTCAATATTGGAATATTTCGCGTTGAATTATTTGCCAATATTTGGTAAATCTTCAATTTTTGTCAAGTCGAGTGGCCGCGGCTCCGTACATATGTATGCATCAATATATGTATGTAAATATGTGTTCTAAATTCTCGACAGCAATAGCAAATCGAAATATTTTTTCTGTCGCAAGTGCTCGCAGACTCATATGTATGTATAGCTATGGAAGTTTGTATGCATGTATTTATGTATATGCGTGTTTGCTTTTGCACGTCCATATGAACGATTTTTCATATGCAGATATTCATTTGATTTTGCTGAACGAATATATTGCTTTTGTAGGGAAATCCTGTCGAATTAAATTATTGGTATATGTTCATTTAAGTTCTTTTTACCAAATAAATATTATTATCCTTAAGAAAAATTAAACACTAGTTTTTTTAATCTCTATTTTTTATTTTTACCAACAAGTAAGTTAACTACTCATATATGGTATATATATATTACAATACTATAAATAATAGGTATTTTTTGTACATTTCCTGAAATGAAAAAAAATTTAAACTTGTGAAAGCACGAATTACGAAATTGTTCTTATATTATAACAATTGCTTGGATAAATAAGAGCCTCCGTCAATTTTGGGCAAATTTTAAAATTGGAATTCTTCTGATCAATATCAAATAATTTCCTAATGACCTTAGAGCTTGCAGTGGCCATGGGCGGTTGGAATATCATATTTTATAAATACATTACGGATGGACTTTATGAGATGGCAATAGTCAAACATGCAAAAATTGGATATTTATGCACGACAACGATCCCAAACATACTGCGGGAGTGGTCAAAAACTGGCTTTCGCAGGAAAATATTACCCAGCTCGATTGGCCAGCACAAAGTCCGGATTTAAATCCAATCGAAAACTTGTGGAATGATGTGAAGACGATGGTTGGACAAAAAAAATTAAAAAATATCGATGAACTTTGGGAAGGTGTACAGGAAGCATTGAACTCTATTCCTTTGGACAGGTGCCAAAAGTTAATAGAGAGTTTACCACGCAGGTGTGAAGGAGTTATACGGAATAACGGCTATTCTACCAAATATTGATATGGTAAAAAATAATAGTCAACAATCTTTTCTCATTTCTAACAAATATTTCATATTTTTTACAGAAATCAAAACTGCGCTAAGTCTTTGTCCAAATCCCACTATGACCAAATAAGAATTACTTCTATTTTATCATATTTTTTCTAGGGAAAACTGTCTACTTTAAGTTATTTTGTCTTATAATAAAGTGTTAAATATATTTAGTTAAAAAAACTGGATTTATTTTGGTTTCATATCATTTAATCGAGCATTATATTGAACTCTTTTTAAGTGCGCTAAACGTTTGACCATAGCTGTATGCATACATACAATTACTCGCAATTTTCATAAAAAAACCAAAAAGAACAAATCTGTAAACATGCATACAAATCATATGGACATATCAAATGTAAGCTAATGTAAACTACATTTTTTCACATTAGCGTATCACTCTCTCCCTCTCATTTCTCTCCGGCAGCCATATTAATTAATTTCCTACTGTTAGCGTGTGCTGATTTCATTTTCCTACCCGTATTTTGTTAGGAGGAACGGTAACACCAGAGAACGTAAATTCATAGAGAAGGCGCAGTCCCGGCCCGTTCCTCCTAACAAAATACGGGTAGGAAAATGAAATCAGCACAAGTTAACAGTAGGAAATTAATTAATATGGCTGCCGGAGAGAAATGAGAGGGAGAGAGTGATACGCTAATGTAAAAAAATGTAGTTTACATTAGCTTACATTTGCTTGCGTACAGAACAGAGTTGTTCATTTGATATGTCCATATGATTTGTATGCATGTTTACAGATTTGTTCTTTTTGGTTTTTTTATGAAAATTGCGCGCAATTGTATGTATGATTGTTTATATACATATATTAGCAAAGGACATATGTATATTAGCTTTACATATATGAAAATTGCGCCAAATATTGGAAAAAATGTATGATTGCATTAGATTTGATTTTGATTGGATAAATGTATATATGTACATATAAGAAAATTGCGCCAAATTAATGAAAAGCTCTTATGATTGCTTGTAACCAATTGAACTTTGGTTTCAATTCTAATTCGAAAAGAAATGCATGTATGCATGCATGTTTATATACATATTATATATTAGCATAGCATATGTATTAGGTTATGAAAATTGCGCGAAATTGTATGTATGCATGTTTATATACTTATATTAGCATAGGACATACCTATGTATGTAATTAAGTTATGAAAATTGCGCGAAATATTATGTATGCATGTTTATATACGTATATTAGCAAAGGACATATGTATATTAGCTTTACATATATGAAAATTGCGCCAAATATCGGAAAAAATGTATGATTGCATTAGATTTGATTTTGATTGGATAAATGTATATATGTACATATATGAAAACTGCGCCAAATATTGGAAAGCTCTTGTGATTGCTTGTAACCAAGGCGAATTTATTACAGGTGACAGCAAACACATATAAGTAAAACCCTACATGTATTTGTTGTTGCGTTTGGTGCAAGCATCATGTCAAAATCACCAAGCAAATGTAAACATACGAATGTAAACATACCAATACATACAAACAAAGCATATCATTTTGACGTAAGCCATACCTACGACGAAAAATTCAGCTGGGTGAATGCTGTCACCTTAATAAATCCACCTTGCTTGTAACCAATTGAACTTTGGTTTGAATTTTAATTCGAAAAGAAAGTCAATTGGAAGTCCACGTGCGCGGTGAAGCAAACATTTTTAAATTGCTAATATATTAAGTAATAATTAAAAGAAAAATATGCCTAAAGCTTCGAAATGTCGTGTTCGCGAGTGTTATAGTGAACAAAATGTTCGTTCGTTTGCATTTCCCAAAAATCGGGAATTATTAAATTTGTGGAAGGAGAATTTGAGGATCTCACCCTCAATGCAAATGCCAATGCATATTTCATTTGTATGCATTAAGCATTTTGAGGAGGATGCCGTGGGACCAAAATATCTCAAGAATGGAGCGGTTCCAACTTTAAACTTGGGTAAGTAAATTAATTTATTATTATGTCTCCATATATGTATGTACAGTGAAGAAAAAATAAACGGAGTTACCGTCAATATTATTATTTCTTGTAAATCTGTGAATATTTTTTTAAATATTAGTGTCTCAGTTTCTTTTTGGTTCACTGTACATACATAAAGTGATAATCGTATGCTTGGATGTCGTTTTCAATACTTCGTGCCTATTGAAAAGCTAAAAGCGTGCCTAAGGATAAAGTTATACTTTTTGCGTTTCCTAGGGACGAAGAGACCCGTAAGAATTGGGCCTTGGCTTGCAACGTGCAAGTGTCAAGCACTGACAGGGTTTTTCTTTGCCAACGCCATTTTGAACCCACATTGGTTGCAAAATATAAACTCTTGAAAGGGGCTTTTCCTTGCTTCAATTTAGAGCCAGTAAATA
Source organism: Anastrepha ludens (assembly GCF_028408465.1). Lineage (NCBI taxonomy): Eukaryota > Metazoa > Arthropoda > Insecta > Diptera > Tephritidae > Anastrepha > Anastrepha ludens. The sequence continues at coordinate 74,913,327 of NC_071503.1, read as the reverse complement.
GAAGTCGCTCGCCTAGTGCTGGCTCTGATTGGGTTTGCCCGCCCGTCACTGCAACTTATAGTAAGGTAGTTAAGGAAGTAGAAGAAGATTTAACTCTGGAAGAGTTTGAGAAATATTCGATATTAGAGGAAAACAGGCAGGCTAGTTATAGTAATCAGATCTGCGTGGACTTAGAAACCACAACCACTCGCGAACGGTTTGCTCAGTCTGCTCGCTATTATCAGAGCAACGCGGTCAAATTAAATAAACGTATTGAGGAGCTTGAAAAAGAAAATAATGACCTAAAACATAAATATTCTGAGTTGTTGAAACGTGCAATAATTGCGGAAGAAAGTTGTAGCAGCGATGCTTTAACTTTTGCAAAAATGATCGTCAGTACCAAAAAAGGTTGGTATAATGAGGACGAAAAGGCATTGGCACAAAATTTGAACTATATGTCCACTAAAGCATATTCTTTTATGCGTGACGATCTAGGTTTTTGTTTACCACACAAATCATCTCTTTTGCGTTGGCGCCCCATCAGGTATGTTGTTCCAGGTTTCGATGCCAATGTCGTTAACAATTTAAGCAAAATTGCTAGCAAAATGTCCGGCACAGAACGCATATGCATTTTATTATTTGATGAAATGAGCATCAAGCCGGATCTTACTTATAATAAAAGTAGGGATATAATTGATGGGTTTGTGGACCATGGGGAAGGCCAACGTCAAAGCAGAATAGGGAACAAATGTAGTGTTTTTATGGTTAAAGGGTTGTGCTCTAAGTGGAAGTATGTATTTTCCTACTATATTTCCAAAAATGGTTTTAATGGTACAGAGTTACATCAAATTGTGATGAGTAACATTTCCGCAATTACGAAAATTGGACTGAATATAAAAGTTATGATTTGCGATCAAGGGCCCGCGAATATAACTTTATTTAATCAATTGAAGATTTCTGAAATTAACACCTTTTTCATGCACGAAAACAATAAAATTTTTTGTATGTTTGACTATTGCCATCTCATAAAGTCCATCCGTAATGTATTTATGAAATATGATATTCCAACCGCTCATGGCACTGCAAGCTTTAAGGTCATTAGGAAGTTATTTGATATTGATCAAAAGAATTCCAATTTTAAAATTTGCCCAAAATTGACGGAGGCTCATATTTATCCAAGCATTTTCGAAAAAATGAGCGTTTCACGCGCAACACAAGTATTGAGCAATTCGGTAGCGTCAGGTATTGACATGATGTGTAGTCAAAATTTATTTGGTAATGACCAAAACTTGATAAATTTTGCCAAGCCCACGCAGATATTTGTTAAAGAAATGAACGATCTTTTTGATGAACTCGATGCAAAGCATTTCCAGTCAACAAATCCATTAAGGTCTCCCCTGAAGCGGGATGATAGGGGCAAAGTTAAAAGACTATTAAGTTACTTCGAGTTCTTTAGTCCAATGTCTACAATGCGTGCATATTCCACTATTAAATGTATCCAAGGTTTTCGTACTACCATAAAATCGATGCTGGAATTGTGCGAGGAACTTTTTCAACAGCATCAAAATTTAAAATTTATTTTCCTTGGAAAGTTAAACCAAGATTGTCTAGAAAATTTCTTTTATCGGGTCCGAGCTAGTCAGGGTATTAATACTCATCCCACAGCACACGAAGTACAGTATATAGTAGCGCGATTGATATCTATGAAAATTTTACGACAGCGGTTCGAAAACAAAGGCAATAATTGCGAAGATGATGATGATATTAATTTAGACTGGAATTTAGGGACTGAGGATCATCATCTGGAGGAAGAAGTAGGAGAACCGCTAAATGAGCAACGCGTTTTAGAAAATATAGAGGTAGGAGACGAGAATTTTGCCGAAGAACAAAATATAGCTGAGGTACAGGTGCAGCGTTATTACACTGGCTATGGTATTTACCAAAAATTACTGTGTAAGCTAAAATGCGACAAATGCGCCCACATTATGATGAAAACACAAGGAGACTTAAAATTGCATTCCGAAGCCCTGATAAGGTCTAAAAATTTCACGGATGACACCGATTTGAGACTGGTGAATCCTGAAGACAGGGTATTCGAAGTGTGTCGCCTTCAGATGATGTGGTACCGTCAGCTTTTTGCAAAATATGCTCACGTAGGTAATATTCGCAATCTAATGTTGCCAGTTATAAAACAAAAAACCGAAGAAGTATTTCCCCATTGGTTCGCAATATCTGGCGAATGTCAAGATCATCGCATCAAGCTACTCGATTTTTTGATATATGTACTGCTATTCAAAAATGCGAAATGGCTTTTACGGCAAGAAAATACCCAAGTTAGGTGTCAGAAGCGCAACGATAAACTAAAAAAGTTGTCGTACGTTGCAGGTCAGGGTCCAACAAGGTGAGTTCCGCAGGTCCTTAGGGTAAGTAAAACCAGCGTTTATTTATTGTTTATTCTTATATGTATATATTTATATTTATTTTTCCTATTTTCCAAATTTTTTTATTTTTCAGGGTTTTCTCCATCTTTCAGATTTTTCTCTATCTTTCAGGTTTTCCTTTTATCTTCTTTTTCAGGTAGCACTTGAGCCTAGATTTTTAAACCACTACAATTTTAACTTAATCACGATGGATTGAGAGTAGTGTTTTAAAAATCAGGTAAATCGCAATGACTTAATCGATGTCAATATCGAAGTCGTGTGAGAAATTGTTATAGTATGAGAACAATTTCGTAATTCGTGCTTTCACAATTTTATATATATTTTTTTTCATTTCAGGAAATGTAAATACCATTTATTTATATTATAGTATTTTAATATATATACATATACATATTAGAGTACTTAAATTACTTGTGAATAAAAATAAAAAATTAAAAAAACTAGTATTTCATTTTCTTAAGGATAATAATATTTATTTGGTAAGAAGAACTTAAATGAACATATACCAATAATTTAATTCAACCCTGTCGAAAATCAATATATGTATTACAAAATCAATATATTCGTTCAGCAAAATCAAATGAATATCTGCATATGAAAAATCGTTCATATGGACGTGCAAAAGCAAACACGCATATACATAAATACATGCATACAAACTTCCACTGACATATGTACATATGAGTCTGCGAGCACTTGCGACAGAAAAAATATTTCGATTTGCTATTGCTGTCGAGAATTTAGAACACATATTTACATACATATATTGATGCATACATATGTACGGAGCCGCGGCCACTCGACTTGACAAAAATTCAAGATTTGCCAAATATTGGCAAATAATTCAACGCGAAATATTCCAATATTGACTATTTTCGAATTGTCGCGAAAATTGGCATATGGGCGGCTCGTTTTATGAATGAAAGTACTTGCTCTTAGAACTATGAGCTCGAATTTATCAATGAATTTTTTGATGATGAGTTTTGTTGTACAGTACAAGAATTGAAACTGTTCGGCGCCGCCGCGACTGTTCAGCGCTATGTCAACTAGAATGATGGCCGCTACGCCTGCGCATAAGATTGCATTTTGTTCTTGTAGTCGCTAGGCTTAGAATTTTAGTTTTGGAAGCATACACATGCAGAGGCATAAAGTAAGTATGTGCGGTTATATGTATGTATATACGAATATTCATTGTTTTGCTTAGAAGTTTTACGTACATATGTACATTGTCCCAACATATGTATTCATATGTATATGCATACATACATACATATGTATATGTACGCGAATACCGTTTAGATGAGTTTTTTTGCATATGTTAGGAATATGTTTGCATACGTTTGTCTATTTGCTTTTGAATTTTTTATATGTAGATACATATGAGCTGTGTTTTGAGGCAGGTCAAGATTTTTTTCTGCCCACATGAATATGGATGGTAGATGGTATATATAATATATTTAACACTTTGTAGTATATGAATATACATACATATGGATATAAAAATTTAAAAAGGACACATATTGTTGAATAATAACCGTTGATGCAAATGAATGGTTTACAAAGCCAATTTTTAATGTGGATATTTTGAAATTATTTTGATAATGCACTTAATATCAATACAATTTAGTTAATTAGATACTTAAAATTTCACATTCATGCATGCATATACTTAGAATTAATTTATTCATCTCACAAGAAATAATCCATTTGCGCATGCAAAATGCCTACGGGAAATAAGCATGAAAAATAAATGTGATTTTTGCATACATACATACATACATATGTATATTAGAAATATGTTTGCATACGTTTGTCTATTTGCTTTGAATTCTTTATATGCAGATGTGTATGAGAGGTGTATGAGCTGGCTTTTGAGGCAAGTCATGTTTTTTTCTGCCCACATGAATATGGATGGTAGATGTTATATTAATTCAACCCTTTACTGAATAATAAACCTTGATGTAAATGAATGATTTACAAAGTTATTTTTTGTGTTATGATATTTGAATAATTTTGATAATAGACCTAAATTCAATACAATTTAGTCAATGAGATACTTAAAATTTCATATTCGTGCATGCATATACTTAGAATTATTATTATTATTATTTATTAGAGAAATATGAAATATAACACTAACTGATAGAGCACTCTAGCTACTTAGGCCTACGGTGCTATTGCGTTACTTAGAATTAATTTATTCATCTCACAAGAAATAATCCATTTGCGCCTGCAAAATGCCGACGGCAAATAAGCATGAAAGAAAAATGTACAAGTCTGCTGTTATTTTCTTTTCCCTAACATCAAATCATGGCATTTTACATTTCAATGCAAACGCTATATTTATTTCTGTTGACTACGCTCCGCTATGTTGACTACGCTCCGCTATGTTAACTCTCTACTGTTAACTTCCTACCCTCGTTTTGATGTGTTTTGACATTTAACCTGCCCATTCGTTCCTGAGCCTTCTCTATGAATTTACGTTCTCTGGTAACACCCCTGTACGAAGTAGAGAAGAGGAACAAGAACAAGGATAAAAAGGTCAGTCGTCAGCGTAACCACTCAGCAGCAACAGTCGTAACTTTGCAGTAATTTTGCTAACTTCATTTCATTTTAATTTTGTAATCAATTTTCTTAATGTATTTAATTACTATTTAATAATAAATAAAGCCTATTCAAGCTTACATGGGGGCTCAACCGAGCACATAACATTTTTTGCATTCCAAATCGGATTGCTACGCTCTGGCAAAGAAATCAAAAATCCGTCAAGCAGCAGAGAAACGCAGAACACAGCAAAAACTTCCAATAAGCAGCAAGCAGCAGAGTAAAAGAAATTGTCAGTGGAAGTGGTACAACGGGCGACAGTGAGGGCGAAAAAATCAAGCAGACCGACATTGAAACAAACGCAAAAGAAAACGTAAAGCAGAGAACGTTAATGTATAGAGAAGTCTCAATGACAGGAACGTATGGAATTTTCAGGGGTACACATTTTGCGCGCGAGGTACACCACAGCCACATTTTTCACCAAAAGTTAACAGTAAGGGGCTGAATTATGTAAATTTAGCAGCAGTCGATAAGAATTTGTTGGTGATTAGAAGCAAAGAATGTTAGGTTGCTTTTTAATATGACCTATATATTTGAATTTTCCAAATCATCCAAAATTATATACATACATATGTTATGTCTGTATGTCTGGTGTCTGTAAAACTTTGTTGAATTCCCTTCAACTGAATCAAAACCCTCTATAGAAAACGCTTCATTACCAGGCGCACAGGAAGATGGCATAAGCAAATGTAAATTTGTGAATTTATATACATTTGCGCATATGTATATGCTGTGTGTATGTATGTTCACCAGCCACAGCTCAAAATAAAACGGTACAACTTCTCAAGAAATCCAGCGCGCATTCAAAGGCGCAGCGCACATTCATAGGCACAGCATTGTATGTACAGTAACCTTGACATGTTTACAGGCACCTACAAATGCTCTGATGTCAGAGTAAGTTTCTAACTTTGCAGATATATGCATAGGTTTTGTGCACTTTTTATCAATTCAATTACATACGTAAAGTAATATACTAATTAACTATTTGCCTACTATCAGTTAACATAAAATAATTCTTTTCAAATTTTCTCTTAGCATTAAAATGTTCGAATCAGACATTTTTTTTAAGCTACTTGTTTTCTTCTGCAACTTACTGTATGCTCATGCGCGCACTTGACGCGCAGCAGCTGCGGCTGTCGAGCATTTAGAAAGACATATTTACATACATATATTGATGCATACATATGTACGATGCCGCGGGCACTCGACTTGACAAAAATTGAAGATTTATCAAATATTGGCAAATAATTCTTCGCGAAATATTCCAATATTGACTATTTTCGAATTGTCGAGAAAATTGGCATATGGGCGGCTCGTTTTATGAATGAAAGTACTTGCTCTTAGAACTATGAGCTCGAATTTATCAATGAATTTTTTGATGATGAGTTTTTGTTGCACAGTACAATAGTTGAAGCTGTTCGGCGCCGCCGCGACTGTTCAGCGCTATGGCAACTAGAATGATGGCCGCTACGCCTGTGTCTATGACTGCATTTTGTTCTTGTAGTCGCTAGACATAGAATTTTAGCTTTGAACGACATACGCATTTTGAGGAATAAAGTGGGTGCCCTGTGTGTGCGGTTGTATGTATGTACATGCATATGGTATATTAATAAGCATTGTTTTGCTTGAATTCAACTCACATATTTATATTTGCATATGCCATCTTCCTGTGTGCCTGGTAATGAAGCGTTTTGTATACAGAATTTTTTGATTTGTTTGAAGGGATATGGGCACCAAGTGTACATACGCACATACAAATATGTACATGAATATTCAAAAGAAATTTGTTTTAGCATTTGTGAGGCAGGAATTTGATCATTAGGTTATTTACATGAAATATAAAGCGATGCTCGTGAGGTAGGTCATGTTGCATCAGTGCACACATATGCGTGCAACACTATATTTAATAAAGATGCAATTGAACTTAGTTGTCCCATATATGCAAATACGTTTCATTGAAGTTTTCCTTTATTTATTTTAAAGTTTCATACTATCTAGAAAATGCATACATAGAAATGTATGTATATTATTATTCCCTGTAAAAAAATGTAAATTGAAAAAAATTTGGTTTGCCAAAGGAACAAATAAATGCACATTCAAATGTAAATACATATGTCGATATACCAAAACACTTGTATGCTATGAATTAATTTCGACTCAAAAAATTAGTAAAAATTTTCATTAAATTTGTTTAGTTTTAAATTTACTAAAACGCACATACCAAAATGCGAGAGGTCGTCTTATAATGTATTTTTTTAAATTAAATCAAAATATTAAAGTTACTTTGATTTGAAATGTTGGCGCATATAATAAATATTCAATCATTTTTTCTTCATCACCTTTGTCTGAAAATACAAATTGAATAAATTTTCATTTATCAAGGGAACATAAAAATGCACAAGCAAATACTTTGCAAAATGCCGTCGGCTATTCGTCAATTTGATTTCCTACAGAGGCCAAAAACTGCGCAGGGCCAATATGCTAAAGGAGAAATCGCTGTAAAACATCTCTGTTAAAAGTTTCACCACACCCCGGCGGCGGTTAGACTTCATTTTTGACAATTCATACTATTCGTAGCTCGTGAGAATTCTCTATATTTAACGTTCTCTGCGTAAAGGCAGAAGGTGCACAGAGAACGTTAATGTATAGAGAAGTCTCAATGACTGGAAAGTAAGCAATTTTCAGGGGCACTCGTTTTGCGCGCGAGGTTCACCACAGCCACATTTTGCACCAAAGTTAACAGAAATATGCTCAATTGCTGAAATTTAACAGCCTTTGAGAATTAAGAGCATTTTTTTTGGAAACTTTCCCTTTTGTGCCAAAGTTAGGTTACAGGTGCTTTTTGTCTCTTTATTTGCATGAAAATTCATTTATGAATTTGAATTGTTTTTGCGTAATTTGCGCCAAAATTTCTATGTCAAACCAAAAGAGTCTAATGAACTTTAGTTTGAGAAAAACTTTTGATTGACGTCGCGCAATTTTCATTCGTTGTCGATTTTCCGAATTTTTTTAAACTTTTTTTAATGCAAAATGAGCAGAACGTGTCGTGTGCGCGGGTGCAATTTAAAAAACAGTGAAGTGAAGTTGTTTTCTTTTCCACAGGACCCAATAGTAGAGGAAAAATGGAGGCAGAATCTGCATATTGCCAGGACGGAACATGTTCCACCCCACAACTCATTTGTGTGTGTAAAACATTTTGAGGCATGTGTTGTGGGGAGACAATGTTTGAAAAAGGGTGCCATCCCCACCCTTCGTTTAGGTAAGTTTTTGCGCAATACATAAGTAGGTATGTGTGTTTTTATATTCGCTAAAGCGAACCTACAAGAATATCAAACTCACATACCTACATATGTATTGCATACATTTGATATAATATTAGGGTGGATAGGTTTTATTGAGGGTGAGGTTTGCTAACTGGTAACATTAGTGTTTTGAGGCAGGAAAGTGGAGAGAGTTAAGAAATTTAAATTATTTTTGAATGTGTATGTGCATATATTTCATAGAAAATAATTTTTTATTAATAACCATAATATTACAATACCCGGCATCCGTTACTATGCCTTGTTGAATAAAATCAAAAATATCAAGCAAAATTATTTTTATTAATTTTCTATCTCAAACCGTTTTTGAACTTTGTATTTGGGTCATAGTTGAACAGCTTATGCGGATTATGAAGTCTAGAGTGTGCTATAAATAGTGGGAAATAGGAAAAACTAAGATTTTTTAGATTAAATTTAAGCAAATATTCGATTATTAGTGACAAATGAGAGTGGTGGCGCGGCCTGGAGGCTGTGGGAAAGGAGTTCCATCATAAAAACATGCCTATAACCTTCATTGGGTGAAAATATGAATGTAGAAAAATGTTTACGTCATTTGGTGTTGTCGTTTCGTAGTGATGCGTTATATGTATTGTAGTTTGATGAATTATTATATGTTTATGAATTATTATACGTTTATAAATTATTAAATGTTTATAAATTATTATATTATAAAATACATTTTTTTAATAGGGCACGACGATGACCCTACATACAGCTGTACAATTCCAAAGAAGCAACGGAGCTGTTGCGTGGTAGGATGCGTGGTGGAAAAGGGTCATACGTTGTACGAATTTCCTCGACGCGGAGAGGTTCGAAATAGTTGGGCCCTGGCTTGCAACGTGCAACCAGCAGATTCTGACAGGCTATATGTTTGTAAGCGCCACTTTAGTCCAGAGCAAGTAAGTCGTTTTAGAGTTTTAGATGGGGCTGTTCCATCTTTAAGATTAGAGCCAGTTACTAGAAGTCGCTCACCTAGTACTGGCTCTGATTGGGTTTGCCCGCCCGTTACTAAAGTGTACGTAAATCGTACAGTAGGTGTAGGTGTAGCAAATGGTCTCACATTAGAAGAATTCGCAAAATATTCCATGCTAGAGGAAACAAGGCAGGTACCCAAAAACAAAAACATCTGTGAGGACTTAGAAATCACAAGCAGTAGCGAACGATTTGCTCAGGCTGCTCGTTTTTATCGGAGCAATGAAATACAATTAAAAAAAGAATTCAAGAGTTAGAAGCAGAGAATGAGAAGCTACAGCAAAAATATAAATATTTGTGTAGTCGTGCAGTACTTGCGGAAGAATCTTCAAGCAGTGATGCTATAACTTTCGCAAGAATGATCGTCAGTGGCCAAAAAAATCGTTATAGCGAGGAGGAAAAGACATTGGCTCAAAACATCAGTTATATGTCCTCCAAAGCATATACGTTTATGCGTGACGATCTAGGTTTTGCTTTGCCCCATAAGTCATCCCTTTCGCGTTGGCGCCCCATCAAATATGTTGTTCCGGGGTTCGATGCCAATGTCTGCAATAATTTAGAAAAAATTGTTTCAAATATGTCCGACACCGAACGCATAACCGTTCTATTATTCGATGAAATTATCATCAAGTCGGACTTGAGCTATAATAAAGCTAAAGATGTTATCGATGGGTTTGTAGACCATGGGGAAGGTCAACGCGAAAACAAAATTGGGAATAAATGTTTATTTTTTATGGTTAAGGGGTTGTGCTCCAAATGGAAATACGTGTTTTCGTATTATATCTCCAGTGGTATGGAGACATTGATCTCCATTTTGAGAAAAAATATCGCACAACTAAAAAAAATGGGGTTAAATTTGAAAGGTATAGTTTGCGATCAAGGGCCCACCAACAGTAGTATGTTTAACACTTTAGGGATTTCTGAGAAGTTCCCCTTTTTCCTGCACGAAAACACAAAGATTTTTTGCATGTTCGATTATTGTCACTTGATAAAGTCCGTCCGAAATACCTTGATGAAATATGACATCTTAACATCAGATGGAGTGGCAAGCTTTAAGGTGATCAAAAAATTGTTTGATATAGATCAAATGAATCCCCATTTTAAAATTTGTCCGAAACTAACGGAGGCTCATATATATCCCAGTTTTTTGGAAAAAATGAGCGTTTCACGCGCGACTCAAGTCCTGAGCAATTCGGTGGCCTCTGGTATCGACATGGCCTTGTCCCAAAATTTATTAGGCAGTGACGACTACGTGATAAAATGCGCTAAGCTCACACAGATGTTCGTTAAAAAAATGAATGATCTCTTTGATGAATTGGATGCAAAAAATTTCCAGTCGAAAAATCCTTCAAAGTGTCCGATTAGGCGGGGTGACAGCAAAAAAATTGATAGATTGAATGATCATCTAGATTTTTTGCGGTCATTCAAGTTGCCGGGAAACGCACGCGTGAAGTTCATCGAAGGTTTCCGCATAACGATTTTAGCGATGCAAAAGTTATGCGAGGAACTTTTTATCGAGCAAAGCTCCCTGAAATTTATTTTCACCGGGAAAATAAAACAAAATGCGTTAGAAAACTTTTTCTATCGCATAAGAGCTAGTCAGGGTATGAATACCCATCCAACAGCTCACGAAATTCAATACATAGTTGCGCGACAGATCTCAATGGAAATTTTACGCCAGAGATTTGAGAAAAAAGGTTCTAACTGTACAGATGATGACGATATAAATTTAGATTGGAATATAGGCCCCGAGGATCGTCATCTTGAGACAGAAGTAGGAGACCAGCGAAATGACGATCTCGTTTTAGAAGAGATTGATGTGGAAGACTTAAATTTTGCTGAAGAAAGTAATGAAGCTGAGGTACAAGTGCAGCGTTACTTCACAGGCTATGGTATTTACCAGAAAATGCTGTGCAAGTTAAAATGTGAAAAGTGCACCCGCGCCATGATGGATTGAGAGTAGTGTTTTAAAAATCAGGTAAATCGCAATGACTTAATCGATGTCAATATCGAAGTCGTGTGAGAAATTGTTATAGTATGAGAACAATTTCGTAATTCGTGCTTTCACAATTTTATATATTTTTTATTTCATTTCAGGAAATGTAAATACCTATTATTTATAGCATTGTAATATATATACATATACATATAAGATTACTGAAAATTTCTGTGAATAAAAATAAAAAATTAAAACTAAAAAAACTAGAATTTCATTTTCTTAAGGATAATAATATTTATTTGGTAAGAGGAACTTAAAGAAACATATACCAATAATATAATTCGACAGGATTTCATTACAATATCAATATATTCGTTCAGCTCAATAAAATAAATATCTGCATATGAAAAATCGTTCCTATGGACGTGCAAAAGCAAACACACATATATAGTACATAAATACATGCATACAAACTGCCATAGACATACTGGCATATGAGGCTGCGAGCACTTGCGACAGAAAAAATATTTCGATTTGCTATTGCTGTCGAGAATTTAGAACACATATTTACATACATATATTGATGCATACATATGTACGGAGCCGCGGCCACTCGACTTGACAAAAATTGAAGATTTACCAAATATTGGCAAATAATTCAACGCGAAATATTACAATATTGACTATTTTCGAATGGACGAGAAAATTGTCATATGGGCATATGAGCATATGAACTCGAACTTAGTGTTATAGAATATTTTGGATTTTTCAGCGTCGTTGCGACTAAAAAAATCTGACCGCTGCGACTGCGCCTATTAATGTATTTTGTTCTTGCAGTCGCTAGGCTTATAATTTTAGCTTTGGAAACATACGCGTGCAGAGGCATAAAGCCAGTGCTTTGTGTGTGCTGTTGTATGTACATACATATGTATGTATATACTAATAAGCATAGTTTTGCTGGGAGTCGGGAATGTATGTATATGTATGTACGGACATACATACAATAGGGCATCAATATGCCCATACGTGAGGTAGGTCATGGTTGCTTCAGTACATTGAACTTTTGCTTAATTGTTTCTTACATGTGTATGTATACATGTACATACATATGTATGTAGTAAGAAACAGTTTAAACAGATTTTGTTACTAATCCAAATATACATACTTACGGTAACATACGAATATGCTTTTTTATCCTATAAAATATGTAAATATGGAGGATATCTTGGGTTTGTTAAAATTATTCTTTTATTTATTTTGAATATCAAAACTTGTATACAAACCATGCTTATATACCTCCTGCAATAGGATGTGGATGAAAAATTACAGAACAGAAATAAAAACGTAATGCCTCAAATGCCTTGCAAAATGCTGTCGGTCAATTTTATTTCAAACAAATGTATAACAATGCCTATTTTCTTTTTGTCCAAAAATAACAAATATATATGTATATGCAAATACATACGTTTCTTTGAAGTTTCTTTTATTTATTTTAAATTTCAAAGTTTTATACTATCTATAAAATGCATACATATATTATTCCATGTAATAAATCTAAATTGAAAAATATTTCGTTTGCTAAGGAACAAATGAATGCATATTCAAATGTAAATATGATAAGACGATGCGTCGTGAGATAGGTCAAGGTTCCTACAAGTGCGTATGCACATACATATATACATACATATGTAACACTAGCAGAATTGAAGATCCAATTGAACTTTTGCACAAACATAGCTAACATAATACATATACATATGTATGTATATATTGATATACATATATTTACATACATATGTCAAAATACCAAAGCACTTGTATGCTCTATGAATTAATTTCGACTCAAAAAATTAATAAAAATTTTCATCAAATTTGTATAGTTTTCAATTTACTAAAATGCACATACCAATATGTGAGAGGTCGTTTTATAATGCATTTTTTTTAATTAAATCAAAATATTAAAGTTACTTTGATTTGAAATGTTGGCGCATATAATAAATATTCAAATTATTCATCAATAATCATTTAGTTGAATAAATTTTCATTCATCAGGGAACATATGTATGTAGAAATGCACAAGCAAATTCTTTGCAAAATGCCGTCGGCTATTCATCAATTTGATTTTCCATAGAAGCAAAAGCAGAGAACGTTATGATATACAGAGAACGTTTTCTGTGTGCAGAGCCAATATAGGAAGAGAGAATTCACTGCAATCAGCTCTGTTAAAAGTTTCACCACACCCCGGCGGCGGTTAGACTTCATTTTTGACAATTCACACTATTCGTAGCTCGTGAGAATTCTCTATATTTAACGTTCTCTGCATCCTGCTGAACAAAACACAGTCGAAGCAGGCAGAGAAGGCGAAGCAACGAACAGCAGCAGATTAGCGAGAATGGAAATCTTCTTTAAAACATTTGTCGAGAAAATGAACCAAAACTATGCCAGTAAAGGTAATGTCACTATTGATGCATTCGCAAAAGTCGTACCTAATTTTGACGGGGTATCTATTCCAATTCGGCAATGGATATCTAATTTTGACGAGAATGCTGAGGCTTATGAGTTGACAGCGAAACAAAAGTATGTCAATGCGCGAAATAAAATGAAGGGCACTGCAGATTTGTTGGTGGAAACAATTACAGTCTCCAACTATAACTCGTTGTGTGAAGCGTTAATAGAGGAATTTGACAAACCACTAAGTAGCGCAGCGGTATATAAGCTACTAAGGCAACGTCGAAAACAAGCAACAGAAAACTTCCATGAATACGTGTTATAAATGCGGAAAATAGCAGCACTAGGTAAGGTTGATGAGCAATCAATTATAACGTACATAGCAGATGGTGTTGAGTTGCGCAACGAACATAAGTATCCATTATATAGTGTTCGATTCTACAAAGAGTTGATCAAAGCATATGAGTTGGTGGGGCCTTTGGCAAAACGCAGCGAAGCAAATAAACGTCGGCAGATAGCAAGCAGTCGTAAAGAAATAGATAAAAGTAGCAATCACGGCGAGCGTAAAAATCAACATTGTTGTAATTGCGGGTCGACACAGTACAAGAGGGCTGAGTGTAAAGAAGACACGAAATGCTTTAAATGTAATGGCGCTGGCCATATGGCTAAGCAGTGCACTACCACGAAGCAAAACCTTGTAAACGTAGTATTCGACGAAAAACGCATGAAACAGCTGAAAATCAATAACAACAATGTGTCTTGTTTGGTGGACGCTGGAGCAGACGTTTCGCTAATGCGTAAGAGTGTATGTGACCAAATATGTAGCAATTGTGAAGTGAGAAAACGTTTTGCTAGACTGTATGGCTTAGGCAACGTCGCCGCCGATGTGTTAGGAGAATTTACAACACAAGTCGTTGTTGACGAGTTGAGTACACAACATACGTTTTTGGTTGTAAAAGATAGCAAAATAAATGTAGACGCAATTGTAGGGTATGATTTTTTGAAAAAGTTTTTGGTAATATTAAATGCCAAGGGGTATAATTTCTCACGATCAGAAATGACACAAATGCAGGAGAAACTAGTTACAATGTTTTAAATGTTGTTCATAGCAGCAATGAGGTAGATGTAGAACCTAAATACAAAGAAGCAGTCAAACAGTTGATTGATAACTATAAGCCGAGTTTTATTCAATCAAACAGTCACATTAAATTAAATATTGCCCCGAAAAGCAACAATATTATTCTTCGCGAATCACCTAGCTGATTGTAAGTAATGGAAAGGGAGTTTGTACGTAAGCAAGTAGCTGAATGGCTGCAAAAAGGCATCATCCGCGAATCATGCTCAGAAATCGCTAGCAAGGTTGTGCTGGCGAAGAAAAAAGATGGAAGCTACAGATTGTGCGTTGACTTTCGTAAACTAAATTCCATGGTTATGAAAGACAGGTTTCCAGTACCGATTGTCGAAGAAAATGCAGGGTGCAAAATATTTTACCGTGATGGACCTTGCAAATGGATTTTTCCATGTCGAAGTCGAGGAGCAATGCAAAAAATACACTGCGTTTGTCACAAAAGAAGGTCTTTATGAATTTAACAGGGCTCCATTTGGCTTTTGTAAATCGCCCGCTGTTTTCATAAGATATTGTTAACCACATTTTTCAAAAATTAATTAACGCAGGTATAATGGAAATTTATGTTGATGATATTATTATTTTTGGAGGTACAGAAGAACAATGCTTAGACAATATGCAAATGGTATTGAACCAAGCCCAGCAGTATGGTTTGGAAATTAAGTGGTCGAAATGCAAATTTTTGAAAAAGAGAGTCGCGTTTTTGGGACACGAAGTTGAGAATGGGCGTATCTGGCCGGGGAAAAGCAAAGTCAAAGCAAAGTCAAAGCTGTCAAAAACTTTCCGATACCAAAAAACATTCGAAACGTACAGGCTTTTTTGGGTTTAACCGGATATTTTCGCAAGTTTATCCGTAATTATGCTGGTATAGCTAGGCCCTTGACACAACTGTTAAGAAAAAACGAAGTATTTCAGATAAAAGAAGAAGAAATAAAGGCAATTGATGATTTGAAGTCGGCACTCGTTGCAGAACTTATACTGCAAATATATAAGCAGAGCATTGAGACACAGCTACACGTCGATGCGTCGAAACATGGGTTCGGGGCAACGCTGATACAGCTCCAGAACGGAGAATGGCATCCGGTTTTCTACTGGAGTAAAAAGACTTCTCCCCAAGAAGAAAAATTACAAAGCTATTTTCTTGAGGTAAAAGCAGCATACTTAGCCACAAAAAAGTTGCGTCACTACCTGATGGGTATACAGTTTACACTAGTCACAGATTGCGCGGCTTTCAAGCAGACAAATGCGAAAAAAGATATACCACGTGAAGTGGTTCAATGGTTGATGTACCTGCAAGATTTTGCATACAATATAGAGCACCGATCTGGCAACAGAATGAAGCATGTGGATAGCTTAAGTCGATTTCCCGTGATGACAGTGACCTCAGAAGTTCAAGCCCAGATCGCAAGAGTTCAGAAGCAGGACTCATATTTGACAGCTGTAGCAGAGATTCTTAAAGAAAAACTATATGAAATGTTATTAAATGTTTATAAATTATTATATTATAAAATACATTTTTTTAATAGGGCACGACGATGACCCTACATACAGCTGTACAATTCCAAAGAAGCAACGGAGCTGTTGCGTGGTAGGATGCGTGGTGGAAAAGGGTCATACGTTGTACGAATTTCCTCGACGCGGAGAGGCTCGAAATAGTTGGGCCCTGGCTTGCAACGTGCAACCAGCAGATTCTGACAGGCTATATGTTTGTAAGCGCCACTTTAGTCCAGAGCAAGTAAGTCGTTTTATAGTTTTAGATGGGGCTGTTCCATCTTTAAGATTAGAGCCAGTTACTAGAAGTCGCTCACCTAGTACTGGCTCTGATTGGGTTTGCCCGCCCGTTACTAAAGTGTACGTAAATCGTACAGTAGGTGTAGGTGTAGCAAATGGTCTCACATTAGAAGAATTCGCAAAATATTCCATGCTAGAGGAAACAAGGCAGGTACCCAAAAACAAAAACATCTGTGAGGACTTAGAAATCACAAGCAGTAGCGAACGATTTGCTCAGGCTGCTCGTTTTTATCGGAGCAATGAAATACAATTAAAAAAAAGAATTCAAGAGTTAGAAGCAGAGAATGAGAAGCTATAGCAAAAATATAAATATTTGTGTAGTCGTGCAGTACTTGCGGAAGAATCTTCAAGCAGTGATGCTATAACTTTCGCAAGAATGATCGTCAGTGGCCAAAAAAATCGTTATAGCGAGGAGGAAAAGACATTGGCTCAAAGCATCAGTTATATGTCCTCCAAAGCATATACGTTTATGCGTGACGATCTAGGTTTTGCTTTGCCCCATAAGTCATCCCTTTCGCGTTGGCGCCCCATCAAATATGTTGTTCCGGGGTTCGATGCCAATGTCTGCAATAATTTAGAAAAAATTGTTTCAAATATGTCCGACACCGAACGCATAACCGTTCTATTATTCGATGAAATTATCATCAAGTCGGACTTGAGCTATAATAAAGCTAAAGATGTTATCGATGGGTTTGTAGACCATGGGGAAGGTCAACGCGAAAACAAAATTGGGAATAAATGTTTATTTTTTATGGTTAAGGGATTGTGCTCCAAATGGAAATACGTGTTTTCGTATTATATCTCCAGTGGTATGGAGACATTGATCTCCATTTTGAGAAAAAATATCGTACAACTAAAAAAAATGGGGTTAAATTTGAAAGGTATAGTTTGCGATCAAGGGCCCACCAACGGTAGTATGTTTAACACTTTAGGGATTTCTGAGAAGTTCCCCTTTTTCCTGCACGAAAACACAAAGATTTTTAGCATGTTCGATTATTGTCACTTGATAAAGTCCGTCCGAAATACCTTGATGAAATATGACATCTTAACATCAGATGGAGTGGCAAGCTTTAAGGTGATCAAAAAATTGTTTGATATAGATCAAATGAATCCCCATTTTAAAATTTGTCCGAAACTAACGGAGGCTCATATATATCCCAGTTTTTTGGAAAAAATGAGCGTTTCACGCGCGACTCAGGTCCTGAGCAATTCGGTGGCCTCTGGTATCGACATGGCCTTGTCCCAAAATTTATTAGGCAGTGACGACTACGTGATAAAATGCGCTAAGCTCACACAGATGTTCGTTAAAAAAATGAATGATCTCTTTGATGAATTGGATGCAAAAAATTTCCAGTCGAAAAATCCTTCAAAGTGTCCGATTAGGCGGGGTGACAGCAAAAAAATTGATAGATTGAATGAACATCTAGATTTTTTGCGGTCATTCAAGTTGCCGGGAAACGCACGCGTGAAGTTCATCGAAGGTTTCCGCATAACGATTTTAGCGATGCAAAAGTTATGCGAGGAACTTTTTATCGAGCAAAGCTCCCTGAAATTTATTTTCACCGGGAAAATAAACCAAGATGCGTTAGAAAACTTTTTCTATCGCATAAGAGCTAGTCAGGGTATGAATACCCATCCAACAGCTCACGAAATTCAATACATAGTTGCGCGACTGATCTCAATGATAATTTTACGCCAGAGATTTGAGAAAAAAGGTTCTAACTGTACAGATGATGACGATATAAATTTAGATTGGAATATAGGCCCCGAGGATCGTCATCTTGAGACAGAAGTAGGAGACCAGCGAAATGACGATCTCGTTTTAGAAGAGATTGATGTGGAAGACTTAAATGTTGCTGAAGAAAGTAATGAAGCTGAGGTACAAGTGCAGCGTTACTTCACAGGCTATGGTATTTACCAGAAAATGCTGTGCAAGTTAAAATGTGAAAAGTGCACCCGCGCCATGATGGATTGAGAGTAGTGTTTTAAAAATCAGGTAAATCGCAATGACTTAATCGATGTCAATATCGAAGTCGTGTGAGAAATTGTTATAGTATGAGAACAATTTCGTAATTCGTGCTTTCACAATTTTATATATTTTTTATTTCATTTCAGGAAATGTAAATACCTATTATTTATAGCATTGTAATATATATACATATACATATAAGATTACTGAAAATTTCTGTGAATAAAAATAAAAAATTAAAACTAAAAAAACTAGAATTTCATTTTCTTAAGGATAATAATATTTATTTGGTAAGAGGAACTTAAAGAAACATATACCAATAATATAATTCGACAGGATTTCATTACAATATCAATATACTCGTTCAGCTCAATCAAATAAATATCTGCATATGAAAAATCGTTCCTATGGACGTGCAAAAGCAAACACACATATATAGTACATAAATACATGCATACAAACTGCCATAGACATACTGGCATATGAGGCTGCGAGCACTTGCGACAGAAAAAATATTTCGATTTGCTATTGCTGTCGAGAATTTAGAACACAGATTTACATACATACATATATTGATGCATACATATGTACGGAGCCGCGGCCACTCGACTTGACAAAAATTGAAGATTTACCAAATATTGGCAAATAATTCAACGCGAAATATTACAATATTGACTATTTTCGAATGGACGAGAAAATTGTCATATGGGCATATGAGCATATGAACTCGAACTTAGTGTTATAGAATATTTTGGATTTTCAGCGTCGTTGCGACTAAAAAAATCTGACCGCTGCGACTGCGCCTATGAATGTATTTTGTTCTTGCAGTCGCTAGGCTTATAATTTTAGCTTTGGAAACATACGCGTGCAGAGGCATAAAGCCAGTGCTTTGTGTGTGCTGTTGTATGTACATACATATGTATGTATATACTAATAAGCATAGTTTTGCTGGGAGTCGGGAATGTATGTATATGTATGTACGGACATACATACAATAGGGCATCAATATGCCCATACGTGAGGTAGGTCATGGTTGCTTCAGTACATTGAACTTTTGCTTAATTGTTTCTTACATGTGTATGTATACATGTACATACATATGTATGTAGTAAGAAACAGTTTAAACAGATTTTGTTACTAATCCAAATATACATACTTACGGTAACATACGAATATGCTTTTTTATCCTATAAAATATGTAAATATGGAGGATATCTTGGGTTTGTTAAAATTATTCTTTTATTTATTTTGAATATCAAAACTTGTATACAAACCATGCTTGTATACCTCCTGCAATAGGATGTGGATGAAAAATTACAGAACAGAAATAAAAACGTAATGCCTCAAATGCCTTGCAAAATGCTGTCGGTCAATTTTATTTCAAACAAATGTATAACAATGCCTATTTTCTTTTTGTCCAAAAATAACAAATATATATGTATATGCAAATACATACGTTTCTTTGAAGTTTCTTTTATTTATTTTAAATTTCAAAGTTTTATACTATCTATAAAATGCATACATATATTATTCCATGTAATAAATCTAAATTGAAAAATATTTCGTTTGCTAAGGAACAAATGAATGCATATTCAAATGTAAATATGATAAGACGATGCGTCGTGAGATAGGTCAAGGTTCCTACAAGTGCGTATGCACATACATATATACATACATATGTAACACTAGCAGAATTGAAGATCCAATTGAACTTTTGCACGAACATAGCTAACATAATACATATACATATGTATGTATATATTGATATACATATATTTACATACATATGTCAAAATACCAAAGCACTTGTATGCTCTATGAATTAATTTCGACTCAAAAAATTAATAAAAATTTTCATCAAATTTGTATAGTTTTCAATTTACTAAAATGCACATACCAAGATGTGAGAGGTCGTTTTATAATGCATTTTTTTTAATTAAATCAAAATATTAAAGTTACTTTGATTTGAAATGTTGGCGCATATAATAAATATTCAAATTATTCATCAATAATCATTTAGTTGAATAAATTTTCATTCATCAGGGAACATATGTATGTAGAAATGCACAAGCAAATTCTTTGCAAAATGCCGTCGGCTATTCATCAATTTGATTTTCCATAGAAGCAAAAGCAGAGAACGTTATGATATACAGAGAACGTTTTCTGTGTGCAGAGCCAATATAGGAAGAGAGAATTCACTGCAATCAGCTCTGTTAAAAGTTTCACCACACCCCGGCGGCGGTTAGACTTCATTTTTGACAATTCACACTATTCGTAGCTCGTGAGAATTCTCTATATTTAACGTTCTCTGCATCCTGCTCAAGGTGGATTTAATAAGGTGACAGCATTCACCCAGCTGAATTTTTCGCCGTAGGTATGGCTTACGTCAAAATGATATGCTTTGTTTGTATGTATTGGTATGTTTACATTCGTATGTTTACATTTGCTTGCTGATTTTGACATGATGCTTGCACCAAACGCAACAACAAATACATGTAGGGTTTTACTTATATGTGTTTGCTGTCACCTGTAATAAATTCGCCTTGATCCTGCTGAACAAAACACAGTCGAAGCAGGCAGAGAAGGCGAAGCAACGAACAGCAGCAGATTAGCGAGAATGGAAATCTTCTTTAAAACATTTGTCGAGAAAATGAACCAAAACTATGCCAGTAAAGGTAATGTCACTATTGATGCATTCGCAAAAGTCGTACCTAATTTTGACGGGGTATCTATTCCAATTCGGCAATGGATATCTAATTTTGACGAGAATGCTGAGGCTTATGAGTTGACAGCGAAACAAAAGTATGTCAATGCGCGAAATAAAATGAAGGGCACTGCAGATTTGTTGGTGGAAACAATTACAGTCTCCAACTATAACTCGTTGTGTGAAGCGTTAATAGAGGAATTTGACAAACCACTAAGTAGCGCAGCGGTATATAAGCTACTAAGGCAACGTCGAAAACAAGCAACAGAAAACTTCCATGAATACGTGTTATAAATGCGGAAAATAGCAGCACTAGGTAAGGTTGATGAGCAATCAATTATAACGTACATAGCAGATGGTGTTGAGTTGCGCAACGAACATAAGTATCCATTATATAGTGTTCGATTCTACAAAGAGTTGATCAAAGCATATGAGTTGGTGGGGCCTTTGGCAAAACGCAGCGAAGCAAATAAACGTCGGCAGATAGCAAGCAGTCGTAAAGAAATAGATAAAAGTAGCAATCACGGCGAGCGTAAAAATCAACATTGTTGTAATTGCGGGTCGACACAGTACAAGAGGGCTGAGTGTAAAGAAGACACGAAATGCTTTAAATGTAATGGCGCTGGCCATATGGCTAAGCAGTGCACTACCACGAAGCAAAACCTTGTAAACGTAGTATTCGACGAAAAACGCATGAAACAGCTGAAAATCAATAACAACAATGTGTCTTGTTTGGTGGACGCTGGAGCAGACGTTTCGCTAATGCGTAAGAGTGTATGTGACCAAATATGTAGCAATTGTGAAGTGAGAAAACGTTTTGCTAGACTGTATGGCTTAGGCAACGTCGCCGCCGATGTGTTAGGAGAATTTACAACACAAGTCGTTGTTGACGAGTTGAGTACACAACATACGTTTTTGGTTGTAAAAGATAGCAAAATAAATGTAGACGCAATTGTAGGGTATGATTTTTTGAAAAAGTTTTTGGTAATATTAAATGCCAAGGGGTATAATTTCTCACGATCAGAAATGACACAAATGCAGGAGAAACTAGTTACAATGTTTTAAATGTTGTTCATAGCAGCAATGAGGTAGATGTAGAACCTAAATACAAAGAAGCAGTCAAACAGTTGATTGATAACTATAAGCCGAGTTTTATTCAATCAAACAGTCACATTAAATTAAATATTGCCCCGAAAAGCAACAATATTATTCTTCGCGAATCACCTAGCTGATTGTAAGTAATGGAAAGGGAGTTTGTACGTAAGCAAGTAGCTGAATGGCTGCAAAAAGGCATCATCCGCGAATCATGCTCAGAAATCGCTAGCAAGGTTGTGCTGGCGAAGAAAAAAGATGGAAGCTACAGATTGTGCGTTGACTTTCGTAAACTAAATTCCATGGTTATGAAAGACAGGTTTCCAGTACCGATTGTCGAAGAAAATGCAGGGTGCAAAATATTTTACCGTGATGGACCTTGCAAATGGATTTTTCCATGTCGAAGTCGAGGAGCAATGCAAAAAATACACTGCGTTTGTCACAAAAGAAGGTCTTTATGAATTTAACAGGGCTCCATTTGGCTTTTGTAAATCGCCCGCTGTTTTCATAAGATATTGTTAACCACATTTTTCAAAAATTAATTAACGCAGGTATAATGGAAATTTATGTTGATGATATTATTATTTTTGGAGGTACAGAAGAACAATGCTTAGACAATATGCAAATGGTATTGAACCAAGCCCAGCAGTATGGTTTGGAAATTAAGTGGTCGAAATGCAAATTTTTGAAAAAGAGAGTCGCGTTTTTGGGACACGAAGTTGAGAATGGGCGTATCTGGCCGGGGAAAAGCAAAGTCAAAGCAAAGTCAAAGCAAAGTCAAAGCTGTCAAAAACTTTCCGATACCAAAAAACATTCGAGACGTACAGGCTTTTTTGGGTTTAACCGGATATTTTCGCAAGTTTATCCGTAATTATGCTGGTATAGCTAGGCCCTTGACACAACTGTTAAGAAAAAACGAAGTATTTCAGATAAAAGAAGAAGAAATAAAGGCAATTGATGATTTGAAGTCGGCACTCGTTGCAGAACTTATACTGCAAATATATAAGCAGAGCATTGAGACACAGCTACACGTCGATGCGTCGAAACATGGGTTCGGGGCAACGCTGATACAGCTCCAGAACGGAGAATGGCATCCGGTTTTCTACTGGAGTAAAAAGACTTCTCCCCAAGAAGAAAAATTACAAAGCTATTTTCTTGAGGTAAAAGCAGCATACTTAGCCACAAAAAAGTTGCGTCACTACCTGATGGGTATACAGTTTACACTAGTCACAGATTGCGCGGCTTTCAAGCAGACAAATGCGAAAAAAGATATACCACGTGAAGTGGTTCAATGGTTGATGTACCTGCAAGATTTTGCATACAATATAGAGCACCGATCTGGCAACAGAATGAAGCATGTGGATAGCTTAAGTCGATTTCCCGTGATGACAGTGACCTCAGAAGTTCAAGCCCAGATCGCAAGAGTTCAGAAGCAGGACTCATATTTGACAGCTGTAGCAGAGATTCTTAAAGAAAAACTATATGAAATGTTATTAAATGTTTATAAATTATTATATTATAAAATACATTTTTTTAATAGGGCACGACGATGACCCTACATACAGCTGTACAATTCCAAAGAAGCAACGGAGCTGTTGCGTGGTAGGATGCGTGGTGGAAAAGGGTCATACGTTGTACGAATTTCCTCGACGCGGAGAGGCTCGAAATAGTTGGGCCCTGGCTTGCAACGTGCAACCAGCAGATTCTGACAGGCTATATGTTTGTAAGCGCCACTTTAGTCCAGAGCAAGTAAGTCGTTTTATAGTTTTAGATGGGGCTGTTCCATCTTTAAGATTAGAGCCAGTTACTAGAAGTCGCTCACCTAGTACTGGCTCTGATTGGGTTTGCCCGCCCGTTACTAAAGTGTACGTAAATCGTACAGTAGGTGTAGGTGTAGCAAATGGTCTCACATTAGAAGAATTCGCAAAATATTCCATGCTAGAGGAAACAAGGCAGGTACCCAAAAACAAAAACATCTGTGAGGACTTAGAAATCACAAGCAGTAGCGAACGATTTGCTCAGGCTGCTCGTTTTTATCGGAGCAATGAAATACAATTAAAAAAAAGAATTCAAGAGTTAGAAGCAGAGAATGAGAAGCTACAGCAAAAATATAAATATTTGTGTAGTCGTGCAGTACTTGCGGAAGAATCTTCAAGCAGTGATGCTATAACTTTCGCAAGAATGATCGTCAGTGGCCAAAAAAATCGTTATAGCGAGGAGGAAAAGACATTGGCTCAAAACATCAGTTATATGTCCTCCAAAGCATATACGTTTATGCGTGACGATCTAGGTTTTGCTTTGCCCCATAAGTCATCCCTTTCGCGTTGGCGCCCCATCAAATATGTTGTTCCGGGGTTCGATGCCAATGTCTGCAATAATTTAGAAAAAATTGTTTCAAATATGTCCGACACCGAACGCATAACCGTTCTATTCTTCGATGAAATTATCATCAAGTCGGACTTGAGCTATAATAAAGCTAAAGATGTTATCGATGGGTTTGTAGACCATGGGGAAGGTCAACGCGAAAACAAAATTGGGAATAAATGTTTATTTTTTATGGTTAAGGGATTGTGCTCCAAATGGAAATACGTGTTTTCGTATTATATCTCCAGTGGTATGGAGACATTGATCTCCATTTTGAGAAAAAATATCGCACAACTAAAAAAAATGGGGTTAAATTTGAAAGGTATAGTTTGCGATCAAGGGCCCACCAACAGTAGTATGTTTAACACTTTACGGATTTCTGAGAAGTTCCCCTTTTTCCTGCACGAAAACACAAAGATTTTTTGCATGTTCGATTATTGTCACTTGATAAAGTCCGTCCGAAATACCTTGATGAAATATGACATCTTAACATCAGATGGAGTGGCAAGCTTTAAGGTGATCAAAAAATTGTTTGATATAGATCAAATGAATCCCCATTTTAAAATTTGTCCGAAACTAACGGAGGCTCATATATATCCCAGTTTTTTGGAAAAAATGAGCGTTTCACGCGCGACTCAGGTCCTGAGCAATTCGGTGGCCTCTGGTATCGACATGGCCTTGTCCCAAAATTTATTAGGCAGTGACGACTACGTGATAAAATGCGCTAAGCTCACACAGATGTTCGTTAAAAAAATGAATGATCTCTTTGATGAATTGGATGCAAAAAATTTCCAGTCGAAAAATCCTTCAAAGTGTCCGATTAGGCGGGGTGACAACAAAAAAATTGATAGATTGAATGAACATCTAGATTTTTTGCGGTCATTCAAGTTGCCGGGAAACGCACGCGTGAAGTTCATCGAAGGTTTCCGCATAACGATTTTAGCGATGCAAAAGTTATGCGAGGAACTTTTTATCGAGCAAAGCTCCCTGAAATTTATTTTCACCGGGAAAATAAACCAAGATGCGTTAGAAAACTTTTTCTATCGCATAAGAGCTAGTCAGGGTATGAATACCCATCCAACAGCTCACGAAATTCAATACATAGTTGCGCGACTGATCTCAATGATAATTTTACGCCAGAGATTTGAGAAAAAAGGTTCTAACTGTACAGATGATGACGATATAAATTTAGATTGGAATATAGGCCCCGAGGATCGTCATCTTGAGACAGAAGTAGGAGACCAGCGAAATGACGATCTCGTTTTAGAAGAGATTGATGTGGAAGACTTAAATGTTGCTGAAGAAAGTAATGAAGCTGAGGTACAAGTGCAGCGTTACTTCACAGGCTATGGTATTTACCAGAAAATGCTGTGCAAGTTAAAATGTGAAAAGTGCACCCGCGCCATGATGGATTGAGAGTAGTGTTTTAAAAATCAGGTAAATCGCAATGACTTAATCGATGTCAATATCGAAGTCGTGTGAGAAATTGTTATAGTATGAGAACAATTTCGTAATTCGTGCTTTCACAATTTTATATATTTTTTATTTCATTTCAGGAAATGTAAATACCTATTATTTATAGCATTGTAATATATATACATATACATATAAGATTACTGAAAATTTCTGTGAATAAAAATAAAAAATTAAAACTAAAAAAACTAGAATTTCATTTTCTTAAGGATAATAATATTTATTTGGTAAGAGGAACTTAAAGAAACATATACCAATAATATAATTCGACAGGATTTCATTACAATATCAATATATTCGTTCAGCTCAATAAAATAAATATCTGCATATGAAAAATCGTTCCTATGGACGTGCAAAAGCAAACACACATATATAGTACATAAATACATGCATACAAACTGCCATAGACATACTGGCATATGAGGCTGCGAGCACTTGCGACAGAAAAAATATTTCGATTTGCTATTGCTGTCGAGAATTTAGAACACATATTTACATACATATATTGATGCATACATATGTACGGAGCCGCGGCCACTCGACTTGACAAAAATTGAAGATTTACCAAATATTGGCAAATAATTCAACGCGAAATATTACAATATTGACTATTTTCGAATGGACGAGAAAATTGTCATATGGGCATATGAGCATATGAACTCGAACTTAGTGTTATAGAATATTTTGGATTTTTCAGCGTCGTTGCGACTAAAAAAATCTGACCGCTGCGACTGCGCCTATTAATGTATTTTGTTCTTGCAGTCGCTAGGCTTATAATTTTAGCTTTGGAAACATACGCGTGCAGAGGCATAAAGCCAGTGCTTTGTGTGTGCTGTTGTATGTACATACATATGTATGTATATACTAATAAGCATAGTTTTGCTGGGAGTCGGGAATGTATGTATATGTATGTACGGACATACATACAATAGGGCATCAATATGCCCATACGTGAGGTAGGTCATGGTTGCTTCAGTACATTGAACTTTTGCTTAATTGTTTCTTACATGTGTATGTATACATGTACATACATATGTATGTAGTAAGAAACAGTTTAAACAGATTTTGTTACTAATCCAAATATACATACTTACGGTAACATACGAATATGCTTTTTTATCCTATAAAATATGTAAATATGGAGGATATCTTGGGTTTGTTAAAATTATTCTTTTATTTATTTTGAATATCAAAACTTGTATACAAACCATGCTTGTATACCTCCTGCAATAGGATGTGGATGAAAAATTACAGAACAGAAATAAAAACGTAATGCCTCAAATGCCTTGCAAAATGCTGTCGGTCAATTTTATTTCAAACAAATGTATAACAATGCCTATTTTCTTTTTGTCCAAAAATAACAAATATATATGTATATGCAAATACATACGTTTCTTTGAAGTTTCTTTTATTTATTTTAAATTTCAAAGTTTTATACTATCTATAAAATGCATACATATATTATTCCATGTAATAAATCTAAATTGAAAAATATTTCGTTTGCTAAGGAACAAATGAATGCATATTCAAATGTAAATATGATAAGACGATGCGTCGTGAGATAGGTCAAGGTTCCTACAAGTGCGTATGCACATACATATATACATACATATGTAACACTAGCAGAATTGAAGATCCAATTGAACTTTTGCACGAACATAGCTAACATAATACATATACATATGTATGTATATATTGATATACATATATTTACATACATATGTCAAAATACCAAAGCACTTGTATGCTCTATGAATTAATTTCGACTCAAAAAATTAATAAAAATTTTCATCAAATTTGTATAGTTTTCAATTTACTAAAATGCACATACCAAGATGTGAGAGGTCGTTTTATAATGCATTTTTTTTAATTAAATCAAAATATTAAAGTTACTTTGATTTGAAATGTTGGCGCATATAATAAATATTCAAATTATTCATCAATAATCATTTAGTTGAATAAATTTTCATTCATCAGGGAACATATGTATGTAGAAATGCACAAGCAAATTCTTTGCAAAATGCCGTCGGCTATTCATCAATTTGATTTTCCATAGAAGCAAAAGCAGAGAACGTTATGATATACAGAGAACGTTTTCTGTGTGCAGAGCCAATATAGGAAGAGAGAATTCACTGCAATCAGCTCTGTTAAAAGTTTCACCACACCCCGGCGGCGGTTAGACTTCATTTTTGACAATTCACACTATTCGTAGCTCGTGAGAATTCTCTATATTTAACGTTCTCTGCATCCTGCTGAACAAAACACAGTCGAAGCAGGCAGAGAAGGCGAAGCAACGAACAGCAGCAGATTAGCGAGAATGGAAATCTTCTTTAAAACATTTGTCGAGAAAATGAACCAAAACTATGCCAGTAAAGGTAATGTCACTATTGATGCATTCGCAAAAGTCGTACCTAATTTTGACGGGGTATCTATTCCAATTCGGCAATGGATATCTAATTTTGACGAGAATGCTGGGGCTTATGAGTTGACAGCGAAACAAAAGTATGTCAATGCGCGAAATAAAATGAAGGGCACTGCAGATTTGTTGGTGGAAACAATTACAGTCTCCAACTATAACTCGTTGTGTGAAGCGTTAATAGAGGAATTTGACAAACCACTAAGTAGCGCAGCGGTATATAAGCTATTAAGCAACGTCGAAAACAAGCAACAGAAAATTTCCATGAATACGTGTTATAAATGCGGAAAATAGCAGCACTAGGTAAGGTTGATGAGCAATCAATTATAACGTACATAGCAGATGGTGTTGAGTTGCGCAACGAACATAAGTATCCATTATATAGTGTTCGATTCTACAAAGAGTTGATCAAAGCATATGAGTTGGTGGGGCCTTTGGCAAAACGCAGCGAAGCAAATAAACGTCGGCAGATAGCAAGCAGTCGTAAAGAAATAGATAAAAGTAGCAATCACGGCGAGCGTAAAAATCAACATTGTTGTAATTGCGGGTCGACACAGTACAAGAGGGCTGAGTGCAAAGAAGACACGAAATGCTTTAAATGTAATGGCGCTGACCATATGGCTAAGCAGTGCACTACCACGAAGCAAAACCTTGTAAACGTAGTATTCGACGAAAAACGCATGAAACAGCTGAAAATCAATAACAACAATGTGTCTTGTTTGGTGGACGCTGGAGCAGACGTTTCGCTAATGCGTAAGAGTGTATGTGACCAAATATGTAGCAATTGTGAAGTGAGAAAACGTTTTGCTAGACTGTATGGCTTAGGCAACGTCGCCGCCGATGTGTTAGGAGAATTTACAACACAAGTCGTTGTTGACGAGTTGAGTACACAACATACGTTTTTGGTTGTAAAAGATAGCAAAATAAATGTAGACGCAATTGTAGGGTATGATTTTTTGAAAAAGTTTTTGGTAATATTAAATGCCAAGGGGTATAATTTCTCACGATCAGAAATGACACAAATGCAGGAGAAACTAGTTACAATGTTTTAAATGTTGTTCATAGCAGCAATGAGGTAGATGTAGAACCTAAATACAAAGAAGCAGTCAAACAGTTGATTGATAACTATAAGCCGAGTTTTATTCAATCAAACAGTCACATTAAATTAAATATTGCCCCGAAAAGCAACAATATTATTCTTCGCGAATCACCTAGCTGATTGTAAGTAATGGAAAGGGAGTTTGTACGTAAGCAAGTAGCTGAATGGCTGCAAAAAGGCATCATCCGCGAATCATGCTCAGAAATCGCTAGCAAGGTTGTGCTGGCGAAGAAAAAAGATGGAAGCTACAGATTGTGCGTTGACTTTCGTAAACTAAATTCCATGGTTATGAAAGACAGGTTTCCAGTACCGATTGTCGAAGAAAATGCAGGGTGCAAAATATTTTACCGTGATGGACCTTGCAAATGGATTTTTCCATGTCGAAGTCGAGGAGCAATGCAAAAAATACACTGCGTTTGTCACAAAAGAAGGTCTTTATGAATTTAACAGGGCTCCATTTGGCTTTTGTAAATCGCCCGCTGTTTTCATAAGATATTGTTAACCACATTTTTCAAAAATTAATTAACGCAGGTATAATGGAAATTTATGTTGATGATATTATTATTTTTGGAGGTACAGAAGAACAATGCTTAGACAATATGCAAATGGTATTGAACCAAGCCCAGCAGTATGGTTTGGAAATTAAGTGGTCGAAATGCAAATTTTTGAAAAAGAGAGTCGCGTTTTTGGGACACGAAGTTGAGAATGGGCGTATCTGGCCGGGGAAAAGCAAAGTCAAAGCAAAGTCAAAGCTGTCAAAAACTTTCCGATACCAAAAAACATTCGAGACGTACAGGCTTTTTTGGGTTTAACCGGATATTTTCGCAAGTTTATCCGTAATTATGCTGGTATAGCTAGGCCCTTGACACAACTGTTAAGAAAAAACGAAGTATTTCAGATAAAAGAAGAAGAAATAAAGGCAATTGATGATTTGAAGTCGGCACTCGTTGCAGAACTTATACTGCAAATATATAAGCAGAGCATTGAGACACAGCTACACGTCGATGCGTCGAAACATGGGTTCGGGGCAACGCTGATACAGCTCCAGAACGGAGAATGGCATCCGGTTTTCTACTGGAGTAAAAAGACTTCTCCCCAAGAAGAAAAATTACAAAGCTATTTTCTTGAGGTAAAAGCAGCATACTTAGCCACAAAAAAGTTGCGTCACTACCTGATGGGTATACAGTTTACACTAGTCACAGATTGCGCGGCTTTCAAGCAGACAAATGCGAAAAAAGATATACCACGTGAAGTGGTTCAATGGTTGATGTACCTGCAAGATTTTGCATACAATATAGAGCACCGATCTGGCAACAGAATGAAGCATGTGGATAGCTTAAGTCGATTTCCCGTGATGACAGTGACCTCAGAAGTTCAAGCCCAGATCGCAAGAGTTCAGAAGCAGGACTCATATTTGACAGCTGTAGCAGAGATTCTTAAAGAAAAACTATATGAAATGTTATTAAATGTTTATAAATTATTATATTATAAAATACATTTTTTTAATAGGGCACGACGATGACCCTACATACAGCTGTACAATTCCAAAGAAGCAACGGAGCTGTTGCGTGGTAGGATGCGTGGTGGAAAAGGGTCATACGTTGTACGAATTTCCTCGACGCGGAGAGGCTCGAAATAGTTGGGCCCTGGCTTGCAACGTGCAACCAGCAGATTCTGACAGGCTATATGTTTGTAAGCGCCACTTTAGTCCAGAGCAAGTAAGTCGTTTTATAGTTTTAGATGGGGCTGTTCCATCTTTAAGATTAGAGCCAGTTACTAGAAGTCACTCACCTAGTACTGGCTCTGATTGGGTTTGCCCGCCCGTTACTAAAGTGTACGTAAATCGTACAGTAGGTGTAGGTGTAGCAAATGGTCTCACATTAGAAGAATTCGCAAAATATTCCATGCTAGAGGAAACAAGGCAGGTACCCAAAAACAAAAACATCTGTGAGGACTTATATTAGAAATCACAAGCAGTAGCGAACGATTTGCTCAGGCTGCTCGTTTTTATCGGAGCAATGAAATACAATTAAAAAAAAGAATTCAAGGGTTAGAAGCAGAGAATGAGAAGCTATAGCAAAAATATAAATATTTGTGTAGTCGTGCAGTACTTGCGGAAGAATCTTCAAGCAGTGATGCTATAACTTTCGCAAGAATGATCGTCAGTGGCCAAAAAAATCGTTATAGCGAGGAGGAAAAGACATTGGCTCAAAACATCAGTTATATGTCCTCCAAAGCATATACGTTTATGCGTGACGATCTAGGTTTTGCTTTGCCCCATAAGTCATCCCTTTCGCGTTGGCGCCCCATCAAATATGTTGTTCCGGGGTTCGATGCCAATGTCTGCAATAATTTAGAAAAAATTGTTTCAAATATGTCCGACACCGAACGCATAACCGTTCTATTCTTCGATGAAATTATCATCAAGTCGGACTTGAGCTATAATAAAGCTAAAGATGTTATCGATGGGTTTGTAGACCATGGGGAAGGTCAACGCGAAAACAAAATTGGGAATAAATGTTTATTTTTTATGGTTAAGGGATTGTGCTCCAAATGGAAATACGTGTTTTCGTATTATATCTCCAGTGGTATGGAGACATTGATCTCCATTTTGAGAAAAAATATCGTACAACTAAAAAAAATGGGGTTAAATTTGAAAGGTATAGTTTGCGATCAAGGGCCCACCAACAGTAGTATGTTTAACACTTTAGGGATTTCTGAGAAGTTCCCCTTTTTCCTGCACGAAAACACAAAGATTTTTTGCATGTTCGATTATTGTCACTTGATAAAGTCCGTCCGAAATACCTTGATGAAATATGACATCTTAACATCAGATGGAGTGGCAAGCTTTAAGGTGATCAAAAAATTGTTTGATATAGATCAAATGAATCCCCATTTTAAAATTTGTCCGAAACTAACGGAGGCTCATATATATCCCAGTTTTTTGGAAAAAATGAGCGTTTCACGCGCGACTCAGGTCCTGAGCAATTCGGTAGCCTCTGGTATCGACATGGCCTTGTCCCAAAATTTATTAGGCAGTGACGACTACGTGATAAAATGCGCTAAGCTCACACAGATGTTCGTTAAAAAAATGAATGATCTCTTTGATGAATTGGATGCAAAAAATTTCCAGTCGAAAAATCCTTCAAAGTGTCCGATTAGGCTGGGTGACAGCAAAAAAATTGATAGATTGAATGAACATCTAGATTTTTTGCGGTCATTCAAGTTGCCGGGAAACGCACGCGTGAAGTTCATCGAAGGTTTCCGCATAACGATTTTAGCGATGCAAAAGTTATGCGAGGAACTTTTTATCGAGCAAAGCTCCCTGAAATTTATTTTCACCGGGAAAATAAACCAAGATGCGTTAGAAAACTTTTTCTATCGCATAAGAGCTAGTCAGGGTATGAATACCCATCCAACAGCTCACGAAATTCAATACATAGTTGCGCGACTGATCTCAATGATAATTTTACGCCAGAGATTTGAGAAAAAAGGTTCTAACTGTACAGATGATGACGATATAAATTTAGATTGGAATATAGGCCCCGAGGATCGTCATCTTGAGACAGAAGTAGGAGACCAGCGAAATGACGATCTCGTTTTAGAAGAGATTGATGTGGAAGACTTAAATGTTGCTGAAGAAAGTAATGAAGCTGAGGTACAAGTGCAGCGTTACTTCACAGGCTATGGTATTTACCAGAAAATGCTGTGCAAGTTAAAATGTGAAAAGTGCACCCGCGCCATGATGGATTGAGAGTAGTGTTTTAAAAATCAGGTAAATCGCAATGACTTAATCGATGTCAATATCGAAGTCGTGTGAGAAATTGTTATAGTATGAGAACAATTTCGTAATTCGTGCTTTCACAATTTTATATATTTTTTATTTCATTTCAGGAAATGTAAATACCTATTATTTATAGCATTGTAATATATATACATATACATATAAGATTACTGAAAATTTCTGTGAATAAAAATAAAAAATTAAAACTAAAAAAACTAGAATTTCATTTTCTTAAGGATAATAATATTTATTTGGTAAGAGGAACTTAAAGAAACATATACCAATAATATAATTCGACAGGATTTCATTACAATATCAATATACTCGTTCAGCTCAATCAAATAAATATCTGCATATGAAAAATCGTTCCTATGGACGTGCAAAAGCAAACACACATATATAGTACATAAATACATGCATACAAACTGCCATAGACATACTGGCATATGAGGCTGCGAGCACTTGCGACAGAAAAAATATTTCGATTTGCTATTGCTGTCGAGAATTTAGAACACAGATTTACATACATACATATATTGATGCATACATATGTACGGAGCCGCGGCCACTCGACTTGACAAAAATTGAAGATTTACCAAATATTGGCAAATAATTCAACGCGAAATATTACAATATTGACTATTTTCGAATGGACGACAAAATTGTCATATGGGCATATGAGCATATGAACTCGAACTTAGTGTTATAGAATATTTTGGATTTTTCAGCGTCGTTGCGACTAAAAAAATCTGACCGCTGCGACTGCGCCTATGAATGTATTTTGTTCTTGCAGTCGCTAGGCTTATAATTTTAGCTTTGGAAACATACGCGTGCAGAGGCATAAAGCCAGTGCTTTGTGTGTGCTGTTGTATGTACATACATATGTATGTATATACTAATAAGCATAGTTTTGCTGGGAGTCGGGAATGTATGTATATGTATGTACGGACATACATACAATAGGGCATCAATATGCCCATACGTGAGGTAGGTCATGGTTGCTTCAGTACATTGAACTTTTGCTTAATTGTTTCTTACATGTGTATGTATACATGTACATACATATGTATGTAGTAAGAAACAGTTTAAACATATTTTGTTACTAATCCAAATATACATACTTACGGTAACATACGAATATGCTTTTTTATCCTATAAAATATGTAAATATGGAGGATATCTTGGGTTTGTTAAAATTATTCTTTTATTTGTTTTGAATATCAAAACTTGTATACAAACCATGCTTATATACCTCCTGCAATAGGATGTGGATGAAAAATTACAGAACAGAAATAAAAACGTAATGCCTCAAATGCCTTGCAAAATGCTGTCGGTCAATTTTATTTCAAACAAATGTATAACAATGCCTATTTTCTTTTTGTCCAAAAATAACAAATATATATGTATATGCAAATACATACGTTTCTTTGAAGTTTCTTTTATTTATTTTAAATTTCAAAGTTTTATACTATCTATAAAATGCATACATATATTATTCCATGTAATAAATCTAAATTGAAAAATATTTCGTTTGCTAAGGAACAAATGAATGCATATTCAAATGTAAATATGATAAGACGATGCGTCGTGAGATAGGTCAAGGTTCCTGCAAGTGCGTATGCACATACATATATACATACATATGTAACACTAGCAGAATTGAAGATCCAATTGAACTTTTGCACAAACATAGCTAACATAATACATATACATATGTATGTATATATTGATATACATATATTTACATACATATGTCAAAATACCAAAGCACTTGTATGCTCTATGAATTAATTTCGACTCAAAAAATTAGTAAAAATTTTCATCAAATTTGTATAGTTTTCAATTTACTAAAATGCACATACCAAGATGTGAGAGGTCGTTTTATAATGCATTTTTTTTAATTAAATCAAAATATTAAAGTTACTTTGATTTGAAATGTTGGCGCATATAATAAATATTCAAATTATTCATCAATAATCATTTAGTTGAATAAATTTTCATTCATCAGGGAACATATGTATGTAGAAATGCACAAGCAAATTCTTTGCAAAATGCCGTCGGCTATTCATCAATTTGATTTTCCATAGAAGCAAAAGCAGAGAACGTTATGATATACAGAGAACGTTTTCTGTGTGCAGAGCCAATATAGGAAGAGAGAATTCACTGCAATCAGCTCTGTTAAAAGTTTCACCACACCCCGGCGGCGGTTAGACTTCATTTTTGACAATTCACACTATTCGTAGCTCGTGAGAATTCTCTATATTTAACGTTCTCTGCATCCTGCTGAACAAAACACAGTCGAAGCAGGCAGAGAAGGCGAAGCAACGAACAGCAGCAGATTAGCGAGAATGGAAATCTTCTTTAAAACATTTGTCGAGAAAATGAACCAAAACTATGCCAGTAAAGGTAATGTCACTATTGATGCATTCGCAAAAGTCGTACCTAATTTTGACGGGGTATCTATTCCAATTCGGCAATGGATATCTAATTTTGACGAGAATGCTGGGGCTTATGAGTTGACAGCGAAACAAAAGTATGTCAATGCGCGAAATAAAATGAAGGGCACTGCAGATTTGTTGGTGGAAACAATTACAGTCTCCAACTATAACTCGTTGTGTGAAGCGTTAATAGAGGAATTTGACAAACCACTAAGTAGCGCAGCGGTATATAAGCTATTAAGCAACGTCGAAAACAAGCAACAGAAAATTTCCATGAATACGTGTTATAAATGCGGAAAATAGCAGCACTAGGTAAGGTTGATGAGCAATCAATTATAACGTACATAGCAGATGGTGTTGAGTTGCGCAACGAACATAAGTATCCATTATATAGTGTTCGATTCTACAAAGAGTTGATCAAAGCATATGAGTTGGTGGGGCCTTTGGCAAAACGCAGCGAAGCAAATAAACGTCGGCAGATAGCAAGCAGTCGTAAAGAAATAGATAAAAGTAGCAATCACGGCGAGCGTAAAAATCAACATTGTTGTAATTGCGGGTCGACACAGTACAAGAGGGCTGAGTGCAAAGAAGACACGAAATGCTTTAAATGTAATGGCGCTGACCATATGGCTAAGCAGTGCACTACCACGAAGCAAAACCTTGTAAACGTAGTATTCGACGAAAAACGCATGAAACAGCTGAAAATCAATAACAACAATGTGTCTTGTTTGGTGGACGCTGGAGCAGACGTTTCGCTAATGCGTAAGAGTGTATGTGACCAAATATGTAGCAATTGTGAAGTGAGAAAACGTTTTGCTAGACTGTATGGCTTAGGCAACGTCGCCGCCGATGTGTTAGGAGAATTTACAACACAAGTCGTTGTTGACGAGTTGAGTACACAACATACGTTTTTGGTTGTAAAAGATAGCAAAATAAATGTAGACGCAATTGTAGGGTATGATTTTTTGAAAAAGTTTTTGGTAATATTAAATGCCAAGGGGTATAATTTCTCACGATCAGAAATGACACAAATGCAGGAGAAACTAGTTACAATGTTTTAAATGTTGTTCATAGCAGCAATGAGGTAGATGTAGAACCTAAATACAAAGAAGCAGTCAAACAGTTGATTGATAACTATAAGCCGAGTTTTATTCAATCAAACAGTCACATTAAATTAAATATTGCCCCGAAAAGCAACAATATTATTCTTCGCGAATCACCTAGCCGATTGTAAGTAATGGAAAGGGAGTTTGTACGTAAGCAAGTAGCTGAATGGCTGCAAAAAGGCATCATCCGCGAATCATGCTCAGAAATCGCTAGCAAGGTTGTGCTGGCGAAGAAAAAAGATGGAAGCTACAGATTGTGCGTTGACTTTCGTAAACTAAATTCCATGGTTATGAAAGACAGGTTTCCAGTACCGATTGTCGAAGAAAATGCAGGGTGCAAAATATTTTACCGTGATGGACCTTGCAAATGGATTTTTCCATGTCGAAGTCGAGGAGCAATGCAAAAAATACACTGCGTTTGTCACAAAAGAAGGTCTTTATGAATTTAACAGGGCCCCATTTGGCTTTTGTAAATCGCCCGCTGTTTTCATAAGATATTGTTAACCACATTTTTCAAAAATTAATTAACGCAGGTATAATGGAAATTTATGTTGATGATATTATTATTTTTGGAGGTACAGAAGAACAATGCTTAGACAATATGCAAATGGTATTGAACCAAGCCCAGCAGTATGGTTTGGAAATTAAGTGGTCGAAATGCAAATTTTTGAAAAAGAGAGTCGCGTTTTTGGGACACGAAGTTGAGAATGGGCGTATCTGGCCGGGGAAAAGCAAAGTCAAAGCAAAGTCAAAGCTGTCAAAAACTTTCCGATACCAAAAAACATTCGAGACGTACAGGCTTTTTTGGGTTTAACCGGATATTTTCGCAAGTTTATCCGTAATTATGCTGGTATAGCTAGGCCCTTGACACAACTGTTAAGAAAAAACGAAGTATTTCAGATAAAAGAAGAAGAAATAAAGGCAATTGATGATTTGAAGTCGGCACTCGTTGCAGAACTTATACTGCAAATATATAAGCAGAGCATTGAGACACAGCTACACGTCGATGCGTCGAAACATGGGTTCGGGGCAACGCTGATACAGCTCCAGAACGGAGAATGGCATCCGGTTTTCTACTGGAGTAAAAAGACTTCTCCCCAAGAAGAAAAATTACAAAGCTATTTTCTTGAGGTAAAAGCAGCATACTTAGCCACAAAAAAGTTGCGTCACTACCTGATGGGTATACAGTTTACACTAGTCACAGATTGCGCGGCTTTCAAGCAGACAAATGCGAAAAAAGATATACCACGTGAAGTGGTTCAATGGTTGATGTACCTGCAAGATTTTGCATACAATATAGAGCACCGATCTGGCAACAGAATGAAGCATGTGGATAGCTTAAGTCGATTTCCCGTGATGACAGTGACCTCAGAAGTTCAAGCCCAGATCGCAAGAGTTCAGAAGCAGGACTCATATTTGACAGCTGTAGCAGAGATTCTTAAAGAAAAACTATATGAAATGTTATTAAATGTTTATAAATTATTATATTATAAAATACATTTTTTTAATAGGGCACGACGATGACCCTACATACAGCTGTACAATTCCAAAGAAGCAACGGAGCTGTTGCGTGGTAGGATGCGTGGTGGAAAAGGGTCATACGTTGTACGAATTTCCTCGACGCGGAGAGGCTCGAAATAGTTGGGCCCTGGCTTGCAACGTGCAACCAGCAGATTCTGACAGGCTATATGTTTGTAAGCGCCACTTTAGTCCAGAGCAAGTAAGTCGTTTTATAGTTTTAGATGGGGCTGTTCCATCTTTAAGATTAGAGCCAGTTACTAGAAGTCGCTCACCTAGTACTGGCTCTGATTGGGTTTGCCCGCCCGTTACTAAAGTGTACGTAAATCGTACAGTAGGTGTAGGTGTAGCAAATGGTCTCACATTAGAAGAATTCGCAAAATATTCCATGCTAGAGGAAACAAGGCAGGTACCCAAAAACAAAAACATCTGTGAGGACTTAGAAATCACAAGCAGTAGCGAACGATTTGCTCAGGCTGCTCGTTTTTATCGGAGCAATGAAATGCAATTAAAAAAAAGAATTCAAGGGTTAGAAGCAGAGAATGAGAAGCTATAGCAAAAATATAAATATTTGTGTAGTCGTGCAGTACTTGCGGAAGAATCTTCAAGCAGTGATGCTATAACTTTCGCAAGAATGATCGTCAGTGGCCAAAAAAATCGTTATAGCGAGGAGGAAAAGACATTGGCTCAAAACATCAGTTATATGTCCTCCAAAGCATATACGTTTATGCGTGACGATCTAGGTTTTGCTTTGCCCCATAAGTCATCCCTTTCGCGTTGGCGCCCCATCAAATATGTTGTTCCGGGGTTCGATGCCAATGTCTGCAATAATTTAGAAAAAATTGTTTCAAATATGTCCGACACCGAACGCATAACCGTTCTATTATTCGATGAAATTATCATCAAGTCGGACTTGAGCTATAATAAAGCTAAAGATGTTATCGATGGGTTTGTAGACCATGGGGGAGGTCAACGCGAAAACAAAATTGGGAATAAATGTTTATTTTTTATGGTTAAGGGATTGTGCTCCAAATGGAAATACGTGTTTTCGTATTATATCTCCAGTGGTATGGAGACATTGATCTCCATTTTGAGAAAAAATATCGTACAACTAAAAAAAATGGGGTTAAATTTGAAAGGTATAGTTTGCGATCAAGGGCCCACCAACAGTAGTATGTTTAACACTTTAGGGATTTCTGAGAAGTTCCCCTTTTTCCTGCACGAAAACACAAAGATTTTTTGCATGTTCGATTATTGTCACTTGATAAAGTCCGTCCGAAATACCTTGATGAAATATGACATCTTAACATCAGATGGAGTGGCAAGCTTTAAGGTGATCAAAAAATTGTTTGATATAGATCAAATGAATCCCCATTTTAAAATTTGTCCGAAACTAACGGAGGCTCATATATATCCCAGTTTTTTGGAAAAAATGAGCGTTTCACGCGCGACTCAGGTCCTGAGCAATTCGGTAGCCTCTGGTATCGACATGGCCTTGTCCCAAAATTTATTAGGCAGTGACGACTACGTGATAAAATGCGCTAAGCTCACACAGATGTTCGTTAAAAAAATGAATGATCTCTTTGATGAATTGGATGCAAAAAATTTCCAGTCGAAAAATCCTTCAAAGTGTCCGATTAGGCTGGGTGACAGCAAAAAAATTGATAGATTGAATGAACATCTAGATTTTTTGCGGTCATTCAAGTTGCCGGGAAACGCACGCGTGAAGTTCATCGAAGGTTTCCGATCTCAATGATAATTTTACGCCAGAGATTTGAGAAAAAAGGTTCTAACTGTACAGATGATGACGATATAAATTTAGATTGGAATATAGGCCCCGAGGATCGTCATCTTGAGACAGAAGTAGGAGACCAGCGAAATGACGATCTCGTTTTAGAAGAGATTGATGTGGAAGACTTAAATGTTGCTGAAGAAAGTAATGAAGCTGAGGTACAAGTGCAGCGTTACTTCACAGGCTATGGTATTTACCAGAAAATGCTGTGCAAGTTAAAATGTGAAAAGTGCACCCGCGCCATGATGGATTGAGAGTAGTGTTTTAAAAATCAGGTAAATCGCAATGACTTAATCGATGTCAATATCGAAGTCGTGTGAGAAATTGTTATAGTATGAGAACAATTTCGTAATTCGTGCTTTCACAATTTTATATATTTTTTATTTCATTTCAGGAAATGTAAATACCTATTATTTATAGCATTGTAATATATATACATATACATATAAGATTACTGAAAATTTCTGTGAATAAAAATAAAAAATTAAAACTAAAAAAACTAGAATTTCATTTTCTTAAGGATAATAATATTTATTTGGTAAGAGGAACTTAAAGAAACATATACCAATAATATAATTCGACAGGATTTCATTACAATATCAATATACTCGTTCAGCTCAATCAAATAAATATCTGCATATGAAAAATCGTTCCTATGGACGTGCAAAAGCAAACACACATATATAGTACATAAATACATGCATACAAACTGCCATAGACATACTGGCATATGAGGCTGCGAGCACTTGCGACAGAAAAAATATTTCGATTTGCTATTGCTGTCGAGAATTTAGAACACAGATTTACATACATACATATATTGATGCATACATATGTACGGAGCCGCGGCCACTCGACTTGACAAAAATTGAAGATTTACCAAATATTGGCAAATAATTCAACGCGAAATATTACAATATTGACTATTTTCGAATGGACGACAAAATTGTCATATGGGCATATGAGCATATGAACTCGAACTTAGTGTTATAGAATATTTTGGATTTTTCAGCGTCGTTGCGACTAAAAAAATCTGACCGCTGCGACTGCGCCTATGAATGTATTTTGTTCTTGCAGTCGCTAGGCTTATAATTTTAGCTTTGGAAACATACGCGTGCAGAGGCATAAAGCCAGTGCTTTGTGTGTGCTGTTGTATGTACATACATATGTATGTATATACTAATAAGCATAGTTTTGCTGGGAGTCGGGAATGTATGTATATGTATGTACGGACATACATACAATAGGGCATCAATATGCCCATACGTGAGGTAGGTCATGGTTGCTTCAGTACATTGAACTTTTGCTTAATTGTTTCTTACATGTGTATGTATACATGTACATACATATGTATGTAGTAAGAAACAGTTTAAACATATTTTGTTACTAATCCAAATATACATACTTACGGTAACATACGAATATGCTTTTTTATCCTATAAAATATGTAAATATGGAGGATATCTTGGGTTTGTTAAAATTATTCTTTTATTTATTTTGAATATCAAAACTTGTATACAAACCATGCTTATATACCTCCTGCAATAGGATGTGGATGAAAAATTACAGAACAGAAATAAAAACGTAATGCCTCAAATGCCTTGCAAAATGCTGTCGGTCAATTTTATTTCAAACAAATGTATAACAATGCCTATTTTCTTTTTGTCCAAAAATAACAAATATATATGTATATGCAAATACATACGTTTCTTTGAAGTTTCTTTTATTTATTTTAAATTTCAAAGTTTTATACTATCTATAAAATGCATACATATATTATTCCATGTAATAAATCTAAATTGAAAAATATTTCGTTTGCTAAGGAACAAATGAATGCATATTCAAATGTAAATATGATAAGACGATGCGTCGTGAGATAGGTCAAGGTTCCTGCAAGTGCGTATGCACATACATATATACATACATATGTAACACTAGCAGAATTGAAGATCCAATTGAACTTTTGCACAAACATAGCTAACATAATACATATACATATGTATGTATATATTGATATACATATATTTACATACATATGTCAAAATACCAAAGCACTTGTATGCTCTATGAATTAATTTCGACTCAAAAAATTAGTAAAAATTTTCATCAAATTTGTATAGTTTTCAATTTACTAAAATGCACATACCAAGATGTGAGAGGTCGTTTTATAATGCATTTTTTTTAATTAAATCAAAATATTAAAGTTACTTTGATTTGAAATGTTGGCGCATATAA
Source organism: Anastrepha ludens (assembly GCF_028408465.1). Classification (NCBI taxonomy): domain Eukaryota; kingdom Metazoa; phylum Arthropoda; class Insecta; order Diptera; family Tephritidae; genus Anastrepha; species Anastrepha ludens. The sequence continues at coordinate 74,870,717 of NC_071503.1, read as the reverse complement.
TAAATATTCAAATTATTCATCAATAATCATTTAGTTGAATAAATTTTCATTCATCAGGGTACATATGTATGTAGAAATGCACAAGCAAATTCTTTGCAAAATGCCGTCGGCTATTCATCAATTTGATTTTCCATAGAAGCAAAAGCAGAGAACGTTATGATATACAGAGAACGTTTTCTGTGTGCAGAGCCAATATAGGAAGAGAGAATTCACTGCAATCAGCTCTGTTAAAAGTTTCACCACACCCCGGCGGCGGTTAGACTTCATTTTTGACAATTCACACTATTCGTAGCTCGTGAGAATTCTCTATATTTAACGTTCTCTGCATCCTGCTGAACAAAACACAGTCGAAGCAGGCAGAGAAGGCGAAGCAACGAACAGCAGCAGATTAGCGAGAATGGAAATCTTCTTTAAAACATTTGTCGAGAAAATGAACCAAAACTATGCCAGTAAAGGTAATGTCACTATTGATGCATTCGCAAAAGTCGTACCTAATTTTGACGGGGTATCTATTCCAATTCGGCAATGGATATCTAATTTTGACGAGAATGCTGAGGCTTATGAGTTGACAGCGAAACAAAAGTATGTCAATGTGCGAAATAAAATGAAGGGCACTGCAGATTTGTTGTTGGAAACAATTACAGTCTCCAACTATAACTCGTTGTGTGAAGCGTTAATAGAGGAATTTGACAAACCACTGTAGCGCAGCGGTATATAAGCTATTAAGGCAACGTCGAAAACAAGCAACAGAAAACTTCCATGAATACGTGTTATAAATGCGGAAAATAGCAGCACTAGGTAAGGTTGATGAGCAATCAATTATAACGTACATAGCAGATGGTGTTGAGTTGCGCAACGAACATAAGTATCCATTATATAGTGTTCGATTCAACAAAGAGTTGATCAAAGCATATGAGTTGGTGGGGCCTTTGGCAAAACGCAGCGAAGCAAATAAACGTCGGCAGATAGCAAGCAGTCGTAAAGAAATAGATAAAAGTAGCAATCACGGCGAGCGTAAAAATCAACATTGTTGTAATTGCGGGTCGACACAGTACAAGAGGGCTGAGTGCAAAGAAGACACGAAATGCTTTAAATGTAATGGCGCTGACCATATGGCTAAGCAGTGCACTACCACGAAGCAAAACCTTGTAAACGTAGTATTCGACGAAAAACGCATGAAACAGCTGAAAATCAATAACAACAATGTGTCTTGTTTGGTGGACGCTGGAGCAGACGTTTCGCTAATGCGTAAGAGTGTATGTGACCAAATATGTAGCAATTGTGAAGTGAGAAAACGTTTTGCTAGACTGTATGGCTTAGGCAACGTCGCCGCCGATGTGTTAGGAGAATTTACAACACAAGTCGTTGTTGACGAGTTGAGTACACAACATACGTTTTTGGTTGTAAAAGATAGCAAAATAAATGTAGACGCAATTGTAGGGTATGATTTTTTGAAAAAGTTTTTGGTAATATTAAATGCCAAGGGGTATAATTTCTCACGATCAGAAATGACACAAATGCAGGAGAAACTAGTTACAATGTTTTAAATGTTGTTCATAGCAGCAATGAGGTAGATGTAGAACCTAAATACAAAGAAGCAGTCAAACAGTTGATTGATAACTATAAGCCGAGTTTTATTCAATCAAACAGTCACATTAAATTAAATATTGCCCCGAAAAGCAACAATATTATTCTTCGCGAATCACCTAGCTGATTGTAAGTAATGGAAAGGGAGTTTGTACGTAAGCAAGTAGCTGAATGGCTGCAAAAAGGCATCATCCGCGAATCATGCTCAGAAATCGCTAGCAAGGTTGTGCTGGCGAAGAAAAAAGATGGAAGCTACAGATTGTGCGTTGACTTTCGTAAACTAAATTCCATGGTTATGAAAGACAGGTTTCCAGTACCGATTGTCGAAGAAAATGCAGGGTGCAAAATATTTTACCGTGATGGACCTTGCAAATGGATTTTTCCATGTCGAAGTCGAGGAGCAATGCAAAAAATACACTGCGTTTGTCACAAAAGAAGGTCTTTATGAATTTAACAGGGCTCCATTTGGCTTTTGTAAATCGCCCGCTGTTTTCATAAGATATTGTTAACCACATTTTTCAAAAATTAATTAACGCAGGTATAATGGAAATTTATGTTGATGATATTATTATTTTTGGAGGTACAGAAGAACAATGCTTAGACAATATGCAAATGGTATTGAACCAAGCCCAGCAGTATGGTTTGGAAATTAAGTGGTCGAAATGCAAATTTTTGAAAAAGAGAGTCGCGTTTTTGGGACACGAAGTTGAGAATGGGCGTATCTGGCCGGGGAAAAGCAAAGTCAAAGCAAAGTCAAAGCTGTCAAAAACTTTCCGATACCAAAAAACATTCGAGACGTACAGGCTTTTTTGGGTTTAACCGGATATTTTCGCAAGTTTATCCGTAATTATGCTGGTATAGCTAGGCCCTTGACACAACTGTTAAGAAAAAACGAAGTATTTCAGATAAAAGAAGAAGAAATAAAGGCAATTGATGATTTGAAGTCGGCACTCGTTGCAGAACTTATACTGCAAATATATAAGCAGAGCATTGAGACACAGCTACACGTCGATGCGTCGAAACATGGGTTCGGGGCAACGCTGATACAGCTCCAGAACGGAGAATGGCATCCGGTTTTCTACTGGAGTAAAAAGACTTCTCCCCAAGAAGAAAAATTACAAAGCTATTTTCTTGAGGTAAAAGCAGCATACTTAGCCACAAAAAAGTTGCGTCACTACCTGATGGGTATACAGTTTACACTAGTCACAGATTGCGCGGCTTTCAAGCAGACAAATGCGAAAAAAGATATACCACGTGAAGTGGTTCAATGGTTGATGTACCTGCAAGATTTTGCATACAATATAGAGCACCGATCTGGCAACAGAATGAAGCATGTGGATAGCTTAAGTCGATTTCCCGTGATGACAGTGACCTCAGAAGTTCAAGCCCAGATCGCAAGAGTTCAGAAGCAGGACTCATATTTGACAGCTGTAGCAGAGATTCTTAAAGAAAAACTATATGAAATGTTATTAAATGTTTATAAATTATTATATTATAAAATACATTTTTTTAATAGGGCACGACGATGACCCTACATACAGCTGTACAATTCCAAAGAAGCAACGGAGCTGTTGCGTGGTAGGATGCGTGGTGGAAAAGGGTCATACGTTGTACGAATTTCCTCGACGCGGAGAGGCTCGAAATAGTTGGGCCCTGGCTTGCAACGTGCAACCAGCAGATTCTGACAGGCTATATGTTTGTAAGCGCCACTTTAGTCCAGAGCAAGTAAGTCGTTTTATAGTTTTAGATGGGGCTGTTCCATCTTTAAGATTAGAGCCAGTTACTAGAAGTCGCTCACCTAGTACTGGCTCTGATTGGGTTTGCCCGCCCGTTACTAAAGTGTACGTAAATCGTACAGTAGGTGTAGGTGTAGCAAATGGTCTCACATTAGAAGAATTCGCAAAATATTCCATGCTAGAGGAAACAAGGCAGGTACCCAAAAACAAAAACATCTGTGAGGACTTAGAAATCACAAGCAGTAGCGAACGATTTGCTCAGGCTGCTCGTTTTTATCGGAGCAATGAAATGCAATTAAAAAAAAGAATTCAAGGGTTAGAAGCAGAGAATGAGAAGCTATAGCAAAAATATAAATATTTGTGTAGTCGTGCAGTACTTGCGGAAGAATCTTCAAGCAGTGATGCTATAACTTTCGCAAGAATGATCGTCAGTGGCCAAAAAAATCGTTATAGCGAGGAGGAAAAGACATTGGCTCAAAACATCAGTTATATGTCCTCCAAAGCATATACGTTTATGCGTGACGATCTAGGTTTTGCTTTGCCCCATAAGTCATCCCTTTCGCGTTGGCGCCCCATCAAATATGTTGTTCCGGGGTTCGATGCCAATGTCTGCAATAATTTAGAAAAAATTGTTTCAAATATGTCCGACACCGAACGCATAACCGTTCTATTATTCGATGAAATTATCATCAAGTCGGACTTGAGCTATAATAAAGCTAAAGATGTTATCGATGGGTTTGTAGACCATGGGGAAGGTCAACGCGAAAACAAAATTGGGAATAAATGTTTATTTTTTATGGTTAAGGGATTGTGCTCCAAATGGAAATACGTGTTTTCGTATTATATCTCCAGTGGTATGGAGACATTGATCTCCATTTTGAGAAAAAATATCGTACAACTAAAAAAAATGGGGTTAAATTTGAAAGGTATAGTTTGCGATCAAGGGCCCACCAACAGTAGTATGTTTAACACTTTAGGGATTTCTGAGAAGTTCCCCTTTTTCCTGCACGAAAACACAAAGATTTTTTGCATGTTCGATTATTGTCACTTGATAAAGTCCGTCCGAAATACCTTGATGAAATATGACATCTTAACATCAGATGGAGTGGCAAGCTTTAAGGTGATCAAAAAATTGTTTGATATAGATCAAATGAATCCCCATTTTAAAATTTGTCCGAAACTAACGGAGGCTCATATATATCCCAGTTTTTTGGAAAAAATGAGCGTTTCACGCGCGACTCAGGTCCTGAGCAATTCGGTAGCCTCTGGTATCGACATGGCCTTGTCCCAAAATTTATTAGGCAGTGACGACTACGTGATAAAATGCGCTAAGCTCACACAGATGTTCGTTAAAAAAATGAATGATCTCTTTGATGAATTGGATGCAAAAAATTTCCAGTCGAAAAATCCTTCAAAGTGTCCGATTAGGCTGGGTGACAGCAAAAAAATTGATAGATTGAATGAACATCTAGATTTTTTGCGGTCATTCAAGTTGCCGGGAAACGCACGCGTGAAGTTCATCGAAGGTTTCCGCATAACGATTTTAGCGATGCAAAAGTTATGCGAGGAACTTTTTATCGAGCAAAGCTCCCTGAAATTTATTTTCACCGGGAAAATAAACCAAGATGCGTTAGAAAACTTTTTCTATCGCATAAGAGCTAGTCAGGGTATGAATACCCATCCAACAGCTCACGAAATTCAATACATAGTTGCGCGACTGATCTCAATGATAATTTTACGCCAGAGATTTGAGAAAAAAGGTTCTAACTGTACAGATGATGACGATATAAATTTAGATTGGAATATAGGCCCCGAGGATCGTCATCTTGAGACAGAAGTAGGAGACCAGCGAAATGACGATCTCGTTTTAGAAGAGATTGATGTGGAAGACTTAAATGTTGCTGAAGAAAGTAATGAAGCTGAGGTACAAGTGCAGCGTTACTTCACAGGCTATGGTATTTACCAGAAAATGCTGTGCAAGTTAAAATGTGAAAAGTGCACCCGCGCCATGATGGATTGAGAGTAGTGTTTTAAAAATCAGGTAAATCGCAATGACTTAATCGATGTCAATATCGAAGTCGTGTGAGAAATTGTTATAGTATGAGAACAATTTCGTAATTCGTGCTTTCACAATTTTATATATTTTTTATTTCATTTCAGGAAATGTAAATACCTATTATTTATAGCATTGTAATATATATACATATACATATAAGATTACTGAAAATTTCTGTGAATAAAAATAAAAAATTAAAACTAAAAAAACTAGAATTTCATTTTCTTAAGGATAATAATATTTATTTGGTAAGAGGAACTTAAAGAAACATATACCAATAATATAATTCGACAGGATTTCATTACAATATCAATATACTCGTTCAGCTCAATCAAATAAATATCTGCATATGAAAAATCGTTCCTATGGACGTGCAAAAGCAAACACACATATATAGTACATAAATACATGCATACAAACTGCCATAGACATACTGGCATATGAGGCTGCGAGCACTTGCGACAGAAAAAATATTTCGATTTGCTATTGCTGTCGAGAATTTAGAACACAGATTTACATACATACATATATTGATGCATACATATGTACGGAGCCGCGGCCACTCGACTTGACAAAAATTGAAGATTTACCAAATATTGGCAAATAATTCAACGCGAAATATTACAATATTGACTATTTTCGAATGGACGACAAAATTGTCATATGGGCATATGAGCATATGAACTCGAACTTAGTGTTATAGAATATTTTGGATTTTTCAGCGTCGTTGCGACTAAAAAAATCTGACCGCTGCGACTGCGCCTATGAATGTATTTTGTTCTTGCAGTCGCTAGGCTTATAATTTTAGCTTTGGAAACATACGCGTGCAGAGGCATAAAGCCAGTGCTTTGTGTGTGCTGTTGTATGTACATACATATGTATGTATATACTAATAAGCATAGTTTTGCTGGGAGTCGGGAATGTATGTATATGTATGTACGGACATACATACAATAGGGCATCAATATGCCCATACGTGAGGTAGGTCATGGTTGCTTCAGTACATTGAACTTTTGCTTAATTGTTTCTTACATGTGTATGTATACATGTACATACATATGTATGTAGTAAGAAACAGTTTAAACATATTTTGTTACTAATCCAAATATACATACTTACGGTAACATACGAATATGCTTTTTTATCCTATAAAATATGTAAATATGGAGGATATCTTGGGTTTGTTAAAATTATTCTTTTATTTATTTTGAATATCAAAACTTGTATACAAACCATGCTTATATACCTCCTGCAATAGGATGTGGATGAAAAATTACAGAACAGAAATAAAAACGTAATGCCTCAAATGCCTTGCAAAATGCTGTCGGTCAATTTTATTTCAAACAAATGTATAACAATGCCTATTTTCTTTTTGTCCAAAAATAACAAATATATATGTATATGCAAATACATACGTTTCTTTGAAGTTTCTTTTATTTATTTTAAATTTCAAAGTTTTATACTATCTATAAAATGCATACATATATTATTCCATGTAATAAATCTAAATTGAAAAATATTTCGTTTGCTAAGGAACAAATGAATGCATATTCAAATGTAAATATGATAAGACGATGCGTCGTGAGATAGGTCAAGGTTCCTGCAAGTGCGTATGCACATACATATATACATACATATGTAACACTAGCAGAATTGAAGATCCAATTGAACTTTTGCACAAACATAGCTAACATAATACATATACATATGTATGTATATATTGATATACATATATTTACATACATATGTCAAAATACCAAAGCACTTGTATGCTCTATGAATTAATTTCGACTCAAAAAATTAGTAAAAATTTTCATCAAATTTGTATAGTTTTCAATTTACTAAAATGCACATACCAAGATGTGAGAGGTCGTTTTATAATGCATTTTTTTTAATTAAATCAAAATATTAAAGTTACTTTGATTTGAAATGTTGGCGCATATAATAAATATTCAAATTATTCATCAATAATCATTTAGTTGAATAAATTTTCATTCATCAGGGTACATATGTATGTAGAAATGCACAAGCAAATTCTTTGCAAAATGCCGTCGGCTATTCATCAATTTGATTTTCCATAGAAGCAAAAGCAGAGAACGTTATGATATACAGAGAACGTTTTCTGTGTGCAGAGCCAATATAGGAAGAGAGAATTCACTGCAATCAGCTCTGTTAAAAGTTTCACCACACCCCGGCGGCGGTTAGACTTCATTTTTGACAATTCACACTATTCGTAGCTCGTGAGAATTCTCTATATTTAACGTTCTCTGCATCCTGCTGAACAAAACACAGTCGAAGCAGGCAGAGAAGGCGAAGCAACGAACAGCAGCAGATTAGCGAGAATGGAAATCTTCTTTAAAACATTTGTCGAGAAAATGAACCAAAACTATGCCAGTAAAGGTAATGTCACTATTGATGCATTCGCAAAAGTCGTACCTAATTTTGACGGGGTATCTATTCCAATTCGGCAATGGATATCTAATTTTGACGAGAATGCTGAGGCTTATGAGTTGACAGCGAAACAAAAGTATGTCAATGCGCGAAATAAAATGAAGGGCACTGCAGATTTGTTGTTGGAAACAATTACAGTCTCCAACTATAACTCGTTGTGTGAAGCGTTAATAGAGGAATTTGACAAACCACTGTAGCGCAGCGGTATATAAGCTATTAAGGCAACGTCGAAAACAAGCAACAGAAAACTTCCATGAATACGTGTTATAAATGCGGAAAATAGCAGCACTAGGTAAGGTTGATGAGCAATCAATTATAACGTACATAGCAGATGGTGTTGAGTTGCGCAACGAACATAAGTATCCATTATATAGTGTTCGATTCAACAAAGAGTTGATCAAAGCATATGAGTTGGTGGGGCCTTTGGCAAAACGCAGCGAAGCAAATAAACGTCGGCAGATAGCAAGCAGTCGTAAAGAAATAGATAAAAGTAGCAATCACGGCGAGCGTAAAAATCAACATTGTTGTAATTGCGGGTCGACACAGTACAAGAGGGCTGAGTGCAAAGAAGACACGAAATGCTTTAAATGTAATGGCGCTGACCATATGGCTAAGCAGTGCACTACCACGAAGCAAAACCTTGTAAACGTAGTATTCGACGAAAAACGCATGAAACAGCTGAAAATCAATAACAACAATGTGTCTTGTTTGGTGGACGCTGGAGCAGACGTTTCGCTAATGCGTAAGAGTGTATGTGACCAAATATGTAGCAATTGTGAAGTGAGAAAACGTTTTGCTAGACTGTATGGCTTAGGCAACGTCGCCGCCGATGTGTTAGGAGAATTTACAACACAAGTCGTTGTTGACGAGTTGAGTACACAACATACGTTTTTGGTTGTAAAAGATAGCAAAATAAATGTAGACGCAATTGTAGGGTATGATTTTTTGAAAAAGTTTTTGGTAATATTAAATGCCAAGGGGTATAATTTCTCACGATCAGAAATGACACAAATGCAGGAGAAACTAGTTACAATGTTTTAAATGTTGTTCATAGCAGCAATGAGGTAGATGTAGAACCTAAATACAAAGAAGCAGTCAAACAGTTGATTGATAACTATAAGCCGAGTTTTATTCAATCAAACAGTCACATTAAATTAAATATTGCCCCGAAAAGCAACAATATTATTCTTCGCGAATCACCTAGCTGATTGTAAGTAATGGAAAGGGAGTTTGTACGTAAGCAAGTAGCTGAATGGCTGCAAAAAGGCATCATCCGCGAATCATGCTCAGAAATCGCTAGCAAGGTTGTGCTGGCGAAGAAAAAAGATGGAAGCTACAGATTGTGCGTTGACTTTCGTAAACTAAATTCCATGGTTATGAAAGACAGGTTTCCAGTACCGATTGTCGAAGAAAATGCAGGGTGCAAAATATTTTACCGTGATGGACCTTGCAAATGGATTTTTCCATGTCGAAGTCGAGGAGCAATGCAAAAAATACACTGCGTTTGTCACAAAAGAAGGTCTTTATGAATTTAACAGGGCTCCATTTGGCTTTTGTAAATCGCCCGCTGTTTTCATAAGATATTGTTAACCACATTTTTCAAAAATTAATTAACGCAGGTATAATGGAAATTTATGTTGATGATATTATTATTTTTGGAGGTACAGAAGAACAATGCTTAGACAATATGCAAATGGTATTGAACCAAGCCCAGCAGTATGGTTTGGAAATTAAGTGGTCGAAATGCAAATTTTTGAAAAAGAGAGTCGCGTTTTTGGGACACGAAGTTGAGAATGGGCGTATCTGGCCGGGGAAAAGCAAAGTCAAAGCTGTCAAAAACTTTCCGATACCAAAAAACATTCGAGACGTACAGGCTTTTTTGGGTTTAACCGGATATTTTCGCAAGTTTATCCGTAATTATGCTGGTATAGCTAGGCCCTTGACACAACTGTTAAGAAAAAACGAAGTATTTCAGATAAAAGAAGAAGAAATAAAGGCAATTGATGATTTGAAGTCGGCCCTCGTTGCAGAACTTATACTGCAAATATATAAGCAGAGCATTGAGACACAGCTACACGTCGATGCGTCGAAACATGGGTTCGGGGCAACGCTGATACAGCTCCAGAACGGAGAATGGCATCCGGTTTTCTACTGGAGTAAAAAGACTTCTCCCCAAGAAGAAAAATTACAAAGCTATTTTCTTGAGGTAAAAGCAGCATACTTAGCCACAAAAAAGTTGCGTCACTACCTGATGGGTATACAGTTTACACTAGTCACAGATTGCGCGGCTTTCAAGCAGACAAATGCGAAAAAAGATATACCACGTGAAGTGGTTCAATGGTTGATGTACCTGCAAGATTTTGCATACAATATAGAGCACCGATCTGGCAACAGAATGAAGCATGTGGATAGCGTAAGTCGATTTCCCGTGATGACAGTGACCTCAGAAGTTCAAGCCCAGATCGCAAGAGCTAAGACAGCTGTCACATTTGACAGCTGTAGCAGAGATTCTTAAAGAAAAACTATATGAAAACTTTAAATTGAAAAATCAACTAGTTTATAAGCAAGTCGATGGGCAGGATGTATTGGCCATACCAAAGAGCTTGGAGAACGAAATAATTAAAGAGACGCATAGATTTGGGCACATGAGTGGCCAAAAGACAATGCATACTATACGACAGAGCTACTATATTCCTACCAAGAGCACAGATGCACAGGAAGTTGTAAGGCACCTGGGGTCATGGGTGGCAATATTCGGCAGTCCGCTGCGTATAATAAGCGACAAAGGCACAGCGTACACGTCGAAACTGTTTAAAGAATTTTGCTCAAAAAATAAAATCGACCATGTTGAGGTAACAACCGGCGTCCCAAGGGGAACGGTCAGAGCGAGAGAGTGAACCGCGTAATTATTTCTATTCTAGCAAAGATGTGAGCAAAAGAGCCGGATAAATGGTACAAATATACGTCACAAGTGCAACGCGCAATCAATTCTCACGTTCACTCTTCTACAAAGTTTACACCGTTTGAAGTGATGTTCGAAGTAAAGATGCGAAACGAAGCCGATATAGAGCTGCTAAAAGTACTTCAAGAAGAACTGCTGGTAGTCGCACAAAATGAGCGAAACCAAATCCGTCAGGAAGCCAGAAAACAAATACTTAAAGCGCAAGAAGTGTACAAATCCAACTGTGATAGAAAACGAAAAGGAGAGCATGGATATCAGATATCCGATTTAGTAGCTATCAAAGTCACACAGTTCGTAACAGGTAAAAAACTGGCCAGTAAATACATCGGCCCATACCAAGTAAGCAAAGTTAAAAGACATAGCAGATACGATGTGAAAAAAGTTGGGGACTTTCGAGGCCCAAGTCAAACATCAACTAGCGCAGATAATATGAAGCTATGGCGGTATTATGAGCACAATGAAGACGATCACGACGAAGAGTCATCTGAGGCATATGACAATCAGGATGACCGAGTGTGAGATGGCAGCCCTGAATCATACTAGTAACACCCCTGTACGAAGTAGAGAAGAGGAACAAGAACAAGGATAAAAAAATGTCAGTCGTCAGCGTAACCACTCAGCAGCAACAGTCGTAATTTTGCAGTAAGTTTGCTAACTTCATTTCATTTTAATTTTGTAATCAATTTTCTTAATGTATTTAATTACTATTTAATAATAAATAAAGCCTATTAAAGCTTACATATATATATGTGTATACACACATATGTATGGAAGTTTGGTGTATTTGAAATGAATGAATTCCGATTCCGCGGAATATAGGGAGCTCTGCGGGGGCTTAGCTGAAGGCCGCCGGACGGGTCACAGGTTGCGGATAGTGAACGGCCTTTAGATATAAAGGTTAGCTGCGAATAAGTAAACTTACGAATAAGCAGTCCCGGACCATCAGCGGGTGTTGGACCACAGGTGTGGAAGGCCGAACAAAGGGCCCTGTACAGCCTGAATTACAAAACCGCACAATGCCAAGATCCACACTGACGAGGCGAGTTGGTGTCACCTCAAAATAAGCATCATGCTCACTAGCATCCCTAAGCAGTAACTTCTTAAGAGTTCCTGCACAAACAGATGAAAAACTATCAAACCATTCAGAAGGCAACGGGAAACCACTGAAGTATTATCCCACGAAAATCATGCAAGTACAACCACAACAACGGCCCTCAGCCTTCGGCAAATCGAGGGTGCTAAGAATCCCCGGAGGTAAAACAAAAAAACATCTTAACATTGGTACGTGGAACGTCTGCAGTTTCTACGAGGCTAGAAAATTAAAAAACACAATTTTAGAAATGAATAGATTAAATATAGATATTCTAGGAATAGGAAACATGGTGGCCAGACTGTGGTGAATTCAAATCAGAGAACACAATAATTTTCAGTTCAGGAAATCAAAAGACTAGAAATGGCGTCGGCATCATTGTTAAAGAACAGATAGCTAAATGTGTTATTGGATTTATCCCTAAATCAGATAGAACACTTTTATTAGAAATTAATGCGAAGAAACTTATCAAATCACACGAAATTAACATTATTCAAGGTGACTTCAACGCGAAAATCGGTGAAGGTTATGTGGATGGTATAGTTGGAAATAGGCGAAAGAAACGAAAGAGGCGACCGACTTGTTCAATTTTGCCAAGACCTTAATATGAAAATAACTAATACATGGTTTCATTTACCAGCGCGTAGACTATACACATGGAAATAACCTCAAGATAGCTACCAAAATATCGTTCGCAATCAAATTAATTTTATTCTTATTAATAAACGTTTTGGATCGTCTGTGATAAAAAAGAAACCAAAGCAACAAAAACTAGATTTAATAAAATTAAAAGAAGACGAAAATACTAAAAATGTGTTAACAACCAAAATCAATGACGAGCTCCTCAGCATTAGGTTAAATTCTAACACTGAAGACGTAAGATTGTGGGAGCGTCTTAAAACGTTACTTTATACTCTTTCGTTGAACCATCTAGGTAAAAAACGATATGAAATTAAAAACAAGTGTATAACAGATGAAATAATTACGTTAATGCAAGAACGACGTACTTAAAAAAATAAAAATCATAATAGATACAGAGAACTTAACTTTAAGATTAGACGGAAAATACGTTATGCAAAGATTGATTAGATGAACAGCCAGTGTGAAGAAATTGAAAGACAACAAAAACTATATGACGATTTCAATCTTCACAAGAAACTTAAAGAAACTGCCGTAATTTATCGCAAAACTATGTCTAATTTTTTGTTGGATGACAATAATGAAGTTGTGTTAGATCTTTGTGAGAAGAAAAAAGTCTGGCAAGAATACATTTATTCCATTTTCTCGGACATAAATAGATCTGCGTATCAGTCAGCACCTATTGAAAATTTATCAGGACCTGTTATAACAAAAGACGAAATAAAAAATGCCATAAAAAGATTCAAGGATAACAAGGCAACAGGTCCAGGTGAGCTTCCTTCTGAAATCCTGAAATTAATAAATGACGAAAATATAGAAATCCTTGAAATAATTTTCAACTTTATTTACGACACGGGAAAATACCCATAAGGCTGGCTTAGATCTACTTTTATTGCGCTACCAAAGAGGAAATGTGCAAAGAAATGTTGTGATTACAGGCTTATCAGCTGATGAGTCATTCATTAAAAATTTCTTTGAAAATTATTCATAAAATAATTTGTAATGATGAGTCATTCATTAAAAATTTCTTTGAAAATTATTCATAAAATAATTTACAAGAAGTGCGAATCAGCAATGGGAGAAACACAATTCGGATTTAAGGAAGGCATGGGCACACGTGAAGCGCTATTTTGTATTTAACCCTGCAGTAGTCGCGCGGTCTACATATGTAATCCACCATTGTTAAATTTTAAATTTCTTGAAAATCTTGCATCGATTTCATCGGAGATTTTTGCTACTTGTAACTAACAAATAGAGAGTCACTCTCAGTGTTCCGCTGTTAATTGTCGAATGCAGTTTTATCGCTAGAGGTTCGTGAAATTCATGGTCTACGTATGAATGCCGCGCGACCGATTACGTAAGTATTTTAAATTAGGTTTTATGCTAATAGCTAGTTATACTTTGTAAAGAAAAGTGGACTTTTGGCATACTTTTTCATTTTACAATTTTGTGGAACTTTTCTGATAATATTTGCATATGTATGCTACTCTGCTGAAATGACTTTGGACGAACAACTCTTGTCCTTCAGAGGGCGTTGTTCTTTTCGGCAGTATATTCCAAATAAACCTGCTAAGTATGGACTGAAAGTTTTTGCACTTGTAGATGTTCATTACCCCTACACCTATAACTTAGAAATTTACGCCGGCCAACAACCCGAAGGTCCATTTCGGTTAAGCAACGAGAGATTTGATATCGTGATGAGAATGGTGCAACCTATTTCGAATAGACATATAAATATTACCATGGACAATTGGTTTTCCTCTCTGAAAATAGCAAAGCAATGATTTGATAATGGAATTACAATGGTTGCTACCGTTCGAAAAGATAAAAGCGAAGTTCACCGGGAATTCATAGCTAGAGGCAATCCAATATGCTCCTCAAAATTTGGATTCCACTCTCCATATACTCTGGTTTCTTATGTACTAAAAGCCAAGAAAGTGGTAATAGCCATGTCTACAATGCTCAACGATACAGCGATTGATTCTGACAACGGAGATCAACGAAAGCCGGAAATAATAACATACTATAATCGCACTAAAAATGGCGTTGATCTGGTTGACAATGTGTGTTCTCTTTATGACGTATCTAGGAATTCGAGAAGGTGGCCGCTGACTAAGTTCTATAATCTTGTAAACCTCAGTGCTCTCAACGCATTATGCATTTACACTGCCAACAGTAACTATGAATCTGTCAAAAGGCTTGATTTTCTCATAGACTTAGCCTTGTCTTGGATGAAACCACTGGCTCACCAAAGATTAACACTTACCACGCTACCTAGAACACTAAAAATGTAAAATAAAAGACTTCCTGGATCTTCCACAAGTTGTAACTCATCAAGGTCCAACGCACAATAACTACGTCGGCCGTTGCCACGATTGTGGAAGGGCCCGTAATAAAAGCACCCGTAAAGTGTGTAACGCTTGCAATAAACGCATTTGTCCTGATCATTCCAAGACTGTATGTTTGTCATGTTTCGAAAACAATTAAAATATCTCAATTATCTTCTGGTTATTTTATATATATTTTATACTTTTGTGAAGTATCTTAATTTTTTGTTAAAAAATGATGTTTTGGTTTTTATTTATTTTATGCAAGAACTGAAAGTTTATTTATGTTATTTTTGATTAATATTAATAAATTAAACAATAAGAAGAATATTTAAAACAAAAGCAATGGAAGAATTAAATATTTATCTTTTGTATTTTTAATTTTAAAATGGATTACATATGTAGACCGCGCAACCAATTACGTCAGTTTCAGGGGCGCGACTACTGTAGGGTTAAGTATTAGTTGAAAATTGCAGAGACGTCCAAAAAGATGTGTTTATGTGTTTCATATATTATGAAAAAGCGTTTGACACTGTTCAGCACGATAAGCTTATAGAGATTCTACAAAACATGGATATCGATACAAAAGAAATTCAATGTATACGCAATCTTTATTGGCAGCAAACTGCAGAAGTTAACATAAACAACGAAACTACAGACGCTATACCTATACTAAGAGGGGTTAAACAAGGATGTATTCTCTCACCATTACTATTTAACATCTACTCCGAAAGAATCTTTCAAGAAGCACTCCAAGGACTAGAAACTGGCATTAAGGTAAATGGGACAAATATTAACAACACGCTGACGACACAACTCTCTTATCAGACAGTCTAAGTGGACTACAGGAGCTAGTCAATGTTGTTACGCGTTGCAGTAAAAACTTCGGTATAAAAATCAATATTAATAAAACTAAATATATGATTGTCAGCAAAAAAAAAAACAACTATGTTGACACAAGCTTAACAATTAATGACATGCTCATAAAAAGAGTAAAAAATTTCAAATACTTAGGTTGCTGGATTAACGAAAATTGGAATTTTTCAAAAGAAATAAAAGCTCGAATTCAAATTTCTGGGGCTGCATTCCATAAGTACAAAAAGGCTCTTAATAATCATGACTTCAATATTAAATTAAAAATTCGATTCGTTAAATGTTACGTGCTGTCTGTACTTCTGTATGCTATGGAGATATGGACCATTAAAACCATTGAAATGAATAAAATAGAAGCATTTGAAATGTGGATATATAGAAGAATTCTAAGAATACCCTGGACAGATAGAGTAACAAATGCTGAAGTATTGCGTAGAGTTCAGCATGATCGAAAATTACTAACCACCATAAAAAGAAGAAAAGCTGCGTATTTGGGTCATATTATGAGGAACGATAAATATCATGTACTTCAACTAGGCAAAATAGAAGGCAAACAAGGCATAAGCAGAAAACAACTATCCTGGCTGAGAAATATAAGACATTGGACTGGAATCCGCATTGTAGGAACTTTATTGGAGACAGCGAGAGATCGAGACCTTTATCATGAAATTATAACAAATTTATATTAAACTTAAAATATTTTTGTAATTCCGCCTATATTCGGAATCGTATTGGCAAATAAAGAATAAGAAGAAAATCTGTATGGATTATTTTGTTAATTTGTTTCAAGTAAGTTTAACCCATAGGTGCTCGATGTCTTTGACAACTCCTAGTGAAATTTTCCAAATAATCTTTTTGTAGAACATATTAACCCTTCAATACCCAGTTTAAGAGGGCTTTGGAACAATTTTTGAAACAATGGCTTATATAATAATATAATAAGGACTTGTTTGATAGTTAAAGACTTTCTTGTATTTGAAAAAATATAAACATTTACTTTTATGAATTTAATTTTAGAGTAGTTTTTAGCACTATGTTAATATTGGACTGACTGCCAACACATTTGATAGTCGTATTTATACAAGTTAACACCGGCTACGTGCTTATTCACAAAAACTTGCAGATTCCTTTGGTAGCTGACACTTGTCATTTTTGAAGTACGAGGGCGGTTCAATAAGTCCGTGACTTTTTATATTTCTGACCTCTTTACTGAAAAGGAAATACTGCTCCTGTCAACAGGCATCTGTCAGTTGACTCCTGTCAAAAGTTAAACGTTCTGCGTCAGTTAGTTTGTATCTTACAGCTACCTTTATCAGACTACACAGTATTTTGAGGAGAAAATGGAAAAAACTGAATTTCGTGTGCTTATTAAGCCGATTCACCCTTAGAAACCCACTGCTTCGACTGTTGTTTGGTCTCTGGTGTGTGGTGATGGATCCATGTTTCGTCCACGGTTACAAAACGGCGCAAAAACTCCTCCATATTGCGATTAAACAACGCCAAACCTTCCTGTGAAGTTGTTACACGATTGCGTTTGTGGTGGACTGTGAATTACTGGGTAGTCTGATAAAGGTAGCTGTAAAACACAAACTAACTGGCGCAGCACGTTCAAATTTTGACAGGAGTCAACTGACAGATGCCTGTTGACAGGAGCAGTATTTCTTTTTCAGTAAAGAGGTCAGAAATGCAAAAAGTCACGGACTTATTGACCCGCCCTCGTAATATGAAACTGCACCTGCTTTTGCGCTGCTACAATAGCAAGATGTGCTACGTCAATATCAAGGGCAGCTACCCACATCATTCCCACAAGAAATGCTGACGATAAGTCTGCTATTTAAGAATGCCATACAAAACATTAAAACAAACAAAACAACATGTTGAATTGCATTAAATAACTGTGGCAATAGCGGATGCGCTGGCAAAGGCAATGACGGCAGCGCAGCAACAGAGCAGGGTAGAATAGAAATTATAATTGTCTTCATAATGATTAATTAAAAATTATAAAATCACTCTTTGGCAGACTCGCATCTGTTACCGTTGTGACATCGGCTACTCCTAATATTAGGAGAAATAAATAAATAAAATAACCAAAAAATAGTTTCATTATAAAAAACGGTAAAAACGGTTAATTGGCGCCAAACGTGGCGCCATGGAAAAAGTCCTCATAGAAGGATAACAAGTAAACGTTTAAAAAATCTCGTAAGGAGATATTAGTTTGACGTGACCAAGTGTTCGATACTCACAAAACCCGGTTAAAACGCAAGTTAAAACGCCAAGGAGTCAAATCCTAATTTAACTATAAAAGAAAAACGACAAAGAAATTTACAGAGATTTATTAATACAAAAAATAAATTAATTAAAAAATTGAAACTAATTCTCGTAAGGAGAATAGTTAATACAAACGGCATAATATCATAATAGTTAAAGGCAAACTGATTGCCAAGAAATCGAATCCTAATTTAACTATAAAAAACGACAAAGAAATTTACAGAAATTTATTAATACGAAAAATTAATTAATTAAATAAATTCTCGTAAGGAGAATAGTTAATACGATCATAAGGCTTTGCACGTCAAGCAGAGACGTTGCCATCGCGGGACCGGAGACAACAAAGGACTAAAAGCTGATTTGCCACCCCATCATTAAAATTAAGATGATAGTTTACAGATTGTAAGTAGAGTGTTTGGTGAAAGAATTAAAAGAGAAGAAGCAAATTGTGTCAGTTGAGCTAATTGAAGGAAGAACCCATTACTGTCCTGTAAGGACACAACTCTTTTTATTTTATTTTATTTTGTTGCCGCTTTCTGATTGTGTTGATTGACTATGGATGCGACAACTTTGCAGGCTTTAATAACAGCGGCCATACGAACTGCTACGGAACAGACGAAGAGGGAATTTGAAAGTTCAATTGACAGGTTAACAAACAGACTTTCAACACTAGAGACCCCTTCTGCGGTTGTTGAATACGCACCCGTAGCAATCACTGGAAACGTACAGTGTGATGAATCCTTAGACGTTATAAAATCCCTTCCCGAATTTAATGGGATACAATCACGATATGTGTCGTGGAGGAACGCGGCTCAGGCTGCGTATAAGTTGTATGAACCATACGGCGGTAGTTCTCGCCACTACCAAGCGGTGGCTATAATTAGAAATAAAATTACTGGGGCAGCTGATACTGTTCTTGCATCGTTTAACCCAATTCTGAAATGGAAATGTCAAGTTTGCTTCAAGACAGTAGAAACATTTTGCAGTTCTACGATGAGGTGGAACGGAAACTGACCTTTCTGGTCAATAAGACAGTGATGACCTATAACGGGAATGCTGAACTAATCAGCACCTTAAATCAAAAGTATCGCCAGGATGCATTGCGTGTGTTTACTTCGGGACTTAATAGGCCCCTATGCGATATTTTGTTCTTCTCGAGGCCTTCGGATATGCCTACAGCTCTAGCCCTTGCACAAGAGCTGGAATCCAATCAAGCTAGGTCCACTTTTGCTCAGTCGTTCATCAATAGAAACGAACGTTTGTTAGGAGCTTTCCAAAGGACAGCACAATACAATCTACAGAAAAATCGAGACGAGACGTCAGGATGTAGTGCCGATGGAGGTTGATCCATCTCTTTCATACCATCGGCAGAACAACCCACAACCACGACAACCAATTTAGTCAAGACCTGTCTTAAATAATCTCCCTCAGAGGAGTCCCTTCAACTCTTATCGGGACCAGGGGGGTACAAAATGATAGAGAGGGGGCTCAAAAAAGGAGATTTGACAGCGATAGAAGGACATTAGCTAAGCAGCAGCGAATAAATCATTTGGGAGCGCTGGAATATGGTGACGAAGACCATTGACTATGATAACAATCAGTACGAGGACCAGTACTTGAACTAACCTATAGATGAAATTAATTTTTTAGGACAAAGTCCCTCCTACCATACGTCAGCAGATCGTTTGCAGGGAGGGAACTAAAATTTTTAATAGATACTGGTGCTGCAAAAAATTATGTCAAAAATTTTGAATTCCTCAAGGGCATCAAAGGAACTGAGAAACCTTGTTGACTCAATACATTGAACTGATAAAATTCAACATAAATGCACCATTAATTTCTTTGAAAGAAATGCCCAATTTTATATTCTAACATCCTTGCAGACATTTGACGGCATTATAGGTTTTGATTTTCTTAAGGAGATAGGTGCGGACTTGGATATGAAAAATGGCGTTATTCACTATAATGGAAAAAATGATTTTCTCAGGCATTTCCCTTGTCGTGACGTGAACGCAATACTGTCGACTAATAACCGTGAAGATTGCACTACTGAAATAGTGCTCAGAAGCCTTTGCTGACCCAAGCGAGTCCTTACCTTTTAATACAAGGATCGTAGGGAGCATAAGAACAACAAATAATGAGCCAGTCTATTCTAGGTCTTATCCCTATCCAATGGCTGCATCTGAATTCGTCAACGGAGAAATCTCCGATCTCCTCCGTAATGGCATAATAAGACCTTCACGGTCACGGTCCAATATGGGTTGTTGGAAAGAAGGGTCTTACGGATTCAGAAGAAAAGAATATGCGTCTGGTTATTGGCTTCAGGAAGTTCAATGAAAAAACGATCAGTGACAAATACCCAATTCCCGAAACCTCAGTCATCTTGGCTAATTTGGGAAAGTCATCATTATTTACCTCTCTTGATCTTAAATCTGGGTTCCACCAGATAAAACTAGCAGAATGGGATAGAGAAAAGACAGCATTATCTATTAACAACGGAAAGTATGAGTTTTGTCGACTTCCGTTTGGCCTTAAGAATGCACCAAGCATCTTCCAGAGCGCAATTGATGATGCTCTGCGGGAGGAGAGTGGCAAATGTTGCCATGACTACGTCGATGACGTTATTATCTTCTCCAAGAGCGAGGATCAGCACATTAGGGATGTTAGGCGTATTCTTACGAAACATTACGAAGCAAACATGAGAGTTTCGCTTGAAAAATCCAAGTTCATTAAAAGCGAGGTAGAATTTCTCGGGTTCATAGTTTCTGGTGAGGGCATACAAATTTGTCCAGATAAAGTTCAAGACATTATAAAATATGAGACCCCTAAAACACTTCGTGCCTTACGGTCATTCCTGGGACTTTCGGCATACTAGAAACGCTTGTAAAAGGTTATGCGACAATCGTTAAGCGGTTAACTAAATATCTTCGCGGGGAAAACGGAAATGTTAGTGCTAGTCGCTCTAAAAATATTCATATTCAGATGGACGAAGATGCGATAAGAGCCTTTAAGAGAATTAAGGAAATTCTCGCTTCAGAGGATGCCCTATTGTTATACCCTGATTTCGAAAAGCAATTTGACTTGACAACAGATGCATCCTCGCATGCATTGGGTGCGGTTCTGTCACAAGGTGGCCGACTTATAACCATGATTTCCCGAACTCTTTCCGCTATTGAGGAAAATTACGCTACGAATGAGCGTGAATTATTGCCAATAGTGTGGGCTCTTCAAAAATTGAGAAACTATCTTTATGGTGTTAAGCAACTTAACATCTAACTTGACCATCAACCTCTTACGTTTGCTATATCAGACAGGAATCCAAACGCAAAACTAAAACGTTGGCGAGCAATTGTGGAGGAGTTTTCCCCCAAATTTTTTTACAAGCCAGGGAAGGATAATGTTGTGGCTGTCGCGTTATCACGTCAGCATATTAACGATTTGGAGGACTCTATGAATGCTACGGTGCACAGTGAGGAGTCACTCACTCAAACTATTCCCACGATTCCTAATCCGATAAATTGTTTTAAGAAACAGATAATCCTCGAAGAGGGTAATTCACCCTCGAAAACTTCAAAAATTATTTTTAGAACGCAAAACGATAAAGTTGTTGTTGAGAGACCATTTTCCGGTAACCGTGTTTACAACATCTCCTCACCATAGTACTACTAATAGGCAAGTGGAAAGATTTCACGGCACATTGACAGAGATTGCGAGGTGTACTAAGCTGACTCAAGGACTGAATGATACCGTGGACTTTATATTGCTTGCTGCATCCAAGTATAATAGATCAGTTCATTCAGTTATAGGGCAAAGGCCTATAGATGTGATCCATTCCATTCCACAAGAATTGCGAGAAGACATAGTTAACAAAATAACCAAAGCACAAGCACTTGAATTGGAACGGTAGAATAGGTGTAGGAAATTAAAGACATATCAACCGGGGGACAAGGTGTTTGTAAAGACAAACAAAAGAATTGGGAATAAGTTGACAAAGCTGTATTTAGATGGGATTGTTGAGCAGACTTGGGAACTACGGTCATGTTAAATGGAAGAACGATTCACAAGGCAAACTTGAGGTAACGCGTTTTTTTTCCTTGCTTTTCCCAGATGTTTGCTTTTAGTGGCTGTTGCTTGGACGCGAGCGATGCTATTTAATTATACAAACTCACATTATATATTGATTTCTGCGGGGAAGGTATCCATTTATGACCAATACGAAATTTTGATACATAGAACTAACTTGACCAATTATGAAGCTATAGCATCAGACACAGAGCAACTGTATCCATTATCCCCTGCGAAGAAGATACTTCAGGCAGACGCCCGTCAAATCCTTGCCTTGCTGGAAACTCTTAAGACACATCATCGTCATTCGCGTGGTACTAACATAGCCGGAACACCCGACTTTGAGGATTTTAATGAAGTAGCGATTAAGGAACGCGAGCTTATAGAGGCTAACGAACGACAGATTACAATTAACACCCGGTTGCAAGCAAGAATAAGTGACCTCACACGGACAATAAATTATTTATTGAATATAACGAAGGCAACGGTAGTGGACTCAGGCCATTTATTTGGGTTGGCCACGGCAAGAAACAGAGCGGCACTGGCGGATCTGACAAATATTGTTCAATCAGTTATATTGGGAAGGCACAACATTATCAGCCCTATTTTTTTAGACAGTGAAGATGCTAAAACAGTTCTATTCACCGAACACTTTGCTAATACTCCTATAAGTGATATTTTAACGGCCTCTAAGCTAAGAATATTACAAGATAGCGATAGCATTTTTTCCTTATTACATATCCTAAAATTTGTAAAAAAGTAAAACTCTTACCGGTAATTCACGATAAAAAAATAGTTCAGTTAGAAACAGATACAGCAGCACATTGCGACTCCGCCTACCAACCTCTTACAGGCTGCAAAAACGCTACAAGTTCTGCCAGTCACTTAATACGGCCTCATGCGTCGAACAGCTATTGAACGAAAACTCAGCACAGTGCAAAACAACTTCAGCATATCACATCGTTGCAATCGAAGAAATTGACGATGGATTGGTGGTGGTGAATGATCAACGTGTCGAGGTCATTGAGGGAGTACGCTCAAGAGTTACTATAAAATGTACTTTTTTGGAGATGTTTGAAGGAAATGTCACTATAAACGGATAAAAGTTTGTCCACTGGAAAAAAGTCGTGCAATCGCGCCCTGAAGCCGCTCCTGCTACAATGCTAAATTTTACAGACCATACAAGAATGTTATCTTTGCCATATCTTGAGGAGATTCATGCCAGAAATTTAAAGCACATCGCATCATTACAGCAAGAAATTGCTACAAAGCACTTAATATCAATCAGTTCATTGTATGTAGTGGCAACTGTCATCGTTTTTGTACTATTAGTTTACCTTTGGTCCAAAAGACAGCGAAAGTTGGCCATCATTAAAGTAATAAGAGGTACAGATACTTCCACTCCAACCGAAGTATAACTGGCTACCAAGGACGGCCGCTTTTAAAAGGGGGAGTAGTTAACACCGGCTACGAGCTTATTCACAAAAACATGCAGATTCCTTTGGTAGCTGACACTTGTCATATTTGAAGTAATATGAAACTGCACCTGCTTTTGTGCTGCTATATTAGCAAGATGTGCTACGTCAATATCAAGGGCAGCTACACACACATTATTCCCACAAGAAATGCTGACGATAAGTCTGCTATTTAAGAATGCCATACAAAACATTAAAACAAACAAAACAACATGTTGAATTGCATTAAATAACTGTGGCAATAGCGGATGCGCTGGCAAAGGCAATGACGGCAGCGCAGCAACAGAGCAGGGTAGAATAGAAATTATAATTGTCTTTTGTTATTCTTAAAATACATATGTTTATCATATGCTTATCTTTTGTTATTCTTAAAATACATATGTTTATCTTTTGTTATTCTTAAAATACATGTTTATCTTCTGGTATTCTTAAAATACATATGTTTATCATATGTTTATCTTTTGGTATTATTAAAATATGTTTGGATTTGTTTAGCCCTGGATGATTAACTACTTATGTAACTATTTCTCGTTTGTGAATGAAATCATTCCTTAACTAGGTTGCTGTCGCACAGTGCTATTCATACACAATCATACCTTTTCCGTGATATTGCAAACTGGTGCGACTACTTACGTTCATCACTCTCCACAAATAAATGCAAACACTTACACATCTGCCGGAAACATAATCACAACAACAATATAATTAAAAACAATATTCGACTGGCACCTGTGGATGCCCTGTGTATTTTGGGAATCGTTTTCAACAATAAGTATAAGTGGAATACACATTGATATGTTTCAAGTTATTATCCTCACAGTTGAATATACTATCAAATATTTAATACCAGTATACACTTTAATACCAGTAATACAATACACTGAACTGCAACACATATCCACTATACAAAATAGGCATCATAAAAACGCTCATGATACCCGAAATACTCTAGAAAATCCTTACTAACAACCTTCAGTTCAGCTTTTCGATTTTCGCGTTCAGGTCACCCCAAGAAATAACTTACTCTTCTAAAGGAAAAAATTAATTTGTAATTCAAAATCAAAGACATCTCATTACTGCAATACTCTGCAAATAAACATAAGATCCTTCAATATATTAGCTTAGAGGGCTTAATAATTGAGAAATTGAGAAATTAAGAAATTAGAAACAACCGAACTACCAAAAAATACACATTAGCCAACTCTACATATCATGCCTACCCATAACACTTTCACAACATTCGACACTTATTTACGCCAGTTCGACAAGTCCTTTATCAACGCTATAAGATTTTGCTGCAATTTTGTGTGATCCACAATACACATAAAAACACGTGTATCGGCGATTTTCATGTACACGTCAGAATTGTTTTTTTTATGTATAAAATATAGAGCTCGTAGTCCGCCTGTGTGAAAAACTTTCGATCAATTTTTAACCCTTTTTCCGTGATCCAATCACGCTGAATTTCTGCAGGCAGACTCGTGGAAATGTTTTTACTATATAAAATTAAAAAAAAAAAATTTTTATCAATTCTCAGATTTTCTTGAATTTTTTTTTTCTAAATTTTCGTCATAACTTGAAGGGACTCCAAATTTTAAAAAAACTTATTAACCTTTAATTTATTGTTTCATACAACATACAGTTCCGGAAGTTCCGATCATCTGACAGTTGCGCTACTAGGAGACGTATGTATACTTTGACAATTGTTATGTTCTGTTGCGCGAAAACGTCTTTCTGTATATTTCATCTTACAAAAAATGCAGTGCCCGACTCGAAATAACTTTTGTTACGTTTGTGGCTTATTCGCACCAAGTAAAAATTTTAAAAATATTACGAAAACAGTGGTTAATTCGTTTCAGAAAATATTCAAGACTGCTTATGTTCCTTACTTGTGGTATACTCCGGAAGTCATGTGCGACTATTGCTATAGAAATTTATGATGGAAGGTCAACAATAAAGTACTCTGTACCAACAATTTGGCTATGGTTATGAGTTTTCGTCAAAATTTAATGCTATCGAACAACGTGCATGGAAAGGCACAGTTGCCGTTATTGAGCAGTTTCTTGGCAACAAACGAGCTGACAATTATAAAAATATTGTTGCAGAAATGATTTCGGCATATGGCGAAATGGGCATATTAATGTCGCTAAAAATCAATTTCCTTCACAATAATTTAGATTGTTTCCCTGGTGATTTAGGAGCTTGTAGCGACGAACATGACAAGACATTACGCATATGTTTGGCGAATACTGTTGGTCTATTTGTCGCGATACTGACGCAAATGCTTACAAACGCAAAAATAAAAGGCCTAAGTTTCATTAAAAGCATTAACATTTTTAATGTAACAATTTTTAATTTTAATATAATAAAATTAATAAAAAAATTCGGGGTTCTATATCTCTATTGTAATGCGGAGTGAAATACCTTTCTTTTGATACCCACATCGGCATATCTCATGCAATTTTTTTTTTAATTTCGAACAGGTGGCAACCCTGTGAAACATTGTCAGTGGCAACACCTAGGTGAAAAGTGTAGAAATGTGATACACTATCTGTGTGCCCAATTTCATTCAAATCCGTTAAGCTAATCCTGAGATCGTGTGGCTATACAGATATGCATACAAGAATTGCTCGTTTAAAGTTATAAAATACAAAAAAAAAAATTGTGACGTGTACATGAAAATCGCCGAAACACGTGTATGTTTATTTTTTATTGTATCCCCTTTCCGAAAAAGTATATTTGGTTCATAGGACAGAATGTGTGTAACGCGGTGTAAATAATACTCAGGTTCGCGGCAAATTTCGCTTGTTAACAATGGCAGAAAGAGCTAAGAAAAATCGCATACATTACATAAAAGTGGTAAAAAAGCAAGAGACATTTACGAATTGTGGAAAAAACTGTTTGTTAACCGCGCGATCAATCGTTTTTCGCAAACGTCTGACACAGGCAGAAAAGGAAGTGGTCGACGAGTGCAGCCGTAAAAGTCGTTCGAGAAATAGTTCGCAGAAATCTCCTTACAAAGCAGAAAATCATGTCCACTTCCATGTCAAGACTACTTAGGAGTGTCTTTTAAAGGCGTCTTCATTTTTGCGAAAAACACGTTCAGACCGGGGCAAAAGTGTACCAGGAGAATGTCTTAGAAGGCGTTGTGAAGCAGTTAATCAATACTCTCTCGATGAAGAGCGTTGGATCTTCCAGCAAGATTCCGCTCCACCCCGTGAGGCAAAAAACACCTAGTCGTTTGTAACAGGGTTAATAGCCGCAGAAGATTGGCCATGTGGAAGTCCCCATCTGAATCCATTAGACTACATTTTCTGGTCAAAATTGGAGAACACGAGTCTCAAACAATCTTTGGTTTGAGCAGCGACGGTAATATCCACGGAAACCGTGCCTCCTGCAATTGCATAATTTGAAGGATTGTGTAAGTCACAAAATGCTTAGCCAGACTTTGCAACTACGTGAGAATATCGCACAACTAAACTCTCACCAAAGTGTTGCGCGTGGCCTAAATTAGCGTGATCATCTTTCAATTAGCCACTAACTAAAGTCACACAAAATATTGCGCACGATCGTCTTACAAACAGCCACTAACTAAAAGTCACACGAAAAACTTGCGCGTGGCCAAAGTCAGCATTTAATCGAAGTCTTGCGTCAATTCTTACCTAACGCAAGCAGTAGGGTAGCGCAGCGAGCCTCAGTAGTGCAGTAAGCGTCGGTAGCGCAGCGAGCTTCAGTAGTGCAGCGGGCGTCGGTAACGCAGCGAGCTTCGGTAGTATAAGTAGTGGTTATTTTTATTATAAGATTCAGAATTAAGTTGGACATATAAAATAGTACTATTAAAAATTCTTATTTGGCGCCCAACGTGGGGCAAGTGAATTGTAGTGACTAAAAGGAAATAAGTGAAATAAATCGGTGGTAGACAATAAGGGAACCAGGATGATTTTGATGGAGGAAATAAATCTGGATGATATTATTTTGAGGGTGAAACAAATTTTTGGAACAAGGAGGAAATAAATCAGTGGTGAACAACAAGGAACCGGGATTATTTCGGTGATAAAACAACCATCTGCTCTAAACAAAGGGGAACTTGGACGAAATACTGGTTCTAACATAAAAATTCTACGTCAAGTGAATACGAAAGGATTCCATAGATTATACAAATAGATTGAGAAACTCGTATTTTCGAATTGAAATACTGAAACATTTATTAAATTTAAAAATTAACTTATAAAGTGCTGACTTGTTTATGAAGCACTGCAATGAACAGACAGTTCATCTCTCTGAACTAATGCTTGAATTTGAGAATATAAGGTTATCAGACTCATGTAGAGACATGGACGAAGCTCAGCTATCGCAGGTAGTTAACGCGGCCGTCCCGGCTGCTTTAGGAATTCAAAGAAAGGAATTTGACGAGCTTAATGGCTTAAAAGATCAGATGGTCAAATTATCTCAGCAGCCTGTAGTGGCAAAATATGCGAAAATTAGGATAATAACAGGAAGAGCATGTGGGAACTTCCTTGAGGTTGTAAAGTCACCACCCGAATTTTCGGGCCAACCGGAGTGTTATGTGTCCTGGCGCGACGAGGCAAATATTGCAGGAGCAATCAATGAAAAATATCGCGGAAACGACCTAAGAGTTTTTATATCCGGGCTGAAAAAACCATTATGTGATATTCTGTTCGCATCAAAACCTAGTGATTTACCGTCTGCTTTAGCACTCGCCCAGGAAGTCGATGCAAATCACGAACGTTACATTTTCGCAGCAAGTTTCGCCAATAGGTCGACTGACGTAGTAAAGAAAACATATGGCAACCAAAGAAACTAAAGGGTGATTTTTTAAGAGCTATAGGAAAGTTTTTAAAAAAAACGCACGAAAAATTCAGAAAAATGCATGAACTTTTTATTTAAATCGATAGTACAGTCCATATAATTTAATGTTTGAAGATTATTTCATGCAAATGTTGACCGCGACTGCGCTTCAAATGGTCCATCCGCTCAGTCCAATTTTGGCATGTTCTTTCCAGTGTTTCGGCCGGTATCTCACATATAAATGCTTCAATGTTGTCTTCCAATGCGTTAATCGAAGCAGGCTTGTCTGAATAGACATGAGCTTTGACATAGCCCCACAAAAAATAATCTAAAGGCGTTATATCGCTCGATCTGGGTGGCCAATTGACTGGTCCCGAACGTGAAATAAAATGTTCACCGAACTCGCCTCTCAACAAGTCCATTGTTACGCGTGCTGTGTGGCATGTGGCACCGTCTTGCTGAAACCACATGCCATGCAAGTCAAGCTCTTGCATTTTGAGCACATGTCCAAGAAGTACGGTCCAATGATACCTCCATCCCATAAACCGCACCAAACTGTGACCTTTTCTGGATACATTGGTATCTTTTGCAATTCTTCTGGCTGATCTTCACTCCAAAATCGACAATTCTGCTTATTTACGTACCCATTGATCCAAAAATCAGCTTCGTCGCTGAACACAATTTTTCGATAAAAAAGTGGATCTTCGGCCAACTTTCCAAGAGTCCGTTTACCAAAAATTCTGCGTTGCGGTAGGTCGTTCGGCTTCAATTCTTGCACCAGCTGTATTTTGAAAGGCTCACACCTAAATCCTTTCGCAAAATTTTCCACGTTGTTGAGTAACAGAGGCCCAATTGCTGCGAACGGCGACGAATCGATAATTGATGGTCATCATTCACACTGGGCGATACAGCTGCGAAATTTTCTTCAGTTCGCACTCTACGTAAGCGTGTTGGTGGTTTGATGTCCAATAATGTAAATTTGGTTCTAAATTTAGTGACAATAGCTCGAATAGCCGCTTCAGTGGGTCGATTAAACTGGCCAAAAAATGGAAGAAGCGCGAGTTATGAGTTATGTTTTTAATTATGTTATTATGTACCCTGTATTTATTAAGGTATTTACTAATGTATGTATGTATTATATTATTCACCGGCTTAACATAGCTGTACACATTCCTTCCAATATCTATGTACATAAAGGAATCGAGATCACGCCGCTGTTGGCTGTTCGATTACAGTTATATGTTTCACAACTTCCCTTTTATGATTCATGTACTATGCTAGTTAATGACATTAAATATGATCGATGTAGTTTTGTTTTTTAAGTAGAGTTGAATGAATAAAGTCATGAAGATATAAAATTTCTTTGAAAAATAAAATTTTCTTTGAAAAATAAAATTTTCTTTGAAAAATAAAAGAAAATTTAAGTGGCGCAGTCGGTAGGATTCCAATTTTTGTTTAAAAGGAATCCAGTGAAACGAAACGAAAACTCTTAAATAATTTTATACCGAAAAAAGATACACTGCTGGTTAATAAAAACAAAAGGCGTACTTTTTTTTCCAAGTGAGCAACGAAGTTAGTTAAAACAAAAATTTAGTAACTAACGCAGAAACAACACTGTGACAATATTATATGAAAAGTCAGGAGAAACGCCAATAAATTTTTGAGAAAAACCGTAAAATGACGGAGGGTAATCAAAGTACCATCGAACAGTGTCTAGCTGCTTTGACGCAGCTCGTAGTAGCGAATCATCAACCCATATCATGGAGGAGTAAAATAGAAAAGGAAATTCGGTATTTGCCGGAGTTCTGAGGAGAAGCAGGTACTCTGCCATCCTTTATAGAAGCTGTTAACAGAGCCCTTGCAGATTTCCCGTCAAGTTGTGATGACGTTTATAAAATAATCTTCAACCTGAAGATTCAGGGCATGGCCAAAAATATACTATCCGTGAGCCCCCCTTCGACGTGGGATGAATGCAAGCAGCGGCTAAAGAAGCATTATCGAGCGTCCACAAATCAAATGGAAATAACGAGTATCATCAATAATCTTAAAGTAAGAAGTATAAAAGATCTAGATTATAGAATTACTAAAATATTAGAGTATATAAGCGAACTTGCACTGTTTGAAGATGATTCCGAAACTGTAACTAATATATTTAGTGGCATGCTTGTACAAAGAACAAAAGAATTAGTTTCAGGTACTCTTGCATTCGCAATTGTGAAAAAACTAAAAATTCAAGAAGTTAGAGAAATTGTGGTTTCTTTTGTAGGTCAAGACGAGGGTAATTTAAAAAGTAGTCTACTTCTAAAGCATACAATAAAAAATACTGAATGTCATTCAAAATATTACCAAAATCAAAATTACTACTCAGATCGTAATAGTCGCTACGAAAATGAAAAACCAAAACAGTTACAACAAAACATAAGCAAATACGATCGAGAAACTAGACATCATACTAATAGTTCACAACAGCATTCATATAATACTAGATCATACCACAAT
This sequence comes from Anastrepha ludens, assembly GCF_028408465.1. Classification (NCBI taxonomy): domain Eukaryota; kingdom Metazoa; phylum Arthropoda; class Insecta; order Diptera; family Tephritidae; genus Anastrepha; species Anastrepha ludens. Next base: position 74,839,880 of record NC_071503.1, on the reverse strand, counting down.
AACAATTATAACCGAAATCGTCACGATGTAACAAATAGCAGCAATGAACCATTTAGACAAGACAGCGATAGTACTCGTAGGCAACAATATAGGCAAAGCGAACCGATGGAGGTAGATGTTATCAGCCAAACCCCATTTGAAACAAATACAACTGAAGACATTTTTCTTATCAACTAGCCTCGGACCGTAATAAAATATTACTTAAACTAACAATCGAAAACCAAGAATATCTTGCGTTATTAGATACAGGGTCCACTGTAAGTTTACTAAATACCAACAAAATAGGTGAAAATAAATACAAAATATTAACAGAAACCACAACACCATTAAATACGATAGAGGGTAGAGTGCGTAAATTTAACAAAACAGTGTCTACTAAATGCCCAAAAGAGTTTCAATACCCCTGCAATTCTAGAATGAAATGGCTTGCGATGTCAATGGATAAGCCATATGACCTTTTATTAGGTATGGATTTTGTTGTAAATAATATAGCAAAAATCGTTCTAAAAGATCAGCTAATACTCTTAACTAATGGAGCTACTTTATATTTTATATCAAAAGAATTTGAAGTCAATGTTTTAGAAGAATGCAAAATACAAAAGGAACAATTAGATGATTTAAACAAAAAAGAGAAAGAAGTTATTGAAAGGTTATTGAAGAAATATACAATAACAAATTACTTTATATTGGAAAATAATGAAATTGTAAGTAGTTGGCAACCCGAATTCCTACTTAGTTTCTTTTTTACTTCATTTCTTTTTACTTGTATAGATTTAAGTTTAGTGTATAATAAAACGTTGAAAGGAACATACCGTTTTTTCCTTCAATCTGGTTTTTTGTCCTACAAAGGTTATGGGCCCAGATGAGGCTCAAGTGCTTTTTTACACACAAGAAGAAATCGCAGCTTAGGTGCAGTGATACCAAAATCAGTGATTGAAACGAGATCCCAGGTATAGTGGTCTCAGGAACAACGGCTTCATTTTGACTGAAGTATACGGCAGTAAAAGGCAGTTAATCACCATGAGTGCGCCACAGCAAATTGAGAAATTGGATGATGGAAACTACGACTTTTGGCCCCTTCAAATGAAAAGTCTTCTCGTGAATGCAGATCTTTGGGAGATCGCCAGCGGAAGCCTTGTGAAAAGTGACGACAAGAAGTTTAACACTAAAGACGAAAAGGCGTTGGCACTTATAATATTGAATGTTAAATCGTCACAGGTATGTCATATTAAACATGTAGAGACTTCAAAAGAAGCATGGGATAAATTGAAAAGTGTTCACCAGCCGCGTGGTCCGGCAAGAAAAGTTACTCTATATAAATCCCTAATCAACTTGAGTATGTCTGAGAGTGACACAGTGGCACACCACATAAGGAAATTTTGTGAAATTGTTGATAAACTCTCCGAAATTGGCGTAACAATAAACTATGATTTGCTTATTCTAATTCTTCTAACAAGTTTACCCAAGTCATTCGAGAATTTCATTATAGCTGTCGAGATTCGCGATTCGTTGCCTACCCTCGAAATTTTAAAGGCAAAGCTGCTGGAAGAAGGGGCACGAAGAATGCAGCACAAAACAGATCAAAATGGCAGCGATGGTCAAAAAGCGTTTGTAGTGCAGTCAGATCAAAAATATGTGAAGAACAATAGTGGGAAGCAAAATTTCAAAAAGCCCAACAACAAATCTGGTCTTAGATGTCATAACTGTGGTCGAACGGGACATTTCGCAGCACATTGTCGATTACCGAAAAAACAAAACCAACAACAAAGATCATTTTCGGCTCGAACTCATAAATTTGAATTGAACAATCATAGTTGGTGCGTTGACAGTGGTGCGACCTCACACATGTGTGGAGAACGAAATATGTTCGAGAAGTTCGTAGAAGCGACAGAGCGTGTGCAACTTGCTGATGGCAACCACATGGATTCTTCTGGAAAAGGAGAAGTTTGCGTTACAACTCCAACATGTATGATCCGTCTTAAGAACGTACTGTTTGTGCCAAATCTCAAATGTAATTTTATATCGGTAAATAAAGCTGTAAGCGAAGGTATGACGGTTCGGTTCAACAGTGTATGTGCGAAAATAGAAGACCAAAACAGGAGGACAATTTTAATTGCACAGAAAATTGAAAATTTATTCGTTTTTAAAGAAAATTTAAAGAAATTGTGTTTTGCTGCATCAGTGGACAAGGCCAGCATATGGCATCGAAGATTTGGTTACCTCAATTACGACGATCTGCACGAATTAGTCAATAAGAACTTGGTGCAAAATATTGACATCACCGATGTGCCAAGAAATGTAAGATGCGAAGTGTGCGTAAAGAGCAAAATGTACGTCAAGCCATTTCCAAAATTGGCTCAATATCGGTCCCAAAATATACTAGAACTCATCCACACCGATGTATGTGGACCTTTCGCAAAATCCTCGATTGGCGGCAGCAAATATTTTGTGACTTTTGTGGATGATTACTCCAGAAGATCTTTCGTGTACTTTATACGCACGAAGGATGAGGTCTTCGAGAAGTTTCGAGATTTTAAGAATATGGTTGAAAACCAAAGTGGATTAAGAATTAAAGCAGTGCGCAGCGACAACGGCCGTGAATACATAAACAATGATTTCGACAGACTTTTCAAGGAAAATGGCATCAAACGTGAACTTTCGGTTGTCTACACACCGCAACAAAACGGCGTGGCCGAACGCCTTAATCGAACTTTAACCGAGATGGCTAGGAGTATGCTTGTAGAGTCCGGTTTAAGTGAACATTTGTGGGCTGAAGCCATTTGTACAGCTTCTTATATACGCAACCGATGTCCCACAACGGCGCTGAATGATACGACACCCTACGAGATGTGGACAAGGAAGAAGCTGATGGTGAAGCACCTCCGTGTTTTTGGTGCTTTCGCTATAGCGCTAAACAAAACGCAGTCAAATAAGTTGCAGCCGAAAGGCGAAGAGTGTTATATGGTGGGCTATTCGTTATGCTCGAAAGCCTATCGCCTCTACGATCCAAAACGTCATAAAATAATTGAAAGAAGAGATGTATACTTCGACGAAGGTAAGTCAAAATCAACGCGGGAACACGGCACAACGCAGGAAGATTTACAGTTGCTGGAAGATGAAACCATGAAAAATAGTGATGTTTCAAGAAGTTGCGACGAAATTCTTAACGATAAAGTACCAGTAAACAACGGCGAAGAAGACAACGATGAATACCATGACCATAGAAGCATCGATAGCGCTCAAAAGCGGCCAGGAAGGCCGAAAATCATTCGATCTGGGAACCCAGGGCGGCCCAGGAAACAACGTAATTTATTAAATGCGATGACCAGCGACCCCGAAATAAGAGTACCAGAAAAGTTCGACGACGTCCAAAATAATGAGTATGCACGAGAATGGCGTGCGGCAATGCAGATGGAGTATGACTCTTTAATCAACAACAACACTTGGACGCTTGTGGACTTACCAGAGGGGAAGAAACCAATCAGAAGTAAATGGGTTTTTAGTTTAAAGACGAATAAAGATGGCAACATCGAAAGGTTCAAAGCAAGACTAGTAGCTAAAGGCTGTAGTCAGGAATATGGTGTGAATTATTTCGAAACATTTTCTCCAGTCGTCAGGTATGCCACGATCCGCATGTTACTGGCGTTAGCAGCACAGCATGGACTCTACTTACATCAACTCGACGCCACTACCGCTTACTTAAACAGTGAGCTGAAAGAAGAGTGCTACATGCGGCAACCCGATGGCTTTATAAACAGCAATCACCCCAGAGGCGTTTTAAAATTGAACAAGGCAATATATGGCCCTAAGCAGTCCGGCAAGGAGTGGAATTCTACCTTGGATTCCATTTTAAGGGAAATGGGTTTCATTTCCTGCAAGAATGAACCATGCCTGTACCAAAGGCGAAACTCAGGCAAGTTGGCATTAATTGCTATTTACGTTGATGATCTCATTCTAGGGTGCTCATCACAAGACGATCTGACGACAATCAAATGTGAGCTAGCTAATGCGTTTGATATTGTCGACAAGGGGCCCATAAGTCATTTTCTGGGTATGGAGGTGGAACGCGATGGCGATACTGGCGCTATTACTGTTGGTCACAGGCAGTACATCCTCAATCTGTTGAAGAAATGCGGAATGACAGACTGCAGGCCGGCATCAACTCCCCTCGATGCTGGGTACCAAATCAAACGTAGCGATGATACTGAGAAGCAGATCGATCCGACGTCCTATCAGTCTCTCATTGGCGCGTTAATGTACTTAGCTGTAACAACTCGGCCTGATATTTCACATTCGGTGAGCAAGTTGGCGCAATGTAACATCAATCCGAAAGCTGAACACGAAGTAGGAGCAAAGCATGTCCTACGTTACTTGGCCAAGACCATTGACTACAAGCTTCGGTACTATGCTGACAACTCTGAAGTCTGTGGATATGTGGACGCAGACTGGGGTGGCGACCTCAATGACCGAAAATCATACTCCGGTTATTTGTTTATGATGGCAGGCGCTACAATTTCATGGGAATCAAAGAAGCAAACGATTGTAGCTTTAAGTACTACGGAAGCAGAGTACGTCGCACTTTCAACGGCGGCGAAAGAAGCAATTTACTTAAAATATTTACTTATAGAATTAGGGTTTTATTCGAAAGATAAACCACTATTGTTACGAGGCGACAACATAAGCGCGCAACATCTAGCAAAGAATCATTTGTATCACGCCCGTACCAAACATATTGACATTAAATTTCATCATGTTAGAGAATCAATTGAAAGTGGTGATATTGTACTAAAATATATTTCAACTAATCACCGAAGGCCCTAGTAGCCAGTGTGATAATTTAGTTAGGGTTATATTGTATATATCCCCTATAAATAATAATAAACAATATTTCAACTAACTCTAATCTAGCAGATGTATTAACTAAAAATTTGACTAAAGCAAAACATTCAGAACTTGTTAAACTTATGGGATTGTATTGAAAAACATTAATTTTTGAATTAAAAGAATTTGAGATTTTTTGCTTTATTGAACGAATGTATTGAACAAATGTAATAATTTTGAATTATATATTCGGGTTGAGAGGGAGTATTGGAAAATAATGAAATTGTAAGTAGTTGGCAACCCGAATTCTTACTTAGTTTCTTTTTTACTTCATTTCTTTTTACTTGTATAGATTTAAGTTTAGTGTATAATAAAACGTTGAAAGGAACATACCGTTTTTTCCTTCAATCTGGTTTTTTGTCCTACACTTTACAAAGAAAATGACATACTGACGAGTACAACAACAATTACACATGAAATAAATACTACGACAGATAAGCCAATAAATTCAAAATTATATCGCTATCCACCCAAGCACGAAGCAGAAGTGAGACGTCAAATGGAAGAAATGGAAGCTCAAGGCATAATTAGAAAAAGCAAAAGTCGCTACAGCTCTCCTATAATAGTCGTCCCAAAAAAATTAGATAGCTCAGGAGTCCAAAAGTATAGAATTGTTGTTGACTATAGACGTCTCAATCAAGTTACAATCGATGATAAATACCCCTTGCCAAATATAGACAGTATTTTAGACAAGCTGGGAAAAGCGCAGTATTTCACCACCATCGATTTGGCAAAGGGATATCATCAAATTTTGTTAGCCAAAAAGGATATAGAAAAAACTGCGTTTGTCACCCCTGCAGGCCTCTATGAATACGTTCGAATGCCGTTTGGCTTAAAGAACGCGCCGGCAACTTTTCAGCGGCTTATGAACGATATTTTGAGAGAATATATGTGGGATTGGAGAAACCCTGAAATAGGCGGCAACCCCAATATAAAGCCCACAAGCGAAAGCGACAACTACAGCGACAACGACAATGAGAATGACAACACTGAATATAGACAAGCGCGACGTGTTGTGAAAAAAGACGAGAGTAGCAGACAGACGCGCAGCCGGGTAGATACAAATTTTGGGCCGCTAGCATATTTTCTTTTTTTTAAGTAATCAATCAAATTCAAATTCAAATAAAATTCTTTTATTTGTACAACTATTTGTTAATAATAAAACAGATAAAAGGACCCACATATTTTGGGGGCTCGTCCAGAAAAATTTTTTTTTGTGTTTTGTTTGTTTGTGTCATTCGAGAACTTAAAATTCAACTAAAAGAGTGATGTCTTGGATGAAAAGAAATAAAAGTTTAAAAGAGAAAACATTGAAGGCGAAAGAAATTATTAGAATCTTATGGAAATGTTGTGTCTGCAAAAGTTTGAGTTTGTACGCGAAAAGTTGCGTACAAGCCGCAAAGAAAGCGTTGCGGCTCTACATAAATTTGTATTCGAGTTCGAAGGTGATAGGTCAAACAGAAAACGACTACGCGAATTTACAGGGTTCGAGTACGATGAACATGACGAACACTGCAAGCAGAAGTTAAAATACATAGAAGAGAATTTGACCACTAATGATCTACTTTCAATTTGCAACGTGTTGGGTTTGAGCTGCAAGGTGGAGAATATTAGGCTTCATATTTTTCGAAATCTGCAAAGCGGTACGTTGCTGTGTGCTGCGGCAGAGAACGACGACAATGACGATGATGAAAGCGAGTGTGGTATTGACGAAATTAGTGAGAATGATGGCGACGGTGATGTTATGCGTAGTTTTGACGATGTAGCTACAAATAACGTACATTTTGAATATCCACAACGAGTAAGTAGTCGAAATATTGGCGGCGATCAAAGTAATCACGAGAACAACGAAAAAACCGAAGCAAGTCGCAGAAGTGCAGCAACAACAAAAACGTTTGCAGAAACAATGCAAGTATCACGATTTTCTATCAACTTTCGAGACATCGAAGATTCTGTTCGGCAGTTTGACGGTGATGAAAATACTTCGGTTGAGGTATGGCTGAACGAGTTCGAAGAGACAGCAATTATGTTAGGGTGGGATGAATTACAAAAATTTATATTTGCTAAAAAATCGCTGCGAGGTTTAGCAAAGTTGTTTATTCAAAGTGAAAGAGGAATTACTTCTTGGCAAAAATTGAAAGCCGCTTTAGCAGAAGAGTTCAAAAGTAATGTAAACAGTGCACAAATCCATAAACAACTATGTGCTAAGAAAATGAAAGCAGAAGAGAATGTGCAAGAGTATTTTTTGTGTATGAAAGAACTTGCAATGAGAGGTAATATTGAAGAAAACGCTTTAATGCAATATGTGATTGAGGGTATTAATGACTTGAACATAAACAAAGTAGTGTTGTACGGTGCACATAATTTAAAAGAATTTAAAGAAAAAATCAAAGTATATGAAACGATGCGGAAAAATAATAAGAAGGGTTATGAAGTTAAAGCGGAAGGGAAAAGTGCGGTGAAAAGCGAAAAAGATAAGTTTACTTGCTACAATTGCGGTATGAAGGGACACAAAAGTGTAGATTGTAAAGACAAGGGAAAAGGAACAAAATGTTTTCAATGTAAACAATTCGGTCACATAGCGAAAAATTGCACAAAAAGTGAAAATAAAATTGAAACAAGTAATGCGCGGCGGCTTTATCCAAGAAATAATGTGATGAACAAATGTGTCGTGATCGAAAATATGAAATTTATAGCTTTGGTTGATACAGGCAGCAAATTTAACATAATTACTGATGTTGTCTATAAGTTATTGAATAAACCAGCACTGCAGCAAACAAATGTACGTTTGATAGGTTTTGGTGAGAGAAATTCAAATAATAACATCAAAGCGATTGGTAAATTCAATACTGAAATATATATTGACGATAATGTGTTTAAAGTGAATTTTCTGGTGGTGTCTCAGAGATGTATGGACATTGATGTGGTATTAGGCGAAGAATTCTGCTTAGAAGCCGACATTCATATTAATCGCGATGGACTTTTGATAAAAAAGCACAATGTGGACAATGAAGAATTATTTCCTATGATGAATGTCGAGTCTAATGAAAATGAAGTGGACATTGATGAAAATGCTAGCGTAGTTGCGAAACAAAAAGTGCATCTATTGGTAAAGCAATATCAACCGATTAAATGCAAATCAACTAATATTGAAATGAAAATTGTGGTGAAAGAAGAAACTCCCATAGCGTGTAGACCGCGTAGACTTCCACTTACAGAACGATGTAAAGTAGATGAACAAATTGAGCAGTGGTTACAAGACGGTATAATCGAGGCGACCGAATCTGAATATAGTAGTTCGGTAGTGCTCGTAAAAAAACGCGACGGTAGCCATCGCTTGTGTGTAGATTACAGGCAGATTAATAAATTGATAATCAAAGACCGTTTTCCATTGCCGTTAATCGAAGATCAACTCGATCAACTTCAAAATGCTATCATTTTCAGCACGATTGATTTGAAAAACGGGTTTTTTCATGTGTCGGTTTCGGAGTCGAGTCGAAAATATACGGCATTCGTTACGAATAATGGGCAGTACCAGTTTTGCAAAGTCCCATTTGGTTTGTCGAACTCTCCGGGGGTATTCCAAAGGCACATTAATGCAATATTCCGCGACTTGACTCGGCAGGGAATCGCTCTACCATATATAGATGATATTATTATACCTGCTAAAAGTGAAGAAGAAGCCTTGTGTAATTTAGAGATAGTATTAAATCAATGTAAAGACTATGGACTAGTAATTAATTTTAAAAAGTGCCATTTTTTGAAAAAGCGCGTTGGACACGTTATCGAAAATCAAAAAATTTTGCCGTCTCCATGTAAAATTGATGCTTTGCTTAAGTTTCCATTACCGAAAAATATCAAGCAGTTGCAAAGTTTCTTGGGCCTTGCGGGATATTTTAGAAAGTTCGTTCCTGGTTTCTCTACCATCGCTAAGCCGCTAACAGACATTACTAAGCAGGACCAGAAGTTCAAAATGGGCGATGAACAAATCTCGGCGTTTAACCTACTGAAGAAAATACTGAGTGACAAACCAGTTTTATGTATATTTAATCAGCAATATGAAACTGAAGTTCATACTGACGCATCCATTGACGGTTATGGTGCTGTACTTCTCCAAAAATTTCCTAACGATAACCAATTACATCCAATATATTATATGAGTAAAAAAACATCTGACGCAGAACGTAAATACACAAGCTATGAATTAGAAATTTTAGCGGTAATAGAAGCGCTGAAAAAGTTTCGAGTGTACTTGCTTGGCTTACACTTTAAACTTGTTACTGATTGTAACGCTTTTACAAAAACTTTGGAGAAAAAAGATTTATGCACTAGAGTAGCCCGTTGGATTTTATTCCTTCAGGAATATGATTATGAAGTAGAACATAAAAAGGGTATTTTAATGAGGCATGTAGACGCTTTAAGCCGCTACCCCGTTATGATGATAAATGATGCAGATTTCCTAACTTCTTTACGACGTGCGCAACAACAAGATGAAGAATTGAGAGCTATTACGGAAATCATCCACGAGAAGAAAGCGTACAAAGATTATTTCGAAAAGGGTGGTATTCTTCACAAATTGGTCGACGACGTTGAGTTAGTGGTAGTTCCGAAGTGCATGCAGCGAGATGTGATTAGGCGCGCACATGAAAAAGGCCACTTCGCCGTGAAAAAAACTAAAGAGTTAATTTGCCGGGAATTTTTTATTCCAAAACTAGAAGACAAAATACGAATACATACTGCCAACAGCGTTGCTTGTATTGTTTCGAATCGTAAGTTAGGCAAACAGGAGGGAAAATTACATCCGTTACATAAGGGTGAAACACCGCTTCATACGTATCATATAGATTTTCTTGGTCCTTTAGAATCTACAAGTAAATCTTACAAACACATATTCGCCGTTATCGATTCCTTTACAAAATTTTCGTGGCTATATCCAACAAAAACTACGTCAGCGCAAGAAACAATTAGCCGTTTGAAATTACAAAGTACTACGTTTGGTAATCCCGTTCAGATTATATCGGACCGTGGTTCCGCGTTTACATCTGACGGATTTCGACAATACTGCAAGGAAGAAAACATTTAGCATTTTAAAATAACAACTGGCCTTCCACGTGTAAATGGTCAAGTGGAAAGGTTAAATGGCATTATAACAGGTGTATTATCAAAATTAAGTAAAGACGATCCAACGAAGTGGTACAAGTACGTCGACAGAGTACAGCAATTCATTAACTCCACATATAATCGAAGCATTGACATGACACCGTTCGAGTTGCTGACAGGCGTTAGAATGCGAACAATCGACGATTTTAACATCAAAACTCTGATAGAAGAAGAGATGCGACAACAATACTTAGATAAGAGAGATGAGGTGAGACAACATGCAAAAAAGCAAATTTTGAGCATGCAAACAGAAAATAAAAAAACATATAACCTTCGACGCAAAGAAGCTAAAAAGTATGCAATTAACGATTTGGTGGCAATAAAACGCACACAGTTGGGTGGTGGACTCAAACTGAAAGCTAAATATCTGGGTCCATACCGTGTAGTGAAGGTGAAGCCAAAAGATACATACGATGTTGTAAAAGCGGGGCAATGTGAAGGTCCAAAAGAAACGACGACTTGCGCCGAATTTATGAAGACATGGGTTGATTTCTGTGACAACGACGACGGTGCATTCGAGGGCGAATGCGCATCAGGATGGCCGAATTGTGGGATTGGAGAAACCCTGAAATAGGCGGCAACCCCAGTATAAAGCCCACAAGCGAAAGCGACAACTACAGCGACAACGACAATGAGAATGACAACACTGAATATAGACAAGCGCGACGTGTTGTGAAAGAAGACGAGAGTAGCAGACAGACGCGCAGCCGGGTAGATACAAATTTTGGGCCGCTAGCATATTTTCTTTTTTTTAAGTAATCAATCAAATTCAAATTCAAATCAAATTCTTTTATTTGTACAACTATTTGTTAATAATAAAACAGATAAAAGGACCCACATATATTAACAAGATTTGCGTCGTATATCTTGACGATATACTTATTTTTTCTACCACCTTAGAGGAACATGAAATATCGTTAAGTAAAATATTTTATAAACTGCAGCAGCACAATCTGAAAATTCAGTCCGATAAATGTAGTTTTATGAAAAAAGTACATCATTTCTGGGGCATATTCTCACAAAAGAAGGAACGAAGCCAAATCCGGAAAAAGTAAGAACAATTCAGGAAATTCCATTACCCAAAACAGAGAAACAATTAAGGGGCTTTTTAGGAACGACAGGTTTCTATAGAAAATTTATTCGAAACTACGCTAGTGTGGCCTATCCAATGATCAAATACCTTCAGAAAAATAATAAAATTAATAGCAGTGATCCTCAATATATAACGGCGTTTGAAAAGCTGAAAAATCTTATAACAACTCATCCAATATTGAAGTATCCAGAGTTTGACAAGCAGTTTGTTGTAACAACCGATGCCAGCGATTATGCTATTGGCGCAGTGTTATCGCAACAGGGTCACCCAATATGTTATGTATCGCGGACCTTAAACAAGTACGAAAAGAGTTATAGCACAACAGATAAAGAGTTTTTGGCAATTGTTTATTCAGTGAATTACTTTAGGCCTTATTTACATGGAAATAAATTTAAAATTCGGACAGATCATTTACCGATAAAATACATGAACGACAAATACAAGGGTAAGGAATTCTCCCAAAGACATCAAAGGTGGCTGTTAAAACTTCAGGAGTACAACTTCGAGATAGAATATTTAAAAGGGCATGAAAATAAGGTAGCTGATTATCTTAGCAGGTTGACTAATGCGGAAAAAATACGAAAGAATAATGAAACCGAGTCTAATATGCAAATATCGAGTACTGAAGAGGAAGAATCAAGACAGTGGATACGAATAAAAGAAGAAATTGTGAACAAATATAAACTGCAGCTTATTTTGACATACAATATTGAAAAAGAAATTCAAACAATTCATAATAGAAAAATCATTGAAATTAATCCTTTAGGAAATGAAGACTATATAAAAGACTTGTTAAAGTGCCACATCCAACCAGGAATAATTGGCATTTTTGCAGACGTATCGGACAGGGATTACCATAAAATCCAACTTCTTTTGATTTCCACTTTTTCCACCAGCACAACCAAGTTTGTAAAATGTACACTACGTGCAAAAGAGATACTGAACGAAGACTACTTACATAAACAAATATCATTATACCATACCGAAGAATCTGTACACAGCGGTATTAACGAGTGTTACAATAGTCTGAAAAATAAAATATACTTTCCAAAATTAAGAGAACACATTCATTTAATAATTAATAATTAATAATTGTCAGAAATGTCAGGAAATCAAATATGACAGGTATCCTGTAAAGCAGAAGTTTTGTATCACAGAAACGCCAGCTGAAAAAAACGAAGTCATTCATTTAGATATATTCCACATCAAAAAACATTCATTCGTAACAACTATAGACAAATTAACAAAGTTTGCCGCAGCTTATGATATAGGAAATAGAAATTGGCAAACGAAGAAAACTTTGATTTTAGAACACTTTGCTAAATTTGGTAAACCGAAAAAAATTATAATGGATAACGAGTTCAGGGCAGAACAGTTGCTTGAATGTTTAAAAGAGGAAAATGTAGTTGTCCATTTGACAAAACCCAACTCACACACTGGCAATGGCGACATAGAAAGATTACACTCAACTCTTATTGAATTAATAACAGGTATCGAGGATAAAGATCTTACTATAAATATGAAGATGCAGGTTGCTATAAATACTTATAATAACCGATATCATACAACTTTAAAATGTACCCCTAAAGAAGCCAGAGATGTGGTAGATGCAGCTGTTTTGTGTGAAAGAACAAGAAAAATTAAAGAAAGTTTAATAAATAAAAGAAATATGAGCAGAGAAACTTATGTAGAAAAACGAATAACAGGCCCAGTTATATTAAAAATTATAAAAGAGTTAGGCATAAAGACCAACCCTATTATAGAATACTGGCATTAAGAAATATTCATGTATCTAACATTAAACGACCATTTAAATATTCATCTAACCGTCTAGAAAATCCATAAAAAAAAAAAAAACTGTTATTATGCTAAAAGAATAATATATTTTGTTATTTTCAAATTTGGATTAATTGTAAACACATATTTGTGTATGCCCCCAACTAATTAAATGAATTTCTTCAGAATATATTGTATTAATAAAAGTCTAGAAATAGAGTCCAGGAGAACTCTTATCTAATCCGTGGAGGAGTTATGAGTTATGTTATTAATTATGTTATTATGTACCCTGTATTTATTAAGGTATTTACTAATGTATGTATGTATTATATTATTCACCGGCTTAACATAGCTGTACACATTCCTTCCAATATCTATGTACATAAAGGCATCGAGATCACGCCGCTGTTGGCTGTCCGATTACAGTTATATGTTTCACAACTTCCCTTTTATGATTCATGTACTATGCTAGTTAATGACATTAAATATGATCGATGTAGTTTTGTTTTTTAAGTTGAGTTGAATGAATAAAGTCATGAAGATATAAAATTTCTTTGAAAAATTAAATTTTCTTTGAAAAATAAAATTTTCTTTGAAAAATAAAAGAAAATTTAAGTTGCGCGATAAACTTTCTTAACAGAAGACGCATTTTTATAATAAAATTCAATGATTTGCAAGCGTTCTTCGTTTGTAAGACGATTCGTGGTTAAATTATAGACCAAACTGAAGATGTTTGACAGTGAAACGTGCGTCAGCTGTTTAAACCAAATGCTTAAAAAGATAATAGCTAAAAAATTAACCTTTATAAGGACGCCTATCAAACCGCATATAATAGGTGAAATTTAGACAAACAAAAAAACCCTCACTTTGTCAAGCACGGGGACTAACCTGGTAATAGGTTCCGTCAGGAAAATGTAAATGAACAAAACCGAGCCCAAGGTTTTTTTCAAAACAGAAATTTGGGTTCGCAGACTAAACAGGAACCAATGGATGTAGATCCTTCCTCATCCCGTCGAAGGCAACCAACTAACTATACCGGTAATTGAAATGGCCAATTTCAAAAACGACAACCTTTATCAGATCGTAGAACAGAACCCAAAATGCAAAGGGTAAGCAATTTGGTTCAAAGGATCGATGACGAATCAAGCCAAAAATCGTATAAGGAAATCGCCAGCGCAACTGTTGGAGACATTGAAGACATTGAAGAAGAGTTAAATACTTTAGGGGAAAGTCCCTCCTGCCCTGTATTTGTAAAACATTAGGCAGGCGTGAGATAAAACTTCTTATCCACACAGGTGCTTCCAAAAACTACATCAGGCCTCTAGAGGGCCTGAAAGGGATCAAGCCTGTCGACAAGGAATTTCAAGGAAAATCCATTAATGGATTCACCAATATAACAAACAAATGCAAGATTCACTTATTTGGGGTGGTACCAGATCTAACAATGTTTGATGGTATAGTAGAACTTGGTTTGTTAAATAAGATTCATGCAAATATAAACTTAAAAAAGGATATAATTGAATTTTACACTGGTAGGGAAATAATTAATTTTCTGAAAGGGGGGATGTTAGCCATCTTCGACTTTAGACTGAGTCTGTGCCACTGAGCATACAGAAAAATTTTAATACTATGATCAAACAAGTTTCTGCGGTATTTGCCAACCCAAATGAAAAACTGCAATAGGTATAACACTAACGTGGTGGCAACCATCCGCACTAGAGATAATGAACCGTCCTATACGAAATTTTACGCGTACCCATTGGGTGTAGCTGACTTTGCGACAGCAGAAAAAAGAGATCTCCTCCGAAATGGCATTATGCGACCTTCGCGATCGCCTTACAATAATAGCATTTGGGTTGTAGATAAAAAAAGGTTTTGATGAGAACGAAATAAAGAAAAAAAGAATAGTTATTGACTTTAGGAAAATAAACGAGAAAGGACGAAACGACGCGATTCGTACCCTATTCCAAACGTAGGGGTAATATGAGCAAGTTTGGACAAAGCTCAACTATTTACAACCTTGGATATTAGACCATTTGGCACATGTAGAAGCTGTTTTAAGGAGCTTAATGGAAGCAAACATGAGGATTTCCGTCGAAAAATCGAAATTTTTTAAGACCGAACTCCAGTAACTTGGCTTTATTATATCAAATTCCTCCAAAACATGTTCAAAGAAAATTGAAGCCATTCAAAGATTTCCACCCCCAACAACATTAATAGACCTTCGTTCCTTTTTAGGAATGAACGGCTACTACAGATGTTTCGTTTGCGACTATGCGAAAATTGCCAAACCGTTAACAAGTATCCTCAGAGGAGAATTTGGCAAGGTGTCGGCCACACAATCAAAAAAAATTAAGATCTAATTTGATCAAAACCAAACAAATGCATTTAACGGGCTTAAAAGTATACTTACGTCTGAAGATGTAATGCTAGCCTATCCTGACTTTAGGAAAGCTTTTGACGTAACTATAAGTGCTTCTTCACATGCTTTTGGGGCTGTGCTCTCTCAAGAGGGGAGACCGATCACAATAATTTCGAGGACGCTCGATAAGAAGGAAGAGCATTTTGCCTCAAATGAGCGAGAACTTTTGGCCATTATATGGGCATTAAAAAGCCTTACGCATTATTTATATGGAGCTAAAGAAATATACATTTACACCGGTCATCAACCTCTAACTTTCGCAGTATGGGATCGCAACCCGAACCCGAAAATAAAGAGATGGATAGCTTTTATAGAGGGTTAAAATACAAAACTGCACTACAAACCGGGAAAAGATAATTTAGTGGCAGATGTTCTGTCACGACAATTCGTAAACTGCCTAGATCCTGAACCTGAATCAGATTCCGCCACTATTCACAGCGAGGAGTCGCTTACCTATACGATAGAAACCGTGTCAAAACCAGTGAATCTGGATGGAAATCAATTAATTTTAGAATCTGGAAACTACTCGTCCAAGAGGACATTTGTCATTTTCGGAAACAAATTACGGCATCACCTTATATTTTCTGACAATGAAACTTTGTATAAGAAGGCGGTAGAGACGGATGTGCTTAATTGCCTCTATTGCGAGCTACCTTTGTTGGCTCAGATTCAGGACCAACTAGTGAAAATGTTTCCCCATACCACATTTCGTCACACATCAAAGTTCGATACTGATTGATCCTAACGAACAAATGGAGATAATTACACAAGAGCATAACAGGAAAATGTGAAGCAAATACTGAATGATTATTTTTTTCCAAGAATGGAGAAAAAGGCTAAGGAAATAGCGTCAAATTGCAGAATTTGCGTTAAAGCTTAATACGTTAGGCACCCAGTAAAACATCCCATAGGAGAAACACCAGTACCGAGTTTCCCGGCGAAATACTTCATATTGACATTTTACCCACCAATGCTACCTACTTTCTTACATGCGAACTATAGTTGACATTAAACCACGTATCTTACAATTAGTCAACCTTTTCGCTGGTACCAAAACTATTTTTTGCGATAACGAAAAGTCGCTTAATTCAAATACTATTAGATCTTGTCTCAGAGACTTTTTCGATATCGAAATAGTAAATGCTCCTCCGCTCCATAGTGTTTCAAATGGACAGGTTGAGAGGTTTCATAGTACTATAGGAGAAATAGCTAGATGTTTGAAATTAGAAAAAGGAATTGAAGATACAACAGATTTAATCTTGCTAGCCACAGTCGAATATAACAAAAGTATCCACTCGGTGACAGGGGAGAAACTTCTGGATGTCTGCCATTCACGGATAGGAGAAATGCGAGAAACCAAACATGGTGCCCAAAAAACGCAAGAGGCAGCTTTGAGAATCCATAACAAAAATAGATCTGCAAGGGCATTTTCAGTAGGAGAGAAGGTGCATATCAAATCAAATAAACGTTTGGGAAACAAACTCACGCCCTTGTATGTGGAGGGCGTTGTTCAAGAGGATTTGGGGTCCTCGATCAGAGTTACGGGAGAATTGTCCATAAGGATAATATTCGATAATATAAATTAGTCTACCTAAATAATACATTTTAGTTTTATTTTTTTTCCTCCTCTTGTTCCGTATACTTCTTATGCTTACAATTTTAATGGCAACAGCAATCGACAGAATTGTAAACTACTCTCATGCAGCATACTTACCGATTGAAGATGGTGACGTAGTCTTATGGGACTCTTACGGATATATCAGACATACGACAAATCTCACTGCTTACGCGAAATTGGTGTTTACCACCCGCTCTGCGTTGAAACTATATTCACGCAGTCATATGACAAAATTAATGACGGCGGACTTAGAACGAATCGATAAACTTCTTCGAACGGTAATTGGTCCAGCAAGATTCCCACGTAGTTTAAACATTTTAGGAACTGCTATTAAGGTTATAGCGGGAACGCCGGACTTTAACGATTTCCAAAAAGTCATATTAGATCTTGACAAACTTGGGGATAACAACAATCGACAATTAAGTATAACCTCACAATTACAAAAAAAGAAATTATACTACCAGCAGCACACAACAACAAAACGCTATCCTTACGAGAAAACGCAGTAGCGGTATGTGGAAAAGACATATTCTCTTTAGATGACTGTATCTGTAATGAAATTTTGTAGAAAATCGGCCGTTATTACATGTGCTCAACAATTAGTGGCCAGCACAATAGCAAAATGCAATACAACATTCGGGCAGCTAGATCCTATTCAAGAAATCGATGATGGGCGGATTGTTATAAACGACCATAGCGCAATAGTCACCTCTGATAACGAAACTATTTTGCTAACGAGACGCACCCTTTTTAGTGACGATCTTGGATAAAGCGAGTGTAAACGGCGGCGGGAATTCCTTAGGCCACTCAGATAAACACAACGGGCAACGACGATATTATGAGCATACGATACTTGCGACACCGTGAAATGGAAAATCGACGATTGATCAACAATCTTGCTATCGGCTATAAAACTGGGTTTTCAGCCACGTCAATGATCCTAATCCTGATCATAATTCTACCTGCAACTGTCTTAAGAAGCAAAGGGAAAAGAAAAAACTTGCGCGTGGCCTGAGTCAGCAATTAATCGTAGTCTTGGGTTAATTCTTAGCTAACGCAAGCAGTAGGGCAGCGCGATTAAATAAATCTAACTTCATATAAAAAAGCATTATAAATTCCTATCTCTAACGGACTTAACTTGTAAAAGAACTTATGACAGAGCTAAGTACATTTTATCCAACAATGTTATCTCGAAGTCGGTTAGAGACTTGGCGAAATTACCTCAAATCAATATGGGAATTAATTTTTTCATATACATACATATATCACGGTTGGCAGAACCCCCCGACTGAACCCTCCTCGCGGTACCGACTAGTAGAGGGTAGCGCAGTTTTTACTCTGTACGCAGACGAGAGGTAGCTGGCTAAGGTAAGACTTAACGGGCAAGTTACTCCTCAATAGTACAGAATTTGTAAATGGATTTCTACTATGGTGGGAGGTAAGGGACGGATCAAGGTGTCATGCGACCCGTTTTGAGGATCGGCCTAGCTGGGGGCCCTTTTCACATATAACCCAGTCGTTAACGAGAGCTTACGGATACCTGGCGCCCTCCGAAATAACTAACCTTGCCTGTGTAATTCGGAGCTATGCACAGAACACCTCTTCACCGACACCCGTGGGTCCAAAAATGAATATGATAACAAACAAACAAACAAACAAACAAAAACCAAGAGAAACAAATAAACCAGAAGGGGCAGCAGATTCGAAAAACAAGCAGCGTTTAAAATGAGCTCCCAATCTGCCACCACTAAGACAGAAGTCAAATTTGGTCGGAGTGGACCGGCGACAAGCGCTGGCACTAAGGCTTGGCGCCTCCTGTGACAAGACCAATCCAATCCAATTAGTCGACAAGTTGTGGCAATGCGGCGAATTGGGGAAGATACTGCGATAGGAAGCACCGTGGCCACTTCTCTCGCCGGAAGGTTGCCGACTGTAAGGATAACTGACCCAACCAAAGCAGGGTACTCGTAAAGGCGTAATGCCATCAACATACTCAAAATGCTGCTCGAAGCACCAACAACAGCGGAAGAGCTGACGAAGGAAGTCTAAGAATCGGTAGAGTGGGCGAAGGAGGCACTACCTAACTTCACTCTCGAAAAGTCCAACTACATCGTCAGGTGCCCACAGAAGGCAAAGGTCAACTGAAGAGGTCAAGCCGTTAGCGAAAATACCGAAAAATCGGGGCATAGCGCCTAACAAAACGTTTGCCGAAGTGGCCGCAATCGCATCATTATCGGTGTCCTGGATGAGAGTGATCCCGAAGAAAGAATTCCCGTTGCCGAATGGGTTGGTGAGTAACTACCATTCGGTGTTTAGAGACAACGTTTGTCGGAAGCTCGATGAAACACCAAAATTGAGAAACAGTTTTGAAGTGAAAACTTCTTTAGAATCGTTGGGAGTGATTTGAGACTCGATGAAACGAAAAAGCGACACCAAAAAGAAGAAGAAAAAAGATATACGTATATATACATATGTATGTATAGAAAATGCTTCATTACCAGGCACACAGAAGGATGGCATAAGCAAATTTAAATTTGTGAATTTATATATGTATGTATATATGCGGATATATGTATATATGCTGTGTGTATGTACATATGTGCCTCGCCACAGCAAAACATACGGTAAAATTTCTCAAGAAATCCAGCGCGCATTCATAGGCACAGCGCACATTCATAGGCACAGCATTGCATGTACAGTAGGGCGGGTCGATTTAAAAATCGCTCATTGCTCTATGAAAATCGTATTCTAAGGATCAAAATAAGAAACTTTGCCGAAGGAACCATACCGAAAACGAATTCTGATGTCCCCCAATTTCAAAATATCACCATTTTTGGCCTTTACATAAAAAAATCAGCTAAATGGCTATGTTTTTTCTTTATTTTTATTTATTTATAATATTATCTATTTTTTCTCTTAAGAAATTTATTTAGTCAGAACATATGTAAATGAATGAATGTGGGTTATAGAAAAGAAACTAAAAAGTTCGACCCATATTGGGGGACATCAGAAATCGTTTTAGAGGTATGGTTCCTTCGGCAAAATTTCTTATTCTGATCCCTAGAATATGATTTTCACAGAGCAATGGGCGATTTTTTTGCCTTCCCACAAATCGACCCGGCCTAATGTACAGTAACCTTGAACAGGCAGCTGCGGTTGTCGAGCATTTAGAAACATATATTTACATACATATATGGGTGCAAACATATTTATGGAGCCGCGGGCACGCGACTTGACAAAAATTGAATATTGGCAAATAATTCTACGCGAAATATTCCAATATTGACTATTTTCGAATTGTCGAGAAAATTAGCATATGGGCGGCTCGTTTTATGAATGAAAGTACTTGCTCTTAGAACTATGAGCTCGAATTTATAAATCAATTTTTTGATGATGAGTTTTTGTTGCACAGTACAATAGTTGAAACTGTTCGGCGCCGCCGCGACTGTTCAGCGCTATGGCAACTAGGATGATGGCCGCTACGCCTGCGTCTATTAATGCATTTTGTTCTTGTAGTCGCTAGGCATAGAATTTTAGCTTTGGACGACATACGCATTTACAGGAATAAAGTGAGTGGTCTGTGTGCGCGGTTGTATGTAGATGCATATGTGTATATTAATAAGCATTGTTTTGCTGGAAATTCAGAACACAAATATGTATGTACGTACATAGGCTAGGCCATAGTATAGCATACATACATATGTATAAAAAATTCAAACCAAGCGTCCTACGAATGTTTGCGTATATGTTAGTACGTCTGTGTATTATACGCGTTACGACGCTCATAATAGCAACCGCGTGTGCTGTATTGCGTCCGTATTTTTATATTCGTAAATATTTTCATTTTTAAATATTTACCGCAATTATGCCGAAAAATAATGCAGAAAAGTGTCGTGAATTTCGACAGAAAAAAAAACAAAAAGAAAATAAAACTGAAAAAACCGCAAAGACTTCAACAGAACGTGTCCGTGAATTTCGTGCACGCCGAAAAACATTACGAAATGCGCAACCTGGTATTTCTATTGTGCATAACAATGCATCCACTGTGCAAAATAGTGAAAACGATCATCGTAAGTACTTTAATATTTTCTAATCAACAAATTTTTGTGTTTATGTTCATAGATTAAATGCATAACCTATATGCACCATGTGTATAACCTTATTTGTCATTGTCGTCAGACGATTTCCAAGTGGATGTATCACATGTGCAAGGCAATGCTCCAAATGAACATGATATTGAAAATGATCATTGTAGGTACTCAAATATTTTTGCATAGAAGTATCGCGGATACTTAGAAAAGATTACGATAAAGTTCCAATGATTTTAAGTGGCGATTTTAACGTACATTTTGCATTGAGCACAGCGGTTCCTTTAATTGATTTTCTCAATACAACATACAATTTAAAAATGTGTAACAATCGAACTGAATCGACAACACGATCAAAAACAACAATTGACGCGGTATTTCAAAGATATGTTGACAACATCGAAACCAAAGTATTTGTATCATATTTTAGCTATCATAAGCCACTCGTATCATTTGTTGAAATTGAAAACATTGAGGATGAATAACAATAAAATGAAGAAAATAAAATATGAACTTTATAGCAATATTATAATGAACCTATAATTATCCCGCTCCTAATGCTGCTTTCGTCTCATTCTCTCTCAGTTTGTTTTACGGAAGGTATTTTTTTTTTACCCAAGACGCACACCACAAGTAGGAGGAAGGTGTACGTGGCAATTACAAAGGGTGATTTTAGCTATTATCTTTTTAAACAGTTGGTTTAAACAGCTGACGCACGTTTCGTGTTTTGTTTCACTGTCAAACATCTTCAGTTTGGTCTCTAATTTAGCCATGAATCGTCTTACAAACGAACAACGCTTGCAAATCATTGAATTTTATTATAAAAATGTGTGTTTTGTTAAGAAAGTTTAAAGTCGAAAAATCGTGTTCAGCGACGAAGCTGATTTTTGGATCAATGGGTACGTAAATAAGCAGAATTGTCGATTTTGGAGTGAAGATCAGCCAGAAGAATTGCACGAGCTACCAATGTATCCAGAAAAGGTCACAGTTTGGTGCGGTTTATGGGATGGAGGTATCATTGGACCGTACTTCTTCAAAGATGCTGCAAATCGTAACGTAGTTCTGAACGGTGAGCACTACCGTGAAATGATATCCAACTTTTTTTTCCCCAAAATGCAAGAGCTTGACTTGCATGACATGTGGTTTCAGCAAGACGGTGCCACATGCCACACAGCACGCATAACAATGGACTTGTTGTGAGGCGTGTTCGGTGAACATTTTATTTCACGTTCGGGACCAGTCAATTGGCCACCCAGATCGTGCGATATAACGCCTATTTTTTTGAAAAACTCTCCTATAGCTCTTAAAAAATCACCCTTTATATATATATTATATATAGATACGCGTCAATTATATTATAGATATAATGGAAATGGGTGCAGGTCGCTCTAACTAATGTGACGCTGGAAGTGCTGCTAAGCAATCCGAATCCTCCGCCATCATGCATTGACGCTGGCTGGTAGCAAGGCCAAATCGCGGTAATGAGCCTACCTTCATTGTAAAAAATCATCAAGAAGTTATTGACGTTACGTTAGTGCATAGCCTGTGACGACGAAAAGTCTGTAGAGCTATACGAGGCAGCAATAGCTATGATCTAAGGAGTCTACCTTGGAGAGAAGCGCGTGGTTGTCGACACAAAGGAAATCCCATCTCGGCCGAGAGCACGAGTACGGGTTCATTCTGACCCAAACAAGATAATACAGATCATAAGTGCATGCAATCCAAGCCTACCAACGGGAGGCTAGAAATTTATCTAGGTCTTTGAAAACACAACAACAGTTTACGGTGTGGTTACGAAACGTGCCACAACGTAGGTGGTACTGACACTGACTAATGACTCGCTGGAACCTTTGGCGAAAAGCGAAGGTGTTATAAACTACGGTTTTGACAAGGTGAGAGTGAGGGCCTACAAGACAGACGCTGATGCTATCGACCAACTAGCCTCAGAGATTGAAAATAATTACGCTGAGGAAGATCCTATGGAGTCCACGAACGACGTCGAGAAAATCGACTAAGAAGGGTACTGGCTGACAGCTAGACAAGAAGAAATGAGTACAAGTACAATAACTGAGGTTAAAGCTGGTTCGAGCCAACATACTCAGAAAGAGAGCTTTTGAGCGACTTGTAAAAAGATGTGAATACCCCCTTAACCAATGCGTCTGCTTAAAAAAATCTACACCATAGTAAATTAGCATCAGAAGCCCTTATCGAAAGCTCTGATTTTGTCCCCATTCAGGAGCCATGGATCAATATCTGTGAGTTGAGGACTCCTAACTACAACCTATACACGACGGATTGTGAAAGTAAAATAATTTTTGTATTTTGGCATACGCAGATCCAGTACCGTCGAAGCTGCTAAAAGAGCTGATACTGGATAGCGAAGTCTGTGGCAGGAAGATTATAATGGCAGGCGACGCATACGCCCACCACACTACCTGGGGTAGATCGGATATAAACGAGCTTTTTAATTTTATCATAGAAACTAGATTATTGTTCTGCAATCGCGGTAATGAGCCTACCTTCCTTGTAAGAAATCGTCAAGAAGTTATTGACGTTAAGTTAGTGTCTGATACAACTATAGAGTAGTGAATTGGAGGGTACTCAATACACATTCATTCTCTGATCACAGATATATCGAGTGCACGCCCCAGGAAGAGGTCACTTATTCTAAAGCACTTAAACTCAGGAATCATAAGAAAACAAACTGGCTAGCGTATGCTCAGAAACTAGCAAAGCGTTTGCTCATGGATCCCCCTTTGAACCCTACCAGCATAGAGACATTAGATAACATAGTCAATAGACTCACTAATTGCTGAAACCTAGTTTTGCTCAAGGGTGGTTGGAAAAGGCTACAAAAGAATTGTGGGAAGCAATTTGGCAGAGCCAAATTTTTCCAAATCGAAAGCGAATGGGACTTTTACAATGACAAACAAAAGTAGGTAGTATATATGAAAGAAAAGCGAGAAGGTCTTCACAGAGAAATTTTGTGGGGAGATCGAGACTACGGTAGACACATCTCGACTGAGAAAAACCCTAACCAAGTCTGCTCAACCCAAAGGTTAGCTCCAGAAGCCAGACTCCAGCTGGAACAAAATCCAGCAATGAATCATTAGATCTATTATTAAATACTCACTTCCGAAGTAATTTAGAGGAGGTTATAACCCCCAGTAGCCCAACTTCAGGTGCGGTACTAATTCAGGGAAGCAAAGATAACTTTGGCTTTTCTACAGTCATATAAAACATTGGGACCAGATGGGATAATCCCTGCCCAACTGCAACAGACAATGGGCCACATTATGAAATGGCTGATAATGATGGAAGAGAAAGCTTGACACCGTTGCTATTCGCGAGATCACAACATGCATACTCTAATGTAAATCAACAGAAACAGCACTAAATTTACTAGTTACAGAAGTAAAGAAATCAATAGAGAATAAAGAATATTCTCTGCCAGCCTCCTTAGACATAGAGGACGCTTTTAACAACATCTTACCGGGGGCCATAACAAGCGCAATGTTTGATATGGTTGTCGACGACGGACTTGTGAAATTTATAGAACAGTTACTACTAGGCAAGTCGTAATTTCGACGGTGGGTCTCTCGACGATACGCAGATCTGTCAGGAGGGGTACCTCTCAGGGCGGTGTACTTTCACCTCTGCTGTGGATACTGGAAAGTATCGATTGTTAAAGGATCTAGAGGAGAGGAGAATACAAGTAGTGGCCAGAAAACACAGGATACCTGTTCTTCCCTCCCCCTGTATGGTATCACAACGGACAAATTTCGAATATTTGTCTAAGTAGGTCTCTCGTAAGGGTAGCCATTTATCTAAACTAACCTATCTTCAATGTCAGATATCGCCGAACATATTCTCACTATTAGTTTTCTAATAGTAATAGAAAACTCCTGAAAACTTTAATAATTTACCGGTCACACCAAATTTATTGAGCTGAAATAAAATAATATTACGGTCGACTTTATCAAAAAGCAACAAGAAATTAGGCATGTTGTTATAACATATAGAAAGAGAACGTTGATCCGTGCGGTCCTGTTTTTCTTTTTATCACAAGTTTTTACATTTAGTGCCGTGTTTCAACTGTTCATTTGCTTGACTTATGTATGTATATGCCTGCGTAAATATTTTACCAGCTGACTCTGAATTTTTGTGCCGCTGCGACCAGCCGTTCTATTGCAAAGTTTGTGCTGGAGAGCGCATATAAAATGACTATATTTAACAAAAAAAAAGAAGTTAAATTACAATTATTCGTACTCATTACATATTACACAAATATCATTATCAAGAAAGTATATTACAATAAACGCATTAATTCAGCAGAAAAGCATAGCTTAGATAAAGCCAAATCAAATTGAATTGTTCTGCACCTTTTCAAATGGAACGGATATTTAACTCGTAAAGGCCTGGTAGGGACCGAAAAGTTAACCTAGTCTAGAACATAGGCACAGTCCCCCTGATAATATTAGACAGAAAAAGCGACAAAATCAATCTTCTACTGCTTCTTTCTAGCTGTTACAGATTAATTAGAAGTAGGGGAGATTTATATGGCGGGAGAGGATCAGAGAAATTTAGAGAGTAAAGAGCATACTTAAGAAAAACTTTTTGAACTCGTTTAATTCTGTCGATAGAGAATTGGTAGTAAGGCCTCCAAATGAACGCGGCATATTCTAATGTGGAACGAAGAAATGCCGTAAATAGTAACTTAAGAGTATAAGGGTCTGCAAGTTCGAGCTATTTCTTCCTATAAAACCAAGTATAGAGAATTTAGCCTATATGCATCAAAAACAACCGCTATTTTTACACAATACATCGGTTTGTGTGCGCATGTGTTTGGTTGTATCTACACAATGTTGCCATTGGTATTTTTACTCACACACTTTTGGTTTAATAAACCAAAGCCAAAAACAAACAAATGCAAATAGTTCATTTATCTATAATTAACATTATTCAACATTGTTTTTAAGTTATTTTAACAAAAATTTTTCGAAGTTTATTTTGTAAATGTAAATGTTTCGAAATGTACTGTTTGGCAACACTGTGTGAGAGAGCTAATCCCTTATTGTCGTTAAGCTTCATTTAACTGGATTGTTTTACCACTAACATTCACATTTTGATGAGAAAAAACAGATTTTTCAGGCAATTTGGCAGGCATTTGAATTATTGTTGCCCATAGAAAAAATGTCTAAATTAGATTCTTTAGTGGGAGCAGAATGACGACAGGAGGCGGCGATCGAATGGAACCACGGCGCTCTCCAGCACAAACTTTGCAATAGAACGGCTGGTCGCAGCGGCACAAAAATTCAGAGTCAGCTGGTAAAATATTTACGCAGGCATATACATACATAAGTCAAGCAAATGAACAGTTGAAACACGGCACTAAATGTAAAAACTTGTGATAAAAAGAAAAACAGGACCGCACGGATCAACGTTCTCTTTCTATATGTTATAACAACATGCCTAATTTCTTGTTGCTTTTTGATAAAGTCGACCGTAATATTATTTTATTTCAGCTCAATAAATTTGGTGTGACCGGTAAATTACACTAGTCTACAAGGAAAAGTATCCGAAATAATTTAAACTAAGATCTGCTTCTCTGTCCATGCAAAATTCGGATTGATAACTAAAATTAATTTATTAGTTTGAGTTTTCGAGATATCCTAACCTAAAAGTGCAAAAAACCCCATTTTTGCCCATATTTGAGGTTATGTAGCCTTGCAGATGTTTTCTTTCACCAAAATTAAAGGATGGCATCTTTAAATACAATCCTTCTTTTTTCAAATGGCGTTTTGTTTGCTCAAATATCATTTTTTTTCGCAGAGATATCGCATTTTGAAATTTTCATGTTTCGAAATTTTCCTACACCTGAAAATCGATTAAGATAACATAGACATGATATAGTCGCTTACTAATTTTCTTGGGTTTGAGGGCCTGAAATATATGGATTAATAGTATGTAAATTTGGAGTTTGTGGGAAAGCCTGCTTGCGGTTATGTGGGTTAGCCTGCTCGCGGTATGATAGGGGTGGTTTCTAGGGGTTAGGGCTGTGTATGACTCGGTACCCAAAGGTTAGATAGTGTAGGGATGTGGTGAGTCAGCACACTTATGGTGTAAGACAAAATTTTAAGAAAATAAGACTCAATTCAAAACTAGGGCTTATGAAAAATTTCGTAAAAGCAATGAACAAAAATGGAACTGCTTTTCACTACCTTCGCCAGAAATTTCCAAGATTAAGTGAGGCTAAAATAAAAGAAGGTATATTCGTTGGTCCCCAAATAAGAAATTTATTAAAAGACGAACACTTCGACACTATTTTGGAAGGCAAAGAAAAAAAAGCCTGGGACAATTTTCGCCTCGTGACAAAATAATTTCTGTTATTTTTTCAAAAAACTTTAAAATTTTTTTTTTAAGAAATGGAAACTAATTAAAAAAATATAATTGTAATTTCGTATGCAGTATGTCAACATAAATAAAAAAAGCTACTTACACAAGAAAATATATTACTTTTTCAAAATCAAAATTTGTATACTAGTGTTATTAAAGTTTTCAGGAGTTTTCTATTACTATTAGAAAACTAATAGTGAGAATATGTTCGGCGATATCTGACATTGAAGCTAGGTTAGTTTAGATAAATGGCTACCCTTACGAGAGACCTACTTAGACAAATATTCGAAATTTGTCCGTTGTGATACCATACAGGGGGAGGGAATGGGAAAAGAGGAGGAAAAGAACCAGACAGGAAAAAAAAGGTTTTGGACTAGACGATGACGACCAACGGTGGCGGTTTACGTTCGTATTAATCACTTCAAGCTACCGATGGATTCCACCAGTGTAGCGAAAGAGTGAGAGCTCAAATGCCTAAGCAATTGCCCGACGAGAGCAGGGCAGCTGAGAAGAAGGTGCTGACATGATTCCACTTCGTCTTCCAGACAGCCTCTGCAGAGAGGACTTGAAGCAATCCCAAGCCTCACCAAATGAACACCTAACGGGCAATGGCCGCTAATAATACCTACCAACGTAGGTGAACTGCGGTTTTGTTGTAGCCTTAGAAGTTCAAGGATCTATCCGTGGCCAGAAGGATCTTCGTACTAGCCCAGTGTTCGCTAAGTGGACGCGAGGCCCATCTTTCCAGGAGTAGACCACAAGTTCTCAAGGTAATCTCATTTTCCGATTAAGCCATCTCTAGGGCCTTGTCTAGCCAGCTCATCAGCCCAGCAGTTTCCCTCTATGCCACTGCGACCAGGAACCCAAATGGGCCTAATATCGAGGTATTCGGATGCAATCGAGAGAGAAATAAGGCATTCCCCGACTAATTTCGAACACACAAACACGAAATAGCATAAATCTGATGCACGAACTGCAAAATTGCGCCATATTGAATCCGCCATATTGGATCCGCCATTTTGAATTTCAAGAAGTGCCACTTTGCTTTCGAAAGTAAACATAATTACCTACATTTTAAGCCCTCATAGACCTCTTTTCGTCAAAATCTATTCTGGGGGCAGGGGGTCTCACGTTCAGAAAGAATGCCCCATATATATACAATAATTGGCTCGTACACTTCTGTTAGGTGTTTGGCCGAGCTCCTCCTCCTATTTGTGGTGTGCGTCTTGATGTTGTTCCACAAATGGAGGGACCTACAGTCTCAAGCCGACTCCGAACGGCAGATATTTTTATGAGGAGCTTTTTCATGGCAGAAATACACTCGGAGGTTTGCCATTGCCTGCCGAGGGGCGACCGCTATTAGAAATTTTTTTTTTAATTTTGCTTTCACCGAGATTCGAGCCAACGACGTCTCTGTGAATTCCGAATGGTAATCGCGCACCAACCCATTCGCCTACCGCGGCCGCCCTTGAGGAAATATGAATGGAAAAAGTCCCGCTCGGACCTAGCGAAGGTGTACAATGATCCAGCTCCATGGGGATGAACTCTAAAGTTTTAAGAATATTAGAGTGTCCGTAGCTTAAGTCAAAGTTATGGCCCGATCACCTGAATCTGGTTGCGGTACGTGCTTTTGACCCTCTATAGCTTCTTAGCTGATGCCATCCTTTCCAGCAAGTTCAACCAGATAAGAACTTCGTACAACAACGGATTTTAGCAAAAACGACGAGAGGCTGATTGGTCTGAAATCCTTAGGGGATACACATGAGATTTTACTTGCCTTGGCTATGAAAGTAATCCTCACCGCCCTCCAAGATATGGATATGTACATATCTCCTATCTATTCAGCTGGCGTAGATAGGGAGAAGCCACAGACAAGATACATCCGCAGATTTCTGCAGTTGAGCACGTATAATGCCATCGGGCCCAGGTGACTTGAATGGCTTATAAGGGTCAATCGGTTAAGCTAGGCGGCACTCATTCAGCAAGCAGCTCTGGATGTGGGGAATATTTGCAAACTGCCCCAGATAATATTGCTCGAGTTCCGATTTGCCGGAACATGGGCGTCGAGAAGCAACCTGAATGACTCCTCGCTGATCATCGTCCAGCACCCCGATTCGTCCCTTAGGTAGTCCATGAGTTGAGGCTAATCCTATATTGGTTATTCCTCAGTGTACTCACACTTTTCATCAACTACCTGCTGTCGTATGTCTTATCGTTGAATTATTTAGTGTTTGCGGGCGATGTTAAATTACTTTTTGTAATCTCTTATTCTCGGTCAGTTCGAATTGTTGAACTCCGTGTAGAGAGCAAGAGCACGAGAAGATGAAAAATGTGAATGATGTTGTCCACACATCTAAAGCACAGATCATCGAGCAGGATACGTTTCTGTCTAAGTTGCTGGAACATTTAATGGATAGTCAGCTGAACTGTTTTTTTAAGAAAAATTCGTTAGTGAATGAATGCCTATCATTTTCGAATCAATTGGTCCACTTTTGTACACGCGTATTTATAGAGCAAGCGCTTTTTTACAAAACGCTAGAAAAAATTACTATTATACTTACTTTTCATCAGGAACTAAGAGGGAAGCTCCATATGGGGATTGGCTGGTCATCCATCTGCTTTACGGCGTATTTAGTGGCCATCCAATCACCCTGCGAAGATTACCGTACCGATGAAGATCCCTTTGTTTTTCCCCAACCCTCGTCATCCTATTATTTCCTCTCCTTGCCCACCACCTAATCCAGGGTGTTATGCGACACCGTGCCCAATGCATGGTTTGCAGCCAGGGGGTTTACCAAACCGGGTGTATTTCAACGGCGCCTTCCTAATACCGGGCCGCCTTAGGAAGTAACTGTGGCCTTGCCACGGCATGGGGCGCTGCCGTGGTGGACCGTTTGAATTCCCCTTTATTTAAATAGAAAGATGAATGCTAATAACAACTCAAGCGACGAAACTTCCACTGTAACGGGAGCAGGTTACATCGGTCGTAATGGTACTGCCAAACACACACATAACGCTCCTCATCGCGGAGGTGCCGTTGTTCATGAAGACTCGTACCACGAAAGCGTCGGGAGCACTAACCCAGCTGAGGAAGAGGCGTTAAAAAATGGCCGGGCCTACTACGCAGCAAAACCAATGTTCGCAGCCTCCAATCTAAAGTATGCGAACAAAATAGAAAAAGAACTAGCCATCAAGAGGCAGCGTTCTGCGGATATACCGAGGCCTCAGTGCCATCGAAAAAGCAGAAGCACAGGCACGAGATGGCTAAACCGAAAAACGGAGACAACGGAAGACCTACGACGTCGAAAGCAGCGGCAGCGGCCAGTAAAATTGCCAAGAAACATCTGACAGTGGCACTCACTGACCGTAGTGACAAGCTGGGGCGAATCTGGCAAGAACGGTGGAAGGTAGTGGAAATGAAGCTACTGGAAACCCTATTTGCGAAACTGGACGCAGAGCCGAACGCACCCATGCCAGCATTTCACGGAGCAAGGTGATTCAGCGGCGTGAATATTATAAAATGTAAGGATGATCCCACGCTCACATGGCTAAAGGAAGCAGTAAAAACGCTTTAAGGCCTGTGGGAGGGGGCATCACTTGAAATTGTAGATCGCAGCTGCATTCCCTCAATACTGAAGGCAAAGGTTTTCATTCCGCGAGTGCTAGAACCGGAAAGTGCACTGCGGCTGCTACAAAGACAAAACACGGACGTACCGACAGACGAGTGGAAAGTGTTGAGCGTGGCAAAACCAGCAACTGCTGATGGAGGCCAAGACTACATTATACAGATCAATAAGCCGGCAGAGGACCTACTTTACGCACGATTCGGGAGAATGGTTTAGGGAGTTGGTAGCGTGCACCTTCACCTCAAAAAGCGCAACCCGGCAGATAACAACCACAACACGCCCTGGAAAAGGATCTCGGTATAGAAGAGATCTTGGAAGCCTCCCTCAATGTACAGGAAGTAGACAAGGGTGAGCTGGAGGAAGTATTCAACCCCGAGAAGGTACTGAGGCCAGATACTGAAGGTCCTTCAGATATACCCGCACAATAGTAAGAACGCTGCAGCCGAGCTCCTGCTCAACATAGAGGGAGTCGGCTACGATGTGGGTCTAGTCCAGGAACTATGGATAGCATCGGGCAACATAGTCTCCGGTCTAAAGTCACATAACTACAACACCTACATCCCGATTGCAAAGAATAAGGAAAGAACAGCGATAATGGTTAAAAAATGTATATGTTCTTATATTGATCATAACCTCTCTTCAGACGATCTGACAGTGGGCGCGCTGGAGGGCTGCAAGGATGAGACATTACTCTTTGGGTCTTGCTATATGCCACATGATGAAGAAACACCACAGATAGAACTTCGAAAGCTGGTAGAAACAGGTGCCAGAAAGAGCACGCTCTGGTGGTAGAAACTGACGCTAACGCACATCACACGGTCTGGGGTAGTGCACTCATAAACGACCGAGGGGAGTTACTATTTAACTATATTCTTCACAGTAGCTTAGAAATAGCTAATAGAGGCGAAGAACCAACATATGTGGGACCAACTTCGAAGAATGTACTTGATTTAACACTCTACACAAGCAAGCATGTTATGGTACAGGAATGGGAAGTCTTGAATAGGCCCTCATTCTCTGATCACAAATACATAAGCTTTCAGGTTATATTCCGCTCAAAAAAAAAACTTATACCCTTAAGAAATTCTAAGAATACGAACTGGGACTTGTATAGGGATATACTATCAAAATTGACACTATAGATCTCGACCCTAGAAGAGATATTGTACACGACATCCCGACGAACGTAATTACGACCAACAAGATAGAATGGGCTATACAAAGTTTCGACCAATATAAATCGGCAGGACTGGATGGAATCTTCCCAGCCATGCTCCGAAAGGTAAGCCATCTTGTTGTACAATGGTTAAAAACGATATGCAAGGGATGCTTGAGGTTCGGCTATGTCCCTGTATTGTGGAGAGAAGCGAGAGTTGTGTTTATTCCAAGAGCTGGAAAAAGAAACCCTCTCTACTCGATGGAATACAGGTCCATTAGTCTGACCTCATTTCTCCTGAAAACGTTAGAGAAGATTTTAGACCCCTACATTAGATACACAATTGCGCCAAATACGCATGCAGAGGCACTCCGCAAGGTGGGGTACTATCGCCGCTATTATGGTTGCTTGTAGCAAATGAACTGCTCAAAAAATTTGACGGAGGGGCACCAAAACTAGTGGCATATGCAGATGACATAGCTATAGTAGTTACAGAAAAGTACGTGGACACCATCAGTAATGTAATGAATAACACACTTAAAACGGTACACCAATGGACCGAAGGCCGCTGTAGTCGGGGGATAAACGCCGGAAAACGGACATGGTGCCAGAAAGTACAAGGTCCCGACGGAGAACCTCCCGAAGCTAGGCAACAACGAACTACTTCTCAAAGATCATGTAAGGTACCTCGGAGTAATACTTTGGCGGAAAATCTGGCAGCGAAATCCGCGAGAAGGTTAGTGGCTGCAGGGGTATTCACCTGCAGAACCTTCGGACACAGCTCAATAGGAAAGTAGATCTCAGGTTGCACAGATTACATGACTCCGTCCTTTAATTGGGAGAGAAGATTTCGCACCACAATTGAAAAGGAGGGATGGCATAAAGGCATAAAGCCTGACCATAGAACTTTTCACATTTATGCAGACGGCTCTAAAACTTCAGACAAAGTGGGAGCAGGTATTTACTGCTCAAAACAAGGGATAACCAGCCTATCAAGCTGCCAGACCACCGCAGTATTTTCCAAGCGGAAGTTTTTGCCGCAGAGCTAGCCTACAATAGAACAAGAAAGAACTCAACAATTAATATATACGTGGACACTCAAGCAGCAATAAAAGCAATAAGCTCATATTATATTAAGTCCAAAAATGTTCGGCGGAGCAGGGAGGCCATAGAAAGGCTAGCCGGAAACAGAACTCTCCATATCTACTGGGTACCTGGTCACAAAGGCATTATGGGGAACGAAATAGTAGTAGGATGTTGAGGAAACCTTAGAACACCTTCTGTGCGTTGTCTGGCATTATTAAAAACGCGTTTAAAATGCCTGGGAGCGCCACTGTTTGAGGGTCTGGAGGGCGACTGAAAAGCAGATCTCCCAGCTCTGCTTAGATTCGCCAAAAGCGCTGACATTCTACATCAGTGGTCGCCAACCTTTTCAATGTGTTGAGCTACTTTCAAGATTTTGAAATAAACAGCGAGCTACTTGCACAAGCCAACATAAATTAAATAATACACAGTTATATTCGACATACAATACATGTATTTATTTTACTAATATACGTTCTATATATAATAAACTTATGACTTATAGTGCTTATACTAAGGCATAACTACATCCATGTTCACACCTATCAATCGTAACAACATTTTTTGCAGTCATAATGGCAAATCACACGCGACTTAAAAAAACAACAAAACAGTAATAGTACATTATTATATAAATAAAATATGGCCAGATAAAAAGAGCATATTTAATGAGAAGGTTGACATTCTGACTCATCGATAATTTTTTTAATATTTGCAGTATAATTTGATACAGTCATTCGAATACAGTTATCCAAATGCACCTATATCTGTAAGCCGATTGCGGTATTTATTTTTAATAAATTTCATATTGGAAAAAGAAGATTCACACAAATAAGTTGAAATGAATAACGCTTACACTTTCAACGCAACACGACATAAAACTGAATACTTATCTTTACTTACTAAAGTCCATATACATTTTGTATTTGAACCTAAAGATTTTAAAGTCAAGTCACTTTGAAAAGCAATCAGTTCCATTTCTGTCACAGCAATGTCTTCGCCAAAGTTGTTCATAACACAAGTTGCAAACTGTTGTATATCAATGTCCATGAAGGGTGAAACAACAAATTGCGTCACTAAAGCAATTTTGCTGAAATCGATGATTTTTTGAAACGATTTTTGAAGTTTTCCTTCAAGTTAGAAACTATTTCCATATGATATTTACTGTCATAGGGCTCTAATAGATTTTTTGATATCTTTTCGGAAAGAATAGGAAAATGCTTAGTATCGCGGTTTTTCAGGTTTTGTTCCCAAAATTCAAGTTTTGTAATAAATGCATTTATATCAGAAATCACTTCCGCTAATTCTTTATCCCTGCCTTGAAGCTGCAAGTTAAGCTCATTTAATTTCTCTGTAATGTCCACAAAAAAACCAAAATCTCTGAGCCAAGTCGAATTTTCCAGTTCAGGAATCGGTTCATCGCGTTCTTTGAAAAATTGGAGTATAGCAGGCAGGACATCATTGAAATGTTTGAGCACTCGTCCTCTGCTTAACCATCGCACTTCAGAGTGAAGAAGTAGCTCTCCGTATTGACAGTCAATTTCATCAGCCAAGGTTTTAAATAATCTTCTTTGTAACGCTTGAGCTCTAATCTTGTTCACAATTTTCACCACCAGTTTCATAACGTTGTTCAAGTTTAGAAAATTTCCACATAATGCTTGCTGATGTATAATACAGTGGTAATTAAGAAATTTTGGAAAACTTTCATCCTTATGACATAGCGCCAAGAGCCCCTTATCACAACCCACCATAGCTGGAGCACCCTCAGTTGTCAGGCCTACCATTTTTGATATTGGAATTTTCTCAGAAGAGATGAGATTTTTTAAATGAGAAAACAGCTTTAGCCCAGTAGTATGTCCTTTGAGTGGAATAAACTTGAAAAGATCTTCTTTAATTGTAAAATCACTAAAAGCCATCCTGACAAATATGGCCATCTGTGAGGTGTCAACTACATCTGTTGACTCATCCAGCTGCAGTGAAAAATAAATACAGTTATCTAAGTAACTTCTTAACTGTAAAAAAATATCATTGCTCATTACTTCTACTCGCCTCATCACTGTATTAGCAGAAAGTTGCATAGATTTTATAGCAGACACTATTTCGTCTTTATTTCTAAAGTTGGCGAATAAAGAATCTGCAGCTTCCAAAAATGTTTGTTTTATGATTTCCCCGTCTTCATAAGGTTTTTTCTTTTGTGCAATTATCTGGGAAACACGATAAGATGCTTCAGTTGCAGCCTTATTTTTGACGATTGTTTTCAAAAATATTGACTGTTGTCCAATTAACTGGACTTTTAAATGTTTCAGTTTTTCTTTTCTGGTGGCAAAATTTAACGGGAATGCCTTCTCAAAACTCGAATGTACAGTTTTATAATGCCTCTCAATATTTCCTTTTTTAGGAACTGACACAGATGTATTACATAACAAACCAACACTTTTGCCTTTAACTTCTGTGAAGAAGTATTGTTCTTCCCATTCCGAATGGAAATGGTATGTCTTCGCCTTCTTACTACTGCTTGCCATAATGTTTCGAACCGCTACACGCAGAACGTTGATAAGGCAGTTCAGTATTAAACTGAGCGCAATGTCGACGTGCATTGCGTATATATAAAGCCAAAAAATTCTCGAACACGCTAATCGGTTCCAGCCGATCCTAGAACGGAGACGCGACTTCGCGTCGTGTTTGTCGGCGCGAAATCGCTTACCACAGTGTTGCCGCTGTTTATCTATTTATTATGAAAATTTCTGAAATTTGCTAATAGTGGTATGATTTTCAGACTTTTGGATTTTTTGCAACGTCAGCAGCGCGAGCTACCAGAATTGCCTTTGCGAGCTACCGGTAGCTCGCGATCGACGGGTTGGCGACCACTGTTCTACATGATGTCTACTCTAGGTATTCATAGAGGTCGGTCTCCATCTGGTATCGCTAGGGACCAAAAGGTCTATACGTGGCTTATTGCCAACCAGGCTAACCTAACCTTACCTACTTTTCATCAGACATCGTTAAATGGCAGTCTTAAAATTTTTCCTGCAAATATTGCGCGACTTTTTATGCAGAAATGACATTTAAGAACGCGTTGCATTTGCAGTTTTGCCAAATAGGTATGTTGCGCATTATAATGCGTTTCTGAATATACCCAAAGTATATGGAATGCTTCAGTACCTTTGGTATATTCAATATTTAACCTCAGAATACAATTACTCCTAGCCAACGCATACCATATTTGGTCCCGACTTTATTATGGCTGTGAGTTATGCGTTAGCTGTGATAGTACCTTTAATAAAAAACTGAATTTATTAATAACAATATTGCATAATATTCGTACAGTGTAGAACGTCATGAGCACATTTCAATAAGTGCGCCTAAAATTTATTTATTTCAAGCCTCTTGAAAAGTTATTAAATCAGAGGTACCATACCTGTACTATGTTCCACAAAATATTGATATCAAACGAACCTCAGCATCTCAGGGATAGACTTATCACACCAAGTCAATCAGACAATTTCAGCTCTGATACGCTAAATTCAATTTCATTAACTTAATATCTGAACGTGGATGGTTCCGTGCGTGTAGAAGTCCATGCAAGGGGGGAAAGTCCTTGATTGCCATTCTACAATTTCCGGGCTTCGCCCACGTATTCTCTGGCTAGCTCCCAAATATCCGTTTGAGAGCGAGCTAATGTGTGAAGGCGAAGCATCCCATCTGTGTTTGCGCTGAGGTTGGGACCCGCCACGTTAAAATCCTTTCTCAATGAAATAGGATATAAAACAAAGCCTCGGGGGAGAACTTCCTATACTGATGACGAACCCTGCAAACGAACTAAGGACCACGATTTGGGGACATGCACCTGGAATATCTGGTTCCTTAATGGGGAAGGTGCCTCTGCTTGGCTGGTTGATGTCCTAGTGAGAGTAAAGGCTGACATCTCTGCCATTCAAGAGATGCGACGGATGGAAGAGATTTGGCTGTCTCCTGATCGGAAAACGTGAAACCAGATCGCTCATCTTGCGATAGATGGAATACACGCTTCTAGCGTTTCAGATGCACGTGCGATCCGAAAGCCATCACTCTCTTGTTGCAGCTAAACTACGCATATACCTCTGTGCAGCAAAAAACGTACATCTAACTACACACTCCATTTGTGGAACAACAACAAGACGCACACCACAAATAGGAGGAGAAACTTGGCCAAACACCCAAAAAGGGTGTACCAATTAT
The DNA here is from genome assembly GCF_028408465.1 of Anastrepha ludens. Classification (NCBI taxonomy): domain Eukaryota; kingdom Metazoa; phylum Arthropoda; class Insecta; order Diptera; family Tephritidae; genus Anastrepha; species Anastrepha ludens. Next base: position 74,802,363 of record NC_071503.1, on the reverse strand, counting down.
ATATAAATGTAACTACACAAAGAATGTTCGAGACCGGAAAGGTGCAATCGCAACATACAGCCAGAAGATTTGCCACTTGATTCTCACTCTTGCGCTCGGAGAGTACTACCCAACAATCCGACATGCACGATCAATAGAACAACATTTGCCGTTTTTTACCTACCGGCACCGAAGAAGAAATCGGATTTCGGCGAACCCGAAAAAACTATTAGTGCGACGGAATGAAAGGATACTGCCTGCTAAAGGGCTACGCTCCGATCGCGTGCAACGTGAGCCACGTGGGATCGCTACCGGGCGCCGAAAAAGGAACGGAGACGTATTATCGGAATGAAGAAATGAGAGATGGAAATACATACGTAAGTGCGAGGAGTTTTAGACGCTGGCCAATAGGAACAACACCCGAAAATTCGACCAGGAAGTTCGGCGGCTTACAGAATGTTTCAAGACCGCGGCGATTTCCGGTAAGAACTAGGATGGCGATCTGGTGACTGACATCCAGAACGTGCTTAAATTATGGGGAGAGCACTTTTCAAACTTGCTAAACAGTGACAACTGCGCATGTCACCGAGAAAGTGAAGATCCCGATACTCCTATCGGTGACGACAGGACCCCGACCATGACGAGGTGACGATAGCAACAACGCGGCTAAAGCACAACAAAGCCGCGGGCGCCAATGGACTGCCGGCTGAGCTATTCAAACATGGCGGCGAGGAGCCGGTAAGGTGCATGCGTCACCTCCTATCCAAAATATGGTCGGATGAAAGCATGCCTGCCGATTGGGATTTAAGTATGCCTTGCCCAATTCACAAGAACAGTGATACTGCAATCTGTGCCCACTATCGCATGATTAGTCTTCTAAATATCGAGTATAAGGTTCTAGAGAGCATATTGTGAGAAAGGCTGGACCTTATCAGTGTGGCCTTAGATCTAGAAAATCGACCATAGACCAGATATTCATAATACGCCAATTCTTATAAAAGACCCATGAAAGGAGAATGAACACACATCATATTTTCGTCGACCTCAAAACCGCATTCGACAGTACGAAAAAAAGTTGCCTAGGTATATGCCGCAATGTCTGAAATCGGTTTCCCCGCAAAACTAAGACGGCTATGCAAAATGACGTTGCTCAATACTTGCAGCACCATCAGAACAGACAGGGTGACTTTCTGTCGTGTGACTTTTTTAACCTGATGCTGGAAAAGATAAAGCGAGCCGCCGAACTTAGTCACTTAGTCACATTACAAGAATATCATGCAAAAAAATTCAATTGTTAATAACATAAACAAAAAGCGAAATAAAAAAAAAGTATTCACAGCAATTATTATGTGACAAATTCTCTATCCAAAAATGCATTTGATTTTAAAATCGGGAATTTGATGGAAAATTCGGGGCCCACTTGACGTGGTTTGACTCGTATACATATATATATACAAGGTGAAGCCCAAAATAAACAAGACTGAGCTAAAATAGAAAAGACAGGAGGCTTGTACTGATAACTTCGAGTTTCATTCAAAAGAGTCCCCTCTGGCCTCGATACTCTGTTTTGCGCGATCTAAAAGCTTTTCGAAAGAGTGTTTCAGGTCTTTGACCGGAATGTCCTTCATTATGTCGGTACAAGCTTTTTGAATGGCCTCTACGGACGCAAACCGCTTTCCTTTCATGGCCAAGTGAAATTTTCCGAATAGTAGAAGTCACAGGAAGCCATATCAGGCGAGTGATTGATGGTTAAAACGCAATTTCTAGTCTATAAATCAGTCACAAGAGTGGATCGATGAGATGGAGCATTATCATGCAATAAGCGATGATGCAAAAAACGTTTCAAAACGCCAAGATAGAAAATTGCATTGACGGTCTGGCCCGTTGGAACGAACTCCTTGTGGAAGTTCTCGTCTTTTTTCGCCTCTTTAATGAGGTCTTTCGAATGTTGAATTCTGAGCCATTTTTGGTCCTCAGTTAACTTGTGCGGAATGAAACGAGCACAGACCTTTCGAAAACCCAAATGATCAGTTGAAATGCTATGCTGCGTTGTTTGGAGATATTCAACTCCGATTCCATGAATTTCAATGATGGTTTCGGTTCATTTTTGAACTATTCATTGCCATTTATGTCCATTATGATCATCTCTGAAACGCGTAAACCACTCTGGCACGAGATAAACAATAATCGCCATACACTTTTTTCATCAACTCAAATGTTTCGGTAAAGGAGACATCGATTTTAAAACCAAATTTGATATTAGTTCTTAGTTCGAAACTCATTTTTGTACCGATGACACAAACATACTGACACTTTAGACGCAATAACTTCGCTTCCACTGAACCGAATGTCGCCAAACTTTCACTGGAAATCTGCTCGGAATGTAGCTTCCAACCCACTAACTAATTAAAAAGATGGCGACATCAAAAACATTTTTATGACGCCAGTCTATTTTATTTTGGACTTCACCTGGTATATTTTATTTTTTAATTAAATCTTCCCATAACAAGTTGCAACAATAAAAGGAAAAATAGATGAAGCGGAAAACAATTTAAAGATTTGATCCACGATTTCTTTGAACTACCATAAATAATTGTATGACTCTATTCTCAATCGAAGCTTTGAAGTAATTATAAAGAATGAATTGAAATTGAGAAATGAATGATAAATTAATAAAAAAAAGCCTAGTTCTTTGGAAAAACAGCAACTAAGGCAACAAAAACAGATAATACTCTATTTCGACACTGTCAATAAACTGTTTTTACATCTTGCTTTTTCACTTTCTTTAGAGTGTGTTGCGCGATTACTTTGATTTACTGTTATCTTTGTTTTGCAATGATCACTTTGATGCTTTCCGAAATGTTTTCTTTATTCGGACTTAAAATTTAAATATTGTGTTTTTAAAATGCCTGGCAAAAGATTATTCTTCGGTAGTAAGCAACTATTAATTTATAATTACCGCTTTTATAAAAGTGTTTAACAATTGTGTGGAATGTTTTCGGAAACGCGTCGATGTAGTTAGTTTATAACGTTATAAATCGGGCGAAAAAACGGAGGTAGATTAGAGTAAAAGCGTGCAATTACTGGACGTGTAGAACACTTGATAATCCGAAAATTATATCAAAATCCAAGAATTTCCTTGAGAACACTTGCAAAGGAGCTTAACGAGGAGTGTGGTATTGTTGTATCTCATGAATCAGTCCATCAAGCTGTTATTTTCGATTGCTTGACACTTTTTTCTTTAAGTTTCATTTTCCAAACTAATAAGGCTATCAAAGACACTGTCTTAACTATCATTTGTTGAAAGAAAATGTTTCAATCGGTGAACTAACGCTATGGCTTGTGTGGTAGTTAAAATTTCATCTCCATCAGCGTCATCATCATCCTCGTCACTTTCATTACTGACATTCAAAACTTCTTCCAAAATGTCGTTATCTGCTACCATACCAGGTACAGCAATGTCATTGTCAACGTTAACATATTCCTCGAAAGATCCGGCAGTTTCAGAGTATTCAGATAAAACTTCCCACAGATAATCTATCTTCTAAATAATCATCGTTTAATGTTTTATAGAAACCACAAGCACGGAAGCAGTTTTGAATGCACGAAATGCTTACATTTTTATTTCCTTGCGGTATAAGGATTTAAAATCTTTTATAATGCCCATGTCAAGGGGCTGCAGCTTGGATGTGGTGTTAGGTGGCAAAAACTCAATCTTTACGTGGCTCAGATGAGAGTTTACGCTATGCGCCGTATAGTTGTCTATAAATAACAATATCATTCGATTCTTAGCTGCCATGGTGTCATTTAATATTTGAAGCCATTCGTTAAAAATTATTGGTGTTATCCAGGCCTTCTTTTTGTGCCGATAATGCACTGGAAAGTAAGAAATGTTTTTAAAGCACCTTGGTTTTGCTGACTTCCCAATAAGCAAGGGCTTAAGTTTTTCCGTGCCATCCATGTTTACGCAAAATAACAAAGTCACTCTTTCCTTACTGTGCTTGCCCCCATGACATTTTTCATATTTAAAGTTGAAAAATACTACGAATTAACGAGGGGACCAAAATGTGTGGAGTTTTTACAAATTAACACATTTTTTTCAAGGGGATAGAATTTTTTTTCGATTTATCGCGATGTTCGATTTAGCGGGTTATAAATTATCGAGACTCGACTGTATGATATTTTGCGACGAGGCAAAGATAATGATGTGTTACAACGATGGACCGACTAAAATATGGCGCAAGCCCTTGACAGCTTCAAAATATCGAAATATAATTCTCCCGATTAAATGTGGTTATAGTTTGGGGGTGCATTTCAAATAAAGAGGCAGCAGATTTGGTATTTATGGACGCCAAACAATATTTAAATATACTGAAAAACGAAATTTAGTCGGTAGTGTTAAAAAATGTGGATTTTTTGCCGAGAATAAACCAAATTTTAAATTTTACCAAGATAACTAGGCAAAGCATAAGGAGCATAATGTGCAAATATGGCTTGTCTACAATTGCGGTAAAGTTATAAATACACAAACCCAGAGTCCCGACATAAACGAGATTGTAAATTTCTGGGCCTTTTTGAAGAAAAGAGCCATAAAAGACATCCAAAGAATGCAGCAGCATTAAAAACTGCAATATTGGAGGAATAGCAGATTATACCGAACGTATACGGCGTAAACAAATTGGTCCATTCCATGAAAAAGAGCCTTCGGAATGTTATTCAAGGTTATCATAGCAAATATTAAATTAATCAAAAAGATAGGTATTCACATTATGTACAATATTAAAAAAAAGGCCTGTATAAAAGTTTGTAAAAACCGTTTATTGACAGTGTCGAAATAGTGTGTTTGTTTGTTTTTGTTGCGTTAGTTGTTGTGTTTCCGAAGAATTTGATTTTTTTTATTAATACCTTTTAAATGCTTTGAATAAACATGAATCAATACAAAAAAGAAGTCAAAGATAAATAAGGAGGGGTTTTTTTTCTACCGAAATCGAAAAATTCAATTTATTTTCAATGTCAAAACTAATTCTAGACAAACTGTTTGTTTCCCCAACTCCCACGATGGCAAGAATTTTGAAAACAATTGCTGAAAATAAACGAAGAGTCGATATTAAATGATTATTTTTTCAAATTTTTGTTGTTGTCTTATTATTCATTTTTATGGAGGATTTAGAGGATTTTATACAACAACTTTTTAAGTTTTGTTTGGGGGTTTTATACATGGGCTATGTATAAGTATATTGGCCACCTCGAACCGAAAAAATTTACTTTTATTAATTTTCAAAAACTACTATATGAACCATCCTGAGAGAACATGATTTTTTAGGTCCTTGTCAGAATTTTCCCTACGGTCTTACCTATAATAGAGCCAATTTAAACAATGATTTTTCACACTGGACTTTTTTTTCCTTTAAAGAAATCTTCGTGCATTTACACGATGACTTTTTGTTTGCGTGTTTTTGACATTTGAATAAAAATACGAAAATGTGAATACCAAATGTCAAAAAAGTCCTCGATTTCGCTGACCGTGCGTGCATGCCAACCTCGTTGACTTCTTCATAAGTACACTTTTTGCCACAAACTCGACACCCAGGGTGAAAAGTCATCGTGTAAATTGGCTCATTGGTTGGTTGGTTGAAGTGGAGATTCACCCAGAATCATATTTACAGCGTGACTATATGCAGTGTGTGCGGTTTAAGAACCTTACTAGTTTGTTGAAATCTAGGCCAGACAGTTGTTCGAGACTGTCGATCAGTGGGCATTCTTACCTTCTATAGAGAATTGCATTCACAGAGAAAGTGGAAGATTGTTTCCTTTTTCAGTGGCAGTGGGTGTTGTGAGGGATGCCCATTTTGTCTGATTGTTCTCTGACAGACCAAAAGCCATTTGTACAGGACTAGACGATTGTCCCTCCACTACAATCTGGCTTCAAACAAAGTCACAGATGCTCGACAGCAATGGTTAAAATACTGGACGACATTAGAACTAGATTTGACAACGGAGACTTGGCTCTACTTTGTTTACTTGATTTTTCTAAAGCATTTCACTCATCGGATCACAAATTGTTATGTTTGAAACTTAAACACTATTTCGGCTTCAAAGACAGTGCGGCGAAGCTCATGGCCAGCTACCTTGGTGGCAGACCGCAGAAGGTTAAGACCAGAAAATTAACATCTCAGCCTAAAGATGTACACACTGGTGTTCCACAAGGGTCTATCCTTGGTCCACTTCTATTCAGTCTTTTTGTGAATGATGTTTTTACCATTTATCAGTATTTGAATGACCATGCGTATGCTGATGATATACAATTGTACTTGTCCAGTCGTATTGGTCTCGTTGAAGATTTATGTTCCAAAATAATCAGTGATTTGTGTCCAATTATGACAATCCCTCCCCTTCTCCCAGCGTTCTAGCGATAGAAGCTCCCATTACTGCCGATGAGTTCGAATCCACGGTGTTCAAAACTCCTGGTGAAGATAAAATCTCCTACCCCATCCTCAAGAACCTTCCCGACACCTTAAAAACGAGACTAGTTAAGTTATACAACGAAATTTTTAGCTGCGGGGTAGATCGCCAAGATTGGAAGATGTCATCTATCATCCCTATCCCTAAGCCCAATAAGCCTACTTCCCTTATAGCTAGCTCCTTCCTTGCATGTCAAAAATCTTGGAGAAGATAATCTCGACGCGCATTATGTGGTTCGCTAAAACAAATAATTTGTTATCTCCTCACCAATTTGGGTTCCAAAAAGGCATAGGTATTATATATAGAACCTTTGTTATATTTCGAACACTTTGCCTCAACAGCCTTAGCAACTGGAAACCATGTCTCTGTATTGAGCTTAGACTTTGAGAAAGCTTTTGGCAGGATCGGGGTTCACCTTGTACTCAGAGAACTAAAGCGTTTGAAGATCGGCAAAAAAATCTATAACTTTGTAAAGTCTTTACCCACTCCGACACCTTAAAGATTCTTGGCTTAATATTTGATAAGAGACTTAGCTTTAAGCAACATTGTCAGTATGTAAGAACTAGTTTATTATCTAGGCTAAATATAATTAAATTTCTCTCATCTAAACACTGTTTTGTTCACACCAATACCCTTATAAGCATAACCAAATCACTAATACTTTCAGAAATCGATTATGGTCTGTCAATGTACGATAATTGTGCTAAATCGCATATCAGACTCGTGCGTTCCCAACGTCACCAGTCAGAGCAGTTCTAACCGAAATCTCGTACAGGGCTGAGTACAATACTATGTTGCTATTACCTAAGATTATCCATTGCCGGAATCAGCTGTTATTCACTCAAATTAACCCTGTTTTGGTGCATATCATTAGCACATTAAATGGACATAATATCGACACCAACATTAGTAAAAACAGAGTGTAATCCACTTTTCATGATTCCTCAATCTTCATTCATTTCCATTGTTCAGAATCACCACAAAAATAAAACCAATTCTAACGAATACCAGCAAATATTTCGTGAAGCCTTACAACCATACAACGAGGGCTGGGAAATCATATACACCGATGGATCGAAATCTGATACCAGTACAACGTTTGCTGTCACAAACACACTTGGTGCCACTATTACCGTCGATGCTCTGCCCACATACTGCTCAGCTTTTACAGCTGAAGTAGCTGATCTGCATGAAGCAGTACTGTACTCCTCTCGTAAAGATGCCAAGCATATTATATGCACAGACAGTAAGTCTTCAATAGACGCCATTCTTAATTCATCAAACGAATGCTATCTCATAAACAAAATCCGCCAAAATCTACTTCAGTATAGCTCCATTTATTACCGATTACCTCACAAATGCAGATATTCGTAAACTCTGCAAAAAACAGCAGCACGTTAGATGGCAAACATAATGAAGTAAATACCAGCATTTCTATAAAAACTGCAACCCCGATGGTGCACGATCGACCTTTCCTGTAAACCTGCTAATCCAAAATATAAAAAATTTTGTTAGGCTAAAAATTGGACACACGATTGCCACACTAACGCATCTACTTAACGGCGATTCTGCACCACCATGTCCCTCTTGCGGCGACTGCAACCTCATAGTATCTCACCTGCTCGATGACTGCCCAGAGCAACAACACATTAGGACAGCTCTATTTACTAACACTTAACCTTCTGATCATCTTAAATTTATTAATGCCACCAATGTTAATATTCTATCGCAATTCGTATCGCTATGTAAAATATACATATAATCTAATATCCTCACATCAGCTATAAATATACACATTTATACATCTTTCTGTACTAAATATTATTACCTAAGTATGTTAAAAAATATTTTTATTTTTTTCTTTTTTTTTCTAGCCGACGGCCCTGGCAGCCAGTGCTTTAGATTTAAGTGTAGCAATTATTTATAATTGTTTCTCTTTAAATAAATAAATAAATAAATAAATAATTGTGTGCTATTGCTGTTTGGGCTAATGCTAATTTTCTATGTTTGAACGCGTCAAAGTCATATCTCTTACCTATATGTAATAGTGTGGTGTATGTTGACTATATCCTTAAATTTTAGATATGTAGGTACCAGTTCTTTAACTTTTACGGATAAGGTAAAAAATTTGGGGGTTATTCTTAACACAAAACTTACCTGTGCTGACCATATAAATGTTGTGGGGAATATTTATGCTACATTGCGTAATCTGAGAGTCTCTGCAACATTAAAGCCGGAGGAAACGAGGCGCAAATTAGTTCTAAAGCTAATTATGCGTCTCATTACCTACGCTGAGGTGGTATCTTGCCATAAACTTAATGTGGCATAGAATAGTGTGATACCAGAAAGGTCTAGCAGATACAACAAATTCATCGTTCCAACATTTAATGACGTAGCATCATATAGATTATTTTTCATTAAAGTTGTTAAAGTGTGGAACTTATTACCCGAGGCTGTGAAGGCTGGACTTAACAGATTTTAGTACGGGGCACTAGTCTACATGACATTGAATTGGGACATTAAATTTCTCTCTATATTCTCTAATTACTAATTTTTTTTCTAAATCCTTCTTTTCTTTTCTTACTACCAAAGCCTTATCTTTTTATTATTATAGTTAAGTTACATATATTGGATTGATTTATTAATGAACTGATCAAAAATTTAGATTAAGAAACTTTCACGTTAAAATCATTATAGTTGTAAGACATTATACTAATGTTGAAGTACATACTATTAAAAGACCTTAGTCAATGAAGCCAGTTATGACTGCCGTGACTGAGTAAAATTGGCTCATAGTTTACTTTAATATAATACAATGCATTGCGTTATATTACTTATTATATTATATTTCGTTTTGTTTCATTTCAATTCGTTTTTTTTATATTTTTGTGACCCGTGGTAAAGACGAAAGACTATCGTTTCACTAGACGATAGAACTGTAGTTCCAGATAATGATTACTAAAATACATAAATACGTAAATAAATGTTGTTTGCTAATAATCGTATGAGAATATGCATACGAGTATACGAAAAACTTAAGGGACATTTATCAATCATATGCATACGTACATACGGATACTATGTGTGTGTAAATAATAATTACTTTTATTTAAAAAGATACGGATGTATATTGAAAACTCACTAGATTTTGTTGTTGTTCATGGGATTTCCCGCTCACATATTCTCCATTAATAAAGCAATTGATGGATCCCGTTGTTGCGGCGAAATCAGATATACCACCAGTTTTGGTTGCGCTTGTGCTTATTATTATTGTACCCAATTGATATTGTTGCTGTTGATGGTCCTGCAGTAAGTCCATCGTTTCGTGCCGGTTACCTTCGGAGGCATTGTCGAGTGTTGTTGCAACCGTGTTAGACGTATTAGATTTCAACATGTCACCAATTAAAACATCCTGTTGAGATTGCTGACAGGAACTGACAACGTCTATATTTTGTTGTATGTCTAACTCATCAAGGAGTAAATGCTCACCCGCGTGAATGGTGCATTCATTAGAGATCAAATTGGTAGTGATAGATGTACAATCTGCTTGGACCTCGTTCCTGTAATAATTTCCGATTTGTGGCTTACGTAAATCATCAAATACTGATGGTTCCGTTTGATTTTGTTGGTACTGAAGTTCTTCAAATGTACTACTATAATTTACAATGTGTTTTGTTGTTGTTGTTGGTGTGGTAGCAATTTTATTCATACTGAACATTTGTTGTTGTTGCTGCTGATATCTAGTTCTAAGTTGTGCACCTTTCCGATTCCTAATACGCTTCCGGTCAGATTTTCGAGGATCGACACCTAGCTCCCAGTAACCGCCTTTGCCCTTTTCAAATTTTTTGCGGTCGATTTTTCGAAAACATTGATGGAGCGACAAATTATGTCGAATCGAATTCTGAAATATATTTTTGTAGACGTAGAGATTTCATGTTACAACGTGTTTTAGATTGCGTAGGAGAGAGAGGAAAACTTGTTAAATGTTGTGTGAAATTTAAAATAAATGGCACTCAAGCCTGCTGAGTCTTAGCTTCTGCTATATGGCAGTGCGATAGGATAAGAGATTGCGCTATCCCAAGGAAAACTAAGTGGAAGCAAATGAAAAGCAAGAAACAAAAATGCACTTGGAATCAGCATTATCATTCCTTCTTTCATAATTTACCACGCGGCATTTCATTTTTATTATCTTGTTCTCTTTACCCCTATGCATGGGAAGGCGTCAAGAAACTAGACCACCTGCAAATTTACCAATAACTGAAAGCTAAGACTACATTTACTCGTCAACTGCAGCGTCTTTTAAGCTGGATTAACTCATAGAACAACGGTAATTGTTACTCAGTGCCGGGAAATAGTGGTGAAACGAGAAAAGGGATGTATGCGCGAGAATTGAGTCTAAGTCTTTATACCTCCATAGGTTTTCTGTATTCACTGGTTTTGTTGAGTGATATGGAAAAATACGTTTCGTATATATGGCCGTCGGCGAGCAAGGCCAAATCTCTGAATGTATTTCTGCTATAAAAGGCTTCTCATAAAAACCATTTGACATTCAGAGTCGGCTTAAAACAGTATGTCCATCCATTTGTAGAACAACACCAAGACGCACGTCACAGATAGGAGAAGGAGTACGGCCAAACACCTACCAGATGTATACGCGCCAATTATTATTTACTTTTACTTATGGGGTATCAGTTATGTATTTCATAACCTGGTCACCTAGGCACAGTATTGTTAGAAGGCTAACTAGACTTGTCAAAGGACTGGGATGGTTTGATGACATATAGGTACAAAATTAGGGAACTCGTTTGATCTTAGGCATCACTTTTGACTTCTGTGACCGGCGAGGAAACTCTTTAAAAGCAGCCTACTTAATCTGTCAGCAATACCAGAGCCCGGGAGAACTCTACCGCAACATTACTTCCTATTCCAATTTATTCCGACAGCCAAGCTACTATTAAATAACTAAAATCTAATATCAGCGTCTTATAAGTAGCTATTGAAAGTGGGAAGGCGCTGAATAAATTCGAGACCGTCGCATGAATTTTTGCCATAGGAGTTGAAGTAAAGAGCAAGTTGTGTTTTATTTAACAATCCAGTGATCGAACTCAGAGAGTTATTTTAAGAGATTTATTTGAATTTCAAAGTAAGAAAATTCGTAATAATTGGTGTCAGAAGTGGAACTGTTGAATAAAGTCTCAAGAACAGGATCGTGAAAATGGCAAAGTTGAGCAAACTCAGGGTTCAGTAGCTTAAAAAAGAATTGGAACAGCGTGACTTGTTAACTACTGGAAGTACAAGTACAGCTGCGCGAGGCTATGAAGACAGAGGGTCTCGATGTGGACGAATATGTTTTCCAGCACAAAGCTCAGCAATCATCAACCAAAACGGAGGAGAAAACAGAGCCTCCAGGGCTTTCAGATATAGATATGAAAGTGATTATGGCTGCTTTACCGAACAAGGAATCGAAAATGTCGCAGATGTCTTTGCAAATATAATGGGAAATGTCATCGCGGTCTTTGCAAATGGAATCGAAAATGTCACAAATCTTATCGACAATGTCATCACAAGTGTCACAAATGTCAACCAAGTTGTCGTTGAAGTTAGATGCACAATTGGAAAAACAAGATAAGCATATATCCAAGTTAGAAGCAGAGAAGACACATATGACGTCGCAACTAGGAAAGATTGAGGCAAAGGTAGATGCGGTAAAGACTTCTCTCAATGAATTGCAATTGAATCGTCCGTATATGTTAACCAGTGGTCCGAAAGTAAAAGCACCATCCTTCGACGGCACAGTAAGTTTCCTGATATTTAAGCTCCAGTTTGAAACAACAGCAACAACAAATCACTGGAGTATTGCAGACAAAGTTGATGCATTGGTTGTCTCGCCGCCAAAGTACTGCAAACAGTTCCAGAAGCCGATCGGGGCAGCTATGAAAGTCTGATGGCAGCAATAGAGAGACGTTATGGGAGTGACCACAGGCAACAAATATTTCAGATGGAACTGACAAATCGCTATCAGAAGACAAATGAGAGCTTGCAGGAATACGCGACAGAGACTGAACGGTTGGAACATTTGGTGTGGTGTCAATGTCAACGGACGTGCTTTTGATCGCTCTTGAAATGTGATATTCTTATTTACATTTTATATCTATTGGCAAATTGAGAGCAATGTCGGAGTGCGGAAGACGACGAAAAGGAATCAGAGGAGAAACCGGTGTACGCTTTGAAGGCGTGAGAGCACACCACAAAACAATGGCATGCGCTGCAATAGATGACTATAGCATACAAATATTGGATATTTGTCCTTTTCTACGGTTCACGTGCGACGACTGCATTACATATATATCCAATGTTGATGATGCCCTAAAAGAAATGCTCAACGTAGCAGAGACCAACAAAGTCAACATAAAAGAACAAAAAGGTCATATTGAGAAACTGTTAAATGAGCACAACAAAGAAATTAAACTTTTGATGGATAGTATCAAAAAAACAAACCAATAGAAGTTAGAAATTATACAATAGAAAGAGTAGAGAGCCTGTGCAATGTTAATAAGGAGCAAACAATAAGAGTAGATAATTCAAATAGTGAACTATGCAAACAGAAAAATTAACTTATAAGTGAGTTTTGAAGGCAACAAACAAAAATAAAGAGAAAAACTGTATGTATGCTAACGCTTTAAAAGGTATACCTACTATTACTGTGAAGCCAAAAAATAAACAAATGGTTATAAAGACTAGGCTGATCTTAATAAAATTGATGCCTCAAACATGACAATTGATAGGATATTAAATTAGCATAATGAGGAGGTGGTAATAAACGCTGATATTGTTATAGAGAAAGTGAAAATTAAATCAGCTTTAGCCAACAATCTCAATAAAGAAGTATATGATATCACAAAAGCGAAAATGAATAGTCCAAAAATTCTGGTAACGCATATGAATGCTGAATATGAAGAAGGTGAGCTACTAGATAAAACTAAAATTTAAAATAGCTTTTAAAATTCTGCAAACATAAAATGCAGTAAAATGTTTGGGTCGAAAAGCAATAAGGAGAAATTCAATGCAATAATTGAAATCGACACAAATTTTTTTAACTGGTCTTAGATTCAAAGAAACTAGATATTGGTCGGGATCGCTGTCCCGTCTATGATGGGCAAGCAGTAAAAAGATGCTACAAGTGTTTGGTTGAAGGCTCTAATAACTGCAGCAAAAAGTTAAGGTGTAGCAAATGTATGTGGGCACACAAATCAGAGAGCTGCACTGAGTGTAATCCAAAACAAAATTGTTGTAACTGTTGTGATACTAGCAAAGATTTACGGTCAATTTTTAACACCGAACACAATGCATTTAGGCGGGAGTGTCCGGTCTACATTAGATGACTTAAGCTTCAAAAGCAAATGGTAGGATGTTAGCAACTAAAAACAGAGGGCAATACAATTACTTAAAGTGCGTATATCTTAATATAAATAGTATTATAGCTAATAAAGTTGAACTCGAAAGGCTTATTGAGACTGTTGACCCGGATAAAGTTCTATGTTCTGAAACATGTACAATGGATGAGATAAACAGCTCAGAATTTAAGTTCCCAACGTATCAGCTAGTAAGGTGCGATTCACACAGTAGACATACAGGCGGAGTAATTATGATAATGCGAAACACACGAGATTTTAAAACAAAATCTATATAGTATATATAAAAGAAAGTCATGTTAGTTACACTATTTATAACTCCAGAACGGCTGAACCGATTTGGCTGAAAATTGGTGGAGAGGTAGCTTAGAACCAGGAGACCGACATAGGATACTTTTTACCCTATTCGAACGCGTTTCCGTGAAGTCACTATAAAATGTGGTATAACAAAAACGCATCTGATATGCAATAACAAAACGAAAATGACAGCTAAACGTAATTTTGTCTACGGTTAAGTAGAAAATTTGATAATATAAATTTTGTCAGAAATATATAATCACAGTAATTTGTATTCTCTTTGAATCATCATTATAAATGCCGCAACCAAGACGATCGAATCTTTCCCGACAAAGCCGTAATGCAAGAAGGATACGAAACATGTGCGTTCTACTGATGCTCTTCGCCGTATGTATACAGTTCATCCAAAGAATGATGAATGCTTCTATTTGCGGTTGTTGCTGGTAAGTGTGCGTGGGCAACGTCATTTGAGTCACTACGGACTGTTAATGGTACAATATTTCCAACATGTCGTGCTGCATGTGAAGAACTCAATTTACTAGAAAACGATACTCATTGGGATACGACAATCGTTGAAGCCATCACCTCTGCACCTCCAAGTCAGATACGTACATTACTTGCTATCATCATTTCGACATGCTTTCCATCGAACCCATCTAACCTATTGCATAAATACAAGGATAATATGTCAGAAGATATTTTACAGCAAATTGATGAACAATGTTATTTCCGCGACGATACTCAAAGGAAAATTCGAAGGTGAAGAAGTTCTCATTCCGAGGACCCCGATGATCAGAACCGATCTTCCGTTTGAGTTTAAAAGACTTCAACTTCCGATCCTTCTTGCATTCGTTTGTAGGCGGTTACAGCTAGTCTATATATATAAAAATTCAGCCGTTTCTCGCGTTGTGATGAACTTTACGGAGAATGGGTCAACCGATTCTAACCAAACTTTGCCACATTGAAGAGACACATATGGAAAAGGTTTGTAACTATGTTTGGTTAAAATCTCCTTTACTTCTTCGTCAACACACAGTATACACGAGGCAGCGTTCTTTTTACGCGTGTGGTTGTTATTGTAAACGGTTGCATGGAGCGTACATTTTACTCACATATGTACAAGTTAACGCAGCAGTATTTATGCCTAAATTTTCATTCCATTATATACATTTCAATGGAATGCAAACATACATGCATATACATATATTCATACAGCAGTGGCTGCACGCCTGCATTCGCATAGAATAGAAACATACAAATTAGCAGGCACAGCTGTAGCTGACCGCCTGCAATAATTAATCGTAACACAATGCTGGTGTGACTAACTTAACACTTGGCTTAAATTCTTCTTCTTTACACCCACACTTCAGGATAACCGAAGCAAAACCATTAGCTCAACGAACCTGAACAGGTCGTCGCTAAAAAAGTACTTAAGCAAGGCCGTTTTCTTAGAAGATTACCAAAGGTTATTAGTAATAGTGCATAGTGAAAGTAAGTATTAAAACTAACGAGAAAGTGTTTTATTTGGTAAAGTGTTCAAGTGAAGCAGTTTCCAGGCATCAACCAAAGAGATAAAAAAAGTGCGTCAGAAATATTTAAGAGAAGAGATTGTTTTCACATTTTCCAACGATATTTTCACGAAAAATTTACAAAATATATAGTAATTTTGCAAATGATTGATAACAAGTGAAACAGTGAATAAATGGTGTGAAAAATACACACAACAGAAATCGGCAAAAATAATTAATATTATAGAAGTTTTTACTTAAGATATTTAAGAAAAGATATGTTTTGACACTTTCCGTAGATATTTTCAAGAAAAATTTCAAAAATATATATTATTCTTGCTGATCATTTCCCATTTCTGTTCTGTGTAATTTTCATTTCAACGCGTGCTCACAGTTCAATTATAATTTTAAAAGATGGCGCTAACAGTATGTTAATTTGAATTCCAGTTTAAAAACAAGAAAAGTAACAATCAACAGCTCAGAGTGACATAAAGAAGACCACTTTGATTCGGTAAAAGAAATGCCAAGAGGTAGAAGACATACTAACATCGGACGTAATACACGTCACAATAGAAATGTGCATAATCACAGACAAAATGAAAGTGAGGAAAATCATGCTGATAGATTAAGTCAACAAAGATGCTTTCCATTTCAATTCAACCGGGCTATTCGGGTCATGTTCTTCGATTTCGATGTAACTTAAATATGTTGCTCTCTGGTCAAAATAATGAGACACGTATTTTTTTGTTCGCCCGAAAAAAATTTTTTTCAAGAGTTATCGGCAATTTTGTTTTTCGCCTCAAACTCGATTTTTTTTAATTATATAAGAAACAATTTTTTTTAAATGCCCATAACTTAGTCAAAAATGAACCGATTTAAATAATTCTGGGTTCAAAATGATCGTAATTACTTACACAAGCGACTTCATGTAGAAACAATTGCAAAAAAGTAGTTGCAAATTTTTTATTTAGCAAAAAAGAAAAAAAATTTAAATTTTTTCAAAATTCAATATTTCAAAAAGTGTATTTTTTTTTTTTTTATAACTTTTTCCAAATCAAAAAAACATCTCAAACTTTAATTGAGCTGCATGCCTAGTAGCTAAAATGAGTTGTTTTTGAGTAATGAATTTTTGAGTAAACACCCTGTTTCGCACACATTGAAATGGAAAGCATCCAAAGAGATCGTACTAGGTCACGTTCTCAAAATCGGCCAATAAATATCAATTCTGTAAATTTGAATGGTGCAGCATCACTACATATTATAAAACAAAGTTGCTTTTTCTGTCCCTATGTCCCCTTATACGCTTAAATCTTTAAAACTACGCAACGGATTTTGATGCGGTTTTTTTTTTAAAGATAGATTGATTGAAGAGGAAGGTTTATATCTATATAATGTGAAGAAATATATAAAGGGGGCGTGGCAATCGGTCAAAATGTGGCAAAAAAACATAATTTTTTTGTTTTCACGGCCATAAATCATAAACGAATCAACCAATTAAAATGAAACTTTCTTGAAGTTTAACTTTGAAATATTTACTTTCGTTCTGCATCAAAAAAAATAATTGATTTATTTGTTATTTAACCAAAATTGTTTAAACAAAAGCAGCTCTTTTTCCAAAAAAAGCTGTTTGTGTGTGTGTTCGCTGTCAACCGAATGAAGCAACAGGCGTTAAGCGATAATCTCACCACACCTCATTAATGTTGAATTACATCGTATGGTGACGTATGTATGTATGTATTTACGAATCGCTCGCATTATTTCATTTCGGACATATGTACATATGTATCTATGTATGTACTGAATTCCATGTAATTATATGTACATACAATTTTACAGCGAAATAAAACGCTATTTTCAGGTTCTATATTAGTAAATCGCACATAATTAAAATACAGTTTTTGAATAGTTTTTTTTGATTCGGAGCGCGTTTAGTTTGCTATCAATTCCATACAATAACATTTTTTGTCATTTACTTTTTACGACAACTAATAGCTTATTTTCGAAGCGATTTCAACAAATGGGTACAACATTAATCCTTATCCAATTAAATACCTTAAATACATTGTTGTTTTCATATAGATCTATGTATATGGCTCTTTACAGCATATAATTAAAAACAATATTTTTCAAGATATTACAACAGTAATTAGTAATTGAGATCTACCGGAAAAATTGCGTTAGCTGTTGCGTCATCCGGCATTGCCGCTACTCTTTTGGAAAGAGGCCGAACCACACACTCTACAATGAAGCACCCGCTGAAAATCGCCACCGATGATGATAACAGCGTCTGTAGTGTTTCTAGACAGAGCAATACAGGAAAATTGATGCGTGACTGCTCATTAATAGTCTGGGACGAAGCTACCATGTCAAACAAGACGTCTGTGGAAGCACTGGATAGGACAATGCGCGATTTGCGCAACAAAAATGCACCTATGGGTGGATGTACAATTCTATTCTCAGGAGATTTCCGTCAAATCCTACCAGTTGTGACTCGAGGAACACATGCTGACGAAATAAATGCTTCGCTAAAAAGATCCCACCTTTAGCCGTATGTCAATAAATTAGAGCTTAAAACTAATATGAGGATTTCGTCATCTTCACGTGAGAACAGGCTATTTCCAGAGATGCTGCTAAAAGTTGGCAATGGAGAATTAACACAAAGTGAGGGAAGGATTAACCTAGAAAACCTTTGTGTTTTGATAGACAACATCCAAGAGTTAGTCAACAATGTCTATCCAGACATTGATAACATAAGTTATAAGACAATATCTTGGTTTAAAGAAAGAGCTATTCTGTCACCAACTAACGAACAAGTAGATAAAGTAAATAACTTGATTATTTCAAATATTGATGCGCCGACGAAAATATACTACTCGGTCGATACTGTTCTCGATTTGGAAGAAGCTGTTCAATTTCCTACAGAATTTCTAAACTCTTTGAAACCGTCTGGACTCCCTCCTCACAAAATGGAGCTGAAAATAGGTTGTCCTGTTATTTTATTAAGAAACCTAAGTCCACCTAAACTTTGCAATGGCACGCGTTTGCTGGTAAAATCACTGAAAACTTTCATAATAGAGTGCACAATACTCACAGGATGTGGTACCGGAGAAGATGTATTGATTCCCCGAATCCCTCTGATACCATCGGATCTACCATTCCAATTTAAACGCTTACAATTTCCGGTAAAGACATCTTTTGCAATGACCATTAATAAATCTCAGGGTCAAACCTTCAACGTTGCAGGCTTAGATTTGAGTGTTGACTGTTTTTCACATGGCCAACTGTATGTCGCTCTTTCAAGAGTAACCTCTAGAGAAAACATGTTTGTATTGTCTAATGACAAGAAGGCTATGAACGTTGTATATAAAGACATTCTGTAATACAGTAATATAATTGTTGTAAAAATAAAATAAATTCATATGTAAAAATGCAAAAAGTTAATTTGCAAAAATGTAGGGTATGAATTTAGATATCCCAAAGATAGCAGGAAATCTTCATGCTATAAAGAAAGGAGAATTGTTTTACTCCAAATTTAACGCGTACGGGCCACGGGCAATAATGAATAAGCCAAAACTATTGGATCGATTTTAATCATTTTTTCAGTGAGTGACATAGGGTATATATTTTATACCCGTGCGAAGCTGGGCGGGTTGCTAGTTTCAATATAATCCACAACTTGATTATTCATCTCACAAATACGTTGTCATTGGAAGTACAGTGGAGCGTCGATTATCCGAAAGTCGGTCATCCGAAACGTCGGTTAACCGAAAGGAAACATGACGCCTTTTTCGGATATAAAGAATAAAAAAAAGTATGTACAAATGAAATAGAAACGTTTAATAGAAATGATGATGAGCGACGCAAGGGAACATCATCATTTTGGCATTTTCCGTGTCTTCATCGATAGCATGTTATATTTAGAACATGATTCATAGGTATTGACAGCGTTGTACATATGTACATACTTGCTTTCTGTCACGCGCTTTATGAATTTAAGTTAGTATCGCAGTTCCTAAATATAACAGCGTCGGTTGTGTTATCGTGCCGCGAAACGAACGCCCATCGAACGCGCATTCGACTCCGACAGTTTTGTTTGGGCAATCTCTCATTAAAACACGAGCGGCCGGCAGAAGTACGGATCCATCTAATCAGTTTGTTTCTCTATTGACGTTGACTGACTTCAGTATTGTTTTAACGGTCCCTGCTGTTTTTTTTTTTGTGCTGTGTGAGAATGCCGACCAAATCCCTTGTCTCTAAAAAAGAAATGCCAGCGCCTGGATTCAAAGCAAGCAAATCCCGCATAACAGCCATGGTATGTGGAAACAATACGGGCAAACATAGACTACCTTTGCTGATCATAGGAAAATCTATGAATCCAAGATAATTCAAAGGAATAAAAAAACTGACGCTTATTTACAAAAACCAAAAAACCTCTTGGATGGACACTCAAGTATTTAACGAGTGGTACTCGTATGACGCTGTATTCATTCCAGAGGTTAAAAAACATAGAAACTGGAGACACTGGAAATGTTTTATTTGTGATTAATAAGGAAGATAAGATGGAAAATTTAAGGAAGATAAGATGGAAAATTTAAGGTGATTTTCTTGCCACCCAATGTTACCTCAGTTCTTCAACCTATGGACCAGGAGGTGATGGAAGCCTTCAAACGTCATACAGAAAAGCTTTGCTTCGTAGTGTCCTAATCGACCAAGAGGAAGATAAAACAATTCTTGAAATCTACAAAGGTATTAACTTAAAGGATGATGGCTAGAATTTGACGAGGATGATCCTGGCTACGAGTTGTTGACAGACGACGATATAATAGCACAGGTTCAAGTTCCTGAAGATGACGACGATGAAGACGAAATTAGTGATGACATCGTCTCAGCTGAAAAATGTCCGTGCAATGAAGAAGCCTTTAACTCCTTTGAGACTGCTATTAAATGGTTGGAACACCAAGCCGAATGCGATTTTGTGCAGTTGCTGTCTTTAAAACGCCTAAGAGATTTAGCGGCAAAAAAACGAGTCTCAAAACTTAAGCAAACAAATATGTTCCACTTTGTTTTTAGATTAGTTTTGTACTATGTATTATCACATCTAAGCCACTTAACTACAAAAATGTTTAGACATATGTATTTATGTACCGTATGTGCAATCCCGACTTTAATGTGTATGTGTCTATTCATAACATGTACTGAACTCTAGTGTATCATTAAAAAGCATTACATACATAATATGTATTCCTAATCCAATGACGTGTTTTAATACCCTACTCTCAACAAAGAACTAGAATTTCGCAAATGTTCGTTTATCCGAAAAATCGATTATCCGAACACCCTCTGCACCAATTGTTTCGGATAATCGGCGCTCTACTGTATTGATAAAATTTGCGGATTTTGTCAAGCATTGAAATTCAAAACTGAAACACCAGGCATGTGTTGCGCTGCAGGAAAAGTTCCCCAACCATTAGCTACATTATTATCGGGAACATCACCCGATTCCAAACATTTTCTTCAAAAAATTTCCACACATAATTCATGTTTTCAAATGACATCTTTTGGTGCTGGAAAAATTATAACTGATAACTTCATACCAACGTTCAAGGTAATACATAAACTTCAACGTTCAACAACATTCGCTGACACATCTAATGAATCATTAGATTTTATGGAGACAAATTATGGCTTTTTTCAGATTCAAGGGCAAGCATATCACTTAATAGGTTCATTACTACCACTACCCAATCAAGAGTCAAAATTTTTGCAAATTTATTTCATTAATGACAACGATGATGAACTTGAAGCACGGTGTGCATTTTCCAGAAATATAAACAGAGTCATTATGAGAGAGTTACAAGATTTATTACACACACACAATGTTTTGGTGCAAAGTTTTAAAACAACAATCGAAAGATTGTCATCTGATAATCATAAAATTAAAATTGATGCAAATAAAACGCCTGCCGGCGAAAATCGTGGAAGATACAATCAACCAACTTCAAGCAACGAGGCTGCAATTGTTATATCTGGAGATTAATTTCAACCAAGAGATATTGTTTTGCAAAGAAGAAATGATACACTGCAACGTGCTAATGAAACGCATCGAAAATATGATGCATTACAGTATCCTCTTATGTTCTGTCGTGGTGAAGATGGTTATTCGATTGATACGAAAACAAATAAATCCAGCAAATGGTCAAGAAACAAAAAAAACTGTAAGCGCAATGAATTATTATGCATACAGAATCATGATAAGAGAAAATCAAGAGAATCACATTTTAAAATGTCGTAAATTATTTCATCAGTATATTGTTGACATGTATGCGAAAATAGAAACAGAACGATTGAATTACATTAGATTCAACCAAAGAAAATTACGCTGTGACGAATACATACATTTACGAGATGCAATTAACAACGATACCAACGTTAATAACATTGGTCAAATGGTAATACTACCTTCATCGTATACAGGCAGTCCAAGGCATATGCCTGAATACGCCCAAGATGCAATGTGTTATGTCAGAAATTATGGTCGACCCGACTTATTCATAACTTTCACATGCAATCCGAAAAGGGATGATATTAAGAATCATTTATATACTGGGCAATCAGCTACTGATAGGCCTGACATTAAGAGTGTTTAGACGAAAGCTACAGTCTCTAATGGATTTCATTGTAAAACATTAAGTTTACGGAGATGTACAATGTTTCACGTATTCTGTGGAATGGCAAAAAGGAGGCTTGCCTCATGCGCATATTTTGATTTGGTTAAAACTAAAACTAACCACAGATAAAATTTATCATATTATATGTGCTGAAATTCCAGATATAAATGAAGATCCAGAATTACATACTACTGTAACCAAAAACATGATTCATGGACCATGTGGTACGTTAAATCGAAATTCTCCATGTATGGTTGATGGTAAATGTTCAAAAAACTACCCAAGGCAATTAATTGCTGAAACAATGACTGGA
Source organism: Anastrepha ludens (assembly GCF_028408465.1). Taxonomy (NCBI): domain Eukaryota; kingdom Metazoa; phylum Arthropoda; class Insecta; order Diptera; family Tephritidae; genus Anastrepha; species Anastrepha ludens. The sequence goes on along the minus strand of NC_071503.1, from coordinate 74,779,724 downwards.
AATGATGGATATCCATTGTACCGTAGAAGATCACCAGAAGATAATGGAAAAACAGTCACTGTGAAAATAAATTGTCAAGATGTGGAGATCGATAACCGTTGGATAGTTCCGTATTCCAAATTATTATCGAAAACATTTAACGCACATATAAATGTTGAATGTTGTAACTCCGTAAAATCCATCAAATGCATATGCAAATATATCAATAAAGGAAGTGACATGGCAGTATTTGGAGTTGTAAATCGAAATGATGAAATTACTAATTACCAAAGGGGAAGATACATTAGTAGCAACGAAGCAGTTTGGAGAATATTATCATTTCCGATTCATAATCGCCATCCAGCTGTTATTCATTTGTCAGTCCATTTAGAAAATGAACAAAATGTTTATTTCACTGAAAATACTGCTCAACAAATGGCCGAACGACCACCAGCAACAACACTAACTGCATTTTTCAACTTATGTGAAACAGATTCATTTGCAAGAACATTGCTTTATTCAAATGTTCCTAAATATTATACTTGGAATGCATCATCAAGGTCCTGGGTACGAAGGCAGCGAGGAATACCTGTAGATGGATATCCAGGTGTTCATTTGGGTGATGCAATCGGACGACTTTACACTGTGCATCCAAGTAAAGTGGAATGTTTCTATTTACATTTACTCTTAGTTGATATTCCCGGCCCAAGATCATTCGAAAGTTGGAAACGAGTTAATGGTCATCTTTGTTGTACTTATCAACAAGCATGCAAAGAATTGAATTTGCTTGAAAATGATAATCAGTTGGATGCAACTCTTTTGGATGCATGTGTAACAAGTTCTCCACACCAAATAACAACACTATTTGCCATCATTATTGCTATATGTTTTCCAGCAAACCCAAAAGAATTGTGGAGTACTTACCAAGAATACATGACAAAAGATATCCAACATCAAGTACGTCGCATTACTGCAAATCCAAATTTGAATTATACAGATGAATTATATAATGAGACATTAATTAAAATCGAAGACTTTTGTCTGATGATTGCGAATAAAACTCTGAGTGAGTTAGGTATGATCGCACCAAATCGTCCGATGCATGATGCATACAATGCAGAATTAAGACGTGAAATAGAATATGACCGAAATGATCCTGATGCTTTCCATTTCAATTCAACCGGGCTATTCGGGTCATGTTTTTCGATTTCGATGTAACTTAAATATGTTGCTCTCTGGTCAAAATAATGAGACACGTATTTTTTTGTTCGCCCGAAAAAAATTTTTTTCAAGAGTTATCGGCAATTTTGTTTTTCGCCTCAAACTCGATTTTTTTTAATTATAATATATAAGAAAATTTTTTTTTTAAATTCCCATAACATAGTCAAAAATGAACCGATTTTAATAATTCTGGGTTCAAAATGATCGTAATTACTTACACAAGCGACTTCATGTAGAAACAATTGCAAAAAAGTAGTTGAAAATTTTTTATTTAGCAAAAAAGAAAAAAAATTGAAATTTTTTCAAAATTCAATATTTCAAAAAACATTTTCTTATATAGATTCTTTCCATTTCAATTCAAAAGGGCTATTCGACACATGTTCTTCGATTTCGAAGTAACTCAAATATGTTGCTCTCTGGTCGAAATAATGAGACACGTATTTTTTTGTTCGCCCGAAAAAAATTTTTTTCAAGCTTTATCGGCAATTTTGTTTTTCGGCTCAAAATCGATTTTTTTTTTAATGATATAAGATTTTTTTTTTAAATGCTCATAACTTAGTCAAAAATGAACCGATTTTAATAGTTTTGGGTTCAAAATGATCGTCATTACTTACACGAGCGATTTCATGTAGAAATAGTTGCAAAAAGGTAGTTGAAAATTTTTTATTTTGCAAAAAACAAAAAGTGCGAAACAGGGTGTTTACTCAAAAATTCATTACTCAAAAACAACTCATTTTAGCTACTAGGCATGCAGCTCAATTAAAGTTTGAGATGTTTTTTTGATTTGGAAAAAGTTATAAAAAAAAAAAGATACACTTTTTGAAATATTGAATTTTGAAAAAATTTCAATTTTTTTTCTTTTTTGCTAAATAAAAAATTTTCAACTACTTTTTTGCAATTGTTTCTACATGAAGTCGCTTGTGTAAGTAATTACGATCATTTTGAACCCAGAATTATTAAAATCGGTTCATTTTTGACTATGTTATGGGAATTAAAAAAAAAAAAATTTCTTATATAATTAAAAAAAATCGAGTTTGAGGCGAAAAACAAAATTGCCGATAACTCTTGAAAAAAATTTTTTTCGGGCGAACAAAAAAATACGTGTCTCATTATTTCGACCAGAGAGCAACATATTTAAGTTACATCGAAATCGAAGAACATGACCCGAATAGCCCGGTTGAATTGAAATGGAAAGCATCTCTCCCAAAATTAAACACAGAACAAAGGCAGGCATATGATACAATTATAGACAATGTTGCAAATGAAAGAGGAGGAATATTCTTCTTAGATGCACCAGGTGGGACTGGAAAAACGTTTTTGTTGTCGTTAATTTTGGCCACCACTCGATCACAGAATAATATTGCATTGGCTTCGGCATCATCTGGAATAGCGGCAACTTTATTGGACGGCGGTCGCACTGCACATTCTGCATTAAAGTTACCATTAAATATGCAAGTAAATGAAGAACCAAGTTGCAACATTTCTAAAAATTCTGGAATGGGAAAGGTTTTACAAACATGTAAAATTATTGTATGGGATGAATGTACGATGGCTCATAAAAAATCACTGGAAGCCTTAAATAGAACACTGAAAGATTATCGAAATAACACAAACATATTTGGTGGTGCACTAATTCTATTGGCCGGTGATTTGCGACAAACTCTGCCTGTTATTCCCAAATCAACACCAGCTGATGAATTGAGAGCGTGCCTTAAATCTTCTAATCTGTGGAGATATGTTTAAAAACTCACATTAACTACTAATGTTCGTGTGCAGTTACAGAATGATCCAACAGCTGCTGAATTTTCCGAACATTTGTTGCAAATTGGAAATGGACGAAAGCCAATTGATAAGAGTACAGGCATGATCACACTTCCACCTAATTTTTGTACCGTAACAGAATCAAGAGTACAATTAGTGCAAAATGTATTCCCAAATATTGCACAAAACTATCGAAATCAAGATTGGCTAAGCGAGAGAGCTATATTAGCTGCCAAAAATGTCGATGTCAATGAAATCAATGCCAGTATTTTGACTCAAATTCCAGGTGAAGTTGTCACCTATAAATCAATTGATTCAGTCACTAATCCCGACGATGTAGTGAATTATCCCATTGAATTTTTGAATTCACTTAATTTGCCTGGCTTGCCACCACATCGTTTGCAATTGAAAGTCGGCGCAGTGATCATTATGTTGCGAAATATCAATCAGCCGAAACTATGCAATGGGACAAGATTAGCAGTGAAACGGACAATGAACAATATTATTGAAGCAACAATTTTGAAAGGCAAATTTAAAGGTGAAGATGTTTTGATTCCGTGCATTCCAATGATTTCAACAAATTTGCCTTTTGATTTTAAGCGACTTCAATTTCCCATTCGCCTTGCTTTTGCTATTATAATCAATAAGTCTCAAGGTCAAACACTTCAATTATTACACTTCAAACATTGTTATTAGAATAAGTCACAAAATAATGGCCGAGCAGGAATTAAATGATGGAACAAGAAAAAAACAAAGAACACTTTTCATTTATATTTTTCTTTCACCCAGCGAAGCGGGTTAGGGTCCGCTAGTTATATATAAAAATGAATGTTTGTCTGTATGTCATCGTTGAACTCAAAAGCTACTGGACCGATTATTATAAAAATTGGTATATATATGTAACAATGTTTATTGAAGGTATTTAACAATGTTTATTGAATTATGATGTTTATTGAAGGTATTTAACAATGTTTATCGAATTATAATGTAGACCCCGCCACTTCACGACCTTTCTCTACTTCTGCGACTTAACGACTTTTCTCTACTTCGGCGACTTAACGACTGCTGATGCCAACGACGAACAATGATGCCACTTCCTTACACTCGGTCATCCTGATCATCATCTGACCCGGATGATAAAAATTGTGCGTCTTCTATGTATTTCCACAGCTTCATGTTGTCTGCACTTGTAGATGTTTGTCCTGGTCCCCCGAAATCTGCTGCCTTTTCAACCTTGTATCTGCCATTCTGTTTAACTTCTACAATTTTATACGGACCTATAAATTTGCTGCTCAACTTCTTGCCCGCCACAAATTGTGTCTGTCTAATCGCTACCAAATCAAACTTTTGGTACCCAGTATGAGGTTTGCGTCTTTTGTCAAAGTTCTTCTTATATACTGCTTGTGCCTTCTGAATAGCTTCTTTCGCTTCCATCCTAACCTTCTGCCGCTCATCTGCAAATACAGTTAAAATTTCTTCTTCAATCGCTCTTACCACGTCCGGCCGTGTCTCGCTTCGAATTTTTACTCCAAAGAGTACTTCGAACGGTGTGTACTTAGTTGCCGAATGAACGTGTGAGTTAATTGCTCTCTGCACCTGTCCTATGTACTTGTACCATTTGCTTGGTTCCGTTGCTGACAGCTTTGATAAAACTGAGAGGATAACTCGATTTACTCTTTCGATTTGTCCATTGCCTCTTGGAACGCCAGTGGTTGTCTCAACATTACGTGCAGCGCAAAATTCTTTAAATAATTTTGAAGTGAATGCTGGGCCCTTATCGCTTATAATCCTTTGTGGGCTGCCAAAAATATCCACCCACGTGGTCAAATGTTTCCCTGAGTCTTCGGCGTCTGTCGACTTTGTTGCAAATAACCAAGTGAACTTGGTAAAACCATCAATCGGCAAAAATATATTTGTAACATTTCGCTGTTGTATCTAATGGGCCTAGATGATCAATATGAATTGTACACATTGGTGAATCGCCTTTATTTATGATACGCAAAAAATCATCTTGCTTCCCCATTTTACGATTATGTAATATACACTCGATACAATTAGCAATATGTTGTCTGACCTTATGTTCTAAATGTGGGATAAAGTGGTCTTGTTCAATTGCGTGCATAGTTTTCTGCACACCCATATGACCGACACCATGCGCTTTATCAATAATTTCTTTCTCCATTCTCTTTGGCACCGCTAAAACGTCACGCCCACTTAATTGTTTGTAGATCAATTCATCTTTAATAACAAAATTTCCATACGCTTTCTCTTTTAGAATTTCTGCTACAGCTTTCAAATGTTCATCGCTTTGTTGGGCTTTTACTATTCGTGCTCGAATTTCAGATGTAACAACAAAAACTGGATAGCGACTTAGCGAGTCCACGTGTTTCATCCTGTTCCCAGTTCGGTGTTCGGTTTTAAAATTGAAATCTTGCAAATACATTAACCATTGAGCAACTTCGCGTGGAACGTCTTTTTTCGTTGTCGTCTGCTTGAACGCTGAGCAATCCGTGACTAAAACGAACTCAATACCTAGTAAGTAATGTCGCAGTCTTTTTGTTGCCAAATAAGCAGTTTTTACTTCTAAAACATAGCTATGCAACTTTTCTTCGTGTGGCGTATAATAATACAATAATACACTGGATGCCACTTACCGTCCTGTAGCTGTAAGAGTACACCGCCAAAACCATATTTAGAAGCATCAACGTGAAGCTGAGTCTTTGCCGTTTGCTTAAAAATCTTTAGGACCGGCTCTTCTACCAATATTGCTTTCAACATAGCTACTGCTGCCAGTTCTTCGTGTGCAATCTTGAATTCTGTATCTTTTTTAAGAAGCTGAGTCAATGGCTTCGCTATCAACGCATAATCTTGGACGAACTTCCTAAAATAACCTGTCAAACCAAGAAAAGCTTGTACACTTCTTAAGTTGTTTGGTGTAGGAAAATTTTTTACTGCCTTCAATTTTTCATGGCCAGGCCAGACTTTGCCATCCTGTATGGTATGACCAAGAAAATTTCATGCGATTTTGTAAAAATTGGCACTTCGACAACTTAATTTCTAAACCGTACAATTGTGCACGCTGCAAAACCCTTTGCATATTTGCTAGACACGCTTCCGCTGTTTGCCCAAACACAACTATATCGTCTACATACAACTCCATTATACCCTCGTTGCGCAGGCCCTGAAAGATTATGTTCAGAAAGCGCACAAAAACAGCTGGCGAATTGCAAAATCCAAAAGGTGCTTTATTAAACTCAAATACGCCCTGCTTTGTTATGAACGCTGTGTATTTTTTGCTATTTTCTTCTACCGGCACGTGAAAAAAGCCATTCTTGAGGCCCATAACCGTGAAGAATTTGGCACTTTGCATTTTTTCTAAAACATCTTCTACAATTGGTACTGGAAAGCGATCTTTTAAAACGAGACAATTCAATTTTCGATAATCAATGCACATTCTGAACGTGCCATCTTTTTTTTTCGCCAATACTACTTTGCTTACTACATCGGAAACAGACTCCCGAATAACACCCTCTTGTAACCAATCTTCAATTTGCTGCTTTACCACCGCGTTTTCCATTGCCGACAATCGACTGGGGTTTTCTTTAAAACATATTTTGTCATTACTGGGAATAATTTTCAAATGTACAGGGCATTTTTCAGTTGCATTGTTTGGCGAATAGTTCATTACCATTTGATTTACTATATTCTTGTATTTATGCGGCACATCAATTTCGTCCACGCCTTGAACATTAAAAACTGCTGCTATACTGGTGTCTACGCCTTTCTCTGTAAATGTATACCCGGTCGCATTCACCGTCAACGTGAATTTTTCTATTAGGTCGAATCCAATTAGTGCATCGAACATTATATTATTGTCGTCTACCACTAGGATTGTATGCTCGGTTTTCAAGCCATCTACTTCAATAGTACTAGAAAACATGCCTCGAACGTCGGTATTTTTGTTACCTAAACCATATAACTTTATGCTGTTTGCTTTTAGAGGGTATTGCTGAAATAATCTTTTGTAAGTGCTATACCGCATGAGCGTGACATTTGCACCAGTATCCACAAGACAATTCACGCTGTTCCCACCTATTCTCATTTGCTTCAACCTCTTTGAAACTAAGTTGACGTTTTGTTTTGCGCAGTTTTTCGCAATGTGACCATTTCCATTGCATTTGAAACATTTCGTTTCCTCTCTATACTCTGATCTCACATGTCTAGTCGATCCACAGTTATAGCAGAGAACGTTAAATATAGAGAATTCTCACGAGCTACGAATAGTGTGAATTGTCAAAAATGAAGTCTAACCGCCGCCGGGGTGTGGTGAAACTTTTAACAGAGATGTTTTACAGCGATTTCTCCTTTAGCATATTGGCCCTGCACAGTTTTTGGCCTCTGTAGGAAATCAAATTGACGAATAGCCGACGGCATTTTCCAAAGTATTTGCTTGTGCATTTTTATGATCCCTTGATAAACGAAAATTTATTCAATTTGTATTTTCAGACAAAGGTGATGAAGAAAAAATGATATTTATTATATGCGCCAACATTTCAAATCAAAGTAACTTTAATATTTTGATTTAATTTAAAAAAATTCATTATAAAACGACGTCTCACATTTTGGTATGTGCGTTTTAGTAAATTTAAAACTAAACAAATTTGATGAACATTTTTACTAATTATTTGAGTCGAAACTAATTCATATCATATAAGTGTTTTGGTATATCGACATATGTATTTACATTTGAATATGCATTTATTTGTTCCTTTGGCAAACCAAATCTTTTTCAATTTACATTTTATTACAGGGAATAATAATATACATACATTTGTATGTATGCATTTTGTAGATAGTAAGAAACTTTAAAATAAATAAAGGAAAACTTCAATGAAACGTATTTGCATATATGGGACAACTAAGTTCAATTGCATCTTTATTAAATATGTATATGTTGCACGCATATGTGTGCACTGAAGCAACATGACCTACATACGTCACGAGCATCGCCTTATATTTCATGTAAGTAACCTAATGATCAAATTCCTGCCTCACAAATGCTAAAACAAATTTCTTTTGAATACTCATGTACATATTTGTATGTGCGTATGTACACTTGGTGCCCATATCCCTTCAAACAAATCAAAAATTCTGTATACAAAACGCTTCATTACCAGGCACACAGGAAGATGGCATATGCAAATATAAATATTGAATTCAAGCAAAACAATGCTTATTAATATACACATATGCATCTACATACAACCGCACACACAGGCCACTCACTTTATTCCTCAAAATGCGTATGTCGTTCAAAGCTAAAATTCTATGCCTAGCGACTACAAGAACAAAATGCAGTCATAGACACAGGCGTAGCGGCCATCATTCTAGTTGCCATAGCGCTGAACAGTCGCGGCGGCGCCGAACAGCTTCAACTATTGTACTGTGCAACAAAAACTCATCATCAAAAAATTCATTGATAAATTCGAGCTCATAGTTCTAAGAGCAAGTACTTTCATTCATAAAACGAGCCGCCCATATGCCAATTTTCTCGACAATTCGAAAATAGTCAATATTGGAATATTTCGCGTAGAATTATTTGCCAATATTTGATAAATCTTCAATTTTTGTCAAGTCGAGTGCCGCGGCATCGTACATATGTATGCATCAATATATGTATGTAAATATGTCTTTCTAAATGCTCGACAGCCGCAGCTGCTGTGCGTCAAGTGCGCGCATGAGCATACAGTAAGTTGCAGAAAAAACAAGCAGCTTAAAAAAAAGGTATGATTCGAATATTTTAATGCTAAGAGAAAATTTGGAAACAATTATTTTATGTTAACTGATAGTAGGCAAATAGTTAATTAGTAGATTACTTTACGTATGTAATTGAATTGATAAAAAGTGCACAAAACCTATGCATATATCTGCAAAGTTAGAAGCTTACTCTGAAATCAGAGCATTTGTAGGTGCCTGTAAACATGTCAAGGTTACTGTACATACAATGCTGTGTCTATGAATGTGCGCTGCGCCTTTGAATGCGCGCTGGATTTCTTGAGAAGTTGTACCGTTTTATTTTTAGCTGTGGCTGGTGAGCATACATACACACTGCATATACATATGCGCAAATGTATATAAATTCACAAATTTACATTTGCTTATGCCATCTTCCTGTGCGCCTGGTAATGAAGCGTTTTCTATAGAGGATTTTGATTCAGTTGAAGGGAATTGAACAAAGTTTTACAGACACCAGACAGACAGACATAACATACAGTGGCTCACAGCTTATTTCGTGTGCCCGTTTATCAAAATAAAAAAGTTTAATATTTTTGTATAAACTTTATTTAGAAAAAAAACTTAAACGTACATTCAAAGATAAATTATTTCTTGTTACAAACATACATAAATAAACTTAAATTATTTCTTCTTAAGTAATATATTTACAGCAAAATCAAAATTATAAGTAAATCCACGTCACACCTTATTTCGTGTGCTTAACCAAACTAGAAAAAACATGATTTTTTTTTTTTTAATTTATTAAGTTTTTACTAATCTAATATTTTGTAGGGTAGCGTTTTTGTTTTAATACAGCTTTTAACCGGGATTGCATGGAGCTAAAAAGTTTTCCAGTGTATTCAGGAGATATTTTCTCCCACTCCACTTGCAATGCTGTTTTTAGATCTTGTATGTTGCTTATGTTATGTTTTCTAATTTTTTGATCCAGAATATTCCATAAATTCTCAATTACATTGAGATCAGGTGATTGTGCTGGCGTTTTTACCACATGAGGGCAATTCCATATAAGCCACCGTTGCACTAATTCCGACTTATGCTTCGGATCATTGTCCTGATAGAACCTCAACCTGTCCCGAATGCCTAATTTTTCAGCACTTGTAGTAAATCATTTTTTAATAAATTCAAATAAACTGTTTTACCCATAATTTCGTCGATAAAAACCAAGTTTCCGACACCAGCTGTTGACATGCAGCCCCAAACCATTACATGGCCCCCACCGTGTTTTACTGTACCACGCAGATTCTTCGGGTCCAGCTCCGCGTTGGGCTTACGCCAAACGAAAGACTTTCCATCGGAACCAAAGAGGTTGAATTTGCTTTCGTCGGCGAAAATAACGTCATTCCAAAATGTTTGGTCTTTATTAACATGGTTTTCGTCAAGCTCCACCCTTAATCTCCTGTTACGCTCATTAACAAACGGTTTGTTTCGAGCTGTACGACCATGGAAATCAGCTTTGCGCAGAATTCTTCTTATTGTTTCAGGATTACATGACTTATCAAGTACTTTTTCAACCTCTTTTGTCAAAGCTGGCGCACTAATTCGTGGGTCTTTTTTAATTTTTCTTAATATCCACCTTTCATCAGCTTCTGTAAAAATTTTGTTTGGAGCTTGGCGGCCTTTGTCAACCACTCTTTTTTCACGAGAAAAGCGTTGAATAATGTACTGTACTGTGGAAGTACTTAAATTTACAATTTCAGCAATTTTTTTCTGCGACTTTCCATTTTTGTAATGCGTAATCACTAATTCGCGCCTTTCAATCGACGTACGACGACCCATCACGGTATTTTTAAATTAAGCTGGACAACCGACTACTTTCAATGTGTAAACTAAATAAGGATATAATCTAATATACTATGCAAAACAAATTTCCTATAATCGCTAACCGGTTTACTGGCGCCGATAACGGTAAAAGTGAACACACGAAATAAGCTGTAACGTCAATTTACCTAGTATTCTGTTTTAGTTGTAAATATTCTACTAAAGCAGAAAAAATTTGAATGCATTTATACATGTTTGTAATTAGAAATAATTTATCTTTGATTGTGCATTTAAATTTTTTTTAAAGTAAATCAAATAAAAATAATTTTACAATTCTTTAGTTTAACATACAGCCACACGAAATAAGCTGTGAGCCACTGTATGTATATAATTTTGGATGATTTGGAAAATCCAAATATATATATAGGTCATATCAAAATGCTACCTAACATTCTTTGCTTCTAATCACCAACAAATTCTTATCGACTGCTGCTAAATTTACAGAATTCAGCCTCTTATGTTAACTTTGGTGAAAAATGTGGCTGTGGTGTATCTCGTGCGCAAAATGAGTACCTCTGAAAATTCCATACGCTCCTGTCATTGAGACTTCTCTATACATTAACGTTCTCTGGTTATAGCAGTGCTGCTTATGTTCATTCATTCTATTTGTTTCCCATGCTTGCGTGTTGTGCCTACGCGCAGTTGCTGCCGCTGCGCCGCTACCAAACTTCCTTTCGCTGCTTACGGTGCGTTCTTTGCTGCTGTTCATCGTTTCGATAATTTCATATTGTTCCAGTAACTCTTTGTACGTTTTTGAATTTAACAGAAGAATTTTCAACTCGTTCCGCATTTTTAACCCTTCGATGATGTACCGGATAACTGACGCTTCTTCTACGCTTCCCATTGCTGCTACTTTTCGCATGTTTAGAATATACTCATGAATGTTCTCCGAATCTTTTATTCTTCTATCCCTAAGTTGTTGGTGGACTTCAGCACTACTAAGCTGTTTGTCAAATTCAGATATAAGCGCTTCGCGTAAATCATTATAATTTGATACTGTAACCGTCTCTAGGAATAGTTTTGCTGTACCTTTCATTTTGTTTCTTGCGTTTACATATTTCTGTTTTTCGTTTAGCTCGTATGCTGCTGCATTGTCCTCGAAATTCTTTAACCACAACTTTACAGGTATACTTACTCCATCGTAATCGGGGACAATTTTTGCGAAGCTCTTAATTGAAACTGAACTTCTTGAATCGCTGCAAAGCTTTTCTGTCAACATACGTAAAAGTTCAACATTTAAGCCTTCTCCTTCTATACCGCCTGAGTTTTGGTTATTTAATGCCATTTCGATATTAATGTGTTCACTCTTAGCTTGAGTTATTTCTTCGTTTTCAATTCCCGTTGATTTTTCTCGTTCAATTTCTACTGCATTTACTTCTTTTCCAGATCTTAGAAACATAGTTCACTATAACACATTATAGCATCTTTTTTAGAGTGTTCAAAGGTTGAGCCCCCATGTAACAATGTTTATTGAAGGTATTTAACAATGTTTATTGAATTATGATGTTTATTGAAGGTATTTAACAATGTTTATCGAATTATAATGTAGACCACGCCACTTCACGACCTTTCTCTACTTCTGCGACTTAACGACTTTTCTCTACTTCGGCGACTTAACGACTGCTCTCTACTTCGGCGACTTAACGACTGCTGATGCCAACGACGAACAATAATGCCACCTCCTTACATATATGTACTTTTTCACGGAGAAGGTTTGTAGAATATGCTTATTGATGCCACTCGCCACCAGGTGGTGCTGCATAGTAGCAACTTCTGCCCCGTTCAACCGATTGTCTTACAAATTAGTATGACCATGTATTTTTACACAGAGAAAACGAATATGACATGTTCATAGATCCTACTGGATTCTTGAATTCGCTTGATTTGCCGGGCATGCCGCCGCACGTTCTTACATTGAAAATTGGCGTACCTATCATTCTTCTTCCAAACATAAATCCACCACGACTTCGCAACGGAACCAGACTCTCAGTCACGAAAATGATGAACAGTGTTATCGAGGCAACAATTTTGACAGGAAAATTTAAAGGTGAAGACGTACTGTTGCCACGTATCCCAATGATCCCGACAAATATGACATTCGAGTTCAAACCTTTACAGCTCCCGGTGCGACTCGATTTCGCAATGACTATTAACAAAGCACAAGGACAATCGTTACAAGTGTGTGGATTAAATTTGGAGAATCCATGCTTCTCACATGGACAGCTCTATGTGGCTTGCTCATGTGTCGGAAAACCTTCTGATTTATTCGCCTTCGCACCATGTGGAAGAACAAGAAATATTGTGTATCCTACAGCACTTTAATAAACATCGAATTGAAACTAAATTTTGTAATGTCACAATTTTTTTTGAAATAAACACTATCCATAAAAAAGATTTAGAATGAATTGGATATTTGTGTACTGATTTTTCTTCAAAGTTATTTTACTTAAATTTATTTTAATTGTTGGCGTAGGAACGCGCGTCGGGTTCAGCTAGTTTTTAATAAATATATAAAAAATAAATATAAAAAAAAATTGCAAAACCATATGGAAAATCGGAGTGATCTATAACTCACCTAGTGCAAGTGATGCTGATCTTCTTCTTATATGGAGGCCATTTTGTCAAAAATATGCGACAACTTCGTAAATACTATTATTAGTGGCGACTTTAATATAAACCTTCACATAGTTTGGACATATAGTAAGAAACTTAAAGAGATTTTCGCTCAAAAAGCAATGAAGCAACTAATAAATTTTAATACACGGGCTACTGAGTACACTGAAACATTGATCGACTTACTATACTCGAATGCTGATGAAGTACGAGGTGTGTTCAAAAAGTATCACGAATTTTGAATTTTCGCAGGTTACGTATATTCGAATTTCGATTTTTTTGTGGCGATATGTTTGTAAAATAGAAAGGAGAAAGTTTGTAGAATATGCTCATTGCTGCCACTCGCCACCAGGTGGCGCTGCAGAGTAGCAACTTCTGCCCCGTTCAACCGATTTTTTCCAAATAAACAAAATTGGCTCCGGCATCACGATAACGCCCCTGCTCACACATTGTTGCTTCTGCGCGACTTTTTGGCCAACAACAACACACTAATGATGCCACAGCCACCGTATTCCACAGATCTGGCCCCTTGTTGCTTTTTCTTCTTCCCGAACTTGAAGACGCTACGCTACGATTGACGAGATGAAGACGGCATCGAAGGAGAAGCTGAACAAGATAAAAAAATGACTTTTTGAAGTGCTTCGAAGATTGGAAAAAACGTTGGCACAAGTGCTTAATATCTCATGGGGATTACTTTGAAAAGGACAAAATAGATATTAATGAATAAATAAATAATTTTTGAAAAAACACAAAATTCACTATACTTTTTGAGCACACCTCGTAGTATTTGAAAAAGCAGAGGAACAAAGAATATAGGATCATGAAACTATATTGTTCCGGTGCAACATAAAAGAAAAACAAAGCCCAATTACTAAAGTGTCAGAGTTAACTTCCTGGGATGGATACAGCTCTATTAAATTTCCTACTAGAGTAAAACTTCGCTGACCTGCATAGTTTTACCACTGATGTTATGCAGGCAGAGATAAGCAGTTGTCTGATGTCCATAATGAAACAGTTAACTACTAAAAAGTAACTTTACATTAAAATTAGGAATAAATGGTATGACACACAATTAGTCGAAAATAATAAAAAAAAGTTTACGTTGTATCAAAAAGCCATTATAACGGGAGATTGGGTAGAATATAACGAAATAAAGAAAGAGTACAAGAAAATGGTTCAAGTTAAAAAATTCGGTATATGGAACACAAGGTTAAAATAAATATATGTGATAGTCGTTTAATGTGGAAATATTTAAAAAATGTTGTTAATAACACAGATACCAAAGAAAACATTAAAGAGGTGCTTATCAACGGGAAAATATACAGAAATAATAGTGAGATGGCTAATAAATTAAACGAATTCTTTGTGGATAATATTTTCGACCCCGAACTAAGTTTAAATTTGAAGAAATAAGCACAGATGATATCGTTTATATTGCTTGGAAACTAAAAAGAAATTTGGGTGGAACCAACTTATTATCAGAAGGGATAATTAAGGATTCAGTTGAATATATGGGTGACTTTCACGAAAAACTATGGAATGGAAAACTTGCACCATAGTACCAGTAAAAAAGGTGAGAAATACTATTAAAGCTGAGGAGCTTCGACCTCTAAACACCCTTTCTAATTTGGAAAAAATATTATAAGCGGTGGTTAAAAACCAACAAATATTCTATATTGAGTCCAATAATATTTCCATAAAGGAGCAATCCGGTTTTAGGGCAAAGTATTCATTCGAAACTGCACTTAACTTGATACTATCGCAGTGGAAGGAAGACCTCAATTCCAAAATGAATGAAGTAGCGGTGTTTATTGACCTTTAAAGAGCCTTCAACACGATTGACCCGGAAATAATGTTAAAAAAATTGGAATATATTGGTGTATAGGGTCCGGCACCCGAAGTGTAACCAATTAAAAAGCTTATAAATTTAGTTTGAAAAATTACTTTTATTCAGTTCAAAGAAAAAAATATTTAAAAATAATACAAAATTAAGAATGAATTTACTTTTGCTCGATATGACCACCTTTTGCTTTGACTATGGGCTTGAGGCGGTCCAGAAATGAATCGGAAGCTACCCGAATGTGACTTGCAGGTATTTTGGCCCACTCGCGGACAATGGCGTTTTTCAGTGCCTCGAGACTGATAATACAGAATACTCTCCGATAATATTTCGTATTTACTTTGACTCCAGACTTGATGAAAACGATTGGAGAGCGCCCATCTGCGGTTACAGTGGCCCAAACCATTCCCTGTGGCGGGTGTTGCCTCCTGGGGTCCAATCCATGACTCAAATTTTCGTATGAACGGTCGGTCAAATTAACCCTATCGTTCTGGGAGTTTACGAATTGCTCAATTTGGAAAATTTTCTAGTCAGAAAACACAATGTTTGGAAATTTACCGCTTTTAGCCAAGCGAAGCAACTCCTTCGCTCTTTCAGGTCTGACTTGTTGCTGCTTTAAAGTGAGCCTTTAGGATCTTGTAAGGCTTGACTTTGAGATCATTTTTGAGTATGCGGCGAGTGTTACGGTCAAATATTTTCAGTTTTTTCGACATTGGATTGGCACTTCGTCGGGGACTTCGTTCAAATCGCTTCTTCACTTTTTGAACCATTTCACGTGACGTTGACTCTCTTGATGACCAGCACCATGGCGTTTCACGAAGTTACCAGTATCATTGTAACGATAAAAAAAAAATTTATTTACTTTAAGGTTTTCGAGCTCCCGATCAATCACTGGTTGTGATTTTCCAGTGCAATCACACTATTACGTTTGAAATCGGTCTGAGCGGTCTGACGTTGTTAACACTTCGAGTGCTGGACCCTATAGAGACCATTGAACTTGGATGGTTCCGTAGTTTCTTGGCAGATCGGATATTAATGATATATTTAAATACAGCATTGAAACATTGCAAGATAAAACTTTTGCAGACGATACTCTCTTAGCAGTCAGCAATAGAAATCTGTCTAGAGCAGTAACAAAAATGGAAGAAGATCTTGACTCTTTTACAATTGGTTGTGCGTAAATAAACTTAAACTAAATCAGACAAAAACAAAATTTATACAGCTAACATAAAAATGAGAGAATTAAGGAAGTAAAAGTCATTAAATATCTTGGAATTTATATTGATAATAAGTTAAAATTTAAGGAGCACGTTGAATATACAGGGTTTGATTGAAAAGTAATGATCCTTATTTTGTAAGCAGTTTTATTAAACCTTTTGGCTTATACAACTAATATTCTTCAAAATAGGACCCTTGAGCGTCAATACACCGCTGGTAGCGGTCCTTCCACTGCAGGAAAAATTATTTTCAACTTATCCGCCGGGATCGCGTTCAATTCGGCGGTCACAGTTGTTTGGATCGCCTCGATGGAGTCGAAACGCCTCCCCTTCAGCTTTCTTTTCAGGCGTGGGAACAAGAAGAAGTCCGGAGGGTACAGGGCTGGGCTGTAGGGAGGGTGGGGAAGCACCGGAACACCCATCCTGGCCAATGCAGAGGAAGGCGGTGTGCGCCGGCGCATTGTCGTGATGAAGGGTCCAATTGTTGGCGAGGTCGGGCCGAACCGGGCGACAAGGTTTTTCAGCCGAAGGAGCACTTCTTTGTAAAATGCCGCCTTTACAGTACTTCCTGGTTCACATCTTTGACTGTTTGCGTCGTCGAAGGCCTTCCAGATCGCTGTTCGTCTTCGACGTCCTCCCGGCCTTCCTTGAACGACTTGTGCCACCGTTTTACCTGGGCACTGTACAGAGATTGGTCCCCGTAAGCCTCCTTGAGTAGCCCAATTGTTTCGGTACTCGTTTTGTTTAGCTTTACACAAAATTTTATCGAGTAACGTTGCTCCAACGATCACTGCATTTTCGCCACTGCAAAAGCACAGTGCTCCTAAAGCAAGGGCAGGGTTTTTGAAAATGGATCCAAGATTTTCCAACGTAGAGTTTTCGTATATGACCTCTAGATTTCAAATTTTCAAACCCCGAAATCGTACCTGATCCTATTTTAAAGATAAATGTATGTATTACTTATGTATGTACTTAAATGTAAACCACTTTCAGCGTAACCCAGGACCAACGACGGGGACGTAGTGGTAACCTGGTCCCATTTTGTTTTTTAAATTTTTTTTGGTTGATTTTTTGTTTTTTTATATTTTTTTTTTGGTTTTTTTTTGATTTTTTTAAATGTTATTATTAAATAAAAACTTGAGCGATAACGATACTCCTTGGAATCGAAATTTTGATTATGCATTAAGTGATGAAAATTCTACAACTGCTGTAAAAAGCTTCTCTAAGTATAACTCATCTTCGATTGTATTTATTTTATATCTCTCCCAAGTTTGCGAGAATTCACGGTGGAGTGACTCTCCACTTTGCTCGGACCAATATCCTAGACCATCATTGTGTTTTATGAATTGAAGACATTCCATAATGTGGGTTTTTAAGACATGAACTTTTAAGGTTACTGAGATGTCTTCAATTTCATGTAAAGCAATCAAAGCTTTGTTTAACTTATCCAAATGAACGTTTAGTTCTGGTCCTACTTTTCCAGATGTAAAACTACAATCGACAACTTTATTCATTATTACAAAAGCATTGGTAAAAGGTATGATTTTTAAATATCCCACAGTTTCATAAATCTCAGGATCATTTAGTTTGTGAGCTTCTTTTAAAAGTTTCCTACATGCATTGCCTTCGAAACAATCTCCGTGGTAGTTTTTGGAAATAAGTTTTAATTTTTTTGGCCATATGAAAGCTTTATCTTTTCCCAAAAGGGGTACTAAACCTTTCCAAAACAGATGGTTTACGAAGCCCATTAGCACGTGTAATTCAGGAATTACGCATTTTTCTAACACAGTGATGTCATCACTTCCGGTAAATAGAGGGAGGTTAATAGTGCTATGAAACTCTTTGCTGTTTTTCTTATTTCCACCAGCAAGATTGAACTGTTCATAATCGTTTCTTAAATCTCCGTATGATTTCAGTTTGATAACATTGCTTTCAAAATTATCTGCATTGGAACTACATTGATTGTAAAGCACATCTTCCTGTCCAGATGTCTTGTTTTCTTTCAAGTCGTTAAGTGAAACAAAACAATAAGGACAAGGAAACATTGCAGATGCCGTCTGTTGGCCATTTATGATAAGCATCAATTTAAGATCCGAAACGAACTTGAAGGGAATGTTATTTATTTTAGTGATGTCAAACAAAAGTTTAACGTTTTCATACGTTTCCTTTATCTTAGGTACAATGCATAGTAGTATAACTCGTTTCACGCTCATCAATTTTGCTTTCTTACTTGCGCTACCTCCCTCAGAATAAAGACTTCTCTGATTTTTATCATGAATTGTTAAATCATCATAATTAAAATCATCACCATCAGAATTTTCTTGAAATATTGATAAAGAAATTTTAAAAAATCCGCGGCCCCCGTCAGCCATTGCTTTAACACAAACATTCCCTTCAAGTTTTCTTTCCATAATTACTGCATCAAAAAGTTCTTCCGCATTTGCGTAAACTACTGGTCTTTCTTCTTTTTTTGCATCATCACAATCAAAAAAGTATTTATCTTTTTTATATATATCTTGTAAAAGTTTCGATTTTTCTGACATGTGCTTCTTATAGTCAACGGGTACTGACTTTCTTCCAACATTTGATCTTAAAAAGTTAGCAATGCTTTTCATTTTATTACTGGATAAGCCAAGGTTTACTCGCAAATTATCCAAACGCTCTTCACTGAACGTAATGTCCTTTTTTTCATTAGGATTAACAACAACTCTCATTTTAGAACCCTTCGTACTCAACTCAATTTTCTTATTCTTAATGTGTCGATTTATATCGTCTTCAGAATCAATTTTGGTTCTAATAATAGTTGACGCAACGATTTCTTGCTTGACATCAGGAAGTTTTTCTATTATTTTTAAAGCATTGCCTTGAATATTATCACATGAATGTTTTTTGCCTTTACCAATTTCTTGTAAGCATTTTTTACATATTTGTATATTAGTTTTTTCCTTTTTTTGGCTGTCTTTCTTTGCAAGTTTGTCAATATTTGAGGATCCATAAAGACCATTAGTTGTATCAATCTTAGTTTCGAAATTTTGTTTACAACCCTTACCCTTTACTACTTTCTCATGACCTTTATATCTGCCTGTTAAACATACATAACAATTACAACTGTCCATAGATGTGCGAGTACTTTTAGGTAAAACCAAACTATTGTAATCTGGCATGTCTGGAAAAGGTCTTGTAAAAATGTTGTTACTTGCATCAAAAAGTGTGAGGTAGCAAGTTCTGCATATGCTAAGGGGGTATTTTTCGTTATTTAAATCATAATCTTTGTTTATAAATTTCTTTATCAATGTTTCATACTTTTCGTTTATAAGAAATTTATTCGGCTTTTTTTTGCCAAAAGAAATTTTTGTACCGCAAGGTCCGCAGACTTTACGTCTATTTTCATCGTGAGAACAAGCTTTCGTATTGTCCATTGCACCATTCTAAACAAGTCAAACACTACTTGAAAATATCTGCAAAGCCTTTTTTATTCGTAATTTAACAAAAATTATTTCAGTTTTTTAGTGTTGAATAGGACCAAAATGTTTGCGTCAAAGGTGATTTATATTAGGATTGTGAGTTTATTTTAAATTACAGGTATTTGTGTTGTTGAGATGATGGCTGCTAGACTACAAGTGACTTTTTAGATATTGTGAAATGTACAAATAAACGTCTAGCCTGGCAAGGCCTACTAGATCTTTATCTGGCGTAGACATGAACCTATGCACATTTAAACTGAAAATAAGTAATGTAAATCTTTCAACTAGATTTACCACAGGTAAACTTACTCTATCTTTAAAATAGGATCAGGTACGATTTCGGGGTTTGAAAATTTGAAATCTAGAGCTCATATACGAATACTCTACGTTGGAAAATCTTGGATCCATTTTCAAAAACCCTGCCCTTGCTTTAGGAGCACTGTGAAAGCCTAACACACTTTTAAAACAGCTTTCACGCGCGGAGCGATGTTGACTGCACCGCTGTTGCCAGCGAACTGGGACCGGTTTCTAGTGGAAGGGAATAGGTCCAACGATTCGCTTGGCAGACTCTCCGCGCGGGGAGGCTCATTACTTTTTAATCAAACCCTGTACAGTTAATAAGATTGCGAAAAAAATTGGAAAGACATAGGAAAAGGTATACAAGTTTGGTTTATAGATCAATAGTTGAGCCGCATTTTATATACTGTCCAACAATTTTTTTCATGGCTAGCGACACACAAGTTGAAAAACTCCAAGAATATAAAAACAGAGCTATGCGACTCATTTTGAATAAGCGTTATGATACACATACAAGAAATAATCTGAGACTTGAATTGGCTGAGTGTGAAACAGCAAATATTTTATCACGCTATGAAATTCGTTTTTAATATAAAGCAGGGCAAGTTACCGTGTTACCTGAGCGATAATCTCAGACACATAAACGAAACCCATTCATATTTACTTCGGCAAAGTAATAGTTTCAGACTACCACTGTTAAGAAGCGAAGTTGGTAAGAGAAATATATTCTATAAAGTATTAAAATGTTTGAACGAGTTACCATCTCAAATAAAAAATTCTGATAACACGCGCACTTTCAAGAGGCTGCTATTTAACCACTGTAAAACGTTGCCGATTAGATAGAAACTAGACCCTTCCTTTCCAAGCAGTGGGAATATGCATTACAGTAACTATGTTAAACTATAAACTACGCTGTAAAGACTTGAAAATTGTACTCTATAATTTGTTTAATTGTCCACATATATCTATGTAGGAAAAGTATTATTTTCCTATTTAGCATATAAGCATATTATTGTATAAATTAGGTTTTAAGACCGTAAAAACTAAATAAATAAATAAATACGAAAGAAACTACGGACTTCGATGAGAAGATGAAGTGCAATTCATTCATAAGAGGTATATGAGATCCGGACACAAAACGGGAAGCGTACTCAACACCGAAGGGGAGGTTTGTTGAAACAGTGTCACTTGCGCTGACAGAGGAAACGGCAGCTCTCTTAAGCAGCCAGTGCACAACGTCCATCGTGTTGATGTTGAAGAGCCTACCTCAATGGAGGAAACCTCGAGGAAGGTATTAAGGGTTTACATAAAGAAGCTAGTGTTACAACTGCGGTAAGACCGGACATATGACTCGAAATTGTAGTATACCACGTAGCCAATCGAAGACGAAACCAGGAGGAAAAAAAAGAAGCTCTGAAACTGACAATGGCGCTCCCGATGCAGAGTAGGCGTTAAGCTTGTAAAATGTTCCTCGTGTTTTTACAACAGATTCTGCATCGTCACCTGATGCTTCCAATTCGCGGCAAACCTTGTAAATGAATGAACGCGCATACTTAAGAAAATAAGAGATTCCTAAATCGGTATGATTTGCACATATAGCGACGGTAAGTGCATGATGTCTCCTGAGTTAACTTGTAGTCCTTCGAGGCTTATCTGAAAAAGAGGAAAAATAAAAATTTTGATTTCGGGAAGTTATAGCCACATAAGTACATATATGCACTTACTCAATTACCGTATGCACTCTTTGTATTTACTTGGCTCAATGTCGATATGGAAATAAACAAAAAACAGCAAAAGATTTTTTTTACAGTGAAAGCTACCTTGACAACGAACAGAAACTTTAAACTGTTTGACCGATCCTTTACGAGATATAGATCACTACAGCCATCTACCGAAAAAAATATTGGATTTTTTCCCCCAAAACTAATATAAACCAAAAAAATTGCCTCTATTAGGAAAAGTTAAATTTTATACAAAAACGAACATTATTTAGCTGAGTTCTATTCTTAATTATGAAGTGAAAAAATGCGATAAGTCTAGAACTAGCCATAAAAACGAGGTTAATCAAAATGGTGAATTCATTAAGTTCTGAATATAAAGATGGTGAAAGTCTAGAAAAACAAATGAACAAGTTTTTAAAAGACTTAAGCAGTTGCAAAATAAGTGCCATTTGAAATTAAAAAAAGGTGCACCACGCTGAGTTCAATTTGCGCTTTTTGAGACACTAAAAGAGGAACTGACCAGTATAAAACTAAATATTATAGAACCAGTCAGTGAACCGACCGAATGCATCAACTTAATAATTTTAGAGATTTGAGTGTGTACTGGGACCCATGTGTTTTTTTTAACAAAGAAAAACATAATTTTTTTGATGTTGACGATAATAGTCATTTTAAGTAGATTTGTTGAAATCACTTTTTGAATATGATATCTCTCAAATGGCCGCCTTGAGCCTGTACGGCGTATTGTGCCCGTTTTGCAGCATTTTCCATAGTTTTAGCTAACATTTCGGCTGGAATAGCGGCTATTTCCTCACGGATGTTGTTCTAGAGCTCTTCTAAGGTCTTTGGCTTATCAATATAAACCTTTGATTTTAAATATCCCCACAGGAAGAAGTCAGGTGGCGTTAAATCGGGCGAACGCGATGGCCAGTCAAAATCGCCATTTTTCGACATCAAACGACGAGGAAACAATCTCTTCAAAAAATCGATTGTAGTGCGAGCTGTGTGTGGTGGAGCGCCGTCTTGTTGAAATCAGAACTGCCTCATACGCTTTCGACGAATAATTTGCATCACAAAAGTGGTTATCATATCCCGATAACGCTCCTGATTGACGGTAATAGCTTGACCATCTTCATTTTCGAAAAAAAACGGCCCAATAATCGTTTTCGCACTAACGCCGCACCAAACAGTGACTTTTTCGTCGTAAAGAGGTACCTCTTGAATTTCGTGAGGATTTTCAGTGGCGTTAATACGGCAATTTTGATTGTTTACCGTCCCATTCAATAAGAAATGAGCCTCATCGGACATGATCATTTCGTTCCAAAATTGCTTGGCATCTTCAGTCATTTCGATGACTCTTTGGGCCCATTCCAGTCTACGAAGCTTGTCCGCAGGCAACAATTGAATTTTGTCAATTGAATCTTATACGGGAATAAATGCAAATCAATGCGGATAATTCGTTGTAAAGTGGTCCGAGCAATGTCCAACTGCTGAGAACGGCGATTTTGGGATGTCCTTGGCGACGTCTCAACACTGGCCCGAAAATTTAAACAAGTGTGAGATATACTTTTCCGAACATCGACGAATACATTTTCGAACTGGCAGGTTCTAAAATTTCCATCACATTAGTTTCTAACTAGGCTTCTAGATGATTCCTTTAGACTTAGAATATTTGAAGTTATATCACCGACGATAACGGTTTCTGTTATTGTTCCTTGCTATAGGGTGTCCGATTGCAGAATTAGAAATTAGAAAAAGGGATTACTAATGACAAAAGTTTATTTCAATAACTATTACAAAGAAGACAAGTGCGGATTTAATTTTTTTAATAATATGCTCTTATGTTGACCATTAGTCAAATACAGGAAATCAGGAGATTTGGGTGGCTAGGATATGTCACCGAAGTTAGGGAAGAAATCTCGCAGAAGCACCATTATTTCTCTGGCCGTGTGAAGTAACTGTTGATGTTTTAATAATTGGTTCTATCCTTTAGAAATCTTCGGGAACATCACACCCATGAACGAAATTGAATATCGACGCCTCCAGATCTGATGCTGCAGCACGAAGGAACTATATTACCTATACGGCAACCTCAAAAAATGGCACACAAACAAATTATACTCGGATCGAGAAAGAATAGAAACGTTGTAGAAACCGACCATAAACTATTGGTTACACTTGTCAAAAGGGAGCCCAGGAAGCAGAAATACAAAGCAAGGAGCGTGATTACATTTATCATGACAAATGTCACACACGTTATTTGTTCCTTTCTTTCTCACTTCCTCTACGTGGCGTCCCTTGGATAGTCTACGAACATCCGTCCGTAGTGAACTAATGTTTACAGCGAGCCTCCAAGCTTTAATAATTTTGCGTCGGATTTGAGGCCCACCATGTAAAAGAACCCATCCAATGAAAGATCCAAATAAGCCTCGGATAAGGTTTCCTCCTGTTGACGACGAACTCCAATTACGTTTTTCGGACACCGATTTGAGGATATGCACCTGGCACGCCAGAACCCTTTACGGATTGGGTACCAGCTGGTTGATGCCATCAACGAACACAAGGCTGACATCGCCACGCTTCGGGAAATGCAATGGATGGATACTCCAAAAAGCCTTCCTCTGGCGTCAAGTACAACTGCCATGAAACGAAGCACGAATTCGAAGTTAGCTTTACGGTAGGCCAGAGACTGCGCCACCACGCCTTCCGAGTCAAGGTTAGATTCCACAACTTCAGCCTCATCTCTGTGCACGCCCTGACGTACGAGAAGTCATCGTTCCACAGAATGCTTCTATTAAAGGCTGGAAGAAGCCTACGACCACTGCCCTTGTTACGTTTACGT
The DNA here is from genome assembly GCF_028408465.1 of Anastrepha ludens. Taxonomy (NCBI): domain Eukaryota; kingdom Metazoa; phylum Arthropoda; class Insecta; order Diptera; family Tephritidae; genus Anastrepha; species Anastrepha ludens. The sequence continues at coordinate 74,755,155 of NC_071503.1, read as the reverse complement.
CTTTAATGCCAAGGCGGGCAAGAAGAAGTCTTTGGCTCAACAGCGTACACGACGAAACTACGGTACGAGGCCGATCGACTTTGCCGCGGCGAGAAGCATGGGAGGAAGTAGCACCAGACACCAGCATGTGCTTGACGTGCGCACGATCCGAGGAGCCAACATAAGCTTGGAATAAGCTTGCTTAACATCGCATATAAGGTCTTCCCGAGCGTATTGTGTGAGCCAATGAAGCCCATCGTCAACAAACTTATTGGGCCTTAGCAGTGCAACTTCAGACCTGCTAATTACAACATAGACCTAATCTTCACAATACGCCCAATCCTGAAGTAGACCTGCGCAAAAAATCTTGACACACACCATCTTTTCGTCGATTTTAAAGCCGCCTGTGATAACACCGATAGAAATCACCTCTATGCCGCTATGTCTGAGCTTGATATCCCCGTAAAACTAATACGGTTGTGTAATATGACGTTGAGCGCTATTTTAATCTTTGTCAGAATTGGAATAGGTAACCTCTCCGAGTCGTTCTATGCCAAACGAGGTTTGAGACAAGATGATTCTCCATATTGTGATTTTTTCAACATCTTGCTGGATAAGATAGTACAACTTAAATCAGAAAATTGCCAACTAAAATCCAACACTGAGAAAAATGCATATGAAAAACAAAATACAAATGCTAAAAAACCGATGAGGAAGAGCTAACCCGTGAAACAGAATGGATACTAAAACAGAAATCAAAAAGAGGAAGGCTGTTTCTTCCGCCGAACTATTAAAATCTACTTCAACCATTAAGAATCCACAAGGAAGTAAGGAAGTCCCCTCGACCTCCTCCTATAATGGTATCAACAGCTCTTAATAGACCGAAAGATGAGGCGAGCGAAGAATTTTTAATCAAACTGCTCAGTAATAAATATTACAAAGTAATAGCATGGCGGCCGCCGTAGCCGAAGGGGCTGGTGTGTGATTACCATTCCGAATTCACAGAGAGAACGTAGGTTCAAATCTTCTTGAAACACCAAAATTAAGAAAAACTTTTTCTAATAGCGGTCGCCCCTAGGCAGGCAATGGCAAACCTCCGAGTGTATTTCTGCCATGAAAAAGCTCCTCATAAAAATATCTGCCGTTCGGAGCCGGCTTAGAATTGTAGGTCCCTCCTTTTGTGGAATAACATCAAGACGCACACCACAAATAAGAGGAGGAGCTCGGCCAAACACCCAAAAAGGGTGTACTCCACTCAAGCATATAATTTCTGACTTGGAAAAAACAGGTATTAAAAATAACCAACACGGTAAATAAATTAAAATGGAAAACTAAGCTAAGCAACCGCTTGATATGTTCCTTCTTACGTTTGAAACTTCGGAAGACATAAATAAAATAAACAATATAAAAACCATACTGCACTTAATAGTCAACATTGAACCAGTTAGGCAATCAGAGTTTCTACCTCAGTGTAAGTTTTGTCAATCCTTTGGACACACCCACAACTACTGCAGATGTGTGAAGTGCGCCGGAAAGCACAAAACTCCTCTTTGCACAAAATCGGAGGAACAACAACCGAAATGTTGCAACTGTGGTGAAGCCCATCCAGCTAGTTACAAAGGTTGCATAGTTGTGAAAGAGCTACAAAAAATACGCGACAAGCAAACTAACAAACATAAGGGTAATATCGAAGCTCCAAGCCCAAACGCATAAGTATTTAAAACCAATGTTAAAAATGTGCTACTTATAACTAAAAAAAATAAGCACTATTATCATCAGATACGGCGCCTAAGGTACTTACCATACATTTGCAGGAACTTTAAAAGCCAACAAAACAAAAGAACAAAACGTTTTGAAACGGATATTTTGATACTCGGAAAAAGACTGCAAAATGTCGAAAATTGTCTGCACTTTAAGCCAATAATGCCAAAATTTTTTAAAGTAATGCTATAGAACGGGGCTGGCGAAATCCTCCACTGAACCCTCCCCGAGGGTGCCAGCTGGTAATAAGTACCACAGTTTTCCTATTTTCAGGAGGTACTTAGCTAAGTTAAGGGTACTATGGGTAGGGTTCGATACTCCTCAATAGTACAGCACTACTCAAAGTACCTTTAACGTGGTCGGGGGTGAAGGGCTGGATTAAGGTGTGATGGGACCCGTGCCGAGAATCTGTCAGGCTTGGGGCCCTTCTAATAAATAACCAAGTCTCGAACGGAGCTTACGGATAACTGGCGTCCTCCGTAATAATTAGCCTTACCCGTGTAGTTCGGAGCTATGCACGGGCGGACATCCTTTCTCCGACACTCGTGGGTCCAAAATGCAAACAGACTTTAAAAAAATAAATAAAAAAAAGGAGATCGGTCCTCCTTCTAATAGACCGACAGGAACAAACAGTTCCGCAACAAGAGCAACGGTCGCACCGGGCTCAAAGAAAACGCCATCCATCGGCTTAATAAGTCGATCCAAACATATAGCGATAGCCTCAGCGAAAGCGAGGACAACTGATACGCACTCAGAACTGGACACAGGTCCAAGTTCAAGTAGGGGGCACTAGCCCGGCAGTCAACTGCGATTCAGCCCCCAAAAACGGTCCCGACCGGAAGCAATGCTACTGCTAGCTCCGGTACCGAAGGATGGCCGCTTGTGAGGGTGGTAGATCCAGCGAAAGCGAGCTACCAGGATCGCAGAAACGCAGCTAGGCTCCTAAGGAGGGTGCACGAAACTCACCCAAAGGAAGGTGAAATGTCACAGGAGTTGAAAGAGGCGATTGATAGAGCGAAAGCGATCATTCCTGATTTCAACCCCGACTTCAAACCAACACAATCGGCTCCAAAAGATCATTTGCGGAAGTTGCAAAAGACCGAATTATCATAGGAGTCCTGGACGAGAACCACCCGGAAGGTATGATCCCCAAGGCCCAGTGGAAATGGATCGAGGCCGAGCTAACGAAAGTGGCACTGAAGGTTATTCTGGAGAACCCCGGCCCCCCGCCTGCGTGCGAAGACTTAGGCTGGCACCAAGGCCAGATAAAAATTATAGCATGCGACGATGAGAGATCGGTTCAACTGTATAAAGAGGCCATCTCCAAAGTCGGCGAAGTGTACCCAAATGCCCAGCTGGTGGTCGTGGACAGGAAGGATATTCCGTCCAGGCTGCGAGCAAGGGTTTGGTTACCTTCAACCGTCGAAGACCCGGAAGAGATTATGAAGCTCATTCGGGTCTGCAATCCGGACATCCCAACGCAGGAATGGAGGTATGTCAAAACTCTCACCAACAAAAATAGCGCGGAAGAATCGAAAGAGCAGAAGCGCGCCACCATGCAGGCTCTCCTGCTCCTCACAGAGAACTCAATCGAACCATTAGCGAAATGCGATGGGCAACTAAGATACGGTTTTGTAAAGGTGAAGCTTCACATTTACAAAATCGACACAGATGCAATAGAGTTCCTCGCCACTAAGGAAGGTGAAAAGCACATGGGCGAACAAGAACCCATGAGCGAAACCGAGCCAATGAGCGAAGACGACCGGCCCACCGAAGAAGAATACGCCTCTTCAGGCTCAGAAATGGGCTTAGGGAGGCTGTACTTCGAACGGGAGGGTAAGTATCACACACAACAGCGTAAGTATTCCGAAAGGGAACTTTTATGCGAAAGCAAAGAAGACCCAGACATAACGCTAACAGCTGATGCATCTTCTACAGATAAACCTTCATCACTGTAAAGAAGCCTGCCTTGCCCTCCTGGAGCGTCTGGCAGAAGATCAGCCGGACGTAGTCCTCATCCAGGAACCCTGGGTACGGAATGGCGAAATCTGCGGTCTGAGGACATCAGGGTATAAAGTATACAAGACCAATTGTGAAGGTACTAAAAGAGCATGCATAATGGCAAAAGGACATCTTAATATATTTATGACTCAAAATTTCAGTAACGCAGATACTACGACGGTTAGCTGGGAAGTGCGCGGAAGCAACATCTGGCTAACCTCGTTCTATTTCGCCGGAGACGACACAGGTCCACTGCCGTCGCCACTAATAAGAAGCCTTGTGGAAGACTGCAAAGCACACAATCGCAAACTAGCCCTAGAAGGTGATGCCAATGCCTACCATACCGTATGGGGGACCTCGGATACAAACGAACGAGGTGAGTCTCTCTTTAATTATATTATATGTAGTAAGCTTTTAGTGTGTAACAAAGGCAACGAATCTACATTTATTACGCGCAATAGACAAGAAGTTCTTGATATTACGCTAGTTTGTCAAACCCTCTACGGAAAGATGACGCAGTGGAGGGTTCTGAATGAACACTCTTACTCCGATCATCGTTACATAGAAATAAAATTTGGGGGAAACAGCTCACGGGCCCCGCCCGCCAGCAGGAACTTGAAAAAGACCAACTGGCATATATATAAACGGGAACTTAAGGAAAGACTTCCAAATTCCCAAAATATTACTATTGAAGACAGAGAATCATTGAACGAACACGTACAAATCCTTACGGAGGTCTGTAGAACTGCGCTAAACAAGGCTTGCCCCTTAATTAAGTATAAGGGGAAGAAAAAGCCGCCCTGGTGGTCAGAAGACCTGTCTACACTAAGAAACGACAGCAGCAGACAGTTTAATAGAGCGAAAGCGACACGAGAGAGTAAAGACTGGGACTGCTACTACAGTAAGCTAAAAATTTACAAAAAAGAAGTTAGGAAAGCGAAAAGGTCTGGTTGGAGAACGTTCTGTGAAGAAATTGAAGGAACCACAGAGGCCTCCAGACTGCGTAAAATCCTTTCAAAAAAACACAATCCCACCGGATACCTCCAAAAACCGGACAGGAGTTGGACTACTTCGAGTGACGAAACTCTGAAGTTGCTAGTGGACACACACTTTCCCAGCAACGAATCATCTAACGTGTTAATCAACAATAGTACAGAAAGACCAAACTCTGACATTGAAGAAATAATCACTGAAACTAGGATAGCCTGGGCAGTGAACACGTTCAAACCATTTAAATCACCGGGCCCAGATGGATTATTCCCGGCCCAAATACAACATTCACTTAACTACATCATGGAGTGGCTGACGGCCATATTTAAGGCTGCTCTGAAACTGAAAAGTGTCCCATCAGTATGGAAAGAGGTAAAAGTGGTCTTTATCCCTAAAGCGGGAAAAAGTTCACACACAACACCTAAGGATTTCAGGCCAATTAGCCTATCCTCCTTTCTGCTAAAAACATTGGAAAGAATTTTAGAAGAGCATATTAAGGCTAACATCAGCCCTAATAAGCTCAGCATCTCACAACATGCGTACTGTAAAGGGAAATCAACTGAAACAGCACTTAACTCACTTGTTACAGAAATCGAGAAGTCAATGGATAATAAAGAATTCACACTGGTAGCCTTTCTAGATATCGAGGGCGCATTCAACAACATTCTACCGGATACCATAATAAAGGCACTGACGGATTTCGGGATCTCTGGTGCTCTGGTTGAGTTCATCAAAAACATGCTCTTGAGCAGATTTGTGATCGCAACCCTAGGGGCCTCAGAGATCGAGAAAAAAGTTAGTAGAGGAACACCTCAAGGCGGTGTGCTGTCCCCTCTCCTATGGGTGCTGGCACTAAACTCATTGCTAAAGAGCCTAGAGGAGAGAGGACAACACGTCGTAGCATATGCGGACGATGTTGCAATGGTAGTAAGAGGGAAATTCCTCAATACACTTAGAGAAGTCATGCAAGATTTACTAAACATGGTTGAAAACTGGTCAAAAGCAAATGGGCTAAGAGTCAACCCCAATAAAACTGAACTCATCCTATTTACCAGGAAGCATAAAATTCCAAATATAGCTCCTCCGACCCTAGGTGGAACGGCACTGTCATTTAGTGATGAGGCCCGCTACTTAGGTCTAATACTAGACCGAAAGCTAACTTGGAAGGCAAATGTCGAAGATAGAGTAAAAAGGGCGACAATAGCACTATACTCTTGTAAACAGCTGATAGGACTAAGTTGGGGTCTCTCCCCATCTATCGTATACTGGCTTTACACGGCAATTGTCAGACCAATCCTAACATACGGCATATTAGTATGGTGGCCAGCTTTAGATAAATTGTACATCAAAAGAACCATGGCACACGTACAAAGAATGGCCAGTCTTTGCATCTGCGGGGCCCTTAGGACTACACCCACAGAGGCACTAAATATTATGCTTAACATTTTACCAATAGAGCAGTACGGTAAGCAAACAGCTGCCAAAGCAACTCTCAGACTAAGAGAAGTCGGCCTACTCAGAACGTACCAAAGAGGGCACTCCTCAATTTTATAACAATTCCCCTGCATTCCCAGCACAACGGATTTCTGTAGGACCAAGGACATCAATTTCGATAAATCCTTTGTCACAGTATTTCCTTCCAAAGAGGAATGGGATAACGGGCTCATTGTTAAGATAAATGACTTAAACATCTACACAGATGGCTCAAAACTGGACAACCAAGTAGGTGGAGGGGTCTACTCCGACAAACTCGGAGTATGCCAATCATTTCGCTTACCTGATCATTGCAGTGTATTTCAGGCGGAAGTCACTGCCATAAAAGAGGGACTTAAAGAAATAAAAACGAGAGTATTATTCGCAAATGAAGTCTTCATTTACTCGGACAATCAAGCAGCAATAAAAGCGCTGGAATCAAAAACACACTCGTCAAAAACAGTTCTAGAATGTTTTAAACTACTAGATGACGTATCTAAGCGCTACAAGGTGCACCTTATCTGGGTACCAGGCCACAGGAACATCGCAGGAAACTGCAAGGCGGATGAACTTGCAAGAACCGGTACAAAGCTCGATCTCGAACCCTACAAGGCGCTGATACCCATGCCCATAGCCACTTGTAAATTACTTATAGACAGGGAAACCATCAAAAAGGTAAATACAATCTGGCAAAACCTCACAACATGCGAACTAAGCAGACAGACATGGCCGAACTGGAACAGCGGTCGATCGAAGATCTTGCTAAGATTCAACAGAGAATCTATAAGAAAAATGATAGGTGTTTTAACTGGTCATTGTTTAATAGGCAGCCACGCTAGAAGGTTAGGACTCCCTTACTTCGATTTCTGTAGAAGCTGTCTTAATACAGAAGAAGAGGAAACAGTCAGACACCTTTTATGTGAGTGTGAAAGCCTAGCTATGAGAAGGCTGCGCACTCTCGATACAGCATTTCTAACCGATGTAGCGGACATAGCCCATCTAAAACTAACGAAGCTCTGCTCGTTTATTAAAGCAACCGGATGGTTTGAAAAGGAACACGTAGAGTAAGGATAAGCTCCAGTGGTATCACAATGGACCTGCCGAAGGTCTAAGTGTGTCTTACGACAACCACCCTACCTACCTACCTACCTACCTATAGAACGCAAATGGCCTTTTAAAGCATCAAGAAGAGCTGGACTTTATTTTAGATTCACAAAAGGTTTACGCATGCTTGATAGCAGAGACATACTTCACAAAGGACTCATCAATAAATTAAAATTGTCAATTAACGCGGTATATAGCCCGTTATAACCTACATACTGAGAAACACAACTCACAACGACCAAAGGTAAAGAACTTTACGACGCACATTCCCATGGCAGCCGGTTATACGTTACCGGAATGACTCGGGTTTTTCCCGACCAAGGGCTCCGGCCCCAGTAAACTAGCCCTGTCTAATGTACCGTATCCCAGCCCCAATCTATCGTCACAGGAGCAATCTCTCTCAGCATGTTTGCTCCAAATACTTCTCTTCAGGGCTGGTATTGAACCCAACCCTGTACCAGAAGTATTCTACTACTGTATATGCCACAAATGGCTCCCCCCGAACTTCCCCTCGGTTAGGAGCAACAAGTGCCATCATAAGACCTTTTCAGGCTTTAAGACCCACAGGGAGTGGTCCACAAGGTATGTGCAACACAACTCCCCCATCGACCCACAACCCTCCTACTCCTATCCCAGTGCAGCTCTTGGTCCCCACACAGTCTGTTCCGTGTGTCAGACCAGAGCTCCTCGGAGCCTGACAACAGTCAAGTGCAATTCTTGTAATGGCTGGTGCCACTTTCGGAGGTGCTCTGGCCTGCGCACCACCCGTGAGTCGACCTACTGCAGAGCTCTGTACCCGCAACCGCACCCGTGGCGCGGCTGCCCGTCATCATCAGGCCACAACAACTATTGCGGAGCGCACAGCAGGGACAACGCAGACAACATCCCGCGTCCCTCACCCCCCGTGTTACGGCCATACTCCCGAGGAGTTTCAAACTCCTCCAACTGTACTGCAATGGACTCATGAGCAAGATAGACGAGATAGTCGACTTCATGAGCCATCATGGAATCAAGATACCTGTGGTCCAAGAGACACAACTGCACGCTAGCTCCTCCCTGATCACTAAGGATGGCTACAACGTGCACAGAAAGGATCGCGAGCGACACAAAGGTGGGGGCCGAGCGCTCATAGTTCACCATACAGTGCAGTATCGTCTCATCGATGAAGGCATCGACCGCAGGGACAGCACTTTAGAATGTTAAGGTAAAGATGTCCGGTCTGGCGATACCGAGCTCGAAATTTATAGTATCATATACATCAAATTTTACATGGCCCACCCTATAGGTGCGCTTATCAGGGGTGAAAACTGATTGGTAGTAGATGATCATAGGGGACATTATTTGGCAGAGCAAATAGACGACTCGACATTCAACACTGTAAACGACAACGCCCCCACTAGGGTCGAGGGAAATTGCAGCAGCTCGCCTGACATCACATCTGCTAGCGCCGGTCTGATAAACAGCATAACCTGACGACATATGCTACGCTTTCCCCATTCCCACCGATGTGCGATAAAGGATCTCAATTTGGAGATCCGGCCACTGGTAATCCGACACAAGCGGACCAAATGGGAAGAGCATCTGAAGTCCTGCAAGTTCACTTCTGGTGTGAGCAAGCTCTGGTCCACCGTAAGGTCCGTGTCGAACCCGACGAAGTACAACGGCAAGGTGGATATCATCTTCAACGGTTGTACTGCGTCGGATCCGAAGAGATGCGCGAGCTATTTTAGCCGGCCGACAGATCCAAACGTAGTGCCACCAGACGGCTGCACAAACTGGCATACAACATACAACTCCATTGGGAGTAGAATGCCTCACTAGGGTCTTCAATATGTCCATGGCCACTCTCATCATTCCTGAGAAGTGAAAGTCAGGGAGAGTGGTCCCACTACTGAAACGTAGGAAACCCGCCAACCAAGGGGCCCCTTATCGTCCGATAACTCTCCTTTCCCCAGTAGTAAAGACGCTTGAAGCCCTTTTACTCCCACTCTTTACGAAACATCTGACCCCAGGCTCACAGCAGCATGGCTTCCGAAGAGTGCACAGCACCACCACGGCACTCACCGTCATTGACACTCAGGTAAACCGAGGACTCAACCAAAACCACCCCTGCTAGAGGAGCGTTGGAGCTAAAAAGGGCTTTCGCAACAGTCAGCCATGCCACGCTACTTGATGACATTTTACAGTTGACTCTCCCGCCAGGGCTGAAGAGGTGGACACCGAACTACCTGAGTGGTCGTCATTCGTCGGTGCTATTTCGAGACCAAACCTCAAAACAGAGGAAAATAAAGCAATGAGTTCCGTTGTGTCCTTTCCCCCTTGCTTTTTAACTTCTAGATCTCGAAACTCCTCCAGCCACCAGAGGGAGTCTCCCTGGTCTCTTACGCCGACGACTGCACGATAATGGCGTCCGGCAATGACATTGATCCTTATCATGTCGTTCTCCTTACCGCGGGGATCAGGCTTAAGTGGTGATTTAACCCCATGTTATGGAGATTAACTTACCATGAACTAAGTGGGCAGCTTCATATAGGAACTCGGTATCCACCCATCCACGGAACGGCGGAAGTGGTGGCCACCCAAGTACTATGTGGAGATTACTGTAGCGACAACCTGGCAGAAGGTATAAAATGCATTTATTTCTTGCAATGTGGAGGTTAAACAAGGATCTCTCTGCACGACGTAACTCACTTTTGGGAAATCTTCCCGTCATGCAATCGACGGCTCGGGCATCGGATGTGCAGTCCCGAGCCCCACACCCACTTATGACCGAAACTGACACCCAGGATTCCGGAGGAGGCGCACTACTAGTGGTGAAACATGGCACATTGGCTATGCCAATGGAGAGTCGGGTGAGTGTGAGCGATACACCGTCGTCGAAACGATCCGAAGCAACTGAAAAAGTTGTGGAGGATGTGGAGGTGGCGGACAATCTCTCAGTATATCAGTAAATCAGGTAAGTATCTGTAACACGGCTGAAGTTATTCGAGATTCGAACGCAGGTGCTGGTCTATCCGAAAGGCAGATCAAACGAAGAAAATAGAGTGCGAAGAAAGCCGAAGCATTAGCTAAGGCAAGTACTCAAGCTCCGTCAACTTCGACACCTGTAATGGAAACGGGAAATCGTGGCAGAACAACGAATTCCTCTGTAATGTTGCACTCTTCCGGAAACGAAATAGGATCTGTGCCAACGACCGGGAAGAAGAGAAAGGCAAAGAATAAGAAAGGCGAGAGACGGAAGTCGGAAATACCTGCATCCGTGACCCAATCCAAGGCAGACAAACCTTTACCTGACAAGTCAAAGGCTAAGGGACTTCTAATGCCGAATGACACTCTTCGGTCAACGTCTGGCGATTCTTTCGCGAGAATGGCAGCAAAGGAAATGACGGTAGAGATACATACCGACAAACAAGACGGTCAACTGTCCAAAGGGCAACAAGACTATCTTGACAGCGATCATTGGAAAGCTGTCGGTGAGTCAAAAGACGCTCCGAATTTAAGCGTTGTGGACGGAATCGTAAAGGTGCACTGGCTGGAAAAAGAGATAGGAAAAATTCCAGTCTGCGAAAACAGCAAGTTCATTCTTGGAGTGGCTGGTAGGACGAGTGTCTGGACTCATGACTGAATTAATATTTACACAGATATATCAGCAGCATAGCAAAGCATCTACGGCTCTCCTGTGCCGTAGGCATGCAAAACTGCAAACAAACCCACACATAATAATAATATAAGAACCATGGGTATGTCAGAAGCGTATCTCTGTCGTCTTATCGAATTCCGACTGGAAATTGATACAATATCTATACCTTCCGGTAGGAATCCTCGAAATGTGGGCTGGAACAGGTATGATGAGCTTGTAACAGAGCGATTACCAAACCTGAAAAACTCAAATTAACAGAAATCATTGAAGATCCTCCTGAGAAATTAGAAGGTACTTTAATCAATTGATTTGAGGAACTGTGCCCACTCAGGCAAAGTAGACAGGAGAAAGCGGTTCCTTGGTGAAACAGTGAACCGTCGAAGCTTCGTGTATGGTCCAGAAAACTTCTTAATAAGGCCTTAAAAACCCAAACAAAGAGAATATAAGAACAAAGTCCGGAAAGTCAAACTTGAATCTTATGGAAATTTCTCCAGTAACGTCGAAGAAATGAGAGAAACACCGATACTTAGTAAGGTCCATCATCTAGACCACTCAGTAAGGCTGAATTCCATTAGAAAACCTGATGGTTCATACACCATTTCCAAATCGGAAACGTTTAGTGCTCTACTCGAAACCCACTTTCCATAGTAGTATTTATTCCAAAACCAGGAAAAGACGACTATTCCCTAGCAAAATGTTTTAGACCAATCAGTTTGACATCGTTCGTGTTGAAAAGTCTAGAACGAGTGGTGGAGAAATATATTCGAGTGGGGGTATCGCCGAGAAGTCCACTTACACGATCTTGTTAGCAAGATTGAAGCCGGGCTGGAAGTTGACGAGTACGCAATGGGCGTGTTCGTAGGCATTGAGAGGGCTTTTGATAATGTCACTTTTGGCTCAATATATTCTTCTGCCGAACGGCATTAACTCCGTGTCAAGCCATTGTAAAATGGACATACTCCAGGCTCTCTGAGTGGCTGTTAACCGCTGGTGAGAACAGTGACGAACTAATCATCGTCAGGGCTAAGCAAAGATGTCTCCAAGGGTGTGTTCTTTCTCCGCTGCTGTGGTTCTTAGTTGTATACTATCACACGGGGATCTGCGGGAACGCGGTTTTCATGTCCATCATGGACTCAGGCTTCAAACACTGAAAGGTGTGACACTTGCTCTTTCCTATGGATATACATAGACAGAACTTATCAGACCAATCATCACTGACGCCCCTGTGGTATGGTGGCGACGGAGCATGGTTAAGTCCACAATCCGGGAACTATACAGGCTGTCTGTTTATGCATTACGGGTGTCATGAGTACATCCTCTGGTGATGCCCTAAATGCTATGCTTAATTCGCTCCCCTTCGATCTTAAGATGCAACAGGATGCAAAAAAAGCAATGGTTAATATGGTTGCTGGCCCGAAGACGGAATTTCGGGACACAGAGAAATCCTTAAGTTGCTATCTGAGCAGTATCCACTGTTTTTGGCACCTAAAGGCGACCTGACACCCACAGTTGAAGGAAATTTGATGTCAGATTTCCAATGCGTGAGCAATGGAGCAATTCAAAATGCATTCAGAGTGGTTTGCCGGATATTTTCTTTGCCAATGGGTCCAAGAATGAAATAGGGTCTGGAGCCGGATGGTATTTAAACGATAGTAATAAGTACCTATCACCATGCTATGGGGGAAAATGGCAACTGTTTCCCAACCGAAAGTTTCTGCCATCCTGAAAGTACCCGAATGGATAATCGGGAGGAGGTGGGCGGGAAACAGATTGGAGTTTTCAGTGACAGTCAGGCTGTACTGAAGGCCCTGGAGAACGCGAAGCAAACCTAAAAGATTGTTCAAGAATGTAAGAAGAAGCTTAATTCTGTCGCAAGACAAAAGAAGTTTGTACTTGAATTGGATCAGCGATTATGTAAGCAATCTACATAAAGACCGATGGTCCGGCCTAGAACGCTGCAGAACTGAAAAGTGTTTTGTAACAGGTCCGAACAGAAAACTGTTAAACTTTCCACTTAAAGTTGAAAGGAAAGACGTTCGGTTAATGGTCAGTATTATTACAGCATACAACCCATGAGGTCAGCATATGACCACCATTGGCATCATTGAGGAAAGGTAAACGACTACCTTGCCTGGCATTCTCTCTTCTTCACTGCGAGGAACCTACAACTTCCCCCCACTAAATCCACGGCGATCCTCTTCACCACCTGGACGAAGGAGGTCAAGCTGTAAACAACCTCAGAATATTAGGAGTTACCTTCGAGAGCTTGCAGGAAGTTCGGAACTCCCTCAGATGACGAGTTCTTGGCCTATCATCAACCTACTATATCCGCTGATGCTAAGGGGCAAAAGCGTCAATACGTTAAAAACGCCCCGTCTCGATGTTGAATGTAGAATGTCATGTCAAGTCATGAAAGGTGGATTACAAAGAACAATAATAAACAGTTTAGTGCGAGCACTCGAACTATTAAACATGGTGTCAGAGCAAACGGACTCTCGAAACAAAGAATAATTAATTCAAACTGATTTATAAAAAACCTTAAAATGTACAGTGAAGACGTTAAAAAAGAAGGTTGAGTTACTGAAAGAGCAGGTAACGCAGCAAGTGAATGCAGCTCAAACTTCTGCAACTGGTACAGTGAAGAAGGAAAGATTTAACGTAGCAGCAAGCGTCCCATTATCTAGCGTGCCAGAAAGCATCGGAGGTGACTCAGTGGCAATTTTAAATTCTTCAAAAAACCAAGGGAAATATATGTGACGGCAATTGGATTAAATCATTCCGTAGAAGAGGTAAAAAATCTCATCTACTATCAACGATCGGGGAAAAGTGCCTTCGAATATTCTTCAATTCGCCGCTAACAGAAGAAAGCACGGCTTCTGCAGAGAACATTCTAGGAAGAATCGAAAGATACCTCACGCCTACAATAAACAAACGAAACAAGCGCGCACTGTTCAATCTAGGAAAGCAGGAGGACGAAGAGCCGATCGACGAGGCGAAGTGAAGTTGCAACTCGACAGAAAAGGTAAGCCAATAGAAGAAACCTGCTAAGATCATAACGAGAATTTGCAATATCTTTTTCAAAGACTGAGAGAAAAAAATTGTAAACGTAACAGAGAAAAAATGAATCTATGTAAAATCGAACTAAAATTTGTCGGGTATATACTGTCAAAAGATGGGCTAAAAGCAGACAAGGCAAAAATAGAAGCGATCAAAAGCATACCTGCTCCAAGGGATCCAGGAAGCCTATACAGATTTTTGGGTTTGGTGACTTATCTGTCGAGTTACTTGTATGCCGCGACGTCTGAATTTGGTATCCCCGCAAAACCAATACGGCTATGCGAGATGACGTTGCTCATCACCAGCAGCGCCGTCAGAAGTGGGAAGGACCTCTCCGAGCCGTTTGATACCAAACGAGGTTTCAGACAGGGTGACTCGCTGTCGTGTGACTTCTTAAATCTGATGTTGGAAAGCATCGTAAGAGCCGTAGAACTTAATCGCTGTTATTATATTTGACAAGAGCGTGCAATTGTTGGCACATGCCTTAACAACCGCGCTGTTAGTTCTGACTTCTCCAAACTGGATAGAGAGGCAAACCGAATGGGTCTGGTGATGAACGAGAACAAACTGTCGTCAAACAAACAGTTGGCGCACTCGCGTATCGGAACCCACGTCACTGTTGACAGTTATAATTTTGAAGACCTCGAGCATTTAGGAACCAGCATTAACACCGACAACAATGTCAGCCTTGAAATGCAACGCAGAATCTCTCTTGCCTACAAGTGCTACTTTTGACTAAATAGGCAACTGAGCAGTAAAGTCCTCTCTCGACGAACAAAACTAACTAACTAACTAACGTATGGCGCAGCAGCGTGGACGATGACAACATCCGATGAAGTGGCGCCTGGAGTGTTTGAAAGAATGATTCTGCGCAAGATTTTTCGACCTTTGCACGTGGGCAACGACGAATATCGCACGGATTGGAACGATGAGCTGTATGAGCTTTACGACGGCATAGACATAGTACAGAGAATAAAGGTCCAGCGGCTACGCTGGCTGGGTCATGTTGTCCGAATGGATTGTTTTTTTTTTTGTCGGGTCAACTAGCAAGTGCAGACATTAATTAAGTCCATTGTACTACACTTGGATTCCCTTTTATTTTTTTTTAAATCTTCCCGATCTCCGAAGAAATCTGAGTAGATCTTGTGGTGCCAAGGAGCCAAGATGGTCGCTTCTTAACCCATCAGTACCAGACACACAGGAAGTGGTCCGCCGTCTCTTCCTCCTCTTCACCAGCTGGATATAGTACACTGTCTGAGATGCGCAACCTTTCCATGTGCTTCGCCCGCAGAAAGTGGCTCGTCATCGGTACAACCAGCCGTCTGCACTCCCCTCTACTTAATGACAGAAGGGTTCGCGACAGCCGATCGGACATGACAGGTAACATCAGTTTAGTCCATCTGCAGTCTCTCCCAGCCTGTCAAGCTCACTTGTGGGTGGTAGTTACCCATTTGCTAACCGTGGCTGTGATGGCCGCAGAGGGGAGTGGCAAAGCGGGCTCCGGGCCAAAGAAGTTGGCCTTAGATCCCATCTTAGCTAAGGAGTCAGAGGTCTCGTTACCCTCGATACCCATGTGTCCCGGGACCCATGTTAGCATCAGAATATTATGTCTACCGACATAGTTCAACCTGGATTTACAGAACTTGGCTACCCCTGATGTGATTGGAGGGCTGTCTAAGGCCATAAGTGTAGCTTGGCTGTCGCTGCAGACACAAATAGACTTGCCTCTCCATCGCTTTTCCACAACAAAGTTCATCGCTTCTTGAACTGCATACACCTCCGCTTGAAACACAGATGCATGCATTCCAAGAGCAAAGTGCAATTTTGTCCCGCTGGATTCCACGTAGACCCCAGAGCCGGATCCATGCTCGATCCTGGTGCCATAAGTAAAAATGCGAAAACAGTGTTTGCCGGGCTCACTTTCTGAGTTAGACCACAACTGAACCTCTGGCAGCACTACACTGTATCTCTCGTCAAGTACGACTCTTAATGGCAATTAGGCAAGGGGCATGGAGAGAATCGTTGGATCGACGTCCATGCCTTCTCTGTTTTCCAATGCCGCAGAGGGGCTGTACCAGTTTCCATTATGTTTCAGCCTGCAGATGGCCTTCAAGGCCTCTCCTTGGATGAAAGCATCACGTGGTGGCAAACCAATCAGAGCATCTGATGCCGGGCCCGAAGTAGTCGGAAAACCTCCGGTGCAACAGATGGCCAAAGTGCGTTGTTGTCTTACGAGACAACTGCTCCTGACTCCCACGAGAGAGAGTATATTCATCCAGACCACTGATGCATAGGTGATAATGGGTCTTATTATAGCCGTGTAGATCCATAGGACCTTGCTAGGAGAAAAGCCCCACGTTTTCCCAAAGACACCTTTGCACTGCCAGAAAGCTGTCAATGCTTTAGATATCTTTGTTTCAACGTGTGATTTCCATAGGAGCTTACTATCGAGGATTACTCCAAGATATTTAATTTCCTTGGATAGCTGGATTGTGACTCCTTTTAGCTTAGGCGGAACGAGTCCACCAAGCTTCCTCCTTCTGGTGAAGAGGTCAATACCAGTCTTGGGGGGATTTGCCGATAGCCCATTCGCACAGCACCAAGTGTCAATCCGATCCAGAGTTTTCTGCACTTTCCTGCAGATGTTTATAAGCGAAGGGCCTGTTACCAAACAAGCAACATCGCAGGCATATGTTTGTACGTAGACTCCCGAATCATTTAAGGTGGTGAATAGAGGATCGATTACCATGCACCAGAGCAATGGAGACAGCAACCGCTTTCGGGGCAGCCTTTGTTAACCCGGGATGACACCAGCAGATCTTCCTCTGCTCGCATCGGAACGAGTCCAATTTACCAGCACCAGGTGTACGCCGTGCCTATTAGCAGAGCTACACATGCTGTGAAAAGTGGCTTTATCTAATGGCCTCTCTATGTCTAAAAAGATGCCCATAGCGTTGTCCCTCCTGTCGATGGCTAGCTCTACCCCAGCAACAAGGTTTTGCAGTGCCGAGTCGCCAGATTTTCCACTCTGATAGGCATGCTGAAATGGAGAGAGAGGGTGAGGCTTCAGCGACTTCTGACGTATGCGCAATTCCACCAGTCGGTTGAGACTTTTCAGCATGAAAGAGGTCATGCTGATGGGTCTAAAGCTTTCGCGGCTGGTGTAGTCGTCTCTTCCAACCTTTGGGATGAAAGCGACCCTCACCATCCTCCAAGAGCGTGGTATGTAGACCAGTGCCAGGCATGCCGAGAAGATTTTCTTCAGGGCTGCTGTCACTGACCCTGCGCCTTCCTTCAGCATGGCAGGATATATGCCATCTGGTCCGGGCGACTTGTAGCCACCAAAAGATTTGATGACAAATCGAATGGTGGCCTCATTCACCACAGATCATTCACCAGTCATGCCGAGAAGGTGTAACAGCTCTGACAACTGCCTCTATCACTAAGGGCTGTTGCCGACTGACGCTTATCTGATTACCAGGAAAGTGAGATTCCATCAGCAAGCTGAGTGTCTCACTTTGCCGCTCCGTGAAGGATCCATCAGATTTCCTAAGCTTTGCAGTTGGGTTCCTTTTCAGGATCCTAACCAATTTCGCCATGTCACTCAGAGATTCAATACCGCTGCAGAATTCCCTATATGAGGTTCTTTTCGATTCCCAAATAAGCCTCTTGTAGTTCTTCTGAACATCACGGTATCGCTCCCAGTTCTCAGCAAGGTTAGTCTTGAGGGCCCAGTTTAGAAGTTTTCTCGACTCACGCCTCAACATCTGGAGCTCTCGATTCCACCAAGGAACGGGAGTCCGGTTAGGGAGAGGTCGAAATGGGCAGGCTGACTCAAAACATTCAGTTAGTGCAGCGTTGAGATTCTCAACAGCCGCCTCAATGGCCTGTTCTTTTCGAAGTCTTGGTGGCGTAACGTCAAGGTCCCGCAACGCCTCCCTAAACTTCTGTCAGTCTGTTTTTCTGGGGTTTCTAGAGGGCAATGGCATTTGTGCTTCCTCGCCGCACTGAAACTCAATATACCTGTGGTCCGAGAACGAATCTTCGGCAAGGACTCTCCAGTTTTTGATTGGCCACCCAAGTTTTGAGTTTGATAGGGTGAGATGAATCACCTCCTGCCTTCTAGCTTTTACAAACGTTGGCTGTGAGCCCTAGTTATGTATGTCTAGGCAAGAGGACGCGATTAATTCGAGTAGTCGAGAGCCCCGTCCATTGCACTTACTGCTGCCCCAGATTGTATGGTGGGCTCTAGCATCGCAACATAGGATGAGGCCCAGATTGCGCCACTCACAAAACCTCACGAAACTAGCGACTTTCCCGGGTGGTGGCCCTTCCAGATCATCGTAAGGAAAATAAGCAGATGCAATCACAAACTTAGACCATCCGCGTCTACCTCTGCAACACACCTCAGCCGCTACCAGGTCTTGGCTACAGAATTGCTCAAGACCCGTCACAGTGAGATGGGATTATACTATAAGACCGGGCCTAGGTCTACTCGAACTCCTGTCATATAACAACGTGCTCCCTTTTCACACACTTAAGCCACAGAGACGGCCCCTAAAGACCCAGGGCTCTTGCACTGTTGGTATGTGGGGGTCCGAATGGATACAAACGCTCCGGCTCTGAAAGTATTCGATGCGGTACCAGCTGGTGGTGGCAAAGGAAGAGGGAGGAGGCGTTGGAAAGAGCAGGTGGAGAAGGACTTGGCTTCATTGAATGTGTCCAACTGGCTCCGGTTAGCACGAGAAAGAAACGACTGGCGCGCTTTGTTAAACTCGGCGAAAAGCGCGTAAGCGGTTATAGCGCCAATTAAGAAGAAGAAGATTTATCTGTCAAAATTCATATCAAATTTATCGGAAAAAGCATACAATTTACGAAAATTATCGCTCGAGCGCGTTGAATGGCTATGGACAACACAGCATCAAAAAGATTTTCGAAGATTAAAGTCAGACATTACAAGTACTCCGGTTTTAAAGTACAGGGTCAACGATATGAAGTCTTACCTATTCAAAACACCATAACTTTTTTGTGTGAAGTTAGTTTTTATTGATTTTGAAGACAAAATTGTTCAAAAATGATTTTAATTTTAACATATATTCACTTCTGCTCGATATGACCACATTTTGCATTGACTATAGTCTTCAAACGTTCAAAAAATGAGTTGCATGCTGCTCGAATATGGGCTTGAGGTATTTTTTTAGTCCTCACCTTGTTCTCCAAAATGGAACAGATGGAATAGTCCATCGGATTTGCGTCTGGTGAATTCGAAAGCCATTGTGTGGACGAAATGAAGTGTGGAACATGATTTTTTAACCATTCTTGGTTCACACGATTTTTATGAGACGGTGCCGAGTCCTGTTGGAACATCCATGGTCTACGACCGAAATGGTTGCGTGTCCACGGCTCTAAAGCAGCTTCTAAAACATTTTCCCGATAATAAGGCACATTCACTTTCACACCAGGCTCGATAAAAACGATTGGAGAGCGTCTATCAGCGGTCACTGCGGCCCAAACCATTACTTGCGATGGGAAATTGCTTCGAGTGGCCACACGTAGGCTCACATTCTCGTATGAGCGTTTGGTCAAGTAAACTCGATCGTTTTGAGTGTTTATGAACTGCTCAATTGGGAAATTTGTTTCATCAGAAAACACAATGTTAGGAAATTCGCCACGTTCGTGCAAGCGCAACAACTCCTTTGCTCTTTCGGACCGAATTTGTTTTTGCTGGGGTGAAAGATCGCGTGCTTTTTGGAACTTGTAAGCCTTGACCTTGAGCTCATTTTCCAATATGCGCCGAATGCTGTCTTCCGATATTTTCAGGTCTTTGGCCATTTTTCTTCCACTTCGACGTGGATTTCGTTCAAGTCGAGCCTTCATTTTCCGAACCATTTCTGGCGTTGTTGCGGTTATTTTTCGTCCATCTCCATAGCGTTTTGCAATGCTACCAGTATCATTGTAACGTTTTATAGTGCGATACACAAACATTTTATTCACTTTGAGGTGACTGAGCTCACGAACAATGGCTGGTTGTGATTTTCCAGCCAAATATAACGCAATCACACTATTACGTTTGAATTCCATCACAGAAAAAACAAAAATTCAACAAAATTGAGACACAAATGCTTTTGATGGCTTTTAAACAAGATATTGAACTGTTATTAGAACAATTATGACGTTGATGTCATGAGCTGTTTTACAGATGCAAGCAGTGTGAAGTTGGTAACACTTCATATCGTTCACCCTGTACTTCGACACCAAAAAACCAGTAACAATATAAGCCGATGCATCTGATCGTGCACTTGGACCATACTTAGTACAGGGTAATCTACCGGTGGTAAACGCTTCTAGATTTGTATTTGTATGCCGTAAGTTAGGTTATCCTGGTTGGCAATAAGCCACGCATAGACCTTTTGGTCCCTAGCGATACCAGATGGAGACCGACCTCTATGAATACCGCCGAACATTTTTAGACTTAATACAATATGAGCTTATTGCGTTTATTGCTGCTTGAGTGTCCACGTATATATTAATTGTTGAGTTCTTTCTTGTTCTAGTGTAGGCTAGCTCTGCGGCTTTCCCCACAGCTGCCTTATCCCTAGTTTTGAGCAGTAAATACCTGCTCCCACTCCGTCTAAAGTTTTACAGCCGTCCGTATAGATGTGAAAAGTTCTATGGCCAGGCTTCATTCCTTTGTGCCATCCCTCCTCTTCAATTGTAGTGCGAAACCTTCTCTCCCAATTAAAGTACGGCGTCATGTAGTCTGTGCAACCTGAGCTCCACTTTCCTATAGAGCTGTGTTCGAAGGTTCTGCAGGTGAATACCACCGCAGCCACTAATCTCCTCGTGGATTTCGCAGCCAGGTTTTCCGCCATAAGTTCAATAGGTGGCATGCTGAGTACCATTTCCAGCGCCACCGTTGGAGTGGTTTTCATCGCTCCTGTTATGCACAGAGCAGCGAGACGTTGAATCCTTTCCAGTGGCATTAAGTATGAAAAATAATTCGTTGTTGCCTAGCTTCGGGAGGTTCCACGCCGGGACATTGTACTTCCTGGTAAAAAGTACCATGTCCGTTTTTTCCGCGTTTATCCCTAGCCTTGCGCGAGGTGTCCATTGGTGTACCGTGTTATGGGTGTTGTTCATCCCATTACTGATGGTGTCCAGGTACTTTCCCGTAACTACTATAGTTATGTCATCTGCATATGCCACTAGTTTTGGTGCCCCTCCGTCGAGTTTCTGGAGCAGTTCATTTGCTACAAGTAGCCATAATAGCGGCGATAGTACCCCACTGCTAGCTAATAATAGCTGCCTTATCCATAGATAAACCGCGGATTGCACATTAAGTGACTCTATGCTATTTAAAATATCCTCTTTCGTCACGTTGTTAAAGGCCCCTGATATATCTAGAAATACTCCTAGAGCATACTCCTCATATTCTAACGCCTTTTCTATGTTTAGTACAAGTGAGTGAAGTGCAGTTTCAGCAGATCTGTCTTTAGTGTAAGCATGCTGCGCCTTGGATAATTCGTCCGTCGCAATTGTGTCCCTAATGTATGTGTCTAGAATCTTCTCTAACGTTTTCAGGAGAAATGAGGTCAGACTAATGGGCCTGTATTCCTTCGAGTAGAGAGGGCAGCTTTTTCCAGCTTTTGGAATAAACACAACTCTCGCTTCTCTCCACAATACAGGAACGTAGCCGAACCTCAGGTATCCCTTGCATATCGTTTTTAACCATGGTATCACAAGATGGCTTACCGTTTGGAGCATGGCTGGGAAGATTCTATCCAGTCCTGGCGATTTATATGGGTCGAAACTTTGCATAGCCCATTCTATCTTGTTGGTCGTAATTACGTTCGTCGGGATGTCGTGCACAATATCTCCCATAGGTTCGAGATCTGTAGTGTCCACACATCCTGGAAAATGTGTGCTGACTAGGTCTTCTAGAGAGTCCTCACAGCTGTCAGCCCACTCCCCGTTAATTTTTCGTATTGTTCTTTGCATAAACGGGTTCTTGGATAACAGTTTCCTAAGTTGGGCCACTTCGTTAGTGTCTTTCATACTGCTACAGAAGTCTTTCCAAGATTCTCTCTTGGATTTGCGTATCCCTTTCTTGTATACTTTTAGTAGATCCTTGTACTCCTTCCAACAGAACTTATTGTCAGGAACTGTGGCTAACCTATAGAATTCCTGTACCCTACGTCTTTGTGCTCCTAATTCCTTGTTCCACCAAGGAGGTTTCACCTTGCGTCTATTACGTGTTAGGGGCGGTCAGGATTTGCATGCCGTACGTTCGATCAGTATATATGCGGCAAAAATGATGTGACAATAGAGAAACCGACCATCAGCCCTTGACAAAAATCATTACAAGGAGTCAACTTTCTGATATGCCAAAGCGGTTGCAGGTAATGGTGCTTTTGTCAGCAGTGGAGAAATACACCTAACAAAACCAGTCTCGCACCAGCAAAACGAATGTTCTCTCGTTCAACCCGAAGCAGTGTTTCTTGGTCACTGACTGAATACTACCCAAAAGTCCCAGACCAAATATGGAATAAAATAGAACAAAAAAGACTCTCAGCAAAGCAAGAATACGACAAACACACGAGCAATCTGCTTACCTTGAAGGTGGGTGACAAAATAATGGCTAAAATCGAACCAATCGACGAATGGGTGAATGTTACCATCAAGAGCCAGAAGAGGAAAAATTCGTTTATCATCACAACCGACAACGAAGCGCAATATTGCCGAAGCCGAGTTCACCTAAAACTTATTCCGAGCCAGCGCAAAGGAGTAAATGACGATCATCAAGCAGTGACTGTTCACACCGGTAGAGAAACGTCCGTGGATGTAAGCATGGAGCAAAGAACACCAGATCCAGCAAATACTGCACCTGAGGGAGACAGTCCACCGCAAACTACGATGCAACAACCGGCTCCAGAACAGACCATAGATGGGCCACCGTACAACTTAAAACGTCTGCGCCAGCCACTCAGGAGATATGGATATGAATGAGGCGCTTATATATGCATACGTTATTTAAACCTTTTAATTTTTAGTATCTATCTACTACTTTCGAGTATTGCAAAGTTCTAAAAAAAAATTTTTTTGAAGCAGAGGTAGAACTCAAAAGTATAGTAATTGTATTTTCAGTATCTAAAGAAAAGCCGACACTGTAAATCTAATCAAGATGTAATCATTTTGTAAGTTTGTCGTAGTGTTGATAACACTTATTGTGACGTCATGAAAGGTGTGGACAAAGAACAATAATAAACAGTTTAGTGCGAGCACTCGAACTATAAAAACACTAGGTATAAGCTTTACCAGAGGTCTCTCGCTATTCTCGGCAGAATAAGCAAAAATGGGGCCGAGGGTAAAACTCATCCCAAAGACGAGACCGATAAGGTAAGGTGCCTAAAGGTTATCGATGAGTACCTGGCGTTCCCGGCCACCCAGACGACAGAAGCCGTAAAACGCAATCGTTCGCATGATGAGGGCGGTAAAGCTGCGAAAAGCCACAAGATGTCAAACACTGCTTTGATGCCCAAACCCGCCAAACGCGCGTTAAATGAGGGTAACCCCAGGGCATGTATTGTAGCAAAAAAACATCTAAACATCTGAATGCCAGACACACCTTATAGGGGAGTACCGAAACGAATGATCGAGGTGAGTCCTTATATAAATTTATCTTTAATACTAACCTAACAGTATGTAACAGGGGTAATACCCCGTTTAAATATGCCTATTAGAGAGTATATCAACTGCACAACGCCCTTACCTCAAAGGCAAATCTACGGAGACAGCGCTTCACGAGGTAACCCGAACCACAGAGGGGTCCCTAGTAAACAAACAGTATACCATGGCAGCTTTTCTAGACATAGAAGGCGCATTTAATAACGTTAGCGCTGATGTTATCCAAAGGGCGTTAATAGACTTACGGGTGGAAAATTGTATCAGCAATTGGATCATCTCTTTGGTAGAAACCAGGATCATTAGTGCTAATATGGTAATATCAACATAACTAAGAGGGTCCATAGGGGTACTCCACTGAGAGGAGTATTATCTCCACTTCTTTGGTTATGTGTGATTAGCAAAATCTTAATAAAACTTAATAAAGGTGGGGTATAACCGGTGGCGTACGCTGATGATGTGGTGTTAATGGCGTCAGGCGTGTGTCCCAATACGATCAGTGGGATCATTCAAAGGGCATTAGGTGGGCTTAGCTTTTGGGCCAAGGGCTGTGGGCTAAGTTAAGACCCCCGTAAAACAGAGCTTCTGCTTTTTACCACCAGATAAGATAAGGTACGAATCATTACTCTACCAAATCTTAACGGACAAACTCTTCCACTTTCACCCAGTGCAAAGTACTTAGGGGTAATTTTCGACTCCAAATTTAGCTTAAACACTGAAGAACGGTTAAAGAAAGCAGAAATTGCTTTATATGCTTGCAAACGTATGCTTGGAAGAAGATGGGGTATTCAACCTAAGCATACATTATGATTGTACAAAGCGGTTATACGACCAATTTTATCATATGGCTCAGTAGTCTGGTGAAAAGCTAAGGAGAGATTACAACACCATATTACTCGGTAGAATACAAGGATCAGCCCGTGAAATAACAGTCGGCGCACTCAGATCATGATCTAGGGAGGCTCTTAACGCACTGACACACGTTATTGTAATAGGCCTACATATTGAGAAGACGGCAACCAGAAGTATATTTATGTTAAATAAAGTTACAAAATGGATTGTGGTGTTGGACCAGGTTACATACTCTCATAGACTTAAAATTGAAAAATCTGTGCGTCTCCCTAATGTCAGCAGTGTCTTCCAGGCGTAGGTATCTGCAATTGGGGAAGCTTGTAGGGTACTAATCGCAGATATCTCAATATCGTTATTTTTTCGGATAGCCAATCTATAATCCAGGCACTGGATTCAGCTACAACAAGCCGTCATAAGCATTGGGCCACTTTTCGACCGGGTGGAGGATGAGAGGATTTTGCCTCGGGGAACGAGGACACTGACCTTGTGGTGCTGGAAAGAATTGTCGAAGATGATTATTCTGCAGATAAATATTCAGTACACTAAGGTGGCGTCTGCCAATCTATTATTCAACCTCCCCTACTTGGCCCTGCTGGAAAGTTAAGGCTGATGTTAGCCTATACGGCGCATGAGGACGAGGTGGAGCCACCTCCGAGGCTGCTAAGGGAAACCATGGTTGAAGCGAGAGGCAGGGTCACTGCCATAGCCATGCCGTGAATTCCCACGACACCTGCTGGGGAGTTCTAAGATCAATGCGAGCGGTGAATTAGTTTTCGATTTCATTAAAAAAAATCGTTTATTTTCTGCAGGACGAAGGACTCCTTTTCTATTACTGCAACCAGTTAAAAGTTGCTTTGGCCTCTTTCTCATTGTTATACCAAATCTCCGACCATCGGTAAAGAACCTGTTTAAAGGTCTGCACTCATTGGCTTGAAGCTCGACCTCAGTTACGGGCACTGAAATATCCTTAGAAGCTTTGGTTTCATCTTCTTGCCGATGGACCAGTGAATATCCTCGCACAGTCCAAGAGAAATTTTCTCCACTCACATTCCATGAAGAGAAGAGTGGGCCTGATGCAAGATTAGGAGACAGGGCCTGGTGAACCTGCTCACGGATGGCTCGAAACTTTTTCGATCGGTCTACTCTTGGAAAGGCGTGCTTCACGTCAACTCAGCGAGGGCTGGGCAAGTACACAATTTTGTATGGTCGTGAAATCTTTCTGACCACGTGTGGATCGGAAGCGTTCAAGGGATCTTCTAAGCTCACGTATTTTGTAGGTGTCCTCACTGCACACTATCTGCGAGGTATGCATGCTGTGCGACTCGGCATTACTTTCAGATCTTTTGTGTCTGCTGTATAGAAGATAAGGTGGAATAATCACAGCACCTTCCCTTTAGTTTCCCAGCTCTCGCTGGGCTAAGATCTGGTCATCTTGTTTGTATTTTTTCAGCTTAAAGCGATTAACACAACCTTAACTTGGTCATCGTTCGTAACAAATACCCAACCCCCTCCTTCCGTCCTATAAGTTTCCTCCCTCCCACTTTCTTTGCAATGGTATCACCACGCTCATCATTCCTGCTCTGCTATATGGAGCAGAAGCATGGACGATGTCAACCGCAGATGAGAAATTTGTGGAGCCTTCGAGAGAAAAATTCTCCGTTCGATATTTTCCCCCTCCGCCCTAGTGGGGACCACAGGTGGAACAGCGAGCTATATAAGCTACTATACATATATAGGAACACGTACATGGCTAAGCGCGTAAATGTACAGCTGGCTTACGAACAAAGGCGCTCTGGCAAGCTGAATCTACGACACGGCAGAAATACGAGAAAGGGGAAGACCACAACTCCTTTGGAAGGATCAAGTACTCTAAGACCTGTCAGCTCTCGCGATTTCCAATTGACATTAGCGAGCGCAGGACAACAGAAACAGCTGGTGCCCTATTTTGGATTCGGTCAAAACCGACACACGGTTGTAGTGCCACATAAACAATCAAACGAACACTTATAAATAGAGCAACGTATAAGATCCCTAGAGATTTTCATGCCTAGGCTATTTGTGTACAACATTACTGTCATTTAGAAGGCAGGAACGGACTTATTTATAGCCGATACCTTATCCAGAGCACCACCTCTATCCAGTAAGACAGACGGTCATCATAAAACCCTCCTGGGTTTTATATGTAATTTTCTTTTTTCGTGTGAGCCGGCATGACTGCCTTGAAACGACTATGACGGAACCATTCCAAATCGTTTATAGTGTTCATTTGTTTCATTTTGATGTTTATCGTCAGTTTAGTAATGGCTGTTGTTGAAATCAGTCCAAAAACTTCCAGTTGAAAAATTTCAACTTTTCGTTTGTGAAAAAGTGACCAAACATTGCAGAAATTTCTTCAAAAATACAAAACAGGTATGTTTTTCTGTATATTTTTCAATGCAACTATTAGTTATAGTGAAACTGACAAAATAAAAGTGATTTTTGTGAAGTTTTATTGACTGTCTACAGACGGTTATTCCCTATTACGGCTAATTTTTCATATACACATGAGATACTTTTTGTCCACTTTTTGGTACAGAAAAAGTGAATAAAAACGTTCGTTTTTAGCGTACCAAAATTAAGGTTTTATGAATTTTACATGATTTTTTGACGATTATTTATAGTCTGCTGGATAGAAGGTTAAAGAAAGTGTGCTGATAAAAATTGATATAGATGTTAATATAAATTGTAATTTATGTAGTTATTTGACAAGTGACTTTCCCAAACAGTAAATTAGACGAGTTTAGAAATGGAGACGAAGTTTGACACACACTCTGCATTATATGAAAAATTGGCCAGCAAATAAAAAGGAAATTGATAAAGAATTAATGGGTTATTAAAAATTGGAAGATGTCATAATTTGGCTAGAAACTCCATTCACTGGCCTAATAGTAATAATGATCTGCAATGTCGTTTCCATTTGCACAATAACATCAAGACGTATATCACAAATAGGAGGAAGAGCTCGGCCAAACCCCAAAAAGGGGTGCAAGCGCCAATTATAGGGTTTTTCAGTAAGAGCGCTTCAACTTTTTAACTTTTTTGAATAAAACACAAACGGTTTGACTTTTTTAACTAATGTTTTTTTTATTATCGAGTTTGAACATATACATTTAAGTACGTGCACGTTTTACGAATTTTACGTAATGCGCTTAAAGTAGCAGCAACAGAACGATTATTTTGATAAAAAATTTGCACAATTTGCAATCGTTGCTCAAGTGTGTAGCGTTCCATGATGAAATGTATACTAATGAAGTTTACAAATGACAAGCGAAAAATAAAAAATATTGCGTCGTTCGCCCTCCCTATCGGAAAAAAGTTGAAGCGACAAATGAAATATAGTTTCCAGTCGCAAAAGTTATCAAAAATTTCAAATATCGAACTCCAAACAAGAAATGTTGTGCTATGAAACGGTTGATATTCTTTGGTACAAACTAGGAGCGGACTTGTTCGAAATCGGTAAAAAGGCTAATCTAAAATACTGAAACTTAAACCTATATTTGCCATGCTATCAACACAATTGATGGCACACTTACATACATCGACTAACAAATCATCAAAATGCACAAATGCAAAAACTACCATAATCGGAGAATGTAGGAAAACCGAGATTAAACGATTCATTCCAACAGAAATCACAATATAAAAAAATAATCTTAATAATACTTAGAAAATAATATAATGTAACAAAAATTGAATCTGAAGTAAAAATGAATGTTTATCTAATATTTGTTAGAGGACAAAGAATTTATACTACTTATATACTACTTAAAAAATATCTACTTGTTGCATAAATTTAACCGATTGTAGACGTGGTATTTCGCGCAATAGATCACCCTTCAATTCAGAAGACTGCGCAATTTTGTGTGGATCCAATCCTTATATGCCGAGGGGTAATGGTTTAGCAGAAAGATTTGTTCAAACAATAAAATGCAAAAAAAGGGTTCGGATCCAGCCTCCTTAAGTAGCCCAATGGTTTCGGTACTCGTTTTGTTTAGCTTTACGTAAAATTTAATCCAGTAACGTTGCTCCAACGATCACTGCATTTTCGCCACTGCAAAATCCTAACACACTTTTAAAACAGCTTTCACGCGCGGAGCGATGTTGACTGCACCGCTGTTGCTAGCGAACTGGGACCGGTTTCTAGTGGAAGGGAAAGGTCGCACGATCATTTTCCCCCACCAGCCGATTCCGTTGATTGCTTGGCAGACGCTCCGCACGGGAAGGGTCATTACTTTTCAATCAAACCCTGTATGTACATGTTCACCTTAAGACTGAATCAATCTGTTACTTTTCGTTTGCTCGCTTACAAATTCAATTCCCTATGCGCGAGCACTTCTGTTTATATACCGGGTGCTTCAAAAAAATGTATACACACTTTGAACTTCCATAGAAAATTTATTTACCGGTCTACAAAGTTAAATTTCAGGAAAATAGAAAGCTGAAAGTCCAATGTAAATGAAACATAAATAACAAATGTTAATACTGTTCAAATTGGTGACCTGCAGCATCAATACATTTTTGCCTACCTGGATCAAAATTTGGCGGGCCAGTGGATAGGACGCAGGGGGCCAATCGAGTTTCCAGCACGCTCTCCAGACCTTACACCACTGGATTTCTTCTTGTGGGGCACAGTAAAAGATGAGGTGTACAAACGTAAACCACGTAACCTAGACATTCTTTGGAATGAGATTCAAGCAGTGTGTAGAGAAATCTCATTGGACGTTTTGATACGATGTACAGAATCTGTGGTAACTCGTACTCAAAAATGTATTGATGCTGCAGGTCACCAATTTGAACAGTATTAACATTTGTTATTTATGTTTCATTTACATTGGACTTTCAGCTTTCTATTTTCCTGAAATTTAACTTTGTAGACCGGTAAATAAATTTTCTATGGAAGTTCAAAGTGTGTATACATTTTTTTGAAGCACCCGGTATATACATGTGCTTAATAACTATTGTAACTTCTAAATTGACAGCTCGTATCTTTGATTCGCTTCCTGCTAGCGCCATCAAAGCGCCATCTTTCCCTATTGTTGCTAGAGTGTTCGTGAAACTTCACCATTTGTAACACTGCCCTCCGCTTAAGTCTGATCGACTTGATAAGAAACCAAATCCTGCGATCCAAAATGACCAAATCTATACACCACATCATTGAATCTTTTAATCACCTGCTATCGACCTTCCGGGCTTGGAGTTTTGGAGAAATCTCTTTCTTTCGTTGGGGATTATAAAGAAGTACCAAACTACCTATGCTTTATCCTTGGGACTTAACAGCACGGTCAAATCTGTCCTTTATCTTGTTACCTCACATGATAGTGTAATTCTTCCATGTCATTCTGCAGTGTTTCCCTTTGATTAGCTTCGTCCATTGCAGGAGCGACACCTCTTCCGAATGATAATTCACCCGGAAGCTTTAAATCGCTTCCAAAATTGGTCGTAACGGGCGATTTACCAGTAATTTCATGAACAGTTGAGCGATAGGGCAAAAAAACATTCGGATGTGTTTGTCCCAATTTCGTTGGCATTATCCAACCCCCTTTCGACCATTTCATCTGATTGGGGGTGCAAGGTCCCAGCAAACAACACATTTCTTTGAATACTGCGGGTTCGAAGTTCCTTCCTTTGCCTGAATGTAACTCAATAGGTATTCCAAACCGAGTAGCCGAATTCTGCACAAAACCCTTAGCAATGGTTTTGGCCTCTTGGTTTGGTAGACTTACTCTCGACAATGCTTACACTCTATAGCACAAGGTTGCCGGGATAGTGCAACAGCATTTTCATGTTGTTCCCCTTTTCGATGCTCGATCCGTAAGTCGTAATTTTGCAGCCATTCAATCCATGGTGCAATTTGTGCTTCCGGAGGCTTGAACTGAGGTAAGCATCTCAATGTGCGGTTCTTAACTGGAAACGATATCACGGCCGTCACGCTGTAATTCATCGGCTTTCCGAAGGCTCTGCTATGGTATGCAATTATTTTTGTTTTTGCCCATTGATGATCTGTGATCTCCACCTACTCCGTATGCGCTGGCATCTGTATCCACAATGAGCTTTTCTCCAGCTACCTGATACGCTATCTCTTTCAATTGCTGGAACGCTTTATCATGTTCTTTGTGCCATGCAAACGCGCTATTCTTCTTAGTGAGATTGTGGAGACTCCGGGCAACATTTGCGAGTCCAGAAAAAAACGACGTGCACGTCCCAAGAAACTTCGCACTTCGTGAACATTTCTCGGTCGGGGCCTATCTTTTACTACTTCTCGGCGAGTGGTGCTTCCATATTTTTTCCTAGCCAGCACAATAGTTAGCTCCGCGGGCTATTTATGCCTCAATAGCTCCATTTTGCTGCAAATCCTAGATAATCTGATTAGCATCTTCGCGCTTTGCTAGTGGAACTGGACGTGGAATTTGGCGATTTGGCTTTTCATCTCCTGTAAGTCCTCGATGTTTCACGGTGGCTCACTTTCCGAAATCACCGTTGAATAGGTAGCCGTATTTCTCCAGAAATGTCTTGGCTTTCGCCCTCTCTAGCCCCCTAACTTCTTGTAACCAAGTCGTTTTGAAATCGGAGGACTTACCTGGTTCCCGAAATTCTTCTCTTTCCTGTTGTGGTCCCTATAACGGTTTTTGTAGCCAAAATATCTGGAGACTTAAAATTGTTTAGGACACTTACTGGAACTCTCTTGTCTTTTTCCATCTTCACTAGTGTCTTTCCCACGATTATGTTTGCCGTCTTCCCAACAGATTCTATGACCACCACTTCGCCTGTCCAAAAGCGTCCTTCCACATTAGCCCATGTGACCGCTTCAGATTTGGATGGAATCCGTTGGCGGTGACTTAGAGTTACCTTTCTAGTGCACTTGGCTCATACCTGGTGCTCATCGGTATCTCCATATTCTGATATGACAGAACTTTTTGACGTGATATCTTGCTCAATCGTCGTTATCTGGCTCATTCGTCGTTATCTTGCTCATGCGTCGTTACCTTGATGAACTGCAAGCGAAAGCGCGGAACGAACGACAAAGAGCACAATCGGTCCCCGCATTCGGCAGCGTTCGACATCTGGCTCTCTCCTACTTGAGTGAGCATATATGTATATGCGCATATGAATTCACATATTTGTGTTTGCATATGCCTTCTTATTGATTATTATTAATTTGATTTACTTGAAGAATTTAAAATAAAACCAAGTGTATCATCATCATCCTTACCGAATTCATAATTAGTGACGACTAGTTGTTAATAATACCTGTTGTTTTAATGTTTTTATTATTAATTTATTTTTATATATGAAGGAAAAACTGTATGGTAATATTTACCACATACCTTATAAGATATATTGTATACTAATACATATATGTATATAAACATGCAAAAAACATATACAATTTCGCGCAATTTTCAAACAAAAAGAACAAATCTATATGTACGCAAGCAAATGTAAGCTAATGTATCTTGCTTAAACTGCAAGCGAGAGCGCGGAACGAACGACAAAGAGCGCATTCGGCCCCCACGTTCGGCAACGTTCGAAATCTGGCTCTCTCCTACTTGAGTGGGCATAAATAAGTATGTATATTATATGCGCATATGTATATAAATTCACATATTTGTATTCCCCTCTTCCTGTGTGCATGGTAATGAACCATTTCTCTGTTGAGAATAGGACGATGATAGGAAAAGTAGGAAATGAAAGGGGGTGTTTCGAGTGTAATGTGTCTTGAAAAAGACAAATCGATGATGTTGCCTCTTAGTGTTGTTGACTTACTAACGTCTGATGCACAAACGAAATTGAACATATCTTTCATGAATTTGATAAATGTTCCGTCATTTTTCACCTTTGTGTAAATGTAACTTGAGCTATTCCCTTGAACTATCGTCAGTAAACCGACTTTACAGACAACCTCTTTTTTTACCCCAATCCAAGGTAAATCCGTGCAGCGCATGAAATCTACGCCAATTATTACTTCATCTGTGCTTTCAGTCAGTAAGAATGTGTGAACTACTGGCAAAAAGACCTGGTCCGTTTTAGTTTAATGCATGCTGTGTATCGGGATAGCCATTGTCAGTTTCAGCATTTCGCTTTCTTCCACCTGAGCTCGCCTTCCGTTGACTGCGTGGTATACTGCAATTTCGGGCCATATGTCCGGTCTTATCGCAGTTGTAAAACTTTAAATCCGAGCTTTTTCGTACAAACTGAGGAAAGGACTCCCTTATCTAATCTCTTACAATAACTTCTCTGAGTTCGATCACTAGATTGTCAAATAAAAGTCACAAAGTAATGGCAACACATTTGCTTTACTTTATTTGCAACACTTAGTTGCTGTACTTTACATGGACACGTGCGAATTATATATTTTTCCTTTATACGGAGCACGGACTTTAATGTGGGAGGTAAGTCACTTCCTGATTTTATTATTACTAATAATATAATCGTAGCAAATAGGGGCTAATAACAAGGAACAGAGGGTAACAAGAAGGGAGTCCTAGATCTCAATCTTACTAGCGTAATTATATCAAATAGCATTTGAAATTGCTGGGTGTTAGATGAAGTCTCCTTATCGGACCATCGGTGTATTCGATTCGATGTAATAGGGGAAGTTGGAGATATATTTCAGATTAGAAATGTCAGGAAGACTGATTGGCCTTTATATCAATTCCACTTGGAGCAAAACATTGGGGTTTTGAAGTGAAGAATTACTAACTCTCAACAACTTAAACTTGAAGCTAACAAACCTGAGAACTTAATATCGAAGGCATTCGAAAACAGTTTTGAACAGGTCATGAAAAAGAGTTCCAGGAATGCTCTTTCGCGGAGTAAGGAGTCGAAAGTTCTACCGAGGAAAGGCCACCAGCCTTTCAATCAACTGGAGACTGTGACTCTTATAGAAGGGCCTTGACAGCGTACAATAAGGAGCTAAGCAAATCAAAGAGAGGGTCTTGGAGGAGGCCGCCGTAGCCGAATGGGTTGGTGCGTGATTACCATTCGGAATTCACAGAGAGGTCGTTGGTTCGAGTCTCGGTGAAAGCAAAATTAATAAAAACATTTTTCTAATAGCGGTCGCCCCTCGGCAGGCAATGGCAAACCTCCGAGTGTATTTCTGCCATGAAAAAGCTCCTCATAAAAATATCTGCCGTTCGGAGTCGACTTGAAACTGTAGGTCCCTCGATTTGTGGAACAACATCGAGACGCACACCAAAAATAGGAGGAATAGCTCGGCCAAACACCTAACAGAAGTGTAGGCGCCAATTATTTATTTATTTTTATTTCTTGGAGGAGGCATTGCGAGGAGATTGATCTCTTCAAGTGGCTACTAGACTCCGCAACAAAGATCAATCAAATGGATTTTCTACTCTTAAGAAGGCGGACGAAGGTTTTACGGAGAGTCTGGAGGAAACGGGACAGCTTTTGCTAGACACTCACTTTCCGGACTGTATCAGCGTGGTTGAGAACAGTGAAGACATCGGAGACATTCGGTTTTATTACGTAGGGATCTCTCTCCGAGCCATAAAATCTTTACAGTGAACAAAACTAAATGGGCGATCTCCACTTTTAGTCCATTTAAATCGCCAAGTGTTGATAACATACAGCCGTGTCTACTTCGCCTCTCCATGTTGAGCAATGCGCTTACCAGTCAGACAAGTCGGCTGAGACGGCTATACATAGCCTTACGACTAAGATCGAGAAGACGTTGGCTGGTAAAGAAATGTCCCTCCGTACATCGGTTGACATTACGAGGGCTTTTGATAATGCTTCTTTCAGCTACATATATTGAGGAAGGGATGGTTAGGAAGGAAATAGATAGACCAATCATAACGTGGAAGAATGGGACAATAATCTTCAAAACTGGGTCGAAAAGATTATGTGTCACTTCAACCAAAGGATGCCCTCAAGGAGTTGTTTTATTACCGCTCCCTTGGCTATTGGTCAGCGACGAGTTTGCAAGATTGGTGTCAAGAAAAAGGACTCTCGATAAATCCGAGCAAAACAAGTGGAGTATCTGTCACTCGAAGAAGGAAGCTAGGGTTAGTGACCCTAAGCCTAGGAGACACAAACTTAACTCTATCCGGGGATATAAAGTATCTAGGAGTAATCCTCGCAAAAGCCTTGAAAAGGCTGGAAAAATCATTTATCGTACATCAGATGAAAAGCTTTGAGAGCAATATACACGTGCCAAAGGCTTTACGGTAAAACATGGGGTCTGTGGCCAAAGATGATGGCATGCTCTTATAAGACAATAATAGTGCCATGAGCACCTACGCCTCTTTAGTATGGTGTTTAAGAATATACCAAATAAAACTCAGATGATTGTTAGTAAGGTATACAGAATAGCTTGTCTGAGCGTAACGGGAGCAATGCATTCTTGCCCCACAACGTCTTTATGAATGGTCACTTGACTCATTCTATTCCACCTTGTAGCCAAACGGTTAGCAGCTAGTGCAGTCTTAAGGCTTCCTAATCTATTTCATCTTAAAGAAGGCAATCTTACAGCGCCGGGGCTGGAAACCACACTTCAAGTAGGGAATTGCAATGAGAAAAACGACTTCCATTTTTGAGGCGGAGTCCACGCCTTAGAGCTATGTGGCACGCGAGGTGCCATTATCGACATTCTCTCTGATAGTCAAGCAGCACTAAAATCGCTAGATAGCTTATAGCTTCCCATTTCAATGAAGGTTGGTCTCAGATTGTTTTAAAATCCTCGAAGCTCTAGCATTAAAAAATCGGGACATGAGGGACATGAAGTGAATGAAATTGCGGAAACTTCAGCGGGTGTAAAAACTTTAGCGTAAAGGGTTCAAACACTCCCTCATTGGCTCTGAACCTTTCTGCAGCGTAAATAACAGCTTCAAAAGTGGGCGGGAACAACGAGGCTTAATCGAGTACTAGAGAGCCCAAATGGGCATGCGACAATCGAAAAGACTCATTGATCCAGAACGTGTAAAGGTTGAAGCAATCCTTAACCTCAGCGGAAAAGGCATACACCTCTACACTGAACTACTAACAGGGCAAACTAATTACTATATGAAAAAATTGGTGGGGTATAAAATGATTCTTGTAAACTCTGTAAAGAGGCAAAATTAAATTTGTTACCTACATTCAATACTACCAGTCTAGCGGACGACGACTACATTGGTGTTACCAAAAAAGTTGCACTTCATGCTATCCCAAATAGCGTTTTGTGAATTTGCGTCATAACTCCTAATAGTTCGTCGTACCATTCGACTGGACGTACTAAATATTGTCCTTCATCTCCTTCGAAGGAGTAGAGAATATAGAGAAGTATAGCATGTGAGTCTACATTGGCCTCGGGACGTCTCCAGCCAGTACAGTACAACAACCGAAAATTACGTTCGTAGTTGGCAAATGCTCGAACTTGCAAAGAAAACATGAGCTACATCATACAACCGTCATTGCAAGGCTCAAACACAACCTCCGTGGATAATATATAATATATATGATATATAACATTACTTTTGCAAATCTTGTGCAATCTAGACGGTGCAAAAGAAAAGATAAATAAGAGGTATACAATGCACTTGTGACAACTTTGCACCACTATACTCCACGTACATCTACTCGTACTTATACTGGCACAACTTGATAATCAGCATTCGCGTCCATCATTTTTTCTTCCGCCAATCTTTAATGTACATGTTTTTCACACCACGCTGTATTTTGTAACATTATATTTTATCAATAAAATGAGTTTTTTATAAAAGTTTTACCTAAGCACTGCTAACATCCGAAAAAAAATACTCCAACCGGAGCTGGGTGTTCTGAAATAAATCGTAAACGCGAAACTCAACTTCTTTTGACGTCACTAAGTAAATGAACACATGATCAAACTTGGTTTTCCGGATTCAATATGCTCCTCTTTTAGAGACAGTGGCATTGTTGTCATAAATGCTTCTCTAAGAATGACATCATCCTGGTGATTAAAGCTAGCGTCGCAATGATCTGTGAGAAAAATGCAAAAATGCTACTATTTTTTGTTAAATATTCAACTAATATGATTAAATTGTAATTAATGCACTTAGCAGCACGCCTTTTTCTAGGATTTCTAACTCCTCAATAATAATATTTATAAAAGCCTTAAGTTAAATAGGTAAATATAAATCGAATACTGTGTTATAACATCAATCGTATTAGTATGTATTACATTCCTTCAAAAAGGGCAGAAAAAGAAAGATAACTTTGGAATGCTTAAAATAAGACTAAAAACTAAAGCTTAACTGACTAGAAAATGATTTTAAGCATGATAATAAATAACTAATTGATTATTTTCGCCTTATTGCTCGTTGTATTGATCATCATTATAAATCAAATTGTCAAAAATATTACATGTGTTGTATCTTCTGTGATAGAACATCCCCTTTTTAGCATTATAAAGTAAATGTGACTTTTTAATATATTTATATATATATAGGCGATAAGTAGCGTTCGATTAAAGGAAATTGTATATTTTCTTATGAGAAAAACATATGTACCTATACAAAATTAAACTAGAGATAAGTTCCTACATTTTATGTTATTACAATTTTTTAAACATATCGAAAATTTTTGGCGTACGAGCGCCACAAAGTAATATTCACCTACACCACCACGTTTTTTCGTATATTTCTGTACAATAATCTTCTACTTTAGCAGGTTTTAGAAAAGCAGGTATAAGGGTAATGTTGCGCCTTTGTTGAAGGGTCCCTTTCTCTCTCGACCTTCAACGAAACATCTGTCGGTAGAACTGAAGAGAAGTATCTAGTTTAGACTGAGTCATCAGTATACGTCTATCGTTTTACAGTGTAGTTTGTGTTTTTAGAGTCTGGCCTCTGATGAAAGAAATTGTTTTACTTGTGATAATCCATTATTAGAAAATGAAACAATTGAAGTGAAGGAAAAAGGATTGGAGACTTTTCGTAAATCAAGTGTTAGAAGAAATGGCAATGAAGTTAAACTTTTGGCGGGAATAAAATCGATAGTGGTTCATGATGTAATAATATCGAAAACGATACAACAATGAAAAGTTAATCGCTGCATCATTGCGTAGAGGAAGTGATGTCACGACACCTCAACTACCACTGCTATCCCCGCACCCAACATTTTCTTTCAAAGATCATTGCTTTTTATGTGCTGATGAAATAACAGCAGAGTGTATAGCAAAACAAAAACAGAATCGGTTGTGCAAGCGTAGCGTTGTGTACATGGTGCGAAAATTATCAATGAAAAATAGTATTTCTGAGCTTGCTAGAGCTCGTAATGATGATTGGGATCGAGCAATTGTTGAGCGTCTTCAGCATGTGAAGCAGGAGAACGTTTTTTTCTTGAATTATACGGTTACAGTGACGTGAAAAGTAAGAAAATCATGTATTTAAATGAGTACAGATATGCTTGCTTCACAAAATCAGCATATAAAAATAAATTTAATATTGCGTCGCTACCACCAACAGAGGCAGCAGCACGACAGCATTCATTCCGAACCTATCACCAGGTTCAGCAGTGGTACGGGAATGAACAAAATGCAGAATAATGGGGATGGAACAGAAACAAAAATGGGTTAGTTCCTGTTACGACACTCGAGCCCCCAGCTCCAGAATCCTTGTTAAAACTTATTTCTTGTAAATGTAAAAAGGGATGTCAGAAGGCCTGTGGATGCAGAAAAGCTAGGTTAAAATGCTCCGTTATATGCCCAGATTGTAGTGGTGCTTGTAAAAATTCGCAAGTCCAATTGGATTACGATGAAGAAGAAGAAACTGCGACTATTTTAGAGCAGACGTTTGATGAAACGGACAACGAAGAGGATTGTGATGAGTCTGATAATCGTATCGCAGATGATGCGGACGAGATTTCAGTCTGCGACGTCTTGATCGGTGCCCAAGACGAACCCGCAACGCCTGGTCCATCAGGAACGGTAAAACGTAGGAGATTGCGCTAAATTTTCGAAAGTGTGCATCACATGTGGCCTACAGGGGACACCACGATAAAAAAAACGCGCCGCTTACTCTACCTCCAGATGGTGTGGAAATGAGTTTTTTCCGAGAACGTATATTAAAATGTACTTTGTGGCGCTCATACGCTAAAAACTATTGATTTTACAAAAAAATCGTAATAACATAAAATGTAGGAAATTATCTCTAGTTTAATTTTGTTTTTCTCATAAAATGCGTCGGAATGGAGATATTGTAAAAAAACTGTTTTTAGGCGCCATTTTTTCAATAATGACTGGACTACAATACGGTTAATGGGTAGATAAGCTCTTTTATTTTTGTATAAAACTCTAAATTAAAAGATTTAACGTTTACTTTGGCTTAGTCACAAATTTTACGAGGTGGTTGTTTTACAATATCCTTACTTGACCTGGCTAGGCAGAGTGGATTGTGGTCAGACTCAAAGAAATGCGTGCGCATCTTTCCATAGGGGTCATCCACCTCGAAACAAAGTCGGACGAAAGCTGATACCAAAAATAAGTCTATAAAAGAATTACATTGTCAAAAACTTCTAATAGGGCTTTGGGTAGGCAAGATCCGAAGAAGGGAACACCCTTATAGCCATCTATGCAAAACTCTTCCATTAGCATTTATTTGCACATCTCCCCAGCTTGGATGACGTGCATTCAAATTACCACCTAAGACTATCTTATTTGTTCCTGCACTGAGAGCTTTGAATATTCTTTCTAGATCGTTGGTACAAAGTCTGTCCGTTTTGCTAAGCCTATTGTTTACAGCAGCAAAAGCAATGCGATTGCCATCCGAAGTGAGTAGCTCTGTTGCAGTTGCCTCTAGAAATGTGGTTGATTCGAGTACAATTCTATTGTAGTGGAAGTTTTTTCTTATAAATATTCCAGTTTCCTGGCTTTTACTCTTGTTTTTAAGTATTTTTATTAACTGTAGAACATAATTGTAATTACGGAAAGAGATATTGTGCCGTTGATTAACTCGGAGTTCTGCCGGTGGCACAACATCAGGTTTGTGTTGTTGCAAAAATAGATGAAAGTAATGTTTCTTTTGTTGTGATACTAATGAATTGACATTTATAAATATACATTTTAATTTATGTCTATCCACTATTACTTATGATAGTCCTCAAACAAATAAATAGTTCAAATAAAGCGGAGGCTTTTTCTTCGTCGTCTTTTAGATATATTGTATAGAAAAATCACTGATATTTTGCATGCATTTTGTAAAACAAATACCGAAAAGGCGTAAGCATTCGCTATTAAGGCTTTTGAATTGATTTGTAAACTCTTTTTGAGAGTAAGTCGATTTATTTAGCGAAGGAGAAGGTGTCCTCCTAATTGCGCTTACTAGAAAAGGTTCTTTCAGAATGCTCTTTCTGACAGCCGAGGCATAAGATAATGCATTGTTGCGGCGCGACTCATATAAAATATTTTGCGTAAAAGAAGAGGGATTTACTCTTTGTATCTTGCGATCTTCTCTTCGTTTTATTATCTCAATTCGTAACGGACATACTTTAGAATTAGCAGAGTGCCCTTCTGTGTTGCAGTTATCACATCGTAATGGGATACCAGTTCGTTTAACAAATATTCCTGTTGTTTAGTCAGTGTACACATATTCTCTGTTATTGTTTCCTTTGGCAGGCATCGTGTGATTGTGCACATTTGACACACCTACATATCTGTGGTCATAAGTAATAATCGCCTAAGTCGACTTAAGAAAGAAATGAATTATGTATACTAGCATATTCAACTAATAAAGCTGTATATAATATTTACGCGAAGTTCCTATCACTCTAACTATTTTTTTTAGTGTAAATATTAATAAAAACATATTAGCCTAACTCGGAACGAAGCGCTATTGCATTTACTATATGAGTCTAAGTATACTTAAGAAGATGGTCAATTACAATACTGTTATATTTAAATGGCCTATAATAACTTAAGTTGTTTTTGCACCTAAATTTTTTTTAAGTTTGTCATACACAAGAGAGCTGACATAAGAGCCAACGTGAAGGTGAGTGTTTATTACAAATTGAAAATATATATAAGCATCAAGAATGATAGAAAGAAGATTGCGCCCATCAGAGCGTAGGTGACGTCACGTTTGCTGAGTTGTGCAGTATTGCCAACCATTTGCTCTTTGTTATAAATTTAGTGCTTTTTTATAACCAAAATGCAAAAATTTTTAAGTTTCATGCTTGTTTCTTTTTTTTAATTTAAAGGTACCGAAACTTTAAGTTATAAAACAAACTATATTATTAAACAAAAAAAGGTTAAAAAAGGTCACTCTGAGAAGATTTTAGTGCTAATGAAAATTTTTTTACTCTTATAAAATTTGATAATTTCAAAGTGCAAATTTAATTTTTGGCTCCATTTAAGGTTATGCAAATATATTAAATGCCCCTGTATGCAGCAGGAATCTGCATAAACCCCCATTTAGTTTAAGTTATAGAAAATACTTTGTATTATTCCTACAGGCATTCTTTCTTTGTTATACCTACAGGCATTCCTTCTAAAATAACAGTAGAAACATCCGATCTCTGTAACCGTACCAAAAATTAGCATGTACATACATATAATATTGTTATCATATTTGTTTTTCCATCTGTATTTTTCGTTAAGCTAACAGTGCCTGCTTTGCAGATTTGATACTATAAATAAGGTTGCGAAAATACATTGCACCCTCCTCTTCTACTTGGTGCGTGAACAAATCCACACATTGTTTTTCACTCGGAAAAAATAACTAACAGGATTAAGAAAATACTTAATTCCTCAAAACATTGGTGACCCCGACGTGATCGAATAAATCATAATATACATATATAATTATTTGATTAACCGTATCGTTTTAGAATTTTCGTATCCCAAGTAGAAGTAATTTCGGTACGCATATTTGTACGCACATAGTTTAAAACATATGTATGTACATTTTCGTCGCGGCCGTGAGTGTTTGTATACCCATTTACACAAGTACAGCTATCGAAGGCAAAACAGGTTGTTTTTCGCTTAAAATAAAGACATTTGGTGTTTTTTCTATTAACTGTTAACGATTAGTACAAACATAAAGACAATTAGTGCAGTGAAAA
Organism: Anastrepha ludens; assembly: GCF_028408465.1. NCBI lineage: Eukaryota > Metazoa > Arthropoda > Insecta > Diptera > Tephritidae > Anastrepha > Anastrepha ludens. The sequence goes on along the minus strand of NC_071503.1, from coordinate 74,713,547 downwards.
GTAAATAGAACTCAACAAAAGAAAACATATTTATAAAATGCCGAAAGAGTGTAAATCGTCTGATGAGAATCCTGGTGTGGCAGGTGAAATCGCTTTCTACAAAAAGGAAGGCAATGCGTTTCAACGCCAGCTAGATAATCTCAATAGCTTCCTTACGAACGAGCAGCTAAAAAACTTAGATGAGGCCGAACTTTCTGCGCGACTTAAACATGCTGAGCGTTTGCAGGCAAACTTCGAAAATGCACGATCAACACTTAGGCGATTGGACCGCAAGGAATTCGAGTCTGATGCTGACGAAAATTTCTCCAAAGTGTATATTGAGGTAGAGGCAAAAATTAATCGTTGGCTGAATACAAAACATAAGTCATCTGGCGCGCACTCTTCAACACTACGACAGTTCTCTTGGGACGACATTACGCCGCAGCAGTTACAACGACGATCCAGGCTACCTGAGCTCAAAATTCCAGTTTTTAGTGGCTCCTATCTCGACTGGCCATCGTTTTTCAGCACGTTTACTTCAGCAATAGACAAAGACGTGGAGATGTCCAAATTAGAAAAAATGCAGTACTTGATCACCAGTCTCAGTGATGCAGCTTTAGACACTGTGCGCTCACTCGAGCCCAGTGAAGAGAATTACGACAAAGCTTTAGATTTATTAAAAGTACGTTTTGATAATAAATTACTTCATTTCCAGGCACACATAAAGGCAATTTTCGGGCTACAAGGTATGGAAATGGGCGCATCAGATGGGTTACGAAAATTAAGCGATCAAGTAAATGCACATCTTCGAGCGCTGCAAACTTTAGCAACTACTGAAGATATATATAATGGTTTACTCATACACCTCATCACAAGCAAACTGGATAGACAAACGCATGAAAAATGGGAAGAGAATTTATCTGCACACAAATTACCTACATGGATTGACATGTCAACGTTTTTGGGAAGAAGATGCCGCATGATGGAGAATTTGGAAAACGCTATGGTCATACAGGCACCTAGCAAACAGGTGAAAAATATTGTATCTCAAGCAAAATCAAAAGCAAGCGTACTCGTTACTGTAGGTGGTGGCAAGCCCACTCCACTCTGTATTTTTTGTGATTCCAAAGAGCATTTCATTACTGGTTGCACTTCGTTTTTGAATCTTTCTCCAAATTTGCGTTATAAGGAAGCAAAAAAATTTCATTTGTGCTTAAATTGCCTACGCAAGGGTCACACTATCAAGCAATGCAAATCTGGCAATTGCAGGTATTGCCAAGCAAAACATAACACTTTACTGCATTTAAATGGCAAGCAAGATAGTGTACCAAAACCGATTGTGGCATCGCCTGTACCAAATAGCCAGGTTACAACATCGCAATCAGCATTAACATCATTAGTTGCAAGTCCCAAACCTTTAGCCTTGAAAAATGTGTCTAACAATTGTGTGCTGTTAGCAACGGCCATCATTTTAGTAAAAAATCGTGCAGGCACATTAATTCCTTGTCGCGCTATTTTAGACTCTGCGTCTCAATTAAATTTCATTACATCCCGGTTAGCAAATCAACTTCAACTTCGGTCTCATCATTCACCAGTTTTAGTATCTGGCATTGGAGAATCGAGTCTCAATGCAGACAGATGCGTCGACATATTTGCCCAAGCGCATGATGGTCGGTTTTCGACATCGTTCACAGCTTTAATAACACAAAGCATAACAGACTATCAGCCGAATTTTGATATCAGCATTGAGGGGTGGAACATACCAAACAACATTAATTTAGCTGACCCATCATTCTTCAAAGCAAACCGTATTGATGTTTTGATCGGTGCGGAATTATTCTACGACTTAATTTGCGTTGGACAATTTAGAATTGCTGATCACTTACCAACACTGCAAAAAACTAAGTTGGGCTGGGTAGTTTCTGGAGGCGCATCACATATCAGTAATAAATTAACAACTCTTTCGGCATTCAGAAAATTAACACTTCCACATGATAATATTGATACACTTTCAAACATTGTTAAACGCTTTTGGGAGATCGAAAATGGTTTCGATTCTACTCCAGCATTATCAGAAGAGGACGCTTTTTGTGAGCAGCATTTCATACAAAATTTTCTTCGTTTGCCTTCAGGGGACTACTCAGTTAGACTACCACCTAAATCCGATCTTGATGCTCTTGGTGAATCGCATTATCTTGCTTTACGTAGATTCAGGGCGCTAGAAAAAAAACTCCAAAAGGCTCAATCCACAAAACTTTTATATTCGGCATTTATGCAGGAGTATAAGGATCTTGGTCATATGTCGCTGGCATCATTTCAAGCAGACAAACCAGTTTACTACTTACCGCATCACTGCGTTAAAAAGCAAGACAGTACCACTACAAAACTGCGCGTGGTTTTTGATGGGTCCGCTAAAACTACTTCAGGGTATTCGCTAAACGATTTGTTGCTACCAGGGCCAATCATTCAGCCAAAACTTTTTAACATCTTGCTTCGCTTTAGACTTTTCAAAGTTGCACTACTTGGCGACATATGTAAAATGTATCGCTGCATTAAAATGAGTAGCCCTGATGACCAGTTGCAGTGCATTCTTTGGCGCGATGACCCATCTGAGCAAGTCAAGACATACAAGTTAAACACGGTCACATATGGAACGAGGCCTGCTGCTTTCCTAGCTATTCGAGCTATGCATCAGCTTACATTTGATGAGGAGGAATCATTTCCAGTCGGCGCTAAAATCATTCGAAGAGATTTTTACGTGGATGATTTGATATCTGGTGGCGATTCAATCGAGGAGGTCATACAAATGAAGCAAGAGATCAGACAGCTACTTCTACGAGGAGGCTTTCCAATTCGAAAATGGTGCTCTAATGAAGTTGATGTTTTGAAAGATGAAGACGAAAGTAATTGCGAAAAATTCATAAAGTTTCATGATGGTACAGATGTGACAAAGGCACTTGGCCTTGTGTGGGAACGTATCTCAGACAACTTTCTATTCAGTTTCACACCAATCTTGAATTCGCAGAAAATTACAAAGCGATCTATTCTTTCAGTCATAGCGCGGTTCTACGATCCACTTGGCTTAATATGCCCAGTTATCACAAAGCTGAAGATCTTCATGCAAGCCTTATGGAAGGAAAAACTGGTTTGGGACGAAAGCCTGCCGCAATCGCTACAGTCCATTTGGTTGGACTTGTGTGGTCAACTTTCATTCGTTAGCAATCTTCATTTTCCACGATACGTGCTTGCACTGCAAGCCCGCGTTCAAATTCATGCCTTTTGTGATGCCAGTCTATCCGCTTATGGTGCTTGTGTTTACACACGCGTTGAAAAGCACGGCGTCAACAAAATACATCTTCTATGTTCCAAGTCCAGAGTTGCACCTTTGAAGTCGATCACGGTTCCGAAACTCGAGTTGTCTGCTGCGTTGTTGTTAGCGGAATTGGTTTCAAATATTTTGGAAAATAGCCAACTATCATATGAGTGCCATTGTTGGTCGGATTCAATGGTTGTATTGTCGTGGCTACGATCTGCTCCCAGTAATTTTAACATATTCGTATCAAATCGCGTAGCTAAAATACAATCGCTTACATCAGGTATGACCTGGCATCACGTTCCAACCGAACTGAATCCTGCGGATATTCTTTCGCGCGGCTGCACTCCAAAAGAGCTTCTAAATAACACCCTATGGGCTAATGGACCTTCATTCCTCCAATTTGATTCAGCGCATTGGCCAAGCAATATGAATTTCTTATCTAATCTTCCAGAAAGACGGCGCCATGTTTTAATTGCTGCAACTCAAATCGACGAAACTTACGGTTGCAAGTTCCAAAATTCATTCAGCAAGTTACAGCGCGTGTTTGCGTACGTTTACAAATTTCGCCACATTAAATCAAAACGAACTTTACCATCAGCTGGATTTCTCACAGTCGACGACATTAAAGGCGGTACACTGCTGCTAATCAGGCATATCCAGCAAGTGCACTTCGCATCAGAATACAAAATACTGAAAGAAAACAAACAGTTGCCTTCCTGCAACCATTTACTGTCACTCAATCCATTTATCGACGACTTTGGTTCATTACGCGTTGGAGGGCGGCTCTATAATTCGAATTTAGAATTCGAGGCAAAACACCCACTTTTGCTACCTAAACAGCATCCAGTCACTTCCGCACTCATTAAATTCTATCATCGTAAACTATTGCATGCAGGACCGCAGAGCTTATTAGCATCAATTCGTCAGCAATTTTGGCCTATTGGTGGGCGCAAAACAGTTTCAAAAATCATTAATAAATGCTTGAGGTGCTTCCGCCTTAAGCCCAGGGTACTGCAGCAAATTATGGGTCAACTTCCAACAGACCGTGTGAGACCATCTAGACCTTTTATTACAACAGGTGTTGACTATTGTGGACCACTCCAGTACAAATGTGAGGTGCGCAACCGGCCACCCGTGAAATGCTACGTATGTATCTTTGTTTGTTTTTCAACGAAAGCATGTCATCTTGAACTTGTCCAAGATTTATCGACGTCATCGTTCATTGCTGCACTCAAACGATTTATCAGCATTAGAGGCAAGCCAAACACTATTTGGTCTGATAACGCTACAAATTTTGTTGGGGCAAAAAATGAGCTAGAAGAGCTGCGAAAACTATTCGCCGATCAAAATCACAATAGAGCAGTAGCTGAAGCTTGCATTGAAAATCAAATTGATTGGAAATTTATTCCTCCCCGCTCGCCCCATTTTGGCGGCTTATGGGAAGCTGCGGTCAAGTCCGCAAAACTTCATTTCTATCGCACCGTTGGCGTTTCTATTTTAACCTTCGATGAGCTTCGCACTCTCATTTGTGAAATTTCTGCTATTTTAAATTCTCGTCCCCTTTGTCCAATTACAGAAAATCCAGACGATCTTGACGTGCTTACACCAGCGCACTTTCTCATTGGTGGGTCATTTACAGCCATAGAAGAACCAATTGTTACGCATCTAAATATGAACCGTCTAAGCCGGTGGCAGCGAATTTGTCAGATGCAGCAAATCTTTTGGCAAAGGTGGAGCACTGCGTATCTATCATTACTGCAAGAGAGGTGTAAGTGGCGAAACCCTATGGCAAACATACAACAAGGTGCTATGGTGCTTTTAAAGGATGACAATCAACCGCCTTTAAAATGGAGTCTGGGTCGGGTTGAACACACCTTCAGTGGCGCTGACGGATATGTTAGAGCAGCGATCATTAAAACAGCAAATGGGCCAGTAAAACGAGCTATAACTAAGATTGCAGCAATTCCGGTTGAAACAGATTTGGTTGAAAGCCTACACCTTCCAACGGGGGGAGTATGTATGCAGCAGGAATCTGCATAAACCCCCATTTAGTTTAAGTTATAGAAAATACTTTGTATTATTCCTACAGGCATTCTTTCTTTGTTATACCTACAGGCATTCCTTCTAAAATAACAGTAGAAACATCCGATCTCTGTAACCGTACCAAAAATTAGCATGTACATACATATAATATTGTTATCATATTTGTTTTTCCATCTGTATTTTTCGTTAAGCTAACAGTGCCTGCTTTGCAGATTTGATACTATAAATAAGGTTGCGAAAATACATTGCACCCTCCTCTTCTACTTGGTGCGTGAACAAATCCACACATTGTTTTTCACTCGGAAAAAATAACTAACAGGATTAAGAAAATACTTAATTCCTCAAAACAGCCCCTCTCTCAACTCTTCTTAAGATTGAAAACCTTTTTACACATTTTAAAAAGCCTTTGAATTTATTGAATGCGAATTAAAACCATAGAGGTGTAATCGTTTCTTCCGGTCATCAATCCTTAGTGAGACATAGGACATTAAGAGTTATATTCATTGTAAAAATAAACAAGAAAATACCAGAAAATACTAAAGATACCATACTGACATTTTTACAAAAAGAGTGCCTTATCTAGTTACATAACTTCAAATATAGCAAAAAAGTCGTTCCCTTAACAAAAGAGTCTCGCTTAACAAAAAAACCTCATAAATTAAATTGTACATAAGCATAACACATTTATTTACAAAAAACGCACATTCTAAAGAAAATTTGTCACGCAAACAAAGTTCTTTAAGTGATTCAATAAAAATTTGTTGGGTTATTTTCTTTGAATGGGCATTTTAGTGCGTTTTTATATCCAAAGCTAGGCAACACTGCAGTAGCGAGAGAGAGATTTGACTGCCGAAAGCAGAAGAACACCAACAACACCTGCAATCGCGGGCGATGCCACCAGATGTTAAAAAAAAGTAAAGCTAAATAAAACTGAGTGAATTATTTAAATAACTATTAAAAAATGTATATTTTACAAAATTATAAACATGACATTTTAATTTGAACAGCTAGAAAAATGTCATGAAGAAAGAACTAAAAGTCCGAGACTAAATAACAAAAAAAAAAAGCTAAATCAAGTTACGAAAATGGTAATCTGGCCATACTGGAGCTAAAATAACGTAACTAGTTGTCAAATTCGCTGAGCGCAAAGTAACGGGACCACGATAGGCGCCATCTCATTATTCTTTCCATCATGTATAAGCATGCACTATCTCTTCAAAAGATGTTAATGCATTTTTGTTGTGAGTTTTTAAGAGAGCTATATCTTCATACGCGACAAATGCGAATGACATATGCTCTTATTCTTTTTCAAAGTGCAGTTAGATTGGTATCCCTAAAGCGCCATTTTAAATCATTTGAGTTAAGCAATTTCCTGTGATTAATGCAGAGGTTATAAGAGGTCAGAAAAAAAAAGTTTCGGTTAAATTGAATATTTTCTGAACCAAAAAAATATAATAAAGCAATTAATAAAAATATTTAAAATTAATGAAATGGAAAACGAAGTAAATGTAACAGGTAAGATTGAACAAGCAATTAGCTTTGCTAAGTTGCTTAAATTTTTGCAATTGATAGGTTATGATGAAAGCAGTCACATGTCGTTTTTAGAGGGCAGTGGGGCTGAATTACTAACAAATGTTTCTAATACTCCACTATGCAGTGAGAATGAGGCAGATAAATCAAATTTACAGGAAAATCTCCATTTTGACAGAGATGACTCAGTCCTAGATTCCGACTATGAGGACTCAACTTCTGCTAATAATGGAAATAGTAGCAATTCAGATGATGATGAACTGCTCAACGAGGCCCCGACTACATCCCAAAGAGCTTATTCGAGGAAAGAATCATGCACCAGACGGAACTTGGGAAAGGCATACGTTAATGTAAAGGGTGTTGTTGTGTCGGAGAGAAAATTGAGACCTCTTATTATTGATTGTCGCATGAAGTGCAAATCAAAGGTTCCGCTTGCATTTCAGAAAAGCATTTTTAATAAATATTGGTCGTTGGGTACGTACAATCAGAGAATTTTGTTCATTGGTTCCTTAATTGAAATCAACGACAAAAAAACTCAATATATGCAAAAACACCCTGGAAGATCACGTGAGCGAAAATTTCAGGCTGCTTATTATGTTGAGTTTGAAGGCCAAAGAGTGCAGGTATGCCAAAAATGCTTCCTGCAGTGTTTTGATGAGAGTGCCAGTTTCGTCAAAACTGTTTTGAAGAAGAAATTACACTATCCAAACAGTGACCTCGTTGATAAGCTTGGATCAGGTGGAGGAAAAAATAGACTTACGGATGATAAAGTTTAACTTGTAAGGGACCACATAAGCAGCTTTTCAAAATACGAAAGTCACTATACCAGGAGAGATACAAGTTGCCAATACTTACATGCGGAATTATCCCTGGCCCAAATGTATACTTTGTTTTGCGATAAATACAAAGCCAACGTAGTTAGTGTTTCCTCATACAGTGGTATTTTTAAAAGTAAGTTGCATCTTTAAGGCCTTTCTACACGATATGGTTTGTACATATGACTTTTCATTCTTTCTACACTCACGTATTGTCGAATGACTTCCAATGCTTTAAGTAGTTGAATTTATTTGCTTTTTTCTTACAATAAATAAATAACTCCAAAAAATGTTGCCAACAAATTAAGGAATAGGTTAATGTAGTTATGTGTCAGGCGAAAATAGAATCGTTTCTATTTTGTATCTGCAGTTTTCTAAATAGACATATACATATGACAAAACATATAGTGTAAGAAGCCTTTTACGCTTCTTATAATTATTTAATTAAAAAATGTTTTACAGCCTTGAATATAAAATTTAAGAAGCCAATGCTTGATACTTGTTCTACGTGCGAAAAATTTAGATCTAAAATTGCTATTGCTAAACAGGAATCCGATGATATTCTACTACGTGATTTAGAAAAGGAACTCTAAGCCCATCAGAGTAAAGCAGATTTTGCATATGAGTCAAAAAGAAATGACAAAACTTGCGCTTCCGATAATCCCAAAGTTAAAAAGTATAGCTTTGATTTGCAGTAATGCTTGCCTACCCCATACTTAAGAAACTCAATAAGTTTCTACAAAAGGCAGCTTTGGACCTATAATTTAACCGTACACGACTGTACAACTGGCACCCCACATTGCTTAATGTGGCATGAGGCACTTTCTGCCCGTGGCGGCAATCAAATCGCATCATGCTTATTCAAACATATAAACAATCTTCCACAAGTTAATCATGCAATCTTTTACAGTGATTCCTGTATGGGACAAAATAAGAATTCATTCGTGTGTGCAATGTTCACATTGGCTCTTGAAATTAACCCCACTTTAGAAATTATTGATCACAAACTTTTAGAACCTGGGTACACGCACATGGAATGCGATGTGGATAACGCTGTGAGAGAAAGAAAAACGAAAAGAACTGAGACACAAATGCATCATCCATGTGACTGGTACAATTTTATAAGAAGTGTACGTTCCAGAAATCCGTTCAACGTAATTGAAATGAACTTAGAAGATTTTTTTGATTTCCAGCTTTTCTTAAAAACAAAGCTAATGTGGAGAACCAATAATCTAGATGGGGAAAAATTCGTTTGGACATATATTAGATGGCTAAGATTTACAAAGAGCAATTTTGCAAAAATTCTTTATAAAACCACTTTAGACGAACATGCTCCTTTTAAAACATTGAACTTGGTAAAACGTGGTGTAAATTCAATAGCAATAAGCGACATATCTATGCTAACACAAGACATTAATACCAGCTCAAAAAAGAAAAAGGATCTCCTTGATTTACTACCATTTGTAAATCCATGCTTTCATCCTTTTTATAAAAGTTTGTTAACAGATAACTCAACCATGCTTTCATCCTTTTTATAAAAGTTTGTTAACAGATAACTCAACTGATGTACATCCAGATTTATTAGAAGGTGATTCAGAAACCGAATAACTTCGACTGATATATAATATTACACTTATACTTTTAAATAAATATTACATATAAGTATTACAAAAATAAGTTTTTGGAAAATGTCATTTAGTTTAAAATAATGAACTTGTAAAATTCCCTTTTTAACACACTTTTATTAGCTCGGGTTGTATGTATGTATGTAACGGAATCTTTGAGCTTAATTTTCACTGGCTTCTAAAAATCTGATCGACTTGAAATTTTGCACACCTATCAAGGACCGATGACAATGCAATAATTTGATAAAATTTTTCCATTATCCTTATTAGGATTGCCAGGATTAATATTTTTTTTTTTTACTGTGGGCAAAAAGTAAGGTGAATTTGGTTGTAAAATGAAAAATCTTTATTTAGGCTCCCTCCACGAAATATTGTAAGTTCTTCATCCCGATTACTTCTTTATCACGGCCGATAACTGCATAGCTTTAGACTCACAGTCGATAAGAAAGGAATTAAATATAACACGAATATATCGAATCATTTATTCACTGACAGCAATGATAACAATAATTTTCATTCATAATAAAAAATAGATTAAAAAAAACTAAAAAATACGCTTTTTTGCTAATCGAACTAAAAAGTAGAAAATAAAAAATAGTTTAAAAAAACTATTGTAAAAAACACGCTTTTATTGCCAATCGAACTAAAAAGTATAAAATAAATTTTAATGACAAAGAGACCTATAATGAAGTAATAGCAAATCGAACGATCAGTCATAGTCAACTACCTCAGAACAGAATTATAACAAAAATTAAGATACAAATAGAATAATTCAAATTAGAGTTAAAAGCGTGGGATGCATTTTGCTTCACTTTCATAACCCTCTGTACATAGGTGGTTACCAATAGAATGATTGTAATATTTACTATATCAAGCATCCCACGCTGTTAACTCTAATTTGAATTATTCTATTTGTATCTTAATTTTTGTTATAATTCTGTTCTGAGGTAGTTGACTATGACTGATCGTTCGATTTGCTATTACTTCATTATAGGTCTCTTTGTCATTAAAATTTATTTTATACTTTTTAGTTCGATTGGCAATAAAAGCGTGTTTTTTAGTTTTTTTAAACTATTTTTTATTTTTAAATAAACTCGTATTAGTGAAATGGACTAACTCTTTATCTTGGTAAATTTGTATATGCAAAAGTTCCTTAACTCAATATGTACCACACAAACAGCAATCAATTCTTTTACAATAAAAGCCTTAGTCAACATAGTCATTCTTATATCATATGTCATGTTTGCAATAAACATTTTTATTTCTTTTTATTAAATATCTCCTAAACAAATGCAAGGTTCATTATAAATGTTTAACTAAGCTTCTACTGAAAATGATCAGTAATTATGTATTTACAGTTTTTTAAAGCTCCTTTCTACATTTCTCAGAAACGCTTCTGAATATAAAAAGCTATTTATCTCGAAAGCAAAGTTAACGACTTAGGCGATTATTGCTTATGACCACAGATATATGTGTATGTATATACATTTATATATATATATACCTTCTGCTCAAATATGAACGAGACGTTATCAATAAAACGGTCCGCGGTTGACATATGGCAAAAATAATTTTTTTGTTTTTTGGTAGGACTGTTATAAACTTACATGGCAAATTTCAGCGTGATATGTCACATAGTTTGTTTTCTGTGCTACTGTAAACAAGTCAAGCTCGAGTGTGTTCTTCGAGTTCTCTTTTATGACTTCAATTGTCTCAAAATGTTTTCCACGGAGCGGCAACTTGAGCTTGGGAAACAGGAAAAAGTCACATGGAGCCATATCAGGCGAATACGGTGCTTGCGGAATGATATTAACATTATTTTTGTTCCAAGACGTGATGTGTGAGCTGGTGCATTATCGCGATGGCAGAACCATGACTTGTTGTCCCACAATTCCTTCCTTTTAAGACGAATGTTCTCGCGCAAACGCTTTAAAACGTCTAAATATTATTCAGCGTTAACCGATCGGCCTTGCGGAAGGAACTCCGAGTGCACCACACCTTCGTAATCGAAAAAAACAGTCAGCATAACCTTAATTTTTGAGGGACTTTGGCGTGGTTTTTTGGGTTGATGTACGGCCCTCTTTGAACGATTTGCACCACTGGAAAACACGTGCACGCGATAGAGCGGAGTCCCCATAGGTTGTCTGTAACATTTTTAAGGCGTCTGAAACCGAAATTTTGTTGGAATAACAAAATTTCAAACAAACTCTTTGTTCAACTTGAATTTCCATCGTTAAATTCGAAGAACACACTCGAGCTTGACTTGTTTACAGTAGCACAGAAAACAAATTATGTGACATATCACGCTGAAATTTGCCATATAAGCTTATAACAGTCCTGCCAAAAAACAAAAAAATTATTTTTGCCGTATGTCATCCTCGGACCGTTTTATTGATAACGTCTCGTTCATATTTGAGTAGAAGGTATATATTTTTAATTGATTCCGTCAATATCTTCATCAGGGCAGATGACGACTTGATGGCAAATGTTGTTGCATCACCGGCGGCGGGCACGTGTGTGCAGCTAACGACTAATTCGAGGTTAGGGACGATATAACCGATTTTTCAATCAACTAATCCAACGGTACATCGGGTACAAGCTTCTGAACATATTACGTCTGCTGATAGGTACGCACAACTAGGGGCTTGCATGAGGCATCACGTTGATGGTTTGGCGCATCAAGGCGCGGCTCACGCATCTGTGCTACATCAGAGGACGGGTAAGCACTACCGAGTATAAATTCGGGCAGCATAACTTCAACTTGGGTTGGCAGTTTACCTCGTGCTAGCGGAAACGAGGGACGATCGCAGTCCAATCTGACTTCTGTTTACGAAATGGAGGCACCATCTACTAAGAGATCTAGCATTACCACGTTTACAGCTCATCCAATCAACACGCACTGCACTGCTGCAAAAGCGGCTGTACCTTTTTACCCTCCAGCACCATTTAGTTGCAACACACATTTTACACCAGAGCTTAAAAAATCTTCCATCTACAGTACTTGGTCAGTTAGAAGCAGAACAATCCCCACGGGCTCAGGTACACTCGACCTCTTGGCAGCATACTTTGTCCTTATAGGAATATGCATACAGCTTATGGTGATGCTGCACCAGGTGTGGGTAGCACTCCACCAGTCAATTCGGTTTTTTCTAGTGCCCAAGAAGCACCAGCCAGGGTGCCTAATAGCTACGACGCTTACCGACAGTGGCCACAGATATCTATCGGTCATACTCCTACCGCTGCGTAATCTGAAATGAGGCTATCCTCTACGCAAACAGCATCAAGACAAGTCATCAATAAAGATCTTCCAACGTTCTCCAGAAGAGTGGCCGCTTTTTATCACCAGCTTCGAACAATCAACTGACCAGTGCGGTTTGACAGATTCCGAGAATCTTATTCGGCTTCAGCGATGGCTGAGGAGGGTGGCACTAGAGGCAGTGAGGTGTAAATTAATAGCGCCTGCAACCGTATGGCAGGCCACTGAAACTTGACCAATGCTACATGGGTGTCCGTACGTCATATGTCATTCACTGCAACGCAAGCTACGTCAGGGGCCATTGGTAAGGTATGATAAGCTGGAAACCCTAATTCAGTTTGCACTTGCGGTACAAAATTACTGTTGTACTCTGAAAGCCATTTGCCTCTCTTCGTATTTTAATGATCCGATGCTACTTTCTGAGCTACTTTGCAAATTACCAATCGACTTGAAATTAAAGTGGGGTAGATATAGGAGGATGGTTCCATGTGTAGAAGTCCACGCAAGTGGGGAAAGTTACTGATCGCCATTCACTTGGGAGTGGCCAGGACGATTCTTCTACATATGGTTCAAGCAGCTCACAACGGCCGGGATTAGCCCACGTATCCTCTGGGTAGCTTCCGAACACCCGTTCGGGAGTGAGCTAAAGTGAGAAGGCGAAACATTCCAGGATAGCTGGTTGTGCGTTGGGTTTGGGACCCGCCACTTAAAAATCGCCCCCAATGAAAACTTTAAAAAAGCCTCGGATGAGACCTCCCTATACTGATGACGACCCCTGCAAACGAACTAAGGACTATGATTTGAGGGCATGCACCTGGAATGTCCGGTCCCTTAATGGGGAGGGTGCCTCTGCCCGGCTGGTTGATGTCCTCGTGAGAGTAAAGGCTGACATCACTGCCATCCAAGAGATGCGATGGACGGGGCAAGGAAAGAAAACCATAGGACCTTGCCACGTCTACTACAGCTGCCATGTAAAGGAGCGCAAATTCGGTGTCGGATTTGTTGTGGGAGAGAGACTTCGTCGCCAAGTACTGTCGTTCACTCCGGTGGACGAGCGTCTCGCAACAATCCGCATCAAACCCCGTTTTTTTAACATATCGCTAATTTGCGCCCACGCCCCGACGGAAGAGAAGGACGATGCGACCAAAGATTCTTTCTATGAGCGCCTGGAACGCTCCTATGACCGCTGCCCCCGCCACGACATAAAAATCGTGCTTGGCGACTTCAACGCCAGGGTGGGCAAGGAGGGAAGTTTTGGTCCCACAGTCGGAAAATTCAGCCTACACAACGAAACATCCGGTAACGGACAGAGGCTGATCGACTTCGCCGGGGCCCGAAACATGGTAGTCTGCAGCACCAGATTCCAGCATAAAAAGATACACCAAGCTACCTGGCTGTCCCCTGATCGAAAAACGCGAAACCAGATCGATCATGTTGTGATAGATGGAAGACACGCTTCTAGTGTATTAGATGTACGTACGATCCGAGGACCCAACATTGACTCGGATCATTACCTTGTTGCAGCCAAACTACGCACGCGCCTCTGTGCAGCAAAAAACGTGCATCTACCTACGCAAAGAATGTTCGACCTCGAAAAGCTGCAATCACAACAGACAGCCAGAAGATTTGCCACTCGACTCTCACTCCTGCTCTCAGAGAGTACTGCCCAACAAACCGGCATCCACGAACAATGGAGCAACATTTCTCGTTCTCTACGTACCGCCGCCGAAGAAGAAATCGGATTCCGGCGAGCCCGAAAAAACAATTGGTACGACGAGGAATGTCATGCTGCCGCAGAAAGAAAGGATGCCGCCTATAGAGCCACGCTGCGATCGGGCGCAACGCGAGCCATGTGGGATCGCTACAGAGAGCTGAAAAAGGAAGAGAGACGTATTATCCGACAGAAGAAACGAGAGGCCGAAATACGTGAGTGCGAAGAGCTTGAGATGCTGGCCAACAGGAACAACGCCCGAAAATTCTACCAGAAAGTTCGGCGGCTTACAGAAGGTTTTAAGACCGGGGCGTTTTCCTGTAAGAACAAAGACGGCGAACTGGTGACCGACGTACAGAGCAATCTTAAATTATGGAGGGAACACTTCTCGAACCTATTAAACAGTGACAGCTGCGCATGTCACCGAGAAAGTGAAGATCCCGATACCCCAATCGTTGACGACGGAATTGTCGTTCCGCTACCCGATCATGACGAGGTGAGAATAGCGATAACGCGGCTAAAGAACAACAAAGCCGCGGGCGCCGACGGACTGCCGGCTGAGCTATTCAAACATGGCGGCGAGGAGCTGGTAAGGTGCATGCATCAGCTCCTATGCAAAATATGGTCGGATGAAAGCATGCCTGCCGATTGGAATTTAAGTGTGCTCTGCCCAATCCATAAGAAGGGTGATCCTGCAATTTGTGCCAATTACCGCGGGATTAGTCTTCTAAATATCGCCTATAAGGTTCTAGCGAGCGTATTGTGTGAAAGGCTGAAGCCCACCGTCAACCAACTGATTGGACCTTATCAGTGTGGCTTCAGACCTGGAAAGTCTACCATCGACCAAATATTCTCAATACGCCAAATCTTGGAAAAGACCCATGAAAGGAGAATCGACACACACCATCTTTTCGTCGACTTCAAAGCTGCATTCGACAGTACGGAAAGGAGTTACCTGTATGCCGCGATGTCTGAATTTGGTATCCCCGCAAAACTAATACGGCTATGTAAGATGACGCTTGGAGTGTTCGAGAGAAAGATTCTGCGTAAGATTTTTGGACCTTTGCACGTTGGCAACAGCGAATATCGCAGACGATGGAACGATGAGCTGTATGAGCTTTACGACGACATAGACATAGCGCAGCGAATAAAGATCCAGCGGCTA